>NC_074673.1:38948941-40393941 GCF_029448725.1 Salvelinus fontinalis | reverse complement strand
GAGCTGCACCATCCAAATTGATGCATCTATCTGTCTCCTCAGTGCAGTGAATACACTGGCTGTCGGTCCACTCAGGTCACTGTCCACCAGATCAAACCCTCCCCTATCTCTGTCATCCCTGACATATGAACACTCAAATGACTCAATTTGGGAAATTATGAAAGCAGTTATTTTCCGCAAGTAAATGATTGTAAGTCAAAAAAAAAAATTGTCATCATGGCCAAAGAAATTAGGAATATGATCGAGTAGTTTAATTTTCTTAGAAAAATGTGGTTTAGTTTCTCATCTATTGCCTTGTCATGACTTCCGCTGAAGTCGGTTCCTCTCCTTGTTCGGGCGGCGTTCGGCGGTCGACGTCACCGGTCTTCTAGCCATCGCCGATCCACCTTTCATTTTCCATTTGTTTTGTCATCCTGCACACCTGGTTTACATCTCCTACTAATTCACATGTGTATTTAGCCCTCTGTTCCCTCCATGTCTTTGTGGGGTATTGTTTATTGTCAAGGTTGGTATGCTTCTGGCTGGTTTGCGTCGGGTATTGTTTTATACCCGTGCTTTGTGGCAGCCGGTACTTTGTACTTGGGTTTTGTACTTTGTGCTGCCTCACTTGTTCTTTGGGCATTTGTTTTGTAGCGCGGTTGCGTTCTGTATTACGATTGCCTAAGTAAAGTGCTTTGTCCATTCATCTCTGCTCTCCTGTGCCTGACTTCCATGCACCAGCTACACCCACCATTGACATGCCTGGTTACAGAATTGTATGTCCTGAGGGGTGATCAAATGGTGGTTGTGTTTAGATTTACACTGACCTAACATACCAACTAACAATACCAATGGGTGAGTGTAACATGATTTTCATTGGTGTACAGTGTATTTGGGGTTAAGGAAAGGCCCTAATCTGCCTCTGTGCTTCAGAAAGAAGAAATCTCTTGGATCCTGTTTCAAAGGTCATCACAAGGAGCTTATGCGAAGACAGAAACAGAACAAGAAGTGATGAAGATGGAATAGAGTTTGACAATCTGATTCAGAACAGACTCTTCTTCATTGAAAACCCTCAGAATGTTACGTTGTCTAGATATAGCTCATACACTTGAGGCAATAAATGTTCTCTCTTTTGTCTCCCTCTCATACTCATTCGCCAACATGTCCATCTTATCTTTCTTGCTGGAGTCACTATTTAAACTAATATTCAACTCCTCTGCATGGATGAATAACACAGGTAAAACAGTTATTCATTTATTGATCCTGTTCAAGTTGCATACAGACTAATAAGATATGAAACATGGTCGGTAGACAGAGGTTATAAAGAAAGGTCATCTCCCTCTATAGCATGACTGGGGTCTGTGAGTGCATTTTAATTGGCCTTTAAATAACCCATTTGGCGCATGTGACAAATACAATTTGATTTGATGTGTAATAACCCCAGTACCAGCCTATGTGATAACACTGTCAATCACCAATGGGTCAACATGGTAACTATTTAGAACAGACATCTATCTATCTTCTGGCTTTTTCAGAGGCAACACATATTATTGACCATTGGAAAAATATAATTCTACCTGTCTATAGCTTGATATACAGCTAATTGCATAGAGTGATGTTGCATTAGATATTACATTTAAAATGTTCTATGAGTTTTCTTTTAATACTTTTTTCCTGCATTGGGGAGTCTGGCATTTACAAGTTGGATTAATTTGTCAGTAACATTCAAGGTCAACCCAGGACATTTCAAAACACACGAGCCAAATAAACTACACAAACATAAATCAGAATGAGGAAGTGGTCTGTGCCAGCACAGCAGCTTAAAGGGATACTTTGGGATTTTGCCAACCAAGCCCTTTATATACTTCCCTAGAGTCAGATGAATCCATGGAGACCGTTGTTATGTCTCTGCATCCAGTATGAAGGAAGTTAGAGGTAGTTTTGTGACCCAATGCTAATTAGCGTTAGCATAATGCCTGGAAGTCTATGGCATCTACTAGCATGCTAGCAGTTACCATAGACTTCCAGTCATTGCACTAATGTTAGTTAGCAATTATGCTAACGCTAGTTAAGAACTTCATTTTTTCAGCAATAGAGTGACAAACTGTGCACTTTAGCCTACAGATGACTTGTATGTATTACAAAGGTATACAAACCAAAATCATTTTTGGGTTAGTACTGGGTTAGTACTGACAACAACCTGAAGAACAATCTGAGAGTCTAAGCAGGTCATACACTTGATACGATAAATATCCAATGCTTTAAAATAAGTTACCTGTGATTCAAAGTCTTTAGAACTGCATATGTACACCAATGTCCCCAGGCTTTGGCGATTCAAGGTGGTTGTGTGCACATATGTTCTTCAACTTGATTGTGTGTTTGATAGTGATATTATACAGTATGTTCAATAATTAACAGTGCCCTAGGGTGATTAGTCTGTAACCCATGCTATGAACTCCAAACAAGAGCACAGAGTTTTCAGAAATGTTTTACCCCAACAAAAATAGTGAGTGATACTATTATTATAATGTACAGGTAACTGCCAAAATAAAGGAAATACCAACATAAAGTTTCTTAATAGAGCGTTGGGCTACCACGAGGCAGAACAGCTTAAATGCACCTTGGCATAGATTCTACAACTGTCTGGAACTCTATTGGAGGGATTTGACACCATTTTTCTAAGAGAAATTCCATCATTGTTTTGTTGATGGTGGTGGAAAATGCTTTCTCCGGCACCGCTCCAGAATCTCCCATAAGTGTTCAATTGGGTTGAGATCTAGTGACTGAAACGGCCATGGCATATGGTTTACATCGTTTTCATGCTCATCAAATCATTCAGTGACCACTCATATGCTCTGTAGATGGGGGCATAGCCTCGGTAGCCAGAATAATGGCCAAAATAATGGCCTGCCCAATATTTTATACATGACCCTAAGCATGATGGGATGTTAATTGCTTAATTAACTCAGGAATCACACCTGTGTGGAAGCACCTGCTTTCAATATACTTTGTAACCCTCATTTATGAAAGTGTTTCCATTACTTTGGCAGTTACCTGTATGTTCTTGTGTTTGCAGATGTTCAAGTGATACATTTCCTGTGCTGTCAGTCAACAGTAAATATTGACCATATAGGGCTGTGAGTAGAAGGGGGCAGACAGGGGAAGAGGAAAGAAGAACTGTCGAGAGGGGAGAGAAAAACCTCAAGTCTCAACTTGCAGATAGACGAAGCAGGAGTGATGAACAAATTAGTGACTGCCAGAGATACCTATCATGTCAATAAACTTTACTGGAACATCTACATGTGCACTCAGTTTCAGAGAAAACTTGTTTTTCATTCTGCCTTTGTCTCTACCTGCATGAATTTTCCAGGAGCCAGATGGAGAGAGAGGATGGTAATTTCATTGTGAAACCTTGGCCTTGTTTATCATGACAATCTGAACGTTTTGGCATCCAAGCACATCAAGAGCTTGCTTTAACATGGATGGAATGACACATTCATTGCCCAATCATACGCTTGGTATGACCTACACTGCACAACTGAAAGATAATCATCAATCTTATTCTTGAGTAATGCTCGGTTTCAGATGCCCCAAAAGAGACCCGGTGTATAAAAATAAAATATTGATATCAGAGAACAGGAAGTTCCCTTCAGACTTACAGTATTAGGTGATGACTGAACTGTATCTCTACTTTCACTTTCATCCTAGCTTACTTCTTCACATGCTTCTGTGCACCTTCAATTTCAATGGGCATAGCACATCTGTCATACTCTATGTCAGTTGCTGTTTCCATTGTATTCCAATATAGTAGCAATAGTCAGACTTGCTGCAATAACACATAATATCTAGGAGTAGGAGAACAGCCTACACACACCAAAATAATCACTACTACTTCTATGTCCATTAGTGTCTCAGTCCTACTGTATGTGATGGCTCACCAAAACGGAAGCTCTTTGTGTTTCTCATTCTATAATAATAGTGCAAGGTTATGAGGCTTTGTGAGATATAATTTTGCATCCTCTAGGGTAGGCCTACAGCTTAGGTACCAACCATGACCTTTTCAACACAACCATTAAATGTACACACATTAAAATGAGCAAAATGAACAGAGAGCATTTATATACATATATGTAATTGAGAAATATAGTTATATCATCATCTTTAACAAACAGATATAAATGGTCCCTGAACCTGATATAACTTGTCCCTAATATAGATGATTATAAAATACAACGCTGTAATGTCATCACAGATTGGTGCAAGAGACACCTGGCGACGTAACCTATACAAATGGAGCGAGACCAGAGCAGTCGTCTGCTGGAAACGTTTAACACACCCAACTCCCTCAACACGGTAAATCTTATGCCCTTAAAAGGCGTTTTTCATTGCCGACTGTTTCAATATGAGCTGCTGCAAAGCACAGTGGTTCGGTTTTTACTTCCTCCTTTGCGCACTCTTCTGGCGAACAAGGGAATAGTAGTGGACGTTCAACGGAAACAAATCTGCTCTTCAGAGAATGTTCTGTTAGTTTGTCCAATTATATAGAATAAATGTATCTAACATGTTTGTTGATGAATGAATAGTGATACATGTTGATAGTAAATGAATGTATCTAAACTGTGTAATTACTATAATTAAACAAAATGCAAAAATATTCCCCACTTCGATCATGCATCCTAGACTATAATAATATTAAGCAAACATCCCACAGGGCACATACGTCAATTCAACGTCTATTCAGCATTGTTTCAACGTCATTTCATTGAAATGAAGTGGAAACAACGTCGATTCAACTAGTTTGTGCTCAGTGGGATATTTGACAAAAAAATTGTACTATATGTGTTTATGAAATACAGATATTATTTAGTACCTGCCCTAGGCCTATCTCAAGGATGGGATGTTCAAAACGCATTTCTACGTTTCCAATTCAAAGCCTGGAAAGTTACAGCCAGAGGATCTTGGGGTGGCAGTTTAGCCTACAATAAAGCTGCTTAATTTCTCTGAAGCCCCTTCCCCTGTGGCATTTTATATGATCAGTTTCACTAATAATTATTCAGCACCTAGTTGATACACCATCAATTTAACATCGTAGAACTTTACCAAATTGTGCAAACAGTTCTTGATTGTACTAGTTTTCGAGATGATTGGTCCCTGGCGAGGGAGGAGCTGGTTTTTACATATTGTGAACATTTATTATTCAGAACACATTTCCGTTTGTTGGCATTGTCAATTCTTGCAGGCAAACGCTGCCAAGTACTAAACAGCAAACCAATCAAAACTTGTGTACTATCCAGGTTCCATTTCTATATCGTGGAGCTCCGCTCCATAGGGGAGCTCTGCTCCTAGTAGTTTACCCCGCTGCCTATGTGAGAGAAAATAATGCACACACCTGCAGCCAATAGGAGTACAGGTGTCCCTATATAAGGGGACGCTTCCCCTCAATCAGCCTCCCATTATCTTCAGCGAAAGGACTGGACTGAAGAAGCCTAGAAGAGAAGAGAGAAGACTCAGGTCTCAACGTCGTCATCGTCTTGATGTCGTCATGAGTACGCCTTTTCTACTCCCAAAAGCTCTTTTAAGAGCTCAGTGTCGCTGCTTCACTATGGCGGCTACGGACCCACATTACTTATGTTTCGTGTGTTTGGATTTGCAGCACGCTAGGGGCGGCTTGACAGATCCCCCGGAATGCCCTAGCTGCACCCTCTTTTCTTAAAGGAGAGGAAACAGCGGTGGGTGTTTTTCAGGGTAGATCTGCCTCTGGAGGACGCCATGTCTGTGTTAGCCTCAGGTGCTGAGGCATCATATGATGACGGCGCCTCCGGAGATGACGAGGATGTTGGGAAGTGTCTGGGTTTTTTCCTCGGAAAAACCCAGTCTACTGACCGAAGCTGAAATGACACACCTCCCGAGGGAGAGCGAGGGGAATTTCACATCCTTGGGTGAGGAAGAGACAGGCTCTGAGTTCTCAGCAGCCCCCTCCTATGCAATGACCTCTCTGCGCTCTGACTTCACAGAGCTCATTGAGCAGGCCACGAGCTGTCTAGAGATTGCACTGCCCCCCATTCCCCACAGCCTGGAGGTGGATATGACTCTAGACCGCGACGGGCGGCTGTGCCTTTGGCACCTGCCATGCCCTCACTCGCAAAATATGTGGAGGGTGCATGGGAGTCGCCTTTAACAGTCGCATTTCCCATTGGCTATGAAAAGCCAACTGACATTTACTTCTGAGGTGCTGACCTGTTGCACCCTCGACAACCACCGTGATTATTATTATTTGACCCTGCTGGTCATCTATGAACATTTGAACATCTTGGCCATGTTCTGTTATAATCTCCACCCGGCACAGCCAGAAGAGGACTGGCCACCCCTCATAGCCTGGTTCCTCTCTAGGTTTCTTCCTAGGTTCTGGCCTTTCTAGGGAGTTTTTCCTAGCCACCGTGCTTCTACACCTGCATTGCTTGCTGTTTGGGGTTTTAGGCTGGGTTTCTGTACAGCACTTTGAGATATCGGCTGATGCAAGAAGGGCTTTATAAATACATTTGATTTGATGATTCACCAGAGTGGACGGACAACGGGTTCAGGAGATCCCTAGGCTCGAGGACGCACTAGCCGTGTACCGCACTAGCCGTGAAACCCACATTACCTACAACTAAGGACAGACTCACAGCCCAGCTGGTAGGGAAGTTCTTCGCTCTAGGTGTACAAGCTGTAGCAGCAGCTAATAATATTGCCCTCCTGGCGGCCTCTCTGTCCCGTCTCACCACGGGTAAGACTGAGCTGCCGGGAGAGGAGATAGAGGAAGCGTCGAGGATTTCCGGCTCCATCCTCCACCTCACACAGGCATCGGCTGTATGCACGGGGAGGTCCATGGCCACTTCGGTGGTCGCGGAGCGACACCTCTGGCTGTCTATGACGCTATGAAGGAAACCGACAAAGCCGCCCTATTGAACGCCCCCATCTCTGACAGCGGCCTCTTTGGAGCCGCCGCCAAAGATGCGATTGCGCGTTTTGGGAAGCTAGAGGAGGAGAAGAAGCAGCTAGCTAGACACCTGCCACTGGCAGGAGGGTCTAGAGTGGCTTCAAAAGAGCCTCCTCGTCCCACCGTCTCTAGTAGACATGGGTCTACGGCCAGACGGAGAGCCTGTCAAGCGGCAGCACCCGGTGCACCAAGAGCAGGCCCCGCCCCTCCGACAGGACCAGAGAAGACAGCTGCTCCACTGGCAAGAGAGGTCTTCATTTCGCCACCCTGGCGGCCTAGGGGCTGCCAGAAGAGACTACGACCATGACGGGACGAGGGAGAGGACGGAAGAGAGCGCAGCACTTCATGTGACAGCGCCCACTGTTCTTCCTCCACCCCTGCAAAGGGATGGAGGAGCCAATATGTCAATTGTTAATAAAGAATGTGTTCCATCTGACTTCGTCACAAGATAACCTCTTTCCATAACACACTTAAGACTGTTCAGGTTCATTCTCTCTCTCTCTATTCCTCACACCACTCTGTGTGTAGCACAGCCCACCATGGGTGCGTAGCTGAGCACACACATGAGGACGTTGTGAGTGGAAATGACATGGAGGGCAGCAAAGTGGACGCTCTTGATGAGCCGCCATGCTGTTGGGAGACAGCGCACTAACACAGGCGGGCGCCTCAGTTAGTGTAGCTCAGACCCGTTCTGCGTTCACAGAGGGCTGGAACCACAAGGTTACATGTATAACCAAAGTGTCGGCGCCCCCGTTTCTCACAGAACGCACCAATAATTCCGACCCTACATCCACACTCTTAGGAGTAATGTTGATAAGGGTTTGAGGAACAGCTTGCGTACACAGCCCCATGTTGGGCCGATGACGCAATCGCTGTTGGGGGACAGCGCACCGACTCAGGCAGGTGCCTAAGTCAGTGCAGCTCAGACCCGTGCTGCATTCACGGAGGGCTGGAACCACAAGGTTACACGTATAACCAAAATCTCGGCGCGTTTCTCACAGAACACGGCAATATTTCCTCCCCCTTTCGAGGGGGGCCCACCCTGGGGTGTCCCATCACTTCAGTGTCGAGGGACAAAGCGTCTGCTGGAATGTATTCACAACAAAGACTTTTGTATAATCATACACCTAAAGGGCGCATACTTTCATGTGCCGATATGTCCGCGTCACCTGAAGTTTCTGGATTTCGCCTTCCAAGGGGTAGCGTATGAGTATGCGAGGATGCCATTCGGGTACGCCCTGGCACCTTTTCCAAATGCGCGGAGGCGGCATTGGAACCGTTGCATCGTCAGGGGATAAGGCTAATAGCCTACCTAGACAACCTACTGGTTCTCGCCTCTTCAGCAGAACTGGCGATCGCACACACGACACAGACAGTGATTCATCTCACACGTCTGAGGTTCGCTGGTAATTGGGAAAAGACCACGCTTTGGCCCAGTCATCGGATTGTCTACCTGGGATTACAGCTAGACACTGTGACTATGAAGGCTTGAATTTCGGATCCTTGGCGGACTGCCTTGTTGCTAGCCCTACAAATGTTTTATCCGAATCACACGGTGACGGCGCATTCCGCCATGACACTCTTGGGTCACATGTTGTCTGACCACTCCGTGGTTCCGTTGGGACTTCTGCACATGTGCAGAACACAGCGATGGTTTGTCCAACTACGACTGGACCCAGTGAGGCACTATCGTTGGTTGTTGGTAGTTCCCTTCTCGCTCAGAGCGGACCTGAACTATTGGAGAGACCCGTGCGTCCTGATGCAAGTGGTCCCAATGGGCAGAGTGTCCTCCTACATTTCAGTGTTTACAGATGCTTGTCTGACTGGATGGGGAGGGACATGTCAGGTTCGGGCGGTCGGAGGTGTGTGGCCTCCTTCTGGACGTCACATCAACCTTCTGGAGTTGGAGACAGTTCTACTGGTTCCGACTCAATTCGTGTCTACCCTACGGAGTCACAACGTGCTGGTCTGGTCGGACAACCGAACCACAGTAGCCTACATGAATCGCCAAGGAGGAGTCAGGTCTCCTGCACTCCACCGGCTGGCGGAGGAATTGTGGCTGTGGGCTCATGAGCACCTTCGCTCATTGACAGCAGCACATATTCCAGGCTATCAGAACGTCCCCGAGACAACGAGTGGCAGCTGCACTCCGACATTATTCTCCAAATATGGGAACAGTTCAGGAGAGCCGAGGTGGACCTGTTCCCGTCACATGTGAACGCGCAGTGTCCCCTATGGTTTTCCCTACGAGCCCAGGATGAACCGCCACTAGTGATAGACGCTTTTGGGCACCCACCGTGGCCAGATGTTCTCCTGTACGCATTTCCACCGCTGTCCTGCATTCTCCCACCGCTAGCCCACATGAGAACAGGAGGGCTGTCAATCCTATTAATAGCCCCCGATCGCCCAGGTGCTCCGTGGTACGCAGAGATGACTCAAATGTTGATTGTGCCATCATGGCCAATTCCACATCGAGAGGACGCGATGTCTCAGGCGGAGAGCATGATAGAGCAATTGCCTCTAATCAGCCAGCCACTGAGGGTTTGGCCCCTGAGAGGGACAGGCTAGAGCGCCGTGGGTTATCTGATTCAGTAATCAGAACCATACAGGGCTCGCGTGCCAGTTCCACATCCAGGATGTATGCCAGCAGATGGAACGTGTTTCACAATGTGGTGCCACAGAGAATTTGGACCCCGTGTGCTGTCAGGTCGAGAGTGTGCTCTCATTCCTACAGTTCATTTTTGACAAGCAGCGGTCCCCGGCCACCATTAAGGTGTTTGGGGCGGAGCTGCACGATATAGAACGATAGTTACCGGAGTGTAACTCCAGTTCTATGAGTGGAGCGGAGCCCCATAGGATTTAAGGCCCAGCCGACCCCCAGTCTCGCTGAAGATCATTTTTCGGGAGGCTGATTGAGGGGCAGCGTCCCCTTATATAGGGACACCTGTACTCCTATTGGCTGTAGGTGTGTGCATCATTTTCGCTCAGGCTGTTCGCTGCCTAAGCAGCGGGGTAAACCACTAGGAGCAGAGCTCCCCTATTGGGCTCTGCTCCACTCATAGAACTAGAGATACAACTCCGTGAACTATCGGTTCCATCTCTGGTGATCACATCTGCCAATCAAGTTCTCCATATCTAAGGAACTAAACACAGCCGGCGATACCTCGAGAGATCTCCGTCCGACAAACTGCTATGGTTAATGTATTTTTTTATATTCGTAATCTATTTACTTATAGAAACATGATACCATAATGCAAGCTGTAAAATAACTCCCAACTTTACTTATAATGTAGCAACCTTAGCAATGTAGCTCGCTAGCTACAACAAGTAGACCTGTTGATAGCTAGCAGGAGCAGATATCTTTATCATCATGTCATTCCAGGACAGGGAGCTTTAGATATCATTATTCCAAGTAATAATTTAAAACTACAAACATCTATAGGACAAGTATTGTAAAGCTAATACTGTCATCAAGGCAGGACTCACTAATTTCATTCATATAACAAATAAGAAATGCCACATTATCCCTGTCAATAGTTAACTACAGATTGTAGGCTACACTAGATGTGATATAACCGAAGATTGTTGGTATCCATTACTGGACGGCGCCATAGATTCTTCAACTAGCCTGCTGTTGGCGATACTGTTTTCGTTCTCGGTTCTGGAAAACAGTTATATTATACACTGAGTGTACAAAACATTAGGAACACCTGCTCTTTCCATTACAGACTGACAAGTTGAAAGCTATGATCCTTTATTAAATCCACTTCAATCAGTCTAGATGGGGAGGAGACAGGATAAAGAAGAATTTTTAAGCCTTGAGAGTTGAGACATGGATTGTGTATGTGTGCGATTCAGAGGGTGAATAGGCAAGACAAAAGAGTTAAGTATCTTTGAACAGGTACGGCAGTAGGTGCCAGGCACACTGGTTTGTGTGTCACGAACTGCAACGCTGCTGGGTTTTTCACGCTCAACATTTTCCTGTGTGTATTGAGAATGGTCCACCATCCAAAGGACATCCAGCCAACTTGACACAACCGTGGGAAGTATTGGAGTCGACATGGGCCAGAATCCCTGTGGAATGCTTTCGACACGTTAGAGTCCATGACCCCCCAACGAATTGAGGCTGTTCTGAGAGCAAAAGGGGTGCAACTCAATATTAGGAAGGTGTTCCTAATGTTTTGTACACCCAGTGTACACGTCTGTGTCAAGTTGCAGGTGGTTCTATAAAGACCAGAGATAACTTATATAGTAAATCCATGTTTTATCTCGACTGAAATATGCCTCTTGCATGTGTGTAGATCTTTTTGTTTTAGTAGCGCGGTGTGAACGCGCTGTCATCTACTTTTACAGGTGGCCGCGGCTGCATCACATAGAAACGACTAGTTCTGGCAAAGATGCTGGGAAATTCTAGATGTGCGGCAGCTAAGATGGCGAGGAACCTCCTTGTGCGGTACAAAAGGATTTACAATCTTCATGAGTTTTATCTGTTTGCAGAACTACCTGCAACTGGAAACATACATTTATAAGATAACTGTTTTCCAGAATTGAGAACGAAGACAGTATTGCTAATACCAAGTTAGTTGAGGAATGTATGGCTGCGTTTTGGTATAGGCAAACCTGTAACATCCAGTAATGGATATCAAAAGTATTTGGTTATATCACATTATCTGGTGTACAATCTGTAGCCGAGTTGGAGTAGGATGCAGAGCACCCTGCCTCTATCCTTCTAGTAGCCTAGCTGTTGTAAAAAAAAAAAAAGAAGATCTGTCAGGATGTTCATTTCTAGTTATAAACTACAATCGTTTACTGTCATTTCTTTGATTCATTCTTCTCACTTTTTTCTCCCATTATCTTTTTAGCTCTCCTCTCCTGTGGCCTGCTCCCGATGATCAACCATGTGCTATTAACCAAGCATTGGCTCAGCTGAGTCACTCAGCTGTGAGGAGAACCCTCCTACTGCTGTTTAAAGTAGGCCAGCCATCACTATTAGACATTGAGAACACATATCCATGTGCCTGATGTCTTTTCTTTGTGGGGTTTGTCTTACACAGCCTACAGTCTACTGCATTTTATAATTGAAGATCACCAACTACATATACACATGCTTGTTAGAGCATCTGGAAGACAAAATTGAATTTAGAATCAGTTTGATGAGGTGACTAACATTACGTTTTACTATTGTAACAGTGATGAGAATTATATTTCCCAGTCAAGTGCCCAGGCTTTTGCCGTAGATGGTAGAGTTCTCATCTCTGGACCACACGATCTTAAGATTGCATTCCGCTAAGGCACTTCTCTCTCTACATTGGTTGGCTACATTGGTGACCAGGCTGGGAAACGTTTGATACGCTTATGGGGCCTGGGCACACGAATGCTCCTAGAGAGAGTGGGGAATACTGAAGCATGCGTTGATGACAGTTCTACTGTCTCCATCCTAGAGAGAGTGGGGAATACTGAAGCATGCGTTGATGACAGTTCTACTGTCTCCATCCTAGAGAGAGGGGGGAATACTGAAGCATGCGTTGATGACAGTTCTACTGTCTCCATCCTAGAGAGAGGGGGGAATACTGAAGCATGCGTTGATGACAGTTCTACTGTCTCCATCCTAGAGAGAGGGGGGGAATACTGAAGCATGCGTTGATGACAGTTCTACTGTCTCCATCCTAGAGAGAGGGGGGAATACTGAAGCATGTGTTGATGACAGTTCTACTGTCTCCATCCTAGAGAGAGGGGGGAATACTGAAGCATGCGTTGATGACAGTTCTACTGTCTCCATCCTAGAGAGAGGGGGGAATACTGAAGCATACGTTGATGACAGTTCTACTGTCTCCATCCTAGAGAGAGGGGGGAATACTGAAGCATGCGTTGATGACAGTTCTACTGTCTCCATCCTAGAGAGAGGGGGGAATACTGAAGCATACGTTGATGACAGTTCTACTGTCTCCATCCTAGAGAGAGTGGGGAATACTGAAGCATGCGTTGATGACAGTTCTACTGTCTCCATCCTAGAGAGAGGGGGGGAATACTGAAGCATGCGTTGATGACAGTTCTACTGTCTCCATCCTAGAGAGAGGGGGGAATACTGAAGCATGCGTTGATGACAGTTCTACTGTCTCCATCCTAGAGAGAGGGGGGAATACTGAAGCATGTGTTGATGACAGTTCTACTGTCTCCATCCTAGAGAGAGGGGGGAATACTGAAGCATGCGTTGATGACAGTTCTACTGTCTCCATCCTAGAGAGAGGGGGGGAATACTGAAGCATGCGTTGATGACAGTTCTACTGTCTCCATCCTAGAGAGAGGGGGGGAATACTGAAGCATGCGTTGATGACAGTTCTACTGTCTCCATCCTAGAGAGAGGGGGGAATACTGAAGCATGCGTTGATGACAGTTCTACTGTCTCCATCCTAGAGAGAGGGGGGAATACTGAAGCATACGTTGATGACAGTTCTACTGTCTCCATCCTAGAGAGAGGGGGGAATACTGAAGCATGTGTTGATGACAGTTCTACTGTCTCCATCCTAGAGAGAGTGGGGAATACTGAAGCATGCGTTGATGACAGTTCTACTGTCTCCATCCTAGAGAGAGGGGGGAATACTGAAGCATACGTTGATGACAGTTCTACTGTCTCCATCCTAGAGAGAGGGGGGAATACTGAAGCATGCGTTGATGACAGTTCTACTGTCTCCATCCTAGAGAGAGGGGGGAATACTGAAGCATGCGTTGATGACAGTTCTACTGTCTCCATTACAGGCTAAGGCTTTTGGCATAGATGGTAAAGCGCTCATTTCTGGACTGCAACATTGTAAGATTGTGTGCCCCCCCCCCACCGGCAATATATTTAGATACTTCAAATACTGCTTGAGTCACCTTAGCTACAGTATTTGTCTCTGTTCAAAATAAATGGTGAAACACTAAATGTGATTTTGTTCTAATGTATATTCATGCAACGTACGTAATGGAAAACATGCCTTACATTCAATCATAGTTAGTAGAGAAATAATGGATTGGCAAGAATTTGGCATCGTCAACTTTTAGAAGGTTAGTAGGAAAGTTAGGCTAATCATTTAAACCAACTAAATATATTCACATTTACTGAACATTTAGTATTTCAAACATTAATTTCCCAACTGCTTTTTTTTAATAATCCTACAGACCCGTTTGCTGGTGCGTGATGTCTAATATTAAATATTTATTTTAATATTTAATATTAAAGAAGTCTCGAGTTATTACTATGTAATATTAATATTAAAGAAGTCTCGATGCATTAATATGTAATATTTAATATTAAAGAAGTCTCGAGGTATTAATATTTAATATTAATATTAAAGAAGTCTCGAGGTATTGCTCGCCTGAGGTGGAGTACCTTATGATAAGCTGCAGACCACATTATCTACCAAGAGAGTTCTCATCTGTATTATTCGTAGCCATCTATTTACCACCACAAAACAAAACTGGAATTAAGACCGCTCTCAACCATCTCTATAAGGCCATAAGCAAAGAAGATGATGGATTTTTTTTTTACCCCTTTTTTCTCCCCAATTTCGTGATCTCCAATTGGTAGTAGTTACAGTCTTGTCTCATCGCTGCAACTCTAGCATAGTTACTGTATGTAGCCTACTGTAAGTAGTGCAACATGAAAACTAAGGTAAACCCAGCTAGACACTGTGTGAAAAAAACAGTAATGTAATAGAGCTGTCAGTGTCCAATTAAGGGATAGTTACTGTCTGTACTGTAAAGTAGTGCAACAGAATTATAGTAAACACAGCTACACACCGAAACCCTCAGTGCAATAGAGTTTCCATGGGAAACAATGACTGTCTGTACTGTAAAATAGTGTAACAAAAACTATCGCAACCCAGCAACTGTGTGAAAAAAACACCAATGTAATCTAACTATGGTTGGGTTAACATAAACTCAGCCCAATACTGGAAAATGAAGCAAACTGTAATATTACTGTGTCTACTATACACTGGGCAATACTGTATAGAATAAAACCTACAGCATCATCCTCCGTCTCATACACTACCTGAAGGAGAGGAGACGTGAATGGCTGTACCTTTTCATTTTGGAAATAATTAAGCCATCAGTGTAATATACTATGTTTATAGTATATACTGCATAAAGGTACCGATTACTATGGACCTACAGTATCAGCCTTGGTCTTATACACTATCTGAATAAAGGAGAGGAGACATGAATGACTGTAGTTTTCCTTGTGGAAAAATAATTAATCCAACAGTGTAAATTGCCTGATCGTGAAGGGGCATTCTACCTCACACACGTTTATAGCTTATTTCTTGCTTTATATGTGTGGGTCGTCTGTAACAATACTGGTACACCAAAACGACTATAGTAGCTGATCCAAGATATTGAATAGCTGCGCGTATACTTCTGCGCTTATATACACTGCCGCGCAGAAGGATACCATATTGCAATAATCAAATACTGTGCTACATAACATATATTTATCTTATTTCAGTTTTTGGGAGCTCATCACATACATACAGAAAGCAGGTCGAGTTTTCATTTTGAGGCTGTGTTTACATCCTAGATAGAAGCAGGCCATTGGCTGGCTTCATCACAAGGGGTTTGTACGGGAGTTCTAATTGGTTCCAAGTTTATCAGTTCGGCAAATTTGCCTGAGCAGACAGTGTTGAAATATACGTTTTATGAGAATATGTGCAAGAATGGAAGGTGCCAACACATTGTATAGTCATCATAAGAATGTTTTACTATCATATACAAAAAACAGCTCCTCCCTCGACAGGGATCAAACTTCACGTTTTTCGGTTTCGGCCCAACACCCATTCCCCTAATTCCAGATTGGAGGAAACCCATATGACGTTAGACCAATCATATAATTATTTTGAACTACCAGCCAATATAATTGGAGTCTGTTGATTATCGGGTATTTCGATTGGTGTTCATCTTCGCCCCTTATTTATACCAGGAAGTGTATTGTGTTTACATAGTGCCCCTGGAATGAGATAATTATCCTCTTCCAACAAGGTTAGCTAGATGTTTCATGTTAATTTAATTGCCACGTTGTTTGTTAGTAGATAAGTAAATAGCTATAATCATCATCTCGAGCTAGCTAACGTTAGGTAAATTATGTCACCGACACCTAGCTAGCAGTCACGATAGCTAACTTTACATCAGATTTGAAGCCTTGGATGCTTCAAGCCTTCAGACAGTTTCAAGTCATGTGCTCGTTTTATTGTCGATGGCTACCGACCTGTCACTGATAGTGTCGTCCAATGTGTACACAGGGCCATGGGGAACACCGACAGTGTTGTGGTGCAGAAACGGCTGGCCCGTTTTCGCCCAGAGGAGCGGCCGGTTGTGGAGGGAGTGTTCGATCGGCTCCACGGCGCGAGTCCAGCAGGTGGCGCTGGAAAAGCAGGGAAGGTTTTAACGCTGGGCATGTTGAAAGTGAGGGTGGAGTTACTATGATGATATTACATTTTATTTATCAAATCAAGGATATCTAATCAGTTAACCTCCAGAATCAAAATCTTGTTTAAAATCTTCTAATAAGAAATCAAATAATACAGAAATATGTAAGTTCTCACGTTGCAAGAAGGTTAAGATATGTAATAACTAATAACAATGTATAGGAGGCATAATAACACATATATGTAAAAAATGTGGTTATTACTTTGCAGATATTTAACAGTACCAGTATGGGAGATATAACATATCTTCTGTCCTGTAGCCCTGTATGGGAAACATTGCCTCAGACTCTATGATAAAGAGGGTCTATGCTGGGATGTGTAGCATGGACCCCGGAGTGGCCCCTCCTCCCCCTGGGGCTGGGGTGAGTCGAGAGCAGCTGGTGGTCTTCTTGGCCGATGTCCTGCGAGGCACTGCAGAGGAGCGGGCGCCCCTTTTCATGGCAATGGCTCAGGGGGCAGGGACAGGTGTTGCCACATGTGACCAAATAATGGAGGTTAGTAGACCCTCAGAAGGTCTTCTGCAAGTGCTCCTGTGTTCTTAGTGGACATGCATTTTTAGCTCTGAACTCAAATTAATTTGGCACTGATTTCAGTTCTTGCAGGACCTGGTTTCTGCTGTGGTGCAGATCATCATCCAGAAGGGTCGTTTGCAGGGCTGGAAGCCAGAGCGTATGGCTGACGGTTCCATTGGTGTTAAACTATTGGCTGAACAGATGAGCTCTGAACTAAAACCCTCAGGTAAAGGGATGGAGGGATAATTTACTGATGAGGTTTTCAGAATAGAGTGAATGGGAAAGGAGATAAATCTTGCTCACCCAGATTTCATATTTTCAATAATTCAGATTCATACATATTACTGTATCAACAACAAAACCTGACATTCTGTCCTTCCCCCCTCTCAGACCAGCGTACCTGTGACGTCCCATGTTTGGAGGACTGGCTGTTCAGAGTTTCCAATGTGGCCATGTACATGGACCTTCTAATAGGTGAAGGCCTAAACGTGGGCTTAACCTCCCATCCCCCTCCCACCCTACTGCCCCCATGCTGGGAAACCCCTTGGGAGAAGCTGCGCTGCCTGCTGGACCTGCCCGTGCTGATGTTTCTCACACCACAGTTACCTGATGGGTACAACATCCCCTGGAAGCTGCTTTTCTCCACTCAGCTGCATGGGGAGAGCTTCACCAAAATAGTAGGCAGCTGTAAAGGCAGAGGGCCCACCGTGCTCCTGATCAAAGACACTAAGGGACACATCTTTGGTGGCTTCGCCTCCCATGGCTGGGAAGTAAAGCCTCAGTTCCAAGGTGAGAGTGGTGGTGGATGGAAGTAGTAATCGGGAGAAACAGGCTCACGGCCTACTGAGATTGCTGCAGAGATATTTAAGACCTTTTTTGTAATGTATGCTGACATATACAGTATGTTGTCCATCTCTATAATCAGTGCTCATCTCTGGATGTGTGTGTTTGTGACTGGATTGTCTTGATTGTAGGAGACTCCAGGTGCTTCCTGTTCTCAGTATTCCCCTGTCTACGGGTGTACACCTGTACAGGATACAACCAGCACTACATGTACCTCAACCAGGGCCAGCAGACCATGCCCAACGGCTTGGTGAGACACCCCACTACTACATAAATCTCAACTGCACAATCTCACCTGAACATTTTATTTTACAATATGTTACTATAATTATGTGAAATACCACACAAGTAACTACATCATATTAACTACCACATGCCTATGCTTCAATAGTATTTTTTCTTAACCCAAGCAATGTAATTTCTATAATTTGCTTATGATCAGGGCATGGGTGGTCAGCATGGGTACTTTGGCCTGTGGCTGGACAGTGATTTTGGCCGTGGGCATAGCCGGGCACGGCCTCGCTGCACTACCTACGGCAGCCCTCAGCTCTCTGCTGAGGAGGACTTCACCCTGGACTCTCTGGAGGTGTGGGGGGTTGGGAAGCCCCCTGAGGAGGAAGAGGTCAGTATCAACCTGGACAACCACTGCCTTCTTACTCCTTTGATCCCATTTATTTAATCTAATATTTTATGAATTCTGTCTCTTTTAATGCTGTGCCTGTATCAGTGTGTTCCTTATTTTTACCTGCAGGTGGAGATAGAGGCACATTCAAGTCATTATAGGAAGTAACCTACTAAGTACACTGAATATACCAAACATTAGGAACACCTTCCTAATATTGAGTTGCACCCCCACCCTTTTTCAATTAGTCGGGGCATGGACTCTATAAGGTGTCGAAGGCGTTCCACAGGGATGCTGGCCCATGTTGACTCCAATGCTTCCCACAGTTGTGTCAAGTTGGCTGGATGTCCTTTGGGTGGTGGACGATTCTTCATACACACACAAAACTGTTGCGTGTGAAAAACCCAACAGCATTGCAGTTCTTGACACAAACCGGTGCGCCTGGCACCTACTACCAGTGATGGAAAAAGTACTAAATTGTCATACTTGAGTAAAAGGAGATACCTTAATAGAAAATGACTCAAATAAAAGTGAAAGTCACGCAGTAAAATACTACTTGGGTAAAAGTCTAAAAGTATTTGGTTTTAAATGTACTTAAGTATCAAAAGTAAAAGTACAAGTATAAGCCATTTAAAATCCCTCATATTAAGCATATCAGACTGCACGGTTTTCTTGTTTTTTAAATTCACGTATAGCCAGGGGCACACTCCAACACTCAGACACCATTTACAAACGAAGCATTTGTGTTTAGTGAGTCCGCCAGATCAGAGGCAGTAGGGATGACCAGGGATGTTCTCTTGATAAGTGTGTGAATTTTACAATTTTCCTGTCAAAATGTAACAAGTACTTTTGGGTTTAAGGGAAAATGTATGGAGTAAAAAGTACATTATGTTCTTTAGGAATGTAGTGAATTAGGTGTTCTTAATGATTTGTACACTCAGTGAATATTCATTGATTTATTGTATTCATGACTTGTCATGAGGACATCAGTGATGTTGGGGTGTTTTGTTGCAGGGAGCGACAGGAGGCAAGAGGAGTATCCTGGATGCAGACCCTGAGGTTCAGGCCATGATGGAGATGGCAGGGAAAACCCTACACAGCCAGGGCCTCCGAGAGCCAGAGGAGAACAATGAATAATGAGACATGTAGACATGATATAGATTTGTCACAGTTTCTTCTCAGACAAGACATTTCAAGAAGAAATTTTGTAGAAAAAAGTGCACTAATCTCTTAGGGGCCGATTCTGACCCGAGTTAAGCGAGCGTGAATGGAACGTAAATTCCCTTTTTCTCTACACTTATTCTGACCTTGAACTTAAGCATGAGAATAGCATGCTATTCACCCGCTATTCTTTTGGGTTGGAGATCGAATAAGTGTGTCTACAGGTGCGCTGTATTCTGACCTTGACTTAATTCCCAAATCATTTCACCACCTTTACGCCCAAGGAACCATGAATAAGGTCTAGCAAACCTACCGCTTCCAAGTGGAAAAAGCATCTACTCTATCCATAAGAGTATGAACCTGACACATGCCCCAATACTTGGCTGTGTCATCACACAGTTCCATGGTTAGTGCAGGCAATAGATTAGGGTATAGAACACTATTGTACACTATTCTCCCTATTATAAATCTATGTACAGTACACTAATCTTCCAAAATTACAATCCAACATTACAATGGGTTGAAGACTTGAATGTGGCAATTTTCAGAATGAATCAAGCCACTTTTCTTTCTTTCGTGCGTAAAGGCTCTCCTAACCTGTTCTTTTATGATTCATAAATACTTTCCTAAGCCTAAATAACCTACAAGATCAGAGTATTTTTTAAATCTACCAATTGGTGTTGAAACGGAGACAAATATGTATATATTTAGATCCCTTTCTTTCATGATCCCTAATATTCTGAACCCGTTCTCTTGATACATTTTAGTCAGTCTGTGGACAAAATTCTAACTAAGAGGTACACCGTATTTAAAGGGATGGCTTAAGATAAACGTACTGAACCCTATTGAATGAAACTCCACACGAAAATCTGTTGGCCAGCAAGTGGGAGGGTTGTCAGCAGTTAACCACACCGGCAAAGCGTGTTCGTTACAGTCAATACCAACTACTGAGAAGTGTGTAAGGAAGGAGTAATTTCCTAAATTGGAATTGGGCCCCTAGCGCCAATTTTTTTTTTTGTGTGTGTGTGTGTGTAGATGATAAGTCTGAGATGTTTTACCTGTGTGAACTACAGGTACTATTGGCTACATTAACTGAACAGGACACCAGGTGTTGCCCACTCACATCAACCTTTATCTTCTCAAATCAGATTTTATTGGTCACATAAACATTTTTAGCACATGTTATTGCGGGTGTAGCAAAATGCTTGTGTTCCTAGCTCCAACAGTGCACTAGTATTTAACAATTCACAACAACATACACACATCTAAAAGTAAAATAATGGAATTAAGAAATATATAAATATTAGGACGAGTCTGTCTGAGCTCATGTAAACAAGTATTTAAAGAAATATTGTAATTGATTAATAATTTGTATTGTCATAAGTCATTGTTTTGCTTTGATGGCTTTTTATTCCAAAGTGTTTAGCAAGGATGTGTAAACATTGTGTTTCACCTATAACATGAATGGTATGTAAAACCTTTTTATTTTTTTAAAGTATGACGCTAGATAGACATGTTGGCTAATCTACTTCTTTACAGCACCAATAAATGTAAACTTCCACGAGGCAATTTACAGTAATGAAGCCTACATAACCTACTCTGGCGGTTCTCTCATTCACTGTACTGCCTCGCTAGGTTTAGTACTCTGGTTGCCTGATCTCGCCTCTTCATATTTTTATGCAAATGACGAGGGAAAGTGACGCTACATAGGCAAATCAGCAGTTTCATTTCCATGTAGACGCAGTGAATGGAATAGAACACGAGGGCGGCTTCATAAAGTAAAATAAATAAGAGATCATAGATCAGACATTTCCACAACTTAAATTTAAAATATATATATATTTCGTAGGCTTATTGTAGTCACTGAGCATTTGTTTAATATTAGATATTGACTTCGGTATGTAATGGTTTGTATGTAATGGTATTAATAATAGTAATGGTTCATTGGTAAATACATTGAAATTATGAAACGATTAAATAAACTATCAGTTGATGTTTCTCAAATTGTTATCTCTGATAGCGATGCAGTGCTAGCCTTGTACAAACCATCCTGATCTCACAAGGATTATTTAAGATACTCTCAATACTTTGAAGAGGTAGGGTTTCAGATGTTTTCGGAAGATGGGCCGGGACTGTTGTCCTAGCTTCATGGGGAAGCTGGTTCCAACTTCCACCAATGCGGTGCCAGCTGGCCAGAGGTGGCAAAACGGAGTACTTGGGTTGAGGTATAGGGTTTGAGCAGAGCTTGGAAGGTAGGGAGGGGCAGTTCCTCTTACTGCTCCGTAGACAAGTATCAAGGTCTTGTAGTGGATGCGAGCTTCTACTGGAAGCCAGTGGAGTGTGCGGAGGAGCGGGTTGACATGGGAGAATTTGGGAAGGTTGAACGCCAGCGTTCTGGATACATTGCAGGGGTTTGATGGCACAAGCAGGAAGCCCAGCCAACAGTTACAGTAGACCAGACGGGCTATGACAAGTGCCTGGATTAGGACCTGCGCCGCTTCCTGTGTGATGTATGGTGGTACTCTATGGATGTTGTAAAGCATGAACCTGCAGGAGCGAGTCACTGCTTTGATGTTGTAAAGAACGACAGGGTGTTGTCCAGGGTCACGCCAAGGTTCTTTGCACTCTGGGAGGGGGACACCGTGGAGTTGTCAACCCTGATGGAGAGGTCTTGGAGCGGGCAGGCCTTCCCCAGGAGGAAGAGCAGCTCTGTCATGTCGAGGTTGAGCTTGAGGTGGTGGGCCAACATCCAAGCTGAGATATCTGCCAGTCACACAGAGATGCGTGTCAATTGGGAAGGAGAAAAGTAGTTGAGTGTCATCCGCATAGCAATGATAGGAGAGACCATGTGAGGGTATGATGAAACCGAGTGACTTTGTGTATAGAGAGAAGAGGAGAGGGCCTAGAACCGAGCCCTGGAGGACGCCAGTAGTGAGAGTACGTGGTGCAGACAAAGATCTTCTCCATGTCGGCTGGTAGAAGTAGCCTGCCGGGTAGGATGCAATCCTAGACTGTGCAGAGCCTGAGAGGGTGGAGAGGAGGATTTGATGGTTCATGGTGTTGAAGGCAGTGGATAGATCAAGGAGGATGAGAACAGAGGAGATAGAGTCAGCTTTGGCAGTGCAGAGAGTGACCCATCTTGAAGCCTGACTGGTTAGGGCCAAGAACATCGTTCTGAGAGAGATAGCAAGAGCGTTGGTCAGAGACGGCACTCTCTAGTGTTTTGGAAAGAAAATAAATAGGTATTTATTTACGTCAGAGGGGTCGAGTTTTGGTTTCTTGAGGAGGGTTTTTAGTTGCAGGATTTTATCTGGAGAGAGAAGGGAGAAATAGGTCAAGGTGTAGGGTAGTTATGTGTGAGTGGGACCAGTGGACTCAATAGGCTGAGTAAATGAGGAGCGGATGTCATCAACCTTCTTTTCCAAGTAGTTGACAATGTCGTCCGCAGTGAGCGAGAGGGTGGAGGATTAAGGAGGGAGGAGAATGTGGAAAAGAGTTTCCTAGGGTTAGAGGTAGAAGCTTGAAATTTAGAGTGATAAAGTAGGTTTAGCAACAGATACAGACGAAGAGAAGGTAGAGAGGAGGGAGTGAAAAGATAAGTCCTCCGGAAGTTTAGTTTTCATCCATTTTCACTCAGCTGACCGCAGCCCTGTTATTTAAGCTCAGAATGAGTCACTCGGCTACGGAGCAAGAGGGGAGGGCCAAGGCAGCCGCGAGGAAAGGGGACAGTGCAAGTCATATGATGCAGAAAGGGAATATAGTAGGGTCAAAGAGGCAGAATCAGGAGACGGGAGGAAGAAGGATTTAGTAGAAGGGAGAGATGATAGGATGGAAGAGGAGAAAGTAGTAGGAGAGAGAGAGAGCGAAGATTGCGACTGTGCATGACCATCTGGTTAGGGACTGAGTGGCTAGGCTTGGAGGAGAGGGAGACAGAAAAGGAAACTAAGTATTGATCAGAGACTTAGAGGGGGGTTGCCATGAGATTAGTAGGCGAACAGCCTCTTGTAAAGATGAGGTCAAGCATATTGCCTGCCTTGTGAGTGGGAGGGGACTGGGAAAGGGTGAGGTCAGAAGTGGCAAGGAGGGGAAAGAAAGAGTTGAAAATAAATTAATTGAAGGAAGACGTCAGGAAGTTGAAGTCTCCCAGTACGAAGGGCGGTGAGCCATCGTCAAGAAATTAGCTTATTAAGATGTCAAACTCATTGAAGAACTCTTTAAGGTCACCTGGTGGGTGACAATGTTAAGCTTGAGTGACAAGTGTCAGTGACAGCTTGAAATTCAAATGAGGAGATGATCAGGTGAGTGAGGTAGAAAAGAGAAAATCTCCACTTAGGAAAAATTATCAGCCCTGTGCCACCACTGCGACAACCAGAGGCTCTCGGGAATATAAGAGACGAGATAAATAGAGAGCAGCTGGAGTAGCAGTCTTCTCTGGGGTGATCCATGTCTCCGTCAGGGCCAAAAAGTCTAGGGACTGAAAGGCAGCATAGGGTGAGATGAACTCGCTATCTTGACCGCAGATCGGCAGTTCCAAACACTGCCAGAGACCAGGAATTCCACATGGGTTGTGCGCGCAGGGTACACTAACTTAGAAGCGTTGCAGCCAAGGGGCGGAGAGTTTCTGTAAAATCTACAGGAAGAGGAGCGAACTGGGATAGAAAACACACATAGTTGCCAATACTACAAAAGAGCAAAATGAGATAATCTGACAATAAATAGGTAAAATACTCAAGTGAGACAGTGGTGTGGAGCCTTCCTCCAATAGGTCGGTGGAACAGTCTTTGTTTCAGCAACAGTCTTAGTTTTGACAAGGAGACCACTGCTAACACTAGCTAGGCTTTCTTCCAATTTTTGACAGATTTTCATGTGAATATTCTAAAATCTGCATAAAAACAATATGCACATTTTCCCACCAGAGATGTTTCTATCAAATTGACTTGTTGCAGATAAAAGGCTGTGCGTGATGATGTAGCACACATAAAAAATCATTTGTGGGTAAATTCCCATGTACCAAATAAAACATACATGGTAAATGGCTTTCCATCACATTTCCAACTCTACTGATGGTTTTCCCACAAAAGATGTTGCGTTATATAGCGAGTGTGCCCACTTCGGTATTGGCACGTGCCCATGTATGGCCAGCATGATGAGATTAATATGGACAAAAGAGATTTTGATATTTTGTCAAATGACAGCCAAGCATTGATGATCCTGTCACCAAAATAAGATCCTCGATATTTATTGGAAAGGAGCATCTAGCTCATCACCTTGCACTTTCACCACTCTGTGAAGTTCATCATAACTTATTTCATCTGTAGCCTAATTTAAACAAGAGGTACTTGTTTAATACTTATACTTTACAGCTATAACACTGATTGTTTCATTTATTGGGTAAGTCTTAAAACGTTCAATTCTTTTGTAGGTGTGCAAGTGGACAGCAAAGTGACAGAGTGACAAGGGGAAATCTGCTTTTAGGTTCAACTGGAGCGCAATGGTGATGTCTTTTGTGTTAATATTCCTAATAGAATTGGCAGGCAAGACAAAACACCGGTTGCACATCCGAATGTCGATCTAATTTCTAATCTGTTAGTATATGCATTTCCAAAAATTCCTTTAGAATATGCATTTCCAAAGAACCGTTATGTTGTAGTCCTATTTTTCATTTTAACACTTGGGAGTAATTGTCTAACAAGCTGCGTCTGTTTTCATCATGATGTCATTGTGGATAACAAGCACCAATAACCAAAAAAAGTGGGTATTTTGATGTATTATGTGCCTAATATAGCCTATGAGGCAGGGTTACCATTTGCATGTGTATTGCATTGTCTCTCATATGGTAGGTACATCATGACAAGACCTGGGGAATGCCACGGTGTTCATTGGTTTCACATTTGGACTACACTACACTACATTAGATACAAACTTATTTTTTAGAATGAAGTAGTGAACCATCCGTCAAGCTTATGGTTTATATGTGTGTTGTTGGCTATGTTTTTGTAGAGTGGTGTATCAGGAAACTAATTTGTGTATATTTGATCCATAGCCCAATAAGGGGACGGCACCAGCGGAGAGCAAACTTTCCTCAGGGAAGATATTGAAATAGTTCTGGGTTAATACTTCACCTCTCTCTGGGTCAATCCCACCATCCCCTGCGCCTGCTGCTCATTTGCGATGTAAATAATGAGTGCTATGTAGAATCAGGTCTGACACAATGCTCATATAATATCACCTCCCTCCCTATTCCAGCACTGAATTTGCTTCCATCCGTAAACAACCACCATACCTTATTTACCTGAAGCCTAATAACTTAGAGCTGCAAATACCTTTCCCTCCCTCACACTGAGACGTTGATCAGAAAAAAAGGAAAAAGGTTGGTTGTTAACGTTGTGGTTTAGAAAGTAGCCTAGACCACATGGTTGGTAGAGCTGTGCAATGCACTTGGTTGAATTGTAGGTGTATTGACGGGAAAAAAAATCTATATATAAGCTAATCTGCAATGCACTATAAAGCGGTTCCAAGTTACATTAAGCAAATTACAATGGTGGCCATTTGTTTCCATGTTATTATAAACATAGACATGATGCCTATTAACATAATGCAAATGAACATCATATAGTGTCACTGTACACCAATGCACCTCCTGAAATATTTTAAATATTTTTTGAAAAAGCCTGCTTTATGACTGTTCGGGCCTGTAGTTGCTTCCTCGTCCTCTGTTTGACATGATGAAACCATGACTCCTGAAACAGATTTATGGAGAGGCTATAAAGTAGGGGTATAATGATTCACTGAACAGAACAGTGGACATAGTAAACCATTGCACACCCTACTATAAGTAGAGTATGGGCCCATTCCACAGGGGCAGAGATGGCGGTGTCTGGGCGAAGCCAGCAGGGAGAGTTGACATAGTACAAGAAGAGTCTGATCAAGAGGTATGACGCTACAAGCTTGGCACACCTGTACTTGGGGAGTTTCTCAGATCTTCTCAAGCTCTGTCATGTTGGATGTGGAGCATCGCTGCACAGCTATTTTCAGGTCTCTCCAGAGATGTTCGAGCAGGTTCAAGTCCGGGCTCTGGCTGGGCTACTCAAGGATATTCAGAGACTCGTCCCGGAGCCACTCCTGCGTTGCTTTGGGTGTGTGCTTAGGGTCGTTGCCCTCTTGGAAGGTGAACCTTCGCCCCAGTCTGAGGTCCTGCGCGCTCTGGAGCAGGATTTTTACACAGATCTCTCTGTACTTAGCTACGTTAATCGTTCCCTCGATCCTGACTAGTCTCCCAGTCTGCCACTGAAAAACATCCCCACAGCATGATGCTGCCACCTCAATGCTTCACCTTAGGGATGGTGCCAGGTTTCCTCCAGGCATTCAGGAAAAAGAGTTCAATCGTGGTTTCATCAGACCAGAGAATCTTGTTTCTCATGGTCTGTGAGTCCTTTAGGTGACTTTTGACAAACTCCAAGCAGGCTGTCATGTGCCTTTTACTGAGGAGTGGCTTCAGTCTGGCCACTCTACCATAAAGGCCTGATTGGTGGAGTGCTGCAGACAGGGTTGTCCTTCTGGAAGGTTCTCCCATCTCCATAGAGGAACTCTGGAGCTCTGTCAGAGTGATCATTGGGTTCTTGGTCACCTCTCTGACCAAGGGCCCCTCTCCCCCGATTGCTCAGTTTGGCTGGGCGGCAAGCTCCAGGAAGAGTCTAGGTGGTTTCAAACTTCTTCCATTTTAGAATGATGGAGGCCACTGTGTTCTTGGGGACCTTCAATGCTGCACAATTTTTTGGTACCCTTGACACAATCCTGTCTCGGAGCTCTATGGACGATTCATTCAACCTTCTGGCTTGGTTTTTGCTCTGACATGCACTGTCAACCGTGGGACCTTATATAGATAGGTGTTTACTTTTCAAAATCATGTCCAATCAATGGAATTTACCACAGGTCGACTTTGTTCAAGTTGTAGAAACATCTTAAGTATGATCAATGGAAACAGGATGCACCTGAGCTCAATTTTGAGTCTCATAGCAAAGGGTCTGAAAAAGTTCTGTAAATAAGGAATTTATTTTCGTAAATGTGCAAACATTTCCCAAAAACCTTTTCTGGCTTTGTCATTGTGTGGTATTGTGTGTAGGTTGATGAGGAAAATAATTAATTCAATCCATTTTTGAACAAGGCAACATAACAAAATGTGGAAAAGGGAAGGGGTCTGAATACTGTCCAGATGAACTGCACGTATAAAACAAAAACAAACATTGTCCATCTCTCATTTTTGTTCCAGGAAATTGGAGCAGGGAAAGATGTCCTGGACTTTGAGCAGTTTCATAAATTCTACAATATTCTAATGTTCGATCAGAAAGATGTATCAGAATGTTACTGTACTAATGCACTCTCTAAGTACAAAATGCTGAACATATACTACAGTTTCACCACCATTTACCAACAGTTTTACTCCTCTTACAGCTTATGTACTGTATGTGTTGATATTGAAAGTGTTAGCTAGTATATCACATTTTGCATGTTTAAAATATGATGAGACCGATTTGTGCTGTCAACCTGGCTGTGTGTGTGACTGTGTATTGACTTGTGACTTGTGTGTATATGTTTCATCAGATTCTCGAGGAGTTTTAAAGGGAGTCGTGTGCTTTCATCATGGGGTGGGTCTTTCTATTTCTTTGAAATACTGTATGTAGTTCTACAATCACAATCAATCATTTTCTCTGCTTATACCGATAAGCTTGACTTGTTGATGGTATGTTGGTGTGTTGTGGTTCTACCCTACTGTAGTAGTACAGATAAACTATGCCTCTGCAGTTCTTCTCCATGATTTCCAACGGTTTCTTCTGTACCAGCAGAAGGTAAGAATCAAGCTATCTTTCAATTATAAAATTGGTAAAACTGTATTTTTCAGTCAGTGTTTAATCTACCTTTTATAATTCCCTTTATGGTACTTTTTTCCTCACTCTCTCTGCTTCTCTCTCTCAGGAGTCGTGAACCAGGTCAGAGAGCTGATGACCATCTTTATAGACAAAACCATGAGGAAGACCAACGATCCGGAGTTCACTGTCAGCAAGGTGGGACACAGTGTGTGATTTGTCTGTGTATGGGGAGTGGAGAATAGTGTGTTATGTTTGTCACAGCGCTCTCTCTTCTCTCACTTTAGCTCCTCAGTTTCCTCTTCTCTGAGGAGAACTCGATTTGGGATGAGAAATACTCAGATGTGCAACTTGGACATGAACAACCCACTGTCCCACTATTGGATCAACTCCTCACATAACACGTCAGTACCGCCATATAACACACAAGACAACACTATGAAACAGACTACTTCACTTTTTTTATCAATGTTTCACACCAAATGTTAGTACAGTTGTCAGCACAGTAAAGAATTTCAGCAATACTGTAAAACGATGTAATGAATAGGCTGTGACTGATATTATAATAAACACACAAATTATGTTTATGATTTGCCTGCATTTTGTATTTCTTGTTGTGATGTTTTTCCTTCAGGTACTTGACTGTTCATTTCTCTACCATAAGCCACCTCCAATGTCGTTTTAGAGATATTGGCAGTACGTCCAACCGGCCGCCCGACCACCCACCACGTATAACCATGCCAGCCCAGGACCTCCACATCCGGCTTCTTCACCTGTGGGATCGTCTGAGACCAGCCACCAGGATAGCTGATGAAACTGTGGGTTTGCAATATCAAAGAATTTCTGCACAAACTATCAGAAACTGTCTCAGGGAAGCTCATCTGCCTGCTTGACGTCTTCTCCAGGGTCTTAACCTGACTGCAGTTCGGCGTCGTAACCGACTTCAGTTGGATAATGCTTCATCTGAATGGCCACTGGCACGCTGGAGAAGTGTGGTCTTCACGGATTAATCACGGTTTTAACTGTACCGGGCAGATGGCAGCCAGCGTGTATGGCGTCGTGTTGGCGAGCGGTTTGCTGATGTCAACGTTGTGAACAGAGTGCCCTATGGTGGAGGTGGGGTTATAGTGTGGGAAGGCATAAGCTACGAACAATGAACACAATTGCATTTTATCGATGGCAATTTGAATGCACAGAGATACTGTGACGAGATCCTGAGGTCCATTGTCGTGCCATTCATCCTCCCCCATCACCTCATGTTCAGCATGATAATGCACGGCCCCATGTCGGAAGGATCTTTACAAAATTCCTGGAAGCTGAAAATGTCCCAGTTCTTCCATGGCCTGCATACTCACCAGACATGCCACCCGTTGAGCATGTATGGGATGCTCTGGATTGACGTGTACAACAGTGTATTCCAGTTCCCGCCAATATCCAGCAACTTTGCACAGCCATTGAAGAGGAGTGGGACACCATTCCACAGGCCACAATCAACAGCCTGTTCAACTCTGTGCAAAGGAGATGTGTCACGCTGCATGAGGCAAGTGGTGGTCCAAAACTGGTTTTCTGACCCATGCTCCTGCCTTTCTTTTCAAGGTATCTGTAATCAACAGTATTCCCAGTCATGTTAAATCCATAGATTAGGGCCTTATGAATTAATTTAAATTGACTGACTTCTTTATATGAACTGTAACCCAGCAAAATAGTTGAACATTTTGCATATTGCGTCTATAATTTGGTTCAGTGTATAATAGGGACGGGAGGAGTGCAGAGGGAGGGGGGAGGGAGAAAGGGGGCTAGACACTGGACTACTGGGGGTGGGAAAGTTAAATAGAGTATGTTTACTGATGTGTTTGCAATGGTTTGTCTGTGTAGGAGAGTGACTGCGCCTCACTGTAAAGGCACATTTAAAAGTGTCCGATACAATAAGGGGATCTTCTGCACCTACGTTATGTAGGAAAATGTCAGTTATAAATGATTCTGTATTGGTTAAAAACAAGTTATTATCCAGTAGGCTTTGATTATATTTTAAATATCCTTGTCCATGTTGAAATGCCTTTAAAATAATGTGTATGCCAATTATTTAATGGTCTTGACTGCATTCTTTTCTCTATGAACACTTTCTTAACTTTTGGTTCCAGCGAGAATGTCAGAAGAAAGTAGTCAAGACGACTAGCTTGATTGAGCCTCCGCCATGTATATCTCACTAGGTCAGGATATTTAAGCCTCCATATATCCACTAGTTCCATTATATCCATAATATTCATGATTTCCTTAAGTGCATGAGGGTGATAGTTTGTAGTATGATGTATTTTACGGTCCATTGAGATACTTAAAACCATATTATAATCTCGCACCATAATAATAGAGTTGTGTATTGCTTTGGACAGTATTGTTTGGACAGTTTTCACATTCGGAAACTAAATTATTGTTAATTAATATTATCACAGTGTGCAAAGCTGTCATCAAGGCAAAGGATGTTGACTTTGAAGAATCTTAAATCTCAAATATATTTTCATTTGTTTAACACTTTTTTGATTACTACATGATTCCATATGTGTTATTTCATAGTTTTGATGTCTTCACTACTTTATACAATGTAGAAAGTAGTAAAAATAAATAAAAACCCTTGAATGAAGAGGTGTGTCCAACGTTTTGACTGGTAGTGTATATATAGAAAAAAACAATAACGCAACATGCAACAATATCAAATATTTTACTGTGTTACAGTTAATTTTTTAATGAATTCTTACCTATACTTGTTACCTATAACAAGGACTGGCAGTAGAAAATCTACATTTTTGGTAAGCAATTATTATTCATTTTATACTACAGTTTGTGATTCCATCCTATACTATCCCTAACATCATTACCCCATAGCAACAGATGTGGGATGCATACACGCACACACCCCACCCCACACTTCCCACACAAACACCTCTACCCCTCTCTCCCCGACCACCTATAGACCGACCTACCTGTGTTGGGATCCTCCACCGGAATTCCCACCGGCTAGGTACAATGTTGTCAAGGTTTTCATTAGCAGCGTTGAGAAAATCCTTGTATATTATGTTCTCCCATCAGGGGGCTTGGGCTTTGTTGGACCAACCCTGCCAGGCAGGTTCAGACTCTTGAGGGGGCGGTGTTGCTTTAGCATTCATCTTTCTGTCTTGATTGCGTAGGCTACATTTGGTATGCTTAGGGTAGGTAGTGTGGGCACCGATCCACCACGATAGGACAGATATAAATTAACTATATATTTGTAATTAATTTTTGTATGTATATCCCACAACTCCTGCTCGCAGACACACACGGGTTCTGACATTTGCAACCACTTCCTTTGCTCACTCACTTTCAACTCTTCACACTTTCCAATCACACAAACACTCGGACACGCAATCTTTCAACACACCCACACTCTCCCCACATATACTCACGTATGTACCCCACATAATGTACCTCCTATGTCCTCTGTTTTTTTTGTTTCGATTTCCACCTTATTTATTCCTGCCTAATTTAGGGCTTTTGAGCGCTTTTGTGTTCCAGTTACGTGAATTTGGGGATTTATTATTTAATGAATTGTTCCTTCCTCTAATGCTGTTCTTTAAATCTATTTATACATTCTATAATAAACATTGAATAAATACGAATTATTTTATAACATTCCCGAACTTCAGTAGTATAGCATTTTGGTAGTTCATTTCTTTATCATTTGTATTATATTATTTTCAAAAAAATGTATACAGTTATCTGACAGTCATACGCAGTTACATGCATAAAAGTTTGATAAGCTACTGAACTGAAGGAGAGGGCACATCAATTCAGTCACAACAGATAAGAGGTATTTTGGGAATAAAACAATGAGTAAAAAACATGTGTGAACCGTCGATTCGTAACTTTTGAATCGGTTTACTGACCGATGCATGCTTAATTTGATCGGTTTGGGCTCCCACGGACTGATGCATTCATATCTTAAACATTTGAACCGGGACCGATGCATATCGGTGAATCGTTACATCCATAGTGTTAAAGAATAACAATAATAAGAAATATGTTGAAGATTTAAAGTGGAGACTCTTGCTTCGTAAGCCACGTTAATGATGGAATTTCTCATGGAAGAATGGGGTCGCATTTCTACTATAGAGTTCCAGACACTTGTAAAATCAATGCCAAGATCCATTGAAGCTGTTCTGACCTGTGGTGGTTTAATGCCCTATTAAGACACTTTATGTTGGTGTTTCCTTTATTTTGGCAGTTATCTGTATCTTGTGTGGCAAAATTGCATCCATTTCTGTCTGTGTGTTAACATAACCAGTATACATTTAGAACTCTACAGTGTACACATTTGTCTTACGGGTCATGGAGGATAATCCTTTGGGGGATATGTGAAAAGGAGTTGTTGACATTTCCAAGTGTAACGTTTGTGAGTACAGTATTTCTGTTACATCCATTTTACATACTGTCCAAACACACTACAGATGCGCGATCTAAATGTAAAGGTAATTTCCGTTTGGGCCGACATATGCAGCGTTTGCCGTGAATGCAGTCTCTGTGACCGCGGGAACATTGCTTTTAATTGCCAATCATGCTATAAAGCAGGTCTTCAGCGCTACGGATTGAATAGAGCCCATAATCTATTCATAAAACATGCTGTCTTCACATGATAAACACACTACATTCCAAAGCACCCAGTCCTTCCACACAGCACATGCTCATCACACTGACTGCCCATACTACTACATATAAACAGGACACACAACTGCACAAGCCCAAAGGGATCATTTTAGACCACACCATACACTGGCTAAATATACCATTTACTGTACATCACATAGACACAGCTTAATCCTGCACCCAAACACAACACTCTGTATTCTATTACAGTACATTGCACATAGTAAATATTGAACTCTCTCTTTCCTATGTTTCCTCCATCCATTTATCTTCTCAGTGAGATCGGGAAAGAATGGGGAGTCCCATGTCATGACACTTGAGTGATTATGACAGTAAGATACAGTTTGACTTTGCGGCTGAGTGGCTGGAAGACTTGTTTGAGTGGTACCAGGTGGCCTGGGACATCACCCAGAGAGAGATCACCAAGCGGCACAACAAGCAGTTAGAGGCCACTATCATAATATTACATATAACCTATCTATAGGTAAGAGGCTATGAAATAATTATATCTTCCATTCTAAAGGTGCTCAGCCCAGCGTCTTCAGTGATGTCATGCTGACAGGAAGCTGCTGTGTGTTTTCTGTCCTCCAGATCAAGCAGCAGGAGGGGGGGGAGAAGAGTGAAGAGGTCGCCATTAAGATGTCTGACCTGGTGGTGTACTGCCAGCCTCGCAGCAAGGAGAAGAACCACTTTGGTACGATCCTCAGCCCTACCACCCTGACCAAGACAAACCTTCATACCATAACCGCTAACAGCTACACAGCCTACATTGTTGCCACCAAATTAATGTTATAGTCAACAAACTAGAACTAACTCGTTACTAAATCCAAAATCCAATCCATATGTACAATCACAATGTACTGTGTACAGCAAACAGTTTAGCAGTTACACCGGCGGGCCCCGGTGGCAATAAATAAACAAAACCCGAAAGCTTACCTTGACTTGGAAGAGTTGCAGTGTTGGATAGCCAGCTAGCTAACATAAATAGCATTCCTCTCTGTTTGAGTCAGGTTGTTGAGAAGGCTAAATTAGCTGCATTAGCTAAGTGAAACTAAGAAGAATAGTTTTTTTTAAATAAATAAAGCTAGCTCTCCCTCTCTCTCTCTCTGCTCCTTCTCCTTCATTTTTAAAGAAATGAATTTGTTAAAAACTGTTCAACTGTTGTCTTTCTCTCCGAGTCAACTACTCACCACACGTTATGCACTGCAGTGCTAGCTAGCTGTAGTTTATGCTTTCAGTACTAGATTCATTCTCTGATCCTTTGATTGGATGGGCAATATGTTGGTTCATACTAAAAGTGCTCTGATAGGTTGGAGGACGTCCTTCGGAAGCTGTCATAATTACTGTGTAAGTCTATGGAAGGGGGTGTACCCAGACGAGGACGGAAAATAGCTGCGGCTACACCATGCTACTCTAGACCTTCTTTGCGAAACAGTGTGTTTCAATCAGTTATTTGGTGACAGGAATATATTTAGTATAGTTTTTTCTAAAAAGGATCAAATGTTTTATGTTTCACTTTTTATTTATCTGAAATTCACTGAGTAGGATGGTCCTCCCCTACCTCTTTTAAGGAGCCGCCACTGTATGACATGCACTGCAATACACATTGAAAGATTTCACATTTGTGTTTTCAAATGAAATACAATCTACTGTTAACTCACACTCTTATTATTATTACCAGAATAAGTCACTCTCCACAACAATCAAATGTGGTGGACCCCAGGAAGAGTAGCAGCTGCGAAAGGGGATCCAAATAAATAAACAAATATTCGTGTTGGTCTGATCGAACTTAGTCTGCCCATTCCCAACCATGTCCCCACAGTGAAATATTGCTACAAAGAGATCCGCTCCTTCATGGAGAACAAGACCCCGGCCAAGAACAGAACTTCAGACTTCCTTAGGTATAACCGCAAGGCCTTCAGCCGCATCTACCCCAAGGGCCAACGTGTGGAATCATCCAACTACGACCCTTACCCTCTGTGGGCCTGCGGCTGCCACATGCTTTCAGACTGCAGGTGGGTTTGACAAGCATGTGTTAAAGATGGAGGAGGAATAAGATAACTAGTATTCTGTGTAATGTAGACCTAAACTAGAGAGTGAGTGCCTCCTGAATTGTGTTCACAGAGATGAAAAAAGTGCTTTCTCGGTGTACCAGTGATAATCATTTGTTTGTGTCCCCAGATAAATACACTCAACAGGGCCCTCTTCAGTCCACATACAGGCAACAGCCAGAAATGATGTGCTCTGACAGCTATGATCCACAGCTGGAGAAGAGGAAAGTCAAGTTCACCCTTACTGTCAGAGTAAGGCTCTCCTCACTGTCAGAGTAAGGCTCTCCTCATTGTCCAGAATTATTTATTTACTATGACATATCCCTGATAATCTTTCATATAGTTAACAAACTGGTTACTGTTGAGCACTGAATCTGTTATGCTGCCCTCTGTAGGTGCTAGCTGCCAGACCGTAGCATCCCCAGCCCTTTTGTAGAGACGGAGCTGTGTGGACACACGGAGGACAACAAGTTTAAGACCGTTTTCTCTTGTAAGGAGTGGGAGCGGGGGTCGGAGTGGATGGAATTACTTTCCAGCTAATTAAAGAAACTCGGCTTCTGTGTGTTGTTTCAAAGAGGATTGTGTATTTATTTATGTTGGTAACTGGACTTGTACTTGTTCAGGTGACAATGGGCTGAACCCAGTGTGGAAGGCCCCTCCAGAGCCAGTGACTTTCCTAGTGCATGAGCCAGAGCTCACCTTCCTGCGCTTCGTGGTGAATGAGGAGGACATGTTCTGAGACCCAAACTTCCTGGCTCAGGCTACCTTCCCTGTGAAGGGCATCCACTCAGGTAGGACCCACACACTAATATGCGGTGCATGAACCCTTAGGCTCCTCGTTTACACATGAACACACTGTTCTCTGTCTTTTAGGGTACCGTTCAGTTCCTCTGCAAAATGGCTTCAATGACAGCATAGAGCTAGCTTCTTTACTAGTCTACATCGACGTGCAGCAGGTGGAGGTGAGACACACACACACTGCATGTTGACTGGAAACAGCCTTTGATGTGAGTTACTGGTGGTGTTTGTGTGTCTGGATGGTGAGCCTGTGCCATTCAGAAAGCAGAGGAGCTATACTCATCATCTAGCCAACTGCGGAGGAGGCAGGCGGAGGTAAGCAACAAGCTTTTCCTGTACGACACCCACGCCAGCCAGCAGAGCTCCGACCCCCCACAGCTCCGCAATGACCTCATGAGAGTTCAGCACCAATGAAAAACAGAGAAGATCCAAGACACCTGCAAACAGAAGTAGGCCGAGTTATGCTCCTTTCATGTTACAATAAAATGTCATAACGGGCATACATTAATTCTCTCGTCTGGTCCTCTGCTCTGTCCTAGGATGAAGGAAAAGAAATCAACAGTAAATTCTATTCCTGAGGTCAGCTCATCCTGAGCCTGTGGGGTTGCTTCCCAAGCTTCAGTCCTACAAAGCCAATAGAGAGATAATGTGTGACATTCCTCTGTATGAGAGGTGATTGCATATTTATTTATTTTACATTTGCATACGTTTTCTTTTTTTTTAATGAATAGGTAAATCAGATGAACAGTGAAAGGTGCACTATGCAGCGTTGAAATAAGTACAATTTCTCTGATGTTTTTGAAGAATACAGCTGAACAGTACCTGCAGGGGCAGGAATTAGTGTTACTGGTAAATTGTTTGTTTCTTATGTTTTCCGCATTTCTTTACTACTAATATATCAGACAAAAGGGCTATTTGCAGGTTGAATTGTTGCGTGGAGCACCTTTATTTTCCAACATTTTAATTATGTTTCTTTGATAATTCTTTGTTTATATTTTTGTTTAGGGTTCCTCTGCGTCATTTTGTCAAAACATGACCTCTGCTGACTATCTTTGCTTCATTTTATGTGGTTTAACTATGGGATGTGACATCCCAGTGAAATTTAGTGATCCTATAAATAACTATGCAGCACTCACATTTGAAACATATTCAGTTTATTTTGATTGAAATGATTTCACATCATAGTTCTTAATTTCCTGTAGAAGGTCTTGTATTTATATTACAACAGCCACAGAGCAGCAGTAACCCAGCTGTAAAAGGTATTGTATTTATATTACAACAGCCACAGAGCAGCAGTAACCCAGCTGTAGAAGCAGATAACACAGACAAGAGAAAATGAGGGCAATTTTTGATCTGCAAAAATTACAGGAATCATGGGAAATCTAGTTTATGTCCATGACTGCGCCAGCATGGGGGGCCACAGCAGCAGGCACCCCGCTGTCAACCACATTAAGACTTAAGCCGAAGTCACAATTCAAATGAAAAATCTTTACAAATTCAGAAAAATTAGAACAGGTTGTAATATCACCTCTGGATAGAGAGGAATGAGAAGAGAGGGAATTAGGGAGGAGAGGAGACATAAACCCAAGCAAAGCACAGTGAGCTCCATAGGATAGCAATATAACAAATTCATATTTTATTTTATAACAATCACATAATTTCCTCTACAGTAATAAAACCCTCCACCTTCCCACCTCTAGGTCTCCATCTTTAACTATACATTTGAAATGTTAAAAACTAGAGGAGCATCAGGGCTACAAAAAAAAAAAAACTGTTCCCACTGCACCCCCCCACCCCACCCACTATTACCACATCAATAGAAATGGTCCAAGAGCAGATTCTGTCAACGGTTACAAAAAAAAAGAAAATCCACATATTGAATCTCTCCACTTATCACACAGTATCTCACCAGTGTACAAACAGTACAGTAACCAGTAAACTCACTGGCATACATACATACTATGTTCATATCATTATACACAGTATTTTGTGCACAAGCTAATGTATTCCAGCAATACAAAAGGTCTGTAATCACACAAAGGTGATTCAATCGCTGGTCTATGACATGTACTGCTCATCATTGCGCTTCGATCAGAACATCGTGGTAACCCATGGACAAAGGGGGTAGGGCGACTGCAGAGCTAGTGATCTGACCCTTTTCATATTCAAAATCGTAAAAATAAAGTAAAAATAAAAAACATCAGCTGATGTACCAGTCACAAGTCAGGACACATTCAAGGGTTTTTCTATACAATTTTCTACATTGTACATTGTAGACATCCAAACTATGAAATAACAGATTTGGAATCATGTAGTAAAAAAAGAAAGTGTTAAACTAATCAAAATATATTTTAGATTCTTCAAAGTAGCCACCCTTGATGACAGCTTCGCACACACTTTGCATTCTCTCAACCAGCTTCATTTTAATTTACCTTTATTTAACCAGGCAAGTCAGTTAAGAACAAATTCTTATTTACAATGCCGGCCTAGGAACAATTTAACTGCCTTGTTCAGGGGCAGAACGACACATTTTTACCTTGTCAGCTCGGGGACTCGATCTAGCAACCTTTCGGTTACTGGCACAATGTTCTAACTACTATGCCACCTGCTGCCCCATGAGGTAGTCACCTGGAATGCATTTCAATTAACAGGTGTGCCTTATTAAAAGTTAATTTGTGGAATTTCTTTCCTTAATGCATTTGAGCCAATCAGTTGTGTTGTGACAAGGTAGAGGTGGTATACAGAAGAGCCCTATTTGGTAAAAGACCAAGTACATATCATGGTAACAACGGCTCAAATAAGCAAAGACAAACAGTCAGTCAATCCGGAAATTGCAGCCCAAATAAATGCTTGACAGAGTTCAAGTAACAGACACATCTGTTCAGAGGAGATTGCGCAAACCAGGCCTTCATGTTTGAATTGCTGCAAAGAAACCACTACTGAAGGGCACTAATAATAATAAGAGACTTGCTTGGGCCATGAAACACGACAATGGACATTAGACCGGTGGAAATCTGTCCTTTGGTCTGACGAGTCCACATTTGAGAATTTTGGTTCCAACCGCCGTGTCTTTGTGAGCTGGCAGAGTAGGTGAACGGATGATCTCCGCATGTGTGGTTGCCACCGTAAAGCATGGAGGTGGTGGTGTGATGGTGCTTTGCTGGTGACATCGTCAGTGATTTATTTAGAATTCTGGGCACATTTAACCAGCATGGCTACCACAGCATTCTGCAGCGATATGCCATCCAATCTGGTTTGCCCTTAGTGGGACTATCATTTGTATTTCAACAGGACAATGACCCAAAACACACCTCCAGGCTGTGTAAGGGATATTTGACAAAGGTGTGATGAGTGCTGCATCAGATGACCTTCACAATCACCCGACCTCAACCCAATTGAGATGGTTTGGGATGAGTTGGACCGCAGCGTGAAGGATAAGCAGCCAACAAGTGCTCAGAATATGTGGGGACTCCTTCAAAACTGTTGGAAAAGCCTTCCTCATGAAGCTGGTAGAGAGAATGACAAGAGTCTCCAATGCTGTCATCAAGGCAAAGGGTGGCTACTTTGAAGAATCTAAAAAATATGTTGATTTGTTTAACACTTTTTGGGTTACTACATGATTCCATATGTGTTATTTCATAGTTTATGTCTTCCCTATTATTCTAAAATGTAGAAAATAGTACAAATAAAGTAGGTGTCCACATTTTTGACTGGTACTGTACATACAAAACAGGTGACAAACACTTGATTAAAGTGATCAAATCAAACAAATAGTTGAAACAAATACAAATCAGCCATAACAATTACCATGAAAACATAATGGAAGTTAGATTACAGTGCACTTTGTGTGAAAATAAAAGTAATGACCACACACACACACATCCTGAAGATGAAGGCAACAGCCTCCCTAACAGGGAGACTAAGAGAAACACAGAGCGGAGGGGAACAGAGGGGGACAGAAAATTATATACACTTGTATTTACATTATACAGGATGTGACAGCATGAGGTCCTAAGCCTGGTGGCCATATACAACGACATTTAGTGCACCGAACCGTCATGTCACTCAAAATAAACATAGCATTGAAATCTTATTGGACGGTGTCCAACTGTGTTCTGTAAGTTCTGCCAGAACTGAACGGAAAGAATTCTGGAGAAAACAAAAGCGGAGGGAACCAGAGTCGGGCATACAGAATAACGCTCTGATTGTGTACGAGACGCCCTGAAAGGGCACAAAGAGGGAACAGATTGATCAAAACCACCTAAAGCAGAAGAGACAACTCTTCTGCAGTTTGTGTGGGCCAAGTTACCACATACCTGAATGCTGTAATATCACATTCCTTGGTAATAATATAGGAAATCTATTCAAAACTGGTGGTATACCCATGCAAACAGAAAGTGTTCTCATGATTCCAAATGAATATCGAGGAATGTAACATTTTAACCCAGCTACATGTACTACTTAATGGGTGAGCATACTCCAACAGTGCCATCTCTCCATGCTTGATGGGGAAAGGGACAGAGGGATGCCTAGTCAGAGTAGAGAGAAACGTGGTTCTGTGAACAAATGATTAGCACGTTGGAGTCCACGTTATTCTATGCAACTGTATCAGACAGTACTGATGCATGATACAGTATATTTGTGTTTTGAAGTACAGTATGGCAACAACAAAAAAATCGAATTAAACAGAAATTAACTTGTTTGGCTTTCCACTCTGGTACTGTCCGACCAACCACAATTCAGAAAAGGCCTTATTCTAGACTCTGGGCAGGTAATGTGCTGCTTTTTAACAGGGTCATCTATACACCATGCTGTTGCATCTACAGAGTCTGTTCACTCCTGACATATGACAAAATACTCCTAAGGATGACCATGGCCTGTATATCTACAGCCAATATCAAAATGTATCCCATATTTATCTTGAGAAAAACGTGTACCATCATGCCAAAAAGTCTACATTGAGAGGTTGATGCAAGGTGCACATAGGGCTTCAGTTTAGGCCTCAGCATGGATTATGGATAAGAATGTTAGGCAACATCTTGGTTGATTGTGTGACGAAAGTCAACTGCAGTATGCCTGGAAAGTGTCTTAACATATGAGAAAATAATGGGAGGCAGAAAGAGGGATATGAAGTTGAGAAATCATAAATACAAGGCAGTCCCAGACCACCTACTACACAATTATTCTATTAAATATGGGAGTTATGTACATTGAAAACACAAATTAAAAGGAAACATTTCTTCCTTTTAATGGTGTTGCAACCACAGAGCAGAGCTCCTGAAATGTCTGCTTAAATGTCACACACAATATATGAAAGCAGAGATGTCTGGAAAAATATGTTCATTCAAGTTGATAAAAATTGATTGAGTGTCATACGAGGAATTAGGCACAGTCTTGCAATTTTTATTTTGTTTGAGGTAGCACCTCATTCCCAATAAAGGACTGGAAAGGCCAGAATCTGAACCTGAAAGAACCCAAACAAAAAAAACAAGACCAAAATGACAATTGGACACATTTTTAGAGCTACATTTGGATTGAACTCGAGGCAATATCAAAAGTGTACTGGAATGTTACCTGGTTATCTAACCTTGATCCGCCAAGGATAGAAGAGCTCCCAGTAAATGGAGGGAAGAGAGTGCATTTAAACATAAAGGTCCTCAGAGAGTGGGAGAGAGGGAAGGGAGAAAGATCCATTTGTTTACTTGGTGTTCTGTGTACATTTGACACAACACTGAAGAAATCTTTGAGGAGTCTATTGAGGGCAAATAGGATGTGGACAGGAATTGAGTGAGAAACCACGCACGAGAGAGAAAGATAAGGTCCCTTGTGTCACAAGCAAGTGGGTCCTTGCTTTTTGATGATGTCGCTAAAAAGGAGGTCCTTGTATTTTGATGATGTCACTCCAGAAAGATAGTAATTCTCGTTTGACATGATGTTACTAGAGAGGTCCAGGCGTTCTGATGTCGTCTCCAGATAAAAGGGTCCTCGTCTACAGATGGGAGAGGATCCTCTTGTTGTTGATGTAAGAGAGACTATGTGTTCTGTTGATATCAGGTAATCCTCATGTTTGGATGGTGTGGGAGTTGATGTTCTAGTCATGTCACACAGGATGTGCTCACCAGGCCTCGGTGTAGCGGACGTCCACCTCCGTCAGATTGGGGAGTTTGGCCTGACAGGAAGACAGAGGAGAAAAGATAAGATACCACAAACTATAATTCGGTGTTCTTGTCAACAGAGAGGGTGTCACAGTTCATCTTACCTTTAAGTCCTCGTATGTGTCTGCTGTGAGCTTTGTGCTGTTCATGTTCAAACTGCACAGGCTCTTCATGGCTGGAAGAGACACGCATAAACATGTCACCTTAACCTACATGAACATATATAGATCTAGGAGACTGTGTGGAAAGCCTGTTCTATACTGAATGTATGAGGTTGTGGGGCAGGTGTGAAGTATACCATATGTGAGTAGCATATAGTCAAATGATTGAGATGAGCTCTTACAACTGAGGGAAAGCAGGCCGGCGTCGGTCACGGGTGTCTCACAAAGATTCAACACCTGCAGACACGCCAAGTGTTCGGACAGTAACCGCAGTCCTGCATCTCCAAACTGAAGGAAAGACAAACAAGGAAAGAGGATTTGTCATTCAAAGTCATACAGAGTATTACTCATCAAATTCAAATAAAAACTAAAAATGTGACGTGTGTGTGTTCTGACCTGGGTGGACCAAAGGTTTAGCTGTTTGAGAGAGGGCAATTTGATGAGCTGTTCAGCACATGCACTGGTGACGTTGGTGAAGGCAAGACTCAGGTTCTCCAGGTTCCCAAAGGAGCCAGAGCTCAGTAGCCTGGCAAGGTCTGCATCCTACTCAGAGATACACAGAGACATGGTCAGATACAGAGGCAGGGAGAGACATCATGTTGTTCAAATTGAATTGAGACATGGAGTCAGGTCATCTTTCTCACAAAATGTAACAGTTAAATTTGAACATTTTGTATAAAAATACATATTATCACATGTTTGGGTGAAATAAAAACAAATAACGTTTGAGGAAATGGCAGTAGTGTAATAAAAGCCAATCTCACCGTAGACTTGGAGGGCAGAGTGAGTCGGGTGGGGCCTCCTTTTCTTTGCTGAGGGAGAAAAAAATAAAAAATGGCGACTGATTACAGCAGTTCCCTATTCAGACAGCAGGTGGTGTCTATGCGCAATGTGCCAATGATGTGATAAAGGGTTCATATTTGCATGAAGTAACAATACAGAAACACTAGGTAACACGGGATAATGAATAGATAACTCTAGCAGAGTGGACAGTGTAGAGTAGTAACAGTTTTAACTGAGCAGATACTACAGTTGCCCGCTGACAGCCCAGACCGTGTGTATTTTGAGAAGACATGACAGTAGAATTGGGAATGCAGTGTGAGGTTGAGCGTGTCGTGTTCGAGCCTTTGTTTGTGCACAGTGCAGTAGTAACTCACCAGCTCTTTGAGCTCCCTCTGCCTGTCACACAACTGCTCGTACATTTGCAGGCCCACCGGAGTGCTCTCCAGGGTGGAGATGATCTGCAGCTGGGTGTCCTTGTTCTCGATGATGTTGTACTCCAGCATCAGGCACAGGATCTGAAACACACACAGGTCACCTCTGCTTCCTGTGCACTCACACCTCTAAAAACACACAGTAATAAAAACAAGTCAGCTCTGTACATAGGGCACACACACACCTCAACCATGGTCTGGTTCCCACGCAGAGCCAGGAGCATGCAGGGCCCCAGCTTGTTTTCAGCCAGGGACAGGAGAAACTTCTTAGTTTTGTAGCAGGAACCCATAAGAATGTGAACCTGGAGGAGAGAGTCAAAGGTCAAGTCCAGCCAATCAGAACAGAAGGTAGGTATGAGGGTCAGGATTATTAAGGTAACAATCACTCACCATGCTGGCAAAGAGCTCCCCATCATCATCACAAGCCACACCCCCTGGACTGTAGAGCTGGAACCAACCGTCCTTTCCCGAGCGCACACTGAGCAGACAGGAGTGGACCTGCAACAACCACACAACAATGACTACCACACACACACAAATACAACACTGAACTAAGGTGAAACAGTGATGTATGGTCAGAGCTGCACACACACACTAACCTCCTGTCTGGGGTCCTCTGCAAACCTCTGAATAACATATTTTAGCTCTCTGTTCAAAACAGACAGACAAGTTAGGCACAATCCTCATGCTTTCCTTCTGGGATGGTAACTGAAATCTAACATTTGTTAACTAAAAGTCATGGTTGTAGATACTTACTTTGTAAATTTGGCATGTGCAAGGGCCCTAAAGAGGTGGTACGAATACACATTAAAAACAAGATTAAAAACAATAATTATGATTAAATGGAGAATAAAACATGTTTAAACATGCAGTAAGATGTTGAACAGGTTGCAGCTGGATTGCATAGGAAACACATCCCGTTTTTTTGTTGGTTTGAACATATCTGAGCAACAACACACAAATACATGTCAATCTATTGGAGGTTGGGGGTGTGTGTTTTCTGTCTGACTCAATCCCTCTAGGAGTTGTGTCGGAGTGTTGTTGCCCTTTCTAATGACGCCTGAACGCTTGGATTAGGCTCTGGTGCGCAGGTGAGCAGCAGGTGAGTCTGCCGGCTGTGACAACAACATCCCTCTGTAGGTGACTGGTAATGAGGGCTCGGACTGAGGAGCCAATTACAACAGCCACTCAGGGGGGGCGCCTCATCCCCAGCAGGGCACCTCAGCAGCACACCCACGTCAACACCACTCCCAGGCCACTACACCGCGGAGACAGGCCCTCAACCAAAGTCCCAGCCCCGACCCCAAAGCCTGGAGGAGGGGTGGAGGGCTGGGGAGTGACTAGGAAAAGGTGAGGGAGCACAAGAGGTGGAAGTGGATAGGTGTAGAGCCAGGGCAGTATACTTACTCTTTGGGGAATGGGATGGGCTGCAGCAAGCTAGCCAGGGCGGGTCTCCAGTCATCGTAGTCAGACCTGAATGGTTGCAGAGAGAAAGAGAGTAAGAACAGAAAGGTGGACACAATGAGAGCAGGGGGCTGGGCACACAGGGAATCACGAGAGGTAACCTGAGTGTCGCCCTATGACACCAAACAAATCCATCAATTCAATGGGACGAGGAGAGGATCAGATTCCTGTCTGTTAAGTGTCACAGTTACAGTCATTCCCCGTTCCCACACACATAATAGAACCACTTGTGCCACTTCCCTCTTGCAAAACATCATCACACCCATGTCATCCATCCATTCAGAGACACACTAACCGACACTCCTTCCTTTTGAATGATTCTCCAGTAGGACATCAGAGGCAGCAGCTGTGTTGAGCTACTCAGCACATCCCACACAGATAGCGCCAAACATGAACCCTTGTTAACATTTAAACACACACAGTAAGGCAGACAGTAAGGCAGAGGGGATACAGTAACAGTAGTGGTAACTCACAGCATTTTGAGGATGAGTGCGAAGCAGCCAAGCACGCGGTCGGCCTGGGCAGGCAGCTGGATTGACAGGGCGTTGAGGGCGGGGCTGACCAGCAGACAGTCGATCAGGTTGGGCTCACTGTCGCCTCCCCCTGGGCCCTTCCGCCTGGCGTTGGCAGTGTTGTTGTTGCGTTCCAACTCCACCAGGATCTCACTGGAGTTGACGATGGAAGGCGGAGGAGAGAAGGGCAGTGTGGGGGGAGGGGGGAGGGACAGCAGCCCTGTGGGTGCGGGTGTCAGGGGCTCTGGGCGGAGCAGGCGGAGGGGCAGAGGGGGTTTACGCTCATTCTGTTGCTGGCAGCCGTTCCTGATCTCCTTCAGACTGGGGGAGTTGTCCCGGCTGGACAGAGAGAGAGATATTGTTGGGGAGATGGAGAGACCAATATTGTGTAATAAAAGAATGGAGTCATTGTATCACACATTACATAATCGTCTCAAGACTAACACTCATAAGTCCATAGTAAGAATACATGTCATTCTGCTGGGGTTGTAGCCAGGCCTCTGTTACAACGGCATTAGCCTCTGTATACTTAGCGGGAGCGTGTTGAGGGTCATGTATCCGAGCAATGATTCTCTGGGGTGACAATGCAACGGAAATCCAGCAAATGTTGTCCTACAGGGGCTGAGGACCCAGGGGTGATGATGTAATGATAACCAATTAGATAACTCATTACTCAAGTCAACACCTCGGTAACATTTTTAAAGGTGAGTAACCTAAGCTAACCAGGGACGTTCATTGGGCCAGAGAGTCGAGTCTGTGTGTTGGATCTACAGTACAGTAGATCACTCACCTGTTGATGAAGTCCTCGTAGCAGGAGTAGATGGCAGCCAAGCACACTGCCACCAGGTTGGGCAGGACACGGGGGTGAGGGCACTGCCCGGTGGGGCCATGCATGCTGAAACACAGCCACACACACAATTAGCACCCAATAGACTCCATGGAACAGGGAGAAAGCAGAGTAAATCATGGAGTACTATTGAAAATAACTAGGGCCAGAGCTTTTCCTGGTTGGTGGAGGAAGAAAAAAAAATCACTGTCCTAAAAACATGTTGTCACTGACTCACCTGTGAATGAATTTCTTGACAACCTCCATCCCAGCGTTGAGCTCATTTAGAGCCAAGATGTACTCCTGAGTAAAGAGACGCAGTCTGGGGCACTTCCCAAAGTCCTGGCACAGACAGAGAAAGGAGGCAGAGAAATAAACATGGGGACAGAGAGAGGACAAGAGGCAGCACAGTGGGCTTTGACACTCCAATATATAACCACAGAAGAAAATAAACAAACTGAGCGTGAACCTAGACAGGCAACAAGACGGAACGCTCAGCTCACCATGTTGTGTTTGAGGATTCTCTGGACCACAGGGGTGAACACTTCAATCACAACCATCGACCGTGGACGCTCCCGACAGTGCTGCAGAAAACAACCACACCATTCACTCCATCATCTTAACAATAATCTGAATCTATTAACTAGGCCTGGATAAACTGTACATGGGCTGTTAACTTTTTATGGCTGCAGAGGCAGTATTGAGTAGCTCTGATTAAAGGTGCCCATTTCAAACGGCCTCGTACTCAATTCTTGCTCGTACAATATGCATATTATTATTACTATTGGATAGAAAACACTCTCTAGTTTCTAAAACCGTTTGAATTATATCTGTGAGTCAAACAGAACTCATTTGGCACAAACTTCCTGACCAGGAAGTGGAAAGTCTGAAATCGAGGCTCTGTTCTTCTTCCTGCCTATAAATGGGCATGATACGTAAGAGTCTACGTGCACTTCATAGACCTTCCCCTGGATGTCAAGAGGCTGTGAGAGAAGAAATTTTGTGTTTATCTTGGTCTGAAGTGGAATACAGGCTCTTTGTATGACGTGTCCCTCATTTCCGGTACTCTGGGGAGCGCGAGGTGGACAGTGGGATTGCCTTCTGTTTAGCTGCCGTTATGGACGACTACTATCTCCGGCTTTGATTTTATTTGATACATGTGACCATATCATCGTAAAGTATGTTTTTTCAATATAGTTTAATCAGATTATTGAAATTTTTTCGGGAGTTTTGCCGTGCTCCGTTCTCTGACTTTGTTGACGATGGAGAGATCCGTGCCACTTGGCTAGTGCGCGTGCTAAATCAAGAGGGAAAGTTGCCGTTCTAAATCCAAACAACGATTGTTCTGGACAAAGGACACCGTGTCCAACATTCTGATGAAAGATCAGCAAGAGTAAGAAACATTTTATGATGCTATTTCATATATCTGTCGTACATGTGAACTAGTCGTGGGCGGCCAACGTTTGGGTACTCTAGCTATACCGAAGCTGCATATCGTAATGAAGTTATTTTTTGAATTCTAACACTGCGATTTCATTAAGAACTAATGGATCTATCATTTCCTATACACCATGAATTTTTTAGTTATGTTTATGAATAGCTATTTGGTCAGAATATGTGTGTCAGAAAAAGTGTCAGGAAAAATCCGGACGTAGTGGGAAAAAGTAGCTAAGTTAGCACAATGTGTAACCATTGATTTCAGCTCTAAATATGCACATTTTCGAACAAAACATAAGTGTATGTATAACCTGATGTTATAGGACTGTCATCTGAGGAAGAAAATCAAGGTTAGTCAAAAATTATATATCTTTTGCTTGTTTGTTACGATCGGTTACTTTTGCTACTGGGAAATTGCTTGTGATTTTGGCTATTGTGGTAAGCTAATATAACGTTATATTGTGTTTTCGCTGTAAAACACTTGATAAATCGGAAATATTGTCTGGAATCACAAGATGCCTGTCTTTCAATTGCTGTACACTATGTATTTTTCAGAAATGTTTTATGATGAGTATTTAGTTAATTGGCGTTGGTGTCTGTAATTATTCTGTCTGCTTTCGGTGCAATTTCTGATTGTAGCTGCAATGTAAACTATGATTTATACCTGAAATATGCACATTTTTCGAACAAAACATAGATTTATTGAATAACATGTTATAAGACTGTCATCTGATGAAGTTGTTTGTTGGTTAGTTCTTGGTTAGTTAGGTTGGCTTTGTGCATGCTAACTGTGACGTGAAAAATGTCTGTCCTTTTTTGTATTTGGTGGTGAGCTAACATAAATATACGTGGTGTTTTCGCTGTAAAACATTTTTTAAAAATCGGACATGTTGGCTGGATTCACAAGATGTGTACCTTTCATATGCTGTATTGGACTTGTTAATGTGTGAAAGTTAAATATTTAAAAAAATATATATTTTGAATTTCGCGCCCTGCACTTGAGCTGGCTGTTGTCATAAGTGTACCGACGTCGGGCTTGCAGCCATAAGAAGTTAATGATAGCCATGGTGGTAAAGTGGTTCCATCTTCCGATCTAACAATGGCCCTAGTGTGAGGGACGTCACTGTGCTTGCTTAACAGTACAGCTTCCTTCTCTTACCGGACCTTGATCTGTCCTTTGTCCGCGCAAACACACGTGACCACCCTCTAGACAATGCCTTAACCAGCTACGCCACTGAAAACACGTGACCACCCTCTAGACAAAGCCTTAACCAGCTACGCCACTGAAAAGCTAACTATTGGATGGCGCAGGTGGAGGCATTTCAAGCTGAGTAGTGAGGTTACCAATCCAACTCCGTTACACAAGCACTAAGGGCCAAGGCAGTTATGGGATTTGGATTTTGATAACAGGTTGAAGTGGAGCCCATCTTTACCTTGCAGAAGAACTCACACAGGTCCGGTGGAGGGTGGTTCTTTTCCAGGAGAGGAGCGATGGCCTAGGGACACAGAGATACCAGAGACAGGACTGATGAATATAACTTCACAATTTCCCCAGCCATGTGATCTTCTATTTACGATGAAAATGTGCATGAGGTCTGATAAACAGGCTCAGAGACAGTTTCTACCAAATCAAAGTTTATTGGTCGCGTACACAGATCTGTAGACGTTATAGCAGGTGCAGCGAAATACTTGTGTTTCTAGCTCCAACAGCACAGTAATACCTAGCAATAAAAATGGAAAAAGAAAAAATGAAAAAAAAAAACTACTCAGAATTGTTTTTATAATAAGTTATATAGTATAAGCCATGACTAGACTAGAATACAGTATACATAAACTGGGTGAAACAGTACAAGCCGGGCCTCCTGAGTGACGCAGTGGTCTAAGGCACTACAGACCCGGGTTCAATCCAAGGCTGTGTCGCAGCCGGCCACGACCGGGAGACCTATGAGGCAGCGCACAATTGGCCCTGCGTCGTCTGGGTTAGGGGAGGGTTTGGCTGGCAGGGATGTCCTCGTCCCATCGCGCTCTAGCGACTCCTTGTGGCTGGCCTGGATGCATGCACGCTGACTTCGGTCGCCAACTGTACAGTGTTTGCGCCAACACATTTGGTGCAGATGGCTTCCGGGTTAAGCGAGCAGTGTGTGAAGAACCAGTGCGTTTTGGCGGGGTCGCGTTTCAGAGGATGCATGACTATCTACCTTCGGCTCTCCTGAGTCCGGGAGATGCAGCGATGGGACAAGACTACCAATTGGATTTCACGAAATTGGGGATAAAAAGGGACAAAAGTACAAAAAAGGAACTAAAGTACTACAAGCTATCTGACTGGTGAACACGATAACTGAACCGACCAGCTGCTTTGATTCTCCGTACCTAATCGCACATGCATTCTTTCACGCACGCACCCTCACAGACATGCACACATCCACGCTACACACACTACAACTGCTGCTACCAGACTCATATTATTATTGCTAAATACCACACAATTTAAACATTTGCCCCCAATCCCCCTTCCCCAAAACATGTGTAAATATTGGACTATAAATTGTGCCCATCTGTATTGTACTTATGCTAAAATGTTTATTTTATTCTACTGAGCCATTTACTTCATGTTCGTATTATTATCTTTTCTTATTGTTATTGTTGCATTATCGAGAAGGAAGCTGCAAGCTGCTGATAAAACTTGAAAAACTCGCCAGCAACCAGCCATGGGTGAATAAAGAGTGCTAGCCTAATCTCGGTTAAGCCAGAACTAAAATCATGCATAATTTGGTCAGATGCTCAACCATTTATGTTTACATAATATGTCCACGAGAGCTTAAGCCTAGCCTGTAATTCCCAAGAGTTACTGCAGGAGTCACCCTAAAAATACACAGGTGTACCTATAATTCTCTCATCATCTTAGCTCGTAATTCGCCCCAAGGCAGGTAAATGAGGTGAGCAACTGCTCCCATGTAAAAAGTGTCCATTAAACTGTACCTCGAAAGCTGCAACATCCCATATCTAGTGACCAGGACCCATGGGGTTATGCACACAAACACATCCAGATGAATCACCCATCACACTATAACAGCAACTTTAAAAACTCACCACTATGATGTTCTCATGGTCCTGAGTGCTGAGGTTGGTGTTCTGAGGAGGAAGAGGGGACAACAGAATTAAGACTGTCTGAGCTCTCTGTTGCTGATCATACCAAACAAATGTAAGAGACACTCCCAAACAACTTTGATTCTGCCAAACATCAGACATCTGTGGGTTTTGAGCTGACCTCCCAGTAGCAGGTGTGTGTAGTTTGGGGTGTGTGTGTGTGTGTGCCTACATCGGCCAGCAGGGTGGAGATGATTTGCAGCGGGGCCTGGTGGATGGACTCATCCTGCAGGGGAGAGGTCAGGGCCATGTCCACCAGCAATCTGATCTCCTTCAGAACCACCTCCCAGCGACTTGGGTTGTTCAGAACCTTACGGTACTTATAGATCTTTTTCTGGTTGGAAATAAAGTGGCACACACATACTCACATACAGATACAGTTTTATGTGCTTATCAAACCAACGCAAAAATGCATGAAGGAAATGTATGCAGCGTTCTGTGTAGCCTACAGATAAAATCTCTGCCCAAAGTGCTGTGAATCTTGTTGAACCCCCGTGAACACAAACCAATGAATACTTCAACTTAGTAATCCTACCTTCCACTGTAGAGAATTAAACCACTGGTCCCGCAGATAGCTGTTGGCTGCCTGTTATGGCACACAGTCAGTCAAGTAAAATATACATGAATATCACATACACACACACACGTGACATGAAGAGGGAGGGAGACAGAACATACCTGCAGGAGGACGGTGCCCCCGGGGAAGCTGAGCTGCACACAGTATTTGGGGGCGTTATCCCAGGAGAGCAGCTGCAGGTCCTCTATGGTGCTGTAGGACAGGGCAGCCTCCATGTACCCCGTGGGCTAGAGACCAGTAGAGAGGAGAGAAATAATGTCAACCACTCATTCATATAGGCTACACACTTGTGAAGACGAATACAAGACCAACACAGGCAAGCAGTGATTACAAACAATTGCTCATTGGTAAGTCACAATGATCACTGTACTGACAACTTGTACAAAGCAGTATTCAAACACCCAACAGAGATGTCCTTATGTGAAAATACAGGACTATGTGAAAAGGCCTACTGCATTTGGGTCATGCATTGAGACATCCTATGTTTGCTCTAATATCACATTTGAACCGGCTGCTAGTTTTTCCATCACTGACCCCAATAGGTAGTCAAGCAGACTTTGTTATGACATAAATCATTAAATATTTGGGAATTGATACTAGTAAAGGAAAGTAAAGGGAAAAAAATAAGAACAAACGAAAGAACGAGAAGGGTAAAGTGAGAGGAGAGAAAAAAAAACAATACATTTTTCAGCTGCACGACTGACACTTGCATTTCTGGTCACATGGCCTGAAATGTCAACAGGCTGTTCTGCGTCCCCATCCCTCTGTTCCGTTATTAGTGACACCCTCCCTCCAGTCAAATCAACAAGCTGTTCCTTTTACCTCTGATGCCCTCCCTCTGCACTAGCACACCGGAGCCATTTCTTCGTGACGTTTTCCTTGTAAATTCAAATTAACGGAGTTCCTTAGTTTATGTCGCCCTCATTGAAGCTAACACGCTGTTCCTTTATTTGCATCTCTCCTGTGTAATAGAACAGATAAGCAGTTCCTCCCTGTGTCTCCCTCCCCCTGTAAAAGAACAAACAGGCTACAGTATTCCCTTTATTTACATCTCGCTCTCTAGGTGATAGAGCAAGCTGTTCTTCCTCGCATCTCCCTCCTGAGGTGGAGATGCTTGAAATGTAGTAGCCATATTGTGAAATCAGGAGGGTTTTCATTACACACTATTTCTATATCACATATTGATCTTGTAAACAAAAGTCATTATTTTACAGTACCATTTTTAATTGAACGTAAAGTGCATGTACTTGGACACAGGTGCACACACAAATGCATCACATACGCATGCATGCACACAAATAAAACACAAAATACAAAATTCACAATAGATAAGGGGAACCTTGCATCTGAGAAACTCAAACGAAAAAGTAAATATAGAACAGGAGCAAACAGATTAAAATAACCATCAGAAGTCATATCCTGCACAACAGCTTGCTGTGGTAACCCGCGCCAAGCTATCTTTCTCTAGCATTCACTCATGTTTTCCTCCAACTATTTTGCTCTCGGTCTTTCTTCATCTCATTCTGTCCTTTTTAATTCTGCTTTTCTTAAAGAGAAGTGAGTACAGCTCTCCTCCCCAAAACAGCTATGTTGCCATGGAAACTAGTAGGTGAAATCGAGACGTGTTTTTTTATGTTTCCAGGGAGAACCAGGTGGACAAAGATGTGCAGAAAGAATCTCTGTATTAAGCTGCACTGGCAAACTGATCATATGAACAATCAAGGGAATCTGTTGATCCTGCTCAATGAATATTCTCACAGCAGGTCTCAGTGTTCATAATCAAATCTGTAGCTCTAGTAACAAACACAATTCCTATTTCAACACTAGGCTTGTTTATTCAGCTTCTTGATATACCACACCTGTCCGGTGGATGGATTATCTTGGCAAAGGAGAAATGCTAACTAACAGGGATGTAACAACTTTGTGCACAACATTTGAGAGGAATAAGATTTTTGTGTGTATGGAACATTTCAGAAATACAGTGTAGACATTGTTAATGTTGTAAATGACTAATGTAGCTGGAAACTACATATTTTTAATGGAATACCTACATATGGGTACAGAGGCCCATTATCAGCAACCATCACTCCTGTGTTCCAATGGCACGTTGTGTTAGCTAATCCAAGTTTATCATTTTAAAAGGCTAATTGATCATTAGAAAACCCTTTTCAATTATGTTAGCAGAGCTGAAAACGGTTGCGCTGATTAAAGAAACAAAACTGGCCTTCTTTAGACTAGTTGAGTATCTGGAGCATCAGCATTTGTGGGTTTGATTAGATTACAGGCTCTAAAATGGCCAGAAACAAAGATCTTTCTTCTGAAACTCAGTCTAATCTAGTTCTGAGAAATAACGGCTATTCCATGAGAGAAATTGCCAAGAAACCCAACCATGTCGTAGACACCGACACCTCACTCAAACACTAACCACATTCTTTGCCCGCCTCGAGGAAAAAAAGAGCCGCCAACGTGAGCCCTTACCGCTCGCGAGGACTGTGTGATCACGATCTCCGTGGCCAACGTGAGTAAGACATTCAAGCAATGCTGTTCAACTACAGCTTAGACTTCAACACCATAGAGCCAAGCTCATCACTGAACCCCTCTCTGTGCAACTGGGTCCTAGACTTCCTGAAGGGCCGACCCTAAGTGTTGAAGGTAAGCAACAACACCTCCGCCACACTGATCCTCAACACAGGGGCCCCCGAGGGGTGTGTGCTTCTACCCCTCCTGTACTCCCTGTTCACCCATGACGGTTTGGCTACGCATGTCTCCAACTCAATCATCAAGCTCGCTGATGACACAACAGTGGTAGGCCTGATTACCAACAACAACGAGACAGCCTACAGGGAGGAGGTGAGATACCAGGTGGAGTAGTGCCAGGAACCTCTCCCTCAATGTCAACAAAGCAAAGGAGCTGATTGTGAACTACAGGAGACACAGTGAGCACGCCCCATCGACATAGACGGAGCTGCAATGGAGAGGGTCAAAAGCATCAAGCTCTTTGGCGTGAACAAAACTGAGGACCTGAAATTGTCACTCCACACATTGACAACATGCATCACCGCCTGGTATTGCAACTGCACCACCGACAACCGCAAGGCTCTCCAGAGGGTGGTGCGGTCAGCCCAAAGCATCACCGGGGGCCCTCCAGCACATTTACAGCACCCTTCACAGGAAAGAAAAGATGATCATCAAGGCCATGGCCGCTACCATCTAGGATGAGGAGACTGCACAGGTTTATCAAAGCTGGGACCGAGCGACTGAAAAACAGCTTCAATCTCCAGAGCATCAGACTTAAATAGCCACAATAGCCAGCCTCCGCCCAGGACCCTGTCCTGAACCTTAGAGACTGCTGTCCATGTACATAGATTCATTGAACATTGGTCACTTTAAATCATGTTTACATACTGTTTTACCCACTTTATATGCTCAGTGCATTTGTAAATTTGATTCGTTAGAGCCTTATTCTAAAATTGCTAAGGTTTTTTTCCCCTAAAAAAAAAGTTGAATGAGTATATGTCCAAACTTTTGACTGGTACCATACATTACACACCAGGTAAAAAACCTAGGTGGTATTTTATATTCTGAACTAAATTTCTTAAAAATCCCACATTAGGAATGTGACCGAAATAGCTTTGTACCACCTGAGGAACATTGCCACGGTGCAGGAGTTTCTCTCTCAGGCTGATAGAGACTCAATGTTTTTATTACAAGCAGGCTTGACTACTGTAATGCTCTCCTGTCTGGTCTACCCAAGAAAGCCATTGGTCAACTGCAAAACATACAGAATCCTGCAGCATGGATACTGACCAAGACCAGACGAAGAGCACACATTACACCGGTTTTAAGATCTTGCACCGGCTGCTTGTGAGTTTAGAATTAATTTTGTTTTTAAATCAATCCAAGATTGTGCACCTCAATACATGTCAGACATTTTTATATTATGTTTGTTGTGTAGTAAATATTTCAGCTTTTATTTACATAATTTTTTTAATACGTTTTTTTCCTGTAAAGCGCATTGCATTGCATTCCATGTCTGAAATGTATAAATAAAGCTTGATTTAATATTGTCATACCGTCCATCTCTCACCCCTGGATATACAGTATTACCGGTTTAATACACAAGGGGGAACCAAAAACTCAAAGCCCATTGGGCGTCTATTACCAGAATGCTAACAACTTTAGCACAAGTATTTGCACATTTCCATTGAGGCTGCTAGCTAGATATGCTAACGAGCACAAACAAAAATAAACAATCCGGGGCCTCCCGGGTGGCGCAGTGGTCTAGGGCACTGCATCGCAGTGCTAGCTGCACCACCAGAGTCTCTGGGTTCGCGCCCAGGCGCCCAGGTCCGTGGGGCGACGCACAATTGGCATAGCGTCGTCCGGGTTAGGGAGGGTTTGGCCGGTAGGGATATCTGGGAGAAATTCCAAATGCAGTTGTCAAGCTTGTAGCATCATACCCAAGAAGACTCAAGACTGTAAACGCTGCCAAAAGGTGCGTCAACAAAGTACTGAGTAAAGGGTCTGAATACTCATGTGATATTTTATTTTGATAAATTAGCAAAAATTTCTAAAATCCTGTTTTTGCTTTGTCAGTATTGGTTATTGTGTGTGTAGATTGATGAGGGTAAAAAAACTATTTAATCAATTTTAGAATAAGGCTGTAACATAAAATGTGGAAAAGGTCACGGGGTCTGAATACTTTCTGAAGGAACACACAAAAAAAGATATGGGGGATTGGAAATGATACAGACAATTACATTGATGGAAGCTTTAAGCTGATCTATCCCCTAAGAAAATAAAAAGATCTCCATGCACAATGCCAAGTGTCGGCTGCAGTGGTGTATTGGACTCCGGAGCAGCCTTCGCTGGAGTGACGAATCACACTTCACCATCTGGCAGTCTGATGGACAAATCTGGGTTTTGGCGGATGTCAGGAAAACGCTATCAGCCCCAATGCAGTGCCAACTGTAAAGTTTGGTGGAGAAGGAATAATTGTCTGGGGCCGTTTTTCAAGGTTTGGGCTAGGCCCCTTAGTTCCAGTGAAGGGAAATCTTAACGCTACAGCATACAATGTCATTCTAGACTATTCTGTGCTTCCAACTTTATCAACAATTTGGGGTTAGGCCCTCTCCTGTTTCAGCATGACAAAGCCCCCATGTACAAAGTGAGATCCATACAGAAATGGTTTGTCGAGATCGGTGTGGAAGAACTTGACTGGCCTGCACAGAGCCCTGACCTCAACCTCATCGAACACCTTTGGGATGAATTGATACGCTGATTGCGAGCCAGGCCTAATCGCCCAACCTCACTAATGCTCTTGCGGCTGAATTGAAGTCCCTGCAGCAATGTTCCAACATCTAGTGGATAGCCTTCCCAGAAGAGTGGAGGCCGTTATAGCAGAAAAGGGGGGACCAACTCCATATTAATGCCAATTATGATTTTGAAATGAGATGTTCGACGAGCAGATGTCCACATACTTTGGGTCATGTAGTGTATATAGAGACATAGTGAGCTCCAAAAGTACTGGGACTGAAACATTTTTGCTCATTGCTTGTTCTGACATTTCATATTTTTTGGGATATTGTATTGCTAGATATTAATGCACTGTTGAAGCTAGAAACATAAGCATTTGGCTGCACCTGCGATAACATCTGCAAATATGTGTACACGAGCAATAAACTTAAGTTTAAATTTGACTTCAGTTCAAATATCTATAACATTTCCTGTAAAGGGATTTCGGATTAACACCTCTTGGTCCAATTAGCACAAAGCTAAAATCTCCGCTCATCATTGTTATGGCATACAGTAGGCCTAAGTGCAAAGGTTAGACGCTTAAGGTGGTAAGCCACTGTACACTTCTAATAAGTCCTTTAACATACATACATATATATACATATACACACACACACACACACACACATATATATATATATATATATATATATATATATATTTCAAATATTTACTAACGGCATGCCAGTGGCTTTGAGTGTGTCTATGTATGCGGATGACTCTACACATCAGTTACCACAGTGACTGAAATGTCCGCAACGGTTAACTTCTTTGGGGTAGGGGGCAGTATTTTCACATCCGGATGAAAAGCATGCCCAGAGTAAACGGCCTGCTACAAAGCCATAAAAGCTAGAATATGCATAGTATTAGTAGATTCGGATAGAAAACACTCTGAAGTTTCTAAAACTGTTTGAATGATGTCTGTGAGTATAACAGAACTCATCAGCCAGGCAAAAACCTGAGAAAAAAATCCAGCCAGGAAGTGAGAAATCTGAGGTTGGTCAATTTTCAACTGAGCTCTTATTGAAGATACAGTGGGATATTGGTAATGTTAAACTTCCTAAGGCTTCCACTAGATGTCAACAGTCGTTAGAACCTTGTCTGATGCCTCTACTGTTTAGTGGGGCCGAAGAAAAGAGGGTTGAGTCAGGTCTGCCATGAAGTGACCATGCGCGTTCACGTGAGAGCGAGCTCTGTTCCATCGCAATTCTGAAGAAACAGGAATACGCCGGTTGGACCATTATTGAAGAATTATGTTAAAAACATCCTAAAGATTGATTCAATACTTCGTTTGTCATGTTTTTACGGACTGTAATATAACTAACTTTTCGCTGGACCTGTCCGCGCGTCTTGAGTTTGTAAAGTGTACTGAACGCTAGAACAGCAAGGAGGAATTTGGACATAAGTGATGGACATTAACGAACATTTATTGTGGAACTGGGATTCCTGGGAGTGCATTCTGATGAAGATCATCAAACGTAAGTGAATGTTTATATTGTTACTTCTGACTTCTGTTGACTGCATAATATGGCGGATATATTTGTGTCTTGATTTGGATGATTGCATATTTTGCTTTTTTCGTAAAGCTTTTTTGAAATCTGACACAGCGGTTGCATTAAGGAGAAGTGCATCAAATTCCATGCATTACAGTTGTATCTTTTAGCAATGTTTATTATGAGTATTCCTGTAAATTGATGTGGCTCTCTGCAAAATCAAAGGATGTTTTGTGACTTCTGAACATAAGGCGCCAATGTACACTCAGATTTTTGGATATAAATATGAACTTTACCGAACAAAACATACATGTATTGTGTAATATGAAGTTCTATGAGTGTCATCTGATGAAGATCATCAAAGGTTAGTGATTAATTTTATCTATATTTCTGCTTTTTGTGAATCCTCTCTTTGGCTGGAAAAATGGCTGTGTTATTCTGTGAATAGGCACTCACTCACCTAACATAATCGTTTGGTTTGCTTTCGTCAAAAAGCTTTTTTGAAATCGGACACTGTGGCTGGATTTACAACAAGTGTATCTTTAAAATGGTGTAAAATATATGTATGTTTGAGGAATTTTAATTATGGGATTTCTGTTGTTTTGAATTTGGCGCCCTGCACTTTCACTGGCTGTCGAAGAGGTGGGACGCTAACGTCTCACGTACCCTAGAGAGGTTAAAGAGCTGCAGTTTCAGAATGGGTAGCAAGGAATAAGTTAGTCCTAAATATTTCAAAAACTAAAAGCAGCCGAGCTGTCTGTTTGAACTACTGGCACACAGCTCGGAGACCCATGCATATGTAACAGTATAAGTTTAAACCGTCCCCTCGCGAACCAGGGACCCTCTGCACACATCAACAACAGTCACCCATGAAGCGTCGTTACCCATCGCTCCACAAAAGCCGCGGCCCTTGCAGAGCAAGGGGCAACACTACTTCTAGGTTTCAGAGCAAGTGACGTAACTGATTGAAACGCTATTAGCGCGTACCCGCTAACTAGCTAGCCATTTCACATCCGTTACACTCACTCCCCTTTCAACCTCCTCCTTTTCCGCAGCAACCAGTGATCCGGGTCAACAGCATCAATGTGTGTGTGTACATTTACATTTACATTTAAGTCATTTAGCAGACGCTCTTATCCAGAGCGACTTACAAATTGGTGCATTCACCTTATGACATCCAGTGGAACAGCCACTTTACAATAGTGCATCTAAATCTTTTAAGGGGGGGGGGGGGCAGAAGGATTGCTTTATCCTATCCTAGGTATTCCTTGAAGAGGTGGGGTTTCAGGTGTCTCCGGAAGGTGGTGATTGACTCCGCTGTCCTGGCGTCGTGAGGGAGTTTGTTCCACCATTGGGGTGCCAGAGCAGCGAACAGTTTTGACTGGGCTGAGCGGGAACTGTACTTCCTCAGTGGTAGGGAGGCGAGCAGGCCAGAGGTGGATGAACGCAGTGCCCTTGTTTGGGTGTAGGGCCTGATCAGAGCCTGAAGGTACTGAGGTGCCGTTCCCCTCACAGCTCCGTAGGCAAGCACCATGGTCTTGTAGCGGATGCCAGCTTCAACTGGAAGCCAGTGGAGAGAGCGGAGGAGCGGGGTGACGTGAGAGAACTTGGGAAGGTTGAACACCAGACGGGCTGCGGCGTTCTGGATGAGTTGTAGGGGTTTAATGGCACAGGCAGGGAGCCCAGCCAACAGCGAGTTGCAGTAATCCAGACGGGAGATGACAAGTGCCTGGATTAGGACCTGCGCCGCTTCCTGTGTGAGGCAGGGTCGTACTCTGCGGATGTTGTAGAGCATGAACCTACAGGAACGGGCCAGCGCCTTGATGTTAGTTGAGAACGACAGGGTGTTGTCCAGGATCACGCCAAGGTTCTTAGCGCTCAGTATAACTGTGTTATAACTGCTCAGTGTAACAGTATAACTTTAAACCGTCCCCTCGCCCCGACCCGGGCGCGAACCAGGGACCCTCTGCACACATCAACAACGGTCGCCCACGAAGCATCGTTACCCATTGCTCCACAAAGGCCGCGGAACACGACTTCTAGGTTTCAGAGCAAGTGACGTAACTGATTGAAACGCTAGTAGCGCGTACCCGCTAACTAGCTAGCCATTTCACATCCGTTACACATACCACACAAGACATGCCACCAGAGGTCTCTTCACAGACATCAAGTCCAGAACAGACTATGGAAGGTGCACAATACAACACAGAGCCTTGACTACATGCAACACTATTCCACATCAAGTAACTCATGCCAGCAGCAAAATTAGATAAAAAGATATACCTTATGGAACAGCGGGGACTGTGATGAAACACAAACATAGATAAACACACGATAACATACACGGATTGTGTTATAGATATGTGGTAGTAAAGTAGAGGCCTGAGGGCACAAACTTAATATGTTGTGAAATCTGCTGTGACTTTATTGTAATGTTTTTAAAAATGTATAACTGCCTTAATTTTGTTGGACCCGGGGAAGATCCATAATAAATACAAATACAGGACAGGTGACAAACAGGCCTATGCCTATATGTCTAAAACAAATGTCATTATTTTGTTGCACACATTTGTCTCTCCTCCACTACTGTATGTTCTGGCAAAGGGAAAAGTCCAATTCAGATCAATGATAGGATACCATATATGGCAGGGCACGGCAGCTTCATTACAGACAATAATTCAAATCTTCTCATAATGGGTGATTATCCCCCCAAAAAGGTAATGTATTTGAATGTGAACACAGTATTGATGTCTGCCATGAGGTTCTACGAGGCTTCAGTGTGTCACAAATGTGTATTATACATCTCTTCACTTCATTTTACGCTACAATATTAGCCCTAGTGGAGTATGACGTGGAAAACAATTTGGGCTTTTTAGGTCTCACTTTTTTTTGTGTTTAGATAGTGTGTTTAGTTTCTTGCTGATTGTGAGGCATCTCTGTCCAATCTAAGCCCATTAGGGAGCAATGTGGCCTAACCCTACTCCATTAGACAGTCAACCTCCCGTTCTTAGTTTGTGTTTGCTTCAAGACATAACAGGACCCTTGAAATTTCAGAACTGCAAGATCATTTTTATTGGAGGCCTTTGAAAAGGAGGCGTGACAGGAAGTTCTTGTAATAGGTTAGTGTTATGCAAATATGATGCAGGTTCTCAATAGTGATATGCTTAAGTAGTGAGTCACTTCTCATACCGGTCCCTAAGACCTCTTTATAAAGTAGCCTACCGCAATTATTGAAACTGAAGCATCCACAAGCTGGCTTTTTCCCCCTAATGTAAATAATGACAGGAAAGGAGGAAGTCTGATGTGTTAGCACTTGGAATGTGAGAAAATGCCACTGAAAATGTTGAGTGTGGAGTTTGGTTACTCAATACGACATTCGAATAGAACTCAAATAAGTCGTTATTAGTACAAAACAACTGTACTGCACTATCTGTGATCGAACTAGTTATTGACCGGACTTGTCTGATATATAGTCTAGCTGTGAAATTACAAGGTATGGAAGGAAATTATTTCCTTGGGGGCTTCAATGTGCAATTAATTAACAGTATGTGACCTTGTTATGAACACTCTATATTAGGGCTGACCCAATTTAGTAGACTGGTCGATTGTTTGGTCGATAAGAAATCTTGGTCGTCCAACAGCCTTAGTCGAGCAGTAGCCAAAAAAATATCATGGTGTACAAGAAACCTGTCTGAATTGCTCCTGTCTGAGTGGACTGATCCATTATGGAAGCCGTGGGGGTGGCACAGTCCATCAGTCTAAGACGTGCTACTGAAATTGTATATGATTATATTACATAAGAACCATTGTGCAACACCAATAAAAATATTATTTTATACCAAATGCACTCTCCCTCTTTGGATAGCGGTCGCTGTCCACGGTTCTGAAAACCATCAGTGCGCTGTTGAATTGGCACCTTTTCCTAGACCATGTTGCTATGTGCATAATAGCAAAGTTAACCAGCATATTGGTGTTGAGAACAATACCGCGGAGGCAGCAGCAGAATGAGGAGAAGAGAAAACAGCCCTTGTCTTATTGTCTAAGAAAAGTGAGGAGAAATTAAACCCAAACATAATTAGGTTTATAATAAATATCCTAACTGTTAAATGTGCCTGGCTTTATAAATGGTCAATATATCTACAGAAATAAGACAGATCCTGCTTCTGTTGCCTGTTTGAGTGTTTAATAGCCTACTGACTCCGTAAGCACCAAACCTCATGCAACGACATGTCAAGTAAACACATTTGGCTGTTTTTAAATCTTCGTTTTACTGTAAAAGGCTTTACACTTTTTCCCGTTAGAACAGCCTCTGTTCCAAAAATAATTTAAAATAATGATTATTTTTCCTTTATCTCCTTATTATTACTATTATAATTTTAAGTAAAGTCATTAGTAGGCTTAGTATAGCAGCCTTGTATAACCACCATCAAGCTGTAGACCTTAGAGCACATCCTGTTTAGTCTTAATATCACCTTTATTTCAATACTTCTATAGGCTACTGTATCAATCAATCATTGATTCTTTCATGTCATCAAAGCATACAAGTTAATCATTCATTTAGTTTAAAAATAAAATAAAGCGAGCCATGAATAATTACCTTTAGCAATAAATAAACCGTTCCATTTCTGAAATAGCATTCATAAATGAATGCGACTGTTAGTCTTTGCTGTAATAAAAAGGCACAACAAAAATACATTACATACTCTCTGGTATGCCTATACTTTAGAGTTCTTTACATTGTTCCACAATTAGTCACATTTATTCTACACCCGACTTTCCAGTTACCTCCTGAGCTACCTATAAATATTCCCATTCGTCACGTCCTCTGCATTCATATTTTGCTGTGACATGTGTTACGGTGTTCAGAGTTTGTTATAACCAATTTATTAAGTTGATTATGATACGCTATAGGCTCATTAGACAGGATTAGGCGGCAGATTTACGAGGGCGGCATTTCTGAGCTAAACTGACCAAGACACACCAACAACAGATAAAACCTCAATTATGCACAAAAACTATTTCTATCAGCCAGTGGCATATGGGCTTTTTCGGTGAGCGCTGATGCCACCCTTTGACAAGCAATGCCCGCTGTCAAAGGCGCAAAATATTTTGCTTGTCCATTTCCAGCGCGCCACTCCAGAGTGCTGTTGGAGAGACGCATCTCTGCAGCGCTCCACCAACGTTCAGTCAAACAATGTATCGAATATAAATAATTATGCATTTCCAGCTGTGTAAATGTAACAGATGTGAAATGGCTAGCTAGTTAGTGGTGGTGCGCGCCAATAGCCTTTCAATCGGTTACGTCACTTGCTCTGAACCTTGAAGTAGTGAAAAAAAAATCCGGGCGCGAGGCAGAATTTAGACTCGGCTCCTGGAAGAAGCTCGATAACGGTGAATATGATCTCTTGCTACGATATTATTTGATACATGTCACAAAATCATCCTAAAGTATGTTTTGTCAATATACTTTAATTATATTATTGCAATTTATTCTCGACTTTAGACGTGATGTTTTGGAAGAATTTTTTGAAGACTTGAAAGATTAGCGCCGCACAGCCGTGGTGCTTGCTAACCAAAGAGGGAAATATTTCGTTCTGGAACCCAACTAAAGACTGTACTGGACATTGGACCCCGTTACAACATTCTGATGGAATATCAACAAAGATAAGGACCCAATTTGGGATGCTTTTTCATATATCTGTCGAACTGTTCTATGCTAACTGTGCTACGCTAGCGCTTGACTAGAATCAATGCTGCTGTATGCTAGCTTATGTTGTTAGCTAATATAACGATATATTGTGTTTTCGCTGTAAAACACTTCAAAAATCGGAAATATTGGCTCTATTCACACGATATCTGTCTTTCATTAGCTATCCACCATATGTTTTTCTGAAATGTTTTATGAGGTGTAATTAGTAGTTGACGCTGGTGTCTGTATTTTCTCTGGCTACTCCCGTCTGATTTCAGACTGTAGCTATGCTGTAGCATTTATGGTAGCATCAATGTAAAACTGATTTATAGCTAAAATATGCACATTTTATGAACAAAACATAGATTTATTGTGTAAAATGTTATATGACTCATCTGAGGTAGTTTTTTCTGGGTTCTTTAGGTTGGTTTTAGGTTATTTCGGTTGGCTTGTGCATGCTACTTGAATCATAATTCATACATCATAATCATACGTGTCTGTCCACTTTTGTATTTGGTGGTGAGCTAACATAAATATATGTGGTGTTTTCTCTGTAAAACATTTAAAAAAATCGGACATGTTGGCTGGATTGACAAGATGTTTATCTTTCAAATGCTGTATTGGACTTGTTAATGTGTGAAAGTTAAATATTTTTAAAAAATAGATTTTGAATTTCGCGCCCTGCAGCTGTTGTCATTTTCGTTCCGACATCGGGTTTGCAGCCCAAACAGGTTAATTATTTAAATCAAAGTGTGCTTAAAGCATCAGACAAGCTCAGTGAATATAGTTGATTTGATTAAAACACATAGGACGTGTCAATATTTGGAAAGATACGGTGTACACTGACATAGTCAAAAATGTGAATTATTAATAGTTTTTCTTTTTTAAGTTATCAATGTCACACTTAACATGGTTCATCTTGATGACCCTAGAATTTTAAGGATTTAAAAATGGACACGTAAAATCTGATTTTCCAGATGCATCAATAACAGCCATTTCTTAGCTAAGTCGGCTAAGGAATTGGTTAAGTTAAGAGATGTAACATGGGCGTACATACCAAAATTGGTGTTATTTGGACTTATGGTTCAAAATGTCTAAGATGGAGGAAGTTCTATCATGACGGACCTCACTGGTTCTTGAGACAAATTTGTTCAGCATGAAGGAAGATGCCTACATACAAAGTTCCAAGTCTCTGTGTCAAACTGGGCAACAGATATGAGGATTTAAGTGAGACAGCTGGTGCTGTCATTAGCAATAGGCCAATCGGTGCAATTCTTTTAAACCAAGTTACTCATGGCCTGTGTGCCAAATTATGAAAAAAAGTTACCAATCCATGCTTGAATTACAGTGCCTTCAGAAAGTATTCAGACACTTCAATTTTTTCCACATTTTGTTGTGTTACAGCCTGAATTTAAAATGGAGATTTTCACTGGCCTACACACAAGAACCCATAATGTCAAAGTGGAATTATATTTTTTGAAATGTTTACTAATTAATTAAAAATGAAAATTTGAAATGTCTTAATAAGTATTCAACCCCTTATTTTAGACTTGACAAAGTTCAGGAGTAAAAATTCTTAACATAATAAGCTGAATGGACTGTGTGCAATAATACTGTTTAACATTATTTTTGAATGACTACCTCATCTCTGTTCCCCACACATACAGATAGTCGAGAAGTGAATTTAAAAAATGTTCAGCCACAAAGACCAGGGAGGTTTTCCAATGGCTCGCAGAGGGCACCTATTGGTATAAAAACTATAAATAATTTAAGCAGACATTCCTTTGAGCATGGTGAAGTTATTAATTACACTTTGGATGGTGTATCAATACAACCCGTCACTACAAAAGATACAGGCGTCCTTCCTAACTCAGCAGCCGGAGAGGAAAGAAACCGCTCAGAGATTTAACCATGAGGCCAATGGTGACTTTAAAACAGAGTATAATGGTTGTAATATGAGAAAACTGAGGATGGATCAACAACATTGTAGTTACTCAGCAATACTAACCTAAATGACAGTGAAAAGCAGGAAGGCAGTACAGAATAAAACATGCATCCTGTTGGCAATAAGGCACTAAAGCAAAACTGTACAAAATGTGTCAAAGAAACAAACTTTATGTCCTGAAAAAAGTGTTACATTTGGAGCAATTCCAACACAACATCACTGAGTACCACTTTTCATATTTTCAAGCATGGTGGTTAAGAGGTCGACCGATTAAATCGGAATGGCCGATTAATTAGGGTCGAATTCAAGTTTTCATAACAATCGGATATCGGTATTTTTGGACACCGATTTGGCCATTTTTTTTTTATTATATTTTTTTACACCTTTATTTAATCTTTATTTAACTAGGCAAGTCAGTTAAGAACATTAAGAACACATTCTTATTTTCAATGACGTCCTAGGAACGGTGGGTTAACTGCCTCGTTCAGGGGCAGAACAACAGATTTTTACCTTGTCAGCTCGGGGGATTCAATCTTGGAATCTTACAGTTAACTAGTCCAACGCTCTAACCACTTGATTACATTGCACTCCACGAGGAGCCTGCCTGTTACGCGAATGCAGTAGAAGCCAAGGTAAGTTGCTAGCTAGCATTAAACTTATCTTATAAAAAACAATCAATCATAATCACTAGTAAACTACACATGGTTGATGATATTACTAGTTTATCTAGCGTGTCCTGCGTTGCATATAATCGATGCGGTGCATATCGTTGCGCCAATGTGTACCTAACCATAAACATCGATGCCTTTCTTAAAATCAATACACAGAAGTATATATTTTTAAACCTGCATATTTAGCTAAAAGAAATCCAGGTTAGCAGGCAATATTAACCAGGGGAAATTGTGTCACTTCTCTTGCATTCATTGCACACAGTCAGTGTATATGCAACAGTTTGGTAATTATGACATAACATTGAAGTTTGTGCAATGTAACAGGAATATTTAGACTTATGGATGCCACCCGTTAGATAAAATACGGAACGGTTCCGTATTTCACTGAAAGAATAAACGTCTTGTTTTTGAGATGATAGTATCCGGATTCGACCATATTAATGACCTAAGGCTCGTATTTCTGTGTGTTATTATGTTATAACTAAGTCTATGATTTGATAGAGCAGTCTGACTGAGCGGTGGTAGGCAGCAGCATCCTCGTAAGCATTCATTCAAACAGCACTTTCCTGCGTTTTGCCAGAAGCTCTTCGCTGTGCTTCAAGCCTATCAACTCCCGAGATTAGGCTGGTGTAACCGATGTGAAATGGCTAGCTAGTTAGCGGGGTGCGCGCTAATAGCGTTTCAAACGTCACTCGCTCTGAGACTTGGAGTAGTTATTCCCCTTGCTCTGCATGGGTAACGCTGCTTCGAGTGTGGCTGTTGTCGTTGTGTTCCTGGTTCGAGCCCAGGTAGGAGCGAGGAGAGGGATGGAAGCTATACTGTTACACTGGCAATACTAAAGTGCCTATAAGAACATCCAACAGTCAAAGGTTAATGAAATACAAATGTATAGAGAGAAATAGTCCTATGATTCCTATAATAACTACAACCTAAAACTGCTTACCTGGGAATATGAAGACTCATGTTAAAAGGAACCACCAGCTTTCATATGTTCTCATGTTCTGAGCAAGGAACTTAAATGCTAGCTTTCTTACATGGCACATATTGCACTTTTACTTTCTTCTCCAACACTTTGTTTTTGCATTATTTAAACCAAATTCAACATGTTTCATTCTTTATTTGAGGCTAAATTGATTATATTGATGTATTATATTAAGTTAAACTGTTCATTCAGTATTGTTGTAATTGTCATTATTACAAATAAAATTTTAAAAAAATTGTCCGATTAATCGGCATCGGTGTTGAAAAATCATAATCGGTCGACCTCTAATGGTGGTGGCTGTATCCTGTTATATGGGTATTCTCGTCATTGGCAAGAACCAAGGAGGTATTTATGATAGAAAGAAACAAGAGCTAAGCACAGGCATAATCCTAGAGGAAAACCTGGTTCAGTCTGCTTTCCAACAAACACTGGGAGACAAATGTACCTTTCAGCAGGACAATATAACCTAAAACAAGGCCAAAAACACCCGGGAGATGCTTACCAAGATGACATTGAATGTTCCCGAGTGGCCTAGTTACAGTTTTGACTTGAATATACTTGAAAATCTATGGCAAAGCCTGAAAATGGCTGTCTAGCGAAGATCAACAACAAACTTGACAAAGCTTGAACAATTTTTTCAAGAATAATATGCAAATATTGTACAATCCAGGTGTGCAAAGCTCTTAGAGAATTACCCAGAATAACTCAGTTGTAGTCGCTGCCAAAGGTGATTCTAACATGTATTGACTCGGGTGTGAATACTTATGTAAATGAGATCTGTATTTAACTTTCAATAAATTAGCAAAAATGTATATTAACATGTTTTCATTGACATTATTGGGAAGTATATATGGGTGAGAGAAAAAAAGGCATGCACCCCCACCACAACCCCTCCCCCACAATACAATCACTTTGCCTAGACTTAATTATTGTGTAATACATTGAGTGTACAATACATTAGAAACAACTTCCTAATATTGAGTTGCACCCTCTTATGCTCTCAGAACAGCCTCAATTCGTCGGGGCATTGATTCTACAAGGTGTCAAAAGTTTTCCACAAGGACGCTGGCCCATGTTGACTCCAATGCTTCCTACAGTTGTGTGAAGTTGGATGATGTTACGTTCTTGACACACATGGAAAACTGTTGAGTGTGAAAAACACAGCACTGTTGCAGTTCTTGACACAACCCGGTACACCTGGCACCTACTACCATACAGTGCATTCAGACCGCTTGACTTTTCCCCATTTTGTTACGTTACAGTCTTATTCTGAAATGTATTAATATTGTTTGTTTCCCCTCATCAATCTACACCGACAAAGCAAAAACAGTTTATCAATTTTTGCTAATAACAAAAAAAAATATATTACATAAGTATTCATACCCTTTACTCAGTACTTTGTTGAAGCACCTTTGGCAGCGATTACAGCCTCGTAGTGGCATAGGTTTATAGCGTATATCAGAGACGTTTCTTATGCACGGGGGAAAAAAGTGGCCTTCGATAAACATTTCATGCAATTCTACTACACTTAATATGACTGGATAAATTAGCAGAAACTTGTTTTAATACGATGGTAGCCTTTATGCCTACTCTACTGACACAGTTCAATAAAAAATAAAAAAACACTGTCTTGGATGCAACCATGTAATCTAGTCCTATGAAAAAGGGGTCCTGGCTAAAAGGGCTTTTGTCAAAAGTTATTTTTTTTAATTTTACCTAACCCTAGCCTAATTCATATAACCTGCTACCTAAATTTTCCTAATCAGCTAAAAAAAGTTAAATATTATGTTAATTTGACTAAAGCTAGAACCCTTCTAGCCATGACCATGAAAAGGGGAGACACAAATTGTATATTATGAAATCCATATAGACTGGAGGTCATTCTTGTGTGTTAAAAAAAATAAAAAAAATAAAATAAAAATCACTGGATGCCTTTTTTTTCCATTTGATAACCAAATGATAATTTGTTGAGAACTTTATTCATAAGAGCGGGGTGAAATATATGGACATTACATCAGGTATTCCCAAACTGGGGTAAGTGCAACGCCGTCGGGGGTAAGCAAAAAAAGTGTGATTCACATTTTTTTTAAATAAAAAAAGTAAATTTATATTTTCCAAACGGGGCTATACACTTGGTGAGTTCTGTGTGCAAATTAACTCAAGCTTACGGACAATGTGATATAGCAAAGCACCTGAGTGAGTTGGGTGTGCAATTACGCAAGTACTTTCCCGAAAAGGATGACACAAACTGGATTCTTTATCCCTTTCATGCCCTGCCTCCAGTCCACTTCCCGATATCTGATCAAGAGAGCCTCAGCGAAATTGCAACAAGCAGTTCTGTGAAAATTGAATTTAAAAATCAGAAGCCACTGCCAGATTTCTGGATTGGGCTGCGCTCAGAGTATCCTGCATTGGCAAATCGTGCTGTTAAGACAATGATGCCCTTTGCAACCACGTACCTACGTGAGTGGATTCTCGGCCCCCACTATCATGGAAACTAAATACAGGCACAGACTGTGTGTGGGAAATGATTTAAGACAGACTCTCTCCAATACAACATTCCAGAGTTTACAGTGCCTTGCAAAAGTATTCATTTTGACATTTTTCCTATTTTGTTGCATTACAAGCTGTCATTTAAATAGATTTGGATTTCATGTAATGGACATACACAAAATAGTCCTAATTGGTAAGTGAAAAAAAAAAAAGTCTTGTTTCAAAATATGTATATAAAAAAAAACTTTAAAGTGGTGCGTGCATATGTACTCGTACCCTTTGCTATGAAGACCCTAAATAAGATCTGGTGCAACCAATTACCTTCAGAAGTCACATAATTAGTTCACTTCTTTGGGCTGAGATCCCGCTAACGGGATCGATATGACAACAGCCAGTGAAAGTGCAGGGCGCCAAATTCAAAACAGAAATCCCATAATTAAAATTCCTCAAACATAGAAGTATTTTACACCATTTTAAATATACACTTCTTGTTAATCCCAACACAGTGTCCGATTTCAAAAAGGCTTTACAGCGAAAGCAAACCAAACGATCATGTTAGGTCATGTTAACCTGTTGAGGATGGGGGCGCTGTTGAGACTATTTATGCTAATTGGGTAATTTTTGAAACGGCTTCCCACAAAATCCTTGATCGTACAATATGCATATTATTATTATTATTGGATAGAAAACAGTCTATAGTTTCTATAGGAGTTGAAATTTTGTCTCTAAGTGGAACAGAGCCCATTCTACAGCAATTTCCCTGACATGGAGTCAGATTTCAGAAATGTTGGCCACTGTTCTGAAGTCAGTTAAAAGGGCACTGTTATTGCTATGACTATACGGACACTTCTTACGTCTTCCCCTGGATGCCTTTACGTGATGACGATTCCAATGGGGTCGATTGCGCGTTCACAGGCACTACAAATGAAAAAACCCTGTAGCTAGCAAGTCTTTTCTTGGTGCGTAACGCGCGTGGAAGACACCGACCCGCTCCTGTTCCAAGCGTTAGTTTAGCCTGTTATATTTCTCCGGTCATCTTTTCACTCGTTATAGGAGTTAAAAACATAATAAGGTAGTTAATTTAAAGCGTTTTATAGCAATTTATATCCGTTTAGTGCGATTTTGGGACATTTATTTTTGAAACGATGTGAATAGCTGGGCACGCTTTTCAGTTCATCCCGAACGCAGTTGGCATTTCCACATGGCAAGAGGACAGCTTTCCACCAAAAGACGATTACTCCCAAGAAAGGATCCTTTGCCCAAGATACTGATGGAAGAACAGCTCATAGTAGGACATTTTTATTATGATAAATCGTGTTTCTGTCGAAACATTTTAGTGGCTTAGGACGCCATGTTTTTTGACGTAGCTTCGCTTGGCGCAAACTGTATTGAAAAGTAAGGATAAATTTAAAAATGTAATTCCGCAATTGTATTAAGAATTAAATTGTCTATCAATCCCTGTCCACCCTATATTTTTTAGTCACGTTTATGAGTATTTATGTATAAGAGTAGATCACTGTCTAAGTGGCGCAAGGACATTTTCTGACCAGCTGAGCTACATTTCACATTGTCTAACCATGATTTTGGTGGCTAAATATAAACGTTTTCGATCAAACTCTATATGGATTGTGTAATATGATGTTACAGGAGTGTCATCGGAAGAATTCTGAGAAGGTTAGTGAAAAAATTAATATCTTTTGGCGATGTTGACTTTTATCGCTCACTTTGGCTAGAATCAATGCTGGGCTGCTATGTGCTATGTGCTATGCTAATATAACGATTTATTGTGTTTTCGCTGTAAGACACTTAGAAAATCTGAAATATTGTCTGTATTCACAGGATCTGTGTCTTTCGATTCGTGTATGCTGTGTATTTTTACGAAATGTTTGATGATTAGTAAGTAGGTAAACACGTTGCTCTAAGTAGTTTTTCTATTCCATTTGTGACGGTGGGTGCAATTGTAACCTATGCCATCTACCTGAAATATGCACTTTTTTCTAACAAAACCTATCCCATACCATAAATATGTTATCAGACTGTCATCTAATGAGTTTTTTTGTTGGTTAGGGGCTATAAATATCTTAGTTTAGCCGAATTGGTGATGGCTACTGGTGTTGGTGGACAAATAAAAGATGGTGGATTATGCTAATGTGTTTTTAGGTAATAGATGTACATCTTTACATATTGTGTCTTCCCTGTAAAACATTTTAAAAATCGGACATGTTGACTGGATTCACAAGATCTGTGTCTTTCATTAGCTGTATTGGACTTTAATGTGTGAAAGTTAAATATTATAAAAAAATATTTTTTTTGAATTTCGCGGCACTGGTTTTTCAGTGGGGGGGGGGGGGGGTGCCGCCGCTAGCGGCACGCTGATCCTAGACAGGTTAATCACTAACCTCACCATCAGATGACACTCATAGGACTTCATGTATATTTTCTTCGATAAAGTTCATATTTATATAAAAAAATCTCAGTTTACATTGACGCGTTACGTTCAGTAGTTCCAAAACATTCGGTGATTTTGCAGTGCCACATCAATTTACAGAAATACTCATCATAAACATTGATAAGATACAATAGTTTTTCATAGAAGATATACTTCTCCTTAATGCAACCGCTGTCAGATTTCAAAAAAAACTTTACGTAAAAAGCAAACCATGCAATAATCTGAGTACGGCGCTCAGACTACAAATCAAGCCAAACAGATATCCGACATGTTGGAGTCAACAGAAGTCAGAAATAGCATTATAAATATTCACTTACCTTTGATGATCTTCATCAGAATGCACTCGCAGGAATCCCAGTTCCACAATAAATGTTTGTTTTGTTTGATAATGTCCATCATTTATGTCGAAATATCTCCTTTTGTTAGCGCGTTCAGTTCACAAATCAAAATTCATGACGCTAGAAGATGAAAAGTCAAGAAGTTCCGTTACAGTCCGTAGAAACATGTCAAACGATGTATAGAATCAATCTTTCGGATGTTTTTATTGTGGCCTGCTGGAGGTCATTTTGCAGGGCTCTGGCAGTGCTGCTCCTTGCACAAAGGCGGAGGTAGCGGTCCTGCTGCTGGGTTGTTGCCCTCCTACGGCCTCTTCCACGTCTCCTGATGTACTGGCCTGTCTCCTGGTAGCGCTTCCATGCTCTGGACACTACGCTGACAGACACAGCAAACCTTCTTGCCACAGCTAGCATTGATGTGCCATCCTGGATGAGCTGCACTACCTGAGCCACTTGTGTGGGTTGTAGACTCAGTCTCATGCTACCACTCGAGTGAAAGCACCGCCAGCATTCAGAAGTGACCAAAACATCAGCCAGGAAGCATAGGAAATGAGAAGCGGTCTGTGGTCACCACCTGCAGAACCACTCCTTTATTGGGGGTGTCTTGCTAATTGCCTATAATTTCCACCTTTTGTCTATTCCATTTGCACAACAGCATGTGACATTTATTGTCAATCAGTGTTGCTTCCTAAGTGGACAGTTTGATTTCACAGAAGTGTGATTGACTTGGAGTTACATTGTGTTGTTTAAGTGTTCCCTTTATTTTTTTGAGCAGTATATATATATAGATAGAAGAAAATGCAAATAGTCTGGGTAGCCGTTTGATCAGCTGTTCAGGAGTCTTATGGCTTGGGGATAAAATCTGTTTAGAAGCCTCTTGGACCTAGCCGTGGCGCTCCGGTGACGCTTTCCGTGCAGTAGCAGAGAGAAAGTCTATGACTAGGGTGGCTGGAGTCTGACAATTTTTTCCTCTGACGACGCCTGATATAGAGGTCATGGATGGCAGGAAACTTGGCCCCAGTGATGTACTGGGGTCTCTGTAGTGACTTGCGGTCGGAGGCCGAGCAGTTGCCATATCAGGCAGTGATGCAACCCGTCAGGATGCTCTCGATGGTGCAGCTGTAAAACCTTTTGAGGATCTGAGGACTCATGCCAAATCTTTTCCGTCTCCTGAAGGGGAAAAGGTTTTGTAATGCCCTCTTCACGACTGTCTTGGTGTGCTTGGACCATCTTAGTTTGTTGGTGATGTGGACGCCAAGGAACTTGAAGCTCTCAACCTGCTCCCCGCTACAGCCCCGTCGATGAGAATGGGGGCATGCTCGGTCCTCCTTTTCCTGTAGTCCACAATCATCTCCTTTGTCTTGGTTACGTTGAGGTTGTTGTCCTTGCGCCACACGGTCAGGTCTCTGACCTCCTCCTGATAGGCTGTCTCATCAGTCAGTGATCAGGCCTACCATTGTTATGTCAGCAAACGTAATGATTGTTTTGGGGTTGTGCCTGGCCGTGCAGTCATGAGTGAACAGGGAGTACATGTTACGAACAATGCGAAAAAACAAAGTAGCATGGTTGGTCAAGAGCGGATAAGACGGTAGCCCTACGCTCCGGCCCTAATCTATTGATTTCACATGACTGGTAATACATATGCATCTGTTGGTCACAGATACCTTAAAAAAAATGGGCCCAGGATCTCATCACAGTATTTCTGTGCATTCAAATTGCCATTGATTAAATGGAATTGCGTTCATGGTCTGTAGGTTATGCATGCCCATACCATAACCCCACCACCACGGGGCACTCTGTTCACAACATTGACGTCAGCAAATTGCTCGCCCACATTATGCCATACACATAGTTTGCGGTTCTGAGGCCGGTTGGACGTAATGCCAAATTCTCTAAAATGAGAGAATATTAACTATCTGGCAACAGCTCTGGTAGACATTTCTGCAGTCAGAATGCCACCAATGCACACTCCATTAAAACATCTGTGTCATGGTGTTGTGTGACAGAACTGCTGATTTAGAGAGACATTTTATTGTCCCCAGCACAAGGTGCACCTGTGTAATGAACATGCTGTTTAATCAGCTTCTTGAGAGGGCTCCCAAGTGGCGCAGCAGTCCAAGGCACTGCATTTCAGCGCTTGAGGTTCGAATTCAGGCTATCACAACCGGCCGTGATTGGGAGTCCCATAGGACGGTGCACAATTGGCCAGCGTCGTCTGGGTTTGGCCGGTGTAGGCCATCATTGTAAATAAGAATTTGTTCTTAACTGACCTGTCTAGTTAAATAAAGGTTAAAAAATAAAATATGCCACACCTTACAGGTGGATGGATTATCTTGGCAAAGGATTAATACTCACTTACAGGAATGTAAACAAGTTTATGCACAACATTTTAGAGAAATGTTTTTTTTTGTGCATATGGAACATTTCTGGGACATTTTATTTCAGCTCATGAAACATGGGATCAACACTAGAGGTTGACCGATTATGATTTTTCAACGCCGATACCGATTATTGGAGAACCAAAAAAAGCCAATACCAATTAAATCGGCCGTTTTTATATATGTAATAAATAAAAATTACAACAATACTGAATGAAAAATGACCACTATTATTTTAACTTAATATAATAAATAAAATATATTTAGTCAAATAAATAAAACATGTTCAATTTGGTTTAACTAATGCAAAAACAGTGTTGGAGAAGAAAGTAAAAGTGCAAGTGCCATGTAAAAAAGCTAACATTTAATTAAGATCCTTGCTCGGAACATAGAACATATGAAAGCTGGTGGTTCCTTTTAACATGAGTCTTCAATATTCCCAGGTAAGAAGTTTTAGGTTGTAGTTATTACAGGAATTATAGGACTATTTCTCTCTATACCATTTGTGTTTGATATACCTTTGACTATTGGATGTTCTTATAGGCACTTCAGTATTGCCAGCCTAATCTCGGTTTAGGCTTGAAGTCAAACAGTGCTGAAAGTCATTAACAGTGCTGTGCATCAAGCATTGCTAAGAGCTGCTGTTTGAATGAACGCTTACGAGCCTGCTGCTGCCTACCACCGCTCAATCATAGACTTAATTATAATAAATACAGAAATACGAGCCTTTGTTCATTAATTTAGTCAAATCCGGAAACTATAATTTAGAAAAAACAAAACATTACGGAACCGTTACGTATTATCGCACGGGTGTCAACCCTAAGTCTAAATATTACTGTTACATTGAACCTAAAATGTTATGTCACAATTATGTAAAATTCTGGCAAATTAATTACAGTCTTTGTTAGGAATAAATGGTCTTTCAACAGTTTGCAACGAGCCAGGTGGCCCAAACTGCTGCATATACCCTGACTGCTTGCACTGAACGCAAGGGAAGTGACACATAGTTAATATTGCCTGCTAACATGAATCTTTTAACAGCATATGCAGGTTTAAAAATATATATACTTGTGTATTGATTTTAATTAAGGCATTGATGTTCATGGTTAAGTACATTATTGCAACGATTGTGCTTTTTTCACAAATGCACTTTCGTTAAATCATCACCCGATTGGCGAAGTTGAAGTAGGCTGTGATTCAGTGATGAATTAACAGGCACCGCATTGATTATATGCAACGCAGAAGAAGCTAATTAACCTAGTAATATCATCAACCATGTGTAGTTAACTAGTGATTATGTGAAGATGGATTGTATTGTAATGAAACAGGCAGGGAGCAGGTCTCGAACCCTCGACCTTCTAGCCCGAGTTCCGGCGCGCTATCGACTGTGGCGCAAAAGCATGCTCATGCGCAAGAGTGGATTTCCGCGCTTATAAACCCAGGGTCGTTACAGTATTTAAAAGATAAGAGATAAGTTTAATGCTAGCTAGCAATTTACCTTGGCTCCTTGCAGCCACAAGGTCCTTTGATGCTGCACTCACGTTACAGGTCAGCCTGCCACGCAGTCTACTCGTGGATTGCAATGTAATTGGCCATAATCGGCGTCCAAAAAGGCTGATTGTCAAGTTTTCATAACAATCGGTAAGCAGCCTCCCGGGTGGCGCAGTGGTCTAGGGCACTGCATCGCAGTGCTAACTGCGCCACCAGAGTCTCTGGGTTCGCGCCCAGGCTCTGTCGCAGCCGGCCGCGACCGGGAGGTCCGTGGGGCGACGCACAATTGGCATAGCGTCGTCCGGGGTAGGGAGGGTTTGGCCGGTAGGGATATCCTTGTCTCATCGCGCTCCAGCGACTCCTGTGGCGGGCCGGGCGCAGTGCGCGCTAACAAAGGGGGCCAGGTACACGGTGCGGCTGGCTTCCGGGTTGGAGGCGCGCTGTGTTAAGAAGCAGTACAGCTGGTTGGGTTGTGCTTCGGAGGACGCATGGCTTTCGACCTTCGTCTCTCCCGAGCCCGTACGGGAGTTGTAGCGATGAGACAAGGTAGTAATTACTAGCGATTGGATACCACGAAAATTGGGGAGAAAATGGGATAAAAAAGTTAAAAATAATAAAATAAAACAATCGGTAAGCTGACATGCCAATTAATCAGTCGACCTCTAATCAACACTTAACGTTAATGTTTTTGTTCAGTGTATATTTAAAACCCATATTCTTATGGTCTTCCTGTTGGAAATAACTTTAAATCTATGAGCTACGCGGAAAATGAGGCGCCCACCTGCGCTAATCAGCTACCTAGCACACTCCGAATACTGGTGTCAGCATACTCGGGAAGTGTAGTTTCATCGGTTGGAGACACCCATAACCCAACTGTATGGATCTGTGCAAAACTGCTACAGTTAGCATCTGTAATTTATTTGAAGGATTTCTTCTCACTTATGAAAGATAAGGCTTTAGAAGGATATGGCCCTTAACGCAAGCAATGATTATTGAGGTTTCTAAACGTTTAAAAAACAGCGTCAGGGTTGTAGTTCACACGAGGCAGTCGTGGGAGAAGCTAATGGCAGAGAACTGTAGGGTGAAGGCAGAATGCCATCTAGAGTTTGAGAACTAGGCCTACACCCCCTAAATCACAGTTGGTGTCAATTCAGTGAATTCAGGATGTGCATTGAAATGTAATGCTTTAATTGATAAGTGCATATTGTTTGAGTATTTTAAACATTAATTGGATTTCAATTAACTTCTTGAATGTACTAAATTAAACTAAATTGACCCCTGACATGCTACACTATTCTAGGTGACAAATCCAGAGATCAATAACAGTAGACCCAATTCAGCTTCCATAGCCTATAGAAAACGTCCTCAAACTTGCGAGCGTGCCAGCCATCTCGCTGATCACAAAACAATGTTTAATATATATACACACACAACCTGCACTCTTATGAAATTACATGCCAGTGCTTGCCTATGTAGCACAACAGTAGGACAGCCATGTTTGATTAAACAAATAGTCCTAGAGATGATCAAATTGTATGTGAAAAACGTAGAATAGAAGTCGTCAGAGGATGTGTGTAGGTGTAGCGACTAAACTGTCACGGAGGGAAATAAAACAACAATGTTGTGATCACATTATCAGCTGAGCAAATGGAACATGGAAGGTAACAAAGGAAACGCTACATGTTCAACAAATATAGGCTACATTTTCTGCTGTTAATGCAATACAAGTCAGTCGTCGTGCTTAATCGATGACCCCATGTGAAAACAACGTCACCCACCCCCTCAAAAAATACATTAGGGCCTTTGGAAACAGTTAACTATAGTAGCAACTCACCGTCGCAGACGCCAGGCTGCTGTCTGTCAATGTGAGGTGGTGCGGTTCCCATCTCCGTAAGAATTTTGAGGTTAGAATTTTGCTGAGGAAGGTTCGAGGGTGTTTCACCACACACACCTGGATATCACCCTCCTGTAGTAGTTTATATCGCATCCCGCTGCTGCAATGTTGCAGGGTTCTCTTGCACGGCCCGGCGCATAACTTATTATTATTCCCCTCCAACGGCGCAGACATCTCTCCAAGCAAAGGCTTGCTCTCCTCAGATTGATAGAATTGGTTATTATGTAGCTCGTTTCCCCCACCGCTGCTGTTAAAATCCATATTTATTAGGTCGCAAAAATTATCCTAGAGGTAACAATGTACTACTTTTAGTAGTTAAACAATATATATATATATATATATATAAAGGAAAGCCGGCGGTGTGTAGATTGTAAGGCTTGGGAGCAAAACTAAAGCGATGCGACCGCAATTGTTAAAATAGTGTTACGGGCGGAAAACAGACACGGCGGAGACACCGACAGAAAAGCCATTAACGAATCTTTGGTGGGGGTATTTCACGACGGAGCAGTTATTGGGTAGGCAAGTAATCCTTTATCCGTACAATGCCCACTACAACGTCTAGCCTGTCCGCGTTTCGCTCCCCCAACGATCTATTCAATATGTTTGGGCCATTGCCAGCCCCAGTTCAGCTAACATAATCCACAGATTTAACTCATACTAATCACCTAGCTCTGATACAAAATACCCAAATCCAAAGGCGACGTTTTTTTTTGTCTTTAAATGTTCATTGGCAAGGTTCCTTTTTCTGTCTTCCTCTATCTTCGCAAAAGCACTTCGATAGAGCCACTTGGATTGGTCCTTTCTCGTTCATGTGATACTAAAGTGACGTCAATGGGGAGGCAAGCGGATGCGCTGTAAGTCTTTTAGCTCCACTGTCTGCTGCCTGTGCGATAGGAGGGCAGTTTCCTCAATACAAAAATGGAGGACGTACGACAAATGTTAATTTTCTCTCGTCTAGCAGTGCCGTCTCCATTTTTGTTAAAGAACGCGTTTGACACAAATCTATCAGTCTATTCCATAAATGTCGCTGGGATCATGGACCTTAATAATCATGAGAAGACCTGATATGATACTGAGGGCAACATATGCGAATATTTAATGTGAGGAAGTTGACCTATTTAATTAATTGTCGGTACAGTTTCAATTGCAAACACAAAAGCTTATTTTCCACTTTATTGCTAATTATTTTGCATTTTGATGCACACCAGACTACAATAAGCATGAACCACAAACAGTTTCCCTTTAACTGTGCCCTCAACATTGGTACTTTGCAGAAATGATTGATAAGCATCCACATTACATTTACATTACATTTACGTCATTTAGCAGACGCTCTTATCCAGAGCGACTTACAAATTGGAAAGTTCATACATATTCATCGGTTGGAGAGTGGACAACACACCCCATTAAAACTGTTTCAGTAGTGGGTCAGAGACTATCAGTCACATACTTGGCCCACAGTGGCAGTATCCATGTGTCCAGATTTCATCTAAGAAACAGTTGTTACAAACCCACTGAATATGACAGTCTATGTTGAGAAGACTAGGGGCATGTTGAAGCGCATATTGAGTAGAATAAGTATTGCAGAGATAGAAGAGTAACCATACACTACTGTCATGAGCAATTGTGCCTCTTCTCTTCATTAAAAGTCAGTCTTTCTACAACATTTTCAAACTGTGTTCTATTTGTGGGGACTCAGAGAGCTTGAGACGTACTGTATCTTGGGCACTCATCTCATGGGTCACACTGTCAACAACAAGCTCTTTAAGATTGTCTGACCACTGAGTTTTCAATGCTCCAACTGGGAGCTGAACACATTTCTCAAAAAGCTTTTTCCATTCCAACCACTCCCATTTCTCAACTTGACCACGACATTGCAAATATGCCTGAATGTTAAGTAAAGCTGAAAGTGAAAGAAAAACAGTGACTGTCATGATGCAGTTTTGAAATGTCAGATATGAGGAACTTTAACCCCATGTGTAGTGTCTTTTAAAATGACCCACCACACTAAAATACAACAGAGGGCCTACAAACAAGCTCAACACCTTAGGGAATAACAGATGAGGTTTCTTAATTTCTGTGGAATGAATTACTTTACAATCTGCATTATTTTAAATTATGCTCAATGTATCTCTCAAACAGGTTTTGTCAATGCAGTGTAGAGTGCTGGTGGCTTTCTGATTGGCATGTGAAGGGAAGCCTCAAGTCTTTTCTAGTGGCAGTTCAGTGGGCAGTGCTCCCAGCTGAATCCCAGCCTAAATCCTGTGTGTCCAAACTGCGGCAGAAGCAGTAGTCTCTCAGGGCTCAGTTTAACATTAGCCACTCGGTGTTGAGTCACAAGACTATAGTTAAATTGAGAAAGTCATGAGAGCGGCTTGGTTAACTCCATCCTGATTATCTTCAGTAAACCTGTTGTGTTAATCCGATGCTTGCCCCTCATCTAAAGACACACACAGTTATAAGTCAACAGTGTCACTGAATCTGTAACGGATTCTCTTGGTAAACTGTTTCCGAGAGATTAAAACATTAACCCAAATATAATGGATTATCTGAGGAATACCTCTTCAGTGTCTCCCGAATCCTCTGAAACATAAAAACAAAACTCCCAACACCCTGAATGCTACTTGACTTGAACCAGGAATGAAGTCACAGACTTTAGCCCAAACAACTACCTCTTCCCCTACTGTATTTATTTATTTTGCTCCTTTGCACCCCATTATTTCTATCTCTACTTTGCACATTCTTCCACTGCAAATCTACCATTCCAGTGTTTTACTTGCTATATTGTATTTACTTTGCCACCATGGCCTTTTTTTTTTTGCCTTTACCTCCCTTATCTCACCTCATTTGCTCACTTGTATATAGACTTATTTTTCTACTGTATTATTGACGATGTTTTGTTTATTCCATGTGTAACTGTGTTGTGTCGAACTGCTTAGCTTTATCTTGGCCAGGTCGCAATTGTCAATGAGAACTTGTTCTCAACTTGCCTACCTGGTTAAATAAAGGTGAAATAAATAAGAGGAATAACTACTGAATTAGCCAGTGTTGTTTAATCCATCTCGTTAAACTGAAGACACTCACGATTGAGCTCTTTCCATGACACCTTCCTTGCTACACCACAGAATTGAATACAAAAATACAAACAGATTTGAATTCATGCGCCTCTCACATCCCAACTTTAGTTAACCACTTGATGGTACTATTGCAGAATTCCTAGAAGAACAATGCATAAAGTGCATACCACAGTGTTCTGATAGTTACACAATGGGTGAATGTTTTGTGAAAGCACTGTTTGGACCACTAGAATGCAGATAGTCTTTAGTGTAAACAGTGAGAGTGACACTATGGAATGTTAAGTATACAGTGTTGTGTAAATTGTGATACCTGTTCTTACATTTGTTCTTGGTGCTTTTCAGAGGTGTCCTAAGCTCTGTTGGCTTCATAAAGGCGTGTGAATGCATTTTTCTTCCTGACATGTTTCTGTGAGTTCTGTAGCGTGTGAGACGAGTTTCCCTTCAAATTGGATGGACAGCACCAGCTGTAACTCACACAGAACAAATGGGGTCAACAGATGACAAAAAAAAATCATCCACACTGACTGGAAAGCCAGTTCAAAAGTCATCAGCAAAATACATCCAGCAACTTAAGAGTGACACCAGTAACTCTAAATCCATTTCTGGCCCACACCGTGTCTAGAGTGCTTGGTTAAGGGGAAACCAATGGCAGGAAGGGGCTTAACTCAGCTTTACATTCACTAAACACGCACGTCCCAAAGAGATCTCACTTAAGATACATTAACGTTATATAAAACCTGTTACCATTTCAATACAGAGTAAGCTCCAGCTTCTAGCATTACTCATTCAAAGCTGTCTATTTAAAAACAGTCTATTTTAAGTTAAGTTTGTGGGTAAAGACGACATTTTGCTTATTTTATAGGCTACAAGTCCCTTAGCTAAGGGAACAAGTAAAACCACATCTGTTCTTTTAGAAGTTTCCTCGTATAGCTCTAGTTGTCATGATAAACCAGAAAAATTGCCACCAACCAAACCCACCACCGAGGACATTTTACTGATATCGATAAGTAGTCTATACTAAAGAAATGTGACGTTTGAAACAAAATAAGGCTGCTAATATGGGCGAATGCTAACAGGACAAGTGATAACTACTACTTTGAGTGTTGTACCTAAGGATAATGTAAAAAGTAACTGATGCACATTAATGTTATACATTTATCAAATCGTTATCGTGACAATTCAGTCACAATATATTTATGGATTTGTCCATATCGCCCAGGTCTATTCAAAGGCCACGAATCCCTTAGCTACTATAAAGTAACAACGAAAATGGCATGTCACTAGTTGTCATTCAGCGACTCATCTTTAACACAAAAAAAATGCAGTGTTAGACATGGGTATAGATTTTCCTTAAAAATAACCACATGTGCTACAATAAATGACAGTACTCCTGCATTCTTGCTTTTCTCCCCTTAAAATTTGTTTTAAATTCTTTAAAACCCACCAAGCAGCAGCAAGAGCATAGTAAACAAAAAGCAATGGGTAAATGGTCAGTAAAACATATTTACAAATCATACCCATTGTTAAATTGCATATGAAATAACATCATGTTTAAAAAGCCATCCCTCTTCAAGCAAGTACCCACACATAGAATAATACCCTGATGGAACTTAAGAAAGCCACCAAAATATGCAGATAAATACTCCAAACGTCCCCTTTGGACATCCCTTCAACCTCCATTCTCATGTTCCATTGCTGTGCCCATAGCCAATGTGTGAGTGTGGAGACAGAGCATCTAAAGGAGCTCCATCTAGGAGGACGGGACCCTGAGTCTAAACAGGCCCTGCTTCAGCTGCAGACGGAACAGTTTGCAGTTAGCGATGCGCAGGGCTGCACAACCAGTCTTGCACAGATCAGATGTCAGCATGGGCTTGGTGCGGTGCCACGTCCCCGAGCTGCGACGGAATTCTCTCACATAGTCATAGGTTGTACCTGCGCAGACACACAGACCTTTAGAGATCGATGTATACATTACACAGTGCACGCATACAGTAAGATGTATTTGCCAATGCTTGCCAAGTAGTGGTAATTTACTTCAAGAGTCTGCCTTTAACTCACCAGTGTCTAAGTCTCCCACCACATAGATGCTGGCACCAATGGGAACAGCTCCATACACAAAAGAGGAACTGGTCTGAACACAGAGAGTCTGGTCATCAAGGTACATCCATCTGGACAGAGCGTGGTTGGGAAAATAAACACAGGATTTTGATCAACTACAAATACAGTAAAACAGAGACCACATACATACAGTTGAAGTCGGAAGTTTACATACACCTTAGCCAAATACATTTAAACTCAGTTTCACAATTCCTGACATTTAATCAAAGTACAAATTCCCTGTCTTAGGTCAGTTAGGATCACCACTTATTTTAAGAATGTGAAATGTCAGAATAATAGTAGAGAGAATTATTTATTTCAGCTTGTATTCCCAGTGGGTCAGAAGTTTACATACACTCAATTAGTATTTGGTAGCATTGCCTTTAAATTGTTGAACTTGGGTCAAACGTTTCGGGTAGCCTTCCACAAGCTTCTCACAATAAGTTGGGTGAATTTTGAGCTGGTGTAACTGAGTCAGGTTTGTAGGCCTCCTTGCTCGCACACGCTTTTTCAGTTCTGCCCACAAATGTTCTATAGGATTGAGGTCAGGGCTTTGTGATGGCCACTCAATACCTTGACTTTGTTGTCCTTAAGCCATTTTTCCACAACTTTGGAAGTATGCTTAGGGTCATTGTCCATTTGGAAGACCCATTTGCAACCAAGCTTTAACTTCCTGACGGATGACTTGAGATGTTGCTTCAATATATCCACATAATTTTCCTTCCTCATGATGCCATCTATTTTATGAAGTGCACCAGTCCCTCCTGTGTAACCGATGTGAAATGGCTATCTAGTTAGTGGTGGTGCGCGCTAATAGCCTTTCAATCGGTGACGTCACTTGCTGAGACCTTGAAGTAGTGGTTCCCCTTGCTCTGCAAGGGCCGCGGCTTTTGTGGAGCGATGGGTAACGATGCTTCGTGGGTGACTGTTGTTGATGTGTGCAGAGGGTCTCTGGTTCGCGCCCGGGGCGAGGGGACAGACTAAAGTTACACTGTTACACGTGCAGCAAAGCACCCCACAACATGATGCTGCCACCCCTGTGCTTCACGGTTGGGATGGTGCTCTTCGGCTTGCAAGACTCCCCCTTTTTCCTCCAAACATAACGATGGTCATTATGGCCAAACAGTCCCATTCTTGTTTCATCAGACCAGAGGATATTTCTCCAAAAAGTACAATCTTTGTCCCCATGTGCAGTTGCAAACCGTAGTCTGGCTTTTTTAATGGCGGTTCTAGAGCAGTGGCTTCTTCCTTGCTGAGCGGCCTTTCAGGTTATGTCGATTTTATAGGACTCGTTTTACTGTGGATATAGATACTTTTGTACCCGTTTCCTCCAGTATCGTCACAAGGTCCTTTGCTGTTGTTCTGGGATTGATTTGCACTTCTCGCACCAAAGTACGTTAATCTCTAGGAGACATCATTTTCTGGACTTTTCCAAGCTGTTTAAAGGCACAGTCAACTTAGTGTATGTAAACTTCTGACCCACTGGAATTGTGATACAGTGAATTATAAGTGAAATAATGTGTCTAAACAATTGTTGGGAAAATTACTTGTGTCCTGCACAAAGTAGATGTCCTAACAGACTTGCCAAAACTATAGTTTGTTAACAAGAAAATTGTGGAGTGGTTGAAAATGAGTTTTAATGACTCCAACCTAAGTGTATGTAAACTTCCAACTTCAACTGTACATACATCTTTAGGTAACAAGGATACACCGAGTCCAACACATTCTGGCTAAAGCATAAATGAAAATAAGGAAGTACTTGTTCAAAGTAACAAGCCCTATTATTGACCTTTTCATCTCATCATGGAAAAACTCAGACTTGCAGGTGGTCATGGTGCTGGATTCTGGGTTGTCTGAGTCACGGCTCCTCACGCCTCCAAACACATAGAGTTCCTGACCCACACCACATGCCACTGAGCCAAACCTGAAGGCAGAGACATTCACACCATAACATCAGGGGTCACTTAATGAGAACATATCAATAGCAACACCAACAGTAAACAAATCCATCACAGGACATTTCTTCATAAATGTTCCATCAAAATGTGGACAATAACGGTGTATTCTATTCTAAAGTCTAACCTGACACACGTAAAGTATTAATCCCATGTTTCATGAGCTGAAAAAAAAAGATGCAACATTTCTCCATACGCACAAAAAGGCTTATTTCTCTCAAATTGTGCACAAATTTGTTTACGTCCCTGTTTTTGAGCATTTTTCTTTTGCCAAGATAATCCATCCACCTGACAGGTGTGGTATATCTAGAAGGTGCAACTTGTGCTGGGGACAATAAAAGGCCACTCTAAAAATGTGCAGTTTTGTCACACCACACAATGTTACAATTGGTATGCCGACTGCAGGAATGTCCATCAGAGCTGTTGCCAGAGAATTTGTTTATTTTTCTACCATAAGTCACCACCATCATTTCACAGAATTTGGCAGTACGTCCAACCGGATCTGTACACAATTCCTGGAAGCTGAAAATGTCCCAATTCTTCCATGGCCTGCATACTCAGACATTCTAAAATTGATGCTCAATGGGTGACATAAGGCTGTACCATAACATTATGGATAAAGTGAAGTGTTTTAAGTGCTATCTGAATGCACACGTTGAAAAGTTTGGGGTCACAAAAAAAATACGTTTTTCAAACAAGTACTTTTTTTGTCCATAAAAATATCAAATTGATCAGAAATACAGTGTAGACATTGTTAATGTTGTAAATGACTATTATAGCTGGAAACGGCTGATTTTTAATGCAATAGCTACATAGTTGCTGATAATGGGCATCTGTACGCCTATCACTCCTGTGTTCCAATGACACGTTGCGTTAGCTAATCCAAATAATTTTTAAATGCTAATTGATCTTTAGAAAACCCTTTTGCCATTGTTAGCACAGCTGAAAACGGTTGTGCTGATTAAGGAAGCACTAAAACTGGCCTTCTTTAGACTATTTGACTAGCATTAGCATTTCTGGGTTCGACTACAGGCTCAAAATGGCCATAAACAAAGACTTTCTTCTGAAATTCGTCAGTGTATTCTTGTTCTGAGAAATGAAGGCTATTCCACTCGAGAAATTGCCAAGAAACTGAAGATCTCGTACAATGCTGTGTACTACTCCCTTCACAGAACAGCGCAAACTGGCTCTAACCAGAATAGAAAGAGGAGTGGGAGGCCCCGGTGCACAACTGAGCAAGAGGACAAGTACATTAGTGTCTAGTTTGAGAAACAGACGCCTCACAAGTCCGCAACTTGCAGCTTCATTAAATAGTACCCGCAAAACACCAGTCTCAACGTCAACAATGAAGAGGCGACTCCGGGATGCTGGCCTTCTAGACAGAGTTCCTCTGTTCAGTGTCTGTGGTCTTTTGCCCATCTTAATCTTTTCTTTTTATTGGCCAGTCTGAGATATGGCTTTTTATTTGCAACTCTGCTTAGAAGGCCAGCATCCAAGAGTCGCCTCTTTACTGTTGACGTTGAGACTGGTGTTTTGCGGGTACTATTTAATGAAGCTGCCAGTTGAGGACTAGAGGCATTTCTAAGTGACCCCAAACTTTTAAATGTTAGTGAGAGTGTGTGTGGATACACACACACCTACTCATTCCAGGGTTTCTTTATTTAGTCCAATTTATACATTGTAGAATAATAGTTAAGACATCAAAACTATGAAATAACACATGTAGTAACCAAAGAAGTGTTAAATCAAAGTATATTTTAGATTCTTCAAAGTAGCCACCCTTTGCCTTGAAGACAGCTTTGGACACTCTTAGCATTCTCTCAACCAGCTTCATGAGGTAGTCACCTGGAATGCAGTAACAGGTGTGCCTTGTTAATTTGTGGAACTGCTTTCCTTCTTAATGCGTTTGAGTCAATCAGTTGTGTTGTGACGTGACACGGTATCTGTGGTATACAGAAGATAGGGCTATTTGGTAAAGATCAAGTCCATATTATGGCAAGAACAGCTCAAATAAGCAACGAGAAATGACAGCCCATCAATACTTTAAGACATGAAGGTCAGTCAACACAGAACATTTAATGAACTTTGAGCGTTTCTTCAAGTGCAGTCGCAAAAACCCATCAATCGCTATGATGAAACTGGTGCTCATGAGGACCGCCACAGAAACCGAAGATCCGATTACCTCTGCTGTAGAGGTTAAGTTCATTGGAGTTACCAGCCTCAGAAATTGTAGCCCAAATAAATGTTTCAGAGTTCATGTAACAGACATCTCAACATCAACTGTTAAGAGACTGCGTGAATCAGGCCTTCATGGTCGAATTGCTGCAAAGAAATCACTACTAAAAGACACCAATAAGAAGAGAGACTTGCTTGGGCCAAGAAATATGAGCAATGGACATGAGACCGGTGGAATTCTGTCCTTTCTTCTGATGAGTCCAAAGTTGAGATTTTTGGTTCCAACCGTTGTCTATGTGAGACGCAGAGTAGGTGAACAGATGATCGCCGCATGTGTGGTTCCCACCATGAAACATGGAGGGGATGGTGTAATGGTGTGGGGATGCTTTGCTGGTGACACTGTCAGTGATTTATTTAGAATTCAAGGCACACTTAACCAGCATGGCTACCACAGCATTCTGCAGCTATACACCATCTCATATGGTTTGCACTTAGTGGGACTATTATTTGTTTTTCAACAGGACAATGATCCAACACACCCCTCCAGGCTGTGTGAGGGCTATTTGACAACAGAGAGTAATGGCATGCTAGATCAGAAGACCTGGCCTCCACAATCACCCAACCTCAACCCAATTGAAATGTGTTGGATAGCAGAGTGAAGGAAAAGCAGCCAACAAGTGCTCAGCATATGTGGGAACTCCTTAAAGACTGTTGGAAAGGCATTCCAGGTGAAGCTGGTTGAGATAATGCCAAGAGTATGCAAAGCTGTCATCAAGGCAAAGGGTGGCTACTTTGAATTCTCTCAAAGATATTTAGATAAAAACATATTTTTAAATGTTACTACATGATTCCATAGTTTGATGTAGAATAATGTGTGTGTCCAATTTTTACTTTTATTTTTTATCCCATTTTCTCCCCAATTTTCGTGGTATCCAATCGCTAGTAATTACTACCTTGTCTCATCGCTACAACTCCCGTACGGACACGGGAGAGACGAAGGTCGAAAGCCATGCGTCCTCCGAAGCACAACCCAACCAGCCGTACTGCTTCTTAACACAGCACGCCTCCAACCCGGAAGCCAGCCGCACCAATGTGTCGGAGGCAACACCGTGTACCTGGCCCCCCTTGGTTGGCGCGCACTGCGCTCGGCCCGCCACAGGAGTCGCTGGAGCGCGATGAGACAAGGATATCCCTACCGGCCAAACCCTCCCTACCCCGGACGACGCTATGCCAATTGTGCGTCGCCCCACGGACCTCCCGGTCGCGGCCGGCTGCGACAGAGCCTGGGCGCGAACCCAGAGACTCTGGTGGCGCAGTTAGCGCTGCGATGCAGTGCCCTAGACCACTGCGCCACCCGGGAGGCCCGTGTCCAAACTTTTGACAGGAACTTTTTTATTTTAACTACTGAGTCGATTCTGTACCTTCTCTCTTTCAAAGGGCAGATTGCAGTCCACTGCTTGGTCTTTGGATCATAGCATTCTACTGAGTCGTACAGCTTTCCATATGACCCACCACCCATGGCATATATCTTCTTTTTCATGGTGGCATAGCAGCCAATCTGAGGAGAGGAGAGATCGTTGGGCAAGTGGTGAGCGATTTGGAGAGGTTGCAATTTGTGAATGTGTTTATAGTAAGCTGGAAGTGCTCATGTCTCACCTTGCGGACCATTGTCATGCTGGTTTGGGTTGTCCAGGTGTTAAAGTGAGGGTCAAAAACCTCCACAGTCAGGAGCTCTATGTCCTCATCCTCTCCTCCCAAAACATAGATCATCCCATCCAGCTCTGCAACACCAAAGTTCTGCCTCGCCTGACCAAACAAAGAGCAGAAGCCTTTAATAATACTGGGCAATATTGACCCCTGGTGGCATTACTCAGAACGATAACGCTTTAGAAGGATAGATAAGAACATAAAACATGGCTACCAGTGAGTAGCCTATACAAGTAAAAAGGATACATGGAACGTTTGATAGATAAAATTACTTGGTTCAGTGAAAGACATTTGGTCTATATAACCAATTGAAGTAATAACTTCAAAATTACATCACTTGAAATGTCCATGAAACAAGTGGGTTGAATGTTGCTACTGACAGGTTGGAAGGATTGCAAAGAAAAAAAAGTTGCAGTTTCTATGTTGTGTGCAGTATTATATAACGGGTGGGTCCAATCCTGAATGCCGATTGGTTAAAACCGCATTCCAGAAGGTGTCAATTCCACAAGTTACCACAGGCTAAATCTATGACGTTAAAATTCCTATTTACTTTGTTCCATCTGACTGCGCAATCTACGGTTTCATCAGCCCAGCCAGGCAATTTATAAACTTAATCTCCACTATAAAAAGCATCTAGACACTCACATTTCTTTTATACTAACATTTAGTTTTCAACAGCGGAGATTTGTATGAACCTTACCGTCTGCCTCCGACATTTGCAACATTGTTTCAATATTCAAATTTGATCTCCAGCTATCCTATAGTAATGAACGTGTCGGGATGAGCCAGACAGGCAGCGTTTCTCAGCCAGTCGAAATCATGAATCAGCTGGCATCATTCTTATGGATGTCCAAATAAATGTCACTAGAAAACAGCTTGCAGAAATGCAAATTACGCTACTATTGTTATTCTAGCTACACTGTTTGACATGACTAAGTTAGCCGTAGTTGGCTAGCCAGCAAGCGAGGGATAAGAACGTTACCAGCCAGTATGGCAATGGAACATTTAGAAGGAACAACTGGGTTGCGTTCATAGATACAGAATAAAAAGACTGAAAGACTAGGTCACGTCTATGGCAAACGAACAACCAGCCGGCTTAGGTAGCAACCCTAGATGTGTGTCGGAACTATATCTTGTGGAAGGATGAAATAGCATGAATAAAACCAACATATGAAAATACGTCAATCATTATATGAATATGTTGGTAATCCCATTGTATAAAAAAGTGATAATGCCCTCAAAGCCAGTGTTTGGAGGATATTGGCATGGTTTGCCGGCCCTCGACAAAACACCACCAGTGCCAATATATCCTCCAAACACCGGCTTCGAGGGCATTATCAATTAAGTAGAATACCTGTTTCATGGAAGGAATGGGGGTCCAGGTGTTTGTGTCTGGGTCATATTTCTCCCCACTGCTCAGGACCATCTTAGTTTCATCCATACCACCCATCACAAAGAGGTAGCCCTCTGAGAGGACAAAGAATGGTGTTAATTCATGGTTGATCCCTTACACTGGTATGGGTTTGACTTAAATGAGAATTGTGGGATCCATAATTAAACTGCCATGAAGACTGCACTGTGTATACGTACAGTACCAGTCAAGACTGGACACACCTACGCATTTTTTATTTTTACAATTTTCTACATTGTAGAATAGTGAAGACATCAAAACTATGAAATAACACACAAAAATATAAAACGCAACATGTAAAGTATTAGTCCCATGGTTCATGAGCTGAAATAAAAGATCCCCAGAATTTCCCACAAGCACAAAAGGCTAATTTCTCACATTTTGTGCACAACTGTATTATACATAACTGTTAGTGAGCATTTCTCCTTTGCCAAGATAATCCATCCACCTTGATAGGTGTGGCATATCAAGAAGCTCATGATCATTACACAGGTGCAACGTCTGCTGGGGACAATAAATGGCCTCTCTGAAATGTGCAGTTGTCACAACACAATGCCACACGTCTCAAATGTTGAGGGAGTGTGCAATTGGCATGCCGACTGCAGGAATGTCCACCAGAGCTGTTGCCAGAGAATTTAATGTTTATTTCTCTATCATAAGCCGCCTCCAACATCATTTTACAAAATTTGACAGTACGTCCAACCGGCCTCACAACCGCATGTATGGAGTTGTGCGTGCGAGAGGTTTTGTGATGTCAACGTTGTGATTAGTGTCCCTTGGTGGCAGTAGGGTTATGTTATGGGCAGGCATAAACTATGGATAACGAACAATTGCATTTTATCGATGGCAATTTGAATGCACAAAGATACCTTGACGAGATCTTGAGACCCATTATCGTCCCATTCATCCGCCGCCATCACCTTATGCTTCAGCATGATAAATGCACGGCCCTTTGTCGCAAGGATCTGTACATAGTTCCTGGAAGCTGAAAATGTCCTAGTTCTTCCATGGGTTGCATACTCACTAGATATGCCACCCATTGAGGAAGTTTGGGATACTCTGGATCGACAGCTTGATCCAGTCCCCGCCAATAAAAATGTATCTAATACATTTTAGAAAAAAGCTGTAACATAATGGTGAAAAAGGGATCGAAATACTTTCCGAATATACTTTGTGTGCACAGTACCAGTCAAACAGTTGGACAGCTACTCATTCCAGGGTTTTTCATTATTTTATACATTGTAGAATAATAGTGAAGACATCAAAACTATGAAATAACATATGGAATCATGTAGTAACCAAAGAAGTGTTACCATCAAAATATATTTTGTGGATAATCTTTCCTTCTTAATGCATTTGAGCCAATCAGTTGTGTTGTGACAAGGTAGGGGGGTATACAGAAGATAGGGCTATTTGATAAAAGACCAAGTCCATATTATGGCAAGAACAGCTCAAATAAGCAACAGTCCATCATTACTTTAAGACATGAAGGTCAGCCAATACGGAACATTACAAGAACTTTGAACTATTCTTCAAGTGCAATTGCAAAGAACATCAAGCACTGATGAAGAAACGGGCACTCATGAGGACCGCCAAAGGAAAGGAAGATCCAGAGTTACCTCTGCTGCAGAGGATAAGTTCATTAGAGAGTTACCAGCCTCAGAAATTGCAGCCCAAATAAGTGCTTCAGAGTTCAAGTAACATACATCAACATGTATGTTACTTGAACATCAACATCAACTGTTCAGAGGAGACTGCATGAGTCAGGCCTTCATGGTCGAATTGCTGCATAGAAACTACTACTAAAGGACACCAATAATAAGAAGAGACTTGCTTAAGCCAAGAAACACGAGCAATGGACATTAAGCAGGTGGAAATCTGTCCTTTGGTCTGATGAGTCCAAATTTCAGATTTTTGGTTCCAACCGCAGTGAGACACAGAGTAGGTGAACAGATCATCTCTGCATGTTTGGTTCCCACCGTGATGCATGGAGGAGGAGGTGTAATGGTGCTTTGCTGGTGACAATGTTGGTGATTTATTTAGAATTCAAGGCACACTTAATCAGCATGGCTACCACAGCATTCTGCAGTGATACACCCTCTGATTAGCGCTTTGTGGGACGATCATTTGTTTTTCAACAGGACAAGGACCCAACACACCTCCAGGCTGTGTAAGGGCTATTTGACCAAGGAGAGTGATGGAGTGCTGCATCGGATGACCTGGCCTCAACCCAATTGAGATGGCTTGGGATGAGTTGGAATGCAGAGTGAAGGAAAAGCAGCCAACAAGTGCTCAGCATGTGGGAACTCCTTCAAGACTTTTAGAAAAGCATTTCAGTTGAAGATGGTTGAGAGAATGCCAAGAGTGTGCAAAGCTATCAAAGGCAAAGAGTGGCTACTTTGAAGAAACTCAAATATATTTTGATTTGTTTAACACTTTTTTGGTTACTACATGATTGCATGTGTTATTTCATAGTTTTGAAATCTTCATTATTCTAAAATGTAGAAAATAGTAAAAATAAAGAAAAACCCTTGAATGAGTAGGTGTGTCCAAACTTTGACTGGTACTGTAAAAATAAAACTAGGTCTGGATTCAATACCAACCTGCAGCCAGCACCCCATGCCCTATTCGGCCAATGCTCATTGGCTCCAGCTCGATCCACAGCTGACGGTTTGGATCATAGAGTGGACACATGCAGCGTGCCATGGCTGACGGCTTCCTCGTTCTAAACAGGAACCAGAGAACAGGAAGTCAAGTGAGTTATATCCTGTTGGTTTTATCTGACACACTGGCTCCCTCTCTAACCTCATCCTCGCTGTGTCACCATAAAACAAACTTTACTTAGTTGTTTTACGTCTCCTCAAATCTCTTGGTATATCAACCACACTATTCTTACGGTCCTTAATAAATTCTCATCTTGCTTGTCATAACTTTCAGTTCTCTGAATGTTTTGCAAGAACTTCCAACTTACATTGCAAACTGTTTGTCTAACAAGCATACGCACACAAAACCACAGCAATCTGCAAAATCAGAATTAATGCGTTACGGCCACATTGTATGATTCATATACACATTCAACAGAATATAGACATCTTACGCCTGGATATCCTCCCAGAGTAAGAGTCAGCAAATACTCACCCTCTCTCCTCCCCCCCTACAGTGACGATGCACTCCGAGTAGCCACGAGGTTTGAAGGCGGCTAGTAGAGCCTCGCCCTGCAGTGCAGCACCCCCCAGTGGAGCGTTGCAGTACTCCCTGATCACCTCCCTCATCAAGGGCTCTCCCAACACCTGCTCCCTCAGGTAACCTTGGTCCAGGCCCTGGATCCACACTGATGACATCGCCTCTTTCATGTGCACCTGAGGGAGGATCAGAAATAGGTTACCCGGGATGAGCTGAGAGGCCAATAGTAATGGATAGGCAAATAGTGTGCGAAAAACAGTCCTTCACATGACGTAGTAGTCTCTGAACATAATTGTAGTTGTAATTCTACTTTTGTAGCCATCGAATACTACAGAGGTTGTTTTCTGACAGACAGAAAAAAGGGCAGAACCCCCACACCCCTAGTAGTAAAACAAGGTCCTCACCCTCCGTTCCTCCAGGTCATGACCGAGCCAGCGCACCACAGCCTCCAGGACATGCTTCTCATTGCCCACGTTGAGCTTCTCCATGGACAGGATCTCACACAGCCGGTCTGGGGGCAACTCCCTGAACTCGTCCGTGGCAGCCACATCACGGAAATGTGTCTGGAGGAAGTCTGTGGCAACATGGTGAACATGGTGCAGACAGTAATGTAGAGAGAAGAGCCGGATCCCAATGCAGTTCTCTGCAGCAATGCAGCTCTCTAGGAACTGGCAGCACAGGGACTTCAAGTCTGTCAGAAGCAGCAGGTCAGCAGCCTGGACCATGTCCTGAATGGTGTCCTCACTCAGACTGATCTACACACAGATAACAATGAACAGGATGGAAGGAGGAGTGTAAGATCAGGGTTGTTCAAGTAGGGAACATAAGATTCAAAAACTAAGCTACAAATAGGAATATGGATTCCCTCAAGAGTTTGGAAGTACAGGACAATATTGTTATAGGCAATTTAAAAGCCAGTAAAATAATCCCATTTATGTTCACATTATTCTAGTCCCATTTACACATTATTCTAGGCCCATTTACAGTATTGCACACTACTCACCTCCCCACTAAAGATGTAGTCCAGGATCTGCTTCATGATAGTGACAGAGATTCCCTGAAGCTCAATGGTGTACATGGATCCATCTTCCTTTGGAGGGTTGTAGTTCAGTTTTGTTCTATGGAATATGTCAAAATACGGTATGTGTCACATTCTAGTATTTCTTAATTCCTTTTTGTTTTGTGTGTATTGTTAGGTGTTACTGCACTGATGGAGCTAGGAACATAAGCATTTCTCTAAACCCGCGGTAATGTCTGCAAAATATGTGTACTCAACCAATAAAATTTGATCAGCATGACAGGAAAAATAACTGACAGTCTACCAGCATCGAGTGGGACACAGCGGGAGACACCCTGTTGACAGCTGGAAACAATGTCACATCCCCAGCCTTATCAAAGTTATAATAACCATGGAATAGATTTCATCCTTGCAACAGTTCTGCTTGCGACAAAGGTAAAGCAAGACATATCTGATTACCTGATGTATGGACTAGCCGCAGCCAAAATGTTTTTCTGGACTGGAATCTTTTCCCCGTCCAGTACTAACACTGCGTCTTGGAAGCATTGTTCTTGCCAAAAGGAGCGAAGGGCCTTGAGAAGTTTCTGAGAGTGTTGAGGGTCTGACACCACCGAACCTGCAACGCTAACCTCGGACTCAGTACTGGACATTGTGTTCCTACAGAGAAAAAAAACATGTCATTAGCACACCATCCCGGCTTGCGAACTAGGAATAAAGCAATTTATCATGCCAGAGTTACCTTCAGGCAGAATTAGCCTACGTAGGCTAGGCTAACGTCAGCATGCAAAATTAGCCAGTTGCCTATAAGAAATTATTGAATTGGAATTTGGGCTGAATATTATGTGACATAGGTAGTTAATTATCTAACGTTATACTTGGCAGGGTCAAACATTTCAATACAACCACACAGGCTCATGTGACATTCATAACCATAATAGTACGCTACTTTACCTAACTCGCTATCTAACTAGATATAAACAAATAACAGGGAGCGTCCCAAATGGAATGACATAGTCATTGGCTTCGTCCCACTTAACTATAGCCTACCTTGCATGGGCCACACTAGACACAAGTCAGAAGCAGAAAGGGAGGTAAATGTTTTTTTTGAAGACGCGTTTAGCACACTTTTTCCATTTTGAAAGCCAGGCTCCGTTAAAATACTTTTACAGTCCTTCCCCTGGAACAATCACAGATCTGAGAGAAATATGGATACGTGGCAACATTGTTTTCCGCTTTCATACAGTTTAGTGTATGCACGAGGAAGAAAGGGTGGATACATCTTCAAAGTAATCGAACACAGCCCCCATTGTGCTGTAATTTGGACACACCAATGTAACGCCCACAATCTCTACGTGATATACGTCATTCTCCCGCGACTAAAGTGTTTTCTTTACTGGTTTATTATGTAGGACCAAACCTGTCATAATTATATAAATCAATAAAATCGACAAATGAATGAGCAAGGAAATACAAAAATTAAAACATTCTCTACATATCTGGATGTATTTTATTATTTATCTAATTATTAAAACTTTAATTCATTTTTAGTCATTTCTGTATTTCTTACTCTAATATGATAATGAGGGGGTGTTAATAAAACATCTGTGGGTGGTATCTAACACTTGAAAAACTAAAAGGAGAGCCGCAAACTCTAGGTCCTAGAGTCTAGGAGCTCAGATGCAATAATTTAATGACCTAATATCCAACGTTGACAGACAAGCGGTCTTCATCAGGGTATAACACAGCATTGGTTGATCAATGGCACAGTGCCTTGCGCAATTGCTGTTGCACCCCCCTATGTGAAGCTAGCCACAATAGTAAAATTTGCAGGTCACGGCCATCCTACAATCTAAGCTTGATTCCCTCATTCTCACACAAATTATCAATGAACCTACCAGGTACAACCCCAAATCCGTAAACATGGGCACCCTCATAGATATCATCCCAACCAACTTGCTCTCCAAATACACCTCTGCTGTTTTCAACCAAGATCTCAGTGATCACTACCTCATTGCGGGGCGGCAGGGTAGCCTAGTGGTTAGAGCGTTGGACTAGTAACCGAAAGGTTGCAAGTTCAAATCCCCGAGCTGACAAGGTACAAATCTGTCGTTCTGCCCCTGAACAGGCAGTTAACCCACTGTTCCTAGGCCGTCATTGAAAATAAGAATTTGTTCTTAACTGACTTGCCTAGTTAAATAAAGGTAAAATAAAAAAAAATAAAAAAATTGCCTGCATCCGTAATGGGTCTGCGGTCAAACGACCACCCCTCATCATTGTCAAATGCTCCCTAAAACACTTCAGTGAGCAGGCCTTTCTAATCGACCTGGCCCGGGTATCCTGGAAGAATATTGACCTCATCCCGTCAGTAGAGGATGCCTGATTATTCTTTAAAAGTGCCTTCATCACCATCTTAAATAAGCCTGCCCCATTCAAAAAAGTTTAGAACCAGGAACAGATATAGCCCTTGGTTCACTCCAGACCTGACTGCCCTTGACCAGAACAAAAACATCCTGTGCCATACTGCATTAGCATCAAATAGCCCCAGTGATATGCAACTTTTCAGGGAAGTTAGCAACCAATATACACAGGCAGTTAGGAAAGTTAAGGCTAGCTTTTTCAAACAGAAATTTGCATTCTGTAGCACAAACTCAAAAAGGTTCTGGGACACTGTAAAGTCCATGGAGAATAAGAGCACCTCCTCCCAGCTGCCCACTGCACTGAGGCTAGGAAACACTCACCACCGACCGATAAATCCACTATAATTGAGAATTTCAATAAGCATTTTTCTACGGCTGGCCATGCTTTCCACCTGGCTACCCCTACCCCAGTCAACTGCCCTGCACCCCCCACAGCAACTCACCCAAGCCTCCCCCATTTCTCCTTCACCAAAATCCAGATAGCTGATGTTCTGTAAGAATTGCAAAATCTGGACCCCTACAAATCAGCCGGGCTAGACAATCTGGACCCTCTCTTTCTAAAATTATCTGACGAAATTGTTGCAACCCCTAATATTAGCCTGTTCAGTCTCTCTTTCGTATCGTCTGAGATTCCCAAAGATTGGAAAGCTGCCGCTATCATCCCCCTCTTCAAAGGGGGAGACACTCTAGACCCAAACTGCTACAGACCTATATCTATCCTACCCTGCCTTTCTAAGGTCTTTGAAAGCCAAGTTAACAAACAGATCACCGACCATTTCGATTCCCACCGTACCTTCTCCGCTATGCAATCTGGTTTCAGAGCTGGTCATGGGTGCACCTCAGTCACGGTCCAAAACGATTTCATAACCGCCATCGATAAGACACATTACTGTGCAGCCGTATTCATCGACCTGGCCAAGGTTTTCGACTCTGTCAATCACCACATTCTTATCGGCAGACTCAAAAGCCTTGGTTTCTCAAATGATTGCCTCGCTTGGTTCACCAACTACTTCTCTGATAGAGTTCAGTGTGTCAAATCGGAGGGCCTGTTGTCCGGACGTCTGGCAGTCTCTATGGGGGTACCACAGGGTTCAATTCTCGGGCCGACTCTCTTCTCTGTATACATCAATGATGTCGCTCTTGCTGCTGTTGATTCTCTGATCCACCTCTACGCAGACGACACCATTCTGTATACTTCTGGCCTTTCTTTGAACACTGTGTTAACTAACCTCCAGACGAGCTTCAATGCCATACAACTCTCCTTCCGTGGCCTCCAACTGCAAGTGAAACTAAATGCATGCTCTTCAACTGATCGCTGCCCGCACCTGCCCGCCCGTCCAACATCACTACTCTAGAAGGTTCTGAATTAGAATATGTGGACAACTTCAAATACCTAGCTGTCTGGCTAGACTGTAAACTCTCCTTCCAGACTCACATTAAGCATCTCCAATCTAAAATGAAATCTAGAATCGGCTTCATAATTCTCAACATTCACTCATGCCAAACATACCCTCGTAAAACTGACCATCCTACCGATCCTCGACTTCGGCGATGTCATTTGCAAAATAGCCTCCAACACTCTACTTAACAAATTGGATGCAGTCTATCACAGTGCCATCCGTTTTGTCACCTAAGCCCCATATACTACCAACCACTGCGACCTGTACGCTCTCGTTGGCTGGCCCTCGCTTCATACTCGTCGCCAAACCCACTGGCTCCAGGTCATCTACATGTCTTTGCTAGGTAAAGCTCCACCTTATCTCAGCTCACTGGTCACCATAGCAGCACCCACCCATAGCACGCGCTCCAGCAGGTATATCTCACTGGTCACCCCCAAAGCCAATTCCCCCTTTGGCCACCTTTCCTTCCAGTTCTTTGCTGCCAATGACTGGAACGAACTGCAAAAATCGCTGAAGCTGGAGACTCATATCTCCCTCACTAGCTTTAAGCACCAGCTGTCAGAGCAGCTCACAGATCACTGCACCTGTACATAGCCCATCTGTAAATAGCCCATCCAACTACCTCATCCCCATACTGTATTTATTTATCTTGCTCCTTTGCACCCCAGTATCTCAACTTGCACATCTTCCATTCCACTGTTGAATTGCTATATTGTAATTACTTCGCCACCATGGCCTATTTATTGCCTTACCTTCCTTATCTTACCTCATTTGCATACACTATATATAGACTTTTTCTACTGTATTATTGACTGTATGTTTGTTTATTCCATGTGTAACTCTGTGTTGTTGTATGTGTCAAACTGCTTTGCTTTATCTTGGCCAGGTCGCAGTTGTAAACGAGAACTTATTCTCAACTAGACTACCTGGTTAAATAAAGGTAATATATAAAAATATATAAATTGCTTGAAGTGGATTGAAATGGACACAAACAGATACAAATAGTGGAATCATAACATCATTGGACTAGATGCTTAACAAGTTCGGAATGTTGTTATAGCAATTCAACAAAATACAATGAGTTAATTTGACCAACAAAAAAATGTATCAGTTGAAAATCACACTCTGGATGTATTAAGACTTCAGAATTGCATTGGGGGCATGGTAAAGCCTTGCCTATGGATCTTGGGTCCATGAAATGTTCACAACTGTGAAGAGTTTACACAAATATTAACGTCTGGGCTCTTATTGCAGGACTTTAACTGTGGGAAATCGCCTCACTAGTAAGCCTATTGTACGTATTGAACATTCATATCGCAATGTACAGCTTTACCTATGGATCTTGGGTCCATGAAATGGGGTATCAGTAGAGAACACAACTGTGAAGTGTTTACACAAATATTAGCATCGTAACTCTTATTCCAGGACTTTGACACCACTGTGAAATGAGCCACATTAGCTCACCGGTCAACCTACTGTGTATTGAAGATTCATATTGCAATGTACAGCTTTACCTATGGATCTTGGGTACTGGAAATTGGGTATCAGCCTACTCAGTGACATCCAGAGAACACAACTGTGAAGAGTTTACAAATATTAGCGTTGTACTGTAGCTCATTTTGCAGGACTTTGACTGTGGGAAATCACGTTGCAATATGAATGTTCAATTCACACAATAGGCGGAATAATGCGGCTCATAATCAATGTTGCCTCAATTTTTTTTTGGCACTAAGCAAATTTCAGGTCTGCTGAGAGCAAACTTGAACAGAATTTTGACACTTCCATCACACATTTACTGTGAACACTGATGCTGTACCCACTTTAAGTTAGTTTTAACAGTGGCCAAGTACAGGCTACTGTGGCAGGCTACTGTGGCTATTTGATTATCTGGCCTACCAGAAAGGCTTACCATCTAATATCATGGAGAACAATGCATCCCATAACATTTTAACATGGAAATAGCTATTCTATCATTCAGCCTATAGTAGCAGAAAATGTGTGGGGTTCAATGTTGGTCTACATTCCATGAGACTTTTGAAAAAAACATGCAGGATTCGACATTAAGCTGTTCATTTACTTGTCCTTCAGACAAGGAGGTGACTGAAAATGTGTTGTTTGATGCAAGAAACCACTTTACAAAATACAATTGGAAACCACGTGTTTGATACCATACCACCTATTCCTCTCCAGCCATTACCATGAGCCTGTCCTCCCCAATTAAGGTGCCACCAACCTCCTGTGGGAAAACAAGGGTCTCTAACCCTGTTCCTTCAGCACTACCCTTCTGTAGGTTTTCACCCCAACCTCAGTTGTAGCTAACCCGGTTCAGCTTATCAATCAGCTAATTATTAGAATCAGGTGTGCTAGATTAGGGTTGGACTGAAAACCTACCAAACGGTAGCTCTCCAGGAACAAGGTTGGAAAGCCATGATTTCGAGGCACCATAACATAAATATGGATATTTTCTATCAATCTTAGACATTTGTCTGTCCTTATGGATTCACAGGAGATAGGGCTCAGTAGCGTCAAACAGATGCTAGACATTCAGATCTCCAAAGAATGTTTATTTGTGTGTACACATGTTAACTCAAGAGAACTGGGTATTCAACAAGAATGTTATATGGTAAAAGTAACATACAAAAAAAATAGTATGAACAGTGTTGTTCAGTGTGTCTCAGGTGTAGAGACGCACAAGTGCAGAGAACAGTAGCTACATATTGTTACACCAGATAATGTGATTTACCCAAAGATGTTTTCTGACATCTTGTCTATTTTAAGTCTTCTCTCATTGATCGAGACAGGTGGGTGTCCGCCCCAAAGTTCTGCATGTCATGATGACAGACAGCCACCTCGATCAATGAGAAGACTTGAAATAGACATATTGTTGGATTACTTTATGGAGCAAAAAAAGTATTTATTTAAATAATGGATCATTTTGTAAATTCAAACTGACCCCCTGCAACTGGATACAGACATTTTATAAGACTCATGTTTCCCCAAATCAAGGACGAAGACGGCGTTGCTAAGGTGGGTGGAAAATTCTGTGCTACAACACAATGCTATATTCTGTGCTATATTACCTACAGTCGGAAGTTTACATACACCTTAGACAAATGCATTTAAACTCAGTTTTTCACAATTCCTGACATTCAATCCTAGTAAAAATTCCCAGTCTTAGGTCAGTTAGGATCACCACTTATTTTTAAGAATGTGAAATGTCAGAATAATAGTAGAGAATTATTTCGGATTTGATTTATTTCCTAACATTTCCAGTGGTTCAGAAGTTTACATACACTCAATTTGTATTTGGTAGCATTGCCTTTAAATTGTTTAACTTGGGTCAAATGTTTTGGGTAGCCTTCCACAAGCTTCCCACAATAAGTTGGGTGAATTTTGGCCCATTCCTCCTGACAGAGCTTGTGTAACTGAGTCAGGTTTGTAGGCCTCCTTGCTCGTCCATGCCTTTTCAGTTCTGCCCACAAATTTTCTATCGGATTGAGGTCAGGGCTTTGTGGTGGCCACTCCAATACCTTGACTTTGTTGTCCTTAGGCCATTTTGCCACAACTTTGGAAGTATGCTTGGGGTCATTGTCCATTTGGAGACCCAAGCTTTAACTTCCTGACTGATGTTTTGAGATGTTGCTTCAATATATCCACATAATTTGCACCAGTCCCTCGTGCAGCAAAGCACCCCCACAACATGATACTACCACCCCCGTGCTTCACGGTTGGGATGGTGTTCTTCGGCTTGCAAGCGTCCCCCTTTTTCCTCCAAACCTAACGATGGTCATTATGGCCAAACAGTTCTATTTTTGTTTCATCAGACCAGATTACATTTCTCCAAAAAGTACGATCTTTGTCCCCATGTGCAGTTGCAAACCGTAGTCTGGCTTTTTTATGGCGATTTTTGGAGCAGTGGCTTCTTCCTTGCTGAGTGGCCTTTCAGGTTATGTCGATATAGGACTAGTTTTAATGTGGTTATAGATACTTTTGTACCTGTTTCCTCCAGCATCTTCACAAGGTCCTTTGCTGTTGTTCTAGGATTGATTTGCACTTTTCGCACCAAAGTACATTCATCTCTAGAAGACAGAATGTGTCTCCTTCCTGAGCAGTATGACAGCTGCGTGGTCCTGTGGTGTTTATACACTGCTCAAAAAAATAAAGGGAACACTTAAACAACACAATGTAACTCCAAGTCAATCACACTTATGTGAAATCAAACTGTCCACTTAGGAAGCAACACTGATTGACAATAAATTTCACATGCTGTTGTGCAAATGGAATAGACAGAAGGTGGAAATTATAGGCAATTAGGAAGACACCCCCAAAAAAGGAGTGATTCTGCAGGTGGTGATCACAGACCACTTCTCAGTTCCTATGCTTCCTGGCTGATGTTTTGGTCACTTTTGAATGCTGGCGGTGCTCTCACTCTAGTGGTAGCATGAGACGGAGTCTACAACCCACACAAGTGGCTCAGGTAGTGCAGTTCATCCAGGATGGCACATCAATGCGAGCTGTGGCAAAAAGGTTTGCTGTGTCTGTCAGCGTAGTGTCCAGAGCATGGAGGCGCTACCAGGAGACAGGCCAGTACATCAGGAGACGTGGAGGAGGCCGTAGGAGGGCAACAACCCAGCAGCAGGACCGCTACCTCCGCCTTTGTGCACGGAGGTGCACTGCCAGCGCCCTGCAAAATGACCTCCAGCAGGCCACAAATGTGCATGTGTCTGCTCAAACGGTCAGAAACAGACTCCATGAGGGTGGTATGAGGGCCCGACGTCCACAGGTGGGGGTTGTGCTTACAGCCCAACACCGTGCAGGACGTTTGGCATTTGCCAGAGAACACCAAGATTGGCAAATTCGCCACTGGCACCCTGTGCTCTTCACAGATGAAAGCAGGTTCACACTGAGCACATGAGCACATGTGACAGACGTGACAGAGTCTGGAGACGCCGTGGAGAACGTTCTGCTGCTTGCAACATCCTCCAGCATGACCGGTTTGGCGATGGGTCAGTCATGGTGTGGGGTGGCATTTCTTTGTGGGGCCGCACAGCCCTCCATGTGCTCGCCAGAGGTAGCCTGACTGCCAATAGGTACCGAGATGAGCTCCTCAGACCCCTTGTGAGACCATATGCTGACACATGCATATTTGTGGCCTGCTGGAGGTCATTTTGCAGGGCTCTGGCAGTGCACCTCCTTGCACAAAGGCGGAGGTAGCGGTCCTGCTGCTGGGTTGCTGCCCTCCTACGGCCTCCTCCACGTCTCCTGATGTACTGGCCTGTCTCCTGGTAGCGCCTCCCTGCTCTGGACACTACGCTGACAGACACAGCAAACCTTTTTTTCACAGCTCGCATTGATGTGCCATCCTGGATGAACTGCACTACCTGAGCCACTTGTGTGGGTTGTAGACTCCGTCTCATGCTACCACTAGAGTGAGAGCACCGCCAGCATTCAAAAGTGACCAAAACATCAGCCAGGAAGCATAGGAACTGAGAAGTGGTCTGTGGTCACCACCTGCAGAATCACTCCTTTTTTGGGGGTGTCTTGCTAATTGCCTATAATTTCCACCTTTTGTCTATTCCATTTGCACAACAGCATGTGAAATTTATTGTCAATCAAGCAAAGAGGCACTGAGTTTTAAGGTTGACCTTGAAATTCATCCACAGGTACACCTCCAATTGACTCAAATGATGTCAATTAGCCTATCAGAAGCTTCTAAAGCCATGACATAATTTTCTGGAATTTTCCAAGCTGTTTTAAAGGCACAGTCAACATAGTGTATGTAAACTTCTGAACCACTGGAATTGTGATAGTGAAATAATCTCTGTAAACAATTGTTTGAAACATTACTTGTGTCCTAAACAAAGTAGATGTCCTAACCGACTTGCCAAAAGTATAGTTTGTAAAACAACTTTTAATGACTTCAACCTAAGTGTAAACTAAACTTCTGACTTCAACTGTATCCTGTAACTCCCAGTAATGTACCCCATAAATCAGTTAATTGGTTAAATCACATTATCCGGTGTAACAATCTGTAGCTAAGAGAACTGGTGATCAGCAGATGGGAGAGTTGGTCATGAAATTGCATTATTCCAAAGAAACATACAGTACGTTCAGGAAATACTTGTAAAGCTGTGGAAGGAGTGTTGTCATGATCAACCTGCCATTCAGCTCCTCATGAGTCATCTGCTTGAAATAAGGCATAATGTCTCATCCCTCGAGAGGGATATGGTTCAAGGGATACAGTTCTGCTATAATGACACACGCAGGCAAAGGAATACCGTTTCTGTATCTAGAATCCACTCCAGGAAGAAGCCCAGGCACCACACAGTATTTTCTGTAAGACTAACTAAAACATTTTATACAGTTTGAACAACAGTTGAACCATGCCAGCATAGCATCAACATTAGGATTCACGAGTTGAACATGCATACATGTGCACAGGCACAGAGATTTCAACAACATCTAGCCAAATAGAAAGAAATATGGCATAACCATCAACCTTTGCACAGTGACCAAGACTGTACAAATGAGCATAGGTAGGAAGGCAGACCGTATCTACCTACAGCCATGTCTATCAGGCATGCTTATCTTGCATCACACCTATCATTTTATGAGATTGAAATGCACGGTCATAATCATAACCAATGTCAACCCTCAAATTATTTTACATAGCTAGCTAGTAAAATTATTTACAGTTGCTGATGTTACACATTTGCAAACAAGTTACAAATGTGAGGCGTGGCGCATAACAATTTAGCAGGCGCCAGGCTAACTAGCTAACCAACTTCAGTCGTGCTAACTTTTGCTGGTAAACCTAGCTTTAGTTGGCTGGTTGTAACATTGTAGCTTGCTGTTTAGTAGCTAGCCATATCTATGACTAAAAAGAGAAGATGTTTTAAAATCGAGATACAAAAGATCTCCGATTTGTAAAACCTCCTCTATTTTTAGTCATAGATAAGGCTACCGGTAGTTGTTTGCTAGCTATAGCACCTAGGTAGCTAAGTTAGCAAACAAAAATTATTTGATTCCCCCCTACTGTAACACAGTATTATGTTAGCCAGCAATACACAATATTGGTTTCACTAAATTAACCAGATGGCTTGTAGGAAAAAAAAAATTCTTAGCGAGGCTCCATCATTGAATTCGTGTTGATGAGAGTAATCACTTGAAGCCATTGCGTCTGGACAGTTCTTTCAGTTTTGCCCAAAGGATTGTTGTTAGTGTTAGTCTCCTTTTCATAAAAGCCCGCTTGTGGGAGGGACTGGGGCCAGAGTACGAAGTACCGCCCAACACAAAGTGTAGTGTTTCAGAGACTGCGAAATATACAAGCAGACATTTTTTCCAATGACTCCGCCGATAGGAACATCGCTGAAAGACGTCCAATGGCTCTAAGGACAACCATATTTATACCCACAAAAATGTATAGTATGATCAGTATAACATAGACCCTTCGAAATGCCACAAAGCAGGACTACATACATTTTGATTACCCCCCCATCAATACACCGGAAGCCGTCATAGGGTTTATCATTCCGCACGCGAAGCCCTGACCTGCCTTTCTCCTGGGTAATTATCTCACTGTCCTAGAAATGCCTCAGACATGATGAAAACAAGCCCAGAATCCCCCAGGGTAAAATTCCTCTTCAAGGTGCCACCAACCTCCTGTGCTGGGTGTACAGCAACAGTTCTCTCACTCTCTGTCTCGCAGCCATTTTGTCAACATGTATTGTAAGTAACCACTCAAATTCATACAAACTGCTACAGACGCAGTCACTGACATATTTTCACTTTGTCTTGTCTCATTCTTCAATCTTGTCTGGGATATATATTTTAGTTGACACCTGTTTAATGTATCTGATATACATGAATAAAAATGTATTCACCCTGGACATGATACTTGCATTTAATTTAGACCTTTTGAATCATAAGCTCCACGTGTTGTCTGTGTTTAAGTTACAACATAAGTTAGTGTGAAGTCCTACATGCTATGAAAAAGTTATGTCATCTAACAAAATTAGTTTAAACAACACTTTATTGCATTTGGTCACCCCAAAATGTGGCCTTTTGAAAGCCTTAATAGTTGCATCCTTTCACAGGGAACTGTCTACAGATACTGTAGCTGACAACAGGGTGGCAGGTGCTGCTCTGAGTTCCATAGCCTAGCAGACTCACCTGGGGATAGGGGAATGTATGTTAGTTTTGATAAATGTCTGGGAGACTTTTACAGGGAGGAGAGAGCATGAGTTTTGACATGAATACAGTAAATCCAATCCAACCAGTGGCCCTGGATAATATGCTATGTTGTTACACAGGCAGACTGTCATAGTGAAGTAGTATTATAGTGCATCAAGTATACTATAATGAGTGTAGCTTACTTCTCTGTGCTCTGGAGAGATCGCAGGTAGTTGGTCAGAAAGCTCTGGATGTTCATGGACCAGTCTGTTTTAGTAGCACCTGGAGAGACAGAGAGCGGTAGTGTCACGACTCCCACCGAAGGTGGCTCCCCTGCCTGTTCGGGCGGTGCTCGGTGGTCGTCGTCGCCGGTCTACTAGCCGCCACCAATCCCTTTTTCCTTTTCATTTTGTTTTGTCTTATTAGTAAGCAAAAAACAAAGAAAAACCCTGGAATGAGTAGGTGTGTTCAAACTTCTGACTGGTACTGTACATCTCCTGTTAACGGTCGGTGACATCATTTACATTTGCACCTGTTTCTTATTGTGTTTCCTGATTTGTCTATTTAAGCCTGCTAGGCCCGCCTAGGTTTGTGCGGGATTATTTTCTGTTAGTGTGTGGATGTTCTATTTGTATGTTGTTTTCCCGGACGTTTTGGGTCCTGTGTATGGGCCGGTCAGTTGATGCGCCGTGTGTTTTGCCGTGACCGTTTTCCCAGGAAAATAAATAGACATTTATTCGAACCCTCTGCTCTCTGTGCCCGACTCCAACCCACCTTTCCTTAAGGACTCTGACAGGTAGTGAATACTAGAAAGAGAGAGCCCTGACCTCCCACTGGCCCATGGCATCCTCCCTAGTATCATGCAATGTAAAGGAAAACAAGGAAAAGGAAAAGCTTCAATAAACCCACTGAAAACTTTGGTTTTGAATCGGGATGTTCTGGCAGGTCTGTTTGCCTCGTGATATGATGGGAGAGTCCCTTCTTATTGACGTAGGCAGTGAATTAGTTCCTCTAGAACATGTAGGTCTCTACACCTGTAGTACTTAACCCTAACCTAAACCTAACCTTAACCTTAACCTTAACCCTAATGTAAAGGAAAACAATTTCATGACTTACTGGCACAGAGTGCTCAATGATCCTGCTGGTCAAAAGACTCAACCTGGTATCTGTATTTTGAATTAATGAATGTTTGCCTACTTCACATTCATGTCTGTAAATGCAATAGATCTGATTAAAAGTATACATGCCATTTTGTGATAATAGCTATGACAAATTACATGGCATACATGTGAATTTATACCAAGCTAATATATTATGGCATCTCATCTCACAAACAATTGCTAAGGCGAACAGCAAATTCCACTATTCTGGCTAATCCGTATTGTGGCTAGCTTCACATAGGAGAATGATTCCATTATAACAACATGTTTCTTCTTATTTGACTGTAGGTAGCTAGCTGCTATCTTAGATGCCTGGATTGTTGAGACCTAATTTTGCGGCAGTAACTCAACAGAACTACCAGCATTACGACCAGGAATACGACTTTCCTGGAGCAGATCCTTTGTTCACACTCCACAGAGCAATTGAAGTTATTCCAGAGGCTGAACCCAAATTATCGCCGGCGGAGGAGAGGTATTTGAGGCGGCCTGCTGGTTCGACATAGGAGGCGTGCACACCACCCACCACTTCCGAGTATATTACTTGTTAATGTTCATTCTTTGGATACGAAGTTGATGAGCTTAGAGCAAGGATTTCTTTCCAGAGAGACATCGGGGCCTGTAACATACTTTGTTTCACAGAAACATGGGTCTCTTGGGATACTCTGTCGGAGTCTGTAAAGCCAGCAGGATTCTCAGTACATCGCGCAAACAGGAATACATTTCTCTCCGGGATGCAGAAGGGTGGAGGGGTATGTTTCATGATTAACAACTCATGGTGTAATTCTAGGAACATACAGGTCAAGTCCTGTTGTTGACCTGACCTTGAATACCTCACAATCAAATGCCGATCATATTATCTCCAAAGAGAATTCTCCTACGTCATTACCACGGCCGTTTACATCCCCACTCAAGCCGATACCACATCAGCTTTCTGAGAACTTCTCCGGACTTTAAGCAAACTGGAAACCACATATCATGAGGTTGCATTTATTGTAGCTTGGGATTTTAACAAAGTAAATTTGAGGACAAGGCTGCCGAAGTTCTATCAACATATTGACTGTACTACTCGCGCTGCTAAGAATAGACCATTGCTATTCAAACTTCCGAAATGCTTAGAAGGCCCTCCCCCACCCTCCTTTAGGCAAATCTGACCACGACTCCATTTTGCTCTTCCCTTCCTACAGGCAGAAACTCATACAGGAAGTACCCGTGCTAAGAACTATTCAATGCTGGTCTGACCAATCGGAATCCACGCTTCAGGATTGTTTTGATCACGTGGACTGGGATATGTCCTGGGTAGCTTGTGAAAATAATCTAGACGCATACACGGATACGGTGACTGAGTTCATAAGGAAGTGTATAGGAGATATAGTACCCACTGTGACTATTAAAACCTAGCCTAACCATAAACCGTGGATAGATGGTAGCATTCGCACAACTGAACCACCGCATTTAACCATGGCAAGGTGACTGGGAATATGGCAGAATATAAACAGTGTAGTTATTCACTCTGGCAGGCAATCAAACAAGCTAAGCGTCAGTGTAGAGAAAAAGTGGAGTCGCAATTCAACGGCTCAGACACGAGACGTATGTGGTAGGGACCACAGACAATCACAACAAAAGGAAAACCCGCCACGTCGCCGAGACCGACATCTAAACACATTCTTCGCACGCTTTTAGGATAACACAGTGCCACCAACGCGGACCGCAACCAAGGACTGTTGGCTCTCCTTCTCCATGGCCGGCGTGAGTAAAACATTTAAAGTTGTTAACCCTCGCAAGGCTGCCGGCCCAGACAGCATACCTAGCCGCGTCCTCAGAGCATGCACAGACCAGCTGGCTGGTGTGTTTATGGGCAATCTCTCCCTATCCCAGTCTGCTGTCCCCACATGCTTCAAGATGGCCACCATTGTTCCTGTACCCAAGAAGGCAAAGGTAACTGAACTTAATGACTATCGCCCTGTAGCCTTCACCTCTGTCATCATGAAGTGCTTTGAGAGACTAGTCAAGGATCATATCACCTCTACCTTACCTGCCACCCTAGACGCATTTCAATTTGCTTACCGTCCCAATAGATCCACAGACGATGCAATAGCCATCACGCTACACACTGCCCTATCCCATCTGGACAAGAGGAATACCTATGTAAGAATTCTGTTTATTGACTATAGCTCAGCATTCAACACCATAATACCCTCCAAGCTCATCATTAAGCTCGAGGCCCTGGGTCTGAACCCCGCCCTGTGCTACTGGGTCCTGGACTTTCTGACGGGTCGCCCCCAGGTGGTGAAGGTAGGAAACATCACCTCCACTCCGCTGATCCTCAACTCTGGGGCCCCACAAGGGTGCGTGCTCAGCCCCCTCCTGTACTCCCTGTTCACCCATGACTGCGTGGCCATGCACGCCTCCAACTAAATCATCAAGTTTGCAGACAACACAACAGTAGTAGGCTTTACCAACGATGACGAGACAGCCTACATTGAGGGGGTGAGGGCTCTGGAAGTGTGGTGCCTGAAAAACAACCTCTCAATCAACGTCAACAAATCAAAGGAGATGATCGTGGATATCAGGAAACAGCAGAGGGTGCACCCCCCTATCTACATCAACGGGGCTGCAGTGGAGGTGGAAAGCTTCAAGTTCCTTGGCGTACACATCACTGACAAACTGAAATGGACCACCCACACAGACAGTGTGGTGAAGAAGGTGCAACAGAACCTCTTCAACCTCAGTAGGCTAAAGAAATTTGGCTTGTCATCTAAAATCCTCCCAAATTTTTACAGATGCCCAATTGAAATGATACTGTCGGGCTGTATCACCGCCTGGTACGGCAACTGCACTGCCCGCAACCGCAAGGCTCTCCAGAAGGTGGTGCGGTCTGCCCAACACATTTCCGGGGACAAACTACCCACCCTCCAGAGACACCTACAGCACCCGATGTCACAAGAATCCCAAAAAGATCATCAAGGACATCAACCACCCGAGCCACTCCTTGTTCACCCCACTATCATCCAGAAGGTGAGGTCAGTAAAGATGCTTCAAAGCTGGGACCGAGAGGCTGAAAAATGGCTTCTTTCTCAAGGCCATCAGACTGTTATTAAACCACTAGCACATTAGAGGCTGCTGCCTATGGGCATAGACTAGAAATCACTGGCCACTTTAAGGAATGGAACACTAGTCACTTTAATGTTTACATATCTGGCATTACTCATCTCATATGTATCTGTTGTATTCTATTCTATACTATTATACGGTATCTTAGTCAATTAATAATGTTTACATATCTTGAATTATTCATATCATATGTTTACACTGTATTCTATACAGTTCTACGGTATCTTAGTCACTTAAAATAATGTTTACATATCTGACATTACTCATCTCATATGTAAACAAAAAAAGAAACGTCCCTTTTTCAGGACCCTGTCTTTCAAAGATAATTCGTAAAAATCCAAATAACTTCATAGATCTTCATTGTAAAGGCTTTTAACCCTGTTTCCCATACTTGTTCAATGAACCATGAACAATTAATGAACATGCACCTGTGGAATGGTCGTTAAGACACTAACAGCTTACAGACGGTAGGCAATTAAGGTCACAGTTATGAAAACTTAGGACACTAAACAGACTTTTCTACTGACTCTGAAAAACACCAAAAGAAAGATGCCCAGGGTACCTGCTCATCTGCGTGAACGTTCCTTAGGCATGCTGCAAGGAGGTATGAGGACTGCAGATGTGGCCAGGGCAATAAATTGCAATGTCCGTACAGTGAGACACCTAAGACAGCGCTACAGGGAGACAAGACAGACAGCTGATCGTCCTCGCAGTGCCAGACCACGTGTAACAACACCTGCACAGGAACGGTACATCTGAACATCACACCTGCGGGACAGGTACAGGATGACAATAGCAACTGCCCGAGTTACACCAGGAACGCACAATCCCTCCATCAGTGTTCAGACTGTCCGCAATAGGCTGAGAGAAGCTGGACTGAGTGCTTGTAGGCCTGTTGTAAGGCAGGTCATCACCAGACATTACCGGCAACAATGCAGCCTTCGGGCACAAACCCACCGTTGCTGGACCAGACAGGACTGGGAAAAAGTGCTCTTCACTGGCGAGCCGCGGTTTTGTCTCATCAGGGGTGATGGTCAGATTCTCATTTATCGTCGAAGGAATGAGCGTTACACTGAGGCCTGTACTCTGGAGCGGGATCGATTTGGAGGTGGAGTGTGATTGTGCGTGATTTCCTGCAAGACAGGAATGCCAGTGTTCTGCCATGGCCAGCAAAGAGCCCGAATATCAATCCCATTGAGCACGTATGGGACCTGTTGGTTCGGAGGGTGAGCGCTAGGGCCATTCCCCCCAGAAATGTCCGGGAACTTGCAGGTGCCTTGGTGGAAGAGTGGGGTAACATCTCACAGCGAGAACTGGCAAATCGCCTCCCAGGTGGCGCAGTGGTCTAAGGCACTGCATCGCAGTGCTAGCTGTGCCACCAGAGATTCTGGGTTCGAGCTAGGCTCTGTCGCAGCCGGCCGCGACCGGGAGGTCCATGGGGCGACGCACAATTGGTCCAGCGTCGTCCGGGTTAGGGAGGGTTTGGCCGACAGGGATATCCTTGTCTCATCGCGCACTAGCGACTCCTGTGGCGGGCCGGGCACAGTGTACGCTGACCAGGTCGCCAGGTGTACGGTGTTTCCTCCGACACATTGGTGTGGCTGGCTTCCGGATTGGATGTGCATTGTGTCAAGTAGCAGTGCGGCTAGGTTGTTTTGTGTTTTGGAAGACGCATGGCTCACGACCTTCGCCTCTCCCGAGTCCGTACGGGCATTGCAGCGATGAGACAAGACTGTAACTACTACCAATTGGATGCCACGAAATTGGGGAGAAAAAAGGGGTAATATATATATATTTTTTTTAAACTGGCAAATCTGGTGCAGTCCATGAGGAGGAGATGCACTGCAGTACATAATGCAGCTGGTGGCCACACCAGATACTGACTGTTATTTTTGATTTTGACTCCCCCCCCCTTTTGTTCAGGGACACATTATTCCATTTCTGTTAGTCACATGACTGTGGAACTTGTTCAGTTTATGTCTCAGTTGTTGAATCTTGTTATGTTCATACAAATATTTACACGTTAAGTTTGCTAAAAATAACAGTGACAGTGTGAGGACGTTTCTTTTTTTGCTCAGTTTACAATCAGAGTTACTTTTACCATACCACAATCAAAACATTTCCCAGAACTTGCTGTAGTTATTTTGCAACTTTGATTTGAACAGTCTTAGTTTTTGGTTCTTTATAAGTCCAGTATGAGTAGAGGTGAGAGGTCACTTGGTTGGGTCAACAGGAAGTATTATTAAAGAGATGCTTTACATTGAAATACAGATAGAGATGTAAAAGTCCCAGAGTTAATGATCCAAGGTCAAGGTTTTGTATTTCACCACCTGATGTTAGAATTCAAAAGACACCAGGCTTAAATCATGCCATCTCTTTCTCTCTCTATCCATCTCTCTCTATTCTGCAGGTATGTTTTGATGTGAGAGAGGATGTCAACCTCCAGTCCCGTCATTGCCACCTCACCCACTCTTAAGATAACCTTCCGGCCAACTGGGCAGTGGCGACCGGTCATTCAGGGCAGGTGGGGCTCTTTAAAAATAAATAATAATAATAATAATGTAAAAGTACATTATATATATTTTTTGCCTGTTTTACATGTTATTTTGGCATTAATACGTGCCATATCAGTTTGCAAATATTGTAAAAAATAAATAAATCATTGCGTTAATAAAGATGCATACAAACACAGTCTCTTTTTTGCTTTCTTGAGTAAATCAGCTCCAAAATGCAGGTGTTTGAGCCTAGCTCAGGGCTTTCTGTGGTTGTGGGGCAGCCAGCGGAAAATACGGAGTGTAGGGGTTGGTAATGTTCTCTAATTGCGCAGTGATTGGCTCAGTGTTCTGTCACTCACTGGGACACTATTTAACTGCAAAATCTACGGGGAGAGCTCAAAAATTCAAGCTGCCATAGAGTTAGGGTGCTGCCATAGAGTTACATTAGAAGTAACAATCCAAGAAGGCTCAAGGTCATTGGCCACAGATAAAATGACGTCAAATCACGTTATGTCTACCGTAGCTTTGATATTAGCTAGCAAGATAGCAGTCATCATCATGATTCAACTTGACAATCTACTGGCAAATCCTTTTCAATCTTTGTCATATGAAGTGAAATTATGATGAGAAATTGGACATAAACATTACACAACAAATTGGAAATCGCAAATTCAACAATGAGTGGTTTGGAAGGAATCAGTGGCTAAATGCAAGCATTGCAAAGCAATCACTAGCGTGCTATTCAGAGGAGTGGGCGTATGGTCCAAGTCTGTGTTTAAGGGTCTCCTTTCCTAGCTAGCTGGCTAATGTTAGCTATTCAGATAGCTTGCTAAATAGCGATTTTCGTAAATTAACTTCATGACTAAAAATTATGCATAATCGTTGGTCTCTACATTAACTAACATAATCCTCTCAACTGTAAAAAAAATAATTAATCCTTCATTATGATGCTATAATAACTTACATCCTACTACTTGTAATTAATTGACTTGATTCTTTTCATTGTTATTATTGATTAATGTACTGCATTGTAGAAGGAGCAAGCACAAGCATTTCGCGGCACCTTATATCTGCTGTAAACTGTGTATGTGACATACACTTTAGATGCATTTTCCAGGAGTAAAAATACAATATCATCTCTGAGCTCCGACTTCTCCCACATGCTGAACTCTGACATCACATACTAGGGAAATAACCTAGATAACATCATTTTCTGCAGTTAAATGCCACAAAATATTATTTATTTAAAAAAAAAACATTACGTTTTTTGAATACTTTAATTTGTTTATGAGCATGATATCTGTATTTTTTGTTTATGGTTGACGCAGCTTGTTTGCCAAAGGCGCCATACTTTAATAAAGCCAAGGACTCTCCTTATAATCCTACATATGGCAGTTGTGCAATACAGTGTTAGTTATTTTAAGAATTTTATGGCTGAGAATTTTTGAAACTGAGAAACTGTTTAAATTTTTAATGTTCGCAAGTATGTCCACACCGAGTTCAAAGCAGGTGAATGCACGCACACAAGTCTTTGCTCCACGTTTACAAGTAGTATTTTCCGAGTTTCCCACGTGTTAGAACACAGCATATGAGCTGCATGCGCATCTGTTTTATGTGCATGGACCAGAGCAATACCAACAAATAATCATAACACATAGGCTATAAATGATGTTGTTCTTCTCAACCATCGTTGTGCTGCAGCATGCAGCAAGACTGCAAAAATAATATGACAGCGGAAAAACCCCAACGTCAGTGTGTGAACTATTTTCAAATATTCATAGGATAGCAAAAAATGCACAATTCTCGTTCTTGCCTTTAGATGTCGCCAAATGTATTTATTTTTGTTCCCGGAAAGCAGGCCTACTGTCTTTAATAACCAAAACTATAATCCGTATATGCTTGTCAGGGTTGCTCTGAACTCCTTTGGGGCATTTCAGTGCTAAAATAATTAGATTGTATTTCACACTTTCTCCAATGCAATTTAACACTCTGTATGTCAATGCAATATTGATATCATTCAAAGGGGACCTATATATCCTATTTCTCTATCAAATTAAACGTTTTCATTACTCAATTTTCATTACCCCCAGGTTACTGGTTAGACAATTATTTTCTAATGGCCATCTAGCCACTAACCGAACCAAAAAATTAGTGTAGGCCAAGTTTATGATGTCCACAAAACAATTATCAAATAATAGCGTACATTAAAATAGACTATAGCCTGAGCTCATTGACCACATTATTTTCCTTTTTGCATTCACCACATATATTATGTTTAAAATGTAAATGTCAAATACGTCACTCTTATAGCAGGCTATATTTCTATGTATTTTATTTTAGGTCAATGAACGGAATGGTCTGCAACAGCACCCTACAACATCAGATGAGTGTGTGGTCTAAGTACTTGAGTGATACATATAGGCTGCTTTTGGGCATGTTGGCTTATTTCTTAATGAATCATAGTTTGTGAGGAGAGGGAAAAAGACAAACTCAAAAAAACTCCAGAGTTTATATATGCTGAAACCTCCAAACTCGTAATGTAAGCACCGGCCAGCTGTGTGCACTTGTAAAGTTGTTATAATCCTCCTCCGTCTTATAAACAGGAAAATACATAATATAAAGCATCATGCACGCATCCACAAATAATACTGTTTACCTTCACGTCCTGCCAAATTGTCCTTTTATGGCAGTGGGTGGCTTTCTCACTCATCTCTTGATAAAACCGTTAAAACACTGTGTTCATTTTTTCCCCAAGCAGTATAGCAGAGGGATATGCTCTATTATAAAACAATTACCTAAAGTATATTTTATGTATTGCTATAAATGAAATAAAAGCTGTGCCTATTTACACCATGCAGGTTTGGGGATTAAATGTATAAATTATAGGCTATACCTTCTCTCTTTTTTTATTGCTAATGTAGGGGGGTCTGACACAACTTGAGTTAAAAGACAATTGTTTAAGTTATTTTTCTTTTATACTCTTTGTTTTTATTTCAAGTAACCCACAGCAACGTCCAGAAAGAACTCGGCCGTTTGCTTGTTCTCTCTGTGTGAGCAACTTTGAGCGTCAAGGGTGGACGTGATATTTCAAACATCAGATCAGTGCGTTTATGTATTGGGTGCCCGGAAATTTTTCCAAATAAACACAGCTTGATTCAACTTGGGTGGGCAGACTTATCAACAGACTAATTCTATAAACAAATGAGGGAATAACCAAGCACACCATTGGCTGGTACGCAGGGGACACGCGGGGAGAGAGCCGCTTTCGGCAATGAAATTTTAATTAATGTGGGTGGGCTGAAAACACAACGAGTGTTTATGATCGAACATTTATTTTCCAGTGCAAAGTCAACATAAAACAGCAAACGTACAACAATTATTTAACATTTTTAGACTCATGAGGCAGGGACGCAGCGGGAGCCCGTCATTCCAAGAGCAGCTCTCTCTGCGGGCTAAAGTTTCCTTGGGAAGGAAATAGCGCTCCAGCGTCATGAGCCTGTACCACAGCAGAGTGCCGCAGCTTGGAGTGCCACCCTCGGCGCTCAATCTCTCAAATTCCTCCTTGATTTACTTATATGGAGGCGACGGCGGGACCATTCTTCCCGCTTTGGGTTTCGTCCCGAATCGGCAGGAACCTCCGCAAAAACCTCCGTACAGCTACATTGCACTTATCGCAATGGCTATAAAGGGCGCTCCGGAAAAGCGCGCAACGCTGAGCGGCATTTACCAGTTTATCATGGACCACTTCCCTTTTTACCATGACAACAAGCAGGGCTGGCAGAACTCAATCCGTCACAACCTCTCTCTAAATGACTGTTTCATCAAGGTACCGAGAGAGAAGGGCCGGCCCGGTAAAGGCAGCTACTGGACTTTGGACACCAAGTGTCTGGACATGTTCGACCACGGGAACTATAGACGGAGGAAGAGAAAACTAAAGGGTCAAGAGACTGCAGAGTCCAAAACTACTCACAAGAGGAACAGGGGTCCGGTCTCCTCGAACCCGGCAGGGTCTAAACTTCCACCTGATGCTTACCTGAGGAGGATGGGTAGGCCAATGTCAGCTGGAGAGAGGGCTGTGGTGGGCACAGAAATGGAACAACAGCATAGACGTTATGAGAAATGTTCAGATTTAAAATATGTTTTTGGTGAGTTGAACAATGTTGGGATGCAGCAAAGTGGGTCTGGCCATGGCCCAAAATTAAATGTGCACAATGAAATCCAAATTGAATCCACGCAGGACATGTACGGCAGTCAATCCACTGACGCGCGCCTCGGTCCAAGGTGCATACCGGTTCAGGACCACAGGGTCTGGTTGGACGCAGCGCATCTTTCAGGAGCGTCTTCCCTCCACGAGGTTGAACCAGACAGCAGCATACTAGCATTTGATGGGAGGGAGAACGGGTCTCCTGTCCTGTCCGGTTGCGCGGTGAACTTGAACTCATCTATTCTGTGCAGAACAAAGGACATTATACCCACTGTCCCAAGCAGAGCAACGGACAAATCAAAATGTTTTAGCATAGACAGTATCTTATCAAAAAAGGGAAACCAAATGCACAAAAGCAGCGTTGGTGTGACAGCACAGACGGGCTTGGACCCCCAAAGTCACACATTCAATCCGTCTGTTATCTTGGGTGCACGCACGCACCAGCTGTACCAGATGGAATTTCCTCTTTGCTCTTACTTATCATTCACCTGCCCTGAGAAAGTTCTACATTTCAAATAGGCAAAGTGATATACAAACGAGAGGTGATGTGATATAATGGGAACATCTAAAGATATTACGCACGAGTGTCACCATTTTCGTGCAGTGGGAAGATAGAATATGATATTAATAATTGGACTTCTACAACCATCTGATCAAGAGCCTATCAGCACTATAATGATGAACCAATTATGATTAAATTTATGATTATGATTATGATTATTAGGCTACCTTCACTTCCCATGAGCAGGTGCGCGTAAAATACCTTTGCATTTGACGAAAAGCCCTCATGAGTATACGGATGATGTTTTAGTAAATGTAAATGTTTCTTAAAATGAGCGTTTTATATGTAGTAGCTCTGAGCTTGTCATCGGAGTGCCTGCCATTTCACTGTTGTGTGAGTTATATTCTGTGCTGATCCTCCGGTGTTACATTTCAATGTTAAAGTGGTAGCTTTATGGTATCTGAAAATAAATATAATTTTACAAAGTTTTCTTTTTCCATCTTGAATGTAAAAACAAACCGTAATAAACTAAAAGAATACATTGCACATCAGCTTGATTTAATTCTATGAAAATTGACAAAAGTAAATTGAGGACATTGCAGTGTAACACATTCAATCTTAGCCTATAAAACGTAAAGATCATTACATTTGGTCATGCATTCTTCAGTATAGCCCTGCAGCCAGTCTTCAATGCTCTCCCTCATACAGACTTACACCTTGGAATAATAGCCTAAATTATGAAGGGAAGAGTTAAACTTGTTCATGACCCACAGTAAGTAGGCCTTATGCATCAGGATTAGAACTATGGGCACCAGTAAACATACATTTGTTTACCAGTTGATCAAATTTCCCATTGCAAAAAGTACTGTTAACACAAATACTGTATCAACCAGAGCATTGCCATCTGTTTCCTTGAGGTCACTATGTGATTTACAGTGAACGAAAGTTGTTATGGTATTGAACTGTAAAGTTGCATACTGTATACAGTCGCATAAATAAGCAGTGGGTTTCTAGGGTTTTGTTATGACACCTGCATGAAATCAGAGCATTATTGACAATATAATCATGAAAACTCTTAGCCCAAACTCCCACTTCTAAATATAGCTTAAATTTATACTCCTCTGAAACCCTCACTGCAGACCTTGAGAGTGCAAATCAGGAATGCCTGTAGAAATAAATAAACTTCCCCACATTTGAGGAGAGGAACTCACAATCACAAGCATTTCCTGTGTATAGGATTCTTTTGGTCAGATGTGTAAATAAAACGTCATGCTGAAAACCTTTTGAGGAGAAAAAGAGGTTACATTCCCTAGCCTGCTCAGCTCAAACAGTCATCGGCACATTTAGTTTTCAACTCTATTGACAGATTCTGTAGCACTTTCTGTAAGATACTGTGGCTCTGCTAAACTGAGGATCCTCAACAAACAAGAACTAAGCATCTGAAACAATATCTTTTGTTTATAAGAATTTCTTCAAATTAATGTGATGCACCAAAATGGTTGTTTTTTCCTAAATTTCATGCATTTAATTAAAATGTGAAGAACATCCATCTCAATGTTATTCTGATTGAATTATTGAGACAAATTCTGATTATTTTTCTTACTAATTGTCTTGACCAATCAGACCAGCTCTGAAAAAGGTCTGATGTGAAAACAGCTGATGTGATTGGTCCAGAAGACCAATCAGTAGAAAAAAGATGAAACACAGCCTAAGTAAATGACTGAAAACTAAGTTCAGTTCACATTTAAACACACTTCTACTGGTCTGAGATACCACTCCCTAACATCATGACTACTGAGGCTTATGATGTCAGCATATATTATAAGTCATTTCTAGTCTCTAGAGCACACTCTTCAACCAACAACTAACTGTAAAGTTAGTTAATAATTGGAGAGAGTAATGATCTCGACACACAACCACAACAGGATGGCTGAATGTTCTAGTGCCACCCAGTGGTTCAACTGTTCTGCACTCTGATCTCTATTTCTAAGGCATTACACACAAATAAATTATGAATAAGAGTCTGTTGACCCTTCTAAGTGTTTGAATTGAAAAATGATCCTAATTTGGGCTTCAGACCCAAGAGGCAGTCCTCTCATTCTTATTTATTTTAATGGGAAACAAATCTGAAATCTCTCTGAATGAGGTACATTTTTATCTTTAATATATTACCCATCGACACTAATAACAACCAGATCGATTGCAAAGTGCACCATTTTAGACTGAAACACTGATGTCTTTCGATTAATTTTTTATTTTTTAGACCTAAAGCGTAGGTATTCAAGTCAGTTCACTGAATTGTTTGGATTTAGTAACCCCTAAAATCACCGGTTGGCTTCTCTTTCCTCTAACTAACCAATAGTCAGACCACCTATGAGGTATATACTCCATGATATCATTCAACAAGACTGCAAGACTGCAGTAGTAAAATGGAGGGCTGACAGAGAAGATATATAGGTGGATGAGATGATTTCTAGGGGTGAATGGTGGTGTAGTGAGGCATATATATTATATAGTGTAGGGTTTACTGTGTGGTTCACACTCACAGCTCTCTGAATCAAAGTTGAATCTCCCCACCATAATTCATTTGAGACTGAGTTGGCCAGGCTTGATGAATCAGTGTGGGGTCAAATAGAGTGAGAGAAATGGAGCCAGTCTTGGAAAGTGTCATCACTCTCATTTCATGTGGAATCAGTCCTTCATTCTGCACTAAATCATGCCATTTAATACTGCTAGCTTCAAAAGGGGTTTAATCTAGATGTTTATTATATTTTTTCACTATCTACATAAACCAACTACACTTGTCCAAATATACACTCAGCACAAGGGGAGGGCAGGGCCGTGATGAAGATTGATGGGCTCGCTGCAAGGAACATTAGCTGCTAATCAAGTTATGTTTCCTGGCACAAAACTTTATACATAATTATCCACCTCAGATATCCACCAGGCATAGGCACGCCGCTGACATTGTTTACGGTACACACACACACACACACACACACACACACACACACACACACACACACACACACACACACACACACACACACACACACACACACACACACACACACACACACACACACACACACACACACACACACACACACACACACACACACACACAAAACTTTTAAAAATGCTCTCAGATGACAGTTGTTTTTCCATCAAAACACAAGGCAGCAATATCCAAAAGCATATAGACATAAATCCATTATAAAAAAGTATATACAAAATATTACCACAGTAAAACCCACACATTTGGACCTACATAGTAAATTGTATGATTACCAGTGTGGATCAAACCATGGATCAGTGGATCAAACCATGAAAATATGATTTTGAAGGGACCAACCAAACACGTTTCAAAATCAAACTTTTCAATATTGTTTTTTAGCTTTACGAATCATACACACATAATCATAATTTGAAGGGGATTATAGGAATCAGCTGGCTTTGATAAGACTATTTTCCTTCAGTACATGTGAGGAAGCTAAAGGCTTTGTGTAAACCACTTACAGCTGCAAACTAAGTGTGAAGATTTAATGTCCTCTCTCATGAACCCTGCACTTAAACTGGGTACCTGTCACGCCTTCTCCCGCTCTCCCTCTCGGCTGTCCTTCATTACGCACACCTGTTACCATCATTACGTGCAGCAACGCTCATTGGACGAACCTGGACTCCTACCCGTTGTTGATTGCCCCGTCTATAATTGTCACGGGTGCTCTCTCTCCGGCCTCTAGGTCACCAGGCTGCCCGTTATGGCGCACACCAGTCGCCATCGTTACGGGCAATTGCGCGTCTTCAGACTCACCTGGACTCCATCACCTCCCTGATTACCTTCCCTATATTATGTCACTCCCTTTGGTTTCTTTCCCAGTCGTTATTGTTTCTTTTCCTGTGGCAGTTCTGTGTGTTGTTTGTTTCTTATTTTTGTATTATGTTGTGTTTGTTTATTAACACTCACTCCCTGAACTTGCTTCCTGACTCTCAGTGCACATCTTTACAATAATTGTCTGCTCCCCCAGTTGTTCCCTGTGTCTGCATTGATGTTGTTATTTTGTCCCCTGTCCAGACGCTGTTCCTGTCCTGTTTTATGTCCGTTATTCATTAAATGTTCTCCCTGTACCTGCTTCCTGTCTCCAGTGTCAATCCTCACAGAATGCAGACACCAAAATTGGAAGCATCAGGGAGGCCTTGTTTTTTGTTGATGATGTTGGGTCTGGGTGCCGTCACCGATGGAACCGGGTTTGCCTCAGTTAGCTGGTCAGGATTCCACACCCTAGCTGGCTCGAGAGGTTTTTCTTGCCCCAATGGGCTCGGTAGGCGCCCACCCCACGTCATGCTTCAGCTGGCCATCAGGCTTTCACACATCAACCGAATCGTTAGGCTCCCACGCCTCAGCTGGTTCATCAGGCTTTCAGACATCAACCGGATCGTTAGGCTCCCACGCCTCAGCTGGTTCGCCATGCTCCCATGCCTCTGCCGTTTCATCGGGGTTCTACGCTCCAGCTTTCTTGTCCAGCGCCCATGCCTCGGCCGGCCCATCAGGCTCGTCCAGGTGGAATGCCAGGCGCAGCAGCGCTCATTGGACGCACTTGGACTCCTTCCCATTGTTGATTGCCCTGTCTATAATTGTCTGGTCCCCTGGTTGTTCCGGGGGACCAGATGCCGTTATTTTGTTCCCTGTCCAGACGCTGTTCCTGTCCTTTTTCATGTCCGTATTTCATTGAATGTTCTCCCTGTACCTGCTTCCTGCCTCCAGCGTCGATCCTCACAGTACCAACATCCACAAAACAGTTTCAGTTACTGGGCTACTTTGGAATCTATGGCTCCACTTCTGCAGACCCTCTGCATCAAATAGTCACTGACATTTTAGAGGTACATCTCCACCCACCTTCCATTACTAGCCTACAAACTGTCACTAACTAACCCAAAATACTCAGGTATAATTTAAAAAACTCTTCCAAATCACATTTAATTTGTCACTTGCTTCACCACCTGGGGGATCGGCCTATCAGGAAGTCCAGGATCCAGTTGCAGAGGTAGGTGTTCAGTCCCAGGGCCCTGAGCTTGGTGATGAGCTTGGAAGGGACTATGGTGTTGAATGCTGAGCTGTAATGATTGAACAGCATTCTTACATTGGTATTCCTCTTGTCCAGGTGGGTGAGGGGAGTGTGGAGTGCAAAATATATTGCATCATCTGTGGATCTGTTGGGGCAGTATGCAAATTGGAGTGGGTCCAGGGTGACTGGGATGATGGTGTTGGTGTGATCCATGACCAGCCTTTGAAAACATTTCATGGCTATAAATGTGAGTGCTACGGGTCAATAGTCACTGTCACTGAAATCTGGGAGGGAACTGTGGATCTGTCTCTGTATGTTTGTTAGTCAAACGCAATATCTCAGACAGCACTGGCCTGATTTTTATGAAACTTGGGTGAATGAGGCGTCTTGCTATAGAGATCCGGTATTTACAAAATTACACTTTTTGGCCCAAGGCAGGAGCTATAGTAATTAACTGCATCATTTGTGGGGGACAACATGTTTACTGTTGCTTTTTTTAGCCAGGTTACCTTGGAAGTCTTGGGCACAGGGACTATGGTAGTCTGCTTGAAACAAGTTGGTATTACAGACTGGGTCAGGGATAGGTTGAAAATGTCAGTGAAGACACTTGCCAGCTGGTCAGCAGGTGCACTAAGTACACGTTCTGAGACCCCGTGGCCTTGCGAATGTTAACCTGTTGTAAGGTCTCATTCACATCGGCTACGGAGAGCCAGATCACACAGTGGTTCAGTGTTGCTTGTCTCAAAGAGAATATAGAAGGCATTTAGCTCGTCTGGTAGGCTCACGTCGATGGGCAGCTCACGGCTGAGTTTTCCATTGTAATCCGTGATAGTTTGCAAGCCTGCCACATCGTCGAGCATCAGAGCCAGCATAGTAATATTCGATCTGATGAAAGCGGCAGCTCTAGCATTTAGCTCAGTGCGGATGTTGCCTGTAATCCATGGCTTCTGGTTGAGGTATGTACGTCCAGTAATTTATTTTTATTTTTATTTATTTCACCTTTATTTAACCAGGTAGGCAAGTTGAGAACAAGTTCTCATTTACAATTACGACCTGGCCAAGATAAAGCAAAGCAGTTTGACACATACAACAACACAGAGTTACACATGGAGTAAAACAAACAGTCAATAATACAGTAGAAAAAAATAAGTATATACAATGTGAGCAAATGAGGTGAGATAAGGGAGGTAAAGGCAAAAAAAGGCCATGGTGGCGAAGTAAATACAATATAGCAAGTAAAACACTGGAATGGTAGATTTGCAGTGGAAGAATGTGTAAAGTAAAGATAGAAATAATGGGGTGCAAAGGAGCAAAATAAATAGATACAGTAGGGGGAGAGGTAGTTGTTTGGGCTAAATTATAGATGGGCTATGTACAGGTGCAGTAATCTGTGAGCTGCTCTGACAGCTGGTGCTTAAAGCTAGTGAGGGAGATAAGTGTTTCCCGCTTCAGGGATTTTTGTAGGGGATGACGTCGTTGATGCACTTATTAATGATACCGGTGACTGATGTGGTAAACTCCTCAATGTTATCGGATGAATCCCAGGAACATATTCCAGTCTGTGCTAGCAAAACAGTCCTGTAGCTTAGCATCCCCTTCATCGGACCACTTCTGTATTGAGCGCGTCACTGGTACTTCTTGTTTGAGTTTTTGCCTGTAAGCAGGAAGCAGGAGGATAGAGTTATGGTTTGATTTGCGAAAGGGAGGACGAGGGAGGGCCTTGCATGCATTTCTGTGTGTGGAGTACAGTTTTGTCGCCTCTAGCTGCACAGGTGACTTGCAGTGTAACCGTTGTCCTCCTCCTCTTCGTCCGAAGAGGAGGAGTAGGGATTGGACCAAAGCGCAGCGTTGTTATACGACATGATATTTATTAAACAAGACGAAAACTAAACACACTTGAGAATTTACAAAATAATAAACGAAGTCAACAGACCTGAACAAACGAAACTTACATATACACGAAGAACGCATGAACAGGTACAGACTACACAAACGAACGAACAAACCGAAACAGTCCCGTGTGGTGCACAGACACAAACACAAAGACAACCACCCACAACAAACAATGTGAAACAACCTACCTATATATGGTTCTCAATCAGAGGAAAACGTAAACCACCTGCCTCTGATTGAGAGCCATACAAGGTCAATTAACACTGACACTTAACATAGAACAAACAACACAGACTGCCCACCCAGTTCACATCCTGACCCACTAAACACAACTATACAAAAGGAAAACAAGGTCAGGAACGTGACATGCAGGTAAAAATGAGGTAAAACTAATTTCAGGTTCCCTGTATCACAATCACTGGCCACGAGAAGCGACACCTCTGGATATGCATTTTTTTGTTTGCATATGGCCCTATACAGCTCGTTGAGTGTGGTCTTTGTGCCAGCATCAGTTTGTTGCGGTAAATAGATAGCTATGAAAAATATTGATAAACTCTCTTGGTAAATAATATGGTCTGCAGATTATCATAAGGTATTCTAACTCGCAAAAACATTAGAGATTGTGCACCAGCTGTTGTTAACAAGTATAAACCCCGTTCCTTCCTTCGTCTTACCCGAGTCTGCCATCCGGTCTTGATGATGCATAGAAAAACCAGCGAAAACCATTCCCTGTCTGAATGGCACACACACACAATCCATGTCTCAATTGTCTCAAGGCTTAAAAATCCTTCTTTAACCCATCTCCTCTCCTTCATCTACACTGATTAAAGTGGGTTTAACAGGTGACATCAATAAGGGATCATACAGTAGCTTTCACCTGGATTCACCTGGTCAGTCTATGTCATGGAAAGAGCAGGTGTTTCTAATGTGTTGTACACTCAGTGTATATTTTCCATGTTGCCACTCAGCCACTACTCTGAGAAACATGTTCATCCAAATTGAGGTTGGTGATCGCTGTTCTGATGTCCAGAAGCAGGAAATTATGGCAGAGACATTATGTACAAAAACAGATCAGCAATAAAAAAACAGAAAATAAGAAAGCTGCTATCCACTGCAGCGCCATCTTCCCCCTCTCCCTCACAGTGTCACCAGCCAAGCATACTCACATAGAATAAAACTCTCCCACTCTCTCACAGAAAGACAACACTCGTTACCGCACAAACAGTTGTCACAATAAACAATGTTTCTTCAGTATAATAGACTACACATTGAAGTGCCATGTAAGAATATGGGAAAAGAAATGCATGGTGTACACATGAAGAGTGTATTCATCATGAGTTAGTGTGTGGGACTGGGACAACTAACTGGCAGGTCTGGGATCCATTAAAGATAGAGAGAGAGCTGAGCCCTCATTGTGTGACACCACTGACTGGGCTTTCACAGCTCATTACATTATGTCCAATCAGTGAGCAGCCAGCATAACCACTGTTTATTTACATGCAGAGGTAGGAATGGCAGCCATTTGGCAGGTCGGGCCAGGGTCTAAAACACTCCCACATTGTGCTACTAAATGGCCCCACTTAGCACCCTGCTCACAGACTCATAGCCTCACACAGTGAAGTGCAGACACAGAGAGTTCTCTTTCTGACAATCTTCTTCCCAAACACCTCTGTCTGATTCAAACGCCCAGTCTTATTCACTCTCATATGCACGCATGACTCCAAAAGTGTTCACATTGTAATAAGTACAGTATATTTTTTTCATCTCAGCAACTTTTTTCATTATAATTACACGTCCATGCAAACTCAACCACCACTGCACAACAGAAGTGGGAGGACATTGTAAGCACAACACTTTGTATGAGAGATGTCTTAAAAAGACCAGCGTCTGACTTTCTATGCATTCGCCATGCAACATGAAAAGCAGGTGATGCATTCCCAGCTAACAGTATTAGAGGGCTGAGTGTTGGTCTGCATTTCAATACAAACAATACTGAGAGGTCACAGTCCACACAGCAATGCAAACACATAGCAGGGCTGGTTGCTAAACCTAAACTACACACAGCCTCAATACAAAGGTCTAAGTCATTCAGCAGTATGGCAATAGAGGATACACATGCAGATGCAGCGGACTATATCTGATTGTTGAACAGAAGGTCAGCTCCAGCCTTGAAGCAGGGGGCAGCATTGCAATCCAAGGAAAACACACAACAGAGACATAGCAGAACACAAGGGACACTTTGTGACAAGAAGCTGGTCCTCTGCTAAACAGCCCACAAGGAAAGAGAGAGAGAGTAAGCACAGAAGGAGGTCTCCATGACACAAGGCAGAGAACTACAACTGCAAGGCATCATATGCAACAACACTGTAGTTCTAACACTCTGGAGGAATTAATTAATACTTTATACTAAACATTTTACATATAGCAAACACATATTGTTTGGTCTAATACTTGAATGGATAACTTAAATCCATTTTACCTAATTTCTGCAAGCATGTCACATGTGCAACCATAGGAAAAAAATGTAGACCACCTTTACTCCACGCACATAGATGCGTACAAAGCTCTCCCTCGCCTTCCATTTGGGAAATCTGACCATAATTCTATCTTCCCGATTCCTGATTACAAGCACAAACTAATGCAGGAAGAACCAGTGACTCGCTCAATAAGGAATGGTCAGATGACACGGATGCTAAGCTACAGGACTGTTTTGCTAGGACAGACTGGAATATGTTCCGGGATTCATCCGATGGCATTGAGGAGTATACCACCTCAGTCACCAGCTTCATCAATAAGTGCATTGATGACGTCGTCCCCACAGTGACCATACGTACATTTCCCAACCAGAAGCCATGGATTACAGGCAACTTCCGCACCGAGCTAAAGGCTAGAGCTGCCGCTTTCAAGGTGTGGAACAAAATCCTGACACTTAGAAGATATCCAGCTATGCCCTCAGACAAACCATCAAACAGGCAAAGCGTCAATACAGAACTAAGATTGAATCCTACTACAACGGCTCTGAAGCTAGATGGATGTGGCAGGGTTTGCAAACTATTATTGACTACAAAGGGAAACCCAGCCATGAGCTGCCCAGTAATGCGAGCCTACCAGACTGGCTAAATGCCTTTTATGCTCGCTTCGAGGCAAGCAACACTGAAGTATGCATGAGAGCACCAGCTGTTCCGGATGACTGTGTGATCACTCTCTCCATAGCTGATGTGAACAAGACCTTTCAACATGTCAAAATTCACAAGGCCAGACGAATTACCAGGATGTGCACTCAGAGCATGCGCGGACCAACTAGCAAATGTCTTCGCTGACATTTTCAACCTCTCCCTGACCTGGGCCGCTCCCAGGTGGTAAGGGTAGGCAACAACACATCTGTCACGCTGATCCGCAACATGGGGGCGCCTCTGGGGTGCGTGCTTAGTCCCCTCCTATACTCCCTGTTCACCTACGACTGCATGGCCAAGCACGACTCCAACACCTTCAATCCAGGTGAAAGCTATGATCCCTTATTGATGTCACCTGTTAAATCCACTTAAATCAGTGTAGATGAAGTGGAGGAGATAAGTTAAAGAAGGATTTTTAAGCCTCGTGACAATTGAGACATGAATCGTGTGCCATTCAGAGGGTGAACGGGCAATAAAAAAGATTTAGGTGCCTTTGAACGGGGCATGGTAGTAGGTGCCAGGCGTATCGTTTTGTGTCAAGAACTGCAACAATGCTGGGTTTTTCAAACAATTTTTTTTCTTGTATCAAAAATCATCCACCACCCAAAGGACATCCAGCCAACTTGACAACTGTTGAAAGGATTGGAGTCAACATGAGCCAGCATCCTTGTGGATTGCTTTTGATACCTTGTAGAGTCCATGCCCAGACGAGTTGAGGCTGTTGTGAGGGCAAATGAGGGAAAATGTCCTTGTTTTTGAAAGAAAAGCACATTTTCTGTCCATTAAAATAACATCAAATTGATCAGAAATACAGTGTAGACATTGTTAATGTTGTAAATGACTATTGTAGCTGGAAAAGACTGATTTTTAATGGAATATCTACAGAGGCCCATTATCAGCAACCATCACTCCTGTGTTCCAATGGCACGTTATGTTAGCTAATCCAAGTTTATCATTTTAAGAGGCTAATTGATCATTAGAAAACCATTTTGCAATTATGTTAGCACATAAGTGAAGAGGCGACTCCGGGATGCTGGCCTTCTAGGCAGCGTCCCACTTGAACCAAATAGGAAAATAGGATGTACAGAGCTGCCTACTGATGAGGATTAGCTGTTGACATGACAGTCTGGATGGATATTGTGTTTTCCATCAGTGCTGAAGCTGTCCTCCTTCACAGCTCTCCTATTGGATGTGGAAGCTCTGGTCTGATGTCAGGTCTGACTCTGAACCACTGGAGCATTGAGACAAGGAGGTCTCTTATATAATACAATATTGGGACAGTGTGACCCAGCTTGAGTGAACACACATGCACGTGAATGCACGCAGGGGCATCATGCACCCCAAATATCTGAGGGGGCAAAAATTATGTGAGGATGGCTCAGTGAGTGGTCTGGAAGTTGGAGAATGTTTCATTTTTCAAACACCTAAAACAGATTTTTCCTGCGGTTATCATTGTCATTATTAGCCATTATCATTGTGCTTCATTCTATGTTAAAAATATTGTCACGGCCGTCAAAAGGAGGAGGCCAAGGCGCAGCGTGGTATGCGTACATTCATCTTTATTATAAGAATGAACACTGAACAAAACGAACAAAATAACAAAACGAACCGTGAAGCTATACACATGAGTGCTGAACAGGCAACTACACATAGACAAGAACCCACGAACACAATGTCACGTTCCTGACCTGTTTTCTGTTTATTTTGTATGTGTTTAGTTGGTCAGGGCGTGAGTTGGGGTGGGCATTCTATGTTTTGTGTTTCTATGTTTAGGTCAGGTGTAATTAGCCTTATATGGTTCTCAATCAGGGACAGGTGTTTGACGTTTTCCTCTGATTGAGAACCATATAAAGGTAGGCGTTTCACACTGTTTGTTTGTGGGTGATTGTCTTCCGTGTCTGTGTCTATGCACCACACGGGACTGTTTCGGTTTGTTCGTTCGTTAGTTGTAGTCTGTACCTGTTCGTGCGTTCTTCATGTTATATGTAAGTTTCTATGTTTAGGTCAGTCTACGTTGTTTTGTAATTTTCCAAGTGTTTTTCGTGTTCGTCTTCGTCTGTAAATAAATCTATATGGATTCCACATACGCTGCGTTTTGGTCAAATCCCTACTCCTCCTCTTCGTCTGAAGAGGAGGAGGACACCCGTTACACACAAAAGGAAAAATGGCTACCTAAATATGATCCCCAATCAGAGACAACGATAAACAGCTGCCTCTGATTGGGAACCATATCAGGCCACCATAAACCTACACATCACCTAGACCTACATACCCTAGACTTACAAAACCCCTAGACAATCCAAAACTAGCATACCCACCCTAGTCACACCCTGACCTAACCAAAATAATAAAGAAAACATAGATAACTAAGGTCAGGGCGTGACAAATATGTATATTTTTCTGCATATCCAAGCATACCTCTTGAGCTGTCTAAATTAAACTAAATATGCTTCTCTGCATCTCCACTAAAATCTTGGTTAAAGATTGAAAAGAATGTAAGTATTATTCAGTACATTTAGTTCTTGCTTGCTTTTCTAAAGTCAACCAACCCTGCCAGCAGGCATGCCAGCTAAGACAAACTAGTATCCTAACTTGTTTGATAGCCTGAAAATACTTCTTGGTAGCTAGTTATGAAGTTGGGAGATTGAGAATCTATCTGGGCTAGCTAAAGCCAACTTCATAACATTAGGTACTACTAGGTGGCTAGTAGTATTACAGAAAAACAACAAATAAATATACATTTTAATCAAAATGAATACATGTTATTAGATTTTTTAAAACAGGACATATCTGATGTGATGCCTCTGCTCACAGAAACATTTGTATTTATTTTCGAAGCAAAATCAATGGGGGCCCGCAGGTCAGTAATACAACCATGATTACAACAAGTTAAGATAGCTGGCCGCTACACTAACTTACCAATCTAAAAAATGTTAGCTGACATTGGGCTAATTGAGTGACTGTCAGTGACTGTCAGAACAAGAGAAAAACTGCAGTGAGTTCAATCGAGTACAGGCTTAAATGAATGACAACAGAGACAGAATGCAACATGGAATTTTATTGAATAGTTTGGGGTAGTCGGTGGGGGGAGGTAGTGGGGGGAGGTGCATGGTCGTTGGAAGACCGTTGCTGCAAAATAGCAAGTGAGAGATGACATTAAATACTCCCCTAGGTTTATGCTCATTGGTTGAAAGAACGGAAATTGATTATAGCATGAGTAAGCCCATAGGTTATTCAGGAAGCGTGGTGGAATTGCCTTAGTTTGCCATGCTCATAGGCTGAAGTTAATAGGTGAATGATATTCCGCGGGCTTGCTAATAGTGAAGGAGGAGAGACGTGACGCTATGCTGACGAGGTGACATTAATAACACTACCATATAAATACCTGCTATGCTGACAAGGTGACATTATAAACACTACCATATAAATACCTGCTATGCTAATGAGGTAACATTATAAATGCTACATATGAATACCTGCTATGCCTGTGTGATAGGAAGCGATGTGAATTATATTGTGCTTACTAAATAAATGTGAAAGTGACAAGCCATTCAGACGAGCCTTACTGATTGAACTTTCGTAGACTACATTTCAATCGGGTACAGACCTAACTGAATGACAACAGAGACAGAATGCAACATGGAATTTTATTGAATCGTTTTTGGGGATGCCTTGTCTCTGAGGAATGCTCCTCGGATCCAGTTGCTGATGACAGATTGCTCTATGCTGGGCAGTTGGCATCAAACCCCCCAAAATAAATAAGTTACTCACCAGGGACACAATGGTTGGATCTAAAGATCGATGATAATCATAATTAGATGTAAGAGATTAAGGAAAAGAATAGAACAAAAGTGCAATTATGCTGTAATGGAAATTAGGCTATGATATGGAATGTTTATTAATGCAAGGCACGCTGAGCGCAGAATTAAAAATAGTTTAATGTATTTCGGTGGAATGAGACGTCTGCGTGTACATCTACCCAGCGACGCATGCCATAATGTGATATGTATGATTGACATGAAACGCTAATTGAGCGTAGAACACAACCATGCATGCTGTAATGTGATTTGTAAGATATGAGATGTTTCTTTGCTTCGAACCAGTCAGGCATTCGGTAATACAAAGCGATAGGGAAACATGCCAAAGAGTGTCTGACCAAATGCCGGGTGTAATAATGAATGACCGCCACAGCTATATGCATGAGTGTAGTTAGAACCTCACTAAATGAAGTATATATGTTACCTATGGTAGAGATTATGGCAAATAGATTGGGTCTACAATGTGAAGTGTAGACAGAGCATGACCAGCGACCTAGTTGCTGTAGAGTGAGGGTGGAATTATACCTAGAGTGGCAGCGGTGGTTGCAGCTCCAGTTCTGACCGAAAGACCAGTGTAGCATAGAGGTGGAAGAGAACACCTTTATATTAATTGAGAAAGGAGAGAAGTGAAACTGATGAGGGTTGAATAGGAGGTTATCAAAAGAGAATGATGAGGAGCAGAGGAGGATCGAGCATGAATGAACTGAATGTACAAAACATTATGAACTCCTGCTCTTTCCATGACATAGACTGACCAGATGAAAGCTGTGATCCCTTGTTGATGTCACTTCAATCAGTGTAGACGAAGGGGCGGTAAACAGGTTTAAGATGGATTTTTAAGCCTTGAGACAATTGAGAAATGGACTGTGAATGTTTGCCATTCAGAGGGTGAATGGGCAGGACAAAATATTTAAGTTCCTTTGAACGGGGTATGGTAGAAGGTGCCAGGCGCAATGGTTTGTGTAAAGAACTGCAACGCTGCTGGGTTTTTCACGCTCAACAGTTTTCCATGAGTATCAAGAATGGTCCACCACCCGAAGGACATCCAGCGAACTTGACAACTGTGGGAAACTTTGGCGTCAACATGGGACAGCATCCCGGTGGAACGCTTGACACCTTATAGAGTCCATGCCCCAACAAATTGAGGTTGTTCTGAGGGCAAAAAGGGGTGGGTGCAACTGGATGTAAGAAAGGTGTTCTTAATGTTTTGTACACTCAGTGTAATGTTGTATAATCCTCCTACATCTTCTTTACTGTGGAAGCACATTAATGTGTATGAAACGGATAGGCAAACACTTGGGATTAGCAAGTAGCCTGGTCAAGGATGCATCAATGCAATATTGGCACACAACATTTTGTTACAGACCAACTGAACAAAAGTAATCCTTGAATTTGCATGTTTAAAATATTCCTCTGGTGGCCAGGGTTGACCTATTTTAAGAAAGGCCATCAGTTGTTGGATATAAAGTCAATCAATCAATCAATCAAATGTATTTATAAAGCCCTTCTTACATCAGCTGATGTCACAAAGTGCTGTACAGAAACCCAGCCCAAAACCCCAAACAGCAAGCAATGCAGGTGTAGAAGCATGGTGGCTAGGAAAAAGTCCCTAGAAAGGCCAGAACCTAGGAAGAAACCTAGAGAGGAACCAGGCTATGAGGGGTGGCCAGTCCTCTTCTGGCTGTGCTGGGTGGAGATTATAACAGAACATGGCCAAAATGTTCAAATGTTCATAGATGATCAGCAGGGTCAAATAATAATAATAATCACAGTGGTTGTAGAGGGTGCAACAGGTCAGCACCTCAGGAGTAAATTTCAGTTGGCTTTTCATAGCCAATCATTCAGAGTATCTCTACTGCTCCTGCTGTCTCTAGAGAGTTGAAAACAGCAGGTCTGGGACAGGTAGCACATCTGGTGAACAGGTCAGGGTTCCATAGCCGCAGGCAGAACAGTTGAAACTGGAGCAGCAGCATGACCAGATAGACTGGGGACAGCAAGGAGTCATCAGGCCAGGTAGTCCTGAGGCATGGTCCTAGGGCTCACGTCCTCTGAGAGAAAGAAAGAAAGAAGAGAAAGAAAGAGAGAGAAAGAGAGAGAAAGAGAGAGAAAGAGAGAGAAAGAGAGTGAGAATTAGAGAGAGCATACATCAATTCACACAGGACACCGGTTAAGACAGGAGAAATATTCCAGATATAACACACTGACCCTAGCCCCCCGACACATAAACTATTGCAGTATAAATGCTGGAGGCTGAGACAGGAGAGGTTGGGAGACTCCGTGGCCTCGTCCGACAATACAACCGGACAGGGCCGAACAGGCAGGATATAACCCCACCCACTTTGCCAAAGCACAGCCCCCACACCACTAGAGGGATATCTCCAACCACCAACTTACTACCCTGAGACAAGGCCAAGTAAAGTCCACAAAGATCTCCCCCACGGCACAACACAAGGGGGGCGCCGACCCGGACAGGAAGACCACGTCAGTGACTCAACCCACTCAAGTGACACACCCCTCCTACGGATGGCATGGAAGAGCACCAGTAAGCCAGTGACTCAGCCCCTGTAATAGGGTTTGAGGCAGAGAATCCCAGTGGAGAGAGGGGAACCGGCCAGGCAGAGACAGCAAGGGTGGTTCGTTGCTCCAGTGCCCTTCCGTTCACCTTCACACTCCTGGGCCAGACTATACTCAATCATAGGACCTACTTTAAGTCTTCAATAAAGACTTAAAGGTCGAGACCGAGTCTGCGTCTCTCACATGGATAGGCAGACCATTCCATAAAAATGGAACTCTATAGGAGAAAGCCCTGCCTCCAGCTGTTTGCTTAGAAATTCTAGGGACAATATGGAGGCCTGCGTCTTGTAACCGTAGCGTACGTGTAGGTATGTACGACAGGACCAAATCGGAAAGATAGGTAGGAGCAAGCCCATGTAGTGCTTTGTAGGTTAGCAGTAAAACCTTTAAATCAGCCCTAGCCTTACTAACTTCTTTCAGCTAGGGGGCAGAATTTTTATGTTTGGAAAAATAACGTTCCCAATGTAAACAGACTATTTCTCAGGTCCACATGCTAGAATATGCATATAATTGACAGATTAGGATAGAAAACACTCTAAAGTTTCCAAAACTGTCAAAATATTGTCTGTGAGTATAACAGAACTGATTTTGCAGGGGAAAACCGGAGGAAATCCAACCCGGAAGTGCCTTTTATTTGGAAATATCCCTGTTCCGTTGTCTGCCCCTCCTCCATTTAAAGGGGTATCAACCAGATTCATTTTCCAATGGCTTCCTCAGGCTGTGACCAGGCTTTAGACATAGTTTCAAGCTTTTATTTTGAAAAATGAGCGAGATTTTTCAAAACGCGTCAGGTGTCCTTTGATTAGTTCCTGCGCGCAAGAGATGTAGCTCTCCATTTTCTTTTTCTCTCTTATTGAATAGGTTATGGTCCGGTTGAAATATTATCGATTATGTTTGTTAAAAACAACCTGAGAATTTATTATAAAAAACATTTGACATGTGTCTATGACCATTACGGATACTTTTTGGAATTTGTCGAACAGAACGAGGCTGTGGTTTTCTGAACATAACGCGCAACCCAAATGGCGTTTGTTTGTTATAAAAGTAATATTTATCGAACAAAAATAACATTTGTTGTGTCACTGGGAGTCTCGTGAGTGCAAACATCCGAAGATTATCAAAGGTAAGCAATTCATTGTATTGCTTTTCTGACTTTCGTGACCATACTAATTTGGGGCTAGCTGTTCTAGCATTGATGGATACACTCACAAAAGCTTGGATTTCTTTCACTGTAAAGCATATTTTCAAAATCTGACAGGATAGGTGGATTAACAATAAACTAAGCTGTGTTTTGGTATATTTCACTTGTGATTGCATGATTATAAATATTTTTAGTAATATTTTGCGCCATGCAATTCAGCGGTTGTTCAGGAAAATGATCCCGTAAAAGGGATCCGTAGCGCAGAGAAGTTAAAATGCCAATTTACTCTGTTCCATCTGACTTCGTTTTAAATGTTCCATTGCCATACTGGCTGGCAACGTTCTTATCCCTTGCTTGCTAACTAGCCAGCTATGGCTAACTTACAGTCACGTCCAAAAGTGAAGCCAGAATAACAGCAAAGTAGGTTCATTTGCATAAGCTGTTTTCTAGTGACAGCTTTAACAGAGGACTCACTTAAATAATAGTGTTTAAAAAGTACATTTTTTAAAACACTATTATTTCAATAGAACATATTCAGTTGTTCTAGTAGCCCTTAACTCCAGTCAAACCTGCAGAACCACTCCTTTATTGGGGGTGTCTTGCTAATTGCCTATAATTTCCACCTTTTGTCTATTCCATTTGCACAACAGCATGTGAAATTTATTGTCAATCAGTGTTGCTTCCTAAGTGGACAGTGTGATTTCACAGAAGTGTGATTGACTTGGAGTTACATTGTGTTGTTTAAGTGTTCCCTTTATTTTTTTGAGCAGTGTATATTTTAGATTTCAGTTTCTTCAAAGTAGCCACCATTTGCCTTGATGACAGCTGTAAATTCTCTCAACCAGCTTCATGAGGTAGTCACCTGGAATGCTTTTCCAACAGTCTTAAAGGAGTTCCCACATATGCTGAGCACTTGTTGGCTGCTTTTCCTTCACTTTGCGGTCCAACTCATCCCAAACCATCTCAATTGGGTTGAGGTTGGGTGATGGTGGAGGCCATGCCATCTGATGCAGCACTCCATCACTCTCCTTCTTGGTCAAATAGCCCTTACACAGCCTGGAGGTGTGTTTTGGGTCATTGTTCTGTTGAAAAACAAATGATAGTCCCAGTAAGCACAAACCAGATGGGATGGCATATCGCTGCAGAATGCTGTGGTAGCCATGCTGGTTAAGTGTTCCTTGAATTCTAAATAAATCACAGAGAGTATCACCAGCAAAGCAACCCCACACCACCTCCTCCATGCTTCACAGTGGGAACTACACATGCAGAGATCATCCGTTCACCTACTCTGCGTCTCACAAAGACACAGCGGTTGGAACCAAAATTCTCAAATTTGGACTCATCAGACCAAAGGACATATTTCCACCGGTATTACGTCCATTGCTCAAGTATCTTGGTCCAAGCAAGTCTCTTCTTCTTATTGGCGTCCTTTAGTAGTGGTTTCTTTGCAGAAATTTGACCATGAATGCCTGATTCACGTAGTCTCCTCTGAACAGTTGATGTTGAGATGTGTATTTTACTTGATCTCTGTGAGGTGCAATCTGAGTTGCAGTTATTTGCCAATTTCTGAAGCTGGTAACTTTAATGAACTTATCCTCTGCAGCAGAGGTAAATCTGGGTCTTCCTTTCCTGTGGCGATCCTCATGAGAGCCAGTTTCATCATAGCGCTTGATGGGTTTTGCAACTTCACTTGAAGAAACTTTCAAAGTTCTTGAAATGTTCCGTATTGACTGACTTTCATGTCTAAAAGTAATGATGGACTGTCATTTCTCTTTGCTTATTTGAGCTGTTCTTGCCATAATATGGACTTGATACTTTACCAAATAGGACTATCTTCTGTATACCACACCTACCTTGTTACAACACAACTGATTGCCTCAAACGCATTAAGAAGGAAAGAAATTCCACAAATTAACTTTTAGCAAGGCACACCTGTTAATTGAAATGCATTCCAGGTGACTACCTCATGAAGCTGGTTGATAGACTGTCAAGAATGTGCAAAGCTGTCATCAAGGCAAAGGGTGGCTACTTTGAAGAATCTCAAATATAACATATTTTGATTTGTTTAACACTCCATTTGTGTTATTTTATAGATCTAATGTCTTTAGTATTATTCTACAATGTAGAAAAGAGTACAAATAAAGAAAATCCCTGGAATGAGTATTTGTGTCCAATCTTTTGACTGGTACTGCATGTAAAATGACGTAGAATTGCATGACATTTTTATAAAAGGCTATTTGTTTCTCGGATCTGCAAATACGATGATAGATTCATGCAATTATTTTACTATGAAGGAGATATTTTGTAATGGAAATGTCAGTACTGAGAGAGACTTACAATTATTCAAACAGTCATCTTTATTCAACACTGATTAACTATTGCAATGAGGAAACCGTCGACTGCACACTAAGTTGTGTTGCCGAGAGCTTCCCTAACAATGAAAAACAGAAGTCTTACATAGGACACTAAGAATGCTAAGTTCCACCCCTCTCAGGCAGATCAAAGAGCATCACAAGCCACTTTTGGTTCATCCCATCATTAACAACATATGGTGTTGTTCTAACCCCCACCCCTAGCTTAATTTCTCTGATGCCAGGATGTCTTTGACCCTTTGTTCCAGTCCATCTCTATCCCAGTTACAACCACCCCACATCCTGTCCATGGAATACAGTTGAAGTCAGAAGTTTACATACACCTTAGCCAAATACATTTAAACTCAGTGTTTCACAATTCCTGACATTTAATCCTAGTAAAAATGCCCCGTCTTAGGTCAGTTAGGATCACCACTTTATTTTAAGAATGTGAAATGTCAGAATAATAGTAGATAGAATAGTAGAGATTTATTTCAGCTTTTATTTCTTTCATCACATTCCCAGTGGGTCAGAGGTTTACATACACTCAATTAGAATTTTGTAGCATTGCCTTTAAATTGTTTAACTTGGGTCAAACGTTTTGGGTAGTCTTCCACAAGCTTCCCACAATAAGTTGGGTGAATTTTGGCCCATTCCTCCTGACAGAGCTGGGTAACTGAGTCAGGTTTGTAGGCCTCCTTGCTCGCACACACTTTCAGTTCTGCCAACAAATGTTCTATTGGATTGAGGTCAGGGCTTTGTGATGGCCACTCCAATACCTTGACTTCGTTTTCCTTAAGCCATTTTGCCACAACTTTGGAAGTATGCTTGGGGTCATTGTCCATTTGGAAGACCCATTTGCGACCAAGATTTAACTTCCTGACTGATGTCTTGAGATGTTGCTTCAATATATCCACATAATTTTCCTCCTCGTGATGCCATCTATTTTGTGAAGTCCACATAATTTGCACCAGTCCCTCCTGCAGCAAAGCACCCCCACAACATGATGCTGCCACCCCTGTGCTTCACGGTTGGGATGGTGTTCTTCGGCTTGCAAGCCTCCTCCATTTTCCTCCAAACATAACGATGGTCATTATAGTCAAACAGTTCTATTTTTGTTTCATCAGACCAGAGGACATTTCTCCAAAAAGTACGATCTTTGTCCCCATGTGCAGTTGCAAACCGTAGTCTGGCATTTTTATGGCGGTTTTGGAGCAGTGGCTTCTTCCTTGCTGAGCGGCTATGTCGATATAGGACTCGTTTTACTGTGGATATAGATTATTTGTACCTGTTTCCTCCAGCATCTTCACAAGGTCCTTTGCTGTTGTTTTGGGATCGATTTGCACTTTTCGCACCAAAGTACGTTCATTTCTAGGAGACAGAGCGCATCTCCTTCCTGAGCAGTATGACAGCTGCGTGGTCCCATGGTATTTATACTTGCATACTATTCTTTGTACAGATGAACGTGGTACCTTCAGGCATTTGGAAATTGCTCCCAAGGATGAACCAGACTTGTGGAGGTCTACAATTTTTTTTCTAAGGTCTTGGCTAATTTCTTTTGATTTTACCATGATGTCAAGCAAAGAGGCAATGAGTTTGAAGGTAGGCCTTGAAATACATCCCGAGGTACACCTCCAATTGACTTAAATGATGTCAATTAGCCTATCAGAAGCTTCTAAAGCCATGACATAATTCTCTGGAATTTTCCAAGCTGTTTAAAGGCACAGTCAACGTACTGGAATTGTGATACAGAGAATTGTAAGTGAAATAATCTGTCTGTAAACAATTGTTGTAAAAATTACTTATGTCATGCACAAAGTAGATGTCCTAACCGACTTGCCAAAACTATAGTTTGTTAACAAGAAATTTGTGGAATGGTTGAAAAATGAATTTTAATGACTCCAACCTAAGTGTATGTAAACTTCCGACTTCAACTTCTCCCCAGTGCACCACTGATCATACAATGGAATGCGGCTGGAAAGCTGTATCGCCCTCTAGTAAACCCCATTTCCTTGATGCCCAGACTAGCTGCAGGAAGCTAGATTGGACACCATAAAAGCTCAGCCTTAGCAGGCCAGTCTTACTCTTAGTAAAATATATAATATTTTACTATAATATATTAATATCAAACAAATCCTTAACCTTCTGGCCCGCAGCCCTGTGTGCTGTTAAAATCCCTGGGTCAACCAGCTTCAGTAGTTGTGTTGTTGTGGTCATTAGTTGTTCTCAATAGTTTTGTGGTTGTGGTCAGTAGTGCTGGTCAGGAAATGTGGTCAGGAGTTGTTGTTGCTGTTGTCAGTAGTTGTGTGCTCAGTAGTTGTGTGGTTGTGGTCAAAAGTTGTGTGGTTATGATCAGTAAATGGTGTCAGTAGTTGTCTGGTTGTGGTGGGTAGTTTGTAGTTGTGGCCAACAGTTATGTGGTCATTAGTTGTGTGGTTGTGGTCAGTAGCTATGGTCAGTATTGTGATCTGTAGTGGCCAGTAGTTGTGGTCAATCATTTTATGGTTTTGGTCAGTAGTTGTGTGGTTCTGGGCATTAGTTGTGTGGTTCAGTTGTTGTGTGGTCAGTAGTTGTGGTCAGTAATTGTGGTCAGTAGTTGTGTGGTTGTGGTCAGAAGTTGCACGGTGCAGTAATTGTGTGGTCAGTAGTTTACTGGTTGTGGTCAGTAGTTGTGTGGTTGTGGTCAGTAGTTGTGGTCAGGAGTTGTGGTCAGGAGTTGTGTAGTTGTGGTCAGGAGTTCTTTTCAGGAGTTGTGTTGTTGTAAGTAGTTGTGTGGTCAATAGTTGTGTGGTTGTGGTCAGTACTTGTGTGGTTGTTGTCATTAATTGTGGTCAGTAGTTGTGTGGTTCAGTAGTTGTGTGGTTCAGTAGTTGTGTGGTCAGTAGTTGTGGTCAATAGTTAACCGGTTGTGGTCAGTAGTTGTGCTCAGGAGTTGTGTCCAGGATTTGTGTTGTGGTGTTGTGGTCAGGAGTTGTGTGGTTGTTGTCAGTCACGGTGGTCAGTAGTTGTGGCCAGAAGTTGTGTAGTCAGTGGTTGTGGTCAGTAGTTGTGGTCAGTAGTTCACTGGTTGTGGTCAGTAGTTGTGGTCAGCATCTGTGTGATTGTGGTCTGAAGTTGTGTGGTTCAGTAGTGGTGTGGTCTGTAGTTGTGTGGTCAGTAGTTGTTGTCAATAGTTTACTGATTGTGGTTCAGTAGTTGTGTGGTCAGTAGTTGTGTGGTCAGTAGTTGTGTGGTCAGTAGTTGTGTGGTCAGTAGTTGTGTGACTGTGGTCTGAAGTTATGTGGTTCAGTAGTTGTGTGGTCTGTAGTTGTTGTCAGAAGTTTCCTAATGGTGGTCAATAGCGTTTGTCAGTAGTGTCGTGTTTGTGGTCAAGATTTGTGGTCAGTAGTTGTGTCCAGGAGTTGTGTTCAGGAGTTTTGGTCAGGAGTTGTATTGTTGTTGTCAGAAGTTGTGTGGTTCAGTAGTTGTGTGGTCAGTAGTTGTGGTCAGTAGGTGTGTGGCTGTGGTCACTAGTTTACTGGTTGTGGTCAGCAGTTGTGGTCAGTAGTTTTGTGGTTGTGGTCAGTAGTTGTGCTCAGGAGTTGTTTTCAGGAGTTGTTTTTAGGAGTGGGGTCAGGAATTATGGTCTGTAGTTGTGTTGTTGCCAGTAGTTGTTTGGTCAGTAGTTGCATGGTTGTTGTCAGTTGTTATGGTCAGTAGTTGTGTGGTTGTGGTCAGAAGTTGTTTGGTTCAGTAGTTGTGTGGTCAGTGGTTGTCGTCAGTAGTTTACTGGATGGGGTCAGTAGTAGTGGTCAGTAGTTGTGTGGCTGTGGTCACTAGTTGTGGTCAGGAGTTGTTTTCAGGAGTGGGGTCGGGAGTTATGGTCAGTTGTTGTGTTGTCAGTAGTTGTGTGGTTTTGGTCAATTTGTATTTAATTATTTTTTTAAAACTTTTACCCGTTTTCTTCCCAATTTTGTGATATCCAATAGTTACAGTCTTGTCCCATCGCTCCACTCCCCTACGGAAGCGGGTCGGGAGAGGCAAAGGTTGCGCTGCTTCTTGACACTCGTTAACCCTGGCCACTCGGGAGGCCCGGTCATTAGTTTTGTGTTTTTTGTTATTAGTTGTGTGGTTCAGTAGTTTTGTGGTCAGTAATTATTTTCAGGAGTTGTTTTCAGGAGTTGTAATCAGGAGTTATGGTAAGGTCTGGAGTTGTGTAGTTGTGGTCAGGAGTTATTTTCAGGAGTTGTTTTCAGGAGTTGTAATCAGGAGTTATGGTACGGTCTGGAGTTGTATAGTTGTGGTCAGGAGTTGTGGTCAGGAGTTGTTTTCAGGAGTTGTTTTCAGGAGTTGTTTTCAGGAGTTGTTTTCAGGAGTTGTAATCAGGAGTTATGGTACGGTCTGGAGTTGTATAGTTGTGGTCAGGAGTTGTGGTCAGGAGTTGTTTTCAGGAGTTGTTTTCAGGAGTTATGGTCTGTAGTTGTGTTGTTGTAAGTAGTTGTGTGGTCAGTCATTGTGTGGTTGTTATTAATTGTGGTCAGTAGTTGTGGTCAGAAGTTGTGTGGTGCAGTAGTTGTGGTCAATAGTTTACTGGTTGTGGTCAGTAGTTGTGTAGTCAGTGGTTGTGGTCAGTAGTTGTGGTCAGTAGTTCACTGGTTGTGGTCAGTAGTTGTGGTCAGCATCTGTGTGATTGTGGTCTGAAGTTGTGTGGTTCAGTAGTTGTGTGGTCAGTAGTTGTGTGACTGTGGTCTGAAGTTGTGTGGTTCAGTAGTTGTGTGGTCAGTAGTTGTTGTCAGAAGTTTCCTATTGGTGGTCATTAGCGTTTGTCAGTAGTGTCGTGTTTGTGGTCAAGATTTGTGGTCAGTAGTTGTGTCCAGGAGTTTTGGTCAGGAGTTGTATTGTTGTTGTCAGAAGTTGTGTGGTTCAGTAGTTGTGTGGTTCAGTAGTTGTGTGGTCAGTAGTTGTGGTCAGTAGGTGTGTGGCTGTGGTCACTAGTTTACTGGTTGTGGTCAGCAGTTGTGGTCAGTAGTTTTGTGGTTGTGGTCAGTAGTTGTGCTCAGGAGTTGTTTTCAGGAGTTGTAATCAGGAGTTATGGTACGGTCTGGAGTTGTGTAGTTGTGGTCAGGAGTTGTTTTTAGGAGTTGTTTTCAGGAGTTATGGTCTGTAGTTGTGTTGTTGTAAGTAGTTGTGTGGTCAGTCGTTGTGTGGCTGTTGTCATTAATTGTGGTCAGTAGTTGTGGTCAGAAGTTGTGTGGTTCAGTAGTTGTGGTCAATAGTTTACTGGCTGTGGTCAGTAGTTGTGCTCAGGAGTTGTGTCCAGGATTTGTGTTGAGGAGTTGTGGTCAGGAGTTGTGGTCAAAAGTTGTTTTGTTGTCTGTAGTTGTGTGGTCAGTAGTTGTTGCCAGTCATTGTGGTCTGTAGATGTGGTCAGAAGTTGTGGTCAGTAGTCTACTGGTTGTAGTTAGTAGTTGTGTGGTTGTGGTCAGTAGCTGTGGTCAGTAGTTGTATGATTTTGGTCAGAAATTGTGTGGCTCAGTAGTTGTGTGGTCAGTAGTTGTGTGGTCAGTAGATTACTGGTTGTGGTCAGTAGTTGTGTGACTGTGGTCTGAAGTTATGTGGTTCAGTAGTTGTGTGTTCAGTAGTTGTGTGTTCAGTAGTTGTGGGGTCAGTAATTGCATGACTGTGGTCTGAAGTTATGTGGTTCAGTAGTTGTGTGGTCAGTAGTTGTTGTCAGAAGTTTACTGGTGGTGGTCAGTAGGTGTGGTCAGTAGTGTGGTGTTTGTGGTCAAGAGTTGTGGTCAGTAGTTGTGTTCAGGAGTTTTGGTCAGGAGTTATATTTTTGTTGTCAGTAGTTGTGTGGACAGTAGTTGTGTTCAGAAGTTGTGTTTTTCAGTAGTTGTGGTCAGTAGTTTACTGGTTGTGGTCAGTAGTGGTGGAGTTTTTTTCAGGAGGGGGGTCAGGAATTATGGTCTGTAGTTGTGTTGTTGTTGCCAGTAGTTGTTTGGTCAGTAGTTGCGTGGTTGTTGTCAGTAGTTTTGGTCAGTAGTTGTGTGGTTCAGTAGTCGTGTGGTCAGTAGTTGTCGTCAGTAGTTTACTGGTTGTGGTCGGTAGTTGTGTGGCTGTGGTCAGTAGTTGTGCTCAGGAGTTGTGGTCGGGAGTTGTTTTCAGGAGTGCGGTCAGGAGTTATGGTCAGTATCTGTGTGGTTGTGGTCAGTAGATGTGGTCAGTATTGATCAAGTTTTGTGGTCAGTAATTGTGTGGTTCAGTAGTTGTGGTTAGTAGTTGTGTGGTTCAGTAGTTGTGGTCAGTAGTTGTGTGGTCAGTTGTTGTGGTCAGTAGTGTAGTGGTTGTGGTTCAGTAGTTGTGGTCAGTAGTTGTGTGGTTCAGTAGTTGTGGTCAGTAGTGTAGTGGTTGTGGTCAATAGTTGTGGTCAGTTGTTGTGGTCATTAGTTGTGCCCAGTAGGTGTGTGGTTGTGGTCAGTAATTATGGTCAATACTTGTGTGGTTGTTTTCAGTAGTTGTCGTCAGTATTTGTGTGGTTGTGGTCAGTAGTTGTGGTCAACAGTTATGTGGTCAGTAGTTGTGTGGTTGTGGTCAGTTGCTGTGGTCAGTATTGTGGTCTGTAGTGGCCAGTAGTTGTGGTCAATAATTGTGTGGTTTTGGTCATTAGTTGTGTCATTGTGGTCATTAGTTGTGTGGTTCAGTAGTTGTGGTCAGTATATGTGTGGTTGTGGTCAGTAGTTGTGGTCAGTAGTTGATTGATCAGTCTTTTTGTGGTTGTGGTCAGTAGTTGTGGTCAGTACATGTGGTCAGTAGTTGATTGGTCAGCAATTGTGTGGTTGTGCTTAGTAGTTGTTGTCAGTAGTTGTGGTCAGTAGTTTATTGGTTGTGGACAGTAGTTGTGGTTAGTAGGTGTGGTCAGTAGTTTGTGTGTTTGTGGTTAGTAGTTGCGTTCATTTGTTGTGGTCAGTACCTGCTGGGTTGTGGTCAGTAGTTGTGTGGTTCAGTACCTGTGTGGTTGTATGGTAAGTAGTTGTGGTCAGTAGATGTGGTCAGTAGTGATCAATTTTTGTGGTCAGTAGTTGTGTGGTCAGTAATTATGTGTATATAGAAAATATGTGTATATAGTTCACCTTTAATTAACCAGGTAGGCCAGTTGAGAACAAGTTCTCATTTACAACTTCGACCTGGCCAAGATAAAGCAAAGCAGTGCGACAAAAACAACAACACAGAGTTACACATGGGATAAACAAACGTACAGTCAATAACACAATAGACAAAGTCTATGTACAAGTGTGTGCAAATGTAGTAAGATTAGGGAGGTAAGGCAATAAATAGGCCATAGTATAAGGGGTGCGTAACTGGTGGCAGCGAAGTCAGACGCAGAAGAGCAGAACTGGGTAATAACCGGAGCAGTTTAATATATACACTGCTCAAAAAAATAAAGGGAACACTTAAACAACACAATGTAACTCCAAGTGAATCACACATCTGTGAAATCAAACTGTCCACTTCGGAAGCAACACTGATTGACAATAAATTTCACATGCTGTTGTAGTATTTGTGGCCTGCTGGAGGTCATTTTGCAGGGCGCTGGCAGTGCACCTCCTTGCACAAAGGCGGAGGTAGCGGTCCTGCTGCTGGGTTGTTGCCCTCCTACGGCCTCCTCCACGTCTCCTGATGTACTGGCCTGTCTCCTGGTAGCGCCTCCATGCTCTGGACACTACGCTGACAGACACAGCAAACCTTTTTTCCACAGCTCGCATTGATGTGCCATCCTGGATGAACTGCTCTACCTGAGCCACTTGTGTGGGTTGTAGACTCCGTCTCATGCTACCACTAGAGTGAGAGCACCGCCAGCATTCAAAAGTGACCAAAACATCAGCCAGGAAGCATAGGAACTGAGAAGTGGTCTGTGGTCACCACCTGCAGAATCACTCCTTTCTTGAGAGTGTCTTGCTAATTGCCTATAATTTCCACCTTTTGTCTATTCCATTTGCACAACAGCATGTGAAATTTATTGTCAATCAGTGTTGCTTCCTAAGTGGACAGTTTGATTTCACAGAAGTGTGATTGACTTGGAGTTACATTGTGTTGTTTAAGTGTTCCCTTTATTTTTTTGAGCAGTGTATATACATATAACCACCGGCATCCAGAATAATACAGAATGGGTAACAAAACCCGTTGCGCACCAGACAGCAATGTGCACAAGCACTTACAACAGACAATACCACACAAAGACATGGGGGGAACAGAGGGTTAATACACAACACTAATGAGGGAATGAAAACCAGGTGTGTGGGAAAACAAGACAAAACAAGTTGAAAATGAAAAATGGATTGGCGATGGCTAGAAGACCGGTGACATCGACTGCCGAACACCGCCCGAACAAGGAGAGGAACCGACTTCGTCAGAAGTCGTGACACATAGAGAATAAATAATTAAAATGTTGCATTAACACTGGAGTGAAAGATGTGCAGATGATGATGTGCAAGTAGAGATACTTATAGGGTACTGAAGCAGACAACTTCTGACCACAACCACACAACTACTGATCACAAACCCCGTATTTGTCGCAAAATGTAGGCGCAGATTTTAGAGAAACAGCAAATGTCGGTAAATATAAGTGTCTTATATCGGCTGAAAGCTTAAATTCTTGTTAATATAACTGCACTGTACAATTTACAGTAGCTATTACTGCGAAAAAAATGCCATGCTATTGTTTGAGGAGAGCTGCTAATAACAAAATACTTTTTTCACCGCGATAGGTTTGATAAATTCACCTCTGAAGGTGAAATGTATACTTACATTCTGAAATCTTGCTCTGATTTATCATCCAAAACGGTCCCAGAGATAACATGACGTGTCATTTTGTTAGATAAAATCCTTTTTCATACCCTAAAAAGGTCCATATAGCATGCACGATCGATTTTGTATTTCCACTCGTTCAATTTGCAAAGAAAGGAATCTGTGAAAATATATCCCTAAAGGTTGTTTCAACCAGTCAAATCACATCCGTATGTATTCCTCAGAGATCCTAGAACGTAACCAGACTTCACTATATCATTAGGGGTGTAATATATCCTATAGGACACCAAATTTGGTCAGAGAGCGATGCCTTCATGGCATGCCGATGATGCGACCGGTCTTCATTTGATCGATTGTATATTTGTCAAACAAAGCTAGCTAGATAGCCAATGAGCTGAGCTTTACGGGAGCATCCCCGTATATGATTGCCCAAACGCTCAGGGCAACCCAGAACAAGCAGATCGTGGACCCTGGCTGAATGCCCCTCCTCCACACACAGCGGCACACAACCCAGGGTTCTGACAAGACGAAGGAGAAGAGGAAGTTGAGACAAATCAAATCAAATGTATTTATATAGCCCTTCTTACATCAGCTGATATATCAAAGTGTTGTACATAAACCCAGCCCAAAACCCCAAACAGCAAGCAATGCAGGTGTAGAAGCACAGTGGCTAGGAAAAACTACTTAGAAAGGCCAAAACCTAGGAAGAAAACTAGAGAGGAACCAGGCTATGAGGGGTGGCCAGTCCTCTTCTGGCTGTGCTGGGTGGAGACAGAAGATAGTGCTACTCTATGCGATACGAGGGCAACCATATCAGTTATTAATGCGAAATCATACCCAGACCCACCTCTGTCTGAAGCTACTGTCATTTTTTTTTTTTTTTTTTTTTTTTTTTTTAGGGGAGGATCAGCTTAGTATTGCGGAAAGAATGTTGCTTCCAATGTAATTGTCTGCATAATTTCCATTCCCCCATATTTTTTTGGGTAAATATATATATCCATACACGTATGCATACATATACACATATATACATACACATACCTATATAGACATACATACTTTTTTAAAGAATATGCCTTTATTATTATTCCCCGCGACCCTACCACCAATCCCCCAATTGGAGTAAACTTATAAACACTTCTGCTTTTACCTTCAATTTCTACATCTTATACCTATCTTACAGACACAGTCCACTTTACAATAGTTCTTAGTTCTTTACAATAGTTCAATAGTCCTTCCTCTATTTCTGTTGTCCATCCAATTTTATTTCCACTTGTAACTGTGCTATTTCACAAAAGCTCCGCACCTATACACATTTCACAGATCCCGTATGCCCTATATTGTTTATCTTGTTATTAGTCCCACCCTTCAGCTCCACCCAACCCCTCCCATCTATCTTCCAACATCATCCATTTCGGATTTCTATTTGCCATACATTTCTCAACTGTGCTGTGATGCTTCACAAAAGACCTGAACCTTCCTATTCTCATAGCTTCTACAGATTGTAAATTAAAAATAAACATCTTTGCCAAAATAATTATTATATTATTGATTGATTGACTATGGCTTTTCAAATCCCCCAGTATTGCTATCTGTAGCGTTAGTTTTAGGCAAATGTTGCAATTCTTCAGCCATTCCTGGACCTGTGACCAAAAACGAGCTACATATGGACAATACCAAAATAAATGATCTAATGACTCTGCCTCCTCACAACAGAATCTGCAGAGCTGGGAAGATTGTATACCCCATATATATAACATTCTATTAGTTGCAAGAATTTTGTACAGTAATTTATATTGAAAAATTCGAAGTTTTGAATCCGGCGTTGTTTTGCGTATCAATTCATAAACCATGTGCCATGGAATGGGTACATCGAAAATCTCTTCCCAACTATTTTGCAATTTGTATGGCACAGCTGTTAGTTTTTTGGTCCTTAAATTAAATTGGTATATGTTTTTATTTATCACACTTTTCTTTAACCATTTTTGTTCTTTAATACAGGGCCGACATACAAGTTCCTTACTTTTTTCCCCTTCTACTTGCCTCTTCCATTTTTGTGGTAATGCTGCAATTAATTGGTTGTAATTTTGGGTCATTTTGGTTGGGGCATCGGGAGTGTCCATGACTGACCACTTAACCACTCATGGTGAAGTTGGGAGATATGATTTTAGCGCACTTCTTCCTGGCCTCTCCACATTGTCCTAAAAATTTGTTGGCCAGAGACCTACTACGCACATTTGGGATTGAGGTTCACTGTGATACTAGTGGAGTAAAGATTTCTACTCCTCCTAGTTGTAAAACATTTGGTACATGTCCATTCTGATTCTTTAGACTGGTTATACTCTGACAACTTAGTTGATGGGAGGATGACCAAAGATATTGTGAATTTGGCTAAACATTGGTGGGTAACTGGGGGGGGGAGGTGAAAGAACCCGAGGATTTGCATGGTACCGCATATTATTCAAAACACTGCCGAGATGAGGGGTTTGAAATAGACTGGGGTAATAAAAAGGTATCTAAATCAAAATTGCGGTGTAGTAGATCATCCGTAAAGTATTTGGGTAATGATGTCACTCCTGAAGGGAGAAAATTGGGTACTGAGAGAGTGGAGGCTATATTGGCAGTGCCTAAACCTCTTACCAAACAACACATGATGCTATTACTGGGGATGGCTGGCTACTGCAGAAATAGTCGCTCCCCTTCAAGCTTGTATTTATGGTCACCAAATGACCGTACAGGATCCTGATATTTGGAATGAGGATGCAGAATCAGCTATGGTTGCTCTAAAGCAAAGGTTGACTGTTTAACCATGTCTGGGTTTGCCAGATCATTCCAAACTTTTTAATTTGATTGTGGGTGAGAAAGGGGGTTATATGTCTGCTGTTCTTACGCAAGAACATGGAGCTCAGCAAAGACCAGTAGGATACTATTCTAAGCATTTGGATCCACTAGATGGGGTTAGTTTGTTGTCTGCTGCGGCAACTAAGGTTTTATTGGCTTGTGCTGATATTGTTGCAATGAGGGAAACTTGTAGATGAAATTTGCAGAGCTCGCCCTGAATTGTCTGATGTCCCTCTGTCTAATAGGGACTTGATATTCTTTGTTGATGGCTACGCTTAACGACACTCAAAAAGGGAACCATTAATGGCATACTCAGTAGTTACTTCCTTTTCTGTTGTTGGATCTGCTAGACTACCATCACATCTATCTGCCCAGGGGGCTGAATTGTCTGCATTAACTAGAGCATGCATGCTGGCTAAGGATACATCAGTTCATATCTATATTGTTAGTCGTCCTGCATTCTGTGTCATGCATGATGTTGGCACGCTGTTGAAACAGTTTTTTTTGTGTGTTTTTTTTTACAGCTACTGGGAAACACATTGCATCCCATGTGTTGGTGAATAATCTATTGCTGGCTATTTGTCTGTCCTCTGAACTGTCTGCGATAAAATGTTCAGTTCACACTAATGCCACTGATTATTTTTCATTAGGAAATGCTGGAGCTGACGCTGCAGCAAAAGCCACTGCTGTGTCATTTTTTTATCCTCTTTTAAAGATGCCGAAGGAGCTTAATTAACCCTTTCTGTCAAACTGATATTTCTCTTTTACAGGACTCTGCTCCTCCCAAGGAGAAGGCTTCCTGGAAATCCACGCTCAGTGGTGCAAGGCATCTGTGTGGGCCCTCCACCTTTACTGTTGCCTGTTCTTCCTCACTCCTGTTTTCCATACATGTGTAACTTGACGCATGGTAAGGACCATGTGTCAAGAGGAGGATGATAGAGATCATAATGATAAGACAATATTGGCATGTACCTGGTTTTACATCTTTTGCAAAACATTCTTGCGACAGATGTATTATGTGCCTCATATACAACATTGCCAGAGGCATTTCAGTGGCTACCTCGGCCCACCCAAGACCTGAGGGTCAGTTTGAACATTTGATGATGGACTTTATTGAATTAAGCCCATGCCAGGTATATAAGTACTGCCTGGTAGTTATTGACATGTTCTCCAAATGGGTAGAAGCTTTTCCCTGTAGAGCAGCAAATGCAAACACAGGGGCTAAATGCCTACTGAGAAAAATAATCCCATGGATTATGGGGATTGGCATCCAAATGATCCTAAAACAATGGCTCCCACTTTGTGAATTTGGTAATATAAAGTTAGACAGAAGCATCGAGGGTGAATTAATCAATAAAGGGGAAGCTAAACGAATTAATGAAGGAAATTAACCTGTCATGGATGCCATACTTGCCTCTGGCTCTGATGTACATGAGAAGAAGGAACTGGAGGTCGACCAATTAATCAGCATGGCCGATTAATTTGGGCTGATTTCAAGTTTTCATAACAATCGGTAATCGGCATTTGCCGATGCCGATTACGGCTGATTACATTGCATTCCACAAGGAAACTGCGTGGCAGACTGAGCACCTTGTTACGCGAGTGCAGCAAGGAGTGCAAGTTGCTAGCTAGCATTAAAATTATCTTATAAAAAACAATCAATCTTCACATAATCACTAGTTAACTACACATAGTTCATGATATTACTAGGTTAACTTGCTTGTCCTGCGTTGCAAATAATCAATGCGGTGCCTGTTAATTTATCATCGAATCACAGCCTACTTCGCCAAACGGGTGATGATTTAACAAAGGCGCATTCGCGAAAAAAGCAAGATCGTTGCACGAATGTACCTAACCATAAACATCTTTTGCTTTTCTTTAAATCAATACATAGAAGTATATATTTTTAAACCTGCATATTTAGTTAAAAGAAATTCATGTTAGCAGGCAATATTAACTAGAGAAATTGTCTCACTTTTCTTGCGTTCATTGCACGCAGTCAGGGTATATGCAACAATTGCGAAATAATTTGCCAGAATTTGACATAATTATGACATAACATTGAAGGTTGTGCAATGCAACAGCAATATTTAGACTTAGGGATGCCACCTGTTCGATAAAATACGGAACGGTTCCATATTTCACTGAAAGAATAAACATTTTATTTTTCAAATGATAGTTTCCGGATTTGGCCATATTCATGACCAAAGGTTCGTATTTCTGTGTTTATTATATTATAATTAACTCTATGATTTGATATTTGATAGAGCAGTCTGACTGAGCGGTGGTAGGCAGCACCAGGCTCGTAAGCATTCATTCAAACTTTACTGCGTTTGCCAGCAGCTTTTAGCAATGCTTGATCACAGCGCTGTTTATGACTTAAAGCCTATCAACTCCTGAGGTTAGGCTGGCAATACTAAAGTGCCTATTATAACATCCAATAGTCAAAGGTATAGAGAGAAATAGCCGACGCGTCATAATTCCTGTAATAACTGCAACCTAATATTTCTTTACTGGGAATATTGAACCACCAGCTTTCATATGTTCTGAGCAAGGAACTTAAACGTTAGCTTTTTTACATGGCACATATTGCACTTTTACTTTCTTCTCCAACACTGTGTTTTTGCATTATTTAAACCAAATTGAGCGTGTTTCATTATTTATTTGAGACAAAATAGATTTAATGTATTATATGAAGTTAAAATAAAAGTGGTCATTATTTATTCAGTATTGTTGTAATTGTCATTATTTCAAATATATATATATATATATACCAAAAAAGCACATTTGAAAAGCACAAATGCACATTTGTGGCCTGCTGGAGGTCATTTTTGTTATGCTGGTGAATGAGGACCCAAAAGCGACTTAACATAAACAGAGTCTTTATTCCAGTCTTAAACAAAAACGATACTCCTGGATATATCTTAGGTGACACCTGCTCACACGCAGCCTCTGAAGAAGGCAAAAACACGACAGGGCGGAACAAGGACACAGAACAGCAAACATCAAACAAGGATCCGACAAGGACAGAAGCGGAAAACAGAGGGAGAAATAGGGACTCTAATCAGAGGGCAAAATAGGGGACAGGTGTGAAAGAGTAAATGAGGTAGTTAGGAGAATGAGGAACAGCTGGGAGCAGGGACGGAACGAAAGAGAGTGAGAGCGAGAGAGGGAGGGGGAGAGAGAAGGATAGAAAGAGGGAAAGAACCAAATAAGACCAGCAGAGGGAAACGAATAGAAGGGAAGCACAGGGACAAGACATGATAATCAATGACAAAACATGACAATTTTGCCGGGCTCTGGCAGTGCTCCACCTTGCACAAAGGTGGAGGTAGCGGTCCTGCTGCTTGGTTGTTGCCCTCCTACGGCCTCCTCCACGTCTCCTGATGTACTGGCCTGTCTCCTGGTAGCGCTTCCATGCTCTGGACACTACGCTGACAGACACAGCAAACGTTCTTGCCACAGCTAGCATTGATGTGCCATCCTGGATGACCTGCACTACCTGAGCCACTTGTGTGGGTTGTAGACTCCGTCTCATGCTACCACTAGAGTGAAAGCACCGCCAGCATTCAAAAGTGACCAAAACATCAGCCAGGAAGCATAGGAACTGAGAAATGGTCTGTGGTCACCACCTGCAGAACCACTCCTTTATTGGGGGTGTCTTGCTAATTGCCTATAATTTCCACCTTTTGTCTATTCCATTTGCACAACAGCATATGACATTTATTGTCAATCAGTGTTGCTTCCTAAGTGGACAGTTTGATTTCACAGAAGTGTGATTGACTTGGAGATACATTGTGTTGTTTAAGTGTTCCCTTTATTTTTTTGAGTAGTGTATACACCAACAAAAGCCGATACCGATTAATCGGCCCAATGTTATAAAACAATCGGCTGATTAATCGGTATAGGCTTTTTTTGGTCCTCAAATAATCGGTATCGGCGTTGAAAAATCATAATCGGTCGACCTCTAGAAGGAACCCTGACGGGATTGGCCCCACGTGAGGGACTTACAGTTCTACCTATGATAATGATTAACACTCCTTTTTCGCAGAACAGAATAGCGATGAAGAACGATGGAACTAAATTATGAATAATATACTAACTTGCGCATCTAGATGTAGACGTACGTAGGATGGGTAAATAGCAAATACACGTTTTTTCTGAGTTGTTCCCCTTTATGGATAATTTGATAAGAGATAAGGTTAAAGCATTATATGACTATCTAAATGCTTATGGGAGTTTCTCCATCTGATTAATACATTAGAGAAAACTGCCCTTAATTAAACAATGCATCTTAATATAATGTTTACATACCCTACATTACTCATCTCATATGTATATACTGTACTCGATACCATCTACTGCATCTTGCCTATGCCGTTCTGTACCATCACTCATTCATATATCTTTAAGTACATATTCTTCATCCCTTTACACTTGTGTGTATAAGGTAGCTGTTGTGAAATTGTTAGGTTAGATTACTCGTTGGTTATTACTGCATTGTCGGAACTAAAAGCACAAGCATTTCACTACACTCGCATTAACATCTGCTAACCATGTGTATGTGACAAATAACATTTGATTTGATTGGTCTTTTTCTGTGTCTAAACCAACTAGGCTCGTAATTTAACAACTTTATTCATATTTACAGATGGCATACAAGTTTGTTAGTTCAAATGTTCCAGAAGGCATTTCTGCCATAAAAACGCATTTTGATAAAAAATAACGTTCATATGAATCTCCTGTGAAGTCGTGACATGCAAAATGCACGTAGTTTCCTGAAACGGGTTACATATTGACTTTCACGAGGAAGAGAGAGAACACATGTTGTAACAGCTTCATGTCAACCTTGATAAGAATGAGATTGGTGCAAGTTTAGCTCAAGTTACAATCTAGTAACTCTCCTCACATTTTAGGACCATCACTCTGTCTTTAGAAGCCTTTCCAAATTATAATTAGAACTATTGATAAATTATCCAACCCAAATTTAAAATGACAGTCCTTAGTGCTTCACATTGGTTCTATCACTTGAATTTAAGACCCTCAACTTTGCACACGCCAACACTGGCAGAATGTACATTTACATTGACATACAGTATACAAATCTTATAATTCTAGCATTAACTTTCCTTGTCACGGCCCCCATTTGTGGTAATGACAGATTGCATTCTTAGTCTAAATTACCACACTGTCTGTAAATTACTAGACAGTGTGGTGAAGGCGCACCAGCACCTCTTCAACCTCAGGAGGCTGAAGAATTTTGGCTTGTCACCTAAAACCCTCACAAACTTTTATGGATGCACAATTGAGAGCATCCTGTCGGGCTGTATCACCGCCTGGTACGGCAACTGCACCGCCTACAACCGCAGGGCTCTCCAGAGGGTGGAACGGTCTGCACAACGCATAACTGGGGGCAAACTACCTGCCCTCCAGGACACCTACAGCACCCGATTTTACAGGAAGACCAAAAAGATCATCAAGGACAACAACCACCCGAGCCACTGCCTGTTCACCTTGTTAACATCCAGAAGGCGAGGTCAGTACAGGTGCATCAAAGCTGGGACAGAGAGACTGAAAAACAGCTTATATCTCAAGGCCATGAGACTGTTAAGTGAGTGCTACAGGGCGATAGTCATTTAGCTCAGTTACCTTAGCTGTCTTGGGTACAGGAACAATGGTGGCCCTCTTGAAGCATGTGGGAACAGCAGACTGGGATAGCCAGCCAGCTGGTCTGCGGATGCTCTGAGGACGCGGCTAGGGATACCGTCTTGTGGGGTTAACACATTTAAATGTTTTACTCATGTTGGCTGCAGTGAAGGAGAGCCCGCAGGTGTTGGTAGCGGGCCGTGTCGGTGGCACTGTATTGTTCTCAAAGCGAGCAAAGAAGTTGTTTAGTGTGTCTGGGAGCAAGACATCGTGGTCCGCGACGGGGCTGGTTTTCTTTTTGTAGTACGTGATTGACTGTAGACCCTGCCACATACCTCTCGGGTCTGAGGCGTTGAACTGCGACTTTACTTTGTCTCTATACATATGCTTAGCTTGTTTGATTGCCTTGCGGAGGGAATAGCTACACTGTTTGTACTCGGTCATGTTTCCGGTCGCCTTGCCCTGATTAAAAGCAGTGGTTCACGCTTTCAGTTTTGCGTGAATGCTGCCATCAATCCACGGTTTCTGGTTGGGGAAGGTTTTAATAGTTGCTGTGGGTACAACATCACCGATGCACTTGCTAATAAACTCGCTCACCGAATCAGCGTATTCATCAATGTTATTGTCCGACACTGTGCGGAACATATCCCAGTCCACGTGATCGAAGCAATCTTGAAGCGTTGAATCCGATTGGTTGGACCAGCATTGAACAGACCTGAGCATGGGCGTTTCCTGTTTTAGTTTCTGTCTATAGGCTGGGATCAACAAAATGGAGTCATTGTCAGATTTTCCGAAAGGAGGGCAGGGGAGGGCATGGTATGCGTCGGGAAAGTTAGAATAACAATGACGGACAGATTTCTCCCCATCTTAGCTACTGTTGTATCAGTATGTTTGACCATGCCAATTTACAATCCAGGCTTACTCCAAGCAGTTTAGTCACCTCAACTTGCTCAATTTCCACATTATTCATTACAGGTAAAAATACACCTTATGGAACAACAGGGACTGTGAAGAGACACATATGCACACATTGTGATATTGTTGTATGGTGGTATTGAACATTTTGTGTTGTGGATATGTGGTGGTGTAGGGATATTATATGATGTACTGTTTTATCTTTAGCTTATTCAGTACTAACATAGTTCACTGTTTTTTATCTTTTGTTTTATATGTAATGTGGGTGCTTTGGTGTTTGGATCCCTAACAATTACAAAACAACAACAATACACTTCTTCCCTTTTGACACATGACTCACATCATGATCCATGCATAAAAAAACAACAAAATCAAAATAACAAATACAATTAGAATTACAAACCTTGATAACTTCATCTTAAATTAATTGTATCCCATAAGGTAATTCAAGGAATAGTAAAATAGACTATAGACAGGTTTTCCATCCTTCAGGGGCAGCGCTCTCTCTCCTTCTCGTGGTCTGAATCACACATAGCACGATTGATCAATTATAAACTTCTTCCTAATTATCAGTGTTAACATATTACATTTAAATCTCACCCAATGTCTCTAGCCTTTCTAGAGAAGGTGACCAGGCCTCACCAGAAAGTCAGAACAGAGGTCAGAGGTCATTTAACCCTATTAAGTGAGTGTTTCTTTCCCTGTACCCCAGACTCATTATTTAAAGACATTTCAAACATTCCAAACATTTTCTCTACCAGGTTTACATTGGGTTTTTAGTACATTTCTTATCAAGATAATTGACATGTGAGCAACCAAAACTCGGACAATAGATACATGAAGCACAAAATGTCATTTGTGTGCCCATTAAGGTGCATCCTTTCTAACCCGAGGACAAACCCACTAAAACCAAAATAAAAAGACCCCACACAATAAATCAAACACAGTATTAACACCACTAACAAATACTCACCACAGGTTGATAATGTGTGGGTGCTGGCGTGTGTGGTAAAACGTAGGGTAAAAACAAACAAAATGGCCATCCTTAATTTGGGAGCTCCCTTAATGATCCGGTACCTTTATATTGTATTGTACACAGTGTCAATAACTGCTCTCCCAAGGCACCTGCCTCAGGTAGCCTTTCAAAGGGAGAGATACAGAATCATTGGTAATACAGAATCATTGGTACTTAATCTTAATTGAGTTTACTGCATCTTGGACAGGAAGTCTTGATTAAACATATACAGAAGTATACTTCAGACACATCAGTCTGATATCAAGCTGAATAGGCACCTTCTTAACTAGACAATCCCAGAGCCCCTTTCTTGTAATCTTATCATTTTTACCTGTTGCATTGACATATGTCCCTGTGACCAGTCAAAATATGAAACCTGTTGTTCAACAAATCTGATCGGTCCATCTAAAGTTGGTGCTGGCTTATCAGCTCAATATTCGGTACTACTTCAATTTTGGACACAGTTCCAAGTAATGGAAACATATCGCGATATCAACCCAGAGCATATCGGACTGCTTCTCCATATCACCGGATTCCTGCCGCTCTGGATCATTACACCGGATCATTACTCCGGATCATTGCAGCTAGCTAGCTGCAAACGAGTGGCTACTGTTAGCTAACGCCTCTGTCCCGAAGCAAGCACCAGCTAGCCTTGAGCCAGCCTCGAGCTAGGCCCATATACCAGCTAATACTAGGGATAAAATACCTTCTTTGCCAATTGTTCTGGACCCTTTATTGTCGACACGGAGCCCTGCCGATCCATCACGACTGGACTGACGACGTGATCGTCCGATGTGGTTTCAAAAGGCTATTCTGTTACGATATCGCCAAAGAACCATCTACTAGCCACGGCCCGCTAGCTTTTCTGAATGCTGTCCCCTGCTCGCCTAGCATAGTAGCGACTACCGAACAGCACTCTGACTCACCTATTGCTGCTCTTTTGACCCTATGATCACTCGGCTACACAGCTGATGCCCCCTGGACTGTTTCAATAACACAGTACCTCATTTGTTTACCTTTCGGCCCCAGCCTCGAACTCAGGTCCTGTATGTACCTAACTGACCTGCTCTGCCCATTCATCGCCATTTACCCGTTGTTGTCTTAGCTCTCCTGATCAACACCTGTGATTGCTTTATGCCTCTCTCTAATGTCATTATGCCTTGTCTACTGCTCTCATGGCTAGTTTTAATTGTTTTATTTCACTGTAGAGCCCTCAGTCCTGCTCAAAATGCCTTAGATAGCTCTTTCGTCCCACCCCACACACATGCGGAGACCTCACCTAGGTGAACTGGTCCCTCCAGAGACACAACCTCTCTCATCATCAGTCAATGCATAGGTTTACCTCCACTGTACTCATGTCCTATCATACCCTTGTCTGTACATTATGCCTTGAATCTATTCTACCACGCTCAGAAAATTGCTCTTTTTATTCTCTGTCCCCAACGCACTAGACGACCAGTTCTTATAGCCTTTAGCCGTACCCTTATCCTACTCCTCCTCTGTTCCTCTGGTGATGTAGAGGTTAACCCAGGCCCTGTAGCCACCAGTTCCACTCCTATTTTCCAGGCGCTATCATTTGTTGACTTCTGCAACCGTAAAAGCCTTGGTTTCATGCATGTTAACATCAGAAGCTTCCTCCCTAAGTTTGTTTTATTCACTGCTTTAGCACACTCCACCAACCCTGATGTCCTAGCCCTGTCTGAATCCTTGCTTAGGAAGGCCACAAAAATTCTGAAAATTCCATCCCCAACTACAACATTTTCCACCAAGATAGAACTGCCAAAGTGGGTGGAGTTGCAATCTACTGCAGAGATAGCCTGCAAAGTTCTGTCATGCTATCCAGGTCTGTGCCCAAACAATTTGAGCTTCTACTTTTAAAAATCCACCTTCCAGAAATAAGTCTCTCACTGCTGTCGCTTGTTATAGACCACCCTCAGACCCCAACTGTGCCCTAGACAATTAATTCCCCTCTATTTATCTTCAGAGTTTGTACTGTTAGGTGACCTAAACTGGGATATGCTTAACACCCCGGCCGTCCTACAATCTAAGCTAAATGCCCAAATTATCATGGAACCTACCAGGTACAACCCTAAATCCGTACACACGGGCACCTGCATAGATATCATCCTGACCAACCTGCCCTCTAAATACACCTCTGCTGTCTTCAACCAGGATCTCAGCGATCACTGCCTCATTGCCTGCGTCCGTTATGGGTCCGCTGTCAAACGACCACCCCTCATCACTGTCAAACACTCTCTAAAACACTTCAGTGAGCAGGCCTTTCCTGGAAGGATATTGACCTCATTCCGTCAGTAGAGGATGCCTGGTTATCCTTTAAAAGTGCTTTCCTCACCATCTTAAATAAGCATGCCCCATTCAAAAAATGTAGAACTAAGAACAGATATAGCCCTTGGTTCCTTCCAGACTTGACTGCCCTTGACCAGCACAAAAACATCCTGTGGCGTACTGCATTAGCATCAAATAGCCCCGGCGATATGCAACTTCTCGGGGAAGTTAGGAACCAATATACACAGGCAGTCAGGATAGCAAAGGCTAGCTTTTACAAACAGAAATGTGCATCCTGTATAGCACAAACTCCAAAAAGTTCTAGAACACTGTAAAGTCCATGGAGAATTTGATCACCTCCTCCCAGCTGCCCACTGCACTGGGAGGATGCTAGGAAACACTGTCACCACCGATAAATCTACGATAATCGAGAATTTCAATTAGCATTTTTCTACAGCTGGCCATGCTTTCCACCTGGCTACACCTACCCCGGTCAACAGCTCTGCAACCACCACGGAAACTTGCCCAAGCCTCCCCCATTTCTCCTTTAACCAAATCCAGATAACTGATGTTCTGAAAGAGCTGAAAAATCTGGACCCCTACAAATCAGCTGGGCTAGACAATCTGGACCCTCTGTCTAAAATTATCCGCCGCAATTGTTGCAACCCCGATTACTAGCCTGTTCAACCTCGTCTGAGATCGTCTGAGATCCCTAAAGATTGGAAAGCTGCCGCGTGTCATCCCCCTCTTCAAAGGGGAGACACTCTAGACCCAAACTGTTACAGACCTATATCTATCCTACCCTGACTTTCTAAGGTCTTCGAAAGCCAAGTTAACAAACAGATCACCGACCATTTTGAATACCACCGTACTTTCTCCCCTATGCAATCTGGTTTACGAGCTGGTCATGGGTGCACCTCAGCCACACTCAAGGTCCTAAACGATATCATAACCACCATCAATAAAAGACAGTACTGTGCAGCCGTTTTCATTGACCTGGCCAAGGCTTTCGACTATGTCAATCGTCGCATTCTTCTCGGCAGACTCAACAGCCTTGGTCTCTCAAATGACTGCCTCGCCTGGTTCACCAACTACTTCTCAGATAGAGTTCAGTGTGTCAAATCGGAGGGCCTTTTATCCGGACCTCTGGCAGTCTCTATGGGGGTGCAACAGGGTTCAATTCTCGGGTCGACTCTTTTCTCTGTATACATCAATGATGTCGCTCTGCTGTTGGTGATACTCTGATGCACCTCTACACAGACGACACAATTCTGTATACATCTGGCCCTTCTTTGGACACTGTGTTAACTAACCTCCAGATGAGTTTGAATGCCTGCTCTTAAATGCAAGTAAAACTAAATGCTTGCTCTTCAACCGATCACTGCCCGCACCGGCCCGGCCGTCTGGCATCACTACTCTGGACGGTCTGACTTAGCCTTTTACGGGGCCAGCCCGACACCGGTACACTTATGACAACATCCAGCTCAAAGTGCAGGGCGCGAAATTCAAAATCAATTTTTTTTAAATATTTAACTTTCACACATTAACAAGTCCAAGACACCAGATGAAAGGTGCACATCTTGTGAATCAAGCCAACATGTCCGATTTTTAAAATGTTTTACAGGGAAGACAAAATATGTAAATCTATTAGCTAACCACGTTAGCAAAAGACACAACTTTTCTAACTCCATCAGTTTCTTACTCCATCAGGTGCTATCACAAATTCGACAAAATAAAGATATAAATAGCCACTAACCAAGAAACAAATTCATCAGATGACAGTCTGATAACATATTTATTGTATAGCATATGTTTTGTTCAAAAAATTTGCATATTTCATGTATAAACCATAGTTTACATTTCAGCTACAATCCGAAATTGCACCGAAAGCAGCCATAATATTTACAGACACCAACGTCAAATAGCTAATTACTCATCATAAAACATTTCTGAAAAATACATAGTCTGCAGCAATTGAAAGACAGGCATCTTGTGATTCCAAACAATATTTCCGATTTATTAAATGTTTTACAGCGAAAACAAAATGTATCGCTATATTAGCGTAGCTACAATAGACAGAAATAATTGGGCGCCCACGGCCAGTTCACATGCACGACAGATATATGAAATAACATCATAAAATGGGTCTTACTTTTGCTGATCTTTCATCAGAATGTTGAAGAACGTGTCCTCTGTCCAGATGAGTTGTTGTTTCGATTCAGAATGGCAAATTTCCCTCTTCAATTAGCATTGGCACTAGCCGAGTGGCATAAATTTCTCCAGCGTAAACACAGTCAGAGGACGGAACACGGCAAAACTCCCGAATAAAGTTTCAATAATCTGATTAAACTATATTGAAAAAACATACATTACGATGATATGGTCACATGTATCCAAAAAAAAATGAGCCGGAGACGTTAGCCGTTCGTTACCAAGGCAAAACAGAAGTCAATCCCACTTCCTTCAGAGTACCGGAAGTGGACGGTCACGTCAAAGAAATAGTTTTTTTCCACCACAGAGTAAGATGAGCACAAAAATTTATTCTCTGACATCCTCTTTACACCAATAGGAAGGCGTATAGAGTGTCAGCAGACTCCTAAGTGTCAAGACCATGTATAGGCATCAAGTTGAAAAGAGCATCGATTTCTGACATTTCACTTCCTGGTCAGGAAAAGTGCTGCAGAAGGACTTCTGTTTCACTCAGAGAAATAATTTTAACTCTTTTAGAAACTAGAAAGTGTTTTCTATCCAAAAAGAATAATAATATTCATATTGTACGAGCAAGATTTGAGTAGGAGGCCGTTTGAAATGGGCACGATTTCACTGGCTACTCAACACTGCCTTGCAGCCATAAGAAGTTAAAATATGTGGACAACTATTAATACCTAGGTATGGGGTTAGACTGTAAGCTCTCCTTCCAGACTCACATTAAGCATCTCCAATCCAAAATTCCTATTTCGCAACAAAAAACAAATTTCACTCATGCTGCCGAACATACCCTCATAAAACTGACTATACTACCGATCCTCGACTTCAGCGATGTCATTTACAAAATAGCCTCCAACACTCTACTCAGCAAACTGGAAGCAGTCTATCACAGTGCCATATGTTTTGTTACCAAAGCCCCATATACCACCCACCACTGCGACCTGTATGCTCTCGTTGGCTGGCCCTCGCTTCATATTCGTCGCCAAACCCACTGGCTCCAGGTCATCTATAAGTCTTTGCTAGGTAAAGCCCCGCCTTATTTCAGCTCACTGGTCACCATAGCAGCACCCACCTGTAGCACGCGCTCCAGCAGGCATATTTCACTGGTCACCCCCCAAAGCCAACTCCTCATTTTGCCACCTTTCCTTCCAGTTCTCTGCTGCCAATGACTGGAACGAATTGCAAAAATCACTGAAGCTGGAGACTTATCTCCCTCACTAACTTTAAGCATCAGCTGTCAGAGCAGCCTACCGATCATTGCACCTGTACATAGCCCATCTGTAAATAGCCCACCCAACTGCCTCATCCCCATAATGTTATACATTTTTTCCCTCTTTGCACCCCAGTATCTCTACTTGCACATTCATCTTCTGCACGTCTATCACTCCAGTGTTTAAATGCTAAATTGTAATTATTTTGCCACTCTGGCCTATTTATTGCCTTACCTCCCTAATCTTACTACATTTGCACACACTGTACATAGACTTTTCTATTGTGTTATTGCCTGTATGTTTGTTTATCCCATGTGTAACTCTGTGTTGTTTGTTTCACACTGCTTTGCTTTATCTTGGCCAGGTCGCAGTTGTAAATGAGAACTTGTTCTCAACTGGCCTACCTGGTTAAATAAAGGTGAAAAAAAAAATATATATATATATATATATATATATTCCCACTGTGTCCCTTACAACCTATTTGAGTTCAGTGAGTACTAACGGCCTATCTATTGGTCCACAGGAAGCTTATCTTTAACCCAAACACCAAATGGCAGCCTCGAATATAATCAGTCCCAAGGCTCAATCCCTCTGTTTGTCATGTGACCTTGTATTGAAACATTTACTTCTTCAAATTACTAAGACATTGCATTATTAGAGTGCTATCTGAAATCCACTAATATCACCATTCACTTTGTTACTTTCACTAGTCTCCATATCTGTTTCCTTCAACTAGGTTTCTCCCTTCTTCCAAATAAGAAGACCTTCTCAATTACTACTGCTAATACAAACAGATCACTCTCAAACAATGTTCTGCTTTTACTCCTATTGTAAGGTTTAAAAACAGAACAAATATGATAACTTTCTCCTTATTGGAAAGCATTGTTTTAATTTTAGTCTACCCGAAACTGTTACTCTATATATTTATTAACAATTTCTGTTGGATATTCACTTTCTGCTTCACACTTATTAAATGTATATTATTTTAGATTAACATGTAATGTGCCAAATTTATAGAATACATCGGCCAATTCAGAAGGGAAGAGATTAACTATCTGGGATCAAGATGTATTAAAACTGGTCTGGCACTGTCTATCAGTCCCCTGTAGATGGCGTGCTCTGTCCATAATAAGTCTTTACCTAGCAAGTTAAACTCTAGGTGCCCATTATACATTCACACATTGTTACTTTATCAAATCTAGTAACCCATTACACTCTTCTTCATAAATTCCTCTTTTACACTAGTGTTCTATTCATACAGTGGTTTAAATATTGTCACTAGTGTTCTATTTTACAGCATTTTCAAAATAGTACTCTCTCCTTTCACATACAGAACTTAGGTATTTACATCCACACCACCAGCAACGATCACAGCGCAGCCAGCCCGAGAGGTACACATATCATGTTTTCGAGGAAATCTCAGTGTCCGGGGTCATCAATGAACAGTCCTTACCCGACTCAGCTGTTACCCTCTCAACATTTTCAATGGCTTCTCCTGTCAGTGTTCACTACCTGTAGATCAACGGGCGGTGGTGGACAGAACCACTAGATAGTGTTATAGATTGAAAACTCAGCTCACAGAACTGGTAAACTCAGCTCACACAGAACTGGTTGGGGTATTCATTCAGACACCACCTCTTTCACATCGGAGCTAGTCCCCTGACAGCTCTCATTCACTCAGTACTTAATAGTAATAATATCTCATTATCTACATTTCAACCCTCTTATTATCCAAATTTAAATTTCTTTTGCTTATTTGAGCTGTTCTTGCCATAATATGGACTTGGTATTTTACCAAATAGGGCTATCTTCTGTATACCCTTCTACCTTGTCACAACACAACTGATTGGCTCAAATGCATTAAGAAGGAAAGAAATACCACAAATTAACTTTTAACAAGGCTGTTAATTGAAATGCAATCCAGGTGACTACCTCATGAAGCTGGTTGAAAGAATGCCAAGAGTGTGCAAAGCTGTCATCACGGCTACTTTGAAGAATCTAAAAAATATATATAATTTTGATTTGTTTAACACTTTATGGTTACTACATGATTCCATATGGGTTATTTCATAGTGTTGATGTCTTCCCTATTATTCTACAATGTAGAAAATAGTAAAAATAAAGAAGACCCCTTGAATGAATAGGTGTGTCCAAATTTTTGACTGGTACTCTAGATGCATAAAATACCGATCTGAAGTGAGCTCCACTGGGGCAATCTGTTAGTTCTCTTATATACTGCTTACACAGACAAGTTATATTTGCATGATTTAGCTAATTCATAATTCATTCATCATACATTTTTGGCTATGCATGTGACCAACCAATACAACACAAGGCTATGAAGAAAGACAGAGACAGAAAGATGACAAGCACACATTTGCAATTAAAGTGCACTATTTATTCAAATTCTAGTCTAGACATACCTACAGAAAATTGTCAAAATAATTTGGCTTACAGGTACAGTGTTTAGAGGTGTAAGCTAATAATGTCAGTTTCCCTGACTTGCTGCGGCTGCCAGGCTGTGGAGCTTCTGAGGGAGGAGGACAGTCATGAAGTGTACCTTGTCCTTCTTTAGGCTCTGAGCAACCACCTGCTTCAAACCCAACTCCATGTACTCTTCTTTCTGGTCATACAGGGGCCACAGTATCAGCTCCTCCCCGTTTGGTGAGCTGAGGGTTACATCAAGTCACAGTTAGTTCATTCCCAGGGATCAGTGTGCTGTAACAGGCCTATTGAAGCAAAGTAGTAACTCAGGAGTCTATTTCTATTGGTGTGCTGAACTGTTGTGTGAAAATCATGCAGAAAAAAGTTATAGAACAAAGAAATAGCCATATTGTCGTCAGTTTATGTCAGAGTGTGTGCTTACCCAGTGCGAGCAAAATTGGCCCAATATGCCATCATTGTCTTGCACAGCTTCTCCTCCTCTTCAGTGACTGTTCCTATAAGTGACATTTAAGGGAATATAGGGAGTGATCAGATGTTACCTTGTTTTGAAATTAATATGATCTCGAGAAGCTTTTTTTTTAGGTCAAGACAATTATAAATCAACAAATAATGGAAATTAACTAGTGGCCTCCTGACCACTTTATTTGATGATCCATCTTTCTTTTTTATCCCTATTATTCTTATCTTGTGAAAAGATCATCTTCATATTGTTCATATCCTCAGCAGACAAAGGCTAATCACTATCTCCTTATAACGTTCAGGTCAGTTTTTATTAACTTGCATAATACATTTGAATCATTCTGGTGATCACGAATGGCATCAACCATGCCAATGTGACAGCAGGTTATGTAGTTCAGGTTTGGACAAACCAAACCTTGGGCCCTGGGCAAGAAACATGTTAGAGGCAGAGATACAATTTTGTGGTTTAAAGCTCATTTCCTGCATTTCAACACATTTGCCATGCAGTGTTCTTATTCAATCTGAGAGACTCAAACACTATCACAAAATCAGTGGGGGCCCCCTGGAGGTCGAGACCCCTGGGCATGTGCCCTGCGTGCCTAGTCTCAAAAACCTGATTCTATTGGCAACAGTGACAATAGGGTCCGGTTTCAATGGCGGACTCTTTAGGCATAGATGAACTATGTCACTGCCTACGTCACTACCTTATTTGCTTGAATAAAATGCTAAATAGTAGCTAGCAGGATGGAGATCCGGAAGTTATTTTTAATAAGTGCATTTCGTAAGTGGCTAGTTTGCATCAACTACCTTCACTAAAATCCCTGCAAAGGTTTTGACGGCAAACTTTGGTTTCACATTGCGCCGTTCTGGCATGTCTGCCTGGTGACTTGTTGGGAGAGTTGTCTGTCTGAAGAGGGCCCATCCCATTACAATTTTTTTCCCTTATCGAAGTTGCCAAAAGAGTCCGTAATTGAAACCAGACCGTATAGTCACTGTTGCCTATAGGGTCAGGTTTTCAAGACTACTGCGTGCCCGGTCAGTAATCTGGCCCTGATGCAGTTTCTCTAGACCTACCTACCTGTTATCTTTATATGTCCATTCCAGAAGCATGATCCAAACATAAACCCAATATCATCAGCATGGTCAGACTTTACAAAGCTTGGTCTGGTCTCTTTGTGCATCTCTGGGCGGTGTTGAAACTCATACATGTACACAGGTGCACCTGCATCTAAAAACACAGGAGAGACATTGTAAGTGATCATGAGAGCTTTTTGCATCATATCATAAGGTGAATTACAATGCAACAGGAGGTTGTCTTCCCCAACTGAAACTAACCTCTGTGGTATCCAGCGACTTTAATAACAGGGAGAACCATGAACAGATCTCCCAGCATTTCAGTGAATCCATCACGCACATCTTCAGGAGTTTTTGCATCCTTGAAATATTCATCTGCAATGAGATTGTTAAGTCCGGAGGCCTGAAATGCAACAGAGATGCAGATTGCAGAATTGGCATTGTGCAGGAATACACGATTAAGTGCCCCTGTGTGTTCAAGACCCACTCTGACTACCAATCTGGTTTGACATTGCTGTATAGTATAGGCCTACATATAATCATCTTAGTGTGGCCAGCAGTACTTTCATATTCTGGTACATTTTCTGCTTAATAATATTAAGTTACTATGATAACAATAATACTAAATTGTATCATGATACAATAATGTAAATGGTACATAAACACGGCTTCAGATTGATTGATAATGCAGAGCGTAAGAGCAATCAGCAGCAGTAACAGGCGAAGGAACAGAAGAAGGAGGAGGACAAGGTGGATGAAAACCACTCACCCCAGCAGGATAGAAAACGTTCATTATCGACATCGCTGATTGCCTGTTAAAGCCCTCCGACCATCCAGGTGGAGCAAAGGACTGTTACAAAACATAGGAGAACATACTGTATAAAAGCCAAGACATTAAACACACCTTCATCTTCCTAAATGCAAGAAGACAGCAACTTAATCTTTATTAAATCACTTTTTATTTTGCGAACCACCTAAACGTGAAGATGAAGAGACACGAAGAGCTATTTTGAACAGAGAGTGTTTTTTTGAATTAAGAAACTATAAACTTACTGAGGGGAGGATCCATCCAAACTCATGGTTTGTCACTCCAAGCAGCACAGGAATCTTTTCGACCGCCTTGCTCTTTAAAAGCTCCTCTGCAAGGTCTTTCAGAAACACTCCATCCACGGTCGCCCCCATAACGATTTTCATCTAAAATGCAGAAAAGTTGGCTCAATGGTTGAAGACAGGCCTAACCTGACCCCTTGTGGCTGTTGTTGTAATAACTTAACAGTAATATCTGAGGGAGATGCTACTCTGTATTTTTTTTTTTACACTAAAGGTGAGGTCAAACCGCTAAGAAGAAATGCACATGCAAAATATCATCCTTATGTTTCCACTACGAATAGCTAGTTTACCTTTTTTTACAGAGCGTACCTTTTTTGTTGCGTTCACTAAATCTTCTTCAGTTTTCTCTCTTATACACTTGACAAGCTGCTCGTTAGTGGTGCAGTCACACTCTGTCAGGTTAGCCACTACCTGTTCACATAGAGTTGTTCAAACATCACATAGCATTTAAATCAGTGTGTTTTGACAAGTCAGTTAAATGTGCCTTTGTGTTGGATGATTGTGGTAGAATACCTTAGCTATGACCAGAGGCTCTTTTGAAGTGTAAGTTCCAAGTGTTGCCACTCCACTTTGGAAAATCACTCGATGAAATAATCCTTTTGCTAATGGAGACAGGGTCTGTCAAATTGGACACAAAACATTGAGATTAGATAATGTTATATCTAATTCCTTGACAGATTCTGGATTGTGGCTCTTTTTTACCAGTATGGAGGCACTGATGCCTCCTGCAGATTCCCCTGCGATGGTGACTGACTGTGGGTCCCCTCCAAAGCTCTCAATGTTCTCCTGGACCCACTTCAGAGCTGCAATCTGGTCTAGGAAACCCCAGTTGCCTGGTGCATGCTCATCTCCAGTGCTTTTAACAGATATGCAAAGAAATTCATCAGATGCATTGCACTAAGAATAAAACACAATGTCAAAAACCACTCCAGCAAACACAATGTCAAATGTACTATTTAGAATATTATGTCATACCTAAGGAATCCCAAAATTCCAAGACGATATTGAATGACAACTACGACCATGTTCTGATAGGCTGCTAGTGGTGATGCATCATACTGAGATGCTGCACCCATTGACAAGCCACCTCCATGAATCCAAAAGAACACCTGAGTAGGATAAAGGCCTTCGTTGTAAATAAGAATTTGTTCTTAACTGACCTGCCTAGTTAAATAAAAATACCACGTTTCTTCTTCAAATTTGTATTGTATAAGACATAAGTGAAATGTTAAACTATGACATGTACAGCATAACTTACCGGTAGTCTTTTGACTGTTGCTGCCTCTTTAGGTGTGTATACATTAAGATAAAGACAATCCTCTGACACGTCTGGCAGGTTGTATTCAATGGCCATTATATTTACTATTTGCTGAGAAATAACTGGATCCTGAATACACCTAGAGAGGTGAGAGAGAGAGAAAGAGAGCAAGAGAAAGTTAGTTCTTTGGGTCAATGCCTTATTGGCTAGCACTCCATGTCCAATGATAGAGTACAGTAAAACCATCTAACATGTGAGGCTGGCGTGTGCCATCTCTCTCTCCCTCCCATGGCTCTGCAGGTTGTGGGGCAGCCAGGCGCAGGGGACCCACTGGTGGACGGGCAAAGGGTATCCCCAAATACTGCTGCACCCTCTGCTCTATGCCTTTCACAGTCATGTACTCGCCTCGAACTTTGCCATTCTTCAGAGAGACCACTGGACCAGTCTCTGCTGTAAGCAAAATAAACACAAGGGGGCTTAATCATGTAACCTGATCAAAGTCTATGCACCTAAGTTGTCCCTGTGGTTTCTGTTTTTAAAGGAGCCAACTAATTGTTGGAGTAAAACATCGGTACAGGATGTTTCACTTTTAAACTGAAAAAAATTAAGTGAAGTATGCTGCAATATACCCTCTTTTCCCTGTGGTACTGTTCCCATTGTCTTGGTAGTTAATTTAAACAAAATATATGTGTTATGTAATGTAATAATAAAATAAGGATTTCTTACCTGTTGTGCACAGCGAAGCACCTAAAAATACTATAGTCAGGTACACGCTAAGAAGTGTTGTTCTCATCATGGCTGTGTCTTTAGATCTTTAGAAAGAGAGAGACAGTCAGTTGACATTCAAATGAATACCCCTCTGTACACCAAGCTCCTCCCCCTGAATGGGGACACACACACACATACAAACACACCATTGTATAACAACCCCACCATGGTGAACTGAAAACAAATATCTCTATTGATTTAACCTCTGTTGCACCAGACCCTTGACTGCCAACAGCCCAACTTACCAAACAACGGTCTTTGAACTACACGCTTAGTAAGGCAGGGTTAGGGAAACATCGAAATACCCAAGTTATGGAAGAGTTGGCCTACTCTAATATTTAAAAGGATTTAAAATAAGGGCTGTTGTAAAAATGGTTCCAAAGTTAAAGGATTGTATATTATGGAGTGAAATTGGTCAGAGTTGGCAACTGTATTGGTGATAAGGTGAGACATGAAGGGAAAAGTAAGTTTACAGTAGATTGCATTTAATCATCTTTGCCTCTTTTGACAATAAAGAGCCTCTTTACTTGGGTCTTGTTCTAAGTGAAGTGCTTCTCTGTGTCACGTCCTGACCTTAGAGATCCTTTTTATGTCTCTATTTTGGTTGGTCAGGGCGTGAGTTTGGGTGGGCATTCTATGTCTGGTGTTCTATGTTGTCCTTGTGTTGTATTTCTGTGTGTTTGGCCTGATATGGTTCTCAATCAGAGGCAGCTGTCATTCATTGTCTCTGATTGAGAATCCTATTTAGGTAGCCTGTTCCCACCTGTGTTTGTGGGTGGTTGTTTCCGGTTTAGTGTTTGTTTTCACCTTTCTGGACTGTTCGTTTGTCGTGTTTGTTGTTTTTGTTTAGTGTTGCGTATTTAATTAAAGAATATGAACACTTACCATGCTGCACCTTGGTCCGATCCTTCCTACTCCTCAGACGAAGAGGACGAGAATCGTTACAGAACCACCTACCACCAAAGGACCAAGCAGCGTGGTTGAATGGACTCCAGTGCATGGGAGGAAATCTTGGACGGCAAAGGACCGTGGGCACAGCCGGGAGAGTATCGCCGTCCGAAAGAGGAGCTGGAGGCAGCTAAAGCGGAGCGGCGACGCTATGAGGAATTGGCCCGAGGAAACGAGAGGCAGCCCCAGAATTCTTTTGGGGGGTGGCACACGGGGAGATTGGCGGACTCAGGTAGGAGACCTGAGCCAACTCCTCGTGCTTACCGTGGCAAGAGAGTGACTGGGCAGGCACCGTGTTATGCGGTGAAGCACACGGTGTCCCCGGTGCGCACGCATAGCCCGGTGCGTTACATCGCAGCTCCTCTAATCGGCCGGGCTAGAGTGGACATCGAGCCAGGAAGGATGATGCCGGCTCAGTGCATCTGGTCTCCTGTGCGTCTCCTCGGCCTGGGGTATACGGCACCAGCCCTACGCACCGTGTCTCCAGTTCGACAGCACAGCCCAGTGCAGCCTATTCCAACTCCCCGCACTTGCCGGGCTACAGGGGGGATCCAGCCAGGATGAGTGGTGCTAGCTCTGCGCTCGAGTCCGCAACTGCGCCTCCACGGTCCAGTGCATCCGGTGCCTCGGCCAAGGACAAGCCTCCTGCATGTCTCCCCAGCCTGGTGAGTTCTGTGCCTTCTCCCAGAGCTAGACCTCCTGTGTGTCTCTCCACTCCAGTGACAATCCATGGCAAAAAGCCTCCAATGATAATCCATGGCACGAAGCCTCCAGTGATAATCCATGGCAAGAAGCCTCCAGTGATAATCCATGGCACAAAGCCTCCTGTGATGATCAATGGCACGAAGCCTCCAGTGATGATTCATGGCAAGAAGTCTCCAGTGATGATCCATGGCACGAAGCCTCCAGTGATAATCCATGGCACGAAGCATCCAGTGATAATCCATGGCACGAAGCCTCCAGTGATAATCCATGGCACGAAGCCTCCAGTGATGATCCATGGCAAGAAGCCTCCAGTGATGATCCATGGCAAGAAGTCTCCAGTGATAATCCATGGCACGAAGCCTCCAGTGATGATCCATGGCACGAAGCCTCCAGTGAGGATCCAGGGCATGAAGCCTCCGGTGAGGATCCATGGCATGAGGCCTCCAATGAAGGACGTTAGTCCGGAGCCTCCAACGTCACCCTCTAGTCCGGAGCATCCGGAGTCTCCCTCCTGTCCGGAGCTGCCGGAGCCGCCCGTCAGTCAGGAGATGCCGGAGCCGCCCGTCAGTCAGGAGCTGCCTGAGCCGCCCGTCAGTCAGGAGCCGCCCGTCAGTCAGGAGCTGCCGGAGCCGCCCGTCAGTCAGGAGCTGCCGGAGCCGCCCATCAGTCAGGAGCTGCCGGAGCCGCCATTCACTCCGGTGCTGCCGGAGTCTCCCGCCGGTCCGGCGCTGCCGGAGTCGCCTGTCTATTCGAAGCCCGCTGCAAGGGTCCCCAGTCTGGGGTCGGCGGTAAGGGTCCCCGCTCCAGAGGCGCCACCTAAGTGGGTCAAGACTAAGGTGGGGCGGGGTCCACGTCCCGCACCAGAGCCGCCACCGCGGTGAAATGCCCACCCAGACCCTCCCCTTTAGGTTCAGGTTTTGCGGCCGGAGTCCGCACCGTTGGGGGGGGGGGGGGGGTACTGTCACGTCCTGACCTTAGAGATCCTTTTTATGTCTCTGTTTTTGTTGGTCAGGGCGTGAGTTTGGGTGGGCATTCTATGTCTGGTGTTCTGTTGTCCTTGTGTTGTATTTCTGTGTGTTTGGCCTGATATGGTTCTCAATCAGAGGCAGCTGTCTATCATTGTCTCTGATTGAGAATCATATTTAGGTAGCCTGTTCCCACCTGTGTTTGTGGGTGGTTGTTTCCGGTTTAGTGTTTGTTTTCACCTTTCTGGACTGTTCGTTTGTCGTGTTTGTTGTTTTTGTTTAGTGTTGCGTATTTAATTAAAGAATATGAACACTTATCACGCTGCACCTTGGTCCGATCCTTCCTACTCCTCAGACGAAGAGGACGAGAATCGTTACACTCTGTATCTCACTGCAGATTTGCAGTTTAAGCCAGTTTTGCCCTTGTAACCTTATGACAGTGTTTTGGACCTAACATCTAGTGTTCACAGCAATGGTCAATATCCTTTAGGTTTACCAATCTTGAATGACAAAAAAAAAATGTGTAGTGCTCTCTGTTGGATATGTTACTAGAAGTCGAGGCCTGGCAAATCGTGCCAATATATCCTCCAAACACCGGCTTCGAGGGCGTTATCACTTTTATACAACGGGTTACCAACATATCAAAATAATGATTTACATATTTTCATTAAAATAATTTATTCATACTATTTCATCCTTCCACAAGATATACTCCCGACACAAATCTAGGGTTGCTACCCAAGCTGACTGGTCTGTTCGATCGGTTCGGTTGCTACCCAGTCATTCAGTCTTTTTGTTCTGTATCTATGGACGCGATCCAGTCGTTCGTTCTAAATGTTCCATTGCCATACTGTTAGCTAGCCAACTACGGTTAACTTAGTCACGTCAAAAAGTGCAGCACAAATAACAGCAAAGTAGCCTCATTTGCATTTGTTCAAGCTTTTTTCTAGTGACATTTACTTGGATACATCCATAACAATGAGCTAATGAGGTGCGATTTCATCTGGCATTGAACATGTGCTCTCTTGTCAGGACACTGTTGTTCAGAGGAGCTAGCCAACAACACAGCTAACACAATCACTTCAAACTGAAACTGGAAGACTGCAAACTAGCTGCACTACCTTTTTTCAATTGACATTTCTTTGTATATATCCATAAAAATGATGCCAGCTGATTCATGATTTCGACTGGCTGAGAAATTCTGCCTGCCTTTCTGTCTTGTCCCGGCACGTTCATTACTATAGGATAGCTGGAGATCGAATTTGAATATTGAAACAATGTTGCAAATGTCGGAGAGACAGACAGCAAGGTTTATACAAATCTCCGCTGTTGAAAACTAAAGGTTAGTCTAAAAGAAATGTGATAATGTCTAGATGCTTTTTATAGTGGAGATCAAGTTTACACATTGCCTGGCTGGGTAGATGAGACAGTGGATTGCACAGTCAGATTGAACAGAGTAAATAGGCATTTTAACATCATAGATTTAGCCGGTGGTAACTTGTGGAAGGTACACCGGCTGGAATGGGGTTTTAACCAATCAGCATTCAAGATTAAACTCACCCGTTGTATAAACCTCTTAACTATTCCCTGGGCCACTTCATGCCTGATGCCGTGCCACTCTATATGTAACATCACAAGGAATGCTGTCTGGATTTTGTCAGAGACTGCTACAATATACTGTCTGACCACTACAAACCACAACAGGTTAGAAGGACAGGAAGTGTGTGGCTGAAAGCTGTTACACATGAAACTTCAACACTTAAAAGTCAGTGGAACAGGTGGTAACAGGTTAGTGCATTCTGACTCCCATTCTTGGCTTTGTATTCATTAAACTTTACTCCTTTTATATTTCGTTTGTTTTCTTCATAGTGGTATATTGAACATTGTATTCTATTGATATTATAAACAATCGCTTTATGTTCAAACCTAATAAAATATTATTTAAAAAACTTGTTTTTTAAAAATCTTTCCATTACTTTTAGTAAAAAAACACAAGAGAGTACAACATGTCAACGCATGAGCTTTCCCCATCGGAGGTGCTTTATAATACAACTTTTCCTGGCTGTGGGGATTTTCTGGTGATATTCTACGTAACCAACCTTTTCATTACAAGCCGAATCCCACTCTGGTTGCTAGAAGGCCAGGATCTAACTCCTCTCTGAAAATGATGGGGGAGGTTTTGTCACCATACAATGTGGCCTACGCGTAGAAATACTTGGATGAACTTTATGAGTGCCAGGACCGCAGCCCCTTCCTGCAAGGCAAAGGTTGGCTACGTTGAAGAGTCTCAAATATAAAACATATTTTTACTTGTTTGATACTTTTTCGGTTACTACATGATTCCATGTGTGTTATTTCATAGTTTTGATGTCTTCACTATTATTCTACAATGTAGAAAATAGTACAAACAAAGAAAAACAGGTGTGTCCAAACTTTTGACTGGTATTATACATATAACTAAGAATAAAGTGACTAAGAAACAGGATAGATAATAAACAGTAACGTATGTGATCAGTCAAAAAAAGCAAAAAGGGTTCATGCAGATAACCAGATCAAATCAAATTGTATTTGTCACATGCGCTGAATACAACCTTACAATGAAATGCTTACTTACAAGCCCTTAACCAACAATGCAGTTTTAAGAAAAATAAGTGATAAGTAAAAAATAGATTAGTAAAAAATGTAACATTTAAGTAACAAGTAATTCAAGAGCAGCAGTAAAATAACAATAGTTAGTCGAGGTAATTGAGGTAAAAATGTACATGTAGGTAGAGTTAAAGTGACTATGCATAGATACTATGGGGCAATGCAAATAGTCTGGGTAGCCATCTGATTAGCTGTTAAGGAGTCTTATGGCTTGGGGCTAGAAGCTGTTAAGAAGCCTTTTGGACCGAGACTTGGGGCTCCGGTACCGCTTGCCGTGTGGTAGCAGAGAGAAAATTCTATGACTAGGGTGGCTAGAGTCTTTGACAATTGTTAAGGCCTTCCTCTGACACTGCCTGGTATAGAGGTCCTGGATGGCAGGAAGCTTGTCCCCACTGATGTACTGGGCCGTACACACAATCTTCTGTAGTGCCTTGCAGTCGGAGGCCGAGCAGTTGCTATACCAGGCAGTGATGCAACCAGTCAGAATGCTCTCGATGGTGCAGCTACTTAGTTAGGGTGAGTAAAATGGTCAGTGAGCTGTTCTCTCATTTGTGTCTGGAAGAAGCTAGCCAACGTTAGCCAGTTAGCTTGTGTGCTTGACTTCTGTTGTTAGGACAGACCACCCGGATCAACCCTTAAAGAGAAGGGTGGGGATAAAGTTTAACTTCTTATGGCTGCAGGGGCAGTATTGAGTAGCGTGGATGAAAGGTGCCCAGAGTAAACGGCCTGCTCCTCAGTCCCAGTTACTAATATATGCATATTATTATTAGTATTGGATAGAAAACACTCTAAAATTTCTAAAACTGTTTGAATTATGTCTGTGAGATTAACAGAACTCATATGGCAGGCAAAAACCTGAGAGGTTCCACTCCCTGTTTGGATTTTTTCTGGGGGTGCCATATTTTCAACCAAGCTCTCATTGAAATTACAGTGAGATATGGATGGGTTTTCACTTCCTTTCGCTTCCACTAGATGTCAACAGTCAATAGAACTAAGTCTGATGACTCTAATGTGAAGGGGGGTCGAAGGAGACAGAAATTAGTCATCACTGCCATGAGGTGACCATGCATTCAACACGCGCGTTCACGTGAGAGGCAGCTCCGTTCCATCTCTCAATTGAAGTCGATGTAATTATCCGGTTGGAACGTTATTCAAGATGTATGTTAACAACATTCTAAAGATTGATTCAGTACATCGTTTGACATGTTTCTACTGACTGTAACGGAACGTTTGGACATTTCGTCACGGTATAGTGGTCGCGCTTTGAGACTTTGGTTAGGGTGTTTGGTAAACATTTCGAAAGTAGCTAATTTGACATAAATAACGGACATTAACGAACAAATCAAGCATTTATTGTGGACCTGGGATTCCTAGGACTGCATTCTGATGAATTCATCAAAGGTAAGGAAACATTTATCATGTATTTTCTGGTTTCTGTTGAGTCCAACATGGCGGCTAAATTGGCTATTCATCTGAGCTCCGTCTCAGATTATTGCATGGTTTATTTTTCCGTAAAGTTTTTTTGAAATCTGACACAGCGGTTGCATTAAGAAGAGGTATATCTATAATTCCATGTGTATAACTTGTATTGTCATCTATATTTATGATGAGTATTTCTGTTGAAACGATGTGGCTATGCAAAGTCACTTGATGTTTTTGCAACTAGTGAATCTAACGCCTCCATGTAAACTCAGATTTTTTAGATAAATATGAACTTAATCAAACAAAACATGCATGTATTGTGTAACATGAAGTCCTATGAGTGTCATCTGATGAAAATAATCGAAGGTTAGTGATTCATTTTATCTCTATTCTCGTTTTTGTGAAAGCTATCTTTAGCTGGAAAAAATGGCTGTGGTTATTGCGGTTTTGTGGTGACCTAATATAATCGTTTGTAGTGCTTTCACTGAAAAGCCTATTTGAAATCGGACACGTTGGTGGGATTAACAACAAGATTACCTTTAAAATGATATAAGACACATGAATGTCTGAGGAATTTTAATTATGAGATTTCTGTTTTTTGAATTTGGCGCCCTGCACTTCGACTGGCTGTTGTCATATCGATCCCGTTAACGGGACTGCAGCCATAAAAGGTTGAGGGTGTGAATGATGCTGAATGGGTGTAGACAAAGAAGAGCTCTCCAGTAGGTACCAAAAGATTCAAAGGCCATTTTCTCACAATTGAGGTTACAAGTTTATAAATTTCAAAGCACAATTACTTTCCCATTGTTCCCGAAAATGCTGTTTTTGATATACAATTATGTAGCTCTGTGTCCTTGCTTTTATCCAATGTAAAAAACACCATTTAAAATGTTGCTACATAAGACCAAATCAAGGAGGTCGGTCCATTTGCAAACATTTCTAAAAACCTGTTTTCGCTTTGTCATTATGGGGTATTGTGTGTAGATAAAAATATATATATTTTAGAATAAGGCTGTAATGTAACAAAACGTGGAAAAATTCAAGGGGTCTGAATATTTTCCGAAGGCACTGTAGGTATTACAGACTGGGTCAGGGAGAGGTTGAAAATGTCAGTGATGACACTTGCCAGCTGATCAGCGCATGCTCTGAGTATGGTAATCCTTCTGGCCCTGTGGATCGCCATACGGAGAGTGTGGTCACACAGTTGTCCAGAACAGATGGTGCTCTCATGCATGGCTCCTTAAATGTGGCAGCTCTAGCTCAGTGCGGATGTTGCCTGTAATCCATAGCTTTTAGTTGGGATATGTAAGTACGGTCACTGTGGGGACGAGGTCGTCAATGCACTTATTCTTAATGGTAAACTCCTCAATGCCATGGGATTAACCTAATTTATATCCCTCTAACTGCCCCGAATGCCTCTGCTGATCCCACAGCTATTGTAAGCAGTAATCATGTGCCTATGAACCAGAGTTATACTGTTAGCACTGAGGCGGTGTGCCCTAGTAGGAAGTCCAGTGTGTGCAGCTCACCCTGCACTAACATAATAGCATGAGCATGTCTACTTCTGCCAAACTTCCCAGTAAAGCAACGAAAACAATCAAGCATCCTGGAAAAGTGCTAAAAATAGCCCATTTTAATATATGTAGCCTAAGAAACAAGGTTAAGTCAATAACTTGCTTGTAACAGATTGCATTCATATTCTGACTATCTCTGAAACTCACTTAGATATTACATTTGATGATACAGTGGTAGTAATACGTGGTTATAACATCTACAGAAAATACAGAAATGCCAATGGTGGAGGTTTTGCGGTCTATATTAAGATCCATATCCATGTAAAGCTTAGAGACTATGTTATGTTAAATACTGTTGAAGTAATATGGCTACAGGTTCATCTGCCTCACCCAAAGCCCATTCTTGTGGGAAGCTGCTACAGACCACCAAGTGCTAACAGTCAGTAACTGGATAACATGTGTGAAATGCTTGATAATGTACAGTATGTGATATCAACAGAGACATATATTTTCTGGGTGATTTCAATATTGACTGGCTTTCATTAAGCTGCCCACTCAAGAAAAAGCTTCAAACTTGAACCAGTATTTGCAACTTCAAACTTTAACCAGTATCTGGTTCAGGTTATCAGTCAACCTACCAGGGTAGTTACAAACAGCACAGGAATGAAATCATCAACATGTATTGATCACATCTTTACTAATGTTGCAGAAATTTGCCGTAGGGATCACAATATAGCAGCCATATCTAGAAAAACCAAAGTTCCAAAGGCTGGGCCTAATATAGTGTATAAGAGGTCATACAAGACGTTTTGTAGTGATTCTTATGTTGATGATGTAAATAATATTTTCTGGTCTGTGGTGTGTAATGAGGAGCAACCAGACGCTGCACTTGACACATTTATGAAATTGCTTATCCAGTTACTAATAAGCATCCACCCATTAAGAAAATAACTCTATAAACTGTTAAATCCCCTTGGATTGACGAGTAATTGAAAAAGTGTATGGTTGAGAGGGATAAGGAAAAACGTATGACAAATAAGTCTGGCAGCTCAACCAATTGGCAAACGTACTGTAAATTGAGAAATCATGTGACTAAACTGAATAAAAAGAAGAAACTATGCTATGAAACAAAGATCAATTATATATCGAATGATAGTAAAAATCTTTGGAGGACCTTTAATAAAATTTGGGGCAAAATTTTATTAAAGGTCCTATTTTAATGATTTTTTTAATTGGCAAGATTAGCAAATTTAGGCTTGGCATGCCAGCAACAATCAGAAAAAAATATTAAAGACAAGCATTGTAATTTTGAATCCTGTAAAGTGAGTGTGGAATAAGTGAAAATATTATTGTTGTCTATCAACAATGACAAGCCACCTGGGTCTGACAACTTGGATGGAAAATTACTGAGGATAATAACGGACGATGTTGCCACTCATATTTGCCATATCTTAAATTTAAGCCTACTAGAAAGTGTGTGCCCTCAGGCAAAGTCATTCCACTACTAAGAATAGTACAGTCCCCTTTACTGGCTTATATAGTTGACCAATCAGCCTGTTACCAACCCTTAGTAAACTTTTGGAAAATTGAGTTTGACCAGATACAATGCTATTTTACAGTAAACAAATTGACAACATACTTTCAATCAATCAATCAAATGTATTTATAAAGCCCTTCTTACATCAGCTGATGTCACAAAGTTCTGTACAGAAACCCAGCCTAAAACCCCAAACAGCAAGCAATGCAGGTGTAGAAGCACTTTCAGCACACTTATAGGGAAGGACATTCAACCAGCACAGCACCTACACAAACGACTGATGATTGGCTGAGAGAAATTGATGATAAAAAAGATTGCGTGGGCTGTTTAGTTAGAGTTCATTGCGGCTTTTGACATTATTGATCACAGTCTGCTGGAAAAACGTATGTGTTATGGCTCTACACCCCCTGCTATATTGTGGATTGATGGGTTCTGATTTCTAAACTTGAATACATTAAATATCCTTATTCATGTCACTGAGGGAGAGAGGGGATTGTAGAACTTTTACATTCTGTCAGAATATGTTATTGTTAGACATCAGGGATCCTATGGGGAGGAGTGAGGAATTTTGGGCTGAGGTCAGGTCAGATGAAGTGAGGAAGAACAGATATCACTAAAGTTCTGTCCAGCGACAGAGGTGTATTGGCTGTTCAGAGGTGTAAGGAGGAGACTCACCATAGGAGGAAGGGTTAAATACTAGTGCTCTAACGATCGTCTTCGGGAGAAAGAGAGGAGGACCAAAGCGCAGCGTGGTAAGTGTTCATGTCTTTTTAATAAATCCAAAACTGAACACAGGAACAAAAACAATAAACGATGTGAACAAACGAAACAGTACCGTGTGGCGACAAACACTGACATGGAAACAAACACCCACAAACCAAAAGTGAAACCCAGGCTACCAAAGTATGATTCTCAATCAGGGACAACGATTGACAGCTGCCTCTGATTGAGAACCATACCAGGCCGAACTCAAAACCCCAACATAGAAAACACACATAGACTGCCCACCCCAACTCACGCCCTGACCATACTAAATAAAGACAAAACAAAGGAAATAAAGGTCAGAACGTGACAAGTGCTTGTGTGAATATGTCTTTGTCTGTTCAGCTGTCGGACCCTTTGGGTGAATAAACTTGGTTTGACCTTTACTAATCGTCAGTGAGTTTAAAAAAATTAAGAACCTAACAGTTGGCGCTGCGAGCAGGGATCACCATGATTTACAGTCGAACTAGGGATTCCGAATCAGTGAAACAGGAGCCGGCACCAAAAACAAGGTAGGCACATTTCCTACACATGTTATCACTCATTCTGACATCTTGGGGAGATGAGAGTTGTAGGCTGAACCAATTATAGAATACGGACCAAGAAAGCCTGAGGCTATTCAGTAGTCCCATTGTATTATGACTGGTCGTAGCTTCATGGTAAGTCCCGGAAAGTAAGCCAGAGCAGGCTAGTACCTGCAGAGGGTAAGTCCTAGGGGATAAATCCCGAGAGGGGTTGGTTTCCTACTAGACCCGTAAATGGGGGGTGAAAGTCCCAGCCGCGCTGGTCGTAAGGCTGTAGAGTGTGTGTGTGTGTGTATGGATAAATTGTTATGCTTGCGTACTAGTACGGTTGGTTCTTTAATTAAGAATTGGTCCCGAGTGGAGGTTTTCCTCTGCGAGATCCATGTAAATAAACTCAGCAAAAAATTAAACGTTCTCTCATTGTCAACTGAGTTTATTTTCAGCAAACTTGTATGAACACAACTAGATTCAAACACTGAGACATAAACTGAACAAGTTCCACAGACATGTGACTAACAGAAATGGAATAATGTGTCCCTGAACCAAGGGGGGGTCAAAATCAAAAGTAACAGTCAGTATCTGGTGTGGCCACCAGCTACATTAAGTACTGCAGTGCATCTCTTCCTCATGGACTGCACCAGATTTGCCAGTTCTTGCTGTGAGATGTTACCCCACTCTTCCACCAAGGCACCTGCAAGTTCCCAGACATTTCTCGGGGGAATGGCCCTAGCCCTCACCCTCCGATCCAACAATGGGATTGAGATCCGGGCTCTTCGTTGGCCATGGCAGAACACTGACATTCCTGTCTTGCAGGAAATCACGCACAGAACTAGCAGTATGGCTGGTGGCATTGTCATGCTGGCGGGTCATGTCAGGATGAGCCTGCAGGAAGGGTACCACATGAGGGAGGAGGACGTCTTCCCTGTAACGCACAGCATTGAGATTGCCTGCAATGACAACAAGCTCAGTCTGATGATGCTGTGACACACCGCCCCGGACCATGACGGACCCTCCACCTCCAAATCGATCCCGCTCCAGAGTACAGAGCTCATTCCTTCGACGATAAATGAGAATCTGACCATCACTGCGACTCATCAGAGAAGAGCACTTTTTGCCAGTCCTGTCTGGTCCAGCGAAGGTGGGTTTGTGGTGCCCATAGGCGACGTTGTTGCCGGTGATGTTTGGTGAGGGCCTGCCTTACAACAGGCCTACAAGCCCTCAGTCCAGCCTCTCTCAGCCTATTGCAGACATTCTGAGCACTGATGGAGCGATTGTGCGTTCCTGGTGTAACTCGGGCAGTTGTTGTTGCCATCCTGTACCTGTCCCGTGGGTGTGATGTTCGGATGTACCGATCCTGTGCAGGTGTTGTTACACGTGGTCTGCCACTGCGAGACTGATCAGCTGTCAGTCCTGTTTCCCTGTAGCGCTGTCTTAGGCGTCTCACAGTGCAGACATGGTTCATTGAACATGGGAAACAGTGTTTAAACCTTTTACAATGAAAATCTGTGAAGTTATTTGGATTTTTACGAATTATCTTTGAAAGACAGGGTCCTGAAAAAGGGACATTTCTTTTTTTGCTGAGTTTATGAGACTGACCTGCTCAAATCGGTCTTATGTATCAAAATTTTAAATTGTTATTTTTTTTACATTGTATAAAAGTAGAGACTCAGAGCTACAAAATTATATATCATACACTGTATTTTTGAGGAACAATGGGAAAGTAATTCTGCTTTGAAAGTTGATAAACTTGTAAACTCACATTTGAGAAAAGGGCCTTTGAATGTTTTGGTACCTACTGGAGAGCTCTCCTTTGTCTATGTCCATTCAGCATTGTTCACACCCTCTTAAACCAGCCCCACCCTTCTCTTTAAGGATTCACATGTAAGGTCATGTGCTTAACAGTGAGTAGTGTAGTAAAGATTAAGACTAAACGTGGTAGTAGCCTGTAAGGGCACAAGGCGAGACCCAAATGCAGACACAGGAGGCAGATGGTTGAGATCCGATATTTATTATAACAAAAGGGGCAGTCAAAAGGCAGGTCAGGGACAGGTGAGAGTTCATAAACCAGGTCAGAGTCCAAACAGTACTTCTTACAAAATTAACAACATATAATATCTGAAACTGGAGCTAGATTCTTACCTGTATACATGGATGAAAGCTTCACCGCAGACTGCAACCCCTTTTATTAAATATGACGTCCTGTGTCATTTCCATTTAGTGTGCACAGCTTGTTCATATGATTCATTTTCAGAGTCAGAGAGAGTCAGCATGGCACGATCGTCCTCCAGAAAATAGTCTGTCACAATTTTTTCCGCTGACCTTTGTTGATAATGTTTGTTGATCAATTCAGGGCAGAAATGTTATTGAGAGCAGTAGCAACATATTTGCAGTTCTCCATGGCTAACCTTATATCTTTAAAAAAAAACTACAGTAGAAAGGATTATCTACGCATAACGAGCAGCTCATTTTATAGACACAAGATGCTACACCGCAGACCAATCTGAAACCCATCTCTCTGCATGTCCAGCCCACTCATGATCTCAGCCAATCATGGCTAGAGGAAAGGTTCCTGACTTTTCTTTGGTTAAACCAACTGGGCTCGTAATTTTACAGACAGCATAAAAGTTTGTTATTAAGGCACATGAAAGTTCCCATATTCGAGAATGTTCAAACAGCTCTCCTGTGATGTCGTGACTTGCGACCATAGGCGGAAATCCCAGGGGGGACGGGGGGGGACACGACCCCCCCATCTTGGGAAAAATATGATTTGTCCCCCCCAATATATCACTGTAAACATAACTATGTAATTTCAATAATATTAATAATACGCAATGAAAGCACTTGTGCTGATTATAGACACTTAATAGCGCGTTTAAGTTTCAAAAGATTGCGACCCCCCCCACCCTTTGCCTCACAATGGTTTGATCCACTGCCAGTTCTTTAGCTGGCAAGGTAATAGAGGGTTCGTAACTACTGTCCGAAAGGGACATGTACGTAACTGACGTGAGGTTAATCCAGTCAATCCATAGCAGGTCCATAGCAATGTTATTTATTTATTTTTATGTTGGCAGGGTTCACACACTAGCTGAATTTGCAGAGCAAGCGCGCAAACTAAAGCAAACATTAACTATCAAGCTAGCTAGTACCTATTCCATTTATGTGGCGTCGTCAAAGATGGAATCTTTGCTATCATCAGTTTATTCCAAGATCAGCATGCAGCTGTAGTGCTTCGACGTCCCTGTGATAAGGTTAGCAATAAACTGAAGTCCAAACTGAACAGAACAGAACTACACTCTCTTCTACCATTGTCTTAAATATATATAATGGTCTCGTTGCAAAAGATAAATTGTCGCTAGTGAACTTTTTTTATTTTATTTTATTTAACCTTTATTTAACCAGGTAGCAAAGATTATAGCAAACACACAGAAACGGAATTGGTGCTCGCTAGCTTTACAAATTCAGCTATTGTTGGAAGCCAGCCAATATGAAACAAACTATTTAAATTACAAAAGGTTGCAGCATGTGTTGTGTAAATGTGTGTGTGTGCAGCTAGGCCAGCCAGCCAGCCAGGTAGAAAAATGGCGAACATTTAGAAGAAGACGGACATCAAGAGTATTTGTCAGTACACCAAAACGCATAGTAAGAACTCTAGTATCCTAATATCTCAAAGACTAGTTGATAAAATGTTCATAAGAAAGAAGTGAAATGCTAATGGAAATGTTTCACAATGATGTCATTAGGCAGAGCAGGCAACAGATGGCACACAGACAGCAGAGCTGGGGACAGATATGCAGGGACAGACTGGCAGACAGGGAGTCTCAGGTAAGTTTGTTGAGTCTGTTTGGCAACATTATGAAAGGTTCTCAATTTTTTTGACTTGTAAAATAGGGACATAATTGGAAAATGCTATGGATACCCCCACTCTCAACTTAAACTGGTGACTAAACTAAGATTTGTTTACGGCAATGGTACTGCTGTTATGATTAATTGTGTAGTTTTGGGTACCGGTAGTTAGGAGTACGGCAAACACCTTATTTATTTTCTAGGAGACAGACTGTGAGTCAGTGAGGGTGGTGAAAGGGAAAGAGCCAGGGAGAGAGACTTCAGAGGACAGTGTCACAGCCACGGCAGGACCAAGTGTCACCCTTGTTGCCAGCAGCACCAGTATAGGGGACAGTGGCACAGCATTGTCCAGTTACCACAGTGATGGCACAAAACCATATCAGCCACACCCACAATTTATAGAACCGCAAACTCTTGCCAACAGAGTGTTGACGTTTCAAGAGAGATGGTTTTGCGATTTCCCCTGGCTACATTATAATCCATCAATAAAAGGAGTGTTGTGTTTTCACTGTAGCCAAGGGTTTTCAAGCCAGCCATCTTTTGGCCAAAGAGCTGATGCTGCCTTCATTAGTGCAGGATTTAGGAACTGGAGAAAAGCCATTGAAAAATTCACAGCACATCAAAATTGCCAAACCCACCGCCACTTTGTAATTGTAACAGCACACCAGCTAAATCCAATCAGTGTCCAGTTATGTCCAGCGCGTGGGGTAAACAGCAGGAGGACGCAAGGCATTGCCTGATGAAAATTGCACATATTTAATGACTATATAAATGTATCAGAAAAAGTCAAATTAAAAGGTCAATTCAATACGGAGACCAACTTTGTGATGGTTCTCAATGGAGATTCTTTTAGATGTGATCACACCATGTTCATTGTATTTATGAAAACTACACCCATACAGTGTACAGCACCATTGTCACCTACTGACCTTTCTTGATATTGCTGGTTGTAAGTACGAATACCTGCATACATACTGGACTGGTAAGGAGCACTGCTATAACTATTATTAGTAGTAGAATTATAATGATTTAAACATTTGAACAAGTTGGGAAAACCCTTCAGTTAACTACTGTACCTATCAATTATCCAGTTGTAGGAATTATGGTTCCTCAATATACATTTAACAACTTATGCTATGTGTTACAGCACTACTTTTGGTGTCCCCCTCAGGAATTGCTCTTGAGAAAATTTTATGTAATTGTCCCCTCCAAGGTTGATCTCAGATTTTCGCCCCTGCTTGCGACATACGCATAGTTTCCTGAATCGGGTCACATATATGGTGTAGGGTAAGTTCAATAAGGATAGGTCCCAAGATCCATGTGTGACATTACAGTGTAGAGTACGCTCCGTATAGGATAGGTCCCTAGTGGGGGTATTCCCTTGCGAGATCTGCCACGGTGGCAGTGAGGCAGTAGAGTGTCTGTGGATAGTGATAAAAGGTTGCCTATACGTTCTGGAGGAGAGCCTCATCTATGGTTAGAAAATAAAAAAGATATTCAAACGTTGTTTGAGCACGATTCAAGTGTATTAGCAGTAGCAATAAGGAGAGAGGTCGATTAATGCCCTATTGGTGCAGGGAACCGTGACAGGTTATGTGTAAATAGGAAGACAACAGTGAATCATTTTGGTAATGTGTGTTGTCAACAAAAGTGATATTTGAGGCGTAACACTGGAATAAGACATTAGGTCACCTGTATTCTCCAGTAATACATTTGCAGACGCTTTAGTATTGGATCTAATACAAGGTATCAAGTGGCGTGACCAATAATAGGCACAAATACCTTAACTACTCTTTGGGGAAGTGGGTATCACAACCTTTGAAAATAGTTAATAGAAGGTGTGCATTAGAGTCGGGAGAGAGGAAATCTAAATACTCTGGACACCGTCGGGAGATGCTTCAGAATAATAACTATTGAAACGACGACCGTCAGCCCCGATTCTAACTGTAAAGCGGGAGGAAGAAGAGGAGGAAGACAAGTTTAATAAAGCCATAGAGGCGCTGAAAGAGGCGCACGAGCATTCTACCAAATCGGCTCTAATATGGATGAAATAGAGCAGGATGCTTTGAGAGTGGAATCTAACTCCAATCACTTCGCCGTCGTTCAAGGGGTTAATACAGCCACAGAAAAAGTCATAACAGTGGTTTCAATGACCAAGGTAAGACAAAGAAACAGGGCGGGAAACGTAGCGAAAAAACATCAAAGCGTAGGTTGATAGATCTCTGTTTTAGATGTGGGAGGCTAAGTCTCACACAACTTTCTAATAGATGCCTGGGATCAAATATCGCTGATTCCTTATGATGAGAAACATGCTAAATTTACGACAGGGAGAAGTGTTACATTTAGCAATGTACTAGGGGCAGCATCAAAAGCGATACGATTACTACCTGTCTTTAACCGTGGGACCAGTAACAAGACCCGGATCATTTTACATGGGAGGAAGTGGAGCCAATTTTGGGGTTGGATAATCCTTGCGAGAATGAAAGACAATGGAGTCTAAAAAAGGTAACAAAATTATCAGGCCAAACACTCCTTGCAAACTCAGAAAACCTTGTTTAAATGTCTCTTGGATGTTCTCTGCCACCATCTGGTGACAGGTAAAAAAATAAATAAATCTTGAGACATTTTATGTAATTTTATGATTAAATAGATTTATTGAATGGACGAAAGGCAGGAGGTGTCACGAGAAATTAGAGCTTGGGTTACCAAACCTAAAGTAAACTTTTAAAATGTTTGTTCATGAACATGAAGGACAGTGGATTAAGATGTAGCATAGTGAATGCTAATGAAATGTACACTTTCTCTTCCAGGAGAGGATGGGGTGTCATTATCTCTCTTTGAAATGTTTCCCGAGACTATTGTCTTGGTGAGGCCTGATCAACCTCGCTAGAAATGATCAAGACATTAGGGGAGATTTAAGTATAATATAAATGAGGGACAGCTGTCTCTAGTCTACTTTATCATTACATTATGGGATACAATTATTTCCTGATGGAGTTATCAAGAGTTGTAATTCTAATTTGATTTGTAATTTGTATCTAATTTGATTTGTAATTCTAATTAAGTAATTTTTTAGTGAACAGGCAGTGTTGTTATTTGTTTTTGAATCACGATGTGAGTCATGTGTTCAAAGGGGAAATTACCATTTCCCTGGGGCCCTGGCCCTTTGTTAAATATGCAAATGTTTTTGTTCAGTCTGCATATAAAAGGATAAATATATGTTAATAATGATTGCCAGTTACTCCAAATGGATTCTGATATGTTTTTTGCTGTTGTTTTGTTCTTGTTTTGTCTTAGTTTCGATAAAAATCTGTATTGTCTGGATTTCTCCCTAAGGGTTAGCGCTTAACTCCCTGACCTGGTAACTCTACGGTGAGGTCGCCAGCATGATAAGGGAGTATAAGCCTAAAATGTTTTCAACAGTGTGTTATTGTGCTCTTTGACATTTGTCTTAGAGATTTTGATATTAATAAAATTGTGAATGTAATAATTTGTCATACAATAATAGATGGTCTGTATTTCCAGAATCAAAAATGTCTTAAACTGTTGTTTTGCTCTGTCCTCTCGAGTTATGGCGAAGGTGACCACAGATGGTGTTTTGATGCATGGAATGGATCATTTGACCGAGAACAGTGTGTAAATCTCAAAACCCCCCTAACCAGCTGAAGAATAGCGACAAAGGCGTTCACTATGACTATGACTATCTGTGACCTGAGTCCAAGCCATCAACTTGTAAAAGAGAGGCAGGGGTGCGGCATGAGTCCTGAGACCACGCATGTGGAGTGAGCATGGATTGAGATCACATTCAAACTCCTTTCATACTTCTGGTGTACTGGTGGGAAAACGGACCAGACAGAATGGACAGTACAGAACGGTGGTGAAGGCTCAGGTGGAAGACTTGTGTACTTGGAAAAAAACAGATTAATTTCCTCAGATATTGAAATCGGGACATTATTATGGTCCATCAACTGTGACAGGCATGAGTTACATATGTGCCTTTGGGAAGATGAACTGTAACGCTATCTGAAGAAGAACCAATGAAGATACCCAGAAGATGAGTGCCGGGAGAAAGGGGTGGTGGTCAACCGTGACTGTAATTGTTTAGTAGAGGTATCAGGTTGATTGTGGAGGTCTGCACACTGTGAAATTTATAGCAATTTAGACTAAGAATGCATTGAGATACCAATCTGTCATTACCATGCCACTCGCGACAGTGAAACAGCAACAAATGTGGGTTGTAATGAGAAAAGTTAATTCCGGTAATATGTGGTCCCGTTTGTAAATGTACATACTAACAGTGATGATGTGTGCGAGGTTGAGGGGCTTGAATTCGAGTGATAGACTCAACGTAAAGCACTAAGGACTGTCATTCTAAATTTAGGTTGGATAATTGATCAAATGTTTTAATTATGATTCGGAAAGGAGATAAGAGAGAGCGCTACACCCAGCTGTGAGGAGAGTTCAAAGTGAGGGGAGGGTGCGCTGCTCGAATTTACTGGGTCTAGGGAGGGTTTTTCTCCCTAGAAACCTTATCTTTTAGTGTCCTCCGAGAAGGAGGTTATTAGAGCCCACTATATGATAGCTTGGGTAAACCACGAAGGGGCTTTGTGTTACCATGTCATCATAATCCTAATGTTAAAGCATATCAATACATATGGATTGCTGGATGATGCAGTACAATTAATTAGATACAAGGCTCATAGTCTGTGTCTTGTGTTAACACCCGAGGATGAGGTTAAAGGAGACAGGCATGAAGACTAGCATCCCATGGGCATAGAACAGAACGGATGGACGGTTCTTTCTCCAGTCTTAGTCACATCAAGGGTGGTGTGAAATTACTAAACATGTATTTTCTTCTCTTTACTTTTCAAGTCTAAAAATGTGTTTTTAGGTTTCGTGGAACATAAAGGTGATCATTGTTCCAGAGGAGGGATGGGTGGAAATTGACTAATTGATTTGAGAATGTTTTAGTACAGTATGTTTAAAACTATAGTAGTGAATAATGTGTTATGGGTTTGATGGAATGATTTATGTGTTGTGGAGTCCCAAAACCAAGGCAATAATTTTGTAGGGAATTGGGACAGCGGAATGGAATGTGACTGGGGTGGACATCTGTGCGGCTCATAAATTAAGGAATGGGTGATAGTCTCTGGGGAATGATACCCACTCCTCTATGTATATTGTCACAGGAGATAGTTCGTAGGAGAGGGAGGACAGCTAACTGTGCAGAATATAGAGACTACTATGAAGTTAAACTAAACGTTAAACATACCCAGATCATATTGAGAGTAGCAGAGATAGTGTTGTCATTTCAGACACTGTTGTCAAATTTCAGTGATGGGTTTGTCAAAAAAGGTATAACACTTGAAAGAATAGCCACAGATCCCTGTATACATGAGGCCACATCACCTGAAGGGAAGTTCGCTGTAATAATAGCATCATATCTCCTGCAGAGTGTGATGAAGAAACATGTGACTCAGGGTTTTGTTAGATTGGATACTCTTCCGACACTTGACATATCTCCCAGAAGATTGGGACCGAGTGACGATACACGGAAAGTGTCAGAAGGTGGCTTCTCCCTTTTGGAGCCTGTGTTCTGAAAGAGGAAGACTGGAGGAAAGCATGAGTTTTTTTTAGGTCATTTATTTTTGTGGAACCCAGCAGAAAAATATCCTGAAAGCATAGAGTCAGATGAAGAGAAAGTGGGACTGGTCATGTTATCAAATATATTTTTTTCTGAATGTTAATCTTGTTTTATTATTTATTAATGTTTTATTATCATTGTTTGTTCATTTATAAGTCATTTCCAAGTTTATATCATGTTGAACAGATTCTAATTTCTAAACTTGCAGATATTAAGTATCCTTATTCATGTCACTGAGGGAGAGAGGGGATTGTAGAACATTTACATTCTGTCAGAATATGTTATTGTTAGACATCAGGGATCCTATGGGGAGGAGTGAGGAATTTTGGGCTGAGGTCAGGTCAGATGAAGTGAGGAAGAACAGATATCACTAAAGATCTGTCTAGCCACAGCGGTGTATTGGCTGTTCAGAGGTGTAAGGAGGAGACTCAATATATGAGGAAGGGTTAAATACTAGTGCTTGTGTGAATATGGCTTTGTCTGTTCAGCTGTCTGACCCTTTGGGTGAATAAACTTGGTTTGAGCTTTAATAATTATCTGTGAGTTTTTACTCTTTATTTAGAAACTAACAGGATAAAGAGACCTGTCTAACAGCACACAGAGGGTGTTATTTAATGGAAACCTCTCCAACATAATCCAGGTAGAATCAGGAATTCCCCAGGGCAGCTGTCTAGGCCCCTTACTTTTTTCAATCTTTACTAACGACAATGCCACTGGCTTTGAGTAAAACCAGTGTGTCTTTGTATGCGAATGACTCAACACTATACACATCAGCTACTACAGCGAGTGAAATTGCTGCAACACTTAACAAAGAGCTGAAGTTAGTTTCAGAATGGGTGGCAAGGAATAAGTTAGTCCTAAATATTTCAAAAACTAAAAGCAATGTATTTGGGACAAATCATTCACGAAACCCTAAACCTCAAATACATCTTGTAATGAATAATGTGGAAATTGAGCAAGTTCAGGTGAATAAACTGCTTGGAGTAACCCTGGATTGTAAACTGTCATGGTCAAAATGCATCAATACAACAGTAGCAAAGATGGGGTGAAGTCTGTCCATAATAAAGTGCCGCTCTGCCTTCCTAACAGCACTATCAACAAGGCAGGTCCTACAGGCCTTAGTTTTGTCCCACCTTGACTACTGTTCAGTCATGTGGTCAGGTGCCACAAAGAGGGACTTAGGGATGGCTGGCGCTTGGATGTACACAGAGAGCTAACATTAATAATATGCATGTCAATCTCTCCTGGCTCAAAGTGGAGGAGAGATTGACTTCATCACTACTTGTATTGGTGAGAGGTATTGACATGTTGAATGCACTATGGGAGGCTCACAGTACTACATAGAGCCATGACTACATGGAACTCTATTCCACATTAAGTAACTCATGCAAGCATTGAAATTAGATTTAAAAAATGCACCTCATGGAACAGCGGGAAATGTGAAGAGACACAAACACAGGCACAGACACATGCATACACACACAAGATAGCATACGCACTATACACACACGTACACATGGATTTTGTGTTGTAGATATGTGGTAGTGGATTAGTGACCTGAGGGCACACACATAATGTGTTGTGAAATCTGTTGTGAATGTATTGTAATGTTTTTACAATTGTATAACTGCCTTAATGTTTCTGGAACCCAGGAAGAGCACATGCTGCCTTGGCAGAAGCTAATGGGGATCCATAAGCAATACATATACAAATCCCAGAACCTATTCCAGTCAGTGCTAACAAAACAGCTCTGTTGCTTGGCGTATTGGCACTTTCTGTTTTAGTTTTGCTTGTAAACAGAAATTAGGAGAATAGAGTTATGGTTAGAGAGTTTAGGGCGAGGGAAAGCTTTGTATGCGTTTCTGTGGGTGGAGTAAAGGTGATCTATTTTTTCCACCTCTAGTTGCACAGATGACATGCTGGTAGAAATGAGGTAAGATGGATTTCAGTTTTCCTGCATTAAAATCACTAGCCACCAGGAGTGCTGCCTCTGGATGTGCATTTTCTTGTTTTCTTATGGCCCTAAACAGCTTGTTGAGTGCAGTCTAAGTGCCATCATCGGCTTGTGGTGGTAAATAAACAGCTACGAAAAACTAGATGAAAACTCTCTTGGTAAATAGTATGGTCTACAAGTTATCATGAGGTATTCTAACTCAGGCGAGTAGAACCTTGAAACTTCCTTAATATTAGAGATTGTGCACCAGATGTTAACAAAGAGACACACACCTCCCCTCTTGACGTGACTACACAGCTAGCTGTGACCAAAGATTATGGATATACTGACAAGATACATGTCTCTCCGCCCTAACAATTGGAGTTGTTGACAACAAAGCGGTCAACAAGCTGTCTAGCTCCCGCCTATCCTTTCTTTGTAATACTTTAAAAAATATTTGATTAAATTTGTTGACATCAACCGCCTGTATTCCATGGAGAGCGATGCTATGCTACTAGCTTGATGTCATGAATATGCATAGCCATCTCGAGACAACTCTGATATAAAGTATTTTTTCTCAATTTTGCCTGGATGTCACGTCCTAATTATATCAGTACACTCTTAACAACTTAAGCATTACAAAACTTATATTCACTCAAATGTTGCAAATAAGCCATACTTGTTTCTGTATGATAAATTGGATTAAGGAATAAAGACAGACACCAATGTTAAGTTCAATAGCCTTGTTAAGCATTGTACAAATCCCTACGCCTGGAGTCTGGGGAACAGTCCAACTAGTCGATTACCTATCAACTAGACTCCGTAACATCATCCTTTTCAATAGAAAGTGCAAACATAACGGCATAACATTGAGTTCTTAACAGTCAAGTCATAACAATTGAAAAGCATGACATTTTCTTTTTACTTCAGCTGTCATCTTCCTTTTTTTAATTTTTTTAATTTGTTTTTTAAATTAACAGACAACAAGTTAAGTCTCTTGCTTACAGAGTAAGCCTGTCCGGTGGCTTGCACAGCCGACCCACCCGTGAGTAAGTATTGGCTCTGACAGGGGTAGGATTAGGGCCACAAGCTGGAGAGTTTGGTGGGGTAGAAGCTTCACCTTCAGTTGGCTCATGTCTCAATTCTGCACCCCTTACCCTTAGGCCTGGACTGTGATCCAGCTCATCTAGGTGAGTGTATGGCATGTTCTGGTTCGTCTGCTCTGCTACGCGCAGATCCACCCGATTGCGACGATAGAGGGAGCCACCAACATCCACCAGGTAAGAACGTGGTGCAACTCTCTGTAGGCATGTGCCCAGCCTCCAAAGTCCTGTGTGGTCTCCCGGCAGCGGTTTCATCCTTATAGTTTCACCCACCTCCAGCTCTGGTAGGCCTCGAGCAGTCCGGTCGTAGAAGCACTTAGCGAGCTGCTTTCTGTGACGCAGTTTGTCCGTAACGCCAACCATGACGCAGGGCTCAAGTAGCTTGTTAGCTACGGGGATAGTAGTCTTTAGACGTCCGGACAGGAGTCGTTGTGCTGGGCTGCTGTCCATGTTTTCGGTGGGTGTGTTCCTCCACTGTAAGATCGCTTTCCATGGGTCGTTGCTGTCGCGCAAGGCCCTGCTTAAAAGGTTTTTTGCAATCTTGACAGCTGATTCTGCCTTGCCATTTGCTTTTGGGTGTCTTGGAGAGGAGGTCACGTGGTCAAACTCCCATTCTGAGGCGAAACGCTTGAACTGTGCAGTGAATTGTGGGCCATTGTCCGTGATTACCTTGTCAGGCTGACCTTGCCTTGCAAACTGCGCCTTGTAGCGCTTTATGACCGTCTCTGCAGACAAGTCAGAGAGCAGTTCAATTTCCCAAAAGTCAGAGTAATGATCAACGAGGAGAAGATAGTCCTTTTGTCTGTGGCTGAATAAGTCCATGCTGATGATTTGCCAGGCCCTTGTGGGCAGTTCGTGTGACATCATGGTTTCCTTTTGCTGTTCATGAGCGTACTCGTTGCATGTGGTACAGTTGCTGACAAAGTCTTTAATTTCTGCTTGCATGTTTGGCCAGTATAATGTTTCACGAGCCTGACGGTAGCATGCGTCACCTCCAACGTGACTGGAGTGTATGCGGGTAAGCATCTCTGGACGTAGTGATTTGGGAATAATGACCTTCTGACCTCTAAACAACACACTGATCTCATCTCGAAAGGTCCAGTATTCTCTCACTGTGAAAGGTGTCTCCTCTTTCAGATATGGCCAACCTGCGAGAGCCATGGACTTCAGTGACTGTAGGTGTTCGTCCTTGTCAGTATGTTGCCTGATCTGGGCTAGGCGGTGATCTGTCACGTTTAAGTAGTCTGCCTGATTGATCTGTTGAACATCTTGTTGTTCCTGCTGTAGCAAACAGATGGCCTGCCGCTGATAGGCAGTGCCTCTACCTGTACATTGTGCTGTTGCCCTGCTCAGTGTGTCGCTGATGTACATCTCAGGTCCTGGCTTGTAAATGACCTTCAGGCTGTAGTTTTGCAGAGTCAGGAGCATACTTTGAAGCCTCTTGGGCGCGTTGAGGAGAGGTTTACTGAATATGGCAATGAGTGGTTTATGGTCAGTTTCAGCGGTGACCAGCTCTCGACCATATAAGTAGTGATGGAATCGCTGGCAGGAGAAGACGATGCTGAGGCACTCTTTCTCAATTTGTGCATAGTTTTGTTCGGTGGGGGTGAGCGCTCTCGAGGCAAACGCAACGGGCTGGCCTTCCTGCATAAGGCAGCATCCAAGTCCCCTTTGGCTAGCGTCGCTCTGGATTGTGACAGGCTTCGTGATGTCGTAGTAGCGCAACACTGGCATGGATGAAGCCAGAGATTTCATCTCCTGCACTGAGGCCTCGTGCTTGGGTAGCCAGTGCCATGGTGTGTCTTTGTCCAGCAACCGGCGCAGAGGCTCACAGACTGCTGATAGGTGTGGCATGAACTTTGCAAGATAGTTTGCAAAGCCGATGAGACGCTGTACTCCTTTTGCATCAGACGGGTTTGGCATGTCGAGGATCGCTTGGACCTTGTCTGGGTCCGGCTTCAGGCCTTTTGCCGAGAGAATGTGGCCATGGAAGTGGACGTCTTTCACCTTGAACTGCAGCTTCTTCAGGCCAAGACGAAGCTTAACTGATCGGCAGCGCTCCATCAGTGCCAGGAGCTTCACATCGTGGTCGCGTTCTGCTTCTTCGTCTGTTTCACCACAGCCTACGATCAGGATATCATCGGCGATGGGTTCAATGCCCTTGAGCCCAGCCAGTAACTCGTGCTGCTTGCGTTGGTATACCTCAGGCGCCACTGAGACACCAAACGGGAGCTTGAGCCAGCGTTTCCGACCCCAGGGGGTCCAGAAGGTAGTCATGAAGCTGCTTTCTTCGTCCAGCTTGCATTGAAGGAATGCATCTCGGGCATCCACCAAGGTGAAAATCCTGGCCTTGGGAAGCTTATAGAGGACATCCTCTAGTGTCGGCATGATGTAGTGGGATCGTTTCAGTGCTTGGTTCAGATGCTTTGGGTCGATGCAGACCCTCAGCTTCTCTGTTTTTTTCACTATGACCATATTGCTGATCCAGTCAGTTGGTTCAGTCACAGATGTCATGTGGCCATCGGCCTCATACTTGTCCAGCTGGGCCTTCACAGCCACTTTCATTGCAATGGGCACATTGCGAGGAGCACACTGGACTGGAGTAATGCTCTCATCCACTTCAAAGTGTACCTCCCCAGGCACTGATTCAACGGGCATGGTGAATACATCGTCATATCTGCTGAGTAGTTGTTCTTTGGACAGGGGTCCATGCTGGACATGATCCACAATGTGCAGGTCATTTGGTACAGTGAACTGCATCAGTCCCAGGCGTTCGCATGTAGAGCCTGAGAGGAGAGGATTTTGACTGGTTTTCACAATCTCGAACTCCAGCTTGTGTTTGCGTCCCCGAATAACACATTCGGTCTCAAAGGTGCCCATAGAGCTTATTAGTTCTCCTGAGTACAGCTTTAGTCTAGTATCGCTGGGAAATAGATGTGTGTCAGGTGCCAGATTGATTTTGTCTTTGTAGCTTATTACGTTGCATGTAGCACCCGAATCCAGTTGACATTGTTGTTGCTTGTTGTGTAATCGTAGTGTCACAAACCATTTCTTCCCTCTTGAGTGTACAGCCCCAATGGATTCATGCATGTAAATGTCACTTTCCCTGTTCAGCTCTGAACATTGAGTAACATCATCAACACAGTGAATCTTGCCCTCACTCACCCTTCTTTTGCTTTTGAGACACACTTTTGCAAAGTGATTATTAGTTCCACAAGCTCTGCATGGTTTTCCATAGGCCGGGCAGTGCTCTTTGCCACGTGTGTGTGTATTCCCACAGTATTTACATGCTACGGGGCTCTCTGTGTTCACCGTTCGTGGTGAATTACTCTGCCTCGATTGGTTTTGTCTGAATGTCTGCCTAGCAACAGCGTGAACAGTATCAACGTCGGAGCGTGGGGTTTCAGTGACTTCAGCAGTGCGGCACATTTTGATGGCAGTTACTAATGTTAAGCCTCTCTCTCTCAGTAGACGCCGGCGCGTATTCTCATTTGCAATTCCCAGTACTATTTTTTCACGAATCAGTTCATCTTTCAATCCGCCGTATTCACAAGTGGCGGATTTCTCTCTCAAACGGGTTACAAAGTTGTGTACTGACTCACCCTCTTCCTGTTTGCAGCTTCCGAAAACGAACCGCTCGTAAATTACGTTTCGGGCGGGTTTGAAGTAATTCTCCAATGCATCCAATATAGCCTTTGCATCACACTGTTGTCGTGCCGTGAGGGTAAGATTGTGCCGGTAGATATGCCTGCATTCGCTGCCCATTAAACTCCTCAGAGTTGCCGCTTGTACCTCGTTGGGTTTCTCATGTAGACCGGTCGCCAGCGCATAGTCCTCGAATTCATCCCTGAAGTTGTCCCAATTAGTATTCCAGTCCCCTGTGAGAACCATGTGATTTGGTGGCGGAATGTTCGCTGCCATAGCAATGGAATAGGAGATTTCTTTGCCTTCAGTCATGGAGGTAGGTAGTGATGCTAGCTAGCCAGCTAACAACGACTTGATCAGTGTTGTGAGTAGGAAACGGCTTGTGTTCGCATATGGAACGTAACTGCGCCTATACTGTACTTAGCTACAAAAATAACAAACGTGTGTTTTCCGAGCCACTTCTGATACCATGTTTCTGTATGATAAGTTGGATTAAGGAATAAAGACAGACACCAATGTTAAGTTCAATAGCCTTGTTAAGCATTGTACAAATCCCTACGCCTGGAGTCTGGGGAACAGTCCAACTAGTCGATTACCTATCAACTAGACTCCGTAACAATACTTTGTAGTTGACCAAATTCAACACTCTCTCACTGAGTAGTTTACATGCACAGGAATAATTCTATATTAAACTGATTATGGCAGTAGGCAGATTATGCAATAGTCATGTAAACACCTTACTCTGCTTATCTTAATCAGCGTAAGGTCAAAATCTAAGTAAGCATATGCCGTTTAAAACACCTGGTTTTCCTTGAAACCTTTCAAACGATTAGGACATGTAAACACCTTAATCAGCGTTCCAGCTGTGTATTTGGTCTGTGCATGTGCCAGCACTGGTAACGCAAGCCTCCTTCTTTTGTGCATATGAAGTGAGTTCGGAACAACTGAACGTATGCGTCTTATAGTTTTCACGTACAAACTTTACATGTCCGAACTCAAATCAAATATACTTCCCAAAAATAATATGGTTGCTGATATAGAACATTTATTGACAATTTCCTGAGTGCCATCAGGTAGCCTGATTTCAGATGTGTCAATGTAAACAGAATTATTAGGAAAACTGTTCTTCTTGCAAAGCATGTACGGATTTTATTTTTTAATTTTTAATTTCACCTTTATTTAACCAGGTAGGCCAGTTGAGAACAAGTTCTCATTTACAACTGCGACCTGGCCAAGATAAAGAAAAGCAGTGCGATAAAAACAATGACACAGAGTTACACATGGGATAAACAAACGTACAGTCAATAACGCAATAGAAAAATCTGTAAACAGTGTGTGCAAATGAAGTATGGAGGTAAGGCAATAAATAGGCCAATAGTGGCAAATTAATTACAATTTAGCAATTTACACTGGAGTGATATATGTGCAGATGAGGATGTGCAAGTACAAATACTAGTGTGCAAAAGAGCAGAAAAACAAAAACAAATATGGGGATGAGGTAGGAAGTTGGTTGGATGAGCTATTTACAGATGGGCTGTGTACGGCTGCAGCGATCAGTAAGCTGCTCTGACAGCTGACGCTTAAAGTTAATGAGGGAGATATAAGTCTCCAACTTCAGTGATTTTTGCAATTTGTTCCAGTCATTGGCAGCAGAGAACTGGAAGGAAAGGCGGCCAAATGAGGTGTTGGCTTTGGGGATGACCAGTGAAATATACCTGCTAGAGCCTGTGCTACGGATGGGTTTTGCTATGGTGACCAGTGAGCTGAGATAAGGCGGAGCTATACCTAGCAAAGACTTAATGATGACCTGGTGCCAGTGGGTTTGGCGACGAATATGTAGCGAGGACCAGCCAACGAGAGCATACATGTCACAGTGGTGGGTAGTATATGGGGCTTTGGTGACAAAACGGATGGCATTGTGATAGACTGCATCCAATTCGCTGAGTAGAGTGTTGGAGGCTATTTTGTAAATGACATCGCCGAAGTCAAGGATCGGTAGGATAGTCAGTTTTACGAGGGTAAGTTTGGCAGCATGAGTGAAGGATGCTTTGTTGCGAAATAGGAAGCCGATTCTAGATTTAACTTTGGATTGGAGATGCTTAATGTGAGTCTGGAAGGATAGTTTGCAGTCTAGCCAGACACCTAGGTATTTATAGTTGTCCACATATTCTAAGTCAGAACCATCCAGAGTAGTGATGCTAGTCGGGCGGGCGGGTGCTGGCAGCGATCGGTTGAAGAGCATGCATTTCGTTTTACTAGCATTTAAGAGCAGCTGGAGGCCACGGAAGGAGTGTTGTATGGTGTTACGCACGCCTCTGAGAAGAGGGAACGCAACTCCCTGCTACAACTCAACTCTCTGAAGTGCAAGAGGTATGGACTGTAGGTGCGAGTAAGGATGACACAAAAGCAGAATTTACCGTTTACTAGAATTTATTTTCTTACACGGTAATATGGGGAAAAGGGGCTGGACGGAACCAAAGCAAAGAAAGTAAATATCAAAGTTCCCCCTCTCCTATCTAACCTGCCTACCCACTGAACTTACCTAACTTAACACCGCCTGGTGCCCTAACCAAAATACAGGGGGTGGTCCGCCCAGGTCTTACCTAGTGTGCCTAGACAGTAAATATACTACGGGTATATGTATGCCCGCGGGCCTCTTGCCTAAGCACTCCCAAAGTGCCTTCTCCTTCCCCCCTGGGAACAAATGAAACAGAGTAATTATTAATGATTTCACAAACACTCACAAACACAGGACATAGAAAAACTGCTACCAACAACAACAGTACATACCACACTTTCTGATACACAACCAACACTATATCACAATCTAATTTTTCTCTCTCAATCTCCAAATCTCTACTCCAAATCTCATCTCTCTTCTCTCTCCTCTCTCAATCTTCACTCTCTTGGGCAGAACACTGGCTTTTATCTTCAGGTGGCAATGGTGATTAGAGTCAGCTGCTTCTTGACGAGGGGGCGGGGTCAGCTCCAATCACCAATTAGCCTGGGGTTGACCAATCAGCTGGTTGGGGAGTACTTCAGGAAGCCATCTCCTGAAACACACACTCAAATACAAAACAGAACACAGAAACTGGGGAACGTAACATATGGCGTTGAAGCTCATTTGGAGGTTTGTTAACACAGTGTCCAAAGAAGGTCCAGATGTATACAGAATGGTGTCGTCTGTGTAGAGGTGCATAAAAGAATCACCTCCAGCAAGAGTGACATCATTGATATATACAGAGAAAAGAGTCAGCCCAAGAATTTAACCCCATAGAAACTGCCAGAAGTCCGGACAACAGGCCCTCCGATTTGACACACAAGTAGTTAGTGAACCAGGCGAGGCAGTCATTAGAGAAACCAAGGCTGTTGAGTCTGCCGATAAGAATACGGTGATTGACAGAGTCGAAAGCCTTGGCCAGGTCGATGAAGTCGGCTGCACAGTACTGTCTTTTACCAATAGTGGTTATAATATCGTTTAGGACCTTGAGCATGGCTGACGTGCAACCGCGACCAGCTCGGAAACCAGATTGCATAGCGGAAAAGGTACGGAGGGATTCGAAATGGTCGGTGATCTTTTTGTTCACTTTGCTTTCGAAGATTTTAGAAAGGCGGGGCAGGATAGAGATAGGTCTGTAACAGTTGCAACAATCGCAGCGGATAATTTTAGGAAGAGAGAGTCCAGATTGTCTAGCCCAGCTGATTTGTAGGGGTCCAGATTTTGCAGCTCTTTCAGAACTCAGCTGTCTAGATTTGGGCCAGTTGCTATGAGGGGTGCAGAGCTGTTGGCCGGGGTAGGGGTTGCCACGTGGAAAGCATGGCCAGCCATAGAGAAATGCTTATTGAAGTTCTCGATTATCGTGGATTTATCAGTGGTGACAGTTTTTCCTAGTCTCAGTGCAGTGTGCAGCTGGGAGGAGGTAGTCTTATTCTCCATGGACTTTACAGTGTCCCAAAACTTTTTGCAATTAGTGCTGAAGGATGCAAATTTCTGTTTGAAAAAGCTAGCCTTTGCTTTATTGCTGGTCAAGGGCAGTCAAGTCTGGAGTGTACCAAGGGCTATATCTGTTCTTAGTTCAACATTTTTTGAAAGGGGCATACTTATTTAAGATGGTGAGGAAAGCACTTTGTAAAGAACAACCAGGCATCCTCTACTGACGGGATGAGGTCAATACCCTTCCAGGATACCCGGGCCAGGTCGATTAGAAAGGCCTGCTCGCAGAAGTGTTTTAGGGAGGATTTGACAGTGATGAGGGGTGGTCGTTTGACCGCGGACCCATAACGGACGCAGGCAATGAGGCAGTGATCGCTGAGATCCTGGTTGAAGACAGCAGAGGTGTATTTAGAGGGCAAGTTGGTCAGGATGATATCTATGAGGGTGCACATGTTTACAGATTTGGGGTTGTACCTGTTAGGTTCCATGATAATTTGTGTGAGATTGTGGGCATCTAGCTTAGATTGTAGCACAGCCACGGTGTTAAGAATATCCCATTTCAGGTCACCTAGCAGTACGAACTCTGGCGATAGATGGGGGAAATCAATTCACATATAGTGTCCTGGGCACAGCTGGGAGCTGAGTGGGTCTATAACAAGCGGCAACAATGAGGGACTTATTTCTGGAGAAATGGATCTTTAAGAGCAGAAGCTCGATTTGTTTGGGCATAGACCTGGATAGTATGGCAGAACTCTGCAGGCTAACTCTACAGTAGATTGCAATTCCACCCCCTTTAGCAGTTCTGTCTTGACGGAAAATGTTGTAATTGGGTATGGAAATTTCAGAATTTTTTGGCCTTCCTAAGCCAGGATTCAGACACGGCTAGGACATCAGGGTTGGCGGAGTGTGCTAAAGCAGTGAATAAAGCAAACTTAGGGATGAGGCTTCTGATGTTAACAATCATGAACCCAAGGCTTTTATGGTTGCAGAAGTCAGCAAATGAGAGCACCTGGGGACACACAGGGCCTGGGATAACCTCTAGATCACCAGAGGAAGAAGAGGATGAGGATAGGGTACGGCTAAAGGCTATAAGAACTGGTGCAGATTTCTGGGTGTGGTAGGATAGACAGGGCATAGTGGCATAGTGCATAGTGTACAGTGTACTGTAAATTTTGGTCTTCCTCAAGGTTCCGTTTTAGGACCATTATTGTTTTCACTATATATTTTACCTCTTGGGGATGTCATTCGAAAACATAATGTTAACTTTCACTGCTATGCAGATGACACACAGCTGTACTTTTCAATGAAACATGGTGAAACCCCAAATTTCCCTCGCTGGAAGCCTGTGTTTCAGACATAAGGAAGTGGATGGCTGCAAACGTTCTACTTTTAAACTCGGACAAAACAGAGATGATTGTTCTAGGTCGCAAGAAACAAAGAGATCTTCTGTTGAATCTGACAATTCATCTTGATGGTTGGACAGTCGCCTCAATTAAAACTGTGAAGGACCTCGGCGTTACTCTGGACCCTTATCTCTCTTTTGACGTATCAAGACTTTTGAAATATAAAGATTGTTTCAAGGACAGCTTTTTTCCATCTGCGTAACATTGCAAAGATCAGAAATTTTCTGTCCAAAATTGATGCAGAAAAATTAATCCATGCTTTTGTTTCTTCTAGGTTAAACTACTGCAATGCTCTACTTTCCGGCTACCCGGATAAAGCAATAAATAAACTTCAGTTAGTGCTAAATACAGCTGCTAGAATCCTGTCTAGAACCCCCCAAAAATGTGATCATATTACTCTAGTGCTAGCCTCCCTACACTGGCTTCCTGTTAAGGCTAGGGCTGATATCAAGGTTTTTCTGCTAACCTACAACGCATTACATGAGCTTGCTCCTACCTATCTTTCCGATTTGGTCCTGCCATACATACCTACACGTATGCTACGGTCACGGGACAAAGGCCTCCTAATTGTCCCTAGAATTTCTAAGCAAACAGCTGGAGGCAGGGCTTTCTCCTGTAGAGCTCCATTTTTATGGAATGGTCTGCCTACCCATGTGAGAGACGCAGACTCGGTCTCAACATTTAAGTCTTTATTGAAGACTCATCTCTTCAGTAGGTCCTATGATTGATTGTAGTCTGGCCCAGGAGTGTGAAGGTGAACGGAAGGGCACTGGAGCAATGAACCACCCTTGCTGTCTCTGCCTGGCCGGTTCCCCTCTCTCCACTGGGATTCTCTGCCTCTAACCCTATTACAGGGGCCGAGTCACTGGCTTACTGGTGCTCTCGCATGCCATCCCTAGGGGGGGTTCGTCACTTGAGTGGGTTGAGTCACTGACGTGGTCTTCCTGTCTGGGTTGGCGGAGTTGTGCCATGGCGGAGATCTTTGTGGTCTATACTCGGCCTTGTCCCAGGATGGTAAGTTTGTGGTTGAAGATATCTTTCTAGTGGTGTGGGGGCTGTGCTTTGCAAAGTGGGTGGGGTTATATCCTGCCTGTTTGGCCCTGTCCGGGTCTACAATCGGATGGGGCCACAATGTCTCCTGACCCTTCCTGTCTCAGCCTCCAGTATTTATGCTGCAGTAGTTTATGTGTCGGGGCGCTAGGGTCAGTCTGTTATATCTGGAGTATTTCTCCAGTGTCCTGTGTGAATTTAAGTATGCTCTCTCTAATTCTCTCTTTCTTTCTTTCTCTCTCTTGGGGGACCTGAGCCCTAGGACCATGCCTCAGGACTACCTGGCATGATGACTCCTTGCTGTCCCCAGTCCACCTGGCCGTGCTGCTGCTCCAGTTACAACTGTTCTGCATGCGGCTATGGAACCCTGACCTGTTCACCGGATGTACTACCTGTCCCAGACCTGCTGTTTTCAACTCTCTAGAGACAGCAGGAGCGGTAGAGATACTCTCAATGATCGGCTATGAAAAGCCAACTTACATTTACTCCTGAGATGCTGACCTTTTGCACCCTCGACAACTACTGTGATTATTATTATTAGACCATGCTGGTCATTTATGAATATTTGAACATCTTGGCCATGTTCTGTTATAATCTCCACCCGGCACAGCCAGAAGAGGACTGGCCACCCCTCATAGCCTGGTTCCTCTCTAGGTTTCTTCCTAGGTTTTGGCCTTTCTAGGGACTTTTTCCTAGCCACCATGCTTCTACACCTGCATTGCTTGCTGTTTGGGGTTTAAGGCTGGGTTTCTGTACAGCACTTTGAGATATCAGCTGATGTAAGAAGGGCTATATAAATACGTTTGATTTGATTTGTACAGACAAGGGTATGGTAGGGTGCGACTACAGTGGGGGTAAACCTAGGCATTGAGTGACGATGAGAGAGGTTGCATCTCTGGAGGCGCTAGTTAAGCTAGGTGCGGTTTCCGTATGTATGGGGGGTGTTGAGCAGGACTAGGGGCTCTGCAGTAAAATAAAACAATGATAGCTGCCCTAATCAACAGTATACAAGGCATATTGACATTAGAGAGAGGCATAAAGCAATCATAGGTGTTGATTGAAAGAGCTAAGACAACAACGGGTGAGACAACAACGGGTAAACAACTAAGACAACAACAATGAGTAAATTGCAATAAATGGGCAGAGGGGGTCAGTTAGCTACACACAGGGCCTGAGTTCGAGGCTGGGGTCGACAGATAAACAAAATGAAGTACCGTGTTAATGAACAGTCCAGCAGGCATCAGCTGTGTAGCTGAGTGATAATAGGGTCCAATGAGCAGCAATAGATGAAACAGGGAGCCGTTCGGTAGTCGATTACTACGCTAGGCGAGTGGGAGACAGTGTTCAGGAAGCTTGCGGGCTGGGGCTAGCAGATGGATCTTCACCACATCCACGACGCAGAGGCCGGTTAAGAGCACATCAGCCGAATTATGTCAGCAGATCAGCAGTGTCGACAAAGGGTACAGGCCAAATTGGCAAGAGAGGTATTGTAGTTGGTGTACTTCGTTTGCTAGCCGGGAGATGGGCCTAGCTCAAGGCTAGCTTGAGGCTAACTGGTGCATGCTTCTGGACAAGGGTGTTAGCCAACAATAGCCACTCGGTAGCAGCTAGCTAGCTGTGAAGATCCGGTGTAAGGGTCCAGAGCTTGCGGCAGTGGGAAAAAAAGCAGTCCGACATGCTCAGGGCTGATATCACGCTGTGCAGACTGGCAGGTATTATACGGGCTATCTGGGCTAAAGCGACTGGTGTCCGTGCTAAAGGTAAAGACTGCTAGTAGTGGCTAACAATGATTAAATAGCTAGTAGGTAGTTTGCTGGATAGCCTCTGATGGCTAGCTTCTGATGGATGTTCCAGTTATAAGGTCTAAAAAATAGCAGATCCGTACCACATTGGGTGAGGCGGGTTGCAGGAAGGTGTATTTAATTTGAAAATGGAAAAAATAGATTGAAATATAATGAAATGTATACAACAAAAACAAAAAGACTGAATATTTACATGGGACAAAAACAAATACGTCTTACTGCTGCGCCATCTTGGAAATCAAACTATTATATTAATATGACTATTCACAATAATCGCATTATTGTGTGCATGTAACTGTACTCATTGACCTCCATACAAAAACTCCTTTCCTTCTTCCTCTCTGATGTGACTCACTGGTCTGGTATCTCTGGCCATTGCTTGAAGGAGTCCAGCTTTTCTCAAATAACATAAAAATTTGATTTTTAAAATTTCATTTTAGCTAACCCTAATGCAGTTCAAAACAACTGGGAACTCGGGAAAAATATGAGGTCAAATCATGACGTCAGTGATCTTTAGGTCGGAGAGTCGGCCTCAATTCCCGAGTTGGAATTTCGAGTTGGATGACCGTTCAAATCGATTTTTCTCAGTCAGAGCTCGTTTTCTTCAGAGTTCCCACTTGATTTGAACGCATTGAAGTCAGAAGTTAGAGATTTCCGAGTTCCCAGTTGTATTGAACGCAGCAGGTTAGGAGAATTAACGTAACAGGATAGGAAAATTAGGTTAAGGTTAGGAAAAGGGTTAGGATTAGCTAAAACGCAAAAATATATATAACTTTTGACTTTAATTTGACAAAAATGTTATCCCTTCTAGCCATTACCATATATCAGGCTTGTAAAAGTGGAGGTTGTGGGCCTCCTGAGTGGCGCAGCGGTCTAAGGCACTGCATCGCAGTACTAGAGGCGTCACTACAGACCTGGGTTCAATCCCAGTCTGTGTTGCAGCCAGCCGCAACCAGTATACCCATGAGCTGGCACATAAAAAATTGTCAAAGACTCGAGTCACCCAAATCATAGACTGTTCTCTCTGCTACCGCACGGCAACCAATACTGGAGCGGCAAGTCTAGGACCAAAAGTTTCCTTAATAGATTCTACCCCGAAGCCATAATACTGCGGAACAATTAGTCAAATGGCCACCCGGACTATTTACATTGACTCTCCCCACCCTTTTGTTTTTACACTGATGCTACTCGCTGATTATTATCTATGCATTCACTTTACAAATTACCTTGGCTAACCTGTACCCTGCACATTTACTCAGTAGCGGTACCCCCTGCATATAGCCTCATTATTGTCATGTAATTTTCTTGTGTTACTTTTAGATTTTTGTTTTGTTTAACTTTAGTTTATTTAGTAAATATTTACTTAACTCTATTTCTTGAACTGCATTCTTGTAAGTAAGCATTTCACAGTAAGGTCTACACATGCTGTATTTAGCGCATGTGACAAATAAAATAAAATAGGATTTGTTTCTATAATTGGTCCAGTGTCGTTGTGAAGAGACCTGGCATTTGGGGGCTATGCATGGTTGTCCGAGCTGTGTGCTAGCAGTTTAAACAGACACCTCGGATCATTCAGCATGTCAACACATACAAAAACAAGTCAATCTCTCCTCCACTTTGAGCCATGAGAGATTTACATGTATATTAAGCATATTATTAATGTTAGTTCTCCATGTACATTTAAGGGCCAGCCGTGCTGCCATGTTCTAAGCCAATTGTAATTTTTCAAGGTCCCTCTTTGTGGCACCTGACCACACGACTGAACAGTAATCTAGGTGCGACTAAACTAGAGCCTGTAGGGCCTGCCTTGTTGATAGTGTTGTTAAAAAGTCAGAGCAATGCTTTATTATGGACAGACTTCTCCCCAACTTAGCTACTTTTGTATCAACATGTTTTGACCATGACAGTTTACAATCCAGGGTTACTCCAAGCAGTTTAGTCACCTCAACTTGCTCAATTTCCACATTATTCATTACAAGATTTAGATGAGGTTTAGGGTTTAGTGAATGATTTGTCCCAAATACAATGCATTTCGTTTTTGAAATGTATTCCTTGCCACCCCTTCTGAAACTAACTGCAGCTCTTTCATAAGTGTTGCAGTGATTTCACTTGCTGTAGTAGCTTATGTGTAGTGTTGAGTCATCCGGATACATAGACACACTGGCTTTACTCAAGGCCAGTTGCATGTCATTAGTAAAGATTGAGAAAAGTAAGGGGCCTAGACAGCTGCCCTGGGGAATTCCTAATTCTACCTGGATTATGTTGGACATGCTTCCATTAAAGAACACGCTATGTGTTCTGTTAGACTGTTAACTCTATATCCACAATATAGCAGGGGGTGTAAAGCCATAACACATACGTTTTTCCATCAGCAGACTATGATCGATAATGTCAAAAGCCGTACTGAAGTCTAACAAAACAGCTCCCACAATCTTTTTTATCATCAATTTCTCTCAGCCAATCATCAGTTATTTGTGTAAGTGCTGTGCTTGTTGAATGCCCTTCCCTATAAGCGTGCTGAAAGTCTGTTGTCAATTTGTTTACAGTAAAATAGCATTGTATCTGGTCAAACACAATTTTTTCCAAAAGTTTACGAAGAGTTGGTAACAAGCTGATTGGTCGGCTATTTGAGCCAGTAAAGGGGGATTTACTATTCTTGGGTAACGGAATGACATTTGCTTCCCTCCAGGCATGAGGGCACATACTTTCTAGTCAGCTTAGATTTTAGATATGGCAAATAGGAGTGGCAATATCGTTCGCTATTATCCTCAGTAGTTGTCCATCCAAGTTGTCAGACCCTGGTGGCTAGTCATTGTTGATAGACAACAATAAATTTTTCACCTCTTCCACACTCACTTTACGGAATTCAAAATTACAATGCTTGTCTCATAATTTGATCAGTTATACTTGGATGTGTAGTGTCAGCGTTTGTTGCTGCCTAAGTTTGCTAATCTTGCCAATGAAAACAATTTTTCTAGTAATTGGCAATATCAGTGGGGTTTGTGATGAATGAGCCATCTGATTCACTTAATTATTAGAGATGAGTTTGTCTTTTTGCCCAAAATGTAATTTAAAGTGTTCATTTAAGGTGCTCCAACACATGTAACTATAATTCCTTATATCATTTATCTTTGTTTCATAGTATAGTTTCTTCTTCTTTTTATTTAGTTTTGTCACATGATTTCTCAATTTGCAGTACATTTGCCAATCGGTTGTGCAGCTAGACTTATTTGACATTCCTTTTACCTCATCCATATCAACCATAAAATAATGTATATTCCTAAACAATCCATGAGGATTTAACCATTTTTACAGTCATTTTCTTAATGGGTGGATGCTTATTAGTAACTGGAATACGCATTTTCATACCAAAAAAATATTATTTACATCAGCAACATAGGAATAACTACAAAACCTCTTGAGAAACATCTTATACATTATATTAGGCCCAGCCTTTGAAACTTTGGTTTTCCTAGATATGGCTACGATATTGTGATCACTATATCCGATGGATTTCGATACAGCTTTAAATCAAATTTCTGCAGCATTAGTTGAGCTTTGATCAAGAAATGTTGATTATTTAATTCCTGTGTTGTTTTTAAGTAAAAAAAAGGTAGGTTGACTGATAATCTGAACCAGGTTGCAAACACTAGTTACAGTTTGATGCTTCTTCTTTAGTGGGCAGCCAAATATTGACTGAAAGGCAGTCAATATTTATATCAACCAGGAAATATATCTCTCTGTTGATATCGCATACATTATCAAGCATTTCACACGTTATCCAGATATTGACTTTTAGCACTTGGTGGTCTATAGCAGCTTCCCACAAGAATGGGCTTTAGGTGAGGCAGATGAACCTGAAGCCATATTACTTCAACATTATTTAACATGAGATTGTTTCTAAGCTTTACAGGAATGTGGTTCTGAACATAAATGGCAACACCTACAATATTGGCATTTCTGTATTTTCTGTAGATGTTATAACCATGTATTGCTACCACTGTATCATCAAAGGTATTATCTAAGTGAGTTTCAGAGATGTCCTCTGACACGGCCTGGTGTAGAGGTCCAGGATGGCAGAAAGCTTGGCCCCAGTGATGTACTGGGCCATACGCACTACCCTGTTCTCTCTACTGCATGGCAAGTGGTACCGGAGTGCTAAGTCTAGGACAAAAAGGCTTCTCAACAGTTTTTACCCCCAAGCCATAAGAGTCCTGAACAGGTAATCAAATGGCTACTTGGACTATTTGCAATGTGTGCCGCGAATGCTGCCATCAATCCACGGTTTCTGGTTGGGGAATGTTTTAATAAACGCTGTGGGTACAACATCACCGATGCATTTGCTAATAAACTCGCTCACCGACTCAGCGTATTCGTCAATGTTGTTGTTTGACGCAATGCGGAACATATACCAGTCCACGTGATCGAAGCAATCTTGAAGCGTGGAATCAGATTGGTTGGACCAGCATTGAACAGACCTGAGCACGGGAGCTTCCTGTTTTAGTTTCTGTCTATAGGCTGGAAGCAACAAAATGGAGTCGTGGTCAGCTTTTCCGAAAGGAGGGCGGGGGAGGGCCTTATATGCGTCGCGGAAGTTAGAATAACAATGATCCAGGGTTTTACCAGCCCTGGTTGCACAATTGATATGTTGATAGAACTTAGGGAGTTCTGTTATTTTTCACTGTCTTTTACTGTTGTTTTTAGTTCTTTACTTACCTATTGTTCACCTAATACCTTTTTTGCACTGTTGGTGCAAAAGGTCTACTACACCTGTTGTATTCGGCGCACGTGACAAATAAACTTTGATAAACTTTGATTTTATCCCAACTATTTTGCAATCTGTATGGCACAATTGTCAACATCCTGGTCCTCAAATGAAACTGGTATACTTTGACTACATATTTTGACTACACCTGAGTTCAGCCATATTATTTGTTGTTATATTTGTTCTATCTTTTCAGGGGGATGAAATTGAAATTGTAGCCAGTTCTGCAATGCTTGTTTGAAAAAGAGAGGTACTTTGAAAAAATGTAATTAATCGAATATGAGACATGGCAATCTGCACAAAGGTAAAAAGGCTATTTTTAAACAATGGATGAGCTTTTCTTAGTAATCTACTTGAGAACCATTTAGGGTTCAAGTAAAACGTTTGAATAAGTGAAGGCTTTAGAGAGAGGTTTAGGGCTTTCATATTTAATAATCTCAACCCACCCAATTCATATTCATTATATAGATAGGCATGCTTTATTTTGTCTGGTTTAATAATCTTTGCTCATATGATTTGAAAAATGTATCATCAGGAGTAGGCAGCGCACTAAGTAAGTGAGTAAACTGAGATATGACCAAGGAGTTAATCAAGGCAATTTTTTTCCATAAATAGACAATTATTTACCTCTCCATGGTTGCAGGATATTGTCTATTTTTACAAGTTTTCTATTGAAATTCATTGTGGAGAGCTTATTTATAGCTTTTGTGATATGAATACCAAGTATGTCTCCTTCACCATCAGCCCATTTTATAGGAAAACTGCAGGGTAATGTGAAAAATGTATTTTTTAAAGATCCAATACGTAATATTGTACACTTATCATTATTAGGTTTTAGTCCAGAGAGTACAGAAAAGTTATCTAGATCTTCAAGAGACATTGCAGGGATCTAGCTTGTGGACTTAATATAAAACTTGAGTCATCGGCATACATGGACACCTTTGTTTTTAAGCCTTGGATTTCTAATCATCTAATGTTGTTATTGGATCTGATTTCAATGGCTAGTATTTCGATGGCTATAACGAATAGATATGGTGACAGCGGAAACCCTTGTTTAACTCCTCTTGACAATTCAAAACTCTCTGAGAAGTAGAGTTTATTTACGTAGAGTAGAGTTTATTTACTATTTTACACATGGGGTTGCTATGCATACTTTTTACCAATTTTATAAGAGAATTACCTCAATTGAAAAAATCCAGGCATTTATAAATGAAATCCAGTCTTACTTTATCAATGCCATTTAAAAATCCGCTATAAATACCAGGCCTGGCTTCTTAGATGTTTCATGATGTTTTATTATTTCTAGTAGTTGTCATATATTATCTCCAATGTTGTCACGCCCTGACCTTAGAGAGCCGTTATATTTCTCTATTTGGTTAGGTCAGGGTGTGATTTGGGGTGGGAATTCTATGTTGTCTATTTCTTTGTTGTTTTTGCCTAGTGTGGTTCCCAATCAGAGGCAGCTGTCTTTCGTTGTCTCTGATTGGGGATCATATAAAAGTTGTCATTTTCCGTTTGGGTTTTGTGGGGTGTTGTTTTCCGTTTAGAATCTGTGCCTGACGGAACTTTTTGTTTTTGTATTCGTTATTTTTGTTTGAGTGATAATTGACAATAAAGACCATGAACACTTTCCACGCTGCGCTTTGGTCCACTCTTCCTTACACGGCGAGCGTTGCAAATGTATTGTCCATGTAAAAAACCTGTCTGATCAGGATGAACAATGCATGGTAAAACCCTTTAAATTCTGAGTGCTCTGCATTTGGCTAGTATTTTTGCATCACAACATTGAAGTGTGAGGGGCCTCTAGTTTTTTAGACTGGATCTTTATATTTGCCATCTGGGTCTTGTTTTAATAATAGTGAAATCAGATCTTCCCGCTGAGTACCTGACAGACTACCATTTCTAAAGGAGTAGTTAAAACAATCTAACAATGGTAGCTAGCTATTACACCTTCTGATAACCTCGTAGCCTCAGCTAAGCAACATATGGCAGGCTATGGAACCATTATCGGCATTGGGTAAGGAAATATTTGTGTGTTGATGTAACTACCAATCCTGTTTATTAATTGAAAACGAGGGTTGTCTTTGCTTTATAACCTTACATGACTGACACCTGCATTAATCCATGCATACGGTTGCAACCCAGCCTGGCAGGATAACCAATGCAATGGCTAAGGCAGGGATATCTTGCTAGCTAACTACCACCCACTGGCTCAACCAAACTGACTGGTCATTCGGTGTTCAAACAAGATAGCTGAAAGATAACAAGACAACAACTGGAACTCAGCTAGGTAGTTGTGGGCAACAGATGGGCTAGCTAATGTTAGACAGCTAGCTAGAGGACATCTGTTTTTGCATACATGCATGCTGCACAGTCAGTGGCGGTGGGTGTAGATTGGATAAGTTAAAATACTGTGAGATAATTGTCACTATTTTCGTAAATGGAACAGTTTAGCTATCTATCCAACATTGCAATTAGAGCTAGCTAGCTGTATGTACTTACAAAAAAAATACATACAAATGCATGGCTCTGTACTATCTCAAATCAAATCAACATTTTATATGTCACATGCGCCGAATACAACGGGTGTAGACCTTGCCTACTTACAAATAAATGCTTACTTACAAATCCTTAACCCTTGTGTGCTGTTCATGTTTTTGTTATTCGCCCAATGGTTGTGGGTCTGATGGACCCACAACAGTATTGGGTTTTTAAAACAACACAGCCATAAAAATTTACATAAAAATACCTAATACTTAGTAATTAGTTGTTGAATTATATCAATTACAAGAAATATAGACAGCATATATAGTTAATATTTGCCATTTACCTCTGCTAAATCACAAATGTGATTTTTCTCAACAAAAATCAACTATAATCAAGACATGGGTGTAATAAATCATGTTTATCTTGAACAAATATAAATGAAACAAGGTTTTCATCACTATTGATGTTAATTGCTTTGAACTGAACAAATTGGAAGGACAAATTTTACATACAGTATTTTATGGAAATGATAAAAGGCTCGTCTACACACCACATGAGGGACAGAGCTTTACTGTGTGTGTGTGTGTTGCAAATGTTTTTCCTGCACTTGATGAATGTGTACTGTGTCTTCCTCTCCTTCTTGGGTCCACACACATTGCAGTGCTTCTTCTTGTTGCTACCGGCTACCGGCTGCATTTTGCTAACATCTCACTCACTCACATATATAGTTACAGTAGGCCAAGGTGGGAGAGTCAGACACGCACACATGCAACAACATCACTCACACATACTTCTGGTATTGGAGTTGTCCATTATGATTTCCATTATGATTTCTGTTTTTTGATGTTCCTGGCCATAGATTCTTCCTTCTCTATGCAACGTACTCATGAGTAACACATTTTTGCCATTCTTTGGCACGTAGGATACTAGGGACGTGTCGCCCGTGAACACAAACTGAGAGGAATTGATAGGCTTGTTCTGTGTATTCAACAGCTGAGGTGGGAGCTCTGTCCTGTTTTTTGGTACCGTTCCTACGATCGTCAGCTTCCTCTTGAGGAGCACCTGTTGTACCGATCGTTGTCTTCTTTGGACGAGGAATAGGAAGGATCGGACCAATGCAGCGTGGTACGTGTCCATGTTAAATGTATTATAACTGAACACAGAATACAAAATAACAAAAGTGAAACAACGAAAATCGAAACAGTCCTGCAAGGTGACAAAACAGGAAACAACTACCGACAAACACAGGTGGGAACAGGCTACCTAAGTATGGTTCTCAATCAGAGACAATGATAGACAGCTGCCTCTGATTGGGAGCCATACCAGGCCAAACACATAGAAATACAACACACAGAACAAAACATAGAATGAAAACATAGAATGCCCACCCCAACTCACGCCCTGACCAAACCAAAATAGAGACATAAAAAAGTAACTAAGGTCAGGACGTAACACCTGTCTCAGCTTGTGTGAAGTAAAAAAGTTAATGCATGTGACGTTGTGGCCACGGAGTCCCTGTGTCACATCCAGGACAACCTGCATCCCTTGGTTCTTCTCAGGGGCTCCTCCATCTGTCTTCCCCGTATACACTTGCAAGTTCCACGCATATGATGTAGCAGCATCACAAGCAGCACAGATCTTGATTCCATATTCTGTGGGTTTAGATGGTATGTTGTGCCTGAAGGGGCAGAGGCCCCAAAATCAAAATGGCATAAGCTGCTCATCAACAGTAACGTTGGGCCCAGGGTTGTAAAACAGGGAAAGGCAGTTCACCTACTTGTCCCACACTGACCTGATTGCAGCTAGCTTGTTTCTCTGCCGCCGTTCTGGTCTGGTGTCTCAGTTATCGAAGATGGTAATCCTGGAAATAATGTGGAAGTTTTTCAGAGAATTTATTGCACGGAAAAGTTATCCCCCAATTTCTGCATCCCACAAGGATTCTGTGGCAAGGATAAGCAAGGATAAGAACGCTAAAGTATGCATGTACAGTTGAAGTCGGAAGTTTACATAAACTTATATTGGAGTCATTGAAACACATTTTTCAAGCACTCTACAAATGTCTTGTTAACAAACTATAGGTTTGGCAAGTCGGTTAGGACATCTACTTTGTGATGACACAATATTTTTTCCAACATTTGTTTACAGTTTATTTCACTTATAATTCACTGTATCACAATTCCAGTGGGTCAGAAGTTTACATACACTGAGTTGACTGTGCCTTTAAACAGCTTGGGAAATTCCATAAAATGATGTCATGGTTTTAGAAGCTTCTGATAGGCTAATTTACATAATTTGAGTCAATTGGTGGTGTACCTGTGGATGTATTTCAAGGCCTACCTTCAAACTCAGTGCCTCTTTGCTTGACATCATGGGAAAATCAAAATAAATCAGCCAAGACCTCAGAAAAAAAAGTAGACCTCCACAAGTCTGGTTCATCCCTGGGAGCAATTTCCAAGTAACTGAAGGTACCACGTTCATCTGTACAAAAAATAGTACTCATGGATAAACACCATGGGACCACACATACCACAGTCATACTGTCACGAATACCATCGAAGGTGGCTCCCCTTCCTGTTCGGGTGGCGCTCGGCGGTTGTCGTCGCCGGTCTACTAGCTGCCACCGATCCCTTTTTCCTTTTCGTTTGTTTTTGTCTAATTGTTTTCACCTGTTCCTTGTTGGGGTTTTGGGATGGGTGTTAAGTTTGTTTAGCCCGCTGGTGTTTGTGCGGGCTTGTTGTTATTTTGACGTATGTGGTGTTTGTGTTCTTTTGGGGTTTCGCTGTCCGGTATTTTTATTTAAGTTTGTTTAGCCCGCTGGTGTTTGTGCGGGCTTGTTGTTATTTTGAAGTGGATGGTGGTTTGTGTCCGTGTATTGGTTATCGAGATCTAAATTCCATCACTGTGGGTTTCAGTTACCCACTACCTCTCATCGCTACGGCGGTGGAATCATTTCACGGGGCGTGATTCTTCACGAAACTGGACCTCAGTAGCGCGTATAATCTGGTGCGTATTCGGGAGGGAGATGAGTGGAAAACCGCGTTTAGTACAACATCTGGCCATTATGAGTACCTCGTCATGCCGTACGGGTTAAAGAATGCTCCAGCCATCTTTCAATCCTTTGTTGATGAGATTCTCAGAGACCTGCACGGACAGGGTGTAGTGGTGTATATTGACGACATCTTGATTTACTCCGCTACACGCGCCGCGCATGTGTCTCTGGTACGCAAGGTTCTTGGGCGATTGCTGGAGCATGACCTGTACGTGAAGGCGGAGAAATGTGAGTTTTCCAAACGAGCCGTTTCCTTCCTGGGTTATCACATTTCCACCGTGCGTCAAGGCCGTGCGTGATTGGCCGACTCCGACCACGGTAAAGGAGGTGCAGCGGTTTTTAGGGTTTGCCAATTACTACCGGAGGTTTATCCGGGGCTTTGGTCAAGTAGCGGCTCCTATTACCTCACTGCTGAAGGGGGGGCCGGTGCGTTTGCAGTGGTCAGCAAAGGCGGACGGTGCTTTCCGTCGTTTGAAGGCGCTGTTCACTGACGCGCCAGTGCTTGCGCATCCGGACCCTTCTTTGGCATTCATTGTAGAGGTGGACGCATCCGAGGCTGGGGTTGGAGCGGTGCTCTCACAGCGCTCGGGTACGCCACCGAAGCTCCGCCGCTGTGCTTTTTTTTCAAAGAAGCACGGGCCAGTGGAGCGGAATTATGATGTGGGAGATAGGGAGCTGTTGGCCATGGTTAAGGCCCTGAAGTTGTGAAGACACTTGCTTGAGGGGGCTAAGCACCCTTTCCTCATCTGGACTGACCACCGTAACCTGGAGTATATCCGATCAGCTAGGAGACCTATCCTCGTCAGGCAAGCTGGGCCATGTATTTCACCCGATTTCGTTTTACGATCTCGTATCGACCAGGTTCCCTCGATACTAAGGCCGATGCGCTGTCCCGCCTATATGACACTGATGACCGGTCCATCGATCCTACTCCCATCATTCCGGCTGCCAAGCTGGTAGCACCGGTAGTATAGGAGGTGGACGCGGACATCGAGCGGGCACTAAGGGAGGAACCTGCGCCTCCACAGTGCCCGGAGGGTCGTCGGTACGTGCCGCTCGCTGTTCGTGATCAATTGATTCGGTGGGCTCATAGTCTACCCTCGTCAGGTCACCCGGGTATTTTGAGGACGGTGCGAGGTCTTAGAGGGAAGTACTGGTGGCCTAACTTGTTGAGAGACGTGCGCTTCTATATCTCCTCCTGTTCGGTGTGCAACCAGAGTAAGGCTCCTAAGCACTTGCCATGGGGGAAATTACATCCCCTCCCCGTTCCACAACGGCCGTGGTCCCATCTATCGGTGGATTTTCTTACGGATCTTCCCCTGTCTCAGGGGAATACGACGATCCTGGTCGTTGTGGATCGGTTCTCGAAGTCCTGCCGTCTTAAGCTAAGGTAACTGAACTAAATGACTATTGCCCTGTAGCACTCACTTCTGTCATCATGAAGTACTTTTAGAGACTAGTCCAGGATTATATCTACCTGTTACCCTTGTCATGACGTTGGCCTGTTGGGGGAGGTTTACGACCCCCATAAATACTTTCTCCTTTTTCCTCTCTCTACTCTACCGATGTGACTATTGAAAATCCCTTTGTTAACATGGAGAGTCTGGTAACATCAAAAGGTGGGAAACTGAAGCATATTTCGATAATCCAACCAGTTGAAAATATGTGTTGGTACTTAATGAATATGATGTCAGATCAGTTGGCGTCAGAGACATTATTACTGATGATAGGACAACATAAACTGTATCTTGGAAAGTCTATACATTCAGTTATCAGATTCACATGGAATTGTTTTTAAAATGTTTGCAATTTAAATGTTTAACTATTAAACTATTTGTGAAAAGATTAAATGTAATTTTAGCTTCTAAATGAAAGAATTGGTTTTCATGAGTGAACTATGCTCAACTCAGTGGCCCCGCCCATGTGAACAGACACTTTTGTAAACTATGAAACACAGCCTCTCTCTCCCAACCCTATTTAAGCCCATTTAAGAAAATGTAACTTCCTGTTCCGAGGACGTGAGGACGACGGCCCTACGTTAAAAAGGCTCAGATAATAACCTAACGAAATTAGCATCGCGTTCAATGTGAAGGTGACTATCGACACACCGAAAGGATGAATTTCGACTATACCAGACAGAATATAGCATGAGCATATAGAATGGCACCTTGGTATGAACTTTGAACTCTTATTCACTAAAGAAGTGATACCCTCTCCGCCCGCTAAACGTGGGCTAGGAGAGGACGAACAGAGTATCAATTCTACCACGCTCCAGTTCACCACTAGACATTCTTCAGAGGACCAGAGATCCATGCTGGACCACACCGCCTTCTATCGACGACCAATCTAACGAAGCACAGCTCAGAGTAAATATTTATTGCATTTTCCTTTTTCAAATGGGCGGTTAATTAGAATGCATAAGATACTGTATTTACGATAGCATAGCTGCCTACGGCCCGATAGAGACACAAAACCTCTTTGCTCCCCAGTCTTCCCGCTCTTTCACTCAAACCCAACCCCCTTTCTTTGTGTAACCAGCTGTCATATCTGTTCCGTCCGCTAGGGACGTTTTCTTTTATGACATAATTTGTAATCAATGTTTGATCCATTCTTTGTAGATGTAATTCTGTGTGATTTTAGGTATTTAGTAAATAAATAATTAAACCAAATTTTGTATTGCTGATTCAACTTGTTAGCCAGGGTTCGTGAAGATAACCAAGAATTTACCACTTTCAGATGAGACTAAATAAGGTGATGATTGAATATTGACTGCTATTGAGGTAAAAGATGACTGGGTCTTTAAGAGTTTATTCAGAAGTATGTAAGAATGCTGTTCATTGACTACAGCTCAGCATTGAACTCCATAGTACCCTTCAAACTCATCATTAAGCTTGAGACCCTGGGTCTCGACGACGCCCTGTGCAACTGGGTACTGGACTTCCTGACGGGCCGCCCCCTGGTGGTGAAGGTAGGAAACAACATCTCCACACCGCTGATCCTCAACACTGGGGCCCCACAAGGGTGCGTTCTCAGCCGTCTCCTGTACTCCCTGTTCACCCACGACTGCGTGGCCATGTACGCCTCCAACTCAATCATCAAGATTGCAGACGACACTGCAGTGGTAGGCTTGATTTACAACAACGACGAGACAGCCTACAGGGAGGAGGTGAGAGCCCTCGGATTGTGGCGTCAGGAAAATAACCTCTCACTCAATGTCAGCAAAACAAAAGAGATGATCTTGGACTTCAGGAAACAGCAAAGGGAGCAACCAGTCTCTACATCGACGGAACAGCAGTGGAGATGGTGGAAAGTTTTAATTTCCTCGGTGTACATATCACCGACAAACTGAAATGGTCCACGCACACAGTGTGGTGAAGAAGGCGCAACAGCGCCTCTTCAACCTCAGGAGGCTGAAAAAATGTGGCTTTTCAACGAAAACCCTCACTAACTTTTACAGGTGTACAATTGATAGCATCCTGTCAGGCTGTATCACCGCCTGGTACGGCAACTGCACCGCCCACAACTGCAGGGCTCTCCAGATGGTGGTGCGGTCTGCACAACACATAATCGGGGGTAAACTACCTGCCCTCTAGGACACCTACAATATCCGATGTCACAGGAAGGCAAAAAATATCAAGGACAATAACCACCCAAGTCACTACCTGTTCACCCCGCTTCCATCCAGAAGGCGAGGTCAGTACAAGTGCAATAGAGTTGGGACAGAGAGATTGAAAAACAGCTTCTATCTCAAGGCCACCAGATTGTTAAACAGCACCACTACCACAGAGAGGCGGCTGCCTACCTACAGACTTGATATCATTGGCCACTTTAATAAATAGAACACGAGTCACTTGAATAATGCCACTTTAAGAATTTTTACATTACTCATCTCATATGTACGTATATATTGTATACTGTATCCTTCACTATCTATTCTTTACTATCTGTTGCATCTTAGCCGCTCTTTCACTGCTCATCCATATATTTTATACTTATATATTATCATCCCATTCCTTTACTAGATTGTGTGTATTAGGTTTTATTGTGGAATTGTTAGATATTAGGTTTTGTTGTGGAATTGTTAGATATGACCTATTAGATACTGCTGCACTGTTGGATCTAGAAGCATAAGTATTTCGCTAGACTTGCAAAAACATCTGATAACCATGTGTATGTGACCAATAACATTTTATTTTATTTGATACAAGGGGTACTGGTATAGAGTCAATGCGCAGGGCCACAGGTTAGTCAAGGTAATTTAGGTAATATGTACAGAACCAGTAAAAGTTTGGACACACCTACTCATTCCAGGGTTTTTCTCTATTTTCTACATGGTAGAATAATAGTTGTCATGCCCTGACCGTAGAGATCCTTTTTATGTCTCTATTTTGGTTTGTCAGGACCCGGTTATGAACTCAGGTCTCCGTTGAGAGAAACAGTCACTTAGCCACTAATGGTCGGCAGAACCCAGAAGATGAGGCAGACACAGCAGTACTTGAGACGGTGTTTTAATAAAGTAAAAAGGAAAGTACTTCAGGCAAAAATATAAATCCACAACGTCAAAAGTAATTCCAAGAGAAAAAAGGTATATCCTCCAAGTCACAAGGTAAATCCACAAAAGTGGTAAGTACAGCAGGGAAAAAAACTCAAAAGAAAAATCTAAAATAAATAAATGAGAACAGAGTACCTCAAGAGAATCCAACTGGAGTAACAAAAGTTCACAGCATGGCTGTGGCTGGGTGCTAACATTCAAACACAGAGCAAAGAACTGAGGAAAACTAAGGGTTTAAATAGATTCAAGGGAAACGAGGCACAGGTGCAAATGATAACTGGAAATAAGGGAAAACAAAAGGGTCAAAAAAGCCCAATGGGGGCATCTAGTGACCAAAACAGGAACAATCCTGGCCAAATCCTGACAGAATCCCCCACCTAGGAACGGCTCCTAACGTTCCTACCAGCCTTCTCAGGGTGGAGGGCCCTGAACTGACGAATGAGGCTACGGTCCCGAGGAGCGCTCCTGGGTTCCTGCCAAAGACATACTGGACCCTGACCTCATTCATCAGTTCAGGGCTCTCCACCCTGAGAAGGCTGGTAGGAACGTCAGGAGCCGTTCCTAGGTGGGGGATTCTGTCAACCGTTTTTGTTTTGTTCTAGTATTCATTAAAAGTAATTATGAGTACTTACCACGCTGCACCTTGGTCTTCTCCTTCTCCTCGATACGACGATCGTTACAATAGTGATAACCATCAAAACTATGAAATAACACAGCATCATGTTGTAACCAAAAAAAAGTGTTAGTTTTGATGTTTTCAATAATATTCTACAATGTAGAAAATAGTAAAAATAAACACTTGAATGAGTAGGTGTGTCCAAACTTTTGACTGGTACTATGTGTATATATATATAAAAAAATGGATATTCATTTGAGGGCCTCAAAGGCCGCCAGTAGCCCATCCCTGAGCTAGATGATGATTAACCGTGTTGAGCCACAACTCTGAGGTTATACCTGGGTATGTGTCTGAGCCATTTAGGGATTGCATCCAGTTACCCACCTAGCTCTGCCCTCTTCAAGCTTTCAAGCTTTCCATGCCCATAGTCACAATCGCTGTCACTACTCTGCTGTCATTCACAGAGACCTGGCACCCCCTGCTAAAGATGATGAACACCTCTTTAAGGGGAATAAAGGCAAATGTAGAAAAAAATGCTATGTTCCTAAACCCCTGTGACTCGTTGAACTGTCTGTGAAAGTGCGCCTCTCTCTCACTCTTGGTTCTTTCAAGTCAACTGGGAACTCAGGGGGAAAAATGAGGTCAAATCATGACATCAGTGATCTTCAGGTTGGAATGTTAGAGCATATACATTTTATGTGATAAATGTGTGTCACGGGTTCACAATTGAACTTTCTCTGAGATCTCTGCCAAACAGCGAAGAAAGGTTGCCGACTGTAACGGGCTTCCTCCTTCTCCTCATCCGAAGAGGAGTAGCAAGGATTTGACCAACGTGCAGCGGGTTGTGAATACATAATGATTTATTAGACAAACGACGAAACACGAAAACAAACACTTGGAAAGATTTACAAAATAACAAAACAACGTAGACTGACCTGAACGTAAGAACTTACATGTAACACGAAGAACGCACGAACAGGGAAAAACAGACTACACAAAAACCGAACGAACAAACATACCGAAACAGTCCCGTGTGGCGCAACATACACAGACACGGAAGACAACCACCCACAACAAACAATGTGAAACAACCTACCTTAATATGACTCTCAATTAGAGGAAACGCCAAACACCTGCCTCTAATTGAGAGCCATACCAGGCAACACATTAACCCAACATAGAAAACACATAACATAGACTACCCACCCAAATTCACGTCCTGTCCAATTAAACACATACCAAAACAACAGAAAACAGGTCAGGAACGTGACAGAACCCCCCCCTCAAGGTGCGAACTCCGGGCGCACCCCTAAAACTCAAGGGGAGGGTCTGGGTGGGCATCTGTCCGCGGTGGCGGCTCCGGCGGTGGGCGAGGACACCACTCCACCACTGTCTTTGTCCCCCTCCTTAGCGTCCTTTGAGTGGCGACCCTCGCCCCCGACCATGGTCCAGGAACCCTCGCTAAGGCCCCTCCACAATAGAGGAGACAACTCAGGACAGAGAGGTAGCTAAGGACAAAGAGGTAGCTAAGGACAAAGAGGTAGCTAAGGACAAAGAGGTAGCTAAGGACAGAGAGGTAGCTAAGGACAGAGAGGTAGCTCAGGACAGAGGGACAACTCTGGACTAGTGGCAGCTCCGGACTGAGTGGCAGCTCCGGACTGAGTGGCAGCTCCGGACTGAGTGGCAGCTCCGGACTGGTGGGCAGCTCATGACTGGTGGGCAGCTCATGACTGGTGGGCAGCTCATGACTGGAGGGCAGCTCATGACTGGAGGGCAGCTCATGACTGGAGGGCAGCTCATGACTGGAGGGCAGCTCATGACTGGCTGGCGGTTCTGGCAGCTCCTGACTGGCTGGCGGCTCTGGCAGCTCCTGACTGGCTGGCGGCTCTGGCAGCTCCTGACTGGCTGGCGGCTCTGGCAGCTCCTGACTGGCTGGCGGCTCTGGCAGCTCCTGACTGGCTGGCGGCTCTGGCGGCTCCTGACTGACGGGCGGCTCTAATGGCTCGGGACAGACGGGCGGCTCTAATGGCTCGTGGCAGACGGGCGGCTCTAATGGCGCTGGGCAGACGGATGGCTCAGACGGCGCTGGGCAGACAGATGGCTCAGACGGCGCTGGGCAGACAGATGGCTCAGACGGCGCTGGGCAGACAGATGGCTCAGACGGCGCTGGGCAGACAGATGGCTCAGACGGCGCTGGGCAGACAGATGGCTCAGACGGCGCTGGGCAGACAGATGGCTCAGACGGCGCTGGGCAGACAGATGGCTCAGACGGCGCTGGGCAGACAGATGGCTCAGACGGCGCTGGGCAGACGAGCAGTGCAGGCGGCGTTGGGCAGACAGCCGACTCTGACCTGCTGAGGCGCACAGTAGGCCTGGTGCGTGGTGCCAGACCTGGTGGTACCGGACTGGAGATACGCACATCAAAGCTAGTACGGGGAGCAGGAACAGGGCACACTGGACTCTCGATGCGCACTATAGGCCTGGTGCGTGGTACCGGAACTGGAGGTACCGGGCTGAGGGCACGCACCTCAGGGCGAGTGCGGGGAGAAGGAACAGGGCTCTGGAGACGCACTGGAAGCCTGGTGCGTGGTGTAGGTACTGGTGGTACTGAGCTGGGGCGGGAAGGTGGCGCCGGATATACCGGACCGTGCAGGCGTAATGGCTCCCTTGAGCACTGAGCCTGCCCAACCTTACCTGGTTGAATGCTCCCCGTCGCCCGACCAGTGCGGGGAGGTGGAATAACCCGCACCGGGCTATGTAGGCGAACCGTGGACACCATGCGTAAGGCTGGTGCCATGTAAGCCGGCCCGAGGAGACGTACTAGGAGACGTACCTACCTGCCGTCGGCCCACTACCTCTTAGCCCCCCCCCAAGAAATTTTTGGGTAGTACTCACGGGCTTTTCGGGCTTCCGTGCTAGACGCATCCCCTCATAACGCCGGTTCCTCTCTCCGGTTTCCTCCGCTCTCCGAGCTGCCTCCAGCTGTTCCCATGGGCGGCGATTCACTTCCACTTTAGCCCATGGTCCTTTTCCTTCCATGATTTTCTCCCAAGACCAGAAATCCTGCTTCGTGCGCTGTCCGTTAACCCGCTGCTTGATCCGGGTTTGGTGGGTGGTTCTGTAACGGGCTTCCTCCTTCTCCTCATCCGAAGAGGAGTAGCAAGGATTTGACCAACGTGCAGCGGGTTGTGAATACATAATGATTTATTAGACAAACGACGAAACACGAAAACAAACACTTGGAAAGATTTACAAAATAACAAAACAACATAGACTGACCTGAACGTAAGAACTTACATGTAACACGAAGAACGCACGAACAGGGAAAAACAGACTACACAAAAACCGAACGAACAAACATACCGAAACAGTCCCATGTGGCGCAACATACACAGACACGGAAGACAACCACCCACAACAAACAATGTGAAACAACCTACCTTAATATGACTCTCAATTAGAGGAAACGCCAAACACCTGCCTCTAATTGAGAGCCATACCAGGCAACCCATTAACCCAACATAGAAAACACATAACATAGACTACCCACCCAAATTCACGCCCTGACCAATTAAACACATACCAAAACAACAGAAAACAGGTCAGGAACGTTACACCGACCTAATCCCGCCTCCCACTTTTAACTTGTAACCCCATTGAAAATAATTTTATTTGCCATTCAACATTGTCAATCTTCACTCTCTGACTGTGTAGGCTCATTGCATGGTGTAACGGCAGTCTAGCTCTCCCTCCTCCTAGGACGAGGAGAGTCGAGAAGGATCAGAGGACCAATGTGCAGCGTGGTAATTATACATAATGAATTTAATCAAACAAAACAAGACACTATACAAACTGACAAAACACACTAACCGTCACAGTCCCGTGTAGCACCAACCCTGACACAGGAACAATCACCCACAAACAAACAGTGAGAACAGCCTACCTTAATATGGTTCTCAATCAGAGGAAACGTCAAACACCTGCCTCTAATTGTGAACCATATCAGGCAACAATTTAACCCAACATAGAAACAGACAAACTAGACACACAACATAGAATTCCCACCCAGCTCACGTCCTGACCAACACTAAACAAGCAAAACACATACGAACTCTGGTCAGGACGTTACACATGGTTTGAGCAGATCATTATGGCAAAATATATGAGTGTTCAACATAACTTCCATTTCATAGGATAACACATATGGGCTTTAAGGCAAATTTATGTAACACATTTTTTATTCGATTGTAACTTTTCTACAGTAGTCAGCTGACGGCAAGCATATCCTTGTAAATGAATTGCTGTTGTAGATATAATAGATATATCCATGTATCAGTACCTAGGCTATCAAAATGTATATAAAGGGTGGGTCTTATCCTGAATGCTGACTGGCCTCATTCCAGCCGGTATCTATTTCACAAGTTACCACCGGCTGAATCTATGATGTTAACATGCCTACTTACCTTGTTCCATCTGACTGGCAATCCACTGTCTCATCAGCCCAGCCAGGCAATTTATAAGTTTGATTTCCACTATATAAAACATCTAGAAATTATCTCACATTTCTTTTAGACTAACATTTTGTTTTCAACAGCGGAGATTTGTATAAACCTTGCTGTCTGTCTCTCCGACATTTCCAACATTGTTTCAATATTCAAATTCGATCTCCAGCTATAACGTATTGAGAGTCGGGATGAGACAGACAGGCAGGCAGCTTTTCTCAGCAAGTCAAAATCATGAATCAGCATAATTGTTCTGGATATACAAAGAAATATCAATAGAAAACAGGTCAAATGAAACAAAGTGCAGCTAGTTTGCAGTCTTTCCAGCTTCAGTTTGAAGTGATTGTGTTAACTGTGTTGTTGGCTATAAAATGGGAAAGTATTCTTATAACCTGTGTTTGCATCAAATACCCTACTTATTGAAATTTGTGTATTGATTATATATAGCATACAGTACATGATGAATTCTGATCACTGCAATCAACAGCTGCAGTGTTGCTGATTGGATTACCCATACCATAGAATAGGCTATGTGAAAGGTTATAAAGACAGAAGGCAGACACATGGAATTATTTGATTTGGCTGGAACATGGCATGACAGAAAATTAGGCAGATATTTTCTTATCTAAAATGTGGCTGAATCTTTGCTTCAGTATAGGCTACATTTCTCGAGCTCGTTATTGTGTTGTTTCACTAACGGGACTCGAGCCTGGATGGACTCATGCTTGGTAAAAACTTTAAAGCATATTGCACACTATATTCCAAAATTCTAACAAAATACACCAGCGACATCATTTAGGAGATAAAGGTTGTGAGCACAGTGTTTCTGATCAGATTGACAATTATCTTCTAATATATTTGTATGGCAATACGATGCTATCTTTAGAGCACAGCATTTTCCGCTTGGTTTCCAGAGCGAAAGAGAAATTAAATAGGCTACTATTGGTAACAACCAAAATAAGATGGTCATACCATGTAACCCAATTGGTTCGGACGCTACAGACAAAAATATGCACATCAGCGTTACCAATTTCACATGCGTCCACCATCAAACGGAGAAGACCATTGTGTTCGTGAGAGTCCCCCCTTTCCATAGAGTAGTCATATCGTTTTTAGGCCACACCGTTCGGACTGTACAGACATTTTCATGAGAACGGGTTTCTTTCGAGATGCCTCCTGGTGCAGATGTGGAAGGCCGATGTAGGCGAATGCGGTCTATTGAGAAAAGATATCTGTAGTTTAAACTGATGGATTTTGACAGGGATTTTTTTATTATGTTACTTAGATTTACGCATGGGTGCGTCAATAGACTCTTTAAAGTGTTTAATCCTTATAAGTACTAAACACATACTATCATTAGCAAAGCTGATGCCACGCCCACCTGTGTATTTCTATCATACTCACACACACACACAAACAAACACATACACGCATACACACACACAAAATAGGAGTAACGTTATTACACAGTAATTAACAAATGATATGACAAGATAATATTGTTTCAATAACAGCATTACTACACAAGTAGAAGAGCAACGTAATGTGAAGTGTTACCGATCGGTCTTGCCAGTATCATAAGGAATCAACAGATTCTTATGACTGTGTCAATCCAAAAGGTAATGTTTGATCTTGTGTGTTCTGTATCTGTGAAAAAAATGATAAGATCTTTAAAGATTAGCATGATTAGTAAGTATCAGAGTATCTGATGTAACACTAGTCTCAATTTCTGTACATCATCAAGACAAACTCATATGTTGATACAACATAACAGCTATCATGCTGTTAGACACCAGCCTTTTTCTACTTGACAAGATTTTCACATTGCCACTAGATGGGAGCAGTGAATATGGCTTAACAACTTGTCTTGTAAGCTATTGTTTTGGTTGTTGATTTGTACCCTCAATTGATGCCTTCTGGAGATGTATTTTGTTACATATTCCTGAATGGTTTGTAAAAATGTAAAACTGTACAAAAACAGATAAACAGATAAAATCCATACAAACTGCTTTTTTAAGTATTGAGAATACATATTGCACACTTGACTTTATGTTGCTAACAATCTATCACTTGGTTTTACTTTGGTAGCATAAAAAGCGATGGGACTATTAAAGCCACACTCCTTAATTTGTGCAAACCCTCAAAGAGTATGCAACAAAAATGTAAACAATGGAGAAAATGCATCCCATGACCTTGATATATATGATACGTTTGCAGTTCTCAATGAATGACTTTTCAGGATAGAGCCACATACATTATTTGTAGCTAATAATTCATTATTTGAAATTATACAGTGGCTTTATTCAGATATTTCCTCTAAGAATTACATGAAAACTATAGCATGCTTGGCACCCATCAGTTACCTAAAGACTAATCAATTAATTTGTCTTGCTTAAGTTTGTAGTAAAAATGCGGTGTTCCACATCACCTATGACATTGCATTTACATTGCACTAAAGAGGGTCACATAAATACAAATCAAATACAAATTTATTGGTCACATACACATGGTTAGCAGATGTTAATGCGAGTGTAGCGAAATGCTTGTGCTTCTAGTTCCGACAGTGCAGTAATATCTAACAAGTAATCTAACAATTCCACAACAACTACCTAATACACACAAATCTTGAGGGGTGAAAAATAATGTACATAAAAATATATGGATGAGTGATGACCGAGCGGCATAGGCAAGATGCAATAGATGGTATAAAATACAGTATATAGATATGAGATGAGTAATGTAAGATATGTAAACATTATTAAAGTGCCATTATTTAAAGTGACGAGTGATCCATTCATTAAAGTGGCCAATGATTCAAGTCTGTATGTAGGCAGCAGCCTCTCTGTGTTAGTGATGGCTGTTTAACAGTCTGATGGCCTTGATAGATGTTTTTCAGTCTCTCTGTCCCAGCTTTGACGCACCTGTACTGACCTCGCCTTCTGGATGGTAACGGGGTGAACAGGCAGTGGCTCGGGTGGTTGTTGTCCTTGATGATTTTTTTGGCCTTCCTGTGTAATCGGGTGCTGTAGGGTAGTTTTCCCCCAGTTATGCGTTGTGCAGACCGCACCACCCTCTGGTGAGCCTTGCGGTTGCCGTACCAGGCGGTGATACAGCCTGACAGGATGCTCTCAATTGTGCATCTGTAAAAAGTTTGTGAGGGTTTCAGGTGACAAGCCAAAATTCCTCAGCCTCCTGAGGTTGAAGAGGTGTGTACATTCGTGATGTGTACGCAGAGGAACTTAAAACGTTCCACCTTCTCCACTACTGTCCCGTCGATGTGGATAGGGGGGTGCTCCCTCTGCTGTTTCCTGAAGTTCACAATCATCTCCTTTGTTTTGTTGACATTGAGTGAGAGGTTGTTTTCCTGACACCACACTCCGAGTGCCCTCACCTCCTCCCTGTCTTGTCGTTGTTGGTAATCAAGCCCACTACTGTTGTGTCACCTGCAAACTTGATGATTGAGTTGGAGGCATGCATTGCCACGCAGTCATGGGTGAACAGGGAGTGCAGGAGGGGGCTGAGCACGCACCCTTATGGGGCCCCAGTATTGAGCATCAGCGAAGTGGAGATGTTGTTTCCTATCTTCACCACCTGGAGGAAGCCCGATCAGAAAGTCCAGGACCCAATTGCACAGGGTGGGGTTGAGACCCAGGGCCTCAAGCTTAATGATGAGCTTGGAGGGTAGTATGGTGTAGAATGCTGAGCTGTAGTCAATGAACAGCATTCTTACATAGGTATTCCTCTTGTCCAGATGGGATAGGGCAGTGTGCAGTGTGATGGTGATTGCATCGTTTGTGTACATGTTGGGGTGGTATGCAAACTGAAGTGGGTCTAGGGTAGCAGGTAAGGTGGAGGTGACATGATCCTTGACTAGTCTCTCAAAGCACTTTATGATGACAGAAGTGAGCATTACGGGGTGATAGTCATTTAGTTCAGTTATCTTTGCCTTCTTGGGTACAGAAACAATGGTGGCCATCTTGAAGCACGTGGGGACAGCAGACTGGGATAGGTAGCGATTGAATATGCTCGTAAACACACCAGCCAGCGGGTCTGCGCATGCTCTGAGTACGAAGCTAGGGACGCCGTCTGGTCCAGCAGCCTTGCGAGGGTTAACACGTTTAAATGTCTTAATCAGGTCGGCCACGGAGAAGGAGAGGGGGGACCCACAGTCCTTGGTAGCGGGCCGTGTCGGTGGCACTGTATTATCCTAAAATACTTTCCTTATGCAAGGTTTCCCATGTCTTCATTTCTCATCAACTAAAATTTTTCATAACTGTCTGTCATCTTGTAGGCAAATTACAAGGGATGGACTATTAGGCTTATAGTTTGTACATTATAAAAATAGGCTACAGATTTGCTGTGAATCATAGGCTACTATTGCCAGATTATGCAATTATAAATGCCAGAATCTCTTCCGTTTTTGATAAACCTTCCAGATAAACCTAGATACTTTTTGATAAACAGTCAAAATAAACGTAATAAATGGATAAAATCAAAGTAGGTATACAATCAAGGATTTGGGGGCCTACTGTTGACGCCCATCATCGAGACGCTATACCCTACGTCAGACGCAGGTGGCGTTAGAGGGGCGTGTCATGTAGCCATATCAGCTGTAGTGTTTAGTGTCATGCTCGCGCTCCATTGATACTGGCTGCCAGTACTAGAGCGTGGAGCGGACTAGGGAAAAACATAAAGGAAAAACGAAAACAATCAAGCGGCAACATTTAATACAATAATGATAGCGACACAACTGCAGGCACTGGCATCCTTTCGGTGACAGGCAAGACATCACAAGGAAGAGGAGGAAGAGCTAGGAGAAGACCGCACATCTGAGAAGACATTTAAAAGTAACTCAAGCTTACTTGACCACAGGTAGTTATCGCGCGTCAAAGAATATCAAAGTGCAGGTCATGCGGATATCTCCGGGTGGAGATCGAGCTGTGTTTCATTGCTAGTACAGTTCTTCTTGGGAAGAAGATCACTTATTTTCAGCTGAACAAGAACAGGGGAAAGCCATGTCCAGAAGAAAGCAGAGCAAACCCCGGCAGATCAAACGTAAGAACAAATAAGTTCACATTTATCTTTAAAGCGGCAATCAGCTGATGAAACAATAACAAAGCGAGATACACGCTACTGTTTCGCTAAACAACTGAGGGATGGGACTGGATAAATGGGGTGGGTATAATTTGCGGAACGTTCCAACAGGAATATGTTCCAAAAACTTCGTAAATAACAAGGTTGCCAACAAACAACGCATACAAAGTTGTAAAGCGGCCGAATAAGATAGCGGGTAGGGAGTGGGCTATTTCATTAAGTTTTCACTCACCACGTTTATTCCGAAAAATGTCTCTGGTAGCATATGGACAAACATTAATAATAAGCTACGGGTTGAGTTGATGCCTATTCGGCAGCTAGTTAGCTAGGTGACTTGATCATGTTACTTGGTATGCATTGTTTGTTAGCAACCTTGTGCTTTACGAAGTTTTTGGAACAGATTCCTGTTGGAACGTTCTACAAATTATACCCACCCGGATAAATGTAACCATTCTCAAAGAGCTATGGATGCAAGGAGGGATCATTATGGTTGTAACCATGTTTTGAGGCTATACAGCATTTGTTTACAAGTACTTTGTTTACAAACATTGGAATATCTCAAAACAAGCTTATATTTTGGGTTCTGATGGGGTACAGGAGTTGAACTAATCTCATGAGGCATGTATAAGTTATATTCTTCAAGAATCAATGGGTAAATATTGATTTATAAGTCAACAAAATGTATGTAGCTACTGCAGATTTTCCCTTTAAGTGTCATTGTGCAGTTGTGAGTGTGAAATATATACATTGACAGGTGTTGACAGGTTTGTGAAATTCAGCAGTGACCAAAATAATATTTCTAGCATTTACCTGCAAACCTAATTTAAAAATGTTATTATGTAACAATATATTTGTAAAGAATTTTGTGGAAATGTGCATTGTTTTTTCATTTTGTGTAGGGTAGCCAACAGTTTTAATGATAGCCTAGGCTACTGACACAAACCAATTTAAAATAGTCAGCTAGCATAATATTGAGCACGTAGGCTAGCCTACTATTATAAATGCTAAATAGGCCCTACTATAGCATATATGATCAAAATGATTTCAAAATAATGTCATGTTTTATTTTAAATGTGATGTAAAGCACATCTCACTCAGTGGCAAGCAACATCTGCAGGCTAAATATAATTAATTAACAATGTGAAACATCAGAGTGAAAGCTATTATTCTTTTAGATCTAGGCTAGGTTACATTTGAAAAATGGTTAATGCGGTCTATCGCAGTAGGTTTAAACGTTGTTACCTAATTAGTTAGGGCCATTTAGCCTAACTTGCAGTCTCTCTTTACTTTATTTACAGTTGCTGTAGGCTTAATAAAAAGTTGAATTTGCTCTTTTAAAAACATTTTGTCCATTGGCAACTGAACTGAAACAGTGGTTTCCTGTTTAATTATGTTGTGGAAACGTCACTGTTCTCTGAAAAAGGCGATGTGAACGCAGATATACAGCGATCCGATCTCAGCCGAGATAAAGATTAAAATGTGATATTTTTTTTATTTGTTTTCTGTCTGAGGCTGCTCTGAGGCTGACGTTGCATTTTCCCTCGGCTTTGCTGTTCTTTTTCCAGAGATGGGGCGTCAGATAGCGCGCCTAGCTGATCATGCCTGCTGATAGTGGGTTACAATAGGATTTTTTTTCATCTATCCTTTTAACTCCGTAATGCATAGGCTTCCATTTAAAATTGTTTTCATTTTGGTCTGGTGCTTGGTCTCCTTGCTTGACAAGTTCTTCCTGTTTACAAAATGTGTGAAGGTTTGCATGATTATGCAGTTAATGAAAATATTAATCATATTTACTCTCTCTCACACACACCCTCACTTACTGACTACTGCTGAGAAGTTGTTTTGCTCTGGTGCCAGGCGCTGTTTCAGTTCTTCATCCAGAAGAGATGCCTTGGTCTGATAAACACAGTAGCAATATCTTGGAGGTTGAGTTTGAAAGCGACTCTTGAAAAAGAAAGAGAAATCACATAAGGTAACATTAGTAAACGTTAAGCACTGTGTGTAAAGTGCGCATAAAAAGCTTCTAGTAAAAGGCACACCTTTGGGCATTCATGCCAATGGCCCAAATCTACTCCAAATAGGATCTGCAACATGCCATCATCAAAGCACCCACTGGAAAAGGCTACATGATAGTGAGAGGTTTTAAAGTCTTTAACTATAAGTCAAATCCTCTTCATGTTATGTTGTTGATGTTCTGTAGGCTAGCTAGTTGTAATTTCAATAATACAAAAAAACAATATTTGTTATTTCCTTTTCATAGTGGTCTATCAATAGTGTTCTATCAACTGATCACACATCAGTCTCGCATGGAATGTGGATATAGTCCAGACCCTGGAAAGGATGTATGCGTCTCAGGGTTGTCATAGCCTTTGTCTTTATCAGTTCTTACACCATCATGCTTCCCCGGCCTCTTGACGGTGCACAGAGAAACAAGTCCCATGATTCTCTTGTGCCTTGGCAGACATTTTAATGGAGGAGGAGTGGTGATAAAGACTTGGTTGGATTACGTCCACAATATTGTTCCTTAAGCATCACAAGCTTACTTCTTCGTACCAGCCTGTATTTTATGTTATGGTTATAGCACACTTGCTGGAATGATGGTAGCAGCATTTGGAATGATGGTCCAACAACAAATGTTGTGTCCAGCATTACGGAAGCTGAAGCATAAATTCAGGGTAGATATTTGTCTGCTTCTTTTGTGCGTCATTTTCCCAACGGTGAAGATCTCTCAAACTGATTATCCATCCATCCTTGATGGAAAGATATGCATGCAGCCAACTGCATCCGGATCCCAGGGCTTTTATTTTGGCGGTTGAGATGGGAGACAGGATAAGCAGGGCGGCGATCGCTCTCCGATATTATGAGCATGAGACAGATCGAGGCGATTGGGATGGAGCTTGCATTATAATTACATTCGGCTGCTGCATTCTCATCTTTGTCGTTTTTGTGTTGTTGTTTGGGACTAGCTGGGTGTATCTCTAGATACTTTAAAAAGTGGGAGAAGAGGATAAGACCAGAAACAGGGATGGCAGGTCTGATAAGGCAACAACAAAAAGAGCCTGGAATACAGACATGGTAGATGGATGTATTGTAGATTTAAAAGCAGGCAGCTTCCCCTCTGAGATGTGCAGGGCTGATAAGGCCGCCTGCTGATCACTGGTAGATAAGCTCAGGCAGATCCACAGATACAGCTGTAGCTCTCTCTGCAGCTCTGCCCTCATGACATCACGGATAAAGCTCAGAGCTCACCATGAATAATGCATAGCCTCCTATAGAAACCATGATGTCATGTCTATAGGTTCAGCCACCTCTGAATTACCCATTGACCTTATCTCTTCAGACCATGGAAGTTTATTTATGCATCAACTTTTTAATTGAGATTTTATATTTGTAACATTTGTATGGATGATTGTAACCCTTTTTCTATATTATCTGACATATACTTTTAACTTTCTGGGACACATGACAGTTTCATAGTTATACAATTGAAACATTTATCCAATCTTCCCAAGCCAGTACCAAAAACAAAACACTGTGTCAGACAAACACACACACACACTCATAAACCCATATATACACACAGTGCCTTGGTGGCTTTCTCTTGTGTGTTTTTCCTTATTTGTTCTGCTTTTAGCTCGATGTGAACTTTTGATAAGCCCTGGGGGCCGATCTCCGGTGCAGATAGAGATTGCCAAGTATGATTAGAGTTGTTATCAGCACAGAACAGGCAGGAGCTAAGACTCCACTGCAATAGCAAAGCGACACGTAGGAGCAGCAAGGCCTGGACCCTGGCAATCAGTTCCACCGTTAATGTGATTAATGTTGTTGTATAATTAGATGATAGGTGTGAATGCATTTCTCTCCCTCCCTCTCTTTTTCAACCTCATCTTTTTCCCCGCCCCATTTTTTTTCCTAACAAGCATTGTAGTTGATTAATTTAATTAAAACTAATACCACATATTACTCAGTGTAGATTCCATGTAAGATACCATTGAGATGCAGGGAAATGTGTGTTCATTGATGATTATCTTGAATGTGTTTTTTTTTGTGAAAAATGAAGAGCACTATACTGATACTGCTAAAAGGAGAGAAAAGTACAGCATCAGCATAATGCTTGATGTGGTTGATTTTTTTCTACCTATTAGATGATGACAGATTAAGTTGGAATTGAGATGGTTTTAAATAGTCTGTTCAGTTTGAGAATATTCTTTTTAGGGATTTGCTCATTTTGTTGGTGTTGGGTTATGTGTATCAGTTTCTTTTGCTCTTACGTTATGGTCTATAGAGCTGATGACTGTGAACAGTGTTATTGGAATGGGTGAGTGGCCTGTTAGTGGAGGGAAGTTGGCAGGGTTACAGAGGAAATGTTGCCTGTTTGGTGTGTGGATGAGTTATTACACCTTCCTGCTATTTACTCTGGGGATCGTGTAGCGTGAATTGTGATGCTCTGCTCTTTGGCCCCCCTGGAGCCATTGTAAACGGTTTCACCTCTGACCTCTGAGGCAAGAATCACCTATAAAGAGAGAATACTTACTTAAAGGCCCAGTGCAGTCAACCAGATTTCTGTGTTTTTATATAATATATATATATAACTGAGAAGTGGTCTGTGGTCACCACCTGCAGAACCAGTCCTTTATTGGGGGTGTCTTGCTAATTGCCTATAATTTCCACATTTTGTCTATTCCATTTGCACAACAGCATGTGACATTTATTGTCAATCAGTGTTGCTTCCTAAGTGGACAGTTTGATTTCACAGAAGTGTGATTGACTTGGAGTTACATTGTGTTGTTTAAGTGTTCCCTTTATTTTTTTGAGCAGTGTATATATATTACATACAGTACCAGTCATAAGTTTGGACACCTACTCATTCAAGGGTTTTTCTTTATTTTTACTATTTTCTACATTGTAAAATAATAGTAAAGACATCAAAACTAGGAAATAACACATATGGAATCATGTAGTAACCAAAAAAGTGTTAAAGAATCTAAAATAAATTTTGATTAATTTAAGGTTCCCACCCTTTGCGTTGATGACAGCTTTGCACATTCTTGGCATTCTTTCAACCAGCTTCATGAGGTAGTCATCTGGATTGCATTTTAATTAACAGGTATGTGCTTTCTTGAAATGTTAATTTGTGGAATTTCTTTCCTCAATGCGATTGAGCCAATCAATTGTGTTGTGACAAGGTAGGGGTGGTATACAGAAGACATCCTTCTATCTGGTACAAGATCAAGTCCATATTATGGCTAGAACAGCTCAAAAAAGCAAATCGAAACGACATTCTTTAAGACATGAAGATCAGTCAATCAGGAAAACTCATCCCAAACCATCCCAATTGGGTTGAGCTTGGCCAGGTCATCTGATGCAGCACTCCATCACTCCCCTTCTTGGTCAAATAGCCTTTACACAGCCTGGAGGTGTGTTGTGTCATTGTCCTGTTGAAAAACACATGATAGTCCCGCTAAGCGCAAACCAAATGGGATGGCGTATCGCTGAAGAATGCTGTGGTTGTGATTAGGGATGGACAATATATTGGTGAACATATGGGAATCGGACGATTATTAGCTAACAATGCCAACATCGGTATCGGCCCGATGTCTAGTTTAACGCCGATGTGCAAAACTGATGTCAAAGCTGACGTGCATACCTATATAACGTAGGTACATGACATAATGACGCCACATAAAATTTTGCGCTACACGTGCAACACAGCATTCCTAACCTAACCCACAATGTCTGCTGTGTGGATCGAGCAGTCAACAAGTTGAGCAGTCATTTGAAAGAGTAAGAACATTTCAGTGAGACAACTCAAAGGCGAAATTAAAGCCAAGATAATAGAATTCATTGCCCTTGACAATCAACTGTTCTCTGTCGTGGTTGATGTTGGCTTTCTGGTCGAGCACCGGTACAGACTACCAAGTGCGCTATTTTTTCAGATGTTGCCCTACCGGAGTTACTGCTATTAGCTTCACGACATGCATACTATGGAACGATGTGTGGGTCTTTGCGTATCAAAAAATATACAGTAGCACTGTCAAAGCTGTACAAAAAGTCTGCAAACACCGGCCACACACAATGTGTTTACAATACCGCATTGGTAATAAAGCATCATTTGTTCGACCACAACTTCTGGGGTAGCTAGCTTTAGCTTCGTACCTAGCCAGCACCAATACAATCAGCCTGAAAACAGTAGTCATTTTAATTTATCTTAGCAATGATTTAGGAATCCTTGTGAGTAAGTATTAGCTAGTTTGCCACTTGTTGTTCGCCTATTGAAATTAAACTTCAGTTCATGAAAATAAATAGCTAGCCAGCTACTTAGCTAGCTAGCTTCATCTGGCTAGTGATGCTCGACCGGACCTGGTTGTGTTGTGAAGCTAGCCACAATAAGGATTAGGCACAATAGTGGAATTTGCATTTTTCCTTCAAAATAAAAGTATGCAATTGACAGTGATGCAAATGAATATAAATAGTAGAATTATGGCATACTTTTATTTTGAAGGCTAACCGCAAAGCCCACTATTGTGGCTAATCCTTATTATGGCTAGCTTCACATAGATGGGTCCGACCACCATTAATCAAATAAGAACTGTCTTATAAATGAAGGTTATTTTAGACGATGACACCTAGCTATATAGTTGGCTAGCTAACTAGAGCTACTGAAACAGATTGTCATTTTGCTATGTTTTTGGGGAAGAACATTGTTTGCATCCATGAGCTCGCTAGCTAGCTTTTTTTATGACCAGCACTGTAGGTGCGCGAGACAACTTTACCAGCATCATAGCATACGTATCATTGAATCGTTGTGACATATGAAATAGGAGTGATTGTGTAATAACTACGTTAAAAAAATGTGTGAACGTGTTAAATTATTATGTGACGTGCAGTCATATTCCGATCCTGATTGGTCAACAAGCTAATTTGACACGTCAAATAGTATTATTTGACGCGTATCTTTTTTGACACGCAAAGTCCCAGCGGTGTTCCATAGAAATGAAACAACTGAAGAAATGAACAATGAAACAGCACAGCAAGTAAGTGAAATAAATAGTTTTTGATTATGTTTTACTGTTAATGGGGACATACGTAAATGCCAACCAAATTTTTTGGGGGGGGTGTGTGTAAACTTTATTTAACTAGGCAAGTCAGTTAAGAACAAATTCTTATTTACAGTGATGGCCTACCCCGGCCAAACCCAGACAACGCTGAGCCAATTGTGCGCCAATCACTGCCAGATGTGATACAGCCTGTATTTGAACCAGGGACTGTAGTGACTCCTCTTGCACTGAGATGCGGTGCCTTAGACCGCTGCGTCCATGTGTGTTAACTATTTAACTGTACTAGAATGCTTCAAAGGCCACAAACATTTTAAACATTGGTTATCGGTATCAGTTTTTTGGGGGCAAGGAAAATATCAAATATCGGCCAAAAATGTCATATCGGTGCATCACTAGTTGTGATGTCGAGATGTTTCTGTTACATGAACTCTGTGATGCATTTATTTGGGCCGCAATTTCTGAGGCTGGTAACTAATGAACTTATCTTCTGCAGCAGAAGGTAACTCTGTCTTCCTTTCCTGTGGCGGTCCTCATGAGAGCCAGTTTCATCATAGCGCTTGATGTTTTTTTTGCAACTGCACTTGAAGAAACTTTCAAAGTTCTTGAAATGTTCCTGATTGACTGACCTTCATGTTTTAAAGTAATGATGGACTGTTGTTTCGCTTTGCTTATTTGAGCTGTTCTTTCCATAATATGGACTTGGTCTTTTACCATTTATTTTTTGTTTACCAACCCTACCTTGTCACAACACAATCGATTGGCTCAAATGCATTAAGAAGGAAAGAAATTCCACAAATGAATTTTTTTTTTATCTCATGAAGCTGGTTGAGAGAATGCCAAGTGTGTGCAAAGCTGTCGTCAAGGCAAAGGGCTACTTTGAAGAATTTGAAATCTAAAATCTATTTTGAGTTGAATTTGTTTAACACTTTTTTGGTTACTACATGATTCCATATGTGTTAGTTTTGATGTCTTCAGTATTATCCTACAATGTAGTAAAAATAAAGGTGTGTCCAAACATTTGACTGGTATTGTGTGATATATATATATATATATATATATATATATATATATATATATATATATATATATATATATTTGTATATCACAGAGTTAAAGTTTTGAACAATTATATTTCTTACAAATTTGAGTGAGACAACCTTAGAGAGGAATGCTATGTATGTTACACTGCAGCTCTTCCAAGTTAAAGTAAGCTTTCGGTTTTATTAAATTATTGCCACCGGTGCTCACCGGTGTAACTGCTAAACTTGTTGCTGTACACTGTACTGTGTGATTATACACATGGATTGTCAGTTTACTTACGCCCTTTAATTCTAGTAGATATCTTGACTATGACATTGGCTAATATGGTGTCAGCGATGTAGGCTGTGTAGTGGTTAGCAGTTATGTTAGCAGTTATGGTATGAAGGTTTGGGTTGGAGAGGTTATTAGGGGTGTATTAATTCCGCCGATTCTGTTGCAAAACTTTTTTTTAAACGGAATGAAACTAGGATGGACCTACCTGAATTTGTCCTATATAAACTGTAGTTTTTGTTCCGTTTTGCAACTGTTTGGGCTAATAACTACACCCGAGATCACCTTGATGCAGCAAGAGTGTTTAAGCCAGCAGCATACCACCCTGCATCCCACTGCTGGCTTGCTTCTGAAGCTAAGCAGGGTTGGTCCTGGTCAGTCCCTGGATGGGAGACCAGATACTGTTGGCAGTGGTGTTGGAGAGCCAGTAAGAGGCACCCTTTCATCTGGTCTAAAAAAATATATCCCAATGCTTCAGGGCAGTGATTGGAAACGTTGCCCTGTGTAGGGTGCCGTCTTTCAGATGGGATGTTAATCGGGTGTCCTGACTCTCTGTGGTCACTAAAGAGCCCATGGCACTTATCGTAAGAGTTTTGGTGTTAACTCCGGTGTCCTGGCTAAATTCCCCATCTGGACTTCATACCATCATGGCCACCTAATAATCCCCAATTTACAATTGGCTCATTCACCCCCCCCCCCCCCTGTCTCCTGTAACTATTCCCCAGGTCGTTGCTGTAAATGAGAATGTGTTCTCAGTCAATTTACCTGGTAAAATAAGGGAAAAATATAACATAAAATGCATTATTGAATGTGTTGCTATCCATGTTTCCATCCAACCATTTCATGCGGATTAATTACTTCATGCATGAAAAAAGTCAAAACCGGGTTGATGGAAACATTGAATGCCAGCAGACAATTTGTTGGTTCGACATTGTGGGATCTTTTTATGTTAGTAAAATTAATTATGTGAGAAATGGTTAGGTGATTGAAGTACTATGTACATGAAGTTAGGGGCTGAAAAGCAGAATGTCCAGGTAGCTGTTTAATTAACTGTTAAGAAGTCTTATGGCTTTGGGGTAGAAGTTGGTCTCAGACTTGGCGGTTCGCTACTGCTTGCCACATGGTAGCAGAGACAATAGACTGACTTGGGTGGTTGGAGTCTGACAATTTTTAGGGCCTTCTGACATGGCCTGGTATAGAGGTCCTGGATGGCAGGGAGCTTGGCCCCAGTGATGTACTGAGCCGTATGCAATATGTTCTCAATGGTGCAACTGTATAACTTTTTGAAGATCTGAGGGCCCATGCCAAATTGTTGTTGAGCCCTCTTCACGACTGTGTTGGTGTGTTTGGACCATGATAGATCCTTAGTGATTGGACACTGAGGAACTTGAACCTCCCGACCGTCTCCACTAAAGCCCCCTTGATATGAATGGGGGCGTGCGCCACAATCAGCTCCTTTGTCTTGCCTACTTTGAGGGAGCGGTTGTCCTGGCAATGCACTGCCAGGTCTCTGACCTCCTCGCTGTCTCGTCGTCGTCGTCGGTGATCAGGCCTTCCACCACTGTGTTGTGAGCTAACTTAATGATGTTGTTGGAGTCATGTGCAGCAACGCAGTCGTGGAGAAACCGGCAGTACAGGAGGTGGCTAAGCACGCACCCCTGAGTAGGCCCCTGTATTGAGGGTCAGCGTAGTGGATGTGTTGTTGTCTACCCTCACAACCTGGGGGCGTCCCATCAAAGTCCAGTATACAGTTGCAGAGGGAGGCGTTTAATCCCAGGGTCCTTAACTTGGTGATGAGCTTGGAGGGCAGTATGGTGTTGAATGCTGAGTTGTAGTCAACAGCATTCTCACGTAGGTGTTCCCTTTGTCCAGGTGGGAAAGGGCAATGTGGTGCGCAATAGAGATTGTGTGAACTGTTGGAGTTGGTCCAGGTTGTCGGAATGATGGTGTTGATGTGAGCCATTGCGAGCCTTTCAAAGCATGTCATGGCTACAGATGTGAGTGATAAAATAGTCATTTAGAAAGGTTAACTTGTCTTTCTTGGGCACAGGGTGGTCTGCTTGAAACTTGGGTATTACAGACTGGGTCAGGAAGAGGTTAAAAATGTCAGTGAAGACACTTGCTAACTGGTAAGCGCATGCTCCGTCCTGGTATTTTGTCTGACCCTGCGGCCTTGTGAATGTTGACCTGTTTTAAAGTTCTTACTCGCATCAGCTACCGAGAGCGTGATCACACTGTCGTCCGGTACAGCTGGTGCTCTCATGCAGTTCGGTGTTGCTAGCCTCGAAGCGAGCATAGAAGGTGTTATTTAGCTTGTCTGGTAGGCTTGCTCCACTGGACAGCTCGGCTGGGTTTTCCTTTGTAATCCGTGATAGTCTGCAAGTTCTGGAACATTTGACGAGAGTAAGTGCGGTGTAGTAGGATTCAATTTTGGTCCTGTCTTGAAACTTTGCCTGTGATGGTTCGTCGGAAGGCGTAGCGGTATTTCTTAAAACGTCCGTATTTGTGTCACACACACACACGCATACATTTACATTCCTTCACACTCTTCACATACGCTGCTACTACTCTGTTTATCTATGCATAGTCACTTTACCTCTACCTGCATGTTAATAATACCTCAATTACCTCGACTAACCTGTACCCCGGCACCTTGACTCGGTACCGGTAACCCTTGTATATAGCATCTTTAGTTACATTTTATTGTGTTACTGTTTTTCCTTTCGTTTATTTAGCACATTTCTTACTTACATTTTAAAAACACTGTGTTGTCGGTTAACTTCTTTGGGGTCGATGTCCCATCCAGCATCTTCACAAGGTCCTTTGCTGTTGTTCTGAGATTGATTTGCACTTTTCGCACCAAAGTAAGTTAATTTCTAGGAGACAGAATGTGTCTACTTCCTGAGCGGTATGACAGCTGCTTGGTCCCATGGTGTTTACACTTGCATACTATTGTTTGTACAGATGAACGTGGTACCTTCAGGCGTTGGGAAATTTCTCCCAAGGATGAAACAGACTTGAGGAGGTCCACAATTTGTTTCTGAGTTCTTGGCTGATTTCTTTTGATTTTCCCATGATGTCAAGCAAAGAGGCACTGAGTTTGAAGGTTGACCTTGAAATACATCCACAGGTACACCTCCAATTGACTCAAATGATGTCAATTAGCCTATCAGAAGCTTCTAAAGCCATGACATCCTTTTCTGGAATTTTCAAAGCTGTTTAAAGGCACAGGCAACTTAGTGTATGTAAACTTCTGACCCACTGGAATTGTGATACAGTGAATTATAAGTGAAATAATCTGTCTGTAAACAATTGTTGGAAAAATTACTTGTGTCATGCACAAAGTAGATGTCCTAACCGACTTGCCAAACCTATAAATTGTTAACAAGAAATTTGTGGAGTGGTTGAAAAACTAGTTTTAATGACTCCAACCTAAGTGTATGTAAACTTCCGACTTCAACTGTATATCCACAGTAAAACGAGTTTTATATCGACATAACCTGAAAGGCCTCTCAGCAAGGAAGAAGCCACCGCTCCAAAACTGCCATAAAAAAGCCAGACTACGGTTTGCAACTGCACATGGGGACAAAGATCGTACTTTTTGGAGAAATGTCCTCTGTTCTGATGGAACAAAATAGAATCGTTATGTTTGGAGGAAAAGGTGGGAGGCTTGCAAGCCGAAGAACACCATCCCAACCGTGAAGCACGGGGGTGGCTGCATCATGTTGTGGGGGTGCTTTGCTGCAGGAGGGACTAGTGCACTTCACAAAATAGATGGCATTATGAGGCAGGAAAATTATGAGTAAGTAAAATTACATCTCAAGACATCAGTCAGGAAGTTAAAGCTTGGTTGCAAATGGGTCTTCCAAATGGGTAATGACCCCAAGAATACTTCCAAAGTTGTGGAAAAATGGGTTAAGGACAACAAAGTCAAGGTATTGGAGTGGCCATCACAAAGCCCTGACCTCATCCTATAGAAAATTTGTGGGCAGAACTGAAAAAGTGTGTGCGAGCAAGGAGACTTACAAACCTGACTCAGTTATACCAGCCCTGTCAGGAGGAATGGGCCAAAATTCACCCAACTTATTGTGGGTGAATTTACCCAAAACGTTTGACCCAAGTTAAACAATTTAAAGGCAATGCTACCAAATACTAATTAAGTGTATGTAAACTTCTGACCCACTGGGAATGTGATGAAAGAAATTAAAGCTGAAATAAATAATTCTCTCTACTATTATTCTGACATTTTCACATTCTTAAAATTAAGTGGGGATCCTAACTGACCTAAGACAGGGGATTTTTACTAGGATTAAATGTCAGGAATTGTGAAAAATTTGAGTTTTTAAATTTATTTGGCTAAGGTGTATGTACACTTCCGACTTCAACTGTATATGCTGACTCGGTGAGCGAGTTTGTAAGGAAGTGTATAGGAGATGTTGTACCCACTGTGACTATTAAAACCTTCCCTATCCAGAAACCGTGGATTGATGGCAGCATTCGTGCAATTGTCAATTGTGAAAAATGGACTTTAAATGTATTTTGTAATGTGTATGTAAACTTACAACTTCAACTGTACGTACGGTCACTGTGGGTACTACGTCGTCAATGCTCTTATTAATGAAGCCATTGACTGAAGTAGTAAACTCCTCAATGCCATCGGATGAATGCCGTTACATACAGTGCATTCGGAAAGTATTCGGAGCCCTTGACTTTTTTTCACATTTTGTTACAGCCTTATTCTAAAATTGATTAATGACAAAGCAAAAAGCAGGTTTTTAGGAATTTTTGCTAATTTATAAAAAATAAAAATATCACATTTACTTAAGTATTCAGACCCTGTACTCAGTACTTTGTTGAAGCACCATTGGCAGTGGTTACAGCCTCAAGTCTGCATGGGTATGACACTACAAGCTTGGCATATGTGTATTTGGGGAGTTTCTCCCATTCTTCTCTGCAAATCCTCTCAAGCTCTGTCTGGTTGGATGGGGAGCGTCGCTGCACAGCTATTTTCAGGCCTCCAGAGATGATCGATTGGGTTCAAGTCCGGGCTTTGGCTGGGCCACTCAAGGACATTCAGAGATTTTTTTCCGAAGACACCCCTGCGTTGTCTTGGCTGTGTGTTTAGGGTCAATTGTCCTGTTGGAAGGTGAACCTTCACCCCAGTCTGAGGTTCGCTTAGCATCCGCTTCATCGCACCACATCCGTATTGAGTGCATCACCCGTACGTCCTGTTGGAGTTTTTCTTGTAAGCAGGAATTAAGAGGATGGAGTTATGGTCAGATTTGCTAAATAGAGGGCGAGCGTTGTATGCGTCTCTGTGTGTAGAGGGGATCTAGAGTTAAAACATTTTTGCATCTAGCATGTCTCCTGTGCAAACCTAGAAATTAGGTTTCCCTGCATTAAAATCCTCAGCCATTAGGAGCGCCGCATCTAGGTGAGCATTTTCTTGTTTTCTTATGGCCTTTTACAGCTTGTTGAGTGTGGTCTTAGTGCGAGCATCGGTTTGTGGTGGTAAATAGATGGCTACAAAACTGTTGATGGAAAGTCTCTTGGTAGATAGTGTGGTCTACACCAGGCCATTCTAACTCCGGTGAGCAGATCCTTGAGGCTTCCTTAATATTAGAGACTGTGCACCAATTGTTGTCGACCAAGTGACACACCACCTCTCTCCTCAGCTTACCGGACGCAGCTGTTCTGACCTGACGATTTATAGAAAAAACAGCTAGAGTTATATTGTATATTCCATGTCATTGTTCAGCCACAACTCAGTGAAACATAGTATATTGCAGTTCTTCAGATCACGTTGATAGGATAGTCTTGAAAGGAGCTCATCCAGTTTATTTTCTAGTGCTTACATGTTTCTCAATACAATGGAGGGTAATGGCAACTTATGCACTCGCCGTTGCAGTCTCGTTACATATCTTTCATGCCGACCCCTATAGATCCGCCTCCTCCGAGTGACCGGGCTTTCGGCCTGGTCTGGGATGAGCATTATGTCATTAGCCTTCAATTTGTTGAAGTAGAAGTCCACCATCCAAATCAAGGTCAGTAATCGCTGTTTTGATGTCCAGAAGCTCTTTTCGGTCATATGAAACAATGGCCAAAACATTATGTAGAGCATTGGTTTTGGACCAGAGCACAAAAAAAACACACAATATAGCACAATTGGTCAGGAGGCCGTAAAACGGCTGCCATCCCCTCCGGCGCCACTATTTCCAATTATATCCATAATAGTCTCATGTAGGTAGCCTACCCGCACTCTGTGAGCTGTTGGTTAGATTGCCAATGCCTAGGCCAGAGTGGGCACTTTTGATGTATACCGCAACAGTTTTTGTGACAAAACCATCAGTAGGGTTGAAAACGCAATGGAAACCCATTTAACCTGTATTTTTCATTCTGTACATGGGAATTCAATGGCAAAATATATATTTATGTGCACTACGTCATCACGCACAGCCTTTTTATCTGCCAAAAGTCCGTTTGATGTAAACACATCTCTGGTGGGGAAAATGTGCATAATGTTTTATGCACATTTTAGAATATTCACATGAAAATCTGTTGCAAATTGGATGGAAACCTAGCTACTGTCTGTCACCTTGATTACACCAATTAGCAACCTCATGATGGGTATAGAGCAAATATGTGTATCAGGTAGTAGCCTAAACCTATTGATGTTACATTGAGCTGAGTGAATTGAATATGAATGACAGTCATCCAATATGCTGTAATGGAAATAAAGCCATGCCCTAAACCTAAACGGCACCGACCGCCACTGATTACTACCGACCGCCATACTGCGAAATTGTGAAAATGATGATAATGCGGTTTGAAAATACCAGCTGAAATGTTATTCTTTTTCATTGGGATGTAGTTTTGACCTGCCTAGTGACATCACTATGGGTAAATTAGTTAATAGACCAATAAGAAAGAGTTCCAAACTTCTCTGCTAAAACATAGTGTCTTAATAGGGTGTTAGGCCACCATGAGCCAGAACAGCTTCAATGCATCTTGGCATAGAACCTACAAGTGTCTGGAACTCTATTGGAGGGATGCGACACCATTCTTCTAAGAGAAATTCCATAATTTGGTGTTTTGTTGAAGGTGGTGGGAAACGCTGTCTCAGACACCGCTCCCATAAGTGTTCAATTGGGTTGAGATCTGTTGACTGAGATCTGCTCTAGTATATGGTTTATCGTTTTCATGCTCATCAAAGCATTCAGTGACCACTCGTGGACGGGGGCATTGCCATCCTAAGGAGGTGTAGCCAAAATAAAGGCCTGCGCAGCATTTTTATACATGACCCAAATCATAATATAATGTTAATTGCTTAATTTACTCAGGAACCACACGGAACCACACCTGTGTGGAAGCACCTGCTTTCAATATACTTTGTATCCCTCATTTACTCAAGTGTTTCCTTTATTTTGGCAGTTACCTGTACTTGCAGTAGCCTAATCTTTGTCAAACTATTTACTTTTGCAGTAACTGCTGCTGTGTTTTGTCTTCGGTGTGGTCATATGCCTTCCTGTAGTACAGGTGGACTTTTACCTCCACAACATTAAAGCAAAGAGCCCTTTCCTCAAGTACATAACAGCTGTGTCCCACCTTCCATTCTGAACACAGCTGGTGCTGCTGTCTGTTGACTTTTTAATAATGTGTACCTAAACTGTAATTACACTGTACCTGCCTATGTAACAACCAAATGAATACATAGGCGTTAGGGACACATTGCAAAATGAGACCAACAATTCTTTAGTTTTGTGTCCGTTATCCAGTTGATGAGTGATATTATGTAGGGTATGGTTTGATACGATGACACTTTTTATTCAGGATATGATTGATGGAGTAAGGTTGTGTGGGTGTTGTATGTTAGATCTTTACATTGATATATTGTCTTGATGCAGAGGTTTGGATAGAGATGGTGTTTCTATGTGTGTCCTGGGTAGCCGTTGGCCACATGGCCACGCTCAGGCTGAGTCGGCAGGCAGGCCGCTGGCTGGGGGGTAGTGTGTGACGCTGTTATGACAAGTTCCCCCTAGCGAAGACGATAATAGAGGCCATTTACTCCTACTGTGTTCAGCGCTCTGTTCGGTTCCGGGGTATAAAAATGCCTGGGCAAACAATCCAGCCTGACCTGCTTTTTATAGCTGGCAGGCAGGTGGAGGGATCGGAGTACAACGGGAACACTGCGGTCTTGCCCCCAACCGTTACTGTGATACGGGATGTACACAGAAGTGTGTCTTCTTGACCTGTAGAATATGATATATGTACAGTATGTTGCATGGACTTATGACTCTGCACCCCCACTCAGATCACCCATAACGATCTATATTACACACGTACATGTACACACACACACACACACACACACACACACACACAGTGTGTGTATGAGGAGGAAAATAGACGATAAGAACTGCAGGGCATCAGGGACAAAGGCCCAGAAAGAGGAGATGCTAGACTGCCCCAGGGACCCACCTTAACAGAGGTGGTCTAGACCAGCGGCTCCTCTCACTGTCTGCTCTCATACACTACACTCAGATAGGATGTATCCCATATGGCACCCTTTCTCTGTATAGTGCTCTAGCGGTCAAAAGTAGTGCATTATGTAGGGAAATGGATGCTGTTTGGGATGCAGAGATACACTACACTCCCTGGCCAGTAACTCTCCCTGTCCAGTTGAACTGAGGCAGGAACCAGGGATCAGTAACCCCTCTCTCTCTCATGTGTACAGTATGACTCATTCAGGCCAGCCCTGTTATTTGTGAGTGGTCTTAGTCTGGTTTGCTTTGCTCTTGTGTAAACCATGTGTGTTCTTGCTCTGTGGCTGATAAGTAACCTGTCAGTCAAAGACAGTTCTCTCGGCGGAGGGGAGGGATTTAGATAGTTGCGGGGCCACAGGTAGTATATCACACGTCATGAAGGTGTACAGCATGAAATGGGGATGGTTAAGTAAGCTAAGATATGCTCTGGAGTACCGGTACTCAGTAAAACCATAGGGGAATAGGGATTAGGTGGTGGGTTAGGTGGTGTCTTTGTCCACCCCACTTACTACTAGCCCTCTCCAAGTCCAGTGTCTCTTCACCCCTTCACATTTAGAAGTCTGTCTGGTGTGAGGAGAGATGATGTAGTCCAGACATCATGTTACTAACTACTCCCTTTGTTTTCTTCCAATGCCATGCCAAACTATATTTTATATTTTCCCTTTCTTAGTATCTTATTGATACATGCACGTAATGAAATACCTTATTGTCCTCAGACGAGATGACGGAATAACATGGCAGATTGAGTCAGACAGTATGACCACAGCTGAAACTAATTTCCTTTATATAATGTGTAAATGAAGAAGTTGCCTTCTTGACAATCAATGAACAACAAGAGAGTAAAAATGGGGAAGAGGAAGAGCGGGGAGGGCAATCGGGTAGTTTAACGACTTCCGTTGGCAATCAGATGTCGAACATAATTTTCATCCTTTTACTACATGAACCCACCTACAGTGTCTGTTCGTAGCCAGTGCAACCTGTGTAGACTATATTGATAATATAGGGGATTAGGAATGTGCACTTTATCTCATGGTTATGTTTCTACTTGTTTTTCCTGGTATTTACAAGGACATTTTGTGATGCCAGTGGGTACTTTCTAAAATAATTTAAAACATTTGGAAAAGGTGCCTAGTGGTTCTTTGTTTTATTAATTATTAATAGATAATTGTTGTGGAATTACCATGTAAAATACTAAGTAAGTACCTGGTTGCTACTGTAAATGTATTATAATTCCTGTAGTTAGTGTGACCTTGGGCTCCCGAGTGGCGCATCGGTCTAAGGCATTGCATCTCAGCACTAGAGGTGTCACTACAGACCCTGGTTCGATTCCAGGCTGTATCACAACCTGCTGTGATTGGGAGTCTCATAGGGCGGCACAAAATTAGCCAAGTGTTGTTAGGGTTTGGCCGGGGTAGGCCGTCATTGTAAATAAGAATGTGTTCTTAACCGACTTGCCTAGTTAAATAAAGGTTAAATAAAATATCATTTTTATTTATCTGTTTTCCAAAACCCTTTATTCTCCTCATTGCTCTCTTTTTCTTCTCTATCTACCAGTCCTACTTTTTATTCACTCTATCTTTATCCTTCATTCTCTTGCAGCAGTCTCTCTCTCTGTAGTCAGACCTCTAGCCTCACTGAACCAGGTCTTGGCGGTATGATAATGTGGAAAGTTGAACTGGCCCCATTACAGCTTGGCTGATGGCAGTGCCGATAAGGCTGTTGATAATGGGTGCAGATAGGGCTGACACAGCGGTCCAATAGCCAGCCCTCTCTCCCCCATTATCATTCCTGCCCACCGATGGGCTCCCAGAGCGCTATCTGCTCTCCATTTCCACTCCTGCGACAGATAAGAATGGAAATACTGACTTCATAGCTGACTGATTAAAGTGTCTGCCTTTCTTGATAATACACAGATAAATTATGATTTTTTTCTCTTTCTCTTCCTCCCTATCACTCTCTCTCTCCCCCTCTCTCTTTCTCCCTCTATCTAGAAAGGATGGGGTGCGTCAGGGTGAAAAACCTCTCTTTTTAATTTCTCTTTCTTTGTAGGCCTTTTTGAGAGGGAGCAGGGTCGGAGGGGAGGGATAGGGATAGAGTGTATGATGGTAGTATAATTGGGAAAGTTTGAGGGTAGTGTGGAGGTCTATTATAAATCTAGGTTGCATATGTATACATAATAGCGTCGTGCTGTTTTGGTTGTCCGAGCCATCTATTAGCAGCGAGGCCAGAGGAAACAGTACAGAGCGTGGGCAGCAGCCATATCTACAGCCCAATGAACTCCCATCGGAGTTACAGGCTTTTCCAGGTTGAGTTTTTATCACTGATTGCACCAGTGAGATACCAGGATGATCAGTGATGGATAGACTCCAGCATCCAAATCCTGTAACCCATTTGCTTTTTATCCACATTCCCTATCTTTCCTTTAATTTTTCTCTCTCCCCTTACTCTCTTTCCATCGTTACTCCTGTCGTCTCTCCTCCACTCACCCCTCTCTCCTCTCCTCTGCTCTCCTTCCCTCTCATTAATAGTGTTCCATTAGGAGTGAAATTCCTCCATGCCTACTCTTCCCATATTGTAATATGATGTCACTCTTCCTGTCTACTGTCTCTTTGTTGTATGTCATAGTTTTGAGTCAGATGAGCTGTTCATGTAGCCTGTAGCACACATAGACACAAGCTAGACGAGCTGATTGCACATGGCAACAACTCACTGGCCTATCCCAGTAGTAAAATGACCCACCCCTCTCTCTGTCAGTGGAATCTGTCCCCACAAGCTTGGGTCCTGTTAGAGCCTCAAAACAGGAAGTGAGTGGTTGTCCCCTTTAGAGGTGCAGAGGAACACCTCCCCAAAAGGCCCCCTTCTGACAGAGAGACAGACCTGTAGCCATTGGGAGAACAACGGCCTGTAACAACGTGCTGTTTGTTAGGGGCACAGTAACTGACCTTGATAGACTACAGATGTTGTTTTTCTGTGAGTGAGATAAATATTTCAGACAGACTTATCATTTTTCTTCTTTGAAACATGACTTTAGGATAGGGTGAGTCTGTGTCTGCTTCCAAGTGTGTGCTACTCTCCCACTGGTTCAAATGAACTGTCTTTGACTTTTTCCCATACTCCCCTGTGACCATTTCACCATAGCTAACCCTGCTGCTGAATTATACATATTAACACGCCTGTTAAAATGTGTACATAAGGTTAATTTGATACCAAAACCTGACTTCATTTTTAAGGGTAATAGTCCTTTTTTTAGGCCATAAAGAATAGAGAGTGGAAGCGGGGGGAAAAACTGCGATAAAAAGCCTAGATAAGGGAATGACTGTGTTGTGTAGGAGTTGATATCATTGTTATCTATCTCTCTTTTTCACTCTCCTAGCCCTTCTGTTGTTTTTTTACCCCTTATCTCGCTCCACCAAAATGCCAGGAACAAAAAGGGAGAAATAAAGAAATTACTGCATGGATTATTCATGGGGAGGCTGATAAAATGTTGACGCAAAAATTAAGAATATATGTTTTCTTCGTCTCAGTGATTTTGGTTTTTAAAACGTTTTAAAATAAAGGGTTAGTGTTGTGTGATAGCTTAGTTGGTGTGGTCGTTTTTGTGTTAGGAGATTGGACCTTGTTTAACCCTTTTCCCCCGCTATGTCTTTCTGCTCAGACCAAAGCCCCCGTCCTCATGATCCACACAGACACATAGAGCGCTGCTTGGCTTAGATAAGGCAGACCTCAATCTGACACTAATAGAGAGGCAGGAACACAGTGGACAGGCCTGTGTTGTCGTAGATGACAGCAGGTCTGGTTATTGTTAGGTTTCTGCTGAGGAGCTCTCCCCTCACAACGAAGAGGGGCAGGCCGTCCCTCTGACCCTGCTTTACATCCTAATCATTAATTGCACCTGTTCTAATACAATAGCTTTAATTCTCAGTACTGATTCTCTGGTATTTAACTAGTCTACTCTGGTTTCCCATTCTGGTGTCAAAATGGCCACCAGGTAATGCTCCTCTCTGGTACTGATGCAAACCTGAAAAATCGGGTAAGATGCATCCAGAAGGGGAATAAATAAATATACTGCACAAAAATATAAACACAACATGTAAAGTGTTGGTTCCATGTTTCATGAGCTGCATAAAAGATCCCAGAAATGTTCGATAGGCACGAAAAGCTTATTTCTCTCAAATGTTGTGCACAAATTTGTTTGCATCCCTGTTAATGAGCATTTCTCATTTGCCAAGATAATCCATCCACCTGACAGGTGTGGCACATCAAGAAGCTGATTAAACAGCATGATCATTACACAGGTGCACCTTGTGCTGGGGACAATAAATGGCCTCTCTGAAATGTGCCGTTTTGTCACACAACACAATTTTGAGGGAGCGTGCAATTGACATGCTGACTGCAGGAATGTCAACCAGAGCTGTTGCCAAAGAATTGAATGTTAATTTCTCTACCATAAGCCACCTCCAACGTCGTTTTGGAGAATTTGGCAGTATGTCCAACCGGCCTCACATCCGCAGACCACGTGTAATGACGGCAGCCCGTGACCTCCACATCCAGCTTCTTCACCTGCAGGCTCGTCTGAGACCAGCCTCCCGGACAGCTGATGAAACTGTGGGAGTGCACAACTGAAGAATTTCTGCGCAAACTGTCAGAAACTGTCGTCGTAGTTTGGCGTCGTAACTGATTTCAGTGGGCAAATGCTCACCTTCTATGGGCACTGGCACGCTGGAGAAGTTTGCTCTTCACGGATTCCCAGTTTCAACTGTACGAGGTGTATGGCAGACAGCATGTATGGTGTTGTGTGGGCAAGCGATTTGCAGTGGTCAATGTTCTGAACAGAATCCCCCATGGTGACAGTGAGATTATGGTATGGGCAGGCATAAGGACAACTACGGACAACGAACACAATTGCATTTTATCGATGGCAATTTGAATGCACAGAGAGACCATGACGAGATCCTGAGGCTCATTGTCTTACCATTCATCTGTCGTCATCACCTCATGTTTCAGCATGATAATGCACGGCCCTATGTCACAAGGATCTGTACACAATTCCTTTCCAGAAGCTGAAAATGTCCCAGTTCTTCCATGGCTTGCATACTGACTAGACATGCCATCAATTGAGCATGTTTGGGTTGCTCTGGATCAACGTGTATGACTGTGTGTTCCAGTTCCTGCCAATATCCAGCAACTTCGCACAGCCATTGAAGAGGAGTGGGACAACATTCCACAGGCCACAATCAGCAGCCTGATCAACTCTATGCGAAGCAGATGTGTCGCGCTGCATGAGGCAAATGGTGGTCACACCAGATACTGACTGGTTTTCTGATCCACGCCTGTACTTAAAAAAAAAAAAAAAAAAGGTATCTGTGACCGACCAATGCATATCTGTCATGTGAAATCCATAGATTTGGGCCAAATGAATTTATTTCAATTGACTGATTTCCTTACATAAACTCTAACTCAGTATTATTGCATGTTGCATTTTAGATTTTTGTTCAGTGTAGATTAATTTAAAACGAATTTCAACAGATAACGAAACGGATGAGAGCTGTCTATCTTGGTTTATCTCTCTCTGTTCTCTCTGGTTTGTTATAGATTGCTACAGTAGCAAGAAACTAGTCTTTGTGTGGTGTCCTTGTGCATTACACTTGACCCTGTTTAAACCGTAGGTCACCTGGCGCGCCATCCCCTGCAGGGTCAGGTTTCCGCTGCTCTTTGTGCCTCTGGTCCGTGTGTGTCTGTGTGTGTGCGCATCTGTGTGTGTGTCTGTGCATCAGTGTGGGTCCTGGGGTAGACGGGCTCTGTTTCAGGCCTAGTCGGGGAGGCAGGAGGTGGGGTGGAGGTGCCCTCTGTCCCTGGCATGCTAGAGATTAGCTGCAATGGACCAGGAGAACAAGGTAACAGTGGATGGATGGTTGTCGCCATCCCAGCAACGAGATCTAGCTAATGTCCTCTAGTCAACCATCCGCTCTCTACTTTCCCCTCATACTTTCTCATCTTTTACCTCTTGTACCTATTTGTTCATGGAATGAGATATTTCAGGGTAAGATACACTTCCTTATTCCTTGCCTTTTTCTTTCTTTCTCCATCATCAATACAAAGAACGTCACACAGACACAGACACGGACGGACAGACACACACTTTCCCTTTCTCCAACTCATTTAGTGTCTTTTCCCTTTCCTCTTTGTGCTCTTGCCCCTCCTCCCCTCACCAGTGAGTCTTGTCAAATTATTAGTATTAGCAGCAGCAGTGTCCCCTGAAGTAAAACAATCAGCTGTAATCTATCAGTGTGTTATCAGGCCTATCTGAGAGCTGAGAAAGCCGGGGCCGTGTCCGTGGCGCCGAGCTCCAGAGCTGATAAAGTTTCAGAGTTCAGCGATGATGAATGTTAAGAAACTACGCCCTCGTTAGAGAGGATGTGGACTTGGCAGAGGGAGTAAGGGGCCTGGGCTGAAAAACAAAAAGCCTCGGCACCAGCCACGGGTCGTGGGTCAAGCCCTAGTTTTTACAGACACACTCTCTGTCCTGACCCTCTACCTCATTTACTCTGTTTTTTTACACAGGGTTCACTTTCCTCTCCCTCCCTCCTTAAATCTCTCCTTTGACCTTTGGGCCTATTGCCTAGTTATCTTATTTGGTTGCATCTGTATCAAAGTTCTCATCTCATGTGTCTCAGACTTGTTTTTACCCTCTTATCCCCTGATCCCTTTGTCCTCTCTGTCCACCTGAGCTCCTCAGAAGCTTCTATCTATCACCTGAGCCATCGCGTCATGCATCAAAGTCCCCCGATTATGATGCAATTGATAAGGAGGCTGGAGACTCAAAAGTGCACAGTACAAATTTCCGATAAAGCATTAGTTCCTTTATAGATATTAGCTTCTGGGTATTCAAATGGTTCCTATTCTTTAACTTTGAATTCCAAGAGCTGTGATATTTGATAAGGATATGGAACCAGCACAATTGGTGTCCCCTCAGTCTTCTGACATATTGTTCTCTGATGGTTCGAAGACATCTTTTTACCTTCATCTGCCTATAACAAGTGGCACAAAAAGAGAAATGGTAGGAGTTGTTGAGAGCATAAAAGAGGGAATCATTATGATTTTGACAAAGTTCATGAGTGTATAATAGCAGTTAATGCAATGCAAGGCGCAGGAAGCTTTGTTCGCCAAAGTGTTGAGCGTTTAATAGAATCTGATAGACACGAGTCCTCGGGCCCAGAGGACGAAGAGGGGACTATGTGCTCATCAAGGAACTCTGCGCTCATCAAGGGAGCCGGGTGCGCTCTAAAGGAATCATTTGTCAATAATTGGCCGTGTCAGTCTCGTTAGACGTTTGATAATGCTGCGGTTCTTTGGGGCCGGCCCGTGAATATCTCAAATGAAACCGCCAGGCAGCGTGTGGCAGCAGATCTGGGCTCTCGATAGCACCATTAAGTGCTTTAGAAGTATTTTTGCTGAATTCACACAAAGCAAAAATAGATAAATAAATAATGAAAAAGAAAGTGGAACGTCAACTGTCAGGGAAGTGATACAGACTATAAGAAATCATTTGTGAGGGTCTCCTCAGCCATCACTGTGGTTAATTCGCTTACTCAAGCAATCGTGCGGACATGCCCTGTGTGTGTGTGTGTGTATGCGTGTGTGTGTCCAACAGCCCCTTGGCCTTGTAAGTGCTACTGTAAGTGCTTATCCCAGCACTGTGTTATCCGAAAAATGGTTTTCAAAATAGTGTGTGTAGACTGTTCAGTAGGTGTGTGTCTGATCCCCTCTGTGAGCACATCACTCAGCACTATGGGATTCATTATCTCTTCCACTGAAAGGCCTGGAATGTTTCTAGAGATATTGTGGAATGGTTTATCTCAGAAATATCTCAGAATGGCTGACGTTTATCTGATTGGCTAAATCCTTCATGGAACCACATTCCACTGACCCTCCTTCCCAATTTCCCAATAGCTGCAAAATGGAGACTACACGAAATGTGCATATTCTCAAACACTACTGTATAGCAAAGTACACTGTGGTGTGGACCAAGGTTACAGCACCAAGCTTTCTGCTCTTGAGTTGTGTGTTACCTACGTTCTGAGTAATAAGGGCACAATATAAAAGCCCAGTAGAGATGCATGGAGATCTCCCCTTAGTTTAGGGAAAGAGTCTCTCCTTGTATCAGCGCAGCGATCTAACCGATTAACACTGTCATGGCCCAGGCTTGTTTGTCCTCATGCTGTACAAAGCCACTGTGACCTTTCAGTCAACTGGTCAGACTTTGCATGTATTCCTGCTATTTCCTTTTTATGCAAATGCAGACTGATCGGTTCCAGGGAGTGGGATTTTGGGCCTCACTGATATTAATAAAGGGAGATTTTGGGGCCCAGGTGAAGATTATGGGAGTTTGGTCTGGTTAGTGATATTTAGAGGATGGGACTGGCTAATAGTTCAAATGTACTGGGCTGGCTGTGGAGGGGTCATCATATTACATCTTTGGGTTACTTTTAACCTTCAGTCCCGTTTAGATTAAATTATTCTTGACTATATGGCACATGCAGGAAGGTTCATGTATGAGAAGACTCTCCATGACTATACTCTTGGGGCTGTATCCTGGTTAAAACAGTGTAATAGCATTATGAATGTATACATTTATAATCAAGCTTCACCATCTGAATTTCCAGCAGCATCTCTGAGTAAGGTATTTTTCCGCACTCTAAAACCCCACCGTTTAAGTGAGTGTAATACTGGAATCCAGCATTTATTATTAATCTAAAGATAACACTTCCAGTGCTGAACCTGGAGAGTGGTGGGCAATGGGCTAGGCTGAGAGGAGGAGGGGGAGGTAACGTTAATATTCCCTTTCCTCTGAGAGTGCCTCTCAAAAAGGAGACATCTATCGCTCTCATCCCCCTGCTTTTATTTCCCTTTCAGCTCATCTTAAATTTCCATTATTCACCACAAAAAGCCAAGCCGAGCCTATTCATATGGCTCTGTGACACTGACGGCCCTCCTACACACTCACACACACACACTTCAACCAACACTGTTATTAATCATCCCTATCAGTTTCTCGCATCTCCCTTCTATTTGCTGTTTAATCACTAAAATAATATAGGGGGTAGAGTGCCTGTTGCCATGGCGACCAAAATTGAAAAGGTCAGGGTGAGTTTATCTTATCAGTGATAGAGAATGGTTACTAATTACAGATAGGTACTACCAGCTTTCAGTCCACTGGGCCCTGCCTTAAAACACTATCAGCAATCCACACCGGCCTGATATTAAAATTATCTACAGTCATCCACACAGACACACCTCGCCCTGGCACTGCACACCACGGCAGACCAGACAGGACCAGACTTTATCAGAGCTAACTAATACTCCAAACTAATGAAACAACCCTGTTTTAATGAGAGCTGTGGTATGTACTCAGCTCAGCTAGTGACTGATGAATTGTGGCTTTTATCTAGGTTATTCCCTCAGCTAAGGGTGAATATCCTACTAAAATGTATAAGTATATTTATGACTAATTGCAACTATAGAGGAACCATAGTGCTCATAGTTAATGATGAGACCTAGCTTTCGTGAAAGATCACCAATCATATGGCTTTATTAGGAAGTGATTTATATAGACAACAGAACACTGTAATAATATTTTTGTTACAGCTATAAACTAATAATAACCTGTCGAATTTTTTTGTTTTTTCATTTCAAAATGTATGCCAAACAAAAACCATTGATTTCAAAGTTGAACACACAATACAACTCTGCACAGGAACTACTTTTAACAATTTCCGCTGAAAATTTAACCAAAACATTTTTTGTTGAAGAACTGTGCAGATGCAAACTGTGGTAACACAGTTTGCGACCATGTTTTCCAAAAACTCTGTAAAATATCTGTTCCGAATTAAGGTTGGAATATGTCTGCAGAAAGAATGGAGTCAGCTGTGGCACCTTGAGATTATAAAAATCTCTTGGTTATTGAACTACAGTAAATTAAGTGGATTTACACCCGCAAACTAAATTACGGTAACGGAATTACATCATGGGTCCCTGATCTGTACTACACAGAAATACATAATTATGGATATGAATATCATTCTCCTCATGTTTCACAGGTTTTGGACAGCGCAGCACAGTAGAGCACAGTGCATGAACATCCGGTGTGGGTCGGTGCTCAGTGGCTGAGGATTCTGGTTAAAGTAATTGGAAAGAGAGGGGGCTCATGGGTATGTGTCAGTAAGAGATTGACATTAACTGGAGAGCGGGAGAGAAAGGCAGAGAGGGGATAGAGCGAGGGAGAGGTTGTCCAGATTGACTTATTTAATAGTCTGTGGTTTGACCACCAGACGACAGAAAGGGAAAGAGAACAGTTATGAGCTGAACGTAATAGTATGCCAGTGGAAGGGAGGACAGTACAGGTGACCCAACTGTGGTTTGTGATTAGTATGAGTTGTTATTGTAGCCCATTCATTTGCAGTTATTTATTTTATTGGTAATGTCGTTACCAATTACGAGTTTTAATCACTTAATAATTCATTCACAAAATTGATATCAGTGAAATCACTATAGCTAATTGGTAGGTCTACCATTACTTGTTACTTAGAGGGAGAGATTACAAAATATGTGAATTATTTGTAACGGAATTACAAGGCAATATTTCTTAAACTTACAGAAGGTAATCAATTTCATCAAACGGTATGGTAACATTTATTGTGTTCTGATGTATTTCTGATACCTTTTAAGACTTTTTCTGGTAGATGTTTTCTAAGACCCTTTTCCATCTGTTTATCCAGAAATCAAAGCCTTTACTTATGGCAAATTTTTAAGATGGAATATGGTTGAAAAATGTATCTAGGCCTTAATTTCCCCAAAATATAGGCTCTTAGGTTTCATTTGACACCCAATTTGATATGCTCACATGTTAGTGCTCATTTCTTTTTTCAATGGGAATACCCAGCATTTAGCTTTATTGCATTTTGTACCCGTAATAACTATGTTTGTAATCAAGACGTTTTTGTTTTAATGAACGTGTGTGGGAACTACAAGGTGTGAGCCTATTATACAGCTACTTTTTATAACTAGTTATCCATTGTGGTTATTTTAGTAAATCATATACCATATATTCAAATGGTATGTGTTTATGTATGTATGTGCATTCAATTGTGGGTGTGTGTGTGTGTGTGTACTGTGTATGTTCACTTGTTTCTCTACACTCTTACAGTTATCATCTTTGACATTTGGCTGTACTCCCCCATATCTTCCCATCATCTGAGAAGAACACATTTTTCCCATCAGAAATCCCGTTGTGACTTTTTGCGTTCGAGGGGTGCTGATACTTCCTTTTGCAACCAGGGAAGATGCATAGATGTGAGTGCATCTTTTCTGAGCTGCGTTCCCTCTCCCCCTTCTGGATGTTATCAGAGCAGTGAGGGCTACAGTGATGCCCTGCCTCTTGAAAATACCCCCTTTCTTTGCTGCTGCCAGCCATGCAGTGGGTTATATTTAACAAGCTAACCCCATGCTATCTCCTCTACATCCCCTCTACATGCTCCACAGAGTTATCACACTCACACTCCCAGGATCTTTATTTGTATTTTTTAAGCCATGTGAAGGAGGGATAGATAACATTTCAACTGCCATCTTCTCCTCCGCCCCTTTTTTTTTACTCTCCGTGTCCCTTTTTTCCCGCTCTCTGCCCTTCTTTTTTTGGGCCTTTCAATTTATTTTTGTTGATCTCTAAATCTAAAATTTGTTGTTAGACCGATATAAACTGACATGGTCCTATGGTCATATGATCATGCAATCCCTCAGTAAGTTACAGTTGGATGTAGTGATGTGGAAGACTAGTGTTATTGTATATGCTGGCTCTATGCAGCTCCTCTATTTCCAGGGTTTCTCTTCAGGGGGTAGTAGCAGTAACCACTGTGTTGAGTGTTTTTATATTCTTTTAGGATGTATAATTAAGTCATAACAATTACTGGAGAGCCATAAAAGCGTATTGTGGTTTAACAGGTTATGTGCAGATATTACACATCTTAGAAATACACAGTTGTGACTTCCACAGGGCAGCTGGTATACTGAGTGGGTTAAAGAGCAGGTGCGTACTCACTAAACAATACTAAGAGAACAGTAGGCTATGATACTGCCGTTCTTAGTAAGCAAATACATTGTGTAGTTAACTCCATTTTAAAGGTACTCAAACACTGTAGATACAAGCCAGAACAATTTGGATATCAAAGCATAGAGAGATCACAGTGATCCAATAGCTTGCGTAAAGCAGCGTTAAGTGGATAAAAGCAGCTAGGCCGTGAGTCGAGGCCTCTAATCGTCTCCTATCAGGGCTGTATCAGTCTAGTCTAAACCCTAACCCCCAACACGTTCACTGGGGGTCACTTTCGCTCCAGCTTCCCAGCAGCCTCTGCACTTTGAGCACTGTTTTGGTGATCCAAATCTGGGCAGTTTTTTATTCTTCTCTGGCTCGGGGATGTGTTTAGTCTCTCGCGCTAGCAGAAACATCTGTGTAAGTGTTTGTCTGTTGGAGCAGTGGCAACGGTTGTAGGCCCCTCTGGTTGGAGAGTTAAGCTAAGGCCTCAGGGTCAACGCTCGGATAAGACGGCCAACCGAAGGCCACTTCAGACAAATAGAGAGGTGGAGATAGAACGAGGCTCAGGAGAAGGTGGTGCTTAGATCTCCTGCTGGTTTCTGTCAGAGCTTTGAGAGCGTTAGTGGAGGAGAAATGGCAGTGGGTTGAGGCTTCTCTCCTCTTCTCCTCTCCTCTGCATACCATCATAATCATTCCCCCTCCCATCTTTATTCAGGGTTAAGATCAAGGAGGAGAGCGGTGGAGGGATTGCAATCATCCTCCTCTTATGAGATCTCTCACATATTCCCACCCACATAAGTAATTACTAGGGGATGATTCTAACTTGACTCACTCAGATGTCTTTCTTTGTTTGCACGTCCAGTTCCATTCTTGTAGTGGTGTTGCTCTGAAAATGGATGGCACAGAGAAAAACTGGCACCAAACTAAAAGTTAGGATATGAACTACTCAGACCTGTGTAGATTTACTTAAGCGTGCGTGTAATTGGCATAAAAGGCCATGTTAGGATCCAAGCCAAGTTATGAGTTTGGCCCTAAGATCTTATACACACTTGACACAAAATGACCTAATTTCTATGTGAATGTGTGTGGAAATTGTCATCGGTGCTCAAGGACAATTCCTATATAGCATGTGAGAGTCTGATAAAGAATATGCAACAATATCACTGATATTTAGCCTTCCAGACTAGAGTGTGGAGAGATTGTTCTACTGTGGTTTCTGTTTTGGAAAATAAGAGTCAAACTTAAGATCTACTGACCTTGTGTGTGTGAGGGAGGGAGGGTATAGTGACCCCTTTACGACCCCCTAGTGATGCCTATAATAATGCGCATTTTGATTCGGAAAAAGTGCATCTCTTTTCAATTGGCTCAGCAAGCTATTTACTTGGTTTCAACGTACAGATCCACAGCCGGACGCTATAGTCCCCAGAATCACTACCTATTTATGGCTCCTATACTAAGGAGAAGGATACATTTTCAAACCTCTTGTACCTTATTTGTGTATGTTGGAAGTCCAGAGCATTAGATCTATGTGAAATAAGGTATGTATTAGGATCATAAGATGGCGGAAGATGTTATTGCAAAAGGTCCCTCTATCCAGTTTACATACACACACATACACACACACACACTAGTCAAAAAATTTGAATTGGAGGGGTGTGTGTCTGTGTGCGTCAGTATACCCACTCAGTGGCCTTGCTGGTTGTTCAGGATAGATAGGGAGCAGTGCAATAAGTAGTTGATTCAACCCCCCCCCCCCCCCCCCCCCCCCCCCCCCCGCCCCTCTCCCCATGGATCTTGGGAACGGTGGGAAAGTTAAAATCTGCTGCTATTTTCAATCTTTTATCAGGGCGCTTATCGCCTGGCTCTTGTCTGCATGCCTGGCTTCAATAGTCCAGGGTCTCGGCTCAAGCCGCCTGGCAACTCAACTCCCCCTGGTTCTCCCCTCGTGCTCTGCTCTGGCTGTACTCTCTGCCCAAGAGCAAATATGACCATGGAGAGGGGATCGAGTAGGACAGTGTCCTTTTTTCTTATTTAGGGGAAATTGTTGTCAATGTTTTTCATGGTGGTTGTTTTTGTGTCTGTCTTGTTTTTGGAGGTTGTGTCTGTGTGTGAGTGAGACATGTATTCATAATAACCCTCCTACGTACAGGCAGTGTGATGCAAAACCTTCTCTTAAAATGAAATTACATTTTAAACACAAGAAAACAGGTGCACATACAGTACGCAATTTTCCCTTTAGACAACACAACACACACATTCTTACATACAGTACATCCTGTAATGAGTGGATCGTAGGCCCTGCCCTCCTATATAACCTCTATGGGGTAGTATCATGGTCTTGATAATAATGACCATCTTTCACCGGGAGAGTGTTTGATGAGGTGCCAAGTAGGAACCGTTGTGATGTGTGTCTTGGGAGGGAGGGGACATCATTCCACACACTGTATCCTAGAGAGGGAACATATACTACACTGGTCATATAAGAACCTCATTATGATTATGAAGTGTCATATATATATTTTAAACCTGTTGAACATTACTGTTAGATGTTACTATTTTGCTAACTGTTAATGCTTTAACAGTTACTGTAATTACAAGTAGATGAACAAGGACAGTGAGGTTTATAGTCAAATAACTAAAATGGTTGAGAGGTCACCAGGTCATAGCTAGGTCACACAGCTAGATGTTGCTGTGCTCTTGAATGTTCCATACCGGAAACCTGTTGAATTTTAAGCCGTGTGAAATGTATTGACAAATGCAAATTCTCTGATAATAATCTGTATTCTGCACCCAAACAAGGGTGATGAAATCTTGTTAAATGTCCTTGCTATTACAGATATTGTTTTATACCTCACCATTCACCATGTACCTTGGTGCACACAATTCTGTTTTGATGCCATTGATGTGGGGAATATACTGTATCTCAAGGTGTAAGGCGTGGTTGGTATAACAAGTGTCTTAAACAACCTGCTCTCCCACCCTGCTGCCCATGAAGTGTCACACAATCTGGACTCATCTGAAAATTCTGTGTTAGTAGGTACTGTAGCTAGTGGAGCTAGATGAAAAAGTGAGAATGCCATTGTGAATGTAATGCTGTTAGTGTGTATGAGGCTCAAAGACGCTTGGACCCTATCAGGGCTAAAAACACCATGTTCCAACATGGAAAACAAGAGGAAGATTTATTTTAGCCCAGCAGAAATGTCCTCTTGAGAGGTGGTGCTATCTGATAGATTGGTGTGAAGAGGTTTGTTGATCTCCCCTTGCAGGGGTAGTTTTTCTCTCATGGGGGCATGAAGTATACCCCTGTACTGGACAATCCATCACTTGCGATGTTGGGCAGTGGGTAACCTTGGTGCTATCTACCATCACACCTGCCCACTCAGGGCCCACAGAGTGATATCCAGGCAGAAGGAAGCTGGTTTCCCTCCATGTTACTGACTCCTTCCTGTTTTCCTTCCCTAGTCCCGTTCTCTTTCTGTGGGTTCATTCACCCCGTCGTCTCCCCTGGACCATTATCAGGGAGAGAGCTCCTGCTCATTAAGGAGTTAATTTTCTCCTTCCTATCTCTGATTTGTATAGTGAACCTAAAGCACTGTGAATTCTTTAAATGTATTTTGTGTTATCAAAAGGAGAAAAAGGGGAAATGGGGGATATTTAATCGTTTAAGTAGTCTTCCTGGGGAACTATGCTTTTTTTTCTTCTCTCTTCCCAGTAATGTAAAGAAATCCTGCTGAAGCCGCCCAGCTCAGTAATTCAGTTTTTAAAGCATTGAAAAAAAAAAAAATAGAATGACTTGATGAAATTCCACTATCAGCTCCGAACCAATATGCAAAATATCTCGCTGGAAATCAAATAGCTATTATGTTTTCATTTCCACGTCGGCGTATTTGCTTAATGAAGAGGAGACAGATCAGACCAGCAGAGAGAGTCTGCAGGAGCCGATAACCGAGAACGGCTCCCAGCTATCCGCACAGAGTGACGCTCCCAGTCACAGCGTTTTTTTTCTGAGAGCGAGGGAGGGGGGGTGGGGGGGGTGGGGGGGGGGTAGAGAGGGAGAGGAAGAAAGCGGGAGAGCAAGAATATAAAAGAGATGGCAGGGTGGAAAGGGGAGAAATCGGGGGATGTTTATATACTGTAGGATGGAGTGAGGGATGTAGTAAAGGGAAAAGAGAGATTTAATTTGTGGAGATGGAAAGGGGGGGGGGGGTGTTTGTCAAAGCTTCTGTACCTCAGTGCTCTGTCCGGGGATTTAACTGTTGGATGTTTGACGTCCTGCTGTCACGTGGTCCACGTTTGGGATCAGGCGGGCCCTGTTTGAAGTGCTCCAATGCCCTGTGCACATGAATATCATTGCCACACATTATCATCATATTATAATCACACTCATTATCATAAGTATTATAATCAGTCATTCGTATGATTTCACTGATGGCGTTGACAGACATTTTATGCAGATATATTTTTCTATTTAGTTGCAGGCTATAGCTCTCATCTTTTCTGACTGTGTTTAGTCTGGCTGTGGTTTGACAGAGAGTTCTGCTCACAGGAATGCTACTTATTTATAAAGTGATGGAATGACATGACATGCAGCCACTAAAATATGGAAGACTTATTTTCTCTTCCACAACCCCAATATTCTACATACAACCTGTGTTTTATGGGAAGAAAAGTATGTAGTGTACCAACCATACTAATTTCCCATTCATCCCCATATACAGTCATTATAGAGTGTGTGACTGCCCTCTGGGCTGTGGATCCTCTCTATAGCCTCTGTGGCCCTGGGTCTTCACTGAGGGCTGGTGAGGCAGCTAAGGAGTGGTATGGTAATTCTAAACCCAGGTAGAGTGGTGTGCCGGGCCCCAGCCTGTTTCAGAGCCTCCATCTCCCTGACTCTCTACACCTGTCTGTCTGCAGTCGGTCCAGAGTGAGTCCCTGCCACTCATCTGCTGTCAGGGCAGTGAGAGCGCAGAGCAGTGTAGCCCAGAGGCCCTCAGGCTTATCTGCGACGTCAGGGATTGTGGTCACCTGTGGCGGCCATCACCCTACTGCACTCTGGTCCTTCATCTGTCTGCAGAGTACTCAATCATCATCGCATGAGATTTGAATATCACCAGGATTTCATATCAAATCAAATGTTTTTAGTCACATGTGCCGAATACAACAGGTGAAAAAAACCTTGCAGTGAAATGCTTACTTACGAGCCCTTAACCAACAATGCAGTTTAAAAAATAAATAAGAAATAAAAAGTAACAAGTAAGTAAAGAGCTGCAGTAAAATAACAATAGCGAGACTATACAGGGGGTTACCGGGTATAGAGTCAATGTGCCGGGGCACCGGTTAGTCGGTAATTGAGGTAATATGTACATGTACACTACCGTTCAAAAGTTTCGGGTCACTTAGACATTTCCTTGTTTTTGAAAGAGAAGCAAAAAAAAAATTGTCCATTAACATAGCATCAAATGTATCAGAAATACAGTGTAGACATTGTTAATGTTGTAAATGACTATTGTAGCTAAAAACGTCCTTTTAATTTTTTTTTTAATGGAATATCTACGTAGGCGTACAGAGGCCCATTATCGCAAAACACCAGTCTCAACGTCAACAGTGAAGAGGCGACTTCGGGATGCTGGCCTTCTAGGCAGAATGGCAAAGAAAAAGCCATATCTCAGACTGACCAATAAAAAGAAAAGATTAAGATGGGCAATAGAACAGTCACTGGACAGAGGAATTCTACCTAGAAGGCCAGCATCCCGGAGTCGCCTCTTCACTGTTGACGTTGAGACTGGTGTTTTGCGAGTACTATTTAATGAAGCTGCCAGTTGAGGACTTGTGAGGCGTCTGTTTCTCAAACTAGACACTAATGTACTTGTCCTCTTGCTCAGTTGTGCACCGGGGCCTCCCACTCCTCTTTCTATTCTGGTTAGAGACAGTTTGCGCTGTTCTGTGAAGGGAGTAGTACAGAGCGTTGTACCAGATCTTCAGTTTCTTGATATTTCTCGCATGGAATAGCCTTCATTTCTCAGAACAGGAATAGACTGACGAGTTTCAGAAGGAAGTTCTTTGTTTCTGTACATTTTGAGCCTGTAATCGAACCCACAAATGCTGATGCTTCAGATACTCAACTAGTCAAAAGAAGGCCAGTTTTATTGCTTCTTTAATCAGGACAACAGTTTTCAGCTGTGCTAACATCATTGCAAAAGGGTTTTCTAATGATCAATTAGCCTTTTAAAATGATCATCTTGGATTAGCTAACACAAAGTGCCATTGGAACACAGGAGTGATAATGGGCTGATAATGGGCCTCTGTACGCCTATGTAGATATTCCATTAAAAGTCAGATATTTCCAGCTACAATAGTCATTTAAAACATTAAAAAACCTCTACCGCTTCTCTCTCCCGGATCCGGGATCCCCCCCATCAAAAAAGCTGACTAGCATAGCCTAGCCTAACGCCACAGGGATATCATATAATTTCATGAAATCACAAAGTCCAATACAGCTAATGAAAGATAAACATCTTGTGAATCCAGCCATCATTTCCGATTTTTAAAATGTTTTACAGCGAAAACACTATGTATTTCTATTAGCTAACCACAATAGCAAAAGACTCAACCGCATATTTTCAGCATTTTTCTACCGCATAGGTAGCTATCACAAAACCGACCAAATAGAGATATAATTAGTCACTAACCAAGAAACAACTTCATCAGATGACAGTCTTATAACATGTTATACAATAAATGTATGTTTTGTTCGAAAAAGTGCATATTTGAGGTATAAATCATAGTTTTACATTGCAGCTACCATCAAAAATATCACCAAAGCAGCCAGAATAATTACAGAGAGCAACGTGAAATACCTAAATACTCATCATAAAACATTTATGAAAAATACATGGTGTACAGCAAATTAAAGATAAACATCTTGTGAATCCAGCCAATATTTCAGATTTTAAGTGTTTTACAGCGAAAACACAATATAGTATTATATTAGCTTACCACAATATCCAAACACACAACCGCATTTATTCACAGCAAAGATAGCATTCGCAAAAACCAGCAAAAGATATCAAATTAATCACTAACCTTGACCAACTTCATCAGATGACAGTCTTATGACATCATGTTACACAATACATATATGTTTTGTTCGAAAATGTGCATATTTAGAGGTACAAATCGTATTACTTTGTGAATACGTAGCCAAAATGCACAAAATTCTAGATATTTTGGACAAGATATTTTGGAAATGAATGAAAGATACACTTGTTCTTAATGCAACCGCTGTGTTAGATTTTTAAAAATAACTTTAGTACGACATACAGCTTGCGTTATTGCGAGACAGCGCCCGCTAAAAGGGCGGAGAGGAGAATAGGACTAAACATTTTCCACAGAAATACAAAATAACATCATAAATTGTTCTTACTTTTGTTGAGCTTCCATCAGAATCTTGTACAAGGAGTCCTTTGTCCAGAATAAATCGTTGTTTGGTTTTAGAATGTCCTCTTCTCCTGTCGAATTAGCAACCTTAGCTAGCCATGTGGCGCGAACATGCCCAAATTCTCCTGACGCAAAGAAAGGAAAATTCCAAAACTCGCAATAAACGTTGAATAAACTGATACAGCTCGGTTGAAAAAAACTACTTTATGATGTTTTTATCACATCTATCAAATAAAATCAGAGCCGGAGACATCCACCGTCTATACCGAACGCTTTTCAGAAGCCAATGCTGATGTCCTTCCCGCGCCTAGGTAGAGAAAGGAAATTGTGGTCACGTCATTCCAAGAGCTCTTGCTCGACCTCAGATCAAGCTAGCAACCCCATTCCACCTTCCACTGCCTGTTGACATCTAGTGGAAGGCGTATGCAGTGCATGCAAATCCATAGAAATTAGGCAATTGAATAGGCAGGCCCTGAAACAGAGCATCGTTTTCAGACTTTTCACTTCCTGTCTGGAAGTTTGCTGCCAAATGAGTTCTGTTTTACTCACAGATATAATTCAAACAGTTTTAGAAACTTGAGATTGTTTTCTATCCAATAGTAATAATAATATGCATATTGTACGATCTAGAATAGAGTACGAGGCAGTTTAAATTGGGCACGATTTTTTCCAAAGTGAAAACAGCTCCCCCTATTCACAAGAAGTTAACAATGTCTACACTGTATTTCTGATCAATTTGATGTTATTTTAGTGGCCAGAAAATGTGCGTTTCTTAAAAAAAACAAGGACATTTCTAAGTGACCCCCAAAAAACGGAACAGTAGTGTAGGTAGAGTTATTTAAGTGACTTTGCATTGATGATAACAACAGAGAGTAGCACCAGTGTAAAAGAAGGGTGGGGTGGGGCGGTGCGGTGTAATGCAAATAGTCTGGGTAGCCATTACATGTTCAGGAGTCTTATGGCTTGGGGGTAGAAGCTGTTTAGAAGCCTCTTGGACCTAGACTTGGCGCTCCGGTACTGCTTGCCGTGCGGTAGCAGAGAGAACAATCTATGACTAGGATGGCTGGAGTCTTTGACAATTTTTAGGGCCTCCCTCTGACACGGCCTGTTATAGAGGTCCTGGATGGCAGGAAGCTTGGCCCCATTGATGTCCTGGGCTGTGCGCACAACCCTCTGTAGTGCCTTGCGGTCAGAGGCCGAGCAGTTGCCATACCAGGAAGTGATGCAACCAGTCAGGGTACTTTCGATGGTGCAGCTGTAGAAACTTTTGAGGATCTGAGGACCCATGCCAAATCTTTTCAGTCTCCTGAGGGGGAATAGGTTTTGTCATGCCCTCTTCATGACTGTCTTGGTGTGCTTGGACCATGTTAGTTTGTTGGTGATGTGGACAGCAAGGAACTTGACACTCTCAACCTGCTCCACTACAGCCCTGTCGATGAGAATGGGGGTGTGCTCGGTCCTCTTTTTCCTGTAGTCCACAATCATCTCCTTAGTCTTGATCACGTTGTTGTCCTGGCACCACACGGCCAGGTCTCTGACCTCCCTATAGGCTGTCTCGTCATTGTCGGTATTCAGGCCTACCACTGTTGTGTCATCGGCAAACTTAATGATTGTGTTGTAGTCGTGCCTGATCGTGCAGTCATGAGTGAACAGGGGGTACAGGAGGGGACTGAGCATGCATCCCTGAGGGGCCCCTGTGTTGAGGATCAGCGTGGCAGATGTGTTGTTACCTACCCTTACCACCTGGGGGCGGCCCGTCAGGAAGTCCAGGTTCCAGTTGCAGAGGGAGGGGTTTAGTCCCAGGGTCCTTAGCTTAGTGATGAGCTTTGAGGGAACTATGGTGTTGAATGCTGAGCTGTAGTCAATGAATAGCATTCTCACATAGGTGTTCCTTTTGTCCAGGTGGGAAAGGGCAGTGTGGACTGCAATAGAGATTGCATCATCTTTGGATCTGTCAGGGTGGTATGCAAATTGGGGTTGATCTAGGGTTTCTGGGATAATGGTGTTGATGTGAGCCTTGACCAGCCTTTCAAAGTACTTCATGGTTACAGACATGAGTGCTACGGGTCGGTAGTCATTTAGGCAGGTTACCTTTGTGTTCTTCGGCACAGGCACTATGGTGGTCTGTTTAAAACATGTTGGTATTACAGACTCGGACAGGGAGAGGTTGACAATGTCAGTGAAGACACTTGCCAGTTGGTTAGTGCATGCCCGTAGTACACGTCCTGGTAATCTGTCTGGCCCTGCGGCCTTGTGAATTTTGACCTATTTAAAGGTCTTACTCACATGGGCTGCGGAAAGCATGATCACACAGTCTTCCGGAACAGATAGTGCTCTCATGCATGTTTCAGTGTTATTTGCCTCGAAGCGAGCATAGAAGTAGTTTAGCTCGTCTGGTAGGCTTGTGTCAGTGGGCAGCTTGCGGTTGTGCTTCCCTTTTAGTCTGTAAACGTTTGCAAGCCTTGCCACATCTGACTAGCATCAGAGCCGGTGTAGTGCGATTTGATCTTAGTCCTGTTGATGCTTTGCCTGTTTGATGGTTTGTCGGAGAGCATAGCAGGATTTCTTATAAGCTTCCAGGTTAGAGTCCTGCTCCCTGAAAGCTGCAGCTCTAGCATTTAGCTCAGTAAGGATGTTGTCTGTAATCCATGGCTTCTGGTTGGGGAATGTACGTTCGATCACTGTGGGGACGACATCATCGATGCACTTATTGATGAACCAATGACTGTAGTGTACTCCTCAATGCCATTGGATGAATCCTGGAACATATTCCAGTCTGTGCTAGCAAAACAATCCTGTAGCTTAGCATCTGCTTCATATGACCACTTTTTTTTATTGACCGACTCACTGGTGCTTCCTGCTTTAATTTTTGCTTGTAAGCAGGAATCAGGAGGATAGAATTATGGTCAGATTTGCCAAATGGAGGGGGAGGGAGAGTTTTGTATGCGTCTCTGTGTTTGGAGTAAATGTGGTCCAGAGTTTATTTTTATTTTTGATTTTTTGGTCTCTGGTTGCACATTTAATATGCTGATAGAAATTTGGTTATATGGATTTAAATTTCCCTGTATTAAAGTCCTCCGCCACTAGGAGCGCTGCGTCTGGCTGAGCGTTTTCCTGTTTGCTTATGGCGGAATACAGCTTATTGAGTGCCAGCATTTGTCTGTGGTGGTATGTAGACTGCTACGAAAAATACAGATAAACTCTCTAGGTTTGTAGTGTGGTCTACAGCTTATCATGAGATACTCTACCTCAGATGAGCAAAACCTTGAGACTTCCTTAGATATCGTGCACCAGCTGTTATTTACAAAAATACATAGTTCGCCACCCCTTGTCTTACCAGACACCGCTGTTCTATCCCACCGATACAGCGTATAACCAGCCAGCTGTCGTCGTTCAGCCACAACTCCGTGAAGCATAAGATATTACAGTTTTTAATGTGCCGTTTGTAGTTTAGTCTTTCGCGTAGGTCATCGATTTTATTTTCCAAAGATTGTACATTTGCAAGCAGTACGGAAGGTACTGGGGGTTTATTCGATCGCCTACGAATTCTCAGAAGGCAGCTTGCCCTCCGACCCTTTTTCTCCGCCTTCACGCAAATGACTGGGATCTTGACCTGTTCCCGGGAAAGACGTATGTCATTCACGTCGGGCTCGTCAGACTCGTTAAAAGAAAAATAGTATTCTGCCAGTTCGTGGTGAGCAATCGCTGTTCTGATGTCCACAATTTTCGACCATAAGAGACGGTAGCAGCAATATTATGTACAAAATAAGTAAAAAAAATAAGTTACAAATAATGCAAAGAAACAAACAAAAAAACACAATTGGTTAGGAACACGTAAAACGTCAGTGTTCTTCTCCGGCACCGGCTTTGGTCCTTTAAATACGGTACAGGTGCTGTTACTTGGTATCACCGTCAAATTCTATACATTTTGCTAGATTTTTGTAATTTACGGCATAATCAATGAAGTCATTCCTCATTACTTTCCTCGGATCAAATATATTTTTTCTTTCACCTAGATATCAAGTTAGAGAAATCAATCCGATCGCATGGACTACATTTTTTGCAAAGTATAACAAAGCTGAATTCTGATAATTGAAGTGGGCTTTAAACCCTCTTGGGGGTTCAAGCTTGAAAGACCTGATAGAACTGAAGTTAAAATAATATTTACTCAATCCTTCGTCATTCCCTTTAGTCTGATCAATAAGAGGCTCCTCTTCAGCATGTGACTCTATGTCAGGTAGCCCAGTTCCCTCTTCAAGAGGGAAGGGGCCTCTCTCACTCACTCTAAATATCCTCCTTTAAGGTTTTCTTCTTTCTCACAAGTGTCTGATTGTCTGATACAAGTAGCGCTTCTCTTCTTGTTCTGCTGTTTTGTAAGATGATTATTAGTATAAGAGCTTGCGAGGCGCGGCGATTGTTTAATCAGGCGTGTTGAGCATGCAGGTTTGATGTGTTGTCTCTGTGTTTAATCACCGCTGCTGAGCACACAGGTTTGATGTGTTGTCTCTGTGTTTAATCACCGCTGCTGAGCACACAGGTTTGATGTGGACGGCAAGTTAATAAAGCAGTATCTCCTCTGCCTTCATCAGCTCAACACTTTGTTCTGTGCTGTATTAGAGTGGCAGATGGAGTTGGAGGCTGCTCTGAGTTTCCCCCCACCCCGCTCTCTCTTTCTTTTTCACTGTCTTTATGATGAAAATTCTGTGTCACAGATGCATGCAGGTTAGTGTGTGTCTGTGTGAGTGCACCCACATGAATGACTGGAGACTTATTTCAGAATTTGGCTAATGGTATCAGTTCAGGTTATATACTACATGTTTCAATACTTGATTGACAGTCCAGACATTTGCTCCTCAAATTATACTCGGCGACATCTCTCCATTGTGTGACATATTTCTGTGTTGTTTTCAGTTACTTAATATACCTAATATGATTGGTTAACAAATTCATTTATTTTTTATTAAGTCTAATTCTGAATTGTTTAACAGTCCATTTATTCAGTGAGTTTTAAACAATTTGTGGTTATAACTTTTGAAAAGTTCAGATGATGTAGGATGGTAAAATGCTTATCAAGTAACCTGTACTATCCTTTCCTCCAACTATCCGGAGGGAAAAATATTATATTTTTTTGTGGATAAATGAGGCAAAAGTTTAAACTTATTCCCCACAATTTGATGTCTGAAAGCAGTGATGCGGCGATTGATTCATTAAACCAGAACAGTAATGATGAAAGAAATCATAATTCAAACTTACATTTTTAACAAGAAATATAATTGGAATTTTATACAGAGAAGTCCCTTTGTACAATTATGATTAAAAGAAAATTAATTGTATGAAAATGTCCTCACAGATACTGAAAATTTGATCTACCAAAGCTCAAGCCACATAATTCTAAAATATTGTGTTTGGGATCAATCTTTTTTCTTTCATCTTTTTTTATTTAGTATTAAGGTCCAAATCTAACTGTTAATTTTATCTGAAACAGTGAACCATGCAGGCGTGGAAGTCAAAATTAGCCTAAAGATGTTTAATTTACAAAGACAGAAACACTTTGTCAGGCAGCGATTGTTTCCAAGCATTATCTCTGCCTCGTTTTAATTGCTTGGAAGTGAAATTAACAGAATTAGAAAAATTGCCTTTCTCTTTTTCTACAAGACTCTTTATTCACGGGTATTGTTGTGTGCTTTGTATAGATTATAGGCCTTTTTGTTCTAGGAGTGTAAATATATACGCCCCCAGTCATGGCTTTAGCTTGGAACAATCCCACTTCGCTCATCACAACCTCATGGGAATTAATTGACAAACTATGGGGTAAAATCCCATTTTAATATCCAGTATTAATTTGACAAAAATGTACTTGTTTAGAATTTGTGTTGTGCTCCAAGACTTAATTGCAATGCCTTTGTTTGCGTTTGTTGTTTATTTTCTCCCATGGTAATCAGTAGAATAACCATTTACACCGATTTGACGGTTCCTAATCGTCTTTATGGAATAGGGCCGGAGATTAATGAATAATCTCTGTGCTCTCCTGGGAATAGGCTGTAACGTTATGTCTACAGAGAGTTGTGGCATCCAATCCGATTTGAAATACTGGTGGGCTTTCATAATTCGAGTGGTCTCATGTAGAACCTTTTCTGTGTGTGACAGTAGAGTGAAAGCATGTGAGGAGAGAGCTGTTCCCGACCTGCACCAATAGAATGAGACAGTGATGATGGGGATTGGGTCTGATGAAAACAAGGAAAGGTTTTGTGTACTCATCCTTGGTTTTACTTAGTCTGGATTATAATTATTAGGAGAATGCATATCAATTAATGTTATTATTTTAAAGCATTATTAGCATTATTATTATTATTAAAGCATGATATTATTATGCTTTAATTTAGGCTATCCTCACCGGTCTAAAATAGCTCAGCAACATAATCGGCAGGTAGTCAGCAGGGATTATAGAAATACAATATCAGGTGTGAGTTAATTATCTTATGACATTAGTAAAACCGCTTTAGTGTACCAAATATAAAATGTATTAAAAATGGTGCATTCAGGGAATAGCACTTAATTTCTTCACACATTACTGAATCTGTTGTGCAGAATTTGATATCCTTCATTTTTTGGGGCACTCCTAATTCCATGAGATCAATTTTACAAGGGACATGAAATGAAAAATGTAATCACTTCAGAGCTTTCTGTTCAGTAATCTCTACTGAGGAGTGACAGCACAATATTCTAGTTTCACTGTATTTCATTCAAATGGCTAAATATATAGTCATGAATTGGGGTATGGATTCCTTCACCTGATGTTATTGTGCTGTGGGTTAGTGCCTTCATATAAAGATTTTCAATTAAATTAAATGTTCCCTCTTGTTTCTTCTGTAAGGTTCTATTGGCGACCTGGAGGGTGGTGAGGACAACGCACCTGACGACGTCAGCCTATCAGGCGATGAGGGCGGAGCCTCAGACTCAGCAGAATGTGACAGCTCCAGTACACCACCATATACCCCCCTGTACAATGAAGGTGAGCTCTCTCAGCCCGGGGCAGCACTGAGAAACATACAGCTATCCTCTTATAACCATGCAACACAACTCAGTGAGTCCCTGGTGGCATCTGAGCAGATCCACTGCTTCTCACGTTTTAGCTCATGGCTGGTCCTGTAGCTTACTGAGATGCTGTGAATGACCTGACTCTCTGCCACTATTGCCAAACGGCTCATATGCCTCTCAAATACTACTGCCATTGGCAGTTCCCTGGTTTTCCTCACTGAACCATTGCATTTGATTCTGCCCCAGGGCATGAACACTTCTTGGCAAGTGCCCTGTTTCATTCTGTGGAACTATCTGTGGTGAGCTCATCATTTCAGTTGATTCATACAATGGTTGTCTTCTGTGATGGCACTGGGATCTTGGAGATATATTGATAGCGTCGTCTCACTCCTCAGTCTTCTGTCTAGGTCTGTCATATTTTTTCTAGTAATTATTTATCTATTCGGCTGTCTTCCCTACAGTAGGTATGACTGCGGCTGTTATGTTGACTCTATTATTCAATATTTGCATTGATGATTTGATTGATTCCGCCTACTCATTATGATTTCTTTATTAAATATACGTTATGTGGTTCCTGGATAATAAGTTCTATACTCTCTCAAATCAACTGCCAGTGCTATGTAACCACTATTACCCATAAACTCATCATATCCTAAAATCCCACTACTTGTTAATTGTTAACCAAAACTATACAGAATAGGGGCACACAATCAATGAATGCTGAAAAGATAATTTCACATGTACATATAGTACCAGCCAAAAGTTTGGACACCTACTCATTCAAGGGTTTTTCTTTCTTTTACTATTTTCTGCATTGTAGAATAATAGTGGAGACAAACTATGAAATAACACATACGGAATCATGTAATAACCAAAAAAGTGTTAAACAAATCAAAATACATTTTAGATTCTTCAAAGTATCCACCCTTTGCTTTGATGACAGCTTTGCACACTCAAGCAGCTTCACCTGGAATACTTTTCCAACAGTCTTGAAGGAGTTCCCACATATGCCTAGCACTTGTTGGCTTCTTTTCCTTCACTCTGCGGTCCAACTCATCCAAAACGATCTCAATTGGGTTGAGGTCGGGTGATTGTGGAGGCCAGGTCATCTGATGCAGCACTCCATTACTCTCCTTCTTGGTCAAATAGCCCTTACCCAACCTGGAGATGTTTTGGGTCATTGTCCTGTTGAAAAACAAATGATAGTCCCACTAAGCGCATATCAGTTTGGATGGCATATCGCGCAGAATGCTGTGGTAGCCATGCTGGTTAAATGTGCCTTGAATTCTAAATAAATCACTGACAGTGTTACCAGCAAAGCACCATCAAACCACCTCCGCCATGCTTCACGGTGGGACCACACATGCGGAGATCATTCGTTCACCTACTCTGCATCTCACCTACTCTGCATCTCACAAAGACACGGCGGTTGGAACCAAGAATCTCAAATTTGGACACATCAGACCAAAGGACAGATTTCCACCAGTCTAATGTCCATTGCTTGTATTTCTTGGCCCACGCAAGTCTCTTCTTCTTATTGGTGTCCTTAAGTAAGCGGCAGGGTAGCCTAGTGGTTAGAGCGTTGGACTAGTAACCGAAAGGTTGCAAAATCCCCGAGCTGACCAGGTACAAATCTGTCGTTCTGCCCCTGAACAGGCAGTTAACCCACTGTTCCTAGGCTGTCATTGAAAATAAGAATTTGTTCTTAACTGACTTGCCTAGTTAAATAAAGTTTAAATAAAAAAGTAAAATAGAAAGTAGTGGTTTCTTTGCAGCAATTCGACCATGAAGGAATGATTCACACGGTCTCCTCTGAACAGTTGATGTTGAGATGTGTCTGTTACTTGAACTCTGAACTCTGTGAAGCATTTATTTGCGCTGCAATTTCTGAGGCTGGTAACTTTAATAAACTTTAATAAACTTATCCCCTGCAGCAGAGGTCTTCCTTTCCTGTGGTGGTCCTCATGAGAGCAAGTTCCATCATGGTTTTTGCAACTGCACTTGAAGAAACTTTCAAAGTTTTTGAAATGTTCCCAATTGACTGAGCTTCATGTCTTAAAGTAATGATGAACTGTTGTTTCTCTTTGCTTATTTGAGCTGTTCTGGCCATAATATGGACTTTGTCTTTTACTAAATAGGGCTAGGGCTGATCTTCAAATCATATTCTTTTGAGTTATTACAGAGTTCTGTATTTCTTTTTTAAACATTCCTGCTCTTGTGAAATTTTGGGATGGAGTGATAAGCTGGTTGGCTTGGTTTGAGAAACCCATGGAAATTCTGTCAGGTGTTAATCGAGACTAGATTATAGATTACCCAGGGTTGTGTGTTGGTTTCAGCTTGTGTGCTGCAGGTGAGGATGAGAGAATTAAGTGTGTGTGTGTGTGTGTGTGCGTGCGTGATGGAGAAGAATAGAACGTCGATTACATTTCAGAGACAAATAAAGCTTGTATTTTTGTGTTTTCTGTTGTGTCTTTGTCTCCTCCCCCAAACTGAATGGAGAAAAGCGACACGTCACCTTGTTGATTTAGCTCGCTCTCTGGTTCCTCGGTTGCCCGGTCCTGCCATTATCAGCTCTCTGTAAATCAGCCGTGTTTGACGGACCTGCTCTTTCAACCTGGGATCAATACCAGGTCTTTATCGGGCCAGCGCTGGCTAATAAAGGCAAGGTCCCTTATCCACCATCTGGGAGAGAGAGAGACACAGGCGATAAGCTCCTGATAACTTAGAGAGAAAAACACATTCTACCAGTAACAGGACCCGCTCTGTGTTCATCTTCTAGACAGAAAACAAATATATTAATTTGCAATGAACAATGAATGCACCTTTGCACATGCACACACACATACGCTACTCATCTGCTCAATCCATCTGTCTCGGTCGTGGTGTGACTGCTTCCTTTCAATGTTCCTTTATTCTCAGTGTTTGATGAGATCTATGGTCTACAGGTGAATACAGGAACTCTTACTGAAACAAGGACCCTTGTCTGAGACCTTATTAGGATAATAAAAAATATGGTTGTCAAAACTAGTGAGTAAGAGAGACCAACACTGCTGGTCCAAATAACTCTTTCTCTTCACAGGGCCTTTGCGCTCAAGTAGCATCCCTGTTTTTGTTTCTGTGGGAACCAGTGGAGTTCACCAGTGAGTTAACATGAGTTAAGAGCAGAGGTCAACAATGCAGTAGGGGGGAGGACACACAGTGAGTTGGGGATGAGAAAGAGGAGTCTGGGTTTAGAAGTTCAGGTTGTTGGGTGACTTTGCCCTGCAGGTGTGACAGAGGAAGTTCTGCTTATCAGATTGATAGAGGCTGTCTCGGTTGGGGGGTGGGGGGAGGCAGAGAAAGAGGGGAGGAGGTAGAGAGGGGGGAGGAGGGGGCGGCAGAAAAGTCTCTGTCGTCGACTCCTGATACCTGCCTCAGATGATATGGGAGATAATATTGATAATATTAAACGCAATAACTGTGGTTCCAGCTCCACTCCCCCAGCTGAGCGCTGCATGATAAAATCAATATGCCATTCAATGTGATTTATAGCTGAAAATAATGGGACTGTTTAGGCAGGGAGGGAGGGTTAGTAGTGTCGGGCTGATGTGCTGGGACAGGCTGAGTGTGTGTGTGTGTGTGTGGGGTACGATGGAGAGTTGGACGGGGTGGGTGGGTTTTAGGGAGGAGGGGGCGGGCAATGGTTGATTTTTATTTTTGACGATACAGATCTAATCTTCAACTGTTACATTAATAACAGCACCTCTCTGAGGGCGTCACGTGGGCGGACGTTTATGGCTGGGTATCGATCGAGAGCTATCGCTGTTTATCTGAGCAAGAATGCAATGGTAAACATGCCCTTTGTGCACAAGGCCGAGGTGTTATCGGGGTGGGTTGATGGGGAGGGATTTGGGGAAGGGGAGAAGGTGGGGGGGCAGGGGCGGGAGAGTCCCTCTGATTAGGCTAATGGCTAATAATCAGCCCATTCTGCTAGGTAGGAACACAGTGGAAGTAAAGTGTATGATACCAAAGTCAAAGAGGAGGTTCAGAGTTCTCCCTACACAGTGAACACTGATCAGAGAGAGAGATTCAGTAATCACCTTCATCAAAGACAGACAGGGATATTGATGACTGTGATTAGAGTGTATACTCCGTTTGTGTCTTTGTTGGAGGTGGTTTGACTTTATGCGACAGAGGCAGAGAGGGAGAGATCACTAGACATCGTCTCTAATGAGGTTTTCTGTCTGGTGTCGCTTGGAGAATCAAAGGGTCCATCGCCGTGCTGAGGTGTTGTGTTACACAGCTATGGAGGCTTTATTCTGAGGGCTTTGATCAACAGACAGGAACCGCCAATGATGAGGAAAGTATGTGTGGAGTAGACCCATTGTACACACACATACACACTCAAGTGTGACGAATTGCGAGCGCCACACACACACACACACACACACACAGTGTCCTGTCCTCTGGATGGATGGCGCTGATAGACATGGCAGCTCTGCTTCTAGCTCCTAAACAACTTTGCAAAAAAAATTAAAATGGTTTGTTATTTCTTACGTTATTAGCCCAGAACGTTTTTTGTGTTATTACATACAGCTGGAAATAACTTTTGGATTTCAGAGCGGTGGTAACTATGACACACACTCACACAGGTTGAATAAGATGAAAGTGGATAAATAGCCACTGGATGGCCATCTATCCTCTTCTGAATAGTGTTTATTTTCATGTCTCTGTGTAACGTCATATTATTATAATGTTTAATGCACCAACCATGTTGTTTGAATAGATGTCTCATTGTTCTGATGCCCTCTTCATTCAACAGAGCCAAGGACACATGAATCCCTTTGTGCACCTGATGATGATGATGAGGAGGAGGAGAAAGGTCCAACACACACTGAGGAGGAGATGGAAGAGGAGGAAGACTGTCTACATTGGAGGGGTCCAGGTGAGTCAGTTTGTCTGTCTGTCCGACTAGTCAGAGACTGTGAATCCATGTCTAGTTTGTCTTGTTTATTGTGTGGTGTGTGTGTAATGTTTTTTTTGTGTCATAGTGGTCTTGACTGAGGGCTGTGTATTTGTTTTGTAAAGTAAGTGTGAGTGTGTTTAAGTTGCTGTGTTATTGTGTAGATGGTGTGATGTGCCCAGGCTGTTGTTTGGGAGAGGCAGCCATTAATGTGACCAATGGGAATTTATTCAACTTGTGACTAAAACCCATCTGAGAGCACAAACATGGCACAGAGGATTTAACATGCAATTGCCATCATATTTTTTTCCCTCCCTCTTGTCATAGCTGTTTTATTTTTCTTCTGTTCAGTTAAATAATGTAAGGAGATTACTATAGGATCTATCTTTCATACTTATTTTCAAACTGTGTGCGTGAGTGTGTGGCGTGAGTGTGTGTGTGCCCATCAAGTGAGTATGGCAGTGTTTTTTAATTATTTTAGTTGAGGATGTTTTCATTATCGTCATGTCCCAGCCTGTCCCTTTAACAGTAATTGGAGCGATATTAATTGCTGTGTGGTTGCTGGTTGATGGCAGCACAGTGATGTTAGTGTGATAGGCTTTTTTCCTCACAAACTAACTGCCGGGAGAGCAAGAGAGGGGGAACGAGCGAGAGATAGCCCTTCTATCAGTACTGGAGCAGGCGCTGTCTTTATCAGGAGCACGATTGGCAAAAGGGAAACTTTGACCGGTCTGAATTTTTCCCTTATCGTCAAGCCCCCCCCCCCCCCACAATCCCCCATCACAACTAACAACCCCCCAAACCAGACATGCACTTCCCTCTTGTTTTTTCTTCTTCTGAATGTCAGGAATGGAGACATGGTGAACGTAGTCTTGTTCATACATTCGTTTAGTCTCCATCAGCGATTTCTCACAAGTCTCTGTGAGAGGAACATTTTTTCATATGGAAAAGGCTTTAATCTCATTCTTCTTTGTGTTAGCGTTCTGCTCATTTCTCACTGTCACTTAGTTTACCCCTGTTTTCAGATCAGACTGAAGATACAGAACTTTCTAGCAGCAAATCTGTTTTTGTCTCTACCTCCTGGCTGTATGTCTGGCTGTCCGTCTGGGTACAGGGATTTGGGGGTGGTTTACACTAGAGAGCAGGGTCTGGTCAGGTCCTCACCACAGACATCTCCCTCTCCTTCTTACTCTCTCTTTCCCCCTCCCTCTCTCCGTCTCTCTCTGTCGCTCTCACAAGCTGTCCAACTTAACTATTTTCCTCCTCACAAATGCAGACTGTCATGCTCCTGTCTGCCAGAGATTGGTGCTTGCCCTCAATTTCTGTGCTTTCTAGATGTTCATGTCATGGCAGCCACGCTTCATGTGAGAAATTTGATATATTCTGTCTCCATGACTGATGTCTTCAGGCCCTCGCAGTCTTCTCGCTCTCTCTCTATGCCATAATGAGTCAATGATGAACACAATCATGAATATTTGTCGTTCATTTACAGTGTAGAAATATTGGTAATGATTATTACGTTAGCAATTCTTTATAGAAAGGATTTTTATATTTTTTAAATGTGTTTCGTTCCTGTAAATTATATTGCATTGTGTCTGTGTCATTACCACTGCTCTGACACTACATTTCAAACGAACAGAAGGAAGACTCATATTGTAATTGCTGAAAATAAGGATTTTAATTCTTCCCATGCCTATATTAGTCGACCACATTCCTTTCCTGTTATTAGAAAATAAAAGTTGACACTTCCCATCAGAAAGCCATTATATTATCTTCCTGTAAAGTGTGATTAGTGTGTTTTTTCCCTGGTAGGACCATATGATAAGTGGTTATCATATGGGTGTAGCCTGCACTTTCATCCAACTGAGTGATATGACTATAGACGATAGTTATCAAGCAGTATAAAAATAAAAATAAATCCTGTTTACTGTCAATAACTATCAATACATTGCCTTTGTGACATTCATTGATAGTGAAAAGCATGAACATTAAAATATGCTTTGATAATAAGCAATATTTAAAGAAGTTGGATGCTGTAGGAAAAGGCTTACACTAGCTCAAATATTTATTTAACAAATTATAGTCTTGCTATATTTTTCAGGCCACCTGGAAGATGAGGTGTGTGTCTATGGTTGTATTACTGTGTAATGGAGTTGGTGTGTGTGATATAGAGTTTGATGAGGGTGTGGTGGTGTAGAATGGAAGGCGGTGGCTGGGACCCAGTGTCTGGCAGGGATAGTATGATACGGTAAAGCTGCTTTTTAATCTAGGATGTGTCCTGCTGCATGATATGCAAAATAAATGATGAAGAGAAAAAATGTGTCTCTTAAATGACCTTGCTGGCTGGAGGGTTTGATATTTTCCTCTCTGCTTAAAATTCTTGATATGCAAATAGCCGTCACCGTAATCCCTCGCGGCTCACGGACTGTCACTCCTGGCTCTCTCTCCTCCACATACAGAACAGAACAGACTGAGTGTCACTGAGCTGCGCAATCGGACCTGGAGAAACCCAGCAGACCTGCCTTGCTAGCATTTTCCTCTATCCTTATCCTCCAGAGTTATTCAAATTACCCGCAATAATAAATTATTATGGCAACGCAATAATAATAATTATTTACCAGGCGTGGTGGATTTTTTTATAATATTTAATTATGAAGGACCATGGAGTGACATAGTAATATGCATATTATCAATGGCATATAAATTATGATAATTTATTTTGGGCAGCGGTGGTGGTGGGTGAGAGGCAGGGAGGGAGTGGTCCTGATATGAAGGTGTGTATAGTGGGTTAGGTTGTCTCTCTGTCAGCAGAGAGTGACTGAATCTGCATATCCCTCTATAGGAGAGCTCCGTAGAGTGGATTAGAGGGCGAGAAGGGAGCAGGGGGATGAGCGATGAGCAGAACTAAAGTGGAAAAGGCAGAGGTAGAACTGACATGGCTCCTTACAGGTATACCAAGAAAGTATTAAAGACAAGTAGTTTTAATCATGACTATAAAAAAGTATGATTATTATGATGTCTGTTTTTAAATCTGCGTATGATATATGGTTTTATGTGAATTTATAAAGCAAATTCATGTACCTAACAGCAAGGTTTTGAACATGCCTTATATTTAGCAGTTTTGGGGACTGTAATCTCCTGTGACGGAGACCTTTTTCTATCACCATGCATAATATTAAAGGCAGTAATGTTATCTGGAAAATGTTCCTTGTGTGCTTTGCTTTTTTATTATTTTGCAAGTTGCTTTATTTCTCTGTAAAGATATCCATCAAATGAGAAGTTATTCAAGTTTAGTTGTGTATCAGGTTGCGATAAAGCGGTTTTACTTTTGAGGTTTTTTTTCAGCTTATTCCTTGTGTGTCACGAAAGGCAGAAGGCAGTGGAGGTATCAAGTTTAGTAATAATACATTTGCATAATGTTGTGTAGCTATTTTCTGTTAGTATTAGAAATCAACAAAAATACCAATCACAAAATCTATTTTTTTAGGACAATACTTTGTTACCGAAAGTATCAGTTTGTACTGACCGAGATGATGATTCTAAGGACAAGAACACTTAGTTTGCTGTGACCACCAATCAAAGTGATTCTTTCATGGTTGAAGTGTACTGATTGTGGTGGTACAGTTTTCATTTCCATGAATTTCTGCAACGGTGTGGGTGTATATCTACAGCATGTCTTGGCTGGGGGGGGGGGGGGGGGGGGGGGGGGGGGGGGGGGGGGGGGGGGGGTCCAGCGTTAAGGCTGGTTTACGGTTGGTCTATTGACATTTCTGTCAATAGACCAACTGTGGTCTGACATCACTGACATCACTTTTGAGGGGTAGGGATTGAGGAGTAGGAGTGTGGGGATAGGGTGACGGAGTGTGTTTCGCCCTATGGGGTGAGGCCGAGAATGTGTGTCTAAGGGAAATATTGGTCTCTTGACATGTTCTTATAATGAGCACACAGCAGACTGGTGTATAGAAAGCCAACCACTCATTACTAGACCTTTTTCTCATGGCTTCTCTGTAACCTGTCTATTACAGCAGATTATATTTATCATTCAGAAGCTATTTCTTACTCATTCCCAGAGGTTTGTTTGCCTTTCAGATACTCTATGCCCATTGGACATGTTGATTCAGGGCATTTCCATCGAAAAGGACCCATGAGCACCTACATGCAGTAGCGGTGCATAGGTAAAATCACTGAGCAGGCCAAGCCAGTAAAAAAAGCCACCTATGTTGTGATAATTGCGTTGTTTGCTCTATAACCCATTCGTTCATACGCCACTGTGATATACAATAATGCCATGACAACAGAAAGACAACAGTCGCACAGTGGCAGAATAAATTCAACTACACAGATGTTTGTTTCAAAAAAAAAAAGGAAAGCAACATCTGTCCGGTGAAGTCCACAAAGCAAATGTTGCATAGAAACAGTTAAACAGTGATTGGGGACACTGCCCTGTGTAGGGTGCCGTCTTTCGGATGGGACGTTAAACGGGTGTCCTGACTCTCTGAGGTCATTAAAAGATCCCATGGCACTTATCGTAAGAGTAGGGGTGTTAACCCCGGTGTCCTGGCTAAATTCCCAATCTGGCCCTCAAACCATCATGGTCACCTAATAATCCCCAGTTTACAATTGGCTCATTCATCCCCCTCCTCTCCCCTATAACTATTCCCCAGGTCGTTACTGCAAATGAGAACGTGTTCTCAGTCAACTTACCTGGTAAAATAACGGTAAAATAAAATAAATAAATATCACCTGCAGCAAGTTCATGTTTGACAGTTTATTTAGAACCACAGAGTTACTGCACATCAGCACAAAGACAACACTGCCTCCGCTATGCCAGCACCATTTCAACTTAAACATTTAAACATCAAATCAAAACAAGGCTGTATATGCTTAGTTTAATACACTGAAAACAAACGTAAATATACCAAAAAACGATTTAGTCCAATCAATGTTGTTTAATGTCATGTGGCTGTCCATGGTACTGATTTCTCTGTGTGTGTGTGCGCGCTTAAACAAAAATGTTGACTAACCCTACTTGTAGACTAGTTAAATGCCAATGGCATCCTCTTTTTCATGTTGGCAAACCGGTCTATGGCTCTGTCATACAGTACACTTTTATTTATTTTTTGTCATAGGCTACCTAGTTAAAATGCTTGCTAGCCTGACTTCCTCATATGGGCAACAATTAACCAGCTAAGCTAGCTAGTTATCTAGTTAATGTGAGCCTACTAAGCTACATCTAGGCTGCATATTGAACTTTTCTCAGGCCAGTGGCACAACATATTCATTTATGGTTAGATCAGAATCGCTGTCATAATCATTGGCCTGTACAGAGAATTACGTCAAAACCACAAGTCCAACTCCTCATCTCCATCCATGGCATAGGAAAGGGACGATTTTAGAAGCTAGCTACTACAGGACATCAACACAAGCAGATCAGAAACAGATACGTGATTTGATTGGTCTGAAGCCAAATCCAAACTGGCCTCCCTTGGGGGGTGTTTTGCTGCACCGGAACATCCCACAGTTGAGCTCAGCTCAAAGCTGAAAAAAAAATAATCAAGGGAGGCCAAATTCTTGCTGGCATCAGTTAATCAATCAAATGCTACGTCGGCAACATGTTATACTCTTTTGGTCCAGAGAGAATCAGATACATGGGCTACACATGCTGAGACAGAGGGGCATTGTTTCCCTCGCTCGAATGATTTCTCCGGTGAGATTCAGCCACTTCCAAATTGCCAGAAACTTATGAAAACACAGAGAGACGAAATATGATTTATTTTATTTATTTATTTATTGGTCAAATATTTGTTGAAGCCTTGCTTCCCTTGGCATCCATGAATACACGCCACTGCCTACATGTGAAGTTCATAGGAGAATATCAAATTGGGTGTCAAATGAAAGCTAAGAGCCTATATTTTTGGGAAATTAAGGCATAGATTCAATTTTCAACCATTTTCCAATTAAAAAATTTGCCATAAGTAATGGCTTTGATTTCTGGATAAACAGATGGAAAAGGGTCTTAGAAAACATCTACCAGAAAAAGTCTTAAAAGGTATCAGAAATACATCAGAACACAATAATGTTGACTTAAAGACCCCTGCCAACTAATATCAATACGTATATTTCATTTTGGAGAAATTGTTTACCGTCTGTAAGTTTAAGAAATATTGCCTTGTGCCTTGTAATTCTGTTACCAAAAACCCACATGTCTTTAAGATATTTTCAAATTGATCTCCCTCATGAGGAAGCAGGATAATGAAAGTTCACAGTAACAGGTAGACCTACCAATTAGTTATAGTGATTTTACTAATATCATTTTTTTTTAAATGAATTATTAAGTGATTAAAACTTGTAATTCGTCATCAAATTGGTAACGGAATTACCAAGAAATCGGTCACGGAATTAGTGCAACTGAATTGACACACTGTTCAGCTCATAACTGTTTTCTTTCTTTCGTCAGGTGGTCAAACCAAGAGTTATAAAACAGTGGACAACTCCTCTCTCTCTCTCTCACTCTCACTCTCACTCTCACTCTCCAGTTAATGTGACCTCTTCCAGCTCTTACTGACACCTACCCATTAGCCTACTCTCTTTCCATTTACTGTAACCAGCATCCTCACACATTGAGCACCGGACGTCCATGGACGTTGAAAAGTATTTGAAATTTGGTCAGTCCACCTTGGCCTGACTGGACTGGACCAAATCTGAACCTATTGTAGATGTATGTTTCACAAGTTTGCATAGCACAGTAGAGTAAAGTAGTGAGTATAGTACAGTAAATAAAAGTAGTGTGCTGAACTCTACTCTACCCTACTCTGCTGTGCTATATTGTACTGCACTCTACTGTACTCTACTATGCTGTGTTGGGATGTCCAAATTACTTGTGAAACATGAGGAGAATGACATTCATATCCCTATTTATGCATTTCTTGTTTAGTACAGATCAGGGGCCCATGTTGTAATTCCGTTACCATAATTCTGTTTAAATCAACTTCACTTGCTTTAGTTCAATAACCAAAATATATATTTTGTAAACATTAAGGTGCCATGCCTTAGCTGACACCCCGTTCTTTCTGCAACATGCTTGAATCTTTTTGGGAAAAAGTGGTTGCATAAAAATCTAAGGGTGACTGCACAGTTCTTCCACAAAAAAATGTTTTGTAAAATTTTCAGTAGAAATTGTCAAAAGTAGTTCACATGTATGGTTTTGTTAAACTTTGAAAGTAATGGTTTTTGTTTGGCATACATTTTAACGTAAAAAAAAAAATGGTGTCAAAGCATCATTCTGTTTACTGTGGAATTGCCCTATAGTAACTTTGATTGGTTACTGGGCCTTCTGGAGGCTTGTGTACAGTACATACAGTAGAGGTTCCACACCTGCTCTCTCTCTACTGTAACCTCAGGGTGGTGCGATGGGCTTGTGGGACCGCTGTGGTTGAGAAGAAACTGCAACAGCAACCCAATGTGTGTCACATGAACAATTCTACTGTTTGTGTGTGGCTGACTGTCACTCTGCCGTCATAAGCAAATCTGTTCCTGTGAATAAATATGGTAGCCATTACATGTCTGTTTCACTGTGGTAAAATAATAAGCTCACTATTTAATGATGGACCTGCTTTGGTGTATTTATCTAGAATGAAGGAGCAACTGTAGTTAAGTCTTAACAACCCCCTCTATCTCCGTTCCTCTTGAACCCCACCCCACCCCTGTCCTCTCACTCTCTCTCAACTGGCCCTGTCTCTGTGTCACTCTGTTCCCCTCGTGATGATTGATAGGCGAGGGGTATAATCTAAAGGAACATTTCTCAGTGCTGTCCAGGCCCTATCAGCCCAGCTGCTCCCATCGCCGATGTGTTAGCGCCTGCTGCCGGGACAGAGCCATGGTGATTACAACCCTATCAGATGCCTGGCTTCTCAGCAGTGCTAGCCCACATCCTGTCCTTCCTACCCTGCGTTTCAGTTTGTTCTTTCCCCCTCCTGTCCTCTATCTCTCCACTGCCAGACTCACACCAACTTCCCACTCCAGCTCACTGCTCCACTATACTGAATGTTTTTATATAGTTTAGATCTGATGTGTGTGATGAGATTTCATGCAGGGGAAAGAGCATTGTCACATGTACTGTACTGTGGTGAACTTGGAGAGGGTGATGCATTTTCTGAAATGCATCGTTGGCTTGGTGTGCCCAAATGGAAGTATCTCTGGAATGATTGAAAGTCAATACAGTAGTTACCTCCTCCACCTTGGTTCAATGAATTAACACCAGGAAATGGGAATTTCTGACACTTTTTTTCTGACACACTCCTCTAACAAAAGCTGCCGTTAATACTGTAGGAACAAAGTAGCCATTTTAGGAAGTGGAACAAGAGCAGATTCAATTCTCTCTCCTCTGTTAGCCCATTAATACTTCCCTTTTCTTACCCGTGATCAGTAATGTAGTGGTCAACAAATAGGTGGGTGACTCTGCTCACCGGTCGCAGTGACAAAAAGAACGCTTCCTATTCTTTTAATGCATTTTTTCTGCGAAAGGTGGGTAAACTGTTGGGAGACGGGGGGAAAAAGGTGGGTAAACTGCATTTACATTTACATTTACATTTAAGTCATTTAGCAGACGCTCTTATCCAGAGCGACTTACAAATTGGAAAGTTCTTACATATTTATCCTGGTCCCCCCGTGGGAATTGAACCCTGGTCCCCCCGTGGGAAATGAACCCACAACCCTGGCGTTGCAAGCGCCATGCTCTACCAACTGAGCCACACGGGACCATTTACTTGCATTTACCCTCCACTACACCACTGCCTGTGATTTCTGTATAGATTTATTACAGGAAGCAGCATTATGTTTAAAAATGGTTTGCTCTTTTAAAGTACAGACACAAACCAGAGTGTGAGAAAAGGACTCTTATTTTACGGCACGTTGTTTCACATCCTTGTGCGCTATTATTATAGCGCCTTAGGCCTTCTAACTTCTAGCTAGTGGATCTGTACATGGCCCTGACCGTTTACAGTAGCTTCATTCTAGAACACTCACTTTCCAAGTCTACATCCTGATACAGCTATGATTGAAATGTCCTTCATGAAGCCAGAAGGAGTTGTTAAAGAAGACCTGAATTAATGATTGAATTAATTATCGAAGTCACATACCGTACAATTAATTTTGTGGCTTTGCCCGAGTCTTTTTTTCCCTCCATCTATGCGGAGAGAATGTCAAGAAACATTTTCTAATTAATTTATGTGTGATTATCAGGGAGAGTTTCTGGAAGGTCTCTACTTTCAATTTCTAAAAGGGTAGCAGTGGAGGAAGGGGAGGCTGTAAGAGATGGAGGCAAAGAATGAATCGAGATTGAGCTCACACGCACATATATACACACAAGCGCACGCACACACACTGTCTCTCTCTGTATGTGGGGGGGGGGGGGGGGGGGGGGAGGAGATCAGGGGTAGTAATGGTGTCTTGATCAGATCTAACCATTCTCCCCTGTCTGTGACCCTCCAGTCCTACTGCTGCTGCCCTTGACCTTAATGAGGCTGCTCTCTGTTTTACAGTGCCCCCTGTTGGTACAGCCTCTTGGAGACACAGGAAGTACATTGCACATAGCCACTATTAATGATGACATTCAGTGCTTGTCCTTTTTGTATGTTTCTATTTTACATAACCTTGGACTCCCAGCTGGCTGTGTTTTTAGAGTGATAAAGTATACTTGAAGCATAAACTCAGACAAGGGTGTTACTAGTCATGTATCTCAATCACAGGCTCTTATTGCAAGTAAACACATTCAACCACTGGGCTTTGAACTCAAAATGAAGTTTTGCATGTGAATGTCAGCATTCTTCATTTCTGTCTGTATTCCCTGGAGTATATTTTGTCAACACTGTCTTGCCACCCTGGCTTACAGTAATGTTCCCCATTTTGTTTTAAGTTATTTTATCTTATTTCACATATTTGGAATTTGCATGTTTGGCATCTGCTCTTTCCTAGGGTATGTATTTTGCTGATAAAAGTTCAGCAGTGCAGTTAAAAGAAATTAGTTGGGTAAACAGTCGTAAATGTCAATGATAAAGTTCTGTTGAAGCTCATCTGATTAGCGTGGCAATGCAGGTGTCTTATCTTTGCTGTGCAACAGAGGGTAAAATGGAAATGATTGCGTCCTGAGCATGAGATGCATATCCCAGAAATGTGTATATTTTCAACTGAACCGCTACTGGACCCGAAGGGACTCTGGGTCTGCTTGGATGATCATGGAAATGTTTCTTGTTAGAGTGTAGGTGGAAAACCACGCCTTTTCTCTACCCTGACTGGAGGAGTGGGCTTTCTCTCTCTTGTCTCTCTCTCCCGTGTCTCCCTCTCTCTTGTCTCTCTCTCCCGTCTCCCTCTCTCTCTCTTGTCTCTTTCTCCCGTCTCTCTCTGTCTCCACGTCTCTCTGTGTCTGTCTCATACACACAGGCAGGTATTGATACTATTCATTCTAGTGGTCTCTCCAAGCCTGCAACGTAGGCCTCCTGTGGCGCTGCAGTGGATAGCAGCTGGCAAAAGTGCAATCACTAAAGAACAAACTGGATGAGCTCCTTTCGAGACTATCCTATCAACTGGAACTGAAAAACATTATGTTTTTCAGAGTCGTGGCTGAACGAGGACATGGATATACATCGTCAAGACGTTTTTAATGCAGGGAAACTAAAATCAGTTTTTTTTACATTTCTACCAGCATGTCACCAGTGCAACTGGAGGTGGCAACTCTAGATCACCTTTATTCCACACACAGAAACACTAATACAAGTCTCTCCCTCGCCCTCTGTTTGGCAAATCAGACCATAACTCTATCCTGCTGATTCCTGCTTACATGCAATAACACAAACAGGAAGTACCAGTGACGCGCTCAATACGGAAATGATCCATTGAAGTGGATGGTAAACTACAGGATTAGCACAGATTGGAATATGTTCCGGGACACATCTGATTGAGGAGTTTACCACATCAGTCACCGGCTTAATTAGGTGTATCAATGACGTCGTCCCCACAGTGACCGTATGTTTATACCCCAACCAGAGGTCATGGATTACAGGCAACATCTGCGCTGAGCTAAAGGCTAGTGCTGCTGCTTTCAAGGAGTGGGACACTAATCCGGACACTTATAAGAAATCCTGCTTCGACCTTCGAGCCATCAAACAGGCAAAGCGTCTATACAGGACTAAGACCGAATCCTACTACACCGGCTCTGATGTTCAAAGGTTGTGGCAGGGATTGCAAACTACCACGGATTACAAAGGGAAACCGAGCTGCCCAGCGACATGAGCCTAACAGATGAGATAAATGCCTTCTATGCTCACTTCCCGATAAGAAACATAGAACCATGCATGAGAGCACCAGCTGTTCCGATATGAGTAAGAGTTAACATTCACAAGGCCACGGGGCCAGGACATGCGTGTGTCTTCACTGAAATGTTCATCCTATCCCTAACCCTTCGTGGCTGCGCACAACTCCAACACCATCTTTAAGTTTGCTGACGGCCAGACGGTGATAGGATTGATCACCGACGACGATGAGCCAGCCTGTAAGGAGGAGGTCAGTGACCTGGCAATGTGGTGTCAGGAATACGGCCTCTCCATCAACGTCAGCAAGACCAAGATACTGTTTGTGGACTACAGGAAACGGAGCGGCCAGTACGTCCCCATCCACATCTATGAGGGCTGTAGTGGAGCGGGTCGAGAACTTCAACTTCCTCAGTGTTCACATCACTAAGGAATTACATGGTCCAGACACACCCACACAGTTGTGAAGATGGCACAACAGCGCCTCTCCCCCCTCAGGAGGCTGAAATGATTTGGCATTCCTTTGTTCCTCAGTCTATTATCTATCGTGTTGCCCTGGTCACTTTATACCTACCTATACAGTAGCTACCTCCAATTACCTTGTACCCCTGTTCAGTGACTCTGTACTGGTACTCCCTGTATATAGATGGCCATGTTATTTTTACTCCTTATTTTTATTTGTTATTCACTGTGTATTTATTCCTCGTGTCACCATCTATTTTTATTTTATATTTTTATTTTAATCTTTAACTCTGCATTGTTGGAAAAGGACCCGTAAGTAAGCATTTCACTGTTAGTCAACACCTGTTGTTTGCAATGCATGTGACAAATAACATTTGATTTTGATTTACCGATAGGGGCCCATCTTCTTTCCTCAGTTGGGAGTTACAGGTCAGAGCAGAGAGGGAGTCCCCATGCTGAGTGAGTGGGGAAGAAATCTCTGGGATTTGTCATTCAGCAGAGGTTAAACCCCACCTATTAGCGCGGGTTGTAGTACGGCCCTGATAAAGATTTCCTGTTGTACTGTGTCAAAAAAATCAATGGCTCCGCAGCGATGTGCTCATTTGATATCAACAATTGTTTTTTAAAATCAATTAGCCTTGATAGAGGAGACTATGGTGTTTGGGAATAGGGGAGCACCTGTTACTTAGGGTTGTGTAACTGCTTTTTGTTAGTCATTGAGATCTAATCAGGTGAGTCCCTGTGAGCATGCTCGACTCCCATTGGACGGTGCAGATGGTCATGCATTTTGTTTTGCATACGTGACAACCAACAGAACGCTAGGTTAGGTTGGCTGATGTAATGTTGGTCATTGTCGTTGAGTAATGCTGGTGATGTTGTCATTCATTGCTCAATAACTCAAAGTTCTTGTCCATTAGACCATGAATTGCTGTCCAAGAGTCCCATGAATTGTTGAGAATAACTAGATAAATGTACGCTATGTATGTATGTATTTGACCTGTACCAGGAAGTGCTACTGTATGTCTGTCTCAAAACATTGTTTGGGTAATCTAGTCTGAACTCCGGTCCCCCTACAGTACTATACCATAAACTACAGTCATAGGTAGTACGTTAACATGATATAATTTATAACCCATTTGGTGGTGTTGGGTTACTCATAGGGCCATGTAACGGCAGAACATCAATGTTCACTGCGCTCATGACAATTTGACAGACTTGTCAAACTACTTTCAGGTGTCTGTTAATAAGTATGTTTTTTTTCTCAGCTTAGATGTGATGTTTCCTTTGTTCCTCTTGAAGGGTTCAGAGAGGAAGGGAATTTGCGTGAGTCTGTCTGGATACGTGCCACAACAGGTCACAAACATACAAGGTCTCTATAAAATAAAACTGGTGATTGTTATGTGATTGTTGGTTACATCCAGGTCAATGATGTATTTGAAATATTGTACATGTATATCACAAATGTATTTTTGTTACTAATTTATGACCTCATTGTTGCATTATTCACCCTCCTGTCCTTCCGACCTACCCTACCTCTATCCCCATCTTTCTACTCATCGGGTAATTGCATTAGTCATTTCATTAATGATAGAGTGATTGTTTGTTTTATTGTCTGCTGTTGTAAACGGACAGGGCGCCCCAGTGGCTGGTGAAGCAGCCGTATTGATGAGGCTTTGTGTGGACACTGCCAGAGTGGAGCTATATTGATAAGGCTGGCCGCTCGGTCTATGTGGACTCTGTCGTGCAAGATCCCTATTGATAAGGCCTGTGTTTTTGAGGCCACTGGTCACGCAGCAGCGTAGATAATGTCTGTGGTCCAGGCCGGGGATATTGTTGAGGGCTGTGAGGGTATAGATATGGTGTAGAGGCAAGGAGAGGAGCCAGGGTATCAGGCGGAGTGGGCAAGTGGCAGGGCATTGAACAGGGCTGTGGGGGTGTAGAGCCTCTACAGAGGGGCCAGTATCAGGCCGAAAGGCGAGCGGCAGGGCATTGAACAGTATTGATAAGAGCCCCAGGTCATTATGGGGTTTTGTGGTGGGCTGTAGTGGTAATTAGCAGTGATTTAGGACTGGAGGAGGCCCTGCGTAGAGTAGCGCCATGCTAACCTGCAGAGATTACAGATGTGCGGTGATTAAATGGGCCTCATGATCACTCCCTCCGCCTCAGTGGGAGGATGAAACTGATCTCTAATTTAAAGCCTGCCGGTTGGATGGTGTGCCCAGGCGGCTGGCCGTGGGCACCTCAGAGCTGGACCCTGCCATCCAGGAGGTGACGCCGCCTTCCTGTGTTACAGATGATAGAGAGGGAGAAGACCAGGCAGCAGGATCAAATATTTGTAGCTTCTAAATCAAATCAAATGTTATTTGTCACATGAGCCGAATACAGCAGGTGTAGACCTTACAGTGAAATGCTTACTTACAAGCCCTTCACCAGCAATGCAGTTTTAAGAAAAATAAGTGTTAAGTATTTACTCAAACTGAAGTAAAAAAAAAATACATAAACATATATATTTTTGAAAAATAACAAATAATTAAGAGCAACAATAAAATAACAGTAACGAGGTTATATACAGGGTGAACTGGTACAGCGTTAATGTGCGGGGGCACAGGTTAGTCGAGGTAATTAATATGTACATGTAGGAAGAGGTAAAGTGTCTATGCATAGATAATAAACAGAGTATCAGCAGCGTAAAAAGGTGTGTGTGTGTGGGGGGGGGGGGGGGGGGGGGGTGTCAATGCTAATAGTCCGAGTAGCCATTTGATTAGCTGTTCAGGAGTATAATGGCTTGGGGGTAGAAGTTGTCAAGAAGCCTTCTGGACCTAGACTTGGCCCTCCGGTACCGCTTGCCGTGCGGTAGCGGAGAGAACAGTCTATGACTAGGGTGACTGGAGTCTTTGGCAAATTTTAGGGCCTTTTCCTGAAACCACCTGGTATAAAGGTCCTGGATAGCAGGAAGCTTGGCCCCAGTGATGTAGTGCCTTGCGGTCGGAGGCCGAGCAGTTGCCATACCAGGCGGTGATGCAACCAGTCAGGATGCTCTCGATGGTGCAGCTGTAGAACTTTTTGAATATCTGGCGACCCATGCCAAATCATTTCAGTCTCCTGAGGGGGAATAGGCGTTCTAAACACTGACTCTTAGTGTGCTCTCTTTGTATTTCCTGACTCTTAGTGTGCTCTCTTTGTAAAATCTCAGCAGACAATTTCACAATTAGGTTAATAGTGGTGGTCACGTTAATAAGGCATCATGTGACCAAGGCCAGCAAGGGACAGGGCCGCAGACTGGACATTGATGGAGTGTTGAGATTAGGGGGTTACAGTGTGATCTGACCAGGGGGTGATGGGAGATAGGCCAAGCCTGGACACTGGACTTCAGCCTCACTGATGTGGACAGAAGACTAACACAGACTAATAGCTAATAGAGACATGGGCATATTGCCTGTATAGTCTTCAACATTTTATGGGAATCAAATACATTTTAGCTTCAGAGATTTTCAATGGAGTTTGTTTAATTATGAGTTTGTTAGCCCAGTGCAGTTTCATACAGTAGCTTACAGTGTGTTCAAATATAGTGGTATGAGCTCCATTTATGACAACCAGAGTCAAACGGTGGTCACATTAACACAGTAACACACTAAAAAACACATTCACAAGCTTGATTCGTTCCCATCTCCTTCTCACTACTGCGTCTGAATTGTTTTCTTCCTTTCCTTCACTCCTCTCTCTCCCTGCCACCCCCTCTTTCTCCATCCCTCTCTCTCCCACTCTAGGCTTGTGGGAAAGCCATTTTATCAGCGTCTGTCTGTTGTTCTCTGGTGGGGATAGATACAGAGAAGATAGATGAGTGTTTTGACATGGAGAGTGTTAGACAAACACTCTTATCGCCTCGACACTTTAGCCCGAGCCCCGAAAGTGAAGCTGAACCATGGGGTGGGGTGGGGGGGGGGGGGGAGTACAGTGCAACAGAATCAACATGGAGGGAGAGGGACAGGCGGACGCTGTGTGTGGAGCACCACTGGCTGGTACACAGCAGGTTTCCAATGGGACTGCACTGTAGAGCACCATTGCTATGGAGGCTGTGTCATATGACGACTTACTGTATGTACTGGACTCAGTGAATTTCTGCAAGTCTTTCTCAATCATCCCTTTGTGAGAGACGTGTGTTTTTGTTGAAGCCTTTGAGATCCAACTTGGTTGATCCTCTGTGTTGTTGTAAGGGGTGTCAGTTTGTTAGTGAAGCGTTCTCGTCCTCAATGGCCTGAGTCTCCCCCTGTTCTAGTAGTCTAGTAACCCCCCCCAGAAAAGTGGATAGTAGCAGTCTTACCAGCTTTTTTTTTAAAGCTGATCTTAACTTCTTTTGTACATAATGTCTCCTATAAACTATACAAATAAATAATAGACTCGCACATTCCATATATCAACTCCCAGTAATTTATTGGGTGATTTACCCAATAGTGTGCGACTCTCTGTATTATTTATTTTTATAGTTTATATTCGTCGTCAGTCAGCACCTCCACACAAAAAAAAAAAAAATCTGGGTGTGCGCCAGCTCACATAATGTCTCCGCCATAATTTCCTATGACTGAAAAACAGCTTCTGGACATCTTAACAGTGATCACTAACCTCGATTTGGAGGGAAATTTATATTTCAACGAGTTGGCAGCTCTGGACATTCTGCTTACTCCGGACCAGGCCTTAAATACCCAGGTCTCGAAAGAGGCAGCGGCGGCAAAAGAGACGCAAGCAAGGGGGCATACTGACGCGACTACGTCAGTGAACCACCGTTGCCCTCTGTTGTATTGGAGTGCAGTCCCTGGAGAACAAACTGGATGAACTCTGTACAAGCTCTGTTCGAGACTATCCTAGCAACGGGACCTGCATAACCACTTGGTTCGGCAACCGCAAGGCACCCGACCGTAAGTCGCTATAGAGGGTGGCGAGAACAGCCCAGTACATCTCTGGGGCGGAACTCCCTGCTATCCAGGACCTCTATACCAGGCGGTGTCAGAGGAAGGCCCAAAGAATTTTCAGACTCCAGCCACCCAAGCCATAGAATGTTCTTTCTCCTATCGCACGACAAGCGGTACAAGTGCACTAAGTCTAGAACCAACAAGACCCTGAAGAGCTTCTACCACCAAGCCATAAGACCTCTAAACAAGACTGCTAAATAGCTAATCAAATGGTAACCTGGGCTACCTGCATTGACCCTTTTTTGCACTAACTCTCTTGCACTGACCCCATGCACACACACTGGACTCTACCGACACACTCACACATATTTACACTGACACCCCAACACACACACAGTACATACGCCCACACACGCGTACACATGCACACTGACAACACACACTTTCACACTCATCACATACGCTGCTGCTACTGTTTTATCTATCCTGTTGCATAGTCTCTTTACCCCTAACTACAGTATATGTACATAGCTACCTCCATTAGCCATCAACTCGGTACTGGTACTCCCTGTATATAGCCATGATATTTTTACTCATTATTGTTATTCGTTATTCAGTGTGCATTTATTCCTCGTGTCACTAATGACATTTTTGTTAGATGTTTTATCTTTTTTAACTCTGCATTGTTGAAGGACCTGTAAGTAAGAATTTCACTGTTAGTCTATACCAGTTGTTTACAAAAAGCCTTGACTCCCACGTCTGTTCATCAGTTATCTCCAGGGCTCTGGCCATTACATGAATTAGATCATTGTAGTTGTGTTTTGTTTGAGACCGTATTTTTACCTGGATTTTGTTTGGCTGTGTATCTTGTTTGCTTGTGGGACCTTAGTGACTTAATATCTCTCTCTTCCCTTTCTCTTCTCTCCCTTTCTATCTGTAGATGATCTGGAGCTGAGTGATGATGCTGCTTACCCCAGGGTCCTGGCCTGCAGGAACCTCACCACCGACACATTATGGGGGCCATATGCTGGGATCGTCCAAACAGAAGATGCGGGAGATGACCAGGAGTCAGAGGTGAAGGTTCGAAGTGCATGGAGGGAGATGTTAGAGGTCAAGTAGCGGGTTGGGTTCTGTCAATGGGACAGGATAATAAAAAAATTACTTATCACCCATTAATCTGTCAGTGGTGGGAAATGGAAATATCTTTGTGTGCGCACGCTCCTATTACCCCATGGCCAATCGCTATATACATTTCCTTGGGAAATGTTAGAGACAGGATGTTCCTCTCGCTGGAGTTGTCTCTTATTCATCATGTGCTGAAAGTCCATCTAATCATGTGATTCTGAGCTGGAAGAGTTTTCCTGGCACTGACCAGATACAGATACCAGAACATTGCACACTCTCACACACACATACACACACACTTTCGCTGGACTGGATCAAATACTTTTTAAAGATTTGTAATCCATGCTCTATTTAAGCAATAAGGCTTGAGGGGGTGTGGTATATGGCCTTCGGAAAGTATTCAGACCCCTTGACTTTTTCCACATTTTGTTATGTTACAGCCTTATTCTAAAATTGGTTAAATTGTTTTTTTCCCCTCATCAATCTAAACACAATACCACATCCATGATGACAGGATTTTAGAAATGTTTGCTAATTTATATAAAAATATTTTTTTTAATAATACATTTACATAAGTATTCTTTACTCAATACTTTGTTGAAGCACTTTTGGAAGCGATTTCAGCATTGAGTCTTCTTGGGTATGACCCTACAAGCTTGGCACATCTATATTTGGGGAGTTTCTCCCATTCTTCTCTGGATGGGGAGCGTCGCTGCACAGCTATTTTCAGGTCTCTCTAGAGATGTTCGATCGGTTCAACTCCATGCTCAGTACTGTCTCGGAGCTCTATGGACAATTCCTTCGACCTCATGGCTTGGTTTTTGCTCTGACATGCACTGTCAACTGTGGGACCTTATGTAGACAGGTGTATGCCTTTCCAAATCATGTCCAATCAATTGAATTTACCACAGGTGGACTCTAATCAAGTTGTAGAAACATCTCAAGGATGATCAATGGAAACAGGATGCACCTGAGCTCAATTTCGCATCTCATAGCAAAGGGTCTGAATACTTATGTAAATAAGGCTTTTTTTCCCATCCCCCCCCCCCCCCCAAACTTCTAAAAACCTGTTTTTACTTTGTCATTATGGCATATTGTGTGTAGATTGCTGAGGGGAAAAAATCTGTAATACAGTTTAGAATAAGGCTTTAACGTTACAAAAAGTCAAAGGGTCTGAATACTTTCCGAAGGCACTATACCACGGCTAAGGGCTGTTCTTATGCACGACGCAACACGGAGATCCTGGATACAGACATTAGCCGTGGTATATTGGCCATATAACACAACCCCCCGAGGTGCCTTACTGCTATTATAAACTGGTTGCCAACGGAATTAGAACAGTAAAAAGTAATTTTTTGTCATACCCGTGGTATACAGTCTGATATACTTTACCACAGCTTTCAACCAATCAGCATTCAGCCAATCTGCATTCAGGGCTCAAACCACCCAGTTTATAATCCAAAATGTGTAGCGTCCCTTTGCGATGTTGTTATTAAATGACGGTATACGCCGTATGTATTCCCCAAAGGGTTAATAAATATATGAAGACATTATATTTGAATGACCATGAATGTTTCTCTGAGAGACTGCTCCTCTAATTTGTCTCATGCTGATGCATCCATGAGCTTGACTGACTCACTGGTCCTGCAGCCTTTCCTCTCCCAGCTGCAGCCCAGCAAACCCAGACCAGCCCACCCCTCTCCTCTACCCTCTGCTCCCCAGACGTCCGCCTGTATTTTATCTCTGCGTGGCGCCATCCTCCTGGACAACAAATCCCAATGATTGATTTCTGGTTGATAGGCTCTCATTTCTAAGATTTAGTTTATTATCAGAATTTGTGAGTCCACACACCCATCACCCACCTTTCGTTTCCTCCCTTCCACTGCTCATCTCCTTTTCTCACTCTTCCCTGTCTATCATGTTCAAGAAGACTACGTCTCAATGTAGTTTTTAGTAGATTTTCGGCATTGACCATCTCTTTCGAATTCTCACCTCTCGAACCTCACCCTCTCCATCTCTCTGTCTCTCTCTCTCTCCCTCTGCTATCTGCGGGCTGAAAGAGTGAAGACTGACCCTCAGTCAGGAGGAGATAGTGGATTTAATCTCACATTCCTCCTGTGTCTCCCACTGTCACTCCGCATCCTCCTCCCACAGTTCCCCGCCCGCCAGGCCGCCAGCCCAGGGGTCAACAGGGGTCAGGGTTACCCTCAATAGAGTAGATCCACCGCTACGCAGCCCTTCATCTCTATCTCTGCTTAGTTAAGATTGCTTTCTGCTGCGTTCTCTCCCACTATAAAGAGACCAATTATTATTAATAAACTACTGGTGCTTACAATGGATGTGCAACTCATTTGGCTTTGCATGATTATTGCCATCGTCTACTGTGTAAAGATTCAACATTGACAGCCTAAACAATTCCAAATACCCAATTTACACAGCTAACTTTTGTTTATTTTGCTGTGATTGAGTTCCACGTATTACCAACCTTTCTGCTTGATTGGCCTCAGTAGTGAATATTATGTGTAGGGGATTGGACAAAGGGTTACCTGATTCAGCTACAAGATTATGTTTTTATAACAGAAAAGAGACATTCAGTGTTGGTTTCATGGCAGTATGCCATGTGCTGTCCTGTTAGTGTGACCTCCTCTCTGTCACTTTCCACCTCAGACCTGTCCCAGTGGTGGTGTCATGCAGCCTGCAGTGGCGTCTGGAGCCCTGGGGTTCTGCCCCTCATCACATCACATGGTGACTTGGCACCACCCGCCTGGCCTCGCCTCGCCTGGCAGACCTGCAGATCCATGCCAAACCTGCCTGCTGTGCTCTGCCTTCTCTGAGCAAATGTGCTTCTTATTTGATCTTGCCAGATAAGCTATCAGTTTAATACGGGCCTACCCTGTAACACAACAAGACAAGCGTTCACTTTGAACACCCACACACACTGCACACTAGTGCACTCTCACACAACAAACATAGATCCTAGCTAATATAAGACCTGTTCTCTTTTGATCTGATATACAGGTAACTGCCAAAATAAAGGAAACACCAACATAAAGTGTCTTAATAGGGCGTTAGGCCACCACGGGTCAGAACATATTCAATGCACCTTGGCATAGAACCTACAAGTGTCTGGAACTCTATTGGAGGGATTGACACCATTCTTCTACGAGAAATGTGTGTGTTCGCTCGGGCATATGTTTGTTGCTTTGTGTGGGTGGGGATCATGAGCGGCAGTCAGTTCTAAGGAAACGGGTTGGATAGTGAGTTGATATCCATGACAGGTCTCTCTTAAAGAGATCTCACTCATTAGATTATCAATGTCACTGGGCTGTGTGTGTGTCATATGGAAATCCTGTAATTTGCATCTCTTGAGAAAGAGGCATTAAAATCTATTTAAATATATTCTGTCTGATATGGATGTTGGACTTTGGTACACAGTGTAATAATGTTTACTGATGAGCTGATCAGGTTGCCTTAGATTGCTGGGAGTTTGTCGTTCAGTGAACATGTCCACGTCTCATGGCAACTGAGGTGTGTATTTTCTGATTGGATCAGACTCATCTGATATAGTTCCCCTCATTTTGATTGCATCACAAATTGATCAAATGATGATTATATTTGGTCAAAATAGTCTTAAGATTAGTAGGTTACACCTGATATGTAGTGATGATTTGGTGGTATCAAACAAGTTAGAATAACTTCATAATGACAATGCTTCAACAAGGAAAAGAGCATCATGCTTTATAATTTGACCTTAGTTTGAGTGATACTCCTCCAAACCATCTTCTGCCGAGCACACACCACTGCAGAAGCAACTCAACTTACGCATCACTTTTGTTCCCACTCTTCACCCTCCTGTCTTTCGCGGAAACGAAGCCTAGAGGCATGATCCTAGAAGGAGCGGAGTGTGGAGTTCAAAGCGTTATCACGTGCGGAACGTCTTTTCATCATGTTTTAGAAACAAGCGTTAGCACTAATCCCCCAATAATCTCTCCAGGAGAACTCAAATGATAAGGCCCGCCACCCACGGCTTGCAAACACACTTTTGGGGAGTCTCTCCCCCTCACTGCTCTGTCGTTCCCTACGAAGGACGAGTGAAGGTGAGAATCTTCTCACTCTCTCTCATTCTCTATCTAGCAGTGTTTGTTTACCTCCTGGTAAATCTCTCCAGTTGATCTGAATTTATCAACAGAGACGGTCTTTGGCAGCCTTCTGCACCCTGCCCTCTCAAATTAGATCTTAATTTAAACAGTCGCTCCAGAAGACCCCAAATCTGTAATTTAGCACTTGTCACCCTCTTGATCGCTCCTGAATGTCTATGATAATAAAGTGCACTAAACTAGCTTAATCTTGATGGCAGATATGTTGAGAGCACGTCCATGTATACGTTCATTGGCAACAAGGACCTGAGGTTGTACTACAGCGCTTAGAGCTCACAGGAGGACAGAGGCCTACATTCTTCATCAGACACTTCCACTATGGCATCTCTCCCTCTTCCTGCCCCTGCCAGACACTGAGAAGATGTTGACTAGCGAAAGGGAATGGACCAAGTAGGTGGACTATGGTAGGGGCAAGTAGAGAGGCAAAAGGGAGGAAAATAGAAATGATAGGAAAGAGCAATGGCAAAAGCCAGCAAAAGGATGAAGGTAGTGCCAGAGAGGAAGGGAGATGGAATGGAAAGAGGTGGGAATGGAGAGATGGAGTTGATGGGGAGGGGGTGCTTATTCTCATCACTCAGTCCCTGTGACTGGGCTGGTATCTGCAGCTCGCTGTCATCTGCACTGGCTTCTGCGGGGCGGAGAGTAAAGGAGAGAGGGAAAACCTATCTCCGAGGCTCATCTCCGGCAGTTCTGGAGCCCGCTTTCCAAGAGTGCCTCATTTTCAAATCTCTTATCTTGCCTGTTTTAAGTATCGCAGTTTTATATTTTTACATGTCATTTGCATGCAGCTCATCAAACCTGGATTATGTTTTCTTGGAGGCACACTACATGACCAAAAGTATGTGGACACTTGCTCGTTGAACATCTCATTTCAAAATCATGGGCATTAATATGGAGTTGGTCCCCCTTTGCTGCTATAACAGCCTCTACTCTTCTGGGAAGGCTTTCCACTAGATGTTGTAACATTGCTGTGGGGACATGCTTCCATTAAGCCACGAGCATTAGTGAGGCCAGGCACTGATGTTGGGCAATTAGGCCTAGCTCATAGTCGGCATTCCAATTAATCCCAAAGGTGTTCAATGGGGTTGAGGTCAGGGCTCTGTGCAGGCCAGTCAAGTTCTTCCACACTGATCTCGACAAACCATTTCTGTCTGAACCTCGGTTTGTGCACGGGGGGCATTGTCATGCTGAAACAAGAAAAGGGCCTTCCCGAAACTGTTGCCAGAAAGTTGGAGGCACATAATTGTTTAGAATGTCATTTGTACAGTGTATTCTGAAAATATTCAGACCCCTTTATTTTTTCCACATTTTGTTACATTTTTTTCCACATCAATCTACACACAATACCCCATAATGACAAAGCAAACAGGTTTTTAGAAATGTTTGCACATTTAGAAAACATGTACTGAAACTATAACATTTACATAAGTATTCAGACCCTTTACTCAGTACTTTGTTGAAGCACCTTTGGAATAGATTACAGCCTCGAATCTTCTTGGATATGACACTACAAACTTGGCAGAGCTGTATTTGGGGAGTTTCTCACATTCCTCTCTGCAGATCCTCTCAAGCTCTTTTTCAGGTCTCTCTAGATATGTTTGATCGAGTTCAAGTCTGGGCGATGGCTGGGCCAGTCAATGACATTCAGAGACTTGTTCCGAAGCCTCTCCTGCCTTGTCTTGGCTGTGTGCTTAGGGTTGTTGTCCTGTTGGAAGGTGAACCTTCACCCCAGTCTGAGGTCCTGAGCGCTCAGGGATTTTTCATCAAGGATCTCTCTGTACTTTGCTCCGTTCATCTTTCCCTCGATCCTGACCAGTCTCCCAGTCCCCGCAGCTGAAAAATATCCCCACATCATGATGCTGCCACCACCATGCTTCACCGTAGGGATGGTGCGAGATTTCCTCCAGACGTGACACTTGGCATTCAGGCCAAATAGTTCAATCTTGGTTTCATCAGACCAGATATTCATGTTTTTCATGGTCTGAGTGTCTTTAGGTGACTTTTGGCCAACTCCAAGCGGGCATTCATGTGCCTTTTACTGAGGAGTGGCTTCCATCTGGCCTGATTGGTGGAGTGCTGCGGAGATGGTTGTCCTTCTGGAAGGTTCTCCCATTTCCACAGAGGAACTCTGGAGCTCTGTCAGAGTGACCATGGGGTTCTTGGTCACCTCCCTGTCCAAGGCCCATTTCCCCGATTTGCTCAGTTTGGCCGGGCCGAGTCTTGGTGGTTCCAAACTTCTTCCAATTAAGAATGATGGAGGCCACTGTGTTCTTGGGGACCTTCAATGCTGCAGACATTTTTTGTTACCCTTCCCCAGATCTGTGCCTCGACACAATCCTGTCTTGGAGCTATACGGACAATTCCTTCGACCTCATGGCTTGGTTTTTGCTCTGAAATGCATTGTCAACTGTTGGACCTTGTATAGACAGGTATGTGCCTTTCCAAATCATGTCCAATCAATTGATGCACCTTAGCTCAATTTTGAATCTCATCGCAAAGGGTCTGAATACTTATCTAAATTAGTTATTTCTGTTTTTATTTTCAATAAATGTGCAAAACAAATTGAAAAACCTGCTTTCGCTTTGTCGTTATGGGGTATTGTGTAGATTGAGGATTTTTTTAAATGTAATCAATTTCAGAATAAGGCTGTAACGTAACAAAATGTGGAAAAAGTCAAGGGGTCTTAATACTTCCTGAATGCGCTGTATGCTGTAGTATTATGATTTCCCTTCACTGGAACTAAGGGGCCTAGCCCGAACCATGAAAAACAGTCCCAGACCATTATTCCTCCTCCACCAAACTTTGCAGTTGGCACTATGCACTCGGCAGGTAGCTTTCTCTTAACATCCACCAAACCCAGATTTGTCTGTTGGACTGCCAGTTGGTGAAGACTGATTCATCACTCCAGAGAGCGCGTTTCCACTGATCCAGAGTCCAATGGCGGCGAGCTTTACACCACTCCAGCCGACGCTTGGCATTGCGCATGGTGATCTTAGGCTTGTGTGCGGCTGCTTGGCCATGGAAACAGTTATTGTGTTGACGTTGCTTCCAGAGGAAGTTTGGAACTCGGTACTGAGTGTTGCAACTGAAGACAGGCGATTTTTACGAGCTTCAGGACTCAGCAGTCCCGTTCTGTGAGCGTGTGTGGCCTACCACTTCACTTCTGATCCTAGACGTTTCCACTTCACAATAAAAGCACTCACAGTTTACTGGGACAGCTCTAGCAGGGCAGAAACTTGATGAACTGACTTTTTGGATAGGTGGCGTCCTATGACGGTGCCACAGTTGAAAGTAACTGAGCTCTTCAGTAAGGCCATTCCACTGCCATGTTTGTTTATGGAGAATGCATGGCTGTGTGCTCGATTGTATACACCTGTCAGCAATGGGGCTGAAGTAGAAAAATCCACTATTTTGAAGGAGTGTCTACATACTTTTGTATATATAGTGTATATGCAGATGTGTGGCTGTGCATGAGCAGACCAGTATAAGGGAATGGGTTTCAGTGTGTTTGTACAGTAAGCACATGTATTAGTGTATTAATGTGCGTATTTATTTGTGTTAAAGAAATGTGTGTGTGTGTGTGTGTGTGTGTGTGTGTGTGTGTGTGTGTGTGTGTTGAGAGAGAGAATGTGTGTGAGAGGCGGATGTTGAGTAGGTTTCTGATGTTTATCTTCCTTCCTTTTCTTCTCTGTATTTTTGGAGGATTCACACAGTGACCTCTTTGTTTGGGACAGTAAGTACCCCCTTCATTCCCCTTTTGGGAAAGAAACCATTTCCTGAAGGGGATAGATAGAGATAGAAGGGCAGACAGAGGGGTAGGAATGAGAGAGGGAGGTTGAGGAATGGGAAAGAGAGAGGGATGAGAGAGGGCATGATTAGCCATACAGTACTGTAGAGCGGGAGGGATGGGAAGATTAAGCGAAGGGGAAGAGGTAAATGGTAGGAGGGGGTGAAAGAGAGAGTGAGAGGGAAAACGAGTATGAATAAAGACCAGGCCAGCCCCAATAGTCAGGAGGTCTATGGTGGAATTCAGTGGAAGTCAGCTGAACTGGCCAGGAAAGGAGAGACTATTCTACCTTCCTGTTCTTTTCTTCTCCGTCTGTCCAGCTGTGTCCGCTTCATAGAGTACATTCAAACACACATGGATGATATCATTTTCCAGGATGCACACATTGAAATAGAAGTTCATTATTGACCAATCATTCCATTGTGTTTCTCATGGTCCCACAGAGAACAGGATTCTATAATTGCTTTAATCACCAGGGAATATTCAGCAAATTATGGTAGCAATGATGTGTATGCAAATTAAAATCTATGTGGAGAGTTGACAGTGGTATGATCTTCTAATCTACTGGAGGATGGGGGAGGCGTACTCTTATTTCCTCTGCTTTAATTGAACTGTATATTAAGCTGAATTGATCTGAGTCGAGGTTAGACTTGGGTTTAGTTCAGGGAAAGGTTTCTCCCTTCATTTCCAACCCCCAGACAAGAGCATCTGGGGAGAATTCTAAATTCCTTTTTAACTCCGCAACGACAGGGCTACAAAATGAACGAATAGAGAAATGAAATCAGCCGAGCATCATTTGCATTCAAGTTTTATCGGTGCGAGAAGAGGGCGTTTTTGGGAGTGATAAGGAGAGGGTGTCGTGGGCTGCGGTGAGGTGCGTGCGCACTGAGGCTGTGTGTGTGCGTGTTTGGGAGTTGAAGGTGGCAATGGTGTGGGGAGGGGGCTGGTGGTGGTTAATATCAGACCAAATAATTAGATTTGCTATCGTCACGGCGGCAGCAGTGCGGGGATCAGGCAGATTAAAGCCCGGCTGAGCTGATTAATATTCATGAGAGACGAGGGTCCAGAAGAGGGGGCTTAGACTGCACCTCAAAGACTCCCTCACTGAGGGACTTGAAGCGCTCTCAAAGTGCCTGGATCCTAGGGAGACCACCAGGGTGAACGCAGGCAGCGCTGAGCAACATTCACTTCTCCTCTTAGTCTTTTAGTCCTCCTCTGGCTCCGCCCTCCTTGTTCTCTCCCTCCTCCTTAGAAAGTGTTTCAGTTAGGGATGTTGCACACTGCATTGTGGGATAGTTTACATCACTAGTGGTGGTGTGTGTGTGTGTGTGTGTGTGTGTGTGTGCGTGTGTGTGTGTGTGTGTGTGTGTGTGTGTGTGTGTGTGTGTGTTCAGAGGCAGGGACTTGCCATTTGATTATATGTTTAATTTGATACTGTGATTGTTGATTATGTCCTCTAGGCTAGGGAGATGTGATACTAGAGGCTTCTCTGCTCCTCTTAACTCAACAATCTTTGGCGGCCACAGCCTCTGTTGGCTTTGTTAATTACACATCCTATCAAACTGCAATCTTGCCCCATGTCTTTTAGTTCATATTATCTCACTGTGTGTTGGTTCCAGCCATCATTCAAGCCCCAGTGCAGTCAGGGCCCAAAGCCAGATCAGAGCCAGCTAAACCACCATATCCACCTCATCTTCTCTCTGCTAGTCTCAGAGAGTCTCTGAGAGCATTTTGCATTTGTTCAAACTGTCCAAAACTCCCAACTGATTCTGTTGTAAGGTTTTATTTTTCTGTCCTATATACAGTAGTCTTGTGTGAAATGTTCCTGTGAAATTTCCTCAAGTCGGACCACACTGGCCTTTTCTTCAGTGAATACCAAAGCATCGTGATAGATTTATGATAAATTAGTCTGAAACAAATTAGCAGCACTTATAGCTCAGACGGCTCCAGCATTGGGTTACTAACTAAAACAAAAGAAGCCATATCTCTACATCAGCGCAAGTTCCCCATGAAATACAATACGCAGCGTCTTCAGGCTAGAACAGACCGATTCAGAAATAAATCCTTCCACTGTCCTCCCTTGCCTCCCAACTCACCCCATATACCCCCAGTCCTTGTACACACGTCAGTTTAAACTCATACCTCATATTCTCTCAAAAAGTTTCAGTCCATGTGGTGCCATGTTGGAATATATGTACCAAGGTATCCCCTGTAGCAAGCAGACTGACTGACTGACTGTGGTTCCCCTGAAGCGGTGTCTGTCAGGGCTGTTGCTGCTGAATGACTGCTGCCACCTAGTGGAGACAGTGTTCTAGAATCTATATGTCCGCAGGACTCCATACAGGAGAAGAGCTGCTATAGGCCTTGTGCAACTATACTATACGGTAGTTGTGGAGCTCAACCTAATGCTACTGTGTTTATGGTTTTACTACACACTCTCATGAATGTATCATTGAACCAACATTTTACTGGGACTGCTATAAGATATTTGGTTACGAACGCACTCTGCTTAACTGTGCCGTAACATACAGAGGTACGTAGATGAGTGTGTGTCTCATGCAGACACACGATAAGCCTGTGGGAGTGATTGTCAGGTGGAATGCTCTGTGAGCCTCCACTGAACAAAGACAAGATTGTGCTGAGGACGGCACAGGTGTGTGTTTCTCTCTGGTCTGCCCTGCCCTGGCTTCAGCAGCACTCACACATGTGCAGACACTGACACACATTCTTCAACACACACAGCTAGATTATGACTTCCCTCCACTCACACACCTTTTGTCCCAACGTGTATTGAGAAAAGCTCCTGAGATGGCTTCCGGGTGAATAGGAGCACTACAACGTCATCAGATCTCCTTTCTTACCTTCTCCTCTCTCCTGGGGTCTCTGTTCCTTCCCTCTCTTTCTCCATGCCCTGTCTATAGCTCTTTTCTGTGAGTCTTTGTTCAGCCTGTTTCCCCTTCCTCTCCCTCTATGCTTCTGATTGCCCATGTTACGGGCCTGCCCCTTACTGCTGGAAAAGATTAGTCCCTTTATTGTAGTGTATATTAGATGTGCTTTAATTATTGAACAGTTTATTCAGAGGACATTGTCAGGATTAATTCATTGTTAAACCTCACTTTTCAGTAGGTTCAGTAGGTAATGTTCTGTATCAAAATTGGTTTGTCAGAAAAGACTTGGAAAAGAAGTGTGTGAGAATCAGAGGATACTTGATGATGGCTTATGATAATTATTTGCCGCACCTCATTCTGTATTAAAAACGTGACCATGTGTTTCCAGAGCAAGTCTGACGGTCTCTGTTTGTTTATTTGTGTGTCTACAGATCTCCAGGTTGAGCCTGGTGTGTGAGGACACAGACTGCTGGCTCCGTAGAGTCCTGTTAACCTCTGATGCAACAGATACCAACTGTACCATCTACAGCCAAGGTTCTACAAACTGCCCAAACAATCAACACAGCACTCATGCAGATATTGCACCATTTGCATTGTTACATTTTTAGTTATGGTGCTCTTATCCAGGTTTACAATCAGAGGTCTCTTATTAGAGTGAGACCAGAACGGAGATCGTTTGACCTACTATAGATTACTATACATTCCATAGATAACATACTGTACAACACCATGTATGTTTCAGTTAATGCCCCCGGTGTGACGTGTGTTGTTGTGTGTGACTCTATCTCTTCTCCCTAGGTGAGGAGCTGTATTGTAAGGTAACCCAGGACATCTCCACAGGGGACGGTCTGCTGGCTACGCTGTCTACACCCTCTATGGAGCAACGGTCCCCCTCTAAGACCCAGGGTGTAGCGGTGAAGGAGGAGCCTACAGGTGTCTACCCAGCATCCCTCCACTCTGAGATACAGCTCCTCCCCCAGCAGGCTGGGATGGCAGCCATCTTGGCCACGGCAGTTGTCAACAGTGAGTTTCAGATTGCTCAGGATAATAATGTGTTCTTTTTATAAGTGTGTCTTGTGTGCTTTCGTACATGTGTCTGTGTAAGCACCCAAGACCCCAGTGTCCGGTCTGGAGAGGGAAGTCACGAGGTCTGCTGGTCGGCTACTGCGTAGAAACCTAGAGGGGGCCGAAAGGCCTGTTCTGCCCTAAAAAGCCTATGTCAATTACAATCGACAGAACGGCCAAACATTATTTGAAAGTTCGCTACAAATTGAGATATTTAATTAAATAGTGACCCATTCTGACTACTACATTTGTCGTCACACAGGACCACGTTCTGACACAGACCAATCACGGGCCGGCATGCTACAAGGAGGCTCGCGCCCTCACACCATTGACATTAAGGTTGACTCTCAGGCAGGTTGACGCTCTCAGGCAGGATGAAAACAAGTACAATGTAACCTTTAATTAACTAGGCAAGTCAGTTAAGAACAAATTTGTATTTACATTGACCATGATCCTTTGCTAGTTAAGGCCACTTTCACTATGATCTTTAGCTATTTTCTGGTGCTATTCAGCCCCATTCAGCAATATGGCGCTAAAAATTCAAATACTTCATGCGCCATCGGGAGTTTTCCATAGGAATGTCAGCGCTAACACCATCTACTGGTTTTAATGTCTATGGTGACCACATGCATAGCACAAAGCATTGGCAGTTACTGTACTGTGTATATAATGTCAATGTGAACAACAGATGCTGAGGGACTCAATGTTTGAACCTAGATAAATGAAAGTGCAACAGTTCACCGTGCCACATTTTCTCACTCACCCAGTACACCACAAGGTGGCAATGTAACTCCTCTGTACCGCCTGGTCTCAGAGGTAGACTGCATTGTAATTGCCTTCACGCTTTTTCATAAAGTCCCTTATTGGCAGTGTAGTCAGCAGCGGGAGCAGGCATGGACATGCTGTGATGAGTGCATGATTAATCACCACAAATCAAGCTAAAGGGTAAAACATGATCAGCCGTATCCCCGGTTCCTGCTGTAGAAGCTCTGTGCTGAGGACTGTGGGTAATTACGGACGTTATCAAAAATAGCCTGTTTAACATGAGCCCTGACACCAGATCAGTACGATTACCCCGCGCGGGCGGGCGCTCGCTCCCACAACCTCTGTGCTCTTGTTGCCTTGGAGACCCCGGAGCAATATCAAGTGTTTTTTCTCGGCTCCGCAATTGAATCGATCATGTGACGCAGCTGAATGCGTGTGTGGTGATGTGTGTACACATCAATGAACATGATGTATACATGAAAGTGTCTATGTAACGTTTTAATGTGTAAGCGGATCACATGGAATCAGTTTCACTGCTCTCGTGCATTGTTTATGTACCACTCATTTGATAAGTGATTGGTTGTTGCCGGGATAGAGTTAACAGTTGTTTGTTTGCTTGGTCCAGAGGACATCTTCCCGTGTAAGGACTGTGGGATCTGGTACCGCAGTGAGAGGAACCTCCAGGCCCACCTCATGTACTACTGTGCCAGCCGGCAGAAGCAGCAGTCCTCCTGCTCCCCTCCACAGGACAAGCCCAAGGACTCCTACCCCAATGAGCGTGTATGCCCCTTCCCACAATGTAACAAGAGCTGCCCCAGCGCCAGCTCCCTGGAGATCCACATGCGGACACACAGTGGTGAGAACTGTCACCTCTCTAACAAAACATTACTTTAGCTCTCTCTCTCAAAGCAGATTCCATAAGTGTGAATATTTGTGTAAGTATTGCACTTTTAATAGCCAGTTATAACAGTAGGACCTTTTCTCTATTTTTGTATTATTAGGGTAAGCATGTCTACTGGTGGTCATTGTGTGTTAAAAGACCTACACTGAATGTTCAAAACATGATCTATCCATGGCATAGACTGATCAGGTGAATCCAGGTGAAAGCTATGATCCCATCAGACTGCTAAACAGCAATCACTAACTCAGAGAGGCTGCTGCCTACATTGAGACCCAATCACAGGCCGCTTTAATAAATGGATCACTAGTCACTTTATACAATGCCACTCTAAATAATGCCACTTTAAGAATGTTTACATATCTTACATTACTCATATCACATATATATACTGTATTTTATAACATCTATTGCACCTTGCCTATGCCCCTCGGCCATTGCTCATCCATACACTTACATCTACATATTCTCATTCACTCCTTTACATTTGTGTGTATTAGGTAGTTGTTGGGGAATTGTAAGATTACTTGTTAGACATTACTGCACTGTCGGAACTAGAAGCACAAGCATTTCGCTACACTCGCATTTAACATCTGCTAACCATGTGTACGTGACAAATAAAATGTTATTTGATTTATTGATGTCACTTGTTAAATCCATTTCAGTCAGTGTAGATGAAGGGGAGGAGATGAGTTAAAGAATGATTTTTAAGCCTTGAGACAATTGAGACATGGATTGTGTGTGTGTGCCATTCAGAGGGTGAATGGGCAAGACAAAATATTTAAGTGCCTTTGAACAGGGTATGGTAGTAGGTGCCAGCCACACAGGTTTGACTGTGTCAAGAACTGCAACGCTGCTGGGCTTTTCACGCCTAACTGTTTCCCCTGTGAATCAAGAATGGTCCACCACCCAAAGGACATCCAGCCGACTTGACACAACTGTGGGAAGTATTGCAGTCAACACGGGCCAGCATCCCTGTGGAACGCTTTCGACACCTTGTAGAGCATGCCCTGAGGCTGTTCTGAGGGCAAAGGGGGGTGCAACTCCATATTAGGAAGGTGTTCCTAATGTTTTGTACACTCAGTGTATGTTAGCGTTAGACACTTTTGTTGACCTGTCTCTCTTGTGTTGTATCCTGTGTGTCTGTAGGTGAGCGTCCCTTTGTGTGTCTGATCTGCCTGTCGGCCTTCACCACTAAAGCCAACTGTGAGCGTCACCTGAAGGTGCACACGGACACGCAAAACGGAGTGTGTCACGGCTGTGGCTTCATCTCCACCACGAGGGACATTCTCTACAGCCACCTGGTCACCAGTCACATGGTTTGTCAGCCTGGCTCGCGCAGTGAAGTGTACTCCCCAGGTCCTGGCCTGCCCAAACTGCCTCTGTCCACAGGTAAATACATGAACAGACTGACATTTTTTGTTTACAATTGCAGTGAGAGGATAACAGCATTGCCTCTACTTCAGAACAGCAACTATGCAGAGATACCATGTTTTCTATGGGTATATTAATATAGGTTACCCAGAACTAAAATATTGTGAAATTTGGTCAGATGGTTGATTAAGTTCTGGGGGAGACGTGTTAGAAATTAGAAAACGTGATTTGTAAAGTCTCCACCCTCGCAAACAGAAACTCTCAGCCAAAGCCCCCCCCCCCCCCCCCCTTTGTATTTATCATCCATGTTGACACACGAAAGCAGTGTAAGACTCACCATGGATATGTGAGGCTGTTTTCAACACTATTTTGAATTAACAGTGTCCATTTCATCCCTTCGTTTTAAGCCACTGCAACAGTTGTGCTTAAAAATGCTAACAGGGAAAAGACGTTTTTGCATACTTGGCTACGGTAAAAATGTGATATATCAAGCATGGCCAGGTTCTCGTAGTCTGCAATCGGAGGAATAACCTCGAAGCGTATCCCCGCCCCAAGTTTAAGCACCTCCCTCGTACACCCAAATAACCAGTGACGAAAAACTCAAGCCCCAGAACTACTGCTGCTGCTGTCCGATGCTTCCCATTGTCTCTAGACCGATTCTACAGTACCCTTTATGTTTACATAGTGTAAGGGCGGCAGGTAGCCTTGCGGTTAGAGCGTTGGTCCAGTAACCGAAAGCTCGCTGGTTCGAAGAGCCGACAAGATGACAAATCTGTCAATGTGCCCTTGAGCAAGACACTTAACCCTACTTTGCTCCAGGGGTGTTGTTCTAATATGGCTGAAACTGTAAAATAACACATTTCACAGCACCTATTCAGGGTATGTGACAATATAACGTGTGTTTTTTGGAGGGTCTGTCCATGAGAGATTATGGGTATATTGATGATGATTCAATCCTATAGGCGATGAAGCATAATCACCAGTGATCTAATGTTATGTTTAATAGTAAGAAACCAATTTCTAATAGTGTGTGTCTCTGTCTCTCTGTGGCAGGTCTAAGTCCAGGAGACTCTGGTGTTGTGTTGAAATGTCAGATATGTGGCCACATCACAGACTCACCCGGCCAGCTCCAACAGCACGTTCGCACACACCTGGAGGTGAGGGTCCCGGCAGAGAGGAGCCCCTCACCCCGCCAGAGCACCCCCTCCTCAGCTGACCACCCGGAGCCCCCTGCCTGCGTACCCCACCCTGACTCCTCCAGCCCTGGGGCCAATGGGAGCTCAGCCACCCCGCGAGGCTGCAGCCCACCTGACCACCTCCCCACAGACATGAGGATCAAAGAGGAGCTGCGCTCGGACTCTGAGAATGAGGGGCAGGAGGAGGAGGACCGGGAGGGGAAGAGCCATGGACACACAGGGGTAGGGTGCTCTCAGACCTCCACCTCCCCCAGGAGTCCCTTTGCTGTGGCCGTGAAGGCAGAGCCAACCAGCCCCACCCCTGGCTCCAGCCCTGCCCACCTGGGAGGTGCTGGCTCAGTGCTGCCTGGAGGAGCAGTGTTCCTGCCACAGTACATCTTTAGCCCAGAGGCAGCCATCCTGCCCCAGGCCTCAGAGATCCTGGCCAAGATGTCTGAGATGGTCCACAGCCGGCTGAAGCAGGGCCAGGTGTCCCCTGGGGCAGCACCAGCCTTCTATCCCGCAGGCACTACTGCCACTGTCCACAAGGGGGCCACCTGCTTAGAGTGTGACATCACCTTCAACAACATCAACAACTTCTACGTTCACAAGAAGCTCTACTGCTCCAGCAGGCACCAGCAGGGAGACGTGGCTTGCCCAGTGAAGGAGGGGGCCTCAGGGGTCACCGTCCCCTCTGTCGGACACGGTTCATCCCCTCAGGCTGCCACAGCCTCCCACAGTGACTCAGACCCTGTTCCAGGCAGCACCGGCACAGAGGGCAAGCTGGTGGAGGTGAAAAGTGAGAACCCTGGGGTGAAGGAGGCTGTGTCCTCCTCTTCCTCTGAGGGGGAAGGTGGTGGAGGAGGACGAGGCCTGGCCAGTGAGGGCAGCCAGAGCCCCAGCTGCTCAGCAGAGGACCAGGAAGAAGACCCCACCAGGACCTTCTGTCAGGCCTGCAACATTCACTTCAGTCGCCATGAGAACTACACGGTCCACAAGCGCTTCTATTGTGCATCGCGCCACGATCCGTCCAACCAGCGGTCAAGCACTGGCAAAGCCACCTTCCTGCCTCAGCCCATCCGCACGCGCAAGAGGAAGAAGATGTATGAGATCCACATGGCTCGGACTGAGGCCCTAGCCAATGCTGCTGCTATTGCCTTTTCCCCTGCTCCAGGGCTGGGCCTGGCTGTGAAGCAGGAGGCTGCTGCCTCAGTGGGGAAGGTCCTGGAGGCCCCTGTTCCAGCCATGGCCTTGGGCCTGTGTCCAGCCACTTCCAGTAGCACCAGCCCTGATGGAGATGGCCCAATCGACCTGAGTAAGAGGCCCCGTCTGAGGGACTCCCCACGGGGCAGCAGCATCTCTGCTCTGCCCCTCACTGACTACCACAAGTGCACCGCCTGTAGCATCAGCTTCAACAGCATTGAAAACTACCTGGCCCACAAGACCTACTACTGCCCAGCCACCACCCTGCAGCCCCACACCCTGAAGACGCTCCACAGGCTGAAGAGACCAGCCTCCACTTCCCCCGAGGCCAATGGGATCCCCACAGAGAATGCTCCTCAGGGGGCCTCGCCCAGCCCTCACCCCTCAGCTTTGCCTGGCTCTGAGGCAACATCCCTTCACAGCGGCCCTGCAGCCAAATGCCCAGGCTCTCCTCCTGTGGTCTGCCCCTACTGCCCTCCCAATAGGGCGGTGACCTGTGACCTGGTGGAGCACTTCAGATCCATGCATGGCCTGGTCTTGAACCTGGAGGGCCAGCCAGCTGTCATCAGCCCCAGCCTGAGCCCCAGGGATGAGACCCCAGCCACCCCGCCCAAACTGGGCCTCCAGACCCGCAGGGACAGCATCAACATTCGGGTCAGAATGGACACTGTCTCCTCCTCCTCTCCCCTGGTGAACATTAGCCCCCTGGGTCCCCATGCTGGGGGTGGCAGCTCCCCCAAAGCAGCCCCTCCTGCTGTGTCTCCCACCAGGTCCCTCCCCCTGACTGTGTCCCCTGTGCCTGAGGTCCTGAGGGAGGTTGGGGTTATGAACCACCAGGCTGCTGTTGCTCTGCTTCCAGACAGGGCAGCCGTCACCCTGGGTCTCCCACTCCCTGTTGCTGTCCCGGCACCTACCACACCCAAGACCCTCCTGGTCTCCCCTTTGCAGAACGGTAACATCCGCTTCTGCCGGCTGTGCAATATCAAGTTCAGCAGCCTGTCCACGTTCATTGCCCACAAAAAGTACTACTGTTCCTCCCACAGCGCTGAGCACGTCAAGTGAACATGCCTGTCTCTGCACAGTGTCCCCTCACAGCCCAGCCCCAGCTATTCACCTGTGTCAGTGCCACCATGGCATAGCACCATGTCTGGACTGTCTGAAGTAAATGTGACTGTTACTCACCAGGCACTGGTTAGCTGCTCGGACGCTGACGTTCCCGGTATTGTTACTATGGTAACTTATTTCTTCTTATGGGTCAAAGTTCGTATTACACTAAGAGCGGAGATACGCTACCTGCACACACATTTGTGCCCACCTTCCCTTCCCCACCACCTCAATACCTGTCCCCTAGCCCTCTCCCTCCCCTCTCACCTCCAGGGTTCACAGAATGTTGATAACGGGACTTTTAGATCCAACATTTAATCTCCTGAGCAAGCTTAATTTAACTGTTTATATTACAATTATCTTGATTTGATTGTGATTGTTTGAAGCATTTCTTGCTCATGACAACTTGCTTTTCCTGAGCCGTTGAGGCTCATGACCTGTCAGTGAGTGGGGACAACTGTTGTCCCTCAGGGCCCTCTTATGGAGCTGACCATCTCTACCTTTTTATTTCTGCCTACCTGTGCATAGTGTATGATGTTTTAAAATAATTATATGGTTTTGTTTGAACACTGGCTCTTTTGTTAACTAGAAAGCATTTTAGCTGAATTACAGGAATGGGTGTCACAAGGTTATCAATTACAGATGAAATATTTGCAAATGGATAGATTCGTTTTTCCAAAACCACAATTGTATTTTCTCTTAATGCAAGGGAAAGCATGGGAAATATTTATCTCTGATTCCATGTCAACAGAAAACTACCTAGCGTCTGAAAATATTGGTATTTTTTTATTTGTATTGTTTTCATACTTTTCGAAGGAACTGTTTCATTCTTGGTGTGTAAAGATGTAGATATAATATCTTTCACAGTAATCACTGGGATGACACTGAATCTTATTTTCATTATTGTCAGCATTTTTCTTTAATGCTGGTGTTTTAAATTTTGGTAGAACGAAGATGACTGGACCTGAGTATCAGGATGAAGACACTTCACTTCCTGTTCCTATAATGCCCTAAACAACACCGCCCATCTCCCCATTAAACCTGACCTTTAACCCACAAACCTCCTACTGTATGAACATATTACATCCGCCAATCTGCAGCTGCTGATACACCACCATCTTGCTTGAATTAGACATGGGATCCGTTTAAATCTATGTTGATTAATTGACACCTGTTAGTGTGTGATTGTTCTATTGTGTTTTTCCGGTAATGAAGTAAAAGAAGAAGAAAAAATGTGAGAAGGTGTAAGAGACAGGCAAGGACAGTAGATGTATTTCACAGATTGTAGAGAGACACACGGTAGATACTGTAGCTCCTAAAACTGTCATGTTTAAAACACAAACACACATACAGTTGAAGTCGTTAGTTTAAATACACTTAGGTTGGAGTCATTAAAACTAGTTTTTCAACCACTCCACAAATTTCTTGTTAACAAACTATAGTTTTGGCAAGTCGGTTAGGACATCTAATTTGTAATTTTTCCAACAATTGTTTACAGACAGATTATTTCACGTATAATTCACTGTATCACAATTCCAGTGGGTCAGAAGTTTACATACACTAAGTCGACTGCGCCTTTAAACAGCTTGGAAAATTCCAGAAAATGATGTCATGGCTTTAGAAGCTTCTGATAGGCTAATTGACATAATTTGAGTCAATTGGAGGTGTACCTGTGGATGTATTTCAAGGCCTACCTTCAAACTCATTGCCTCTTTGCTTGACATACTGGAAAAATCAAAAGAAATCAGCCAAGACCTCAGAAAAAGAATTGTAGACCTCCACAAGTCTGGTTCATCCTTGGGAGCAATTTCCGAACGCCTGAAGGTACCACGCTCATCTGTAGAAACAATAGTACGCAAGTATAAACACCATGGGACCACGCAGCCATCATACCGCTCAGGAAGGACACGCGTTTTGTCTCCTAGAGATGAACATACTTTGGGGGGGAAAGTGCACATCAAACTCAGAACAACTGCAAAGGACCTTGTGAAGATGCTGGAGGAAACGGGTACAAAAGTATCTATATCCACAGTAAAACGAGTCCTAACCTGAAAGGCCGCTCAGCATTAAGAAGCCACTGCTCCAAAACCGCCATAAAAAAGCCAGACTACGGTTTGCAACTGCACATGGAGACAAAGATTGTACATTTTGGAGAAATGTCCTCTGGTCTGATGAAACAAAAATGTTTGGAGGAAAAAGGGGGATGCTTGCAAGCCGAAGAACACCATCCCAACCGTGAAACACGGGGGTGGCAGCATCATGTTGTGGGGGTGCTTTGCTGCAGGAGGGACTGGTGCACTTAACAAAATAGATGGCATCACGAGGCAGGAAAACTATGTAGATATATATATTGAAGCAACATCTCAAGACATCAGTCAGGAAGTTAAAGCTTGGTCGCAAATGGGTCTTCCAAATGGACAATGACCCCAAGCATACTTCCAAAGTTGTGGCAAAAAGGACAACAAAGTCAAGGTATTGGAGTGGCCTTCACAAAGCCCTGACCTCAATCCTATGGAACATTTGTGAGCAGAACTCAAAAAGCGTGTGCGAGCAAGGAGGCCTACAAACCTGACTCCGTTACAGCAGCTTTGTCAGGAGGAATGGGACAGAATTCACCCAACTTATTGTGGGAAGCTTGTGGAAGTCTACCCAAAACGTTTGACCCAATTTCAACAATTTAAAGGCAATGCTACCAAATACTAATTGAGTGTATGTAAACTTCTGTCCCACTGGGAATGTGATGAAAGAAATAGAAGCTGAAATAAATCATTCTCTCTACTATTATTCTGACATTTCGCATTCTTAAAATATAGTGGTGATCCTAACTGACCTAAGACAGGGAGTTTAAATGTATTTGGCTAAGGTGTATGTAAACTTCCGACTTCAACTGTACAACCCTGTTTATGGAGTGTTGTTGAATAGACCTGCGAAAAGCAATCTTTCCTCAGTCAGAACTGGCTACACTGGCACAGCCTTACCGTAGAGTTGAGTTAGCTGGTCCTGTGCTCCACTATCCTTACCTCTCATGATGATCTACATGGATCGGTTTGTTACTTGTGCTGTTCTCTTCTCTTCTCTGTGTTACACAGGCAGATGTTTCTCTGCTCTAAAAACTGGAAAACAAAATGGCAGTGAAAAGTTGAGGATTTTTGCTCTGTTGTGGTTTTGAACAGTGCTGTATCAGTCATATCTTACTCAATAATGTTTACAATTGCATTGCTTTCTCTTTTCTCAAAGCGATTAGCATTTTCAACAAGTGACAAATCGAGGATCTCAGTGCTGAGAACCATTTCCCCATGATATTGCACTGTGTTGTACAAATGTGCTGAATGTTTTAGTTTTAGAGGCTTTTTTGTAATGTATTTGTTTTTACAGCACTTTTCCTCGTCCAAACTCATCCCTTGAAAGAGTTGCTGATCAATTTCAACCTTTTCACATTAATTGAAAACATTTTGTGAATGATTACTAATGGAAAAGTAATAATGAATGTCAGATCTTTTCTTTTTTTAATTTCAATCTCAAATTCCACTACACACTTGTCCAAACTATGCATGGGAAATAAACGTCCTGAGAGACATTAAAGAGTGTCAAACTTCTATCTTCTTTCACATTCGATTGACCTGGTCCACCCACATACTAGACCTGCCATTTTACCTATTCTCCTAATTCTATCTCTCTTGGCTTTTATTATGCTTGCCACAATAGATTTCAGGTCACACATCATTTCTCTTTTCATAGAACTTATTTCAGTGAATGTGTGAGCCTCCATACGTAAGAGAAGTGAAGGAGTTATCTCCACAGTGCCGACATGCTTTTTATAAATATTTCCTGTTAAAGAAAAGCATCAACCCCAAAGTCTCAAGCCTATGCTGATTTAGTACTAACAGTACAGTCAGTCCTACACTTCTTATTTTATAACCAATATGATGGATGTTGTGGACATACTGAATTCTTTCATTTCAGTTACCTCATAATTTCCCATAATACAGAAGGTTTGAATTGTGTTGACCACTGCGTAGCTAATTAGGGAAAAAAGGATATTAACATCCTGAGCGGCATCTATATAATTTTTCAGAGAGCTTGTCGAGTTGTATGGTCAGGACTCGGGAGTACTACAGTCAGTATTTATAGCCAATCAACAAGCTCCAAAGCATCAAGGTGGACAATCTTTTTCTAAACATAGTCGAATCAGATGTATAGATTATGCAATTCAATTGTTAGCAGCATGAATAAACCATTGCTATTAGATGAGTGGTACTCTTTGTGTAAATTCAATGCTGTCTTAATGACTTTTTAAAGCCAAATTCTACATTCAGTGCCTGTATTATCATAATAGCATGGAGGGAAGAAAAAAGTACTTATCACAGCACAGCAAAGCAATTGTATTGCTATCAAGCAGAGCATCAAGTGGTTCTATTTCTCTGAAATGGTCTATAACTAGGATCCCCAACTAGATTCAGCTTGTGGCTGATTTTGTTCTTGAGTGGATGGTCAGGGGCCGGAACATATACAGTAGTACCAGTTAAAAGTTTGGACACAACTACTTATTACAGGGTTTTTATTTATTTTTACTATTTTCTACATTGTAGAATAAGATTTTAGATTCTTCAAAGTAGCCACCCTTTGCCTTGATAACAGCTTTGCACACTCTTGGCGTTCTCTCAACCACCTGGAATGCTTTTCCAACAGTCTTGAAGTAGTTCCCACATATGCTGAGCACTTGTTGGCTGCTTCTCCTTCACTTTACAGTCCATCTCATCCCAAATCATCTCAATTGGGTTGAGGTCGGGTGATTTTGGAGGCCAGGTCATCTAATGCAGCACTCCATCACTCTCCTTCGTGGTCAAATAGGCCTTACAGAGCCTGGGGGTGTGTTGGATCATTGTCCTGTTGAAAAACATGATGGGAATGCATATTGCTGAAGAATAATGTAGTAGCCATGCTGGTTAAGTGTGCCTTGAATACTAAATAAATCACTGACAGTGTCACCAGCAAAGCACCCCCACACCATCACGCCTCCTCCTCTATGATTCACGGTGGGAACCACACATGCAGAGATGATCCGTTCACCTACTCTGCGTCTCACAAAGACACGGTTGTTGGAACCAAAAATCTCAAGTTTGGACTCATTAGACCAAAGGACAGATTTCCACCGGTCTAATGTCCATTGCTTGTATTTCTTGGCTCAAGCAAGTCTCTTCTTATTATTGGTGTCCTTTAGTAGTGGTTTCTTTGCAGAAATTTGACCATGAAGGCCTGATTCATACAGTTTCTTCTGAAAAGTTGATGTTGAGATGTGTCTGTTACTTGAACTCTAAAGCATTTATTTGGGCTGCAATCTGAAGGGCAGTTAACTCTAATGAACTTATCCTCTGCAGCAGAGGTAACTCTGGGTCTTACTTTCGAGGGCGGTCCTCATGAGAGACAGTTTCATCATCGTGCTTGATGGTTTTTGTGACTGCGTTTGAAGAAACTTTCAAAGTTATTGACATTTTCTGGATTGACTGACCTTCATGTCTTAAAGTAATGATGGACTGTCGTTTCTCTGCTTATTTGAGCTGTTTTTGCCATAATATGGATTTGGTCTTTTACCAAATAGGGCTATCTTCTGTATACCAGCCCTACCTTGTCACAACACAACTGATTGGCTCAAAAGCATTAAGAAGGGAAGAATTCCACAAATTAACTTTTAACAAGTCACACCTGTTAATTTGGTTACTACATGATTCCATATGTGTTATTTCATAGTTTTGACGTCTTCACTATTATTCTACATTGTTCTAAATATTGTGTGTGTGTGGGGGTGTATATACAGTGCCTTCAGAAAGTAATTCAGACCCCTTCACTTCTTCAAAATGTTGTTACGTTACAACCTTATTCTAAAATTTATTTAAAAAACTATAATTTAATCCATCTACACACAATATCGGCCCTGGTCTATAATCAAGCTCTTAGACAAAGCAATAATGACAAAGCAAAAACAGGTTTTAAGATTTTTTTGCAAAAATATAAAATAAACAAAATATATATCAGATTTACATAAGTATTCAGACCCTTTATTATACTTTGTTGAAGCACCTTTGGCAGCGATTACAGCCTCTAGTCTTCTTTTGTATGATGCTACAAGCTTGGCACACGTGTATTTGGGGAGTTTCTCCCATTCTGCACTGCAGATCCTCTCGAGCTCTGTCAGGTTGGACGGGGAGCGTCGCTGCACAGCTATTTTCAGGTCTCTCCAGACATGTTCGATTGTGTTCAAGTCTGGCTCTGGCTGGGCCTCTCAAGGACATTCAGAGACTTGTCCCGAAGCCACTCTTGCGTTGTCTTGGCTGTGTGCTTAGGGTCGTTGTCCTGTTGGAAGGTGAAGGTTTTCATCAAGGATCTCTCTGTACTTTGCTCTGTTCATCTTTCCCTCTGACCAGTCTCCCAGTCCCTGCCGCTGAAAAACATCCCCACAGCATGATGCTTCACCACAATTCTTCACCGTAGGGATGGTGCCAGGATTCCTCCAGACGTGACGCTTGGCATTCAGGCAAAGGAGTTCAATCTTGATTTCATCAAACCAGAGAATCTTGTTTCTCATGGTCTGAGAGTCCTTTAGGTGCCTTTTGGTAAACTCCGAGCGGACCGTCATGTGCCTTTTACTGAGGAGTGGCTTCCGTCTGGCCCCTGAACCATAAAGGCCTGATTGGTGGAGCACTGCAGAGATGGTTGTCCTTCTGGAAGGTTTCCCCATCTCCACATACGAACTCTGGAGCTCTGTCTGAGTGATCATTGGATTCTTGGTCACCTTCCTGACCAAGGCACTTCTCCCCCGATTGCTAAGTTTGGCCGGGTGGCCAGCTCTAGGAAGAGTCTTGGTGGTTCCAAACTTCTTCCATTTAAGAATGATTGAGGCCACTATGTTCTTGGAGACCTTTAATGCTGCAGACATTTTTTGTTACCCTTCCCCAGATCTGTGCCATGACGCAATCCTTTCTCGGAGCTCTACGAACAATTCCTTCAACCTCTTGACTTGGTTTTTGCTCTGACATGCCAAATGTCAAATGTGGTACCTTTTTATACAAACAGATGTGTGCATTTCCAAATCATATCCAATCAATTGAATTTACCACTGGTGGACTCCTATCAAGTTGTAGAAACATCTCAAGGATGACCAATGGAAACAGGATGCACCTGAGCTCAATTTCAAGTCTCATAGCAAAGGGTCTGAATACTTACATAAATAAGGTATTTCTGTTTTTTATAAATTAGCAAGCATTTCTGAAAACCTGTTTTTGCTTTGTCATTATAGGATATTGTGTGTACATTGATGAGGAAATGTTTAAATGTAATACATTTTAGAATAAAGCTGTAACGTAACAGAATGTGGGAAAGTGAAGGGCTCTGAATACTTTCCGAATGCATTGTGTGTGTCATATAAAAAAACTTTTTGGGGGAAGCCAAATAAAATCGTCCCTGGTCTATAATCAAGCTCTTAGACTGAATGGTTACATATGTGCTCAATCCTTTGACAGTTCTTAACACACTATCATGACTTTTGCCATGGTCATTTCTGCATTTGGATGACTTGTTCTATTTTTGTTTGCATGGTGATGATAGATGACATTGTTCATTATCAGGAACAAATGTTTTGTGTGTCTATACATGTGCATGTGTTTGTGTGAATACCTGTCCATTACTGTGTGTGTGTTGTTGTTTGTGGAAGGTGATTGTGTGTCTGTGTTTTGGAACTCAATGGAGGACAGTTGCCCTCTTCTCCTCCCTGTTGGCTTTTATCATCCTGGGTGAGTGGTTTGGTGATGGGGTTACTGACCTCTATTTCCCAGAACACCCCACAGTACACACCTCAATGTGTTTCAACCAGTGTTTACATGTCACCTCCCCACAGCCCTGTTCTACATCCTTACCTCGCTGTCTGACTAGCTCCACATCAAGATAGGACACGTAAAAGAAAAACTGCTTGGTTGGGTCTGTTATGTGACTCATAAATTCTATACTGCCTCCTTCTGGGGATAGATGACAGATATTAGACACCCATTGTGGAGGTTTCTGTCGATGGATAGTTCTCCTCGTCTCTAGCCAGCTTTCTCTCTGTCGGACCCCTCTCTCTGTCTATATGCAGTAACAATTGAGCCTGGGGACAAAGTTATGTAGGCGTCAGAGTGGAGTCCAGGTGAAATTATTTGGTCAATATCTGCTTTTGCGTGTTTGATAGACCCACAAGCTCAATCATGCTAAATCTGTTTTACATTTCATGACAGAATGTTGTGTTAATGTGGAGAAATGGTGTCATGACTCATGAGGAATGTACCTACTAGCTACCTCTGCTTTTGGCTCTTGCTGTAACTGAGGTTTCTCATCATTCAGCCTGTAGCTATAGTTCATCATTAAACACATAGAGATGGGCTGTATCTGGACTGTATCATTTCCTAAGGATGTTCCCACTGTGCTCTCAGTCCCAGGAAAGGATGGAGGGCGAATGAAAGCCCAGTGGAAAGACAGAGCTCTAGAGGAAAATTATGAACCTGTGTCTGATGGGAGGATTTTCACATTGCCTCTATAAAGTCCTTTCTCTTATTGCTATGTTTGGCTCCTGTTATCTCCCATGTGACAAACAGTGGACACAATGTTCTGTGTATATATCTCTAAAGTCAGGATGTAAAGAAAACCCTTTCTGAGGTCAAGGTTGTAATGGCCATTGAACAACTCGTTATATAACTGAGCGTCTTGCAATCCAATCATAGTGAAAGTAAAAACACAGCAACCCTCTGGTGCCACCTCTGAGCATCCCCAGTAATGACCAGACTAGATTACAGCGTGTTCCTCGTTGCTGGAGGGGGCAGAGCAGACCCACTGGTAACAAACGTCAATTCAACGTCTGTTCCACGTTGGTTCAATGTAATTTAATCAAAATGACATGGAAACAACGTTGTTCAACCAGTGTGTGCCCAGTGGGGAGAGACTGAGAGACGGAGACATGAGACCAGTGGAACGTTACATTAAAAGCCAAGGAGAGATCATTTTGTTCACATATGGAGTCGTAAGGTTCACTGAGAAGAAAACTCAAATCATTTAAAATCATGATTGCTGCTGTTAGGGTGGGGATGCAGAGGAGAGGAGGAGGCTGAAGGGGTTGAAACTTGCATTATTCAATATGCCTTCTCACTATGGGCCCGATCTTGATTTAGGTATGTATGCTATTGTTACACACGCCTTTCCTATGCACTTCTCAGTATTTGGTATTCAGACTTACCTTTTTCAATCGCGTAACGCGCTCTGCAGGTGTGGCTACCTTGCGCGCACTGAATAAATGTCATTCAACAGTTGAAAACCATTCTACCTGCTGGCCAATAGATTTATTTCGTGGAGTTTTCATGCAATGAAGTTTTCAGTACATTTATCTTAAGCCTTCCCTTTAAACACAGTCTACTTATAATTTTGTTGACAGACTCAACAGAACAAATCAAGAGAATGGGTTCAGATTATATGAATCAATTAAAGAATGCTTCAGTATTTTTTCAACCTCGTTTCTGTTTCAGCACCAACTGGTAGATTTACTATGATCTTGTAAAGTATGTATGAATGATAAAAAAAACGGTTTGGACAGCCTTTATGCAGAACATATATTCATGAATAGAAAATAGTGCTTTGATTCATCCTGAAAGTTGTCATATTCAAGTTCAATTGATAAAATATTGGAAGGTGGAAAAAAGTTTACAATAGGGGTTGAACAATAATGCTATAAATCTACTCGAATTCTCACTAATCATGGAACTGTATGACAACCCTCCAGTGGTCCTGAACCATGTGCTTGGCTCCAGGTCTAAGCTGCTACGGTGGTCTGAGTTCCATAATGATTCAAATTGGGTATTTGTCCCAAACTATTGCACAAAATGTGCCTAATATGATCCAATAATGCTCGCTACCCTCAGGAACAACTTACATGAACGTGACAGATGAAAGAAAAGTAAACAGAATGGAATGATGCAGAAATAAATCTATGTGGGTATTACTGATGGTGGCTCCTGATCATTGGCGTTCTATGCCATTTAAGATGAAGGAGGATGATTATTTTTTTATGAGCATGGCCTTAAATTATTACATCATATTGGATGACTGTCATTCATATTTCATTCACCCAGCTCAGTGTAACATCAATAGATTTAGGCTACTACATGGTAAAAAAATGTCCCCCATACCCATCATGAGGTTGTCCCAACCTAGCCTGTGATTGAAAGTTTACAATGTAAACAGGTAATAGGTCGACAGAAATTTGAATAATCAAGGTGACAGACATTGACACATTTTAATACCGCCTTGCACAATCATATCTGCATCTAGCTGATCTAGGGATGAATCATTAGTCCAACAGTTGCAAAAAATAGTTTCTATTGGACAAATTCAGGTATGTTTATCCCCGTTTTGTTATTTTTTTCTTCTGTTTAAGAAACTTTTTCAATATAATCGGCAGAATGAATACACCCCTAATCACAAACAAACACAGTTCACTTTCATAGCAGCCACAAACGAACAGCATGATCGCTTTGACCGCTGTATAATTCCTTCTCGCATCTACACACACTCCTCTCACCTTTTCCCTTCGCTTCTGGACTTCTGGACACAACACATTAGCTGTCTGTGACCAGGTGAAAAAACATTTCCAAGCCAATTTTCATATCATAACTGCTAACTGCTACACACAGCCTATATCGTTGTCACCATATTAGCTAATGTCAAGTCAACATATCTACCAGAACTAAAGCATTAGTAAACGTAGCAGTACAGTTAGCAAGCAGTTTAGCAGACACACCCGCCAGCCCCGGTAGTAAAATAATTATAAAATCAAAAGCTTACATTGACTTGGAAGAGTTCCAGTGTTGAATAGCCAGCTAGGTAACATAGTATCCCTCTATTTGAGCTGGGTGTTTGAGTAGGCTAAACTAGCTAGCTGCGATCCCTAGCTACGTAAGTGAAAGTGTAAAAAATATTAAATATAGCTACCTCTCTCTCTCTCCTCTTTCATTTTTGAAGAAATGTATTTGTTCCAAACGGTTCAACTGATCTTTCTCTCTATTTGAGTCATCTACTCACCACATTTTATGCACTGCAGTGCTAGATAGCTGTAGCTTAGGTGGAAAAAATATCAGTATATGCTGCAAGAGTTCTAATAGGTTGGAGGATGTCCTGCGGAAGTTGTCATAATTACTATGATCCTCCTAGGTTTTGGATTGAAGTCAATGTACACAGAGGAGGAGGGAAACTAGCTGTCCTCCGGCTACACAATGTTACAATTGGCATTCTGAATAATGGCACAGCTATTTATATCCTATTTCACTGTGGATAAAGGGCCACAATATATGCAATGTTGATATGATTTCAGTTTACTTCCATATGGTTGGTTTCACGTTCCTCTCCAGGGGTCAAATTGAAAAATAATTTAAAACATTTGCTATGTGTATTTACAATCCTCTTCTCCAAACGGATTACTCATTTACCTAGCTCAATAGATCTTATCAATATATTAAATTACAGTGCAATGAGAATGCTGCTGTCTATCAGGAAAAAATGAAGTAGATGCTTTTTCCACTTGGAACGGGAAGGTTTGCTTGACCTTATTCATGGTTTCCTTGCTGGTAAAGGTGGTGGAAGTGGGAGAAAATTAAGTCAAGGTCATAATACGGCGTATCTGTAGACACACCTCCACCACACCTTCATTTTTTTCGAGCTCCACCTCAAACGAATAGTGGGTGAATAGCATGCTATTCTCAAGGTCAGAATATGCATAGAAAGAAAAGTGCAGTAAAAGGGAATTGCAATTAATTTACACAAGCTTGCGCCAGAATCGGACCGATGTTATTTATAATGATGATACTTTTCACTCCTGTAAGTGCTCCTCCTGTGTGGCTTAGCGAAGCTGATGGGTAGAGCCCTTTTTAGAACTGAAGTGAATAGTAACTATACTCAAAAAAAGAAACGTACTCTCACTGTCAACTGCGTTGATTTTCAGCAAACTTAACATGTGTAAATATTTGGATGAACATAACAAGATTCAACAACTGAGACATAAACTGAACAAGTTCCACAGACATGTGACTAACAGAAATTGAAGAATGTGTCCCTGAACAAAGGGAGGAGGGTCGAAATCAAAAGTAACAGTCAGTATCTGGTGTGGCCACCAGCTGCATTAAGTACTGCAGTGCATCTCCTCCTCATGGACTGCACCGGATTTGCCAGTTCTTGCTGAGAGATGTTACCCCACTCTTCCACCAAGGCACCTGCAAGTTCCCAGATATTTCTGGTGGGAATGGCCCTAGCCGTCACCCTCCGATCCAACAGGTCCCAGACGTACTCAATGGAATTGAGATCTGGGCTCTTTGCTGTCCATGGCAGAACACTGACATTCCTGTCTTGCAGGAAATCACGCACAGAAAGAGCAGTATGGCTGGTGGCATTGTCATGCTGGAGGGTCATGTCAGGGTGAGCCTGCAGGAAGGGTACCACATGAGGGAGGAGGATGTCTTCCCTGTAACGCACAGCGTTGAGATTGCCTGCAATGACAACAAGCTCAGTTCGATGATGTTGTGACACACCGCCCCAGACCATGACGGACCCTCCACCTCCAAATCGATCCCGCTCCAGTCTACAGGACTTGGTGTACGCTCATTCCTTCGACGATAAACGTGAATTCGACCATCACACCTGGTGAGAGAAAACCGCAAATCGTCAGTGAAGAGCACTTTTTGCCAGTCCTGTCTGGTCCAGCGACGGTGGGTTTGTGCCCATAGGCGACGTTGTTGCCAGTGATGTCTGGTAAGGACCTGCCTTACAACAGGCCTACAAGCCTTCAGTCCAGCCTCTCTCAGCCTATTGAGGACAGTCTGAGCACTGATTGAGGGATTGTGCATTCCTGGTGTAGCTCTGGCAGTTGTTGTTGCCATCCTGTACCTGTCCTCCTGCTGTGATGTTCAGATGTACAGATCCTGTGCACGTGTTGTTACACGTGGTCTGCCACTGCGAGGACGATCAGCTGTCCGTTCTGTCTCCCTATAGCGCCCTCTTATGCGTCTCACAGTACGGACATCGCAATTTATTGCCCTGGTGTCACGCCCTGACCTTAGAGAGACGTTTTATTTCTCTATTTGGTTAGGTCAGGGTGTGATTTGGGGTGGGCATTCTATGTTCGTTTCTATGTTTTGGCCGGGTATGGTTCTCAATCAGGCACAGCTGTCTATCATTGTCTCTGATTGGGAATCGTACTTTGGCAGCCTTTTTCCCTTTGTATTTTGTGGGTAGTTATCTTTGTTAGTGGCACTATAGCCCTAGTAAGCTTCACGGTCGTTTCTTTGTTTCTTGATTTGTTGGCGACATTTACATAAAGGAAAATGTACGCTCACCACGCTGCACCTTGGTCCGGTCATTTCCACCTAGACGACGAGCGTGACAGACCTACCCACCACCAAAGGACCAAGCAGCGTGGCCAGGAGAGGCAGCCTCCCCCCAAAAAATGGGGGGAGGCACACGTGGCGGTCGGCGGAGCCGAGGTTGGAACCAGAGCCAGTCGGGGAGAGGAAGGTGAACTTGGAGGGGAGTGAAGCAGAGACATTTAAGGAGTTGATGGGGAGATTGGAGGAGAGAATTAGGAGAGAGCTGTTGTGTTGGTGCATGAGGCACGACATTCGCCCTACGGAGCGGAGTGTGTCCTCAGTTTAATGTCAGCTGAGTCAGCGCTCCATACTCGTCCTGAGGTGCGTGCTAGCCGTCTGGTGAAGACTGTGCCAGCACCTGGCCTCCTGTGCGCCTCCCCAGCCCTGCACGTCTTGTGCCAGCTCTACGCTCCAGACCTCCAGTGCGCTGTGACAGCCCGGGTTCGTCCTATGCCTGCGCTTCGTACGTGCCGGGCTAAAGTGGGCATTCAGCAAAGAGGAGCGGTGCAAGGTCTAAGCACCAGATCTCCAGTGCTCCCCCACATCCCGTTTTGACCTGTGCTCTGGAGGTGCCGGGCCAAAGTGGGCATTCAGCCTGGAAGAGGGGTGCCAAGGAGAAGCACCAGATCTCCAGTGCTCCCCCACAGCCCGGTTCATCCTGTGCCTGCTCCACGGGTCTGTCCGGAGCCTCCAGCGAGGGTCCCCAGTCCGGGGCCTGCGGCGAGGGTCCCCAGTCCGGGGCCTGCGGCGAGGGTCCCCGCACCAGAGGCGCCACCAAAGTCGGGGGAGCCAGAGTTGGAGCGGGGGCTACGTCTTGAGCCGGACAGACCCGTGGGGGGGGGGGGGGGGGGGGCGGTACTGTCATGCCCTGACCTTAGACGTTTTATTACTCTATTTGGTTAGGTCAGGGTGTGATTTGGGGTGGGCATTCTATGTTGTTTCTACGTTTTGGCCGGGTATAGTCATCAATCAGGGACAGCTGTCTATCGTTGTCTCTGATTGGGAATCATACTTTGGCAGCCTTTTTCCCTTTTGTATTTTGTGGGTAGTTATCTTTGTTAGTGGCACTATAGCCCTAGTAAGCTTCACAGTCGTTTCTTTGTTTCTTGTTTTTTTGGCGACATTTACATAAATTAAGGAAAATGTACGCTAACCACGCTGCGCCTTGGTCCGGTCATTTCCACCTAGACGACGAGCGTGACACCTGGCCACATCTGCAGTCCTCATGCCTCCTTGCAGCATCCCTAAGGCACATTCACACAGATGAGCAGGAACCCTGGGCATCTTTCTTTTGGTGTTTTTCAGAGTCAGTAGAAAGGCCTCTTTAGTGTCCTAAGTTTTCATAACTGTGACCGTAATTGCCTACCGTCTGTAAGCTGTTCGTGTCTTAACGGCTGTTCCACAGGTCCATGTTCATTAATTGTTTATGGTTCATTGAACAAGCATGGGAAACAGTGTTAAAACCCTTTACAATGAAGATCTGTGAAGTTATTTGGATTTTTACGAATTATCTTTGAAAGACAGGGTCCTGAAAAAGGGATGTTTCTTTTTTTGCTGAGTTTAGGTTCATTCAGTAGATTCAGCCCTGAAACAATAAGAGTGGGGTAACAGAATGAAATATACCGAGAACACATTCACATATATCTGTAACCTTCACAGAACTCATCGCCCCCTTGTGTGAGTAACCCACTGTGACGCATTTATGGTTTGAATCATTTTCTCTGTCTCGACAGTGCTAGACATCTTCATTAGTCTCCAAGGACAAGAGGAAGAGAGATTTCTATATATTGTAAAAACATTGTGCAGGTGGAGTTAGTCCATTTGCATGTGTGTACAGCTGTGATTCATAGTCTTCCTTGTTTGTGTCATACTGTCGTTTTGGCCCTGAACAGAAAGTCATTAGAGCTAGTGAGTGAGTGAGAGAGAGATAAGGAGAGAGAGAGAAATAAGCACGAGAGAGAGAGAGTGATGAGGAGCGAGAGGGTTTTCTGCCAAATAAATGTGCTCTTCTACCTGTGTTCACTGACCTTTGACTCCCCCTCCAGGCAGCTGTGATTCATAGTCTTCCTTGTTTGTGTAGCCCTGTGCATCGTCATACTGTATTTTTGGCCCTGAACAGAAAGTCATTAGAGCTAGCGAATGAGAGAGAGATGAGGAGTGAGTGAAATCAGCAAGATCACAGGGCAGAGGAATAAAGAGTGTCTCCTGAAAAAATAATGTGCTCTTCTACCTGTGTTCACTGATCTTTGACCCCCCCCCCCCCCCCCCCCCCCCCCCTCCAGGCAGACAGAGAGGAGGGGCATGTTTGGACATGCTATGGCCCTCTTGGCCCATGTGACATGTGACACAATCCTAATGAATGATAGCATGGTATTCGAGAGGTTTTCCACGCATGTAATGAAAGAGTGCTGGTGGACTGCTGAGGGAACATGCATGCATAATGAAATAGAATTGCAGACTGATATAGTTCTAGCCCAGACCAACAGGGGAGGGGATGACCGAGGACTTACATTGTGTCTTGTGTGCTTTTATGAAGGTAAAATGTGTTGGTAGTGGAGTGTGTGTGTGTATTGTGAAAGCTCTTTAGGGAGTATGTAGCTCCTTAGAATAAAATACACCCAACTAGGGAATAGGAGTCTGTCTTTTCATCTGTGTGTGCCTGTGTGTGTGTGAGAGGGAGTGAGCATGCATATTTGTGTGGCACATTGAAACATGAAAACAAGGCTTATTCGTATCGCGGGTTTGTGTTAGCAATTGGCATTCACAGCAGAGTACAGTTGTGAAGTAAGCAGAGTAATAGCAGTGAATCCTGTGGATTGCTGAGACTGGAGTATAGAAGGGAGGTGAGCTCAGGGGATCAGTGCAACAGTGTACCCTACCCACCCAGAGATCAGACAATGATCACAGGGCAGGGGAATAAAGTGAACGGCTCATTCGGCAAGGCCTCGTTAAGCAAGACCTCATTATGCTCCATGGATGCGCCTCTCAAATGATGGAGTAATTAAAAATGGGTCGTCGCCAGAGAATGGCTAACTGATCGTGGACTTCAGGAAACAGCAGAGGGTCCACCACCCTATCTACATTGACAGGACCACAGTGGAGAAGGTGGAAAGCTTCAAGTTACTTGGTGTACACATCACTGACAAACTGAAATGAACCACCCACACAGACAGTGTGGTGAAGAAGGCTCAACAGAGCCTCTTCAACCTCAACAGAGCCTCTTCAACCTCAGGAGGCCAAAGAAATTTGTCTTGTCACCTATAACCTTCACAAACTTTTACAGAATCACAATTGAAAGCATCCTGTCGGGCTGTATCATCATCTGGTACAACAACTGTACCGCCCACAACCGCAAGGCTCTCCAGAGGGTGGTGCATCCTGTCAGGCTGTATCATCGCCTGGTACGGAACTGTACCGCCCACAACCGCAAGGCTCTCCAGAGGGTGGTGCATCCTGTCAGGCTGTATCATCGTCTGGTACAACAACTGTACCGCCCACAACCGCAAGGCTCTCCAGAGGGTGGTGCATCCTGTCAGGCTGTATCATCGCCTGGTACGGAACTGTACCGCCCGCAATCAAGTTGCCTGGAACCGCAAGGCTCTCCAGAGGGTGGTGCAGTCTGCCCAACGCATTACCGGGGTCAAACTACCCACCTTCCAGGACACCTACAGCACCCGATGTCACAGGAAGGCCAAAAAGATCATCAAGGACATCAAGCACCCGAGCCACTGCCTGTTCACCCTGCTATCATCCAGAAGGAGAGGTCAGTACAGATGCATCAAAGCTAGGACTGAGAGACTGAAAAACAGCTTCTATATCAAGGCCATCAGTGGCACATTAGAGGCTGCTGCCTAGATCCATAGAGTTAAAATAACTGGCCACTTTAAGGAATGGAACACTAGTCACTTTAATAATGTTTACATATCTGTCAATACTCATCTCATATGTACAGTTGAAGTCGGAAGTTTACATACACCTTAGCCAAATACGTTTAAAGTCAGTTTTTCACTATTCCTGACATTTAATCCTAGTAAAAATTCCCTGTCTTAAGTCAGTTACGACTACCACTTTATTTTAAGAATGTGAAATGTCAGAATAATCGTAGAGTGATTTATTTCAGCATTTATTTCACATCACATTCCCAGTGGGTCAGAAGTCAGAAGTTTACATCCACTTAGGTTGGAGTCATTAAAACTAGTTTTTCAACCACTCCACAAATTTCTTGTTAACAAACTATAGTTTTGGCAAGTAGGTTAGGACATCTACTTTGTGCATGACACAAGTAATTTTTCCAAGAATTGTTTACAGGCAGATTAACTCACTTTTAATTCACTGTATCACAATTCCAGTGGGTCAGAAGTTTACATACACTAAGTTGACTGTGCCTTTAAACAGCTTGGGAAATGATGTCATGGCTTTAGAAGCTTCTGATAATTGACATCATTTGAGTCAATTGGAGGTGTACCTCTGCATGTATTTCAAGGCCTACCTTCAAACTCAGTGCCTCTTTGCTTGACATACTGGGAAAATCAAATGAAATCAGCCAAGACCTCAGAAAAGAAATTGTAGACCTCAACAAGTCTGGTTCATCCTTGGGAGCAATTTCCAAACTCCTGAAGGTACCACGTTCATCTATACAAACAATAGTATGCAAGTATAAACACCATGGGACCACGAGGACGTCATACCGCTCAGGAAGGAGACATGTTCTGTCTCCTGAAGATGAACATACTTTGGTGGGAAAAGTGCACATCAATCCCAGAACAACAGCAAAGGACCTTGTGAAGATGCTGTAGGAAACAGGTACAAAAGTACCTATATTCACAGTAAAATGAGTCCTATATCGACATAACCTGAAAGGCCGCTCAGCAAGGAAGAAGCCACTGCTCCAAAACCGCCATAAAAAAGCCAGACTACGGTTTGCAACTGCACATGGGGACAAAGATCGTACTTTTTGGAGAAATGTCCTCTGGTCTGATGAAACAAAAATATAACTTTTTGGCAATAATGACCATCATTATGTTTGGAGAAAAAAGGGAATGCTTGCAAGCCGAAGAACACCGTCCCAACCGTGAAGCACGGAGGTTGGCAGCATCATGTTGTGGGGGTGCTTTGTTGCAAGAGGGACTGGTGCACTTCACAAAATAGATAGCATCATGAGGTAGGAATATTATGTGGATCGTTTGAAGTGACATCAGTCAGGAAGTTAAAGTATGGTCGCAAATGGTTCTTCCAAATGGACAATGACCCCAAGAATACTTTCAAAGTTGTGGCAAAAAGGACAACAAAGTCAAGGTATTGGAGTGGCCATCTGTCCTATAGAAAATGTGTGGGCAGAACTGAAAAAACGTGTGCGAGCAAGGAGGCCTACAAACCTGACTCAGTTACACCAGCTCTGTCAGGAGGAATGGGCCAACATTCACCAAACTTATTGTGGGAAGCTTGTGGAAGGCTACTTGAATCGTTTGACCCAAGTTCAACAATTTAAAGGCAATACTACAAAATACTAATTGAGTGTATGTAAACTTCTGACCCACTGGGAATGTGATGAAAGAAATATAATTATTTCAAAGAATTCACACATTTTAACCTTAAAATTATTACACAGTGCTGTTTAGATTGGTAGTAATTAGCACTGTAACAAACTACCCGTGAGACAACCAACCCCGGTCTCCCCTACTATGAACCCTTTGATTGGAAAATTATCACTATTAACCATACTGCTAGGCTCTCTCTCTGGGCTCTGAGAGGTCTGGCTGGAACACAATTCCCAGTGTGCTCTCCAGCCTTCGCCATCATCAACCGACATCAATCTGTAGCCTACTGTAGCCTTCTCTAAGTGGAGATGGAGAGATGTTCCCCCATGTTTTGTGTGCTGTTTGTTCTATACAAGACCAAGGTAATGTTGATTAGAAAGTCATTACTTAAGCATCACTCGGTAGCATGCATACAGCTCCATTCAGTGCATAGTAAGTAATGCCTAAATTGGCTCGCTAGTACTACATAGTATCACACTCAGATACACATAACAGCAGCGCCGTCTATTGGCTTGGTGACATCTCGTAACACCCCATATCCTTGATATTTTTTTCTCATTTCTGTATTACCTATAGATTTCTTATGTATGTGTAATAAATGTATCTCCTGTGTTTGTTCAGAAAATGATATATAAATTGAATGAAACAGTTAAGAAAATGAAGTGGGTGGCCTTCATGTTGAATCTGTGAGTCAATGAGAGGAGTCATTTCGAGACAAGATGTGCAGTAAAAAGCACATCCCAGAAGATTGGATACAAATGAGGACTAAGCTAGCTCGTTGTTCTGAATCACTGTCATATTGGCAGCTGAATGCACTCTCCCATTCAATTTACCCCAGCAGTTAAAGAAGTACTGCCAATTTCTTGGAAACTGACAAGTGGTGCTTAGGCTGGACAGTTTGTAAGAGAAGAGGTCATCTAAAAGTCAAATTAGCAGTTTCTGTCTAACTCAGCAGTGACTAACACTGCTGTAAAAAATGGTAGTTTGGTGGTTTGCTTGACCATATGGTGGTATAGTTGCCATAAAGCCCACTGTTCTGATACAGAGACATGTTTTGCCCGCTACAGTTGGTGCATGGGGAGGGGGGACACAGGTGTGGCCGTGATGGTATTTTTTAAGTGGTGGAAGGAAAATGGGACAGTTTAACCATTCAACAAGCAGCTTTTAAGCAGCCAAGTTTAATTTATTTGTATTTATTTATTTCACCTTTATTTAACCAGGTAGGCCAGTTGAGAACAAGTTCTCATTTACAACTGCGACCTGGCCAAGATAAAGCATAGCAGTGCAACAAAAACAACAACACAGAGTTACACATGAACAAACGTACAGTCAATAACACAAAAGAAAAGAAAAATAGAAAGATCTATGTACAGTGTGTGTAAATGTAGAAGAGTAGGGAGGTAGGCAATAAATAGGCCATGGAGGTGAAAATAATACAAATGTAGCATTAATACTGGAGTGACAGACGTGCAGATGATGATGTGCAAGTAGAGATACTGGGGTGCAAAAGAGCAAGAGGGTGTAGGCGGAGCTAGCATGTTGGAGTGAACGGCTGCGTGTGAGAGGCTCCTGCAACTTTTTTGCGAAATAATCTAACTTAACCTACTTTATGATACTTTTTACAACAAACGTTTCTTTCTAATACAACATCGTAACTTTCTGTGTAAAAATGCCGAGTAATAAGCGACCAAAGGACAATAAATCCACATCGGAGGCCTACTCCACACCAAACAACGAGACAGACATGGCGGAAGGCACAGGCAACAACGTGACACTTAAAGAACTTACCCAGGCTTTGGGAGAACTACGTGTTGCTTTAGCTGAGGATCTTAAGGCTACTATTGCTGAACTGGACACCAAAATCGAGGGCACCATTCGAGCGGTCGCTTCGCAGGGCCAGAGTATTGTGGACCTTGAGAGGGCTTCTGAATTCAGCGCTGGTAGGATCGACGAGTTAGAGAAGCTGTGCTCGTCACTACAGGGTACTGTGCAGAGGCTTTCTGTGAAAGTGGTCGACCTGGAGGGCCGTTCCAGATGTAATAACCTTCGCGTTGTTGGTCTGGCAGAGGGGGTAGAGGCGGGCTCTCGCCCCACCGACTTCTTTGCCAAGCTATTGAAGGATGCAATGGGATCGGACGTTTTGGCTTCGGACCCCCAGCTGGACCGTGCACATCGCGCCCCTGTCCCAGTGCCTGGACCGGGTCAACGCCCTCGCCCAGTAATCATCTGTTGTCACAGTTTCAAGACCAAGGATCTTATCCTGCGCGAGGCCCGAATGAGGGGCAACCTGTTACATAAAGGGCACCCCTTCCGTGTCTATGATGATTATGCGCCCGATGTGGCAAAGGACCGTGGCGGCTACAGAGATGTCATGGCCAAACTCTACAAACTCCATCTTCGCCCAGCCTTGCTCTTCCCTGCAAGACTAAGAATTACCCCGCCCTCTGGTGAGAAGATGTGGCTCTCCTCGGTTTTGGACGCAGAGAAGTTTATCCGGGAACATACGCCAATCCCCCGTACAGGTTAGAGTGCCTTGTCATTGTGTGTTAGGGTCTGCTCATGGAATCGAATCCATACTAAACCATAACGGGTGAAACCGTATTGAACGGTCTCAACAAGGGCTACCGAACATGTAAGATGCTGTGGAGGGCGGTCTTGGCTCTCAATTAAAGTCACTTTCATTCTGGCTGTGTTCAGAGCGATGCCTATTTAGGATGCCTTCCAGGTTTGATCATTGACACTTTCGGATGAATACACTTATATTCCCCCCATTTTTTTTTGTTTCGTTATTTATTTTTTAATTCTTACATTTATTGTTATTACAATACCATTTATTTAAAGCTTGCAGGGGACTGGGGGTGATGGTGGGGAAGGGGCAGACACAGACACCTGGATAGCAAGTGAATGTTTTGTGCCGTTCTGCCTTTGATATAGCCGAGGGCCGCTCTCCCGATTAGATCCCTACCAGCCCTCTGTAGTGTCTAGGTAGGTGTGCGTACATATAATTATTATTTGTACTTTATAATTATTTTCTCTTAGTATGTTACTATTATGTATGTGTATATTTTAAATTAGTGTAGATTATTACTCTGGGGCATGAATGTTTATGGATGTATGGGTATGTATGTGTATATGCACATATGTAGATATGTATGGGTGTGTGTGTGTGTATATGTATATATGTATATTTTTAAATATATACCTTTATATGTATTTTTTGGGGATGTGTATGTGTATGTATGTATATATATATATGTATATGGGTAAGTATGTGTATGTGTGTGTGTATATGTATGTATATGTATGTATATGTGTATGTATATATATATATATATGTATATGGGTAAGTATGTGTATGTGTGTGTATGTATACATGCATATAACCTTTTTATTTATTTATTTTCTGACTGGGGGATACGTTTAATTTAGAAAAATTCTTGTTTCCGATCTAACCCACAATATGTAAATGTACGGCTGTCTAAGTTGGTTGCTGATGGTTCATGTTTAGACCGGCAGTGCTTAGCAAAATAATCTTGTGATGCTATATCTTGCTTATCTCAGGGATAGATAGACCCAAGATGACGCTTAAGTGCGCAATATGTTTAGGTTGCAACTTATTCTCTTTAGGTTCATTAGATGCTAATTGGACACTTTATTCGCGGGAGCCTCCTCAGTTCATATGTTAGTAGAAGTTCTAGGATAGTGAGAGGTGAACGTACAGTTGGGATTTTATTTTTGTTTCACCTCTTGTTCGAGGTCGCGCCGTGCTTTTTTGGCATCGGCCAGACAATGTGTTTATTATTTTTATTTTTATTTTATTTTCTCTCCTATTTGTGTATGTCTGTTAAAGGTGGGTTGGGCGGGGGGGTAAATAGTGGGGAAAGTAGGGGAACAGGGTGGGAAGTAAAGGGGCTTGCAGGGGGGGAGGGGCTGGTGTCACGTTCCTGACCTATTTATGTTAGTTGTTATGTGTGTTAGTTGGTCAGGACGTGAGGTTGGGTGGGCATTCTATGTTTTCTGTTTCTGTGTTGGTTTTGGGTTGCCTGGTATGGCTCTTAATTAGAGGCAGGTGTTTGGCGTTCCTCTAATTAAGAGTCATATTTAGGTAGGCGTTGTCACAGTGTTCGTTGTGGGTGATTGTCTCCTGTGTCAGTATGTATGTTCGTGCCACACGGGACTGTAGCGTTTGTTTGATTCGTTTCGTTTCGATGTCGTCTGTTTCCTGTACGTGAGTTTATGTTTAGTTATGTAAGTTTATGTTCAGGTTTCGTCAACGTCGTTTTCTTGTTTTGTAGTTTTGAAAGTGTTTTGTTTCGTTTCGTGTTGCCATCGTATTTATAATAAAGATGGCTTATTTCCCAAATGCTGCGTTTTGGTCTGAAGATCCTTCTCTCCTCACCTCATCCGAGGATGAGGAGAGCGACAGCCGTTACAGAATCACCCACCACTCCAGAGCCAAGCAGCGGAGTCGACGGAGAAAGGGATGGGAAAACAAGGATTTCTGGACATGGGAGCAGATAATGAATGGAGAAGGTCCCTGGGCTAAGGCAGGAGAGAATCGCCGTTCTCAGGAAGAGAGGGAGGCAGCTAAAGCCCAGGAGCGGTGGTTTGAGGAGGCAGCAAGGAGACGTGGCTGGAAGCCCGAAAAGCCATGGGAGCAGCTGGAGGCACTGGGGAGTGCAGAGGCTACCGGAGAGAGGAACCGGAGCTATGAGGGAACGCGTCTGGCACGGAAGCCCGAAAAGCCCGTAAGTAATTCCCAAAAATTTCTTGGGGGGGGGCTAAGAGGTAGTGGGCCAAGGGCAGGTAGGAGACCTGCGCCCACTTCCCAGGCTTACCGTGGAGAGCGGGAGTACGGGCAGGCGCCGTGTTACGCAGTAGAGCGCACGGTGTCTCCTGTACGAGTGCATAGCCCAGTGCGGGTTATTCCACCTCCCCGCACTGGTAGGGCTAGATTGGGTATTGAGCCAGGTGTCATGAGGCCGGCTCAACGCGTCTGGTCTCCAGTGCGTCTCCTCGGGCCGGCATACATGGCACCTGCCTTACGCATGGTTTCCCCGGTTCGCCTACATAGGCCGGTGCGGGTTATTCCACCTCCCCGCACTGGTCGGGCGACCGGGAGCATTCAACCAGGTAAGGTTGGGCGGGTTCAATGCTCAAGAGTGCCAGTACGCCTCCACGGTCCGGTATTTCCGGCACCACCTCCCCGCCCCAGCCTAGTACCTACAGTGTCTACACTACGCACTAGGCTACCAGTGCGTATCCTGAGCCCTGTTCCTCCTCCACGCACTCTCCCTGTAGTGCGTGTATCTAGCCCGGTGCCTCCAGTTCCGGGCCCACGCACTAAGCTACCAGTGCGTCTCCAGAGCCCTGTACAAACTGTATCTTCTCCCCCTACTAATCCTGATGTGCTTGTCCTCAGCCCGGCGTCACCAGTGCCGGTACCACGCATCAGTTATAGAGTGGGCTTTGAGAATACAGTGTGCCCTGTCCCTGCTCCCCGCACTAGTAGGAAGGTGCTTATCATTAGCACGGTGCCTCCAGTTCCGGCACCACGCACCAGGTCTACAGTGCACCGTATCCGGCCAGAGCCATCCGTCTCCCCAGCGCTATCTGAGCCATCCGTCTCCCCAGCGCCATCTGAGCCATCCGTCTCCCCAGCGCCATCTGAGCCATCCGTCTCCCCAGCGCCGTCTGAGCCATCCGTCTGCCAGGAGCCTGCAAAGCCGCCCGTCTGCCATGAGCCTGCAAAGCCGCCCGTCTGCCATGAGCCTACAGAGCCATCCGCCAGACAGGATCTGCCAGAGCCGCCAACCAGACAGGATCTGCCAGAGCCGCCAACCAGACAGGATCTGCCAGAGCCGCCAACCAGACAGGATCTGCCAGAGCCGCCAGCCAGACAGGATCTGCCAGAGCCGCCAGCGAGCCATGAGCAGCCAGAGCCGTCAGAGAGCCATGAGCAGCCAGAGCCGTCAGAGAGCCATGAGCAGCCAGAGCCGTCAGAGCGCCATGAGCAGCCAGAGCCGTCAGAGCGCCATGAGCAGCCAGAGCCGTCAGCCTGCCATGAGCGTCGAGAGCCGTCAGCCTGCCATGAGCGTCGAGAGCCGTCAGCCTGCCATGAGCGTCGAGAGCCGTCAGCCTGCCATGAGCGTCGAGAGCCGTCAGCCTGCCATGAGCGTCGAGAGCCGTCAGCCTGCCATGAGCGTCGAGAGCCGTCAGCCAGCCATGAGCGTCAAGATTCGTCAGTCAGCCATGAGCTGCCCTTTAGCCTGAAACGGCTAGATACCCAGAACTGCCCATCAGTCCAGAGCTGTCTCTCTGTCCGGAGCTGCCTTTCAGTCCGGAGTTGCCCCTCTATCCTGATCCCCCTCTCTATCTTGATCTACCTCTATATTCTTATCTATCCCTCTGTCTTGATTTATCTCTCTGTCCCGGTGCTGTCCTTATTAGTAAGGTTATTAAGAGGATTTTGTGGGGGTAAAAAGAGGGTGGACATTCTTAGAGGGAGGAAGCTAGGATGGATTATGGTGGGGTGGGGACCTCGCCCGGAGCCTGAGCCACCACCGTGGTTAGATGCCCACCCAGACCCTCCCCTAGACTTTGTGCTGGTGCGTCCGGAGTTCGCACCTTGTGGGGGGGGGTAATGTCACGTTCCTGACCTATTTATGTTAGTTGTTATGTGTGTTAGTTGGTCAGGACGTGAGGTTGGGTGGGCATTCTATGTTTTCTGTTTCTGTGTTGGTTTTGGGTTGCCTGGTATGGCTCTTAATTAGAGGCAGGTGTTTGGCGTTCCTCTAATTAAGAGTCATATTTAGGTAGGCGTTGTCACAGTGTTCGTTGTGGGTGATTGTCTCCTGTGTCAGTATGTATGTTCGTGCCACACGGGACTGTAGCGTTTGTTTGATTCGTTTCGTTTCGATGTCGTCTGTTTCCTGTACGTGAGTTTATGTTTAGTTATGTAAGTTTATGTTCAGGTTTCGTCAACGTCGTTTTCTTGTTTTGTAGTTTTGAAAGTGTTTTGTTTCGTTTCGTGTTGCCATCGTATTTATAATAAAGATGGCTTATTTCCCAAATGCTGCGTTTTGGTCTGAAGATCCTTCTCTCCTCACCTCATCCGAGGATGAGGAGAGCGACAGCCGTTACAGCTGGTTGGATACTGCTCGGGTGTAGCTGCTACATATGCTGATCGTGATGGTTTGGTGCGCTTTCTTACCTTTTTATTGAGTTACAAGTTATGCAGGCCACCATAGGAACTACAAATGAGAGGGGGGCGGGGCTCACATTCACTTCCTGGAATGTCAAGGGCTTAAACGAACCAATTAAGAGAGGCAAGGTCCTAGCCCACTTGAAAGCACTCTCGTCTGATATCATATTTTTGCAAGAAACCCATCTGAAAAATAATGCTCACAGCAGACTTAAATGTAGGTGGGTGGGGCAAGTGTATCACTCTATCTTCTCTGCCAAAACGAGAGGCACAGCGATTTTGGTACGGAAAGGAATCCCCTTTCTACATAAAACCACTATTGTGGATAAAGAGGGTCGTTATGTGATCGTAATAGGAGAGATCCACTCTACTTCTGTAACTCTACTAAATATCTATGGGCCAAACATTGATAACCCTTCTTTTTTCAAAAGAGTCCTTGCCCTGATTCCAGATATCTCCCATACTAACCTGATCATTGGAGGGGACCTTAACTGCGTGCTAGACTAATATTTGGACAGATCCTCTACCCGGCGAACCCCCACCTCCTATTCAAGTGAATTCTTGAATACCTACATAAAGAATTCTAACTTATTTGATATATGGAGGATCACTAACCCTACGGGCAGGGAATACTCCTTTCACTCTCATGTTCACAATGTTTATACTCGAATTGACTACTTTTTGGTTGATGCTAAACTACTCCCCTATACCTGTAATGTGAAGTATCATGATATTATAATCTCGGACCACAGTCCACTCACCTTCTCCCTGAGATTGGGTGACATGGTACCAAACGAGAGGGTCTGGAGGTTAAATCCTCAGCTCCTCACAGAACCAACATTCTGTGAACATCTTAAAGACCAAATAACATTTTTCTTTGATACCAACGACAACACAGAGACTTCCCCAGCATTACTGTGGGAAACACTTAAGGCTTATTTGAGAGGCTGTATCATCTCCTATCAGACTGCCAGGAGTAGGCAAAACAAGGGAAAATTGGTAGAACTGGAGGGACAAATTCACTTACTGGATAGGGAGAATGCTAGACATCCATCTATGGAGAAACATAAAAAAATTACCTCTTTAAAATTTGAATATAATCAGACTCTCTCAGCTAAAATTGCTAAATCTTTTCTCTACGCCAAGCAAAAATATTTTGAGTTTGGTGACAAACCACACAAATTACTCGCCAGACAACTTCGAAAAATTGTGAGTGACCGAATGATTCACAAAGTTAAATCTGCATCTGGGGAATTACTCTCTTCCCCCAAAGACATCAATGACAGATTCCGTCAGTTTTATGAGACTCTATATACATCTAAAGCCGATTCTAACCCCTTAATTATGCAAAACTTTTTGGATGACTGTAATCTTCCTGCCCTGAACCAGGAAGATTCTAACTTCCTGAATAAGGAAATATCTCTTGAAGAAATTCGAGAAACAATCAAAACTCTAAAGAGTGGCAAGACCCCGGGCCCAGATGGATACCCGGGTGAATTCTATAAAACATTCAGCAACATGCTCTCTCCCTACCTGCACAAAATGTTGGTTCAGTCCAGAGAGGATGGAGCTCTCCCATCTACTTTGGATGAAGCATTCTTTACAGTTATACATAAGAAGGGTAAAGATCCGGAAGAGGTAGGGTCGTACAGACCAATATCCCTCCTCAATACAGACCAAAAGATTTTAGCAAAAACCCTGGCTAACAGGCTTAGCACTTTAATTGGCAAACTGGTCCATTCGGACCAGACCGGCTTTATCCCGAACAGAAACTCATTCTTCAATCTCAGGCGCCTCTTCAACATTATGTATTCTCAGAGGTTACCAAACATGGACCTTGCCGTTATATCTCTTGACGCCGAGAAGGCTTTTGACCAAGTTGAGTGGTCCTATCTATTCAAAGTCCTACAGAAATTTAATATTGGAGATGGGTTCATAAATTGGATCCAGCTTTTATATAGGAACCCCTGTGCGAGAATACTCACTAACCAATCATTGTCGCCCCGATTTAACCTCTACAGAGGGACAAGGCAGGGTTGTGCGCTGTCGCCTATGCTCTTCGCCCTAATCATTGAACCTCTCGCTCAGACGATTAGATCTGATGCAGCAATACACGGCTATAATACTAAAGATACTCTAAATAAGATTTCCCTATACGCAGATGACATTCTCCTCTATGTAACAGAACCCCAAGCTAGTATTCCAGCTATTCTTGATGTGATTAATTTGTTTGGTACCTTCTCGGGATACAGAATAAATTGGAACAAGAGTGAATTAATGCCCATACGGTTACAAAACACCTCCTGGCTAGAACATCTTCCACTTAAGTTATCTTCAGAAAAATTTACCTATCTAGGAATTGTTGTTACCAAACAATATTCCTTACTATTTAAAGAGAATTTCCCCTCGCTGATGCAAAAACTAAAAACAAACATACAATTTTGGAGAACTCTCCCAATTTCTCTGCTCGGAAGAATTAATGCCATTAAAATGGTCTTCCTCCCACAACTGCTCTACCTATACCAGAACATCCCAGTATTCATACCTAAATCCTTTCATAAACAACTGGACTCAATTATCAATCCTTTCATCGGGGATTATAAAACACACAGGATAGGTAAAAAACACCTCTGCAAATCCAAGATGGAAGGAGGATTGTCTCTCCCAAATTTTATATTTTATTATTGGGCTGCTAACCTCCGTGCGGTTACGTTTTTGCTGGATGACGCACGTCCGTCACCCACCTGGCTTAGTATGGAGCGTGAGGAATGTCACCCCTTCTCTATTGGTGCTGTGATTTTGTCGCCTGTCAATCTGGAGAGGTCACTTTATCGTAACAATCCTATTATACATAGCACAGTCCGAATCTGGAAGCAAATTAAAACCCACTTTGAGCTTAGCCTGTCTAGGATCAGCGTGGCGCTAGCGGCACCCCCCCCCCCCCCCCCACTGAAAAACCAGTGCCGCGAAATTCAAAAAAAATATATTTTTAAAATATTTAACTTTCACACATTAAAGTCCAATACAGCTAATGAAAGACACAGATCTTGTGAATCCAGTCAACATTTCCGATTTTTAAAATGTTTTACAGGGAAGACACAATATGTAAAGATGTACATCTATTACCTAAAAACACATTAGCATAATCCACCATCTTTTATTTGTCCACCAACACCAGTAGCCATCACCAATTCGGCTAAACTAAGATATTTATAGCCCCTAACCAACAAAAAAACTCATTAGATGACAGTCTGATAACATATTTATGGTATGGGATAGGTTTTGTTAGAAAAAAGTGCATATTTCAGGTAGATGGCATAGTTTACAATTGCACCCACCATCACAAATGGACTAGAATAATTACAATGAGCAACGTGTTTACCTAACTACTAATCATCAAACATTTCGTAAAAATACACAGCATACACGAATCGAAAGACACAGATCCTGTGAATACAGACAATATTTCAGATTTTCTAAGTGTCTTACAGCGAAAACACAATAAATCGTTATATTAGCTTAGCACATAGCAATTAGCAGCCCAGCATTGATTCTAGCCAAAGTGAGCGATAAAAGTCAACATCGCCAAAAGATATTAATTTTTTCACTAACCTTCTCAGAATTCTTCCGATGACACTCCTGTAACATCACATTACAACATGCATATACAGTTTGATCGAAAATGTTTATATTTAGCCACCAAAATCATGGTTAGACAATGTGAAATGTAACTCAGCTGGTCAGAATTTGTCCTTGCGCCACTTAGACAGTGATCTACTCTTATACATAAATACTCATAAACGTGACTAAAAAATATAGGGTGGACAGGGATTGATAGACAATTTAATTCTTAATACAATTGCGTTATTACATTTTTTAATTTATCCTTACTTTTCAATACAGTTTGCGCCAAGCGAAGCTACGTCAAAAAACATGGCGTCCTAAGCCACTAAAATGTTTCGACAGAAACACGATTTATCATAATAAAAATGTCCTACCTTGAGCTGTTCTTCCATCAGTATCTTGGGCAAAGGATCCTTTCTTGGGAGAAATCGTCTTTTGGTGGAAAGCTGTCCTCTTGCCATGTGGAAATGTCAACTGCGTTCGGGATGAACTGAAAAGCGTGCCCAACTTTTCACATCGTTGCAAAAATAAATGTCCCAAAATCGCACTAAACGGATATAAATTGCTATAAAACGCTTTAAATTAACTACTTTATGATGTTTGTAACTCCTATAACGAGTGAAAAGATGACCGGAGAAATATAACAGGCTAAACTAACGCTTGGAACAGGAGAGGGTCGGTGTCTTCCACGCGCGTTACGCAGCAAGAAAAGACTTGCTAGCTAAAGGTTTTTTTCATTTGTAGGGCCTGTGAACGAGCAATCGACCCCGTTGGAATCGTCATCACGTAAAGGCATCCAGGGGAAGACGTAAGAAGTGTCCGTATAGTCATAGCAACGACAGTGCCCTTTTAACTGACTTCAGAAAAGTGGCCAACATTTCTCAAATCTGACTCCATGTCAGGGAAATTGCTGTAGAATGGGCTCTGTTCCACTTAGAGACAAAATTTCAACTCCTATAGAAACTATAGACTGTTTTCTATCCAATAATAATAATAATATGCATATTGTACGATAAAGGATTTTGTGGGAAGCCGTTTAAAAAATTAGCCACATTAGCATAAATAGTCTAAACAGCGCCCCCATCCCCAACAGGTTAGACCAATGTCATTCATGCTCCCTGTTGCCAGGAACCCCTCCTTTGCCCCCTCCAACCTTGATAACACCTTTGAGCAATGGGGAGAGTTGGGGATAAGTACCATAGGGGATTTATATATAGAAGGGACCTTTGCTTCCTTTGAGTTGCTGAGGGAAACTTATAATCTTCCCAGAAATAACTTTTTCAGATACCTACAAATCAGAGACTATGTTAGGAAACACCTCCCAACATTTGGGAACGCTAAGCCTTCCATGTTTGACGGATGCATAAAAACATCCCCCACCTCAGACAAACTGATATCTCGTTTATATGACTCTTTTCAATCGGTTAGCAAACCCTCTACAGAGGCCATTAAGGCAAAATGGGAGGAAGAACTAGGGACTGACATTTCGATGGCAGACTGGGAAGATAGCTTGGAGTATATCCACACCTGCTCCATTAACTCCAGACATCGGCTCATACAATTCAAGGTATTACACAGATTACACTATTCCAAAACCAAACTGCATAGGATATTTCCTGATACATCCCCTTTGTGTGATAAATGTCAGGCTGCACAGGGTACACTTCTCCACTGCTTTGCCCTATGCTCTAGCTTGCATGGTTACTGGTGTGGAATTTTTAGGATCCTCTCTGAAGTTCTGGAGACTTCAATTGACCCAGACCCGCTTCTGATAATCCTGGGAGTGTCTGATTCCCTAATCGGACTAACCAACCCCCAAAAACAACTCATCTCTTACAGTCTCATTTCGGCAAAAAAACTAATCTTGTTGTTCTGGAAAAAGAGGGAAGCGCCCACTACCAAATTATGGCTCAGCGAATTGGCAAACACTGTACACTTAGAAAGGATTAGATATATTCTGAACAATAAATTATTAACATTTGATCAGATCTGGCAGCCTTTCCTCTCTTACTTGGACCATTCGGCGCTGTGAATTTGTACTTTTTAACGCACTCTCCATTGTAATATTTTAATCCACCTCTGGGCAGCACGTGCTGGCACCGCCACCCGAGCAGCGGGGAGGGGTATAAGGGGAAGGGATAAAGGGGGGGGGGGGGGGGGTGACACCCACCCTCTTTCTTTATACCTGTACTTGTTTTGTATGTCTTGTTTTGTAATAATTGTTTTGTAACCAGAACTCTGGATCTTTTTATTTCTGTCTGCTCTTTTATGTTTAGTTAAAAATTGTATACCTGCCTTTCATACCTATACACCATTCCTGTGTGTGTTCAATAAAAAATATTTGAACAAAAGAGCAAGAGGGTAAGTAATAATATGGTGATGAGGTAGTCGGGTGTGCTATTTACAGCTGACAGCTAATGCTTAAAGTTAGAGAGGGAGATATAAGATTCCAGCTTCAGAGATTTTTGCAATTCGTTCCATTCAATGGCAGCAGAGAACTGGAAGGAAAGGCTGCCAAAGGAAGTGTTGCCTTTGGGGATGACCAGTGCAATTTACCTGCTGGAGCGCGTGCTACGGATGGGTGTTGCTATGGTGACCAGTGAGCTGAGATAAGGCGGGCTTGACCTAGCAAATACTTGTAGATGACCTGGAGCCCGTGGGTTTGGCGACGAGTATGAAGCAAGGGCCAGCCAACGAGAGTGTACAGGTCGCAATGGTGGGTAGTATATGGGGCTTTGGTGACAAAACAGATGGCACTGTGATAGACTGCATCCAATTTGTTGAGTAGAGTGTTGGAGGCCATATTGTAAATGACATCGACAAAGTCGAGGATCGGTAGGATAGTGAGTTTTATGAGGGTATGTTTGGCAGCATGAGTGAAGGATGCTTTGTTGCAAAATAGGAAGCCAATTCTAGATTTAATTTTGGATTGGAGATGCTTAATGTGAGTCTGGAAGGAGAGTTTACAGTCTTACCAGACACCTAGGTATTTGTAGTTGTCCACATATTCTAGGTCAGAACCGTCCAGATTAGTGATGCTGGATGGTCGGGCAGGTGCGGGCAGCGATCGGTTGAAGAGCATGCATTTAGTTTAATTTGCATTTAAGAGCAGTTGGAGGCCACGGGGGGAGAGTTGTATGGCATTGAAGCTCGTCTGGAGGTTAGTTAGCACAGTGTCCAAAGGGGCAGAAGTATACAGAATGGTGTTGTCTGCGTAGAGGTGGATCAGAGAATCAACAGCAGCAATAGCGACATCATTGATGTATACAGAGAAGAGAGTCGGCCCGAGAATTGAACCCTCTGGCACCCCCATAGAGACTGCCAGAGGTCCAGACAACAGGCCCTCCGATTTGACACACTGAACTCTATCAGAGAAGTAGTTGGTGAACCAGGCGAGGCAGTCATTTGAGAAACCAAAGCTGTTGAGTCTGCCGATAAGAATGTGGTGATTGACAGAGTCGAAAGCCCTGGCCAGGACGATGAATACGACTGCACAGTATTGTCTCTTATTAATGGCAGTTATGATATCGTTTAGGACCTTGAGCGTGGCTGAGGTGCACCCATGACCAGCTCGGAAGCCAGATTGCATAGCGGAGAATGTACGGTGGGATTCAGAATGGTCAGTGATCTGTTTGTTAACTTGGCTTTTGAAGACCTTAGAAAGGCAGGGTAGGATAGATATAGGTCTGTAGCAGTTTGGGTCTAGAGTGTCTCCCCCTTTGAAGAGGGGGATGACCGCGGCAGCTTTCCAATCTTTAGGGATCTCAAACGATACGAAAGAGAGGTTGAACAGGCTAGTAATAGGGGTTGCAACAATTTCGGCAGATAATTTTAGAAAGAGGGATAAGGGCAGAAAGCTTAAATTCTTGTTAATCTAACGGCAATGTCCAATTTACAGTAGCTAATACAGTGAAAGAATACCATGCTATTGTTTGAGGAGAGTGCACAGTTAATAACTTGAAAATGTATTAATAAACCAATTAGGCACATTTTGGTGGTCTTGATACAACATTTTTAACAGAAATGGAATGTTTTTTTGTACCAGTCTAAAACTTTGCACATAAACTGTTGCCATCTAGTGGCCAAAATCAAAATTGCGCCTCAGCTGGAATAATACAGTGTGGCCTTTCTCTTGCATTTCAAAGATGATAAAACAAAACAAAAAAACGCATGTTTTTTCTTTGTATTATCTTTTACCAGAACTAATGTGTTATATTCTCCTACATTAATTTCACATTTCCACAAACTTAAAAGTGTTACCTTTCAAATGGTATCAAGAATATGCATATCCTTACATCAGGTCCTTAGCTACAGGTAGTTACATTTGGGTATGTCATTTTAGATGAACATTAAAAAAAAGGGTCTGATCCTTAAGAGGTGTTAAACAGCTTTGATGGAGGTCATGCATGTGGGTTGAGGCTGCAGTGTTCCTGAGGGTTTTCACTCATATCTCTCTGTGGAAGTGAGTTGACTGCTGGTAGCAAGACTGGCTCAGGTAGAATTTAATTATTTCATTACTTTTGAAATCCCAGACAGTTTCAATAGCACACACTTTTCTGGCTCATAAGTTTTCATCATTCATATGACAGACTTCTCTGACAATATTTATTTCATATTTTAATTGTGCATTGGGGTTTTTATGCATGTCTTTTGTCACCCATTCTTTGAGCCATTCTATAAACTCAAGTTTCAAATGTGCTTACATGATTTAAATCAGTTAAACAGTACAGTGGCTTGCGAAAGTATTCACCCCCCTTGGCATTTTCCCTATTTTGTTGCCTTACAACCTGGAATTAAAATAGACTTTTGGGGGGGGGGGGGGGCTTGTATCATTTGATTTACACAACATGCCTATCACTTTGAAGATGCAAAATAGTTTTTATTGCGAAACAAACAAGAAATAACACCAACAAAAAAAAACTGAAAACTTGAGCGTGCATAACCATTCAGCCCTCCAAAGTCAATACTTTGTAGAGCCTCCTTTTGCAGCAATTACAGCTCCAAGTCTCTTGGGGTATGTCTCTATCAGCTTGGCACATCTAGCCACTGGGATGTTTGCCCATTCTTCAAGGCAAAACTGCTTTAACTAGGCCATTCCAAGACATTTTAAATGTTAACCCTTTAACCACGCGAGTGTTGCTTTAGCAGTATGCTTAGGGTCATTGTCCTGCTGTAAGGTGAACCTCCGTCCCAGTCTCAAATCTCTGGAAGACTGAAACAGGTTTCCCTCAAGAATTTCCCTGTATTTAGCGCCATCCAGCATTCCTTCAATTCTGACCAGTTTCCCAGTCCCTGCCGATGGAAAAACATCCCCACAGCATGAGGCTGCCACCATCATGCTTCACTGTGGGGATGGTGTTCACAGGGTGATGAGAGGTGTTGGGTTTGCGCCAGACATAGCATTTTCCTTGATGGCCAAAGAGCTCAATTTTAGTCTCATCTGACCAGAGTACCTTCTTCCATATGTTTGGGGAGTCTCCCACATGCCAAACATGTTTGCTTATTTTTTTCTTTAAGCAACGTCTTTTTTCTGGCCACTCTTCCATAAAACCCAGCTCTGTGGAGTGTACAGCTTAAAGTGATCCTATGGACAGATACTCCAATCTCTGTTGTGGAGCTTTGCAGCTCCTTCAGGGTTATCTTTGGCCTCTTTGTTGCCTCTCTGATTAATGCCCTCCTTGCCTGGTCCATGAGTTTTGGTGGGCTGCCCTCTCTTGGCAGGTGTGTTGTGGTGACATATTCTTTCATTTTTTTAATAATGGATTTAATGGTGCTCCGTGGGATATTCAAAGTTTCAGATCTTTTTTTATAACTCAACCCTGATCTGTACTTCTCCACAACCTTGTCCCTGACCTGTTTGGAGAGCTCCTTGGTCTTCATGGTGCCTCTTGCTTGGTGGTGCCCCTTGCTTAGTGGTGTTGCAGACTCTGGGGCCAGAACAGGTGTATATATACTGAGATCATGTGACAGATCATGTGACACTTAGATTGCACACAGGTGGACTTTATTTAACTAATTATGTGACTTCTGAAGGTAATTGGTTGCACCATATCTTATTTAAGGGCTTTATAGCAAAGGGGATAAATACATATGCACGCACCACTTTCAGGTTTTTATTTTTTTAGAATGTTTTTAAACAAGTTACTTTTTTAATTTCACTTCACCAATTTGGACTATTTTGTGTATGTCCATTACATGAAATCCAAATAAAAATCCATTTCAATTACAAGCTGTTATGCAACAAAATAGAAAAAATGCCAAGGGGAATGAATACTTTTGCAAGGCACTGTAATCTATACTGTCCAGATAATGATGATCCACACTTCCTCGAAAATATATAGAATAATCTAACTCACAAGTGAAATGTGTGTATTGGAGTGATGCTAAAAAAACGTGTGGCTGTTAAATTGGAAAGCTGAGCATCAGCAATTGTATGGCAGCAGAAATTGCTGAGGATCACCCGTTTTTTATCTCTCCTGCAGTGATCATGCTCTTAGGATGTGTCCGCAGCAATCCATTGTGGTCAGTTGAGCGATCCATTCACAGGGAGTGTCCCTTTGAGTTGGATATCAGTTATTGACTGAGGTCTGCCAAGTCCTCGCAATACAGTCACACAACTTTCAATTGACTTTTTCAGAGGTGAAAAACTTGCATTACTCATACTTTATTCTTTGTTCCTTTTTTCGTCATGATGAGACTAAAGCCTTTTCATTCAGTGCAATAGGGGCAAGGACATCTTTCCAAGAATCAAGCCCACTTTTTCTCCCTGAAACCAGATAATGTGAAAAGCACTTTGGAACATTGCTGAGATTCTTATTGAATATATTTCTCATTACAAGGCCATATCAGACAGTGACAGAGATTATCTCACTCTCCTTTCCATTCCATTCCACAAACTTTTAGTGAGGTTGTATTAATTAGGCCACAATCATGAGTAATATCTCACCCTCATTTTACACAGAAAATTAGGAAAGACATTGTGGCAGCAGCCTGTCTTCGGAATGTCTAATTAAGGTTGTAGAGAGGGAAAAAGAAGAATGAAGAAAGCCACATAGCAGATAAAACCCGTTTTCATTAACTGGTATGTGAGGGCTATCGAGGGAATGCAGGAGAGAAATACAGACGTTCACCCTTCTCCTCTACCTCAACTCCTCTAGCCATTCCTTTCTCAAATTCAAACCAACTGCCATTCCCCAGTGATTTGTAAGTAAAATGCCAGATCCCTGTGAAATATAAGGGATTATGATGTTGCTCATAATTACAGGATGACACCCATGTGCTGCTTTTTATCTAATTTCTCCAGTCACTGAATAGCTTTAATCCACAGGAATATGGTAGTAATGCAGGTGTATCTCTCCATCCCTTTCCACCACTTGTTTTATGCAATGCAATACTTATCAAATGTTTGAGGTGGAGAACTATCTAACCTGTTTTTAGGTCAGACAACAGCTGCCTGTCACAATGTTCCTAAAATGTTTAAAACTAATCTGAAAGGTCCAATCTGTCAACTCAAGACTCCTCTGTGGATAACTGCTGTTTTTTTGTGGCATGGAATTAGTTTTTTCCTCAGCTTCAAGCATTCAATCCTGTTATGCCTCATAGCCTCTTTAGGCAGTGCCATTGGCAGGGAACCTTGTGTGTGTGTGCATTCATGTGTGAAAGCATTTGTGTTTTTGTGTAAGAGTGTGTGAGTGAGCGTTCTGTTCCACTTGTGAGCCTCTGTCTGTTATCTTACATATTGTTGCCTAGAGAGAATTCAGTCCCTGGGCTCTTGTCTTGCTCTGTCTACAGAAGGGTGAGTGTGTCAGAGGAGGCCAACTTCTCGGTGGTTCACCCCCACCAGCCTCAAAGTTTTCCTGTCTTACAATAGCTTCTCTGCCTAAAGCAAGAAAAGCTCACACAGGCCAGAGATACTTTGAATGTCCCCTGGGATAGAGGGCATTAGTCTTGTCTGTTATGTGGCTTGTTGATTGGACAAATTCATACAGCTCTCAGTTAACATCATCAGACAAGACATTCAGAGATTTTTACAAGGACTACTTTTCAGTTAATGGCATTCGATATGGAAATATGTCATTTGAGGTCAAGGCTTCCAAACAAATCAAATGTTTCTTTAATTTAATATTGAATTCATATAACACTTGTGCACTGTCGTGGGGACACATTTTATTTGGATTGTTTTTTTTTCTCTCTAGTTTCGTTTTTTAAGGGTCCAATGCAGCCATTTTATCTCAATATCAAATCATTTTTGAGTAAGAATGAAGTACCTTATTGTGATTGTTTTCAATTAAAATAGTCAAAAATAAACAAGAATAGCTTTTTAGCAAAGGGCAATTTTGCTAGGACTGTCTGTGAATGGTCTGAGTTGGGAAGGGAAAACTAAAAATGTACTCTTATTGGCAGAGAGATTTTAAACTCTCTTTTTTATTGGTCTAATTTACCGCATGGTGATGTCACCACGGAAAGCCAAAACTCCATCCCACAAAAACAGGCAGAAATTTCAAGCTGTCTTTTAAAACAACTCTTACACTAAAAGGGCATTATGATAATTTTCACAGTATTATTCCAACTTCATCATGTGGAAATATGTACATAACACTGGAAATCACATTTTTGACTGCACTGAGACTTTAATAAAAGGCTAATGAGACCAGCACATTATAACATCTAATTGTGATATGACTGTCAGTTTAATTGCACAGCCAGCCAGGCTTGCTGATGAAGCATGTGGGCAAACTAAGGCCCTTCAATCTGGCCCGCAGGAGGTTTGACATTTTTTGGGTTAATTATTATTTTGACAAAAAAAAAACCTCTGACCACTCTTGAACATCTTAAACTAGATAAAATGTATGTAGAAATGATAATGGACATACAGTCACAACCCAAATTATTGGCACCCTTGATAAAGATGAGTAAAAAAGACCATCAAATAAATAATACAAATACTGACCTATATTGTATGCAAAACAAAATAGGAAAACAATGTTATTTTATACTAATACAATTTCTCAGAAAAAAAATATTTAGTTTAACAATAATTTAAAAAATCAAAAAAAGAGACGCGTCAAAATTATTGGCACTACTAACGATTCTTATTAAATAAAATAATGCAAAATTCAATCTGCATTGACATTCTACTTTTTTAAGTTACTGTTTTTCTCCATCGCATACCAGCATTTTTTGGAACTGTGGTTAAACTATAGTAGAACAACAATGGTCAAACACTTAAATAAATGTTCAGAATGTCTGATTGTTTTCTTGCCACCTCCATGTCAATTAATTCTTAAAAGTCTAACCCGTTGGAGGGTGGAGGAAACTGACATATGGAATTGTTTTATGAAGGTCACGCAATGGATAATTTAGTTATTTGATTTGGAATTTTAGGACCCCTTTAGGTTTAAAAAATATATATACAAAATTTATTTGACAATATTGCATTTTCCCTTTACTAATATAGTCTATAGAAACGAAAAACACATTCAGAAATGTCAAAACAAGACAGTCAAAAAAATGAACATAAGGAATACGGTTTTGAAGTATTTGTCCTATATCTAAGAGATATAAGAAAGCTCAGGAAATGATGTCGTTTTTTACACATATTTAACCTCTTATTTTTGTTGGCACAAAACTACCGCCATACTTCTATTAATTTGTATGGGTTACCTTTAGACGAGTCCCATGACACTTCTGGGGGTCGTAGAGCAAAACGGAGAATATTGTGTTTGTGAGAGTCTCCCCTTTCTACAGTGGGGTCATATCAGTGGTGATTTTAGCATGTAAATCTTTGTGGGGCAAAGCCCCCCAAAAATGTTATAGATGCATGCCAGCAAAGCCAATACACATCACTATACAATACATGAATTGCACTATAATGGTGATATATGGTGCCCACAAACTGTTAGGGCCTACATAAAGCTGTCCCAACAGAAGAGTCCCAACAGCAGTCCCAACACCTTACCACCGCTAGACCTCAGCGGAGCCTTGTCTGGCAGCGAAACAGTTCATTCAGCCTCCTTTTCTGCCTTTAAAAAAACATTGCTTCAGTGGGCATCCTAATTAAACAAATGTGGAATCTAGTAACAATTGATATGTACAAACTAAGACATAAGGGGACGACGAGCAGATAAGAGACCATCTGTCATTTTGATTAAGAGTGAGCTAGGACGGGCGTAGACAATATAACTATTTGTTCAGCACTTTTGAAATGTACAGCGACAGAATTCAGAACATGGGCCGTTCTGACAGTATTCTCCCAGTACACCAAGTCAGAACCGTATGATAAATAATGGGGGCATATAAGCAGATAAGGAAAGCTCTTACTATATTTGATGATGACATTTCTCTAAAACCGGCTATAGGCTAAAGGTGCACCACTAAATCAGAACAGTAGGGTAAGTTATGAGGGGGAAAGGGAGCAAATTATTAGGGTGAGGCACATGGGCTACTAACAACTTACTACACAACACACTTAATATTACTTTTTTAGCTACAGTATACATACAGTTGAAGTCGGAAGTTTACATTCACCTTAGAAAAATACATTTAAACTCAGTTTTTCATCATTCCTGACATTTAATCCTAGTAAAAATTCCCTGTCTTAGGTCAGTTAGGATAACCACTTTATTTTAAGAATGTGAAATATCAGAATAATAGTAGAGGGAATGATTTATTTCAGCTTCTATTTCTTCCATCACATTTCCAGTGGGTCAGAAGTTTACATACACTCAATTTGTATTTGTTAGCATTGCCTTTAAATTGTTTAACTTGGGTCAAACGTTTCGGGTAGGCTTCCACAAGCTTCCCAAAGTAAGTTGGTTGAATTTTGGCCCATTCCTCCTGACAGAGCTGGTGTAACTGAGTCAGGTTTGTAGGCCTCCTTGCTCGCACACGCTTTTTCAGTTCTGCCCACACATTTTCTATGGGATTGAGGTCAGGGCTATGTGATGGCCACTCCAATACCTTGACTTTGTTGTCCTTAAGTCATTTTGCCACAACTTTGGAAGTATGCTTGGGGTCATTGTCCATTTGGAAGACCCATTTGCAACCAAGCTTTAACTTCCTGAATGATCTTGAGATGTTGCTTCAATATATCCACAGAATTTTACTCGCTCATGATGCCGTCTATTTTGTGAAGTGCACCAGTCCCTCCTGCAGCAAAGCACCCCCACAACATGATCCTGCCACCCCGTGCTTCACTGTTGGGATGGTGTTCTTCGGCTTGCAAGCCTCCCCCTTCTTCCTCCAAGTATAACGATGGTCATTATTGCCAAACAGTTCTATTTTTATTTCATCAGACCAGAGGACATTTCTCCAAAAAGTACGTTCTTTGTCCCCGTGTGCAGTTGCAAACCGTAGTCTGGCTTTTTTATGGCGGTTTTGGAGCAGTGGCTTCTTCCTTGTTGAGTGGCCTTTCAGGTTATGTCGAAATAGGACTCGTTTTACTGTGGATATAGAAACTTTTGCACCTTTTTCCTCCAGCATCTTCACAAGGTCCTTTGCTGTTGTTCTGGGATTGATTTGCACTTTTCGCACCAAACTATGGTAATCTCTAGGAGACAGAACGCGTCTCCTTCCTGAGCGCTATGACAGCTGTGTGGTTCCTTGGTGTTTATACTTGCATACTATTGTTTGTACAGATGAACATGGTACCTTCAGGCGTTTGGAAATTGCTCCCAAGGATGAACCAGACTTGTGGAGGTCTACAATTTTTTTTCTGAGGTCTTGGCTGATTTCTTTTGATTTTCCCATGATGTCAAACAAAGAGGCACTGAGTTTGAAGGTAGGCCTTGAAATACATCCACAAGTCCACCGCCTATTGACTCAAATGATGTCAATAAGCCTATCAGAAGCTTTTAAAGCCATGACATCATTTTCCAAGATGTTTAAAGGCGCAGTCAATTGAGTGTATGTAAACTTCTGACCCACTGGAATTGTGATACAGTGAAATAATCTGAAAACAATTGTTGGAAACATTACTTGTGTCATGCACAAAGTAGATGTCCTAACCGACTTGCCAAAACTATAGTTTGTTAACAAGACATTTGTGGCGTGGTTAAAAAAACTAGTTTTAATGACTTCAACCTAAGTGTATGTAAACTTCCGACTGTATGTCCCTGGCTTATTACATCATATATGTGTCAGCATACAAGAGAATTTTGGACTCACCTTGTTGTGCTGTGCTCACTTGAACAGTTCCTTCTTGTGGGCTCTAGAAAGAGGCCCGAAATCTCGATTTGTAAATCCGAGTTGGATGACCGTTCAAAATAATTTTCCGTATTTTCCCAGTCGGAGCTAGTTTTATCCGAGTTCCCAGTTGTCTTGAACTCACTGAAGTCTGAGATTTCCCAGTTGTTTTGAATACGGCAGAAGTCATGCTGAATTGACAGCATGGCCAATGTATTCAAACATTTCTGGCCCATTGCGTTATCCCCTTTTTTGTGAGATCCAATTGGTATTTGCAATCCTGTCTCATCACTGCCACTCCCCAATGGACTCGGAGAAGGTTGAGAGCCAAGCCGCATTGCTTCTTGACACACTGCTTGCTTAACCCGGAAGCCAGCCTTACCAATGTGTTGGAGAAAACACTGTCGAATTGACGACTGAAGTCAGCTTGCATGCGCCTGGCCCGCCAAAAGGAGTCGCTAGAGCACGATGAGACAAGGAAATCCCGGCGGGCCAAACCCCCCCTAAACAGGACGACGCTGGGCCAATGGAGCACCATTCCATGGGTCTCTCGGTCACGGCCGGCTGTAACACAGCCTGGGATCGAAACTGGGGCTGCTGTGGTTCCTTAGCCCTCATTGTTGAATTTGCGATTTCCAACTTGCTGTGTAATGTTTATGTCAAATGGCCGATGAGCAAATCTATAATTTCTCTTCATATGACAAGGATTGAAAAGGATTTGCCAGTAGATCTACCGACTTAATGCACGACGATGACTGCTTGTTTAGCTTGCTAGCTAAGATTTTGAAAGTATGATGTTGACATGATCAGTCCAATCAAAGCTACTGTTGATATAAAGTGATTTTATGTCATTTTAACTGTGGCCTATGACCTTGAGCCTTCTTGGATGGACACTGCTAATGTAAGTATATGGCAGCATCCAAGGGGATTGAATTTTAGAGCTCTACCTGTAGATTTTGTGGTGACGTAGTGTCCCCATGAGTGACATAACACTGAGCCAATCACTGCGTGACTAGAGAACATTACCAACCCCTACGTTCTATATTTTCCGCTGGCTGCCCTACCACCACTGAAAGCACTGAGCTAGGCTGAAACACTTGCCCTGAATGACACGTTGCCACTGGGTCATATTAATTTGTAGCCCAAATGGTTCGGACTCTAAAGACAAAAGTTGGTACATCAGGGTTACCGACGTCATATGCTGTTGCTACTGTTGTTCACGAGCGCAGAAATATAGTATGGCTTTGATTTATCAATGAAAACTTGTAAATGGTGTGTCCTAAAATCCCAGAATCTCAACATATGGCAGAATTAAATAAGACATCTATGCATGGTTGATAAATGAGGACCCAGTAGTTTGTTAAACAGCATTGGCACTTGATTGGAACTGGGTGCTATAGTCAGATTAGATGAAAATAGAGCACACCAATGGTAGGTTTGGCCTCAAAAGATGTCAATGGCATCATGAACTCTACCAAGTCTTAGGACATTTTAGCCAAGAGGCTAAAACTTGGCTGCAAGTGGATCATCCAGCTAGACAATGACCCCAAGTTCACAGAAATGGTTAATTGACCACAAACAACACATCTACCACTCTCAAAACGGTGGACCCTCAGGGGGGTTGCTTAGTTCCCTCTTGGACTCCCTGTTCACCCACGACAAGGCGCTACAGAGGGTAGTGCGTACGGCCCAGTACAACACTGGGGCCGAGCTCCCTGCCATCCAAGACCTCTATACCAGGCAGTGTCAGAGGAAGGTGCAAAATATTGTCAAAGACTCCAGCCACCCAAGCCACAGATTGTTATTTCTGCTACCGCACGGCATGTGGTACCAATGCACCAGGTCTGGAACCAACCGGACCCGAAGAGCTTCTACCACGAAGCCATAAGACCTCTAAACAAGACTGCTAAATAGCTAATCAAATGGCTACCTGGACTACCTGCATTGACGCTTTTTTGCACTAACTCTCTTGCACTGACTCCGTGTACACTCGGGTCTCCCGAGTGGCGCAGCAGTCTAAGGCACTGCATCTCAGTGCTAGAGGCGTCACTACAGACACCCTGGTTCGATTCCAGACTGTATCACAATCGACCGTGATTGGGAGTCCCATAGGGTGGCGCACAATTGGCCCAGCATCGTTCGGGTTTGGCCGGGGTAGGCCGTCATTGTAAATAAGAATTGTTCTTAACTGACTTGCCTAGTTAAATAAAGGTTATATAAAAACAATACCCACACATATTTGCACTGACACTCCAACAGCCAAACACACACACACACACACACACACACACTGCATACACCCATGCACACACATGCATACTGAAGCCACACACTAACCACTTACTCTGCTGCTACTGTCTTATCTATCCTGTTGCTTAGTCACTTTACACCTACCTATATGTACAGTACATACAGTAGCTACCTCAATTACCTTGTACCCCTGCACATCAACTTGGTACTGGTACTCCTTGTATATAGCCATGTTATTTTCTACTCTCTATATATAGCCATGTTATTTTTACTTGTTATTCATTATTCACTGTGTATTTATTCCTCGTGTCACTATTTCTATTTATAAATGTTTTTCTTATATTTTACTCTGCATTGCTGGAAATGGACCCGTAAGTAAGCATTTCACTGTTAGTCTACACCTGTTGTCTATAACACATGTGACAAATAACATTTGATTTGATTTGATAGCATGTGAACACGTCATAAAAAACTTTTTTTTCTAGGAAATTCGCTGTAAAACTGGAACGTTTTCTCTTATGTAAAAAAAAAAAATGTATGAAATTGCAGGAAATTGGCTTTACAAATGCTAAATTATCTCACCCTCACTGCAAAATGTGTGGAATAGCTATAACATGTTTGTCTCGCCACATGAAAATGTGTAGAATTGCAGGAAAAGTGCCAATCATTTTGGTCTTGACTGTATACAGTAGATATTAAAATAAATGTCCTTTTTCCGGCCTGCAAATTGCTTTCCATATACCAATCGGTCCGGGGAAAAAAACTTATGTGGCCCTTGAGCCAACATTATTGCCCACCCCTAATCTAAAGTAATGTTTTATCATTCTCACAGGCCTCTCTCAGGGACACAAACTCCGTAACTTTCCAACTCTTGCAGTAGGCTTCCTTCACCCACTGAAGCCTAGCAGGCAAGCCAGGGACCATGAACTGGCACGTCAGACCTAGGGCCCTGACCACTGGTTGGTTGCCAGTGCAGTTACTGGGCTGGTTGTTAGGGGGCCAAACATCTGCCCATCCTCCTGACTCTGCAGGTCACACATTTTCACGCGATCAGCAAGCTCACCTCTGTCCTGCACAGCAATATCTGGACATATCCCTGGACTAGTGAGACAGTGTGTGTGTTAAAAAAACACTACCATTCCATTACCTTTCCATGTCCATTTCATTCCTGTTTATGTCGATAAAGTTTCCTTGTGTGTAAATCTGAGGTTGCCTTATTCTACTCCAACTGGGGGAGGTGCTAGGGGGTCACAGATCAGCCCAAATGAAGAATCACTCTCTTTCAAGGGGTGTCATCTGAGGTGCTTAGGGGAGACTTTTTAACAATCCGTTCCATTTCTGGCCATCAAGTGTCTCGTATTCCTACTACTGTATACAGCATGAATACTGTATGTCAAATGACCTGGGTATATAGGACAAACAGTGGTTTACAAGTGAGTTGAGTACTGTATATATAGCAGGCTTAAGGTGGCAGACTTATTGATCCAGAGATCCTCTGATGCGTGTAAGTTCAGGATGTGATGTATTTCGACCACATTGTAATGTCTCTAGCTGAAACAATCTTGGCAGGGACATGATCGATGAGAAGTGTCATTGAATGACTAAATATAAGAATGAAATGGGATGAAAATGATAGGTGTTTTGGAAACAATGTTGCATATTTTCTGATTCACTGGAATTCATGATTAGCCACATTAACCCTGGCTGCTAGACATGTTTATTGAGAATGATTTGGAAGAGGCTCATGTAAATGAACAAGCCAGGAGGTGAGGAAGTGTTGCAGTTTCATTAATGTATCCGAGTCTGTATGTATTGTTCAGCTCCTATGGTAGGTATTACTTTGTTTCCACACAGACAAAAGGATTGAGTAGGAGGAAGGATTTCTCTGTTTCAGTTGGGTTTGGGAGTTTAATGAGGCACACATTTTTGTTTTTCTATACTCTTTGGGGCTGATTCAGACTTAGGAAAGTTACACCTTTCCTATACCTGCTTTTCCTATGCACTTGTCAGTTGTAGGTATTCAGACTTACCTTATGGAAGTGCATAACAAGGTTTGCGAGTGTGCCTCCCTTGCATGCAGTGAATAAATTTAATTAAATCCCAGAAAACACACCTCGCTTACCAATTTGATCTTTGAGTTTATGTTCAATTAGTTTTTCTGTTCATTTATCTAAAGCAATCCCTTTAAATACTGTGTACCTTAAATTTGATTGGTTCAAGACTAGAATGTAGACTATGGAGAATCCATTCAGAATATGGAAAGATATATGCATATGCATGTTTGTGATCGATATGCATATTTGTAATCGACTGGCTCGATTTGGTCCTATGTAGCAAAATGTATTTATTTGATTTGATTTTTTACATTGGATCAAAATAGAGACTCAGAGCTAGGAAATGGTATATCATACACTACAGTTGAGGAACGATGGGAATGTAACGTGGTCACTGGGAGTTGGGAAGCAGCCGCAGGACGACGCCGGCCAGAGGGATGGCCCCGAGGACGAGGAGCGGACTGGTCGGCAAAGATGGAAATCACGGATGATATTGGGGTACAGAATGTCCTCCCCTGGAACCCAAAAACTGCTCCTCTGGGCCGTACCCCTCCCAGTCCACCAGGTACTGGAGTCAACCCCCACGACCTCGGGAGTCCAGAAGGGCTCTAACGGCATAGGTGGGACTTCCCTCAACATCCAAGGGGGGGGGGGGGGGTCGTGGGGGAACCAGGAAACACTGTCATGAGAAGGGAGACATGAAACGAAGTTGAGATACGGTAGTCACTGAGAAGCTGTAACCTATACGTCACTGTTGTTGACCCCCCAGAGAACATTGAACGGCCCCCACAAACCGGGGGTTCAGCTTTTTGCTCTATGTTATCTATGTTAAATTCTGCTGATAGACTGCACACTGGAGCCTCACTCCAAACCTCCTCTGCGAGTTGGAATCATTCGTCCACCGCAGGTGCCTCGGCTCGGTGTCCACGGAGCCAGGGCCGGCTGATAACCCAGGACACACTGGAAGGTAGTAAGCCCGGTGGAGGAGTGACATAATGAATTCTGGGTGAATTCCGCCCAGGGAAGGAATTGGGCCCACTCCCCCTGCCGGTCCTGGCAGTAACTCCTCAGGAACCTCCCCAGCTCCGGGTTCATCCTCTCCACCTGCCCGTTGGACTGAGGCCCATACCCGGAAGTGAGGCTGACTGTGATCCCCAGGTTCTCCATGAAAGCCCTCTATACCCATGAAGTGAATTGGGTCCACAGTCGGAGACGATGTTCTCCGGGAGTCCATAGTGCCAGAAGACCTGCTGGAACAGTGCCTCAGTGATCTGGAGAGAGGTAGGGAGACCAGAGAGAGGAATAAACAGGCATGAATCTGTCCACAACCACCAGAGGAGGGGAGATTGGTAACAAAGTCAATGGACAGATGAGACCAGGGACGCTGAGGCACGGGAAGGAGTTTCCCTACTGGAGCATGCCGAGGAGACATAGTTTGGGCACACACAGAACAGGAGTTGACCTAGCATGTAACTTCCTGCGCTAAGGTGGGCCACCAATACTTTTTGGAGAGTGATTGTATAGTATGGGTGATCCCAGGATGTCCAGCGATGACAGCTGTGTGTTCCCAGGTCAACAGTTGCTCCTTTATCCTTGTGGGAACATAGATGCGCTAAGGAGGACAGGTAGTAGGAGCAGGTTCCCTCTCCAGAGCCTGGCGAATGTCCACATCTACATCCAAGACCACAGGGGCTACGACACGAGGGAACAGGAGAACAGGTCTTCCGGCATTAGCCAGTTAGCACCCAAGTTAACTGGCTAGCTTGCTAGCTACTTCCAGACACAAATGAGAGAACAGCTCACTCTAACAATTTTACTCGCCCTAGCAGAGCTGGTTAGGCTGTTTCTATGTTATCCAGCGTGTCTGTGACTGCAACTGTGCTGCTGGCAACAATTTAATTAAGCTTTTTTTGCCAACGTTTACTGACATCTGCCATATTCAACGGGTGTTGAGCGTTTGTTAATTTGTCAGTTATTCTGCACTCTGCCACACTCAGACGAGAGTGTGTAACGGATGTGAAATGGCTAGCTAGTTAGCGGGTACGCGCTAGTAGCATTTCAATCAGTTACGTCACTTGCTCTGAGACTTAAGTAGTGTTGCCCCTTGCTCTGCAAGAGCCGTGGCCTTTGTGGAGCGATGGGTAACGATGCTTCGTGGGCGACCGTCGTTGATGTGTGCAGAGAGTCCCTGGTTCGCGCCCGTGTCGGGGCGAGGGGACGGTTTAAAGTTATACGGCTTTTGTGGAGCGATGGGTAACGACGCTTCGTGGGTGTCAGTTGCTGATGTGTGCAGAAGGTCCCTGGTTCGCGCCCGGGTCGGGGCGAGGGGACGACGTAAAGTTAAACTGTTACATTGGTGCCGTGACCCGGATCACTGGTTGCTGCGGAAAAGGAGGAGGTTGAAAGGAGGAGGTTGAAAGGGGGGTGAGTGTAACGGATGTGAAATGGCTAGCTAGTTAGCGGGTACGCGCTAGTAGCATTTCAATCAGTTACGTCACTTGCTCTGAGACTTAAGTAGTGTTGCCCCTTGCTCTGCAAGAGCCGCGGCTTTTGTGGAGCGATGGGTAACGACGCTTCGTGGGTGTCAGTTGCTGATGTGTGCAGAAGGTCCCTGGTTCGCGCCCGGGTCGGGGCGAGGGGACGACGTAAAGTTAAACTGTTACAAGTGCTCTGAAATCGGATTAGATAGCCAAAGCAAATTTACCAGCTAAGTCTCTCGACAGTTGTTGCAGTGACATCATAAACTATTCTCTTTTGTTTAGACATGTAGCTAGCTAGCTAAACAATGAACCATAATCCCTACTCATAATGTTACTACCCTGCATGAATCTACAGGTAGCTAACAAACCAGGTTCAATGTTAGCTAGCTAACGTTAGTCTATAACTAGCAATGCAAAAATGTCTCTGAGATACAAATATTACTACACAGATCATACACATAATGTTAGCTAGCTAGCCAGCCAGCTAACATTAGCTAGCTAGCTAACAGTACACTTAACTTGAATTGAAAACGACTTTCTAACAAAATTAGAAATGTGTAATATCTGAAATATAGCTAGCTGGACTCTCTTACTACATGGATGGACGCTTCTCCCTCTCTGTCACGGATGCCATGGTTGCAGTTTTACTACTGGAGAAAGTTTAAAGAGGGTGAGTGTAACGGAGTTAAGAACTTACCGTAACCTCACTCCACAGCTAGCTTGGAATGTTGCCGATGGAGCTATCCAATTGGTAAGTTTGTATTGCTCAAACGGTTCACATGTTGTCAAGCGGTCGGTCTTGTGTGTTGGCGATGTAGAGGACCCTGGTTCAAGCCCACTCAGAGGCAGGTTCAGAGAGACAGCGCTATATGCTGTGGCATAGTTGTGCTGACAGAGAACAGAAACATTGTTCTATAATGCCTGAGTGTTCTGACAACCCTGGGATTTTCCAATAGGCATCGACAGAGCTGAAAGTTAAGTAACCTCTGATACATTGTAGTCTTTGTCTCTTTCTCTTTACAGTCCATAATCTATAATATAGGAACATCCCCCTCGAGCTACAGTGTTAACAAATGGGTTTTGGGTCAATGTATGATGTGGAGGGCGTGGAGAACAACCGTGTCAAGTATGTTTGCTGTTTTAGAAAAGAGGGCTCTGGGGTCAATTGAAACAGTCTGGTGTCATGTTGCTTTGTTATGAGATTGTTTAAGGACAGAGAGACGCACCACTTGATTTGGTTTAATAAAAAATGGTGACGCAAAAGTGTTGAAAAGAAGGACAAAGCATAGTTATTTTAGACTGACTTGCCATGCCTTGTGATTTGTCAACTGCTTCACATCCTCCTTCTCATCACAGTGCTGCAGGTTGTGTGTGTGTGTGTGTGTGTGTGTGTGTGTGTGTGTGTGTGTGTGTGTGTGTGTGTGTGTGTGTGTGTGTGTGTGTGTGTGTGTGTGTGTGTGTGTGTGTGTGTGTGTGTGTGTGTGTGTGTGTGTGTGTGTGTGTGTGTGTGTGTGTTTTGACCAATCAGATCCATGGATATCGCAAGTTGTGCAAAAAATGCAAAGCGCGCTCTCCACTATCCATGGTGCAACCACAGAGCAGCCTCAACTTGCCCGGCTGCCATACATTGCCCATCTTTTACTTAAAAAACGATGGGGATGAAGCAAAAAAAAAAATGTTTTAGGCTAGGCCTACTGGAATTTCCTTACAGTTTTGTTGTTTTCAGTAAAAGATAAATGGGGCAACTTTGGAGCATGCTCAACTATTCTGAGACCTGGTTAGGTCTATCATCAGAAGGAAAAAAATCGGCCCGCCACTCTGGGACCAGTGGTGCCACCTCTGGAGAGACCTGCTCAAGTGGTCAGGTGACACTATAATTAAGAATTCAATCTTTCTTTGTCGTAACTGCTCTACACAGCACAGCCCTATTTGCACATTACAGTTCAACAGGGCTGGTCAGGATTAAAAGGGCTTTATAAATACATTTGATTGAAAATTTCGATTGAGGTAGACAGACAGACATACAGACAGACAGACTCCTGTCAAGTTCATCCGTCCCCCAGACTGCCTGTAATACCTGAAGGGTATCTTTACCTCACTCTCTCTCTCCCTCTTCTCTGTGCTAATAGGCCTTTCACGAAGTCTCTTTCACGCCTCATTTGAACCTGCTCAGAGCATGACGACTCCATAAAAAGAGGCAAGAATGTGAACCGCCGCACTTGCGTGAAGTGAGCAGTTATCATATTTATCCATCCTTCAATGCTTTCAGTGTCACGCCATATGCAATGAAAAGGGAAAAGTGAAAACGGTGTCTGGCCCAGATAATTCACACAGAGTTTTTTAGGAAGTAATTTAATTACAGGCCAATTAAACATTAATCTGTGAGTCAGCGTGAGTTTTGACCCTCCGCAGCGCAGACGACCTCCCCCTGCAATCTGGCTGCTGCCTGGCATGTGCCTGGTTGGTGGTGTGCCAACCTTATCATTACACTGAGTTGTGTTGTTTTGAGAAAGTGTTACAGTACCAAGTTACCCTTTGAGTTCAATCACTTAGCATTGTCCCACGTAATAGAAAATAGAAAGATTCTCACCAGGAAGCAGTTCTCAGGTAGACTGAAGGACACACACACACACACACACTAAGCCTACTGAATATAATGAAAGAAAATGACAGGTGATCATTGTTCCATGATTAGCAATGAGTTACTTTGGTCATCTCTATGGCCTAAAGGCACACTTTCAGTCAGTCTCATGTTTTTAAGCAGCATTTTCGGAGCCAGAAAAGCATTACCCGCTCAACCAAAATGGAAATGGGTGACAGGCAGATCCCCACCCCCCCTGTGTAGCCATTAATTCCACAAATTCAACACCACTTCAGATTCGGAACAATTCACCTTAGTTTGTCCAAACAGCACAAAAGCCCCTGCTCCTGTGATTTCAAGTTACAGCCTAATAACACTTAAGGAGAATGATCCCATTGCTCCCACTACTCGCCTCTCAAAATAAACCTGAATAGCTACATTCAATTTAAAGCAACAGAATCCAAGAACTTGAAAGTAGAATTGGTCAAGCCTTTAATCTTAAGCACACTCAGAGAGTCATGGTTCAGACTGGTGAATAGGCTGTGGTTTTAGCCTATGATTACCTTAGTCATGTCTCTGTGTATCTTTGACTCTTGTTTGATGACAGGCCTCTGGCTATAGGAGCTATGCAATTGTGTGTGGGGCCGGGATTTGCCTTGATGTGTCGTACCTTTCTGGGGTGGGCCACCCTATTGTGTTTCCAGAGGACAGATTGATAGATGGCTCTGAGTCTCCAGTGTGGCCATAAAGGTAGAGTCACAGGGTCTCCCTCTACCCCAGGCCGTAGGGCGGTTATCTCCTCACAGCGGGTGTGAAGCTGTCTTTGTGCAGATACGGCACCTGTGTATAATTCATGGAGGCGCCATGGTATGCCTGCCCATTACCATTGTTGCACGCAACAGTGGCCTACTTTAAATGCCCAGAGCTCTGGAGGACCACACTCCATTCAATGTCACTGTCAGAACCCAGTGTTTACTTCGATTGTAAACTCAGCAAAAAAATAAACGTCCTCTGACTTTCAACTGCGTTTATTTTCAGCAAACTTAACATGTGTAAATATTTGGATGAACATAACAAGATTCAACAACTGAGACATGAACTGAACAAGTTCCACAGACATGTGACCAACAGAAATTGAAGAATGTGTCCCTGAACAAAGGGAGGGGGGTCAAAATCAAAAGTAACAGTCAGTATCTGGTGTAGCCACCAGCTGCATTAAGTACTGCAGTGCAGCTCCTCCTCATGGACTGCACCAGATTTGCCAGTTCTTGCTGTGAGATGTTACCCCACTCTTCCACCAAGGCACCTGCACGTTCCCAGACATTTCTGGGGGGAATGGCCCTAGCCCTCACCCTCCGATCCAACAGGTCCCAGACGTGCTCAATGGGACTGAGATCCGGGCTCTTCGCTGTCCATGGCAGAACACTGACATTCCTGTCTTGCAGGAAATCACGCAGAGAACAAGCAGTATGGCTGGAGGCATTGTCATGCTGGAGGGTCATGTCAGGGTGAGCCTGCAGGAAGGGTACCACATGAGGGAGGAGGATGTCTTCCCTGTAACGCACAGCGTTGAGATTGCCTGCAATGACAACAAGCTCAGTTCGATGATGCTGTGACACACCGCCCACCCAATAGGGTGACCCTCCACCTCCAAATCGATCCCGCTCCAGAGCACAGGCCTCGGTGTAACGCTCATTCTTTCGACGATAAACGTGAATCTGACCATCGCCCCTGGTGAGACAAAACCATGACTCGTCGTCAGTGAAGAGCACTTTTTACCAGTCCTGTCTGGTCCAGCAACGATGGGTTTGTGCTCATAGGCGACGTTGTTGCCGGTGATGTCTGGTGAGGACCTGCCTTACAGCAGGCCTACAAGCCCTCAGTCCAGCCTCTCAGCCTATTGCGGACAGTCTGAGCACTGAGGGAGGGATTGTGCGTTCCTGGTGTAACTCGGGCAGTTGTTGCCATCCTGTACCTGTCCCGCTGGTGTGATGTTCGGATGTACCGATCCTGTGCAGGTGTTGTTATACGTGGTCTGCCACTGCGAGGACAATCAGCTGTCTGTCCTGTCTCCCTGTAGCGCTGTCTTAGTGGTCTCACAGTATGGACATTGCAATTTCTTGCCCTGGCCACATCTGCAGTCGTCACACCCCCTTGCAGCATGCCTAAGGCACGTTCACGCAGATGAGCAGGGACCCTGGGCATCTTTCCTTTGGTGTTTTTCAGAGTCAGTAAAAAGGCCTCTTTTGCCTACCGTCTGTAAGCTGTTAGTGTCTTAACGACCGTTCCACAGGTGCATGCTCATTGTTTATGGTTCATTGAACAAGCATGGGAAACAGTGTTTAAACCCTTTACAATGAAGATCTGTGAAGTTATTTGGATTTTTACGAATTATATTTGAAAGACAGGGTCCTGAAAAAGGGACATTTCTTTTTTTGCTGAGTTTATTTACATTCTGGTGCCCAGTCCATTTATTCATTTAATTCCAGTTATTCAGTTCAGATCCAATCTCATTTGGCAATCCAGATATGGTATGTTGATTCAAAATGTGATATAAGATGTGGATGTATGCAAGATGATGAACTGTTTCCATGGTTATTATCATCAAGGCTGACAGTGTTGTATAGCAAATGTGTTTGATTCTTTGCCCTTGTTTGTGTTGAGTACATGTTGAGCTGTGCCACAAATAGCACCTTGCATGTTCTCAAGAAACACAAGTCTGCTACATGTCAATGTTCCATATTTGTGGTGCAATGGGCTCTTCACTGTTTGTTATATTTGATCACTGCTGTAGGCTGTAGTCTGCTAATTAGACTTTAGACAGCTGGACTTTTGGTTAAGGAGAGAGGGAGGAGAAGGATGTGAGAGGAAGTCAAGGAAACCTGAAAAAGGCTTATGAACTGACCTTTTCCTCATTATCTCAACCCTAACCAGCATTGAGTTGCACACTGACCATTTTAGATTATTTATTGTCCACTGGCCATTAAAACCAGCCATTTCGGTGGCTGACGTGGAGGTGACTGTGGTTTCCATGACACAAGCAGCAACGTCAGTCAGCGTGTCTGTAAATACATCTCCTCTGCTTAGACAGCTGCTGTCTCTGTCTCTATCCATTGTTTCAGTGCTGTGATTTGTGGTGGGCAGCAGCCAGCAGCGGCTAAACTGCTAAAAACAATCTAATGAATTAATCATGAAAAAGAAACAGTAGGCTAGCTCCTCTAGCTTCTTTAGTCCCACTGTTCTGAGAGAGGAATTAGAATTATTACATCTCAGACCGCCGTTTGGATTAGCAGTACTGTACGTTATTGATCAAAGGGTTTCAGAATATCCCTCTGCAAATAGAATGTAAACTGATGTTAATTTAACAGTGTGCTGAATTTTGCACATTAGTAATTATGTTTATACACTTCCCTCTTTAGAAATGCAGTGGCCTGGTTTAAGAGAAACAGACACCTTTTCTCGCCTAGTCAACGTGGTTTCAGCCTCTCTGAAATATTGATGCGAGAGGAAAAGAGGAGACTGATGTTTCCTTTTCTGAACACTCACATCAGCATAGGAAAGCATCATCATCCATTAAAAGATACAAATGTGGTCTCAAGGCAATTCATATTATTCTATAAGTAAATCTGTGACAATACATTTAGTATGATATATTACGGTTATCAATGTAATAGAGGTCGTACAATATCATATGAATTATAGAACGTACAGTGCCTTCAGAAAGTATTCACACTTGAATTTGAAATATATTACATTTCGATTTAGTTTTAACTGGCCTACACACAATACAACATAGTGTCAAAGTGGAATTATGTTTGTAGATTTTTTTAAACAAATTAATAAAAAATGAAAAGCTGAAATGTCTTGAGTCAATAAGTATTCAGCCCCATTGGCAAGTCTGATAATAAGTTGCATGGACTCACTCTTGTGTTCAATAAAAGTGTTTAACATACATTTTGAATGACTACCTCGTCTCTGTAACCTACACATACAATTATCTGTAAGGTCCCTCAGTCGAGCAGTGAATTTCAAACACAGATTCAACCACAAAGACCATGGAGGTTTTCCAATGCCTCGCACGTCTTGGTGGACGTATAGTATTATATGTCTTTCTCTGAGACCAGGTTGCTTGTTGCAGCGTAACAACAAAGAAGAATTACGGGGAGAATTTACGTTGGCGGTTTGGGGAACTAACGACAAAGGTTAGGATAATTTATGTGAAAGGTTAGGAGAACTAAAACGACAACGGTTAGGTGAATGTACGTAGCAGGTTAGGTCAATAATAGAATAAGGGTTACGGGGGGGGGGTTAGCTAAAATGCTACAGTTGTCATCCATCCTCCCCGACCAACCTCCCTAAGTTGGTTTCTGTCTTAAGTAACTAGACCGTTAGTAGGTATCATAGGTCTTTGTGATGCTCAGAAATATGTCAAGTATGTTTAGTATAACTGTTTGATTGACTTTTATTAAACACTCATGGTCAAGGTTTTCATATTTTTGCACTATACTAATTTATTGCTAAAACCTGTGGATTCTAAAGAGGTATAGATGATTGAATTTGGTTGTCCAACATAAACTAGCCTACACTGACTTTTCAAATAGAAAGCCTCTGAACCACACTGAAATATTATTTTCAGTGTGGTTCAATGGATATGTGTAGGAGTAGCAGATTTGTGTGTGCATGCATGTGTGCATAGTGATTTTGAAGTGACAGAGATAATTAGGAGATACTCTAAAACACATACTGAAGTGTGAATGTGTGTATTTGTACCCATGTGAAGTGATTTTCTCTTTATTGAGACATATAAATAACAGCATCAAGAGAGCCCCTTAGCCAGAGTATGAATTACTGGGTGCCCAGGGGGGTCACAGACCCCCTGAATAAGGCATGAGTCCTAAATGCAGCAAAGTCAAACTTTGGAAGGGTCTCTAAATAATGCTAATATAACCATTTTCCTAGTTGTTTAAAATGTAATTTGTACTGCTACATTGGTAAATATTACAATAAAAGATTATTCCAAATTAAACGAACACCCCCACCACTGTGTCATGGTTAAAAAATAAATAAGTCCTGTATCTCAGCCTCTTTTCAGGTGTCACAACTTTTCTTTCTACAAAAAGAGTCACGGATTCCCCTGGTACTGCTGCTCATTCTGTTCACCAGCTCCGGAGGTCTACGTCACCGGCGTTCTAGGTGTCACTGAACTGGATCATTACCACCAACCCCGGACTGTCTCATTACGCACACCTGGTTCCCATTCCCCTGATTAGTATGTTATATATGTGCCCTCTGTTCCACATTGTCCTTGTTGATTATTGTTCCATATCCGTTAGTCTTGTGAGTACCTGTGCTCTGTTGTATCGGCTTGCGTGTTAGTGTGCACTTGTTATTACGGGTCTCATCCCGTGTATTTATTAGAGGATTACACCTCACTCTTTGTTTGGGTTACAGCCCTGTGTTTATATATATATATATATATATATATATATATATATATATATATATATATATATATATATATGCGTGTTTGGTTTGGGGTTCGTCCCCGTCATATTCATGACGTACGCTAGTTTGGGTAGAGAAATAAAAATATATATATTTTCGTATTCCTCAGCCTGTCTCTGATCATTATACAACGTGACAAAAAGGTCCTTTTGTCAGCAAGACGCATCAATTAATTCAAGCTACAAGAGTTTAGACCCAATGACAATCGCCGAATGTCATTGCACTTTTTGGTGTTTTTGTAACAGACGTCTCTTTCCATTCATCAAATGGCGCAAGTGCACTGTTTGGATGCTGGAATTATTTTGGAGTGGAGTCCCTGATGTTATAAACAAGGTCCTTAACATCTCCCTTAATCCGATTTTTCCACCCACAGTTTATTAACAATTGCCACAGACCTCATGAGGGCCATCTTCTCATGGCTAACAATGGGGAATGACAAACAGTCACTTCAGTAAAATCTCCATGGTAATGAACACTAGATGACATACTGTATTTATGGAGATCAAATGAAAGCAGAAGGAGCTCTGTGGCAAGTCAATACTGAAAGCAATATCCTTGTTCCTTTCTCATTCAAGTGCCCAACTGTAATGGACCTGAGGGCAAAGTTCAGGTACAGATTCAGGTTATTGAGTTAAAAGTTACATAGACGGTTGCCTGACAAAGTCTGGAAAATGATGCGTGCGCATCACAGGGGTAGAATGCAGTGTAATGATTCTGAAGTAGAATGCAGTGTTATGATTCTGAACGGTCAGATGGCTAGTAACAATGGCAAGAAGCTGCCATGTGGGGAATTTTAGGTGGTTTGTTTCAGCTAGTTGTTGTTGATACCATGTCTTGTTTGGAGGTGTTTTGGTTTATAACACACCTATGATAATATGGCTTAAATTCGCTAGCTAACTAAGAACAGTAATGATGTATTTGAGAGACAGCAAGTGCTTATTGTGCAAATGTATTTGTTTTCAATAAACATTTGGAGACTAAATATAGTTGACATGTTGTCAATAATCATATGATTCTAAGCCAACCCGGTCTGCAAAACAACACACCAGTCTATAGTCTCTCTACAGATGGGTTACCTCCCACAATGTACCAATGTCCAGTATTGCACGTCTGTATGCAATTATGACAGTTTGGCATAGAGGAAGGGTGGAATTAGGAAAATCATGCCACTACCTTATTCGCGTGTTGCCCTAGCGTAAACATCCACCAAACACAAAATATTATCTAGCAATATGGAGATCATAGAGGTTATACCTAATGAGTAAATTTCACAAGTGGCTAGTTTGCATCAACTAACTTCACTATAACCACTGCAGAGGTTTTGCCTGCAAATGTTGGTTTGAATCGCAACGTTCATGTCAGCCTCAAATATTGTCATTTTTGTATCCGTCGTTTTCCCTAATTCCCAATGATAAAAGAAGCTGTCATTCCTGTGTAATCCTCTCACCAGACCTGTTTAGATCAGCATGGGAACAATTGTGAAAAGGACATCTCAGTAAATTAACTTGTTTGATAATGACTTGCTAGGGGAGAAACGAGAGGCTATGGATATTACTAATATATATTTAAAGCTTAGATTCCTGTTTTCAGAATGTTCTCCCATGCAACAAGAATAAATGCAGTATGACTAAATAAAATAAAACCACACACTTAATAGAATTTGATTTGGATTTATTACATATAAAAATGAACAGTTACACAAGACAATCGATCACACTGTACAGAAGTAAAGATCCCCCCCCGCCCCCTCTTATACAACTCATTCACACTGTTCAATCTAGCAAACTTGAATTGGAGCTCAAGGTATGACGAATGTTTCAGCAAAATGTTTTTTATTTTTACGAAACAATGTTATTCATGGTACCAGCAAACTCCTTTGAAGTAGAGGGCAGGTCCCAACGGAAATCATTGCAGCGCAGTCTGTATTTTTCATGCTGGGGGGGAGCGGGATGTCAGACAGACAACTTTTGGATGAAAATATTTGATTTGTCGCACAGATAATCTCCTTTGTATGCATTAGCCTATCTATTGTATTAAAATCCCCTCTTCGTCGCATTATTCACACACTCAGCATTCACTGCTTCAAGTCCAGTAGCCTACTTCTCATCTCCTAGTTGGGCGCGCAAGATCCAGTGCGCCTATAGATGAGTTAGCTGACATCGTCACGACAACGATGTGCCCGATTCAATGGGGCAGAAGTTCGTGTGTTGTTGTGATTCTGGATGGTCAGATAGCTAGCAACAATGACAGGAAGCTGCCAAGTGGAGAATCATAGGTGGCTTGTTTCAGCTAGTTTTATCTTGTTCTTTATACCATGTCTTGTTTTTAGGTGTTTTGACTGATGTCAGGTCTATACTGATATGGCAAAAAAAATCGCTAGCTAACTAACAACTGTAACCATGTATTTGAAAGAGAACACGTGCTCATTGTGCAACTGTGTGTCTTCAATAAACATTGGATCTGAAATTTAGTTTGCATGTTGTCAACAATCTAAGCCAACCCCGTCTGTTTTTCCCCATAGTTGGGCATGCATCAGTTTAGTGGCTAAACAACCAGCCTATCTACAGTATATGTGTGGTATCAATGAAATACAGTATGATGCCTATGCATGGGCAAAGAATCATGTGACAGTTAAGGAAAATAACTTAAATATGATTAGGTTAGGCTATAGTTTACTAAAGTAGGCTATAGTGTACTAAATAAATATTAGTCTCTAATCCTGAATTAATCCTGAATAATGATGAGTAAGAAAGTTACAGAGGGTCAAAGATCATACCCCCAAGACATGCTAACCTCTGCCGTTAGTGGTAATGGTGAGAGGATGGCATGTCTTGGAGGTATGATCTTTGACCCTCTGTAACTGTCTTACTCATCATTATTCAGGATTCATTCAGGATTATCCGTAATCATGGTAGCATCCTCATTAAAATAGAAGTGTTTAGAGACATACTATATTCTTATTTACACTAAAAGTGATTCCAAAAGGAGAAATATACATTATTTACCATTCATTTCTATTGCCACAAAATAATCTGAAATACAACCAAAACAAACTGCAAATGCATCCAACAAGTTTGTAGAGTCACTAGCTTGATGCTGCTGGGAATATGGGACTAAATACTAAACTTTTGACTACTTTCTACATAAGAATCTTTAGGGAAGTCAATAATTTCGACCCCTATTTTTTTTATGAAAAAAAGTATTACTTGTTAAACAAAGTGTAATTCTCTGAGCAGTTGTATTGGTATAAAATAACCATTTCCCAGTTTTTTTAAAGCATACAATATACGTAGCTCAGTATTTTTATTATTTATTTTTATACAGTCATTATTGTTCATCTTTATCAAGGGTATCTCACTACATGTATAGGAGCATACACCACACTAGGAACTATAGGTGTGTCATAGGTTAGTAGTGTAGGAGCTTTCTTTGTAGTTTGAGATATTCTTATCTCTATTTCTGCTTTCTCCCTTTCTTCTGGGTTGTCTTTAACTGGGTCAGATTCCTCAACCTAATTTGTTTAATCTCTGTTTGTTCCATTTACTTCCTCAGCTTTATTTGTTTCGGTTGCTTTTTCAGCTTCATGTCTTTCTTCACTGGACTTTCATTTTAATCTCCTGATCTTGCCTCAGGTTCTACAGTCATTCCATTCCAAGCAATGTCCGAGTCCAAACTGAAAGGTTCTGACATTTCTTCATCTTCTCTGTCTTGACATGCACACTTTATATGATTACATAAGAAGAAAGGTATAGTTACAGTAACCTCAAAATGTGGACATGGATGTGTTACTCATTTTAAGCTTGATTGTTCGATTAGTTTGTATGATAGCCTTAACTTTAGGATATTTACTGTATTCCAAAATTAATATTGAATTGTGTTTGGTTGACAACACAACCAAATATCAACATTTAAAGGAGATGTGTCTACTGCTTGGGTATTTCCATTTGAGCAACTGGCCTACTCCCATTCTTTAACTGTTATTTTTGGTTGAGGTGGAATCCAACATATCATTTTTAATAGGCTATTTATTGCACTTAAAGTGGTATTGTATTTGGTTGTCAAGGCAAACAAATGTATCTTCTGCTTTGATAGTTCCCTCTGTGCCACTGACTCTGGCTTTCATGCGAGTTTGTCTACAAATGAATAATTGATATGTTGGATTCACGTCTCCATCTCAAACAAAAATGAAATAAGAGGACTAAATCAAATCTAATTTAAAATGCACTTTAAAAGTTTGATTTGATTTAGTCCTATTCTTTAACTTAGATTTTTGGTTGAGATGGAGACTTGAATCTAACATACAGTAAGTCAGTGGTACAGATGGAACTATCTCATCAGAAGATACATCTCCTTCAAATGTTGATATTTGGTTGATTTGACAACCAAATACAATATCACTAAAATATCATTACATTTTGAACTCAATATTAGGAAGGTGTTCCAAATGATTGGTATACTCAGTGTATGAAATCATTCTTGTCTTTGACACCTTCAGTCATCGGAATTTGATAATATCCACTTATTTGATCCAAAATGCTGAACCATTTGCTTCCATTCAAATTGGTCAGGGTGTCTTCAATCAGTGGAAATGGGTATTGGTCAGGAACTGTACGTCTGTTGAGTGTTCTATATTCCACACACATTCGTATGGTTCTGTTCTTCTTCCTCATCACCACAATCAGCAGGGTCTTCTCGACTGAGAAATTATTTCAGCATTTGTCAGGTGCTTCAGAGGTTTTCTCAAATCTTCCATGTCAGCTGGGGCAAGCCGCCGAGACCTCTCCCTAAATTATGTGTCATCAGTGACTCTGATGGTATGGTGAGTACTCTTGGAACAACCAACATCAAACTCATGAGTTGAGAACTTATTTTCGTTCCATCATCTTGTCAGTTAAAACCTCTTCTTCCAATCTTCAGATACAGGTATATCACCAAAGTCGAGTGAAGAAGTAGTCAGCTTCTCAGTTAAGTTGAGCTTATCCCCTCAGGGGCATCAGGACCAGGAGCTATCTACAGGAAACAGGTTTTTAAGGTGATTTCCTGCAATGACACATTCCTGACTGGAACTGTTACGCATGTCTGAATTTCAGCTCTCACAAGAAGTTCTTATGGAAACCGGGAATCTTCTGGAAATTGGAATTCGTCAGGCTTATCCACCAGGATGGTCTGGGTACAAGGTGATCCAGGAAAACTTTGGAATTCTGGTGAGTCTTGTTATTCCACCAGGTGGCAATGTTACTGGTTTTGTCTGTGAGAACCATACTGTTCCTCTTTTCTCGTCATCAACATCAGTTGGGGTTTCTCAGGATGAACTCGTAGTGTGCTCAGTAAGTCTTCACCTCCTTTCTCTTCGCAGGTCGTCATCAGCCATATCACCACAGAAATGTTTGTACCAACCAGCATAGAGACTTCACCTTTCATGGCCGAGTCTGGAAATACCAACACAAGTGCATCAATAGTCTCCGCTACACCTACTACTGATCTTAAGAACTTCAACTTCAGCGACAAATAGCCATCGTAGGGGTATTGCTCTGAGCTAATCTTCAAGTGTTCAATGGGCTTTAATTGCAGATGCGTCAAGTACTTGTAAAATGACCTGGAGAGTAAAGTAATCTGAGATCCACTAACTAGTAAAGTTTTAGTATAGATGCCTTAAATCTGTACGGGAACAACAGCGCTAGGGCCCACTAAGCCAGTAGGTAGTACGACTTTAATTTCTGCATGTTTCTTGCTGCACTTGGTGGAACGTATCTTCACCGGGTTGTCAGGTCGCTCCTTTACTGGGTCCCTTGTAGTTTCCCATTGACTGTTTCTGGCTGATGAGACTCTTGTTGAATTTCTTCAGATTTCTTTGCCCTGTCTCGTTTGAAGTGTCCATCCTCTCCACATTTATAGCAGAAGATATCAAGTCTACCTTCACCCTTGGTATGGCCTTGAGATGGATAAGCATTCTTCTGTCTGACTTTGACAGCGGAATTTGACTTCTGAGAGGGTGTGTCAGGCTTACTTGTGGTGACAGCAGCAGACTTAAGATGAGTCATCTCAGTTTTCAAATGATTCAGTTATTTTCTCAGCAGCTCCATTTCACTGTTAGCTTGCAGTATATGGTTACAGCAGCAACTGGGGTGAAAGCTGCTCAGCCCAAGGATCATGCTCCTCTTCTCTACTGGGAGTAGGCTTCACACCAGAGAACATGCGTAGCTTGCAGTAGCATATCAGTAGGCACACTGTGACATTTCTCCACCAATGAGATAATGGAGCTAACCAGCTCAGTGTTTAGATCAAGGGCAGGACTTATACATCAGCAACAATCTTCTCCGTATTCCTCAGAAAATACAGCAGCTTAGACTGGAAATATTCACAATCAGCAGGAGATGCAGTTGATGTAACAATGACATGCACAGGCCAGGGACCAACCTCCCCAGGTATCCCTACAACATCTGACACTATTGTCTTAGGTCATGTGATATCTCAACCAAGATTTACTGCTTTTTACCAGAGGAATATGAGCATTGATTGGGCACCAAAACCTTCCCAAAAGCTTTGACATGACTCAAGTCTTTGTTTAGTTCTTCATCTGTCACGTCAACATTCACATTACTCAGTGGAACTATTTTTTGCTCAGTGCTCCAGGCTACAATCTCATCTACCTCCATGTTGTACACATAATTAGGCAGCGAGAGTGAGAGAAAAAAACAGCACTAACAACTAGCAGTTTGCATTCAATACAGTGACTCAGCATAAAAGCTTAGCAATTATGGTTAATAAGTATGCAACATATGTAACGGATGTGAAATGGCTAGCTAGTTAGCGGGTACGCGCTAGTAGCATTTCAATCAGTTACGTCACTTGCTCTGAGACTTAAGTAGGGTTTCCCCTTGCTCTGCAAGGGCTGCGGCCTTTGTGGAGCGATGGGTAACGATGCTTCGTGGGCAACCGTTGTTGATGTGTGCAGAGGGTCCCTGGTTCGCGCCCGTGTCGGGGCGAGGGGATGGTTTAAAGTTTTACTGTTACATTGGTGCCGTGACCCGGATTACTGGTTGCTGCGGAAAAGGAGGAGGTTGAAAGGGGGGTGAGTGTAACGGATGTGAAATGGCTAGCTAGTTAGCGGGTACGCGCTAGTAGCATTTCAATCAGTTACGTCACTTGCTCTGAGACTTAAGTAGGGTTTCCCCTTGCTCTGCAAGGGCTGCGGCCTTTGTGGAGCGATGGGTAACGATGCTTCGTGGGCGACCGTTGTTGATGTGTGCAGAGGGTCCCTGGTTCGCGCCCGTGTCGGGGCGAGGGGATGGTTTAAAGTTATACTGTTACACATACACCGGTATCATTCAAGGACAACAATAAATAATATCCCGGAAGAGCCGCCACAAATGAGCGGCTAGGGACATTACAAATACATGCAGTGCATTTGGAAAGCATTCAGACCCCTCAACTTTTTCCACATTTTGTAAAAAGTTATTCGAAAATTTATTAAATTTAAAAAGTCATAGTCAATCTACACACAATAACCTGTAACAACAAAGCAAAAACTGTTTTTTTGAAGTGTTTTCTGTTTAAAAAACTAAGTATTCAGATCCTTTGCTATGAAACTTGAAATTGAGGTCAGGTGCAACCTGTTTCCAGTGATAATCCTTGATGTTTCTACAACTTTATTGGAGTCCACCTGTGGTAAACTCAATTGATTGGACATGATTTGGAAAGGCACACACCTATCTACACTGCTCAAAAAAATAAAGGGAACACTTAAACAACACAATGTAACTCCAAGTCAATCACACTTCTGTGAAATCAAACTGTCCACTTAGGAAGCAACACTGATTGACAATAAATTTCACATGCTGTTGTGCAAATGGAATAGACAGAAGGTGGAAATTATAGGCAATTAGCAAGACACCCCCCAAAACAGGAGTGATTCTGCAGGTGGTGACCACAGACCACTTCTCAGTTCCTATGCTTCCTGGCTGATGTTTTGGTCACTTTTGAATGCTGGCGGTGCTCTCACTCTAGTGGTAGCATGAGACGGAGTCTACAACCCACACAAGTGGCTCAGGTAGTGCAGTTCATCCAGGATGGTACATCAATGCGAACTGTGGCAAAAAGGTTTGCACATGCACATTTGTGGCCTGCTGGAGGTCATTTTGCAGGGCGCTGGCAGTGCACCTCCTTGCACTAAGGCGGAGGTAGCGGTCCTGCTGCTGGGTTGTTGCCCTCCTACGGCCTCCTCCACGTCTCCTGATGTACTGGCCTGTCTCCTGGTAGCGCCTGCATGCTCTGGACATTACGCTGACAGACACAGCAAACCTTTTTGCCACAGTTCGCATTGATGTGCCATCCTGGATGAACTGCACTACCTGAGCCACTTGTGTGGGTTGTAGACTCCGTGTCATGCTACCACTAGAGTGAGAGCACCGCCAGCATTCAAAAGTGACCAAAACATCAGCCAGGAAGCATAGGAACTGAGAAGTGGTCTGTGGTCACCACCTGCAGAATCACTCCTGTTTTGGGGGGTGTCTTGCTAATTGCCTATAATTTCCACCTTTTGTCTATTCCATTTGCACAACAGCATGTGAAATTTATTGCCAATCAGTGTTGCTTCCTAAGTGGACAGTTTGATTTCACAGAAGTGTGATTGACTTGGAGTTACATTGTGTTGTTTAAGTGTTCCCTTTATTTTTTTGAGCAGTGTATAAAAGGTCCCACAGTTGACAGTGCATGTCAGAGCAAAAACCAAGCCACGAGGTCAAAGGAATTGTCCGTAGAGCTCCGAGACAGGATTGTGTTGAGGCAAGGATCTGGGGAAGGGTACCAAAAAATGTCTGCAGCATTGAAGGTCCCCAGGAACACAGTGGCCTCCATCATTCTTAAATGTAAGGAATTTGGAACCACCAAGACTCTTCCTAGAGCTGGCCACCCGGCCAAACTGAGCAATCGGGGGAGAAGTGCCTTGGTCAGGAAGGTGACCAAGAATCAGATGGTCACTCTACTCTGACAGCGCTCCAGAGTTCCTTGGTGGAGATGGGAGAACCTTCCAGAAGGATAACCATCTCTGCAGCACTCTACCAATCAGGCCTTTATGGTAGAGTGGCCAGACAGAAGCCACCCCTCAGTAAAAGACATGACATCCCGGTTGGAGTTTGCCAAAAGGCACCTAAAGGACTCTCAGACCATGAGAAACCAGATTCTCTGGTCTGATTAAACCAAGATTGAACTATTTGGCCTGAATGCCAAGCGTCACGTCTGCAGGAACCCCTGGTACCATCCCTGCGGTGAAGAACTGTGGTGGCAGTATCATGCTGTGGGGATGTTTTTCAGTAGCAGGGACTGGAGACTAGTCCGGATCGAGGGAAAGATGAATGGAGCGAAGTACAGAGATATCCTTTATGATAACCTGCTCCAGAGCACTCAGGAACTCAGACTGGGGCAAAGGTCCACCTTCCAACAGGACAATGACCCTAAGCACACATCCAAGACAACACAGGACTGGCTACGGGACAAGTCTCTGATTGTCCTTGAGTGAACCAGCCAGAGCCCGGACTTGAACCCGATCAAACATCTCTGGAGAGTCCTGAAAATAGCTGTGCAGCAACACTCCCCATCCAACCTGACAGAGCTTGAGAGGATCTGCAGAGAAGAATGGGAGAAACTCCCCAAATACAGGTGTGCCAAGCTTGTAGCTTCATTTCCAAGAAGGCTTGAAGCTGTAATCGCTGCCAAAGGTGCTTCAATAAAGTACTGAGTAAAGGGTTTGAATACTTATGTAAATGTGATATTTCAGTTGTTTTCATGTGTATTTGCAAAATTTTCAAAAAACCTGTTTTTCTTTGTCATTATGGCGTATTATGTGTAGATTGATGAGGTAAAAAAAACAAGTGAATCCAATGTAGAATAAGGCTGTAATGTAACAAAATGTGGAAATAGTCAAGAGGTCTGAATACGTTTTGAATGCACTGTATATACAGTACCAGTCAAAAGTTTGGACACACCTACCCATTCAAGGGTTTTTCTTTATTTTTACTATTTTCTACATTGTAGAATAACAATGAAGACATTAAAACTATGAAATAATACATATGCAGTCATGTAGTTACCAAAAAAGTGTTAAACAAATCAAAATATGTTTTATATTTGAGATTCTTCAAAGCAGTTACCCTTTGCCTTGATGACAGCTTTGCACTCTCTTGGCATTCTCTCAACCAGCTTCATGAGGTAGTCGCCTAGAATTTATTTAAATTAACAGGTGTGCCTTGTTAAAAATGTATTTGTGGAATTTATTTCCTTAATGTAGGGGTGGTACACAGAAGATAGCCCTATTTGGTAAAAGATCAAGTCCATACAATGGTTCATCCTTTAAAAGTTGCAGTGTACTACGGCACAGCTTGCATGGAGCCTCAGAATTCTATGGCACATTATTTAAGTGTCAACCACTGCTCCCATTAATGCTAGTTAGTGCTAGTTTGACCACCAGAGGGCATCTTTGAGAAGCATTTGATAGCCTTTAATAGTGTCTGTACTAGATAATGTTCAACCTTTTTTGTAAGAACATTGTATATGGGACTGATTTTAAGAAATTTTGCTATTACTATTATGGTGTTTCTATTCCAAGAAAAACGAAAAACACTCTGGGTTTCCGTTAGGGTGGAACGGAAAATATGGCGCTGTACAACATGACGGTCAGGAGTAGGCTACAGTACTGGGCTATTTAGCTAAAGAATCCCCATGTCGTGCAGGCACGCAGGAGACTGGGGTTCAATTCCCCGATGGGGAGGAAGGAGTAGACTGTCGTTGTAAATAAGAATTTGTTCTTAACGGACTTGCCATGTTAAATAACATTTCTACACCCTAATTGTATAATTGTAGTCTAACCAGTACCCAAATGGAGATTCAGTGGAAAAAAATCTCATTGATTTATAAAGACCAGCCCCATGCTTGTCTCAAAACAGCGCGAAATGGTACTAAAATAGTTCTAGGCTATTGCTTCAAATCCTATTGCTTCTAACTTCAATTTGCTCTTTAAATAAATAAGACCTACACCACATTACTCAACACTAGTGAGACTCATGTCGCCTACGGTAGGCCTACAGTATATCTAAAAATATGACATGACTCTCCGCCAATAATTACATACAGAGGATTGGATGTTGTATTTTACTTGTTATTGTGTATTTATTCTTCGTGTCACTATAATCTTTTGTTGTTATCTTTAACTGTCACGATCGTCGTAACAATGAAGAGAGGAGGACCAAGGCGCAGCGTGATAACAGTACATCTTCTTTATTTACCGAAGACGAACACGAAACGAACCCTGACAAACTATACAAAAACAACAAACGACCGTGAAACTGAAAATGTGAATCTACAGTAGGCATAAGCTATTACAGTTAAAAAATACAGTATGTTAGAGTAATTTTACATGAGGCTTCCAATTACAGTTAATAACAGCATTTTACCCACAATGCAGTGCAATCAAATGCATTAATTCTGTAAAACACATTTAAGGTATTTTACTGTGAATTCACTGTGTTTAACTATTGAAATTACAGAAAAGTCTTAGTGTATACATGGTCCTGAAAGCTGCTGGTCTGATTAAAATAATATCTAGATTAAGTCGCTCCTCCACTAGCGGCCCTGCGGAGAGTATAAATGCCAAACCAAGCTGCAACATTTACATCTCTGTCTATGTATCTTTACACACCAGGGCAATGTCCTATAGATTTACATGGGACGTGGGTAAATATTGAGCAAGAAATATGATAATTTCTAACTCTAGCATGTCTGTCTCCAGAATTATGATTTATGGCTGACTTGATTAGTTGGCAGTGAGTGCTCAGGGTTGGTGAATTGAGTTCTGTTGATGATTAAAAATGACGTTGTGCCTTGGGTCATGTCTATATAATACTGATTATATAGCCTAGAGAGGCAAGTCATCATTTTAGATGTCAATCAAGTAATATTTATAATGCTAACATTTTGAAAGATGAATGTCTTTGTTACGTTTGTCTTAGCATAAGCTGAACCTTGATCTACTTACAGTCCATACAATCAGCAGGGATGCCATTTCTATAATGCAGCATATTAATGACTTTAAAATCTATCGATAGTTCTGCACAAGGATTTACTCCTCCAAAGCCCGTGAGACATATCACAGGGAACGAACGAGTGAAGGACACTTTTCAAAGCGCTTTCTCTGTCTGATGTTCAGATTGTATCGTTCTCATCTGTGCTGTGGTTGGCCCTTTAGTAATCTTCACAGCCACATCTCTGTTCCCACTCCAAGGGCTGCTTTGTCAGGGGATATGTGTAATCTCCAGAAACTAAGACTTTGCAGGGGCATAAGCGTGATCTTAAAGTGGCACCACTGTCACATTTTGGGGAGAAAAAGGCCCGAAATGATTGGCTCTTTTTACATTGACCCTGTTTGTCAGGTTTAGAGTGCAACTGTGAAAAATTAAATGTTCTCATTGAGATGTGAGGTCAGTCTCTCACCTTAATACCTTTCTCTTTCGGCCTCTTTTCTCTAGAGCACCTGTGAATCCAGCGAATATTACATCAAAGTGAGGCAAGGACGTGACAGGAGAGGAGCTCTTCAAGAGGCTCTTAGTAAACACTGTGTCTGGCGTGTTTAGGACTAATGAAGAGGTTAGGTACAGGTAGTATCGTGTGACTATCTTTCCAAATCCTGTTTTGTTGACTTAATGCAAGAAGCCTGACGCTAGGCTACAGGACATGTTCACTAAAACAATGTTTTTATTTTCTCCTTTATAGAAAATGACATTAGCTAAGCTATGGGTTGTGTATTATTAAATGATTGGCTCATATACTTAGAACCAATACATTTGGGAGATTGTTCTTTATTTGCTGGGCAGGATGTTGTAGTGCACAAATCCTGTCTCACTAGACCAGTAGCTATCCCATTTCAGGTAAGACCCAGATCGAGACAACGTTGAATTAACAACAGTTTATTACTCAACGGGCAGGCAAAAGGCAGGTCAAGGGCAGGCAGAGGTCAGTATTCCAGATAGGTGGGGCAAAGGTACAGGACGGCAGGCAGGGTCAGGGCAGGCAAAAGTCAGTAATCCAGAAAGGTGGGGCAAAGGTACAGAACGGCAGGCAGGCTCAGGGTCAGGGCAGGCAGAATGGTCAACACTGGGAAAACTAGGAAAAAGGAACAATCGAAAGACAGGAGCAGAGGGAAAACCACTGGTAGGCTTGACGAAACAAAACGAGCTGGCAACAGACAAACAGAGAACATAAATATAAATACACAGGGGATAATGGGGAAGATGGGCGACACCTGGAGGGGGTGGACACAATCACAAAGCCAGGTGAAACAGATCAGGGTGTGACAGTAGCAGTGCGTGGGTAAAGTTACTGGGGAAGCCAAGCCCAAAAAAATGCCATATTACAACCTATGTGTTGTGATAATTGTGTTATTTGCTCTATAACCTGTTAATTCATATGCTTTGCGATGGTGATGTATAGTCCTAAGACTGAGTCAAGAACGTCAACCACACCTTTCTTTCATCACAAAACAAGAGAGCAACATCTGTCTGGTGAAGTTGGAGTATATTGCATTTAACAAACCGTTACATGACCTACTGTCACACCCTGATCTGTTTCACCTGTCCTTGTTATTGTCTCCACCCTCCTCCAGGTGTCGCTTGTTTTCCCCAGTGTATTTATCCCTGTGTTTCCTGTCTCTCTGTGCCAGTTCGTCTTGTATGTTCCAAGAAGTCAACCAGCGTTTTGTCCCGTACTCCTGCCTTTGCTATTCTCCTTTTTCTAGTCCTCCCGGTTTTGACCCTTGCCTGTTCTGGACTCTGTACCTGCCTGCCTGACTATTCTGCCTGTCTTGACCTCGAGCCTGTCTGCCACTCTGTACCTCCTGGACTCTGAACTGGTTTTAACCCTTTGCCTGTCCACGACCATAATCTTGCCTACTCCTTTTTGGATTATTAAACATCTTAAACTCCAACCATCTGCATCTGGGTCTCGCCTTGTGTCATAATACCTACAGCATTGTCAAGCAAGTGAATGTTTCCGACATTTTCGGACTATTTAAACACTATTGATGTAGAACCACAGAGAGTTACCGCAAGTCTAAAGGAGCTTCTTAAACTTGAACCCAAAAAACATCTGGGTCAGATGGTATAGATCCTTTCTTCTTTAAGGTTGCAGCCCCTATCATCACCAATCCTGTCTCTGACCTTTTTAACCTGTCTCTCCTCTCTGGGGAGGTTCCCATTGCTTGGAAGGCAGCTACCTGCGTCCTTTATGTAAACAGGGATATCAAGCTGATCTTAACTGTTATAGGCCAATTTCGATTTTGCCTTGTTTATCAAACGTGTTAGAAAAACTTGTCAACTCAACTGACTGGCTTTCTTGATGTCTATAGTATTCTCTCTGGTATGCAATCTGGTTTCCGCTCAGGTTATGGATGTGTCACTGCAACCTTAAAGGTCCTCAATGATGTCACCATTACCCTTGATTCTAAGCAATGTTATGCTGCTATTTTTATTGACTTGGCCAAAGTCCTTCATTTATATGCAAATTATTGTCTTATACTCAGCTCGCCCCTCCCCGGATTTTGTGTTAAACGCTCTACAACAAAGCTGTCTTAGTGTCCAACAAGCTTTCTCTGCCCTTAACCCTGTTCTGAACACCTCCAAAACAAAGGTAATGTGGTTTGGTAAGAAGAGTGCCCCTCTCCCCACCGGTGTGATTACTACCTTTGAGGGTTTAGAGCTTGAGGTAGTCACCTCATACAAGTAATTGGGAGTATGGCTAGACAGTACACTGTCCTTCTCTCAGCACATATCAAAGCTGCAGGCTAAGGTTAAATCTAGACTTAATTTCCTCTATCGAAATCGCTCGTCTTTCACCCCAGCTGCCAAACTAACCCTGATTCAGATGACCATCCTACCCAAGCTTACAGAGCCGTAATTTTTAGATCGGCAGGTAAGGGTGACTCGAGCGGCTAGATGTGCTTTACCATTCGGCCATCAGATTTGCCACCAATGCTCCTTATAGGACACATCACTGCACTCTATACTACTATGTAAACTGGTCATCTCTGTATACCCATCGCAAGACCCACTGGTTGATGCTTATTTATAAAACCCTCTTAGGCCTCACTCCCCCCTATCTGAGATACATACTGCAGACCTCCCCCTCCACATACAACACCCGTTCTGCCAGTCACATTCTGTTAAAGGTCCCCAAAGCACACACATTCCTGGGTTGTTCCGCTTTTCAGTTCGCTGCAGCTAGAGACTGGAATGAGCTGCAAAAAACACTCAAACTGGACAGTTTAACTCTTCATTCAAAGACTCAATCATGGACACTGTCACGTTCCTGACCTATTTATGTTAGTTTTTGTGTGTTAGTTGGTCAGGACGTGAGGTTGGGTGGGCATTCTATGTTATCTGTTTCTATGTTGGTTTTGGTTTGCCTGGTATGGCTCTTAATTAGAGGCAGGTGGTTTGCGTTTGCCTCTAATTAAGAGTCATATTTAGGTAGGGCATTCTCACTGTTTGTTTGTGGGTGATTGTCTCCTGTGTCAGTATGTTTGTTCGTACCACACTGGACTGTAGCGTTTGTTTGTTTCGTTTTGATGTCGTCTGTTTCCTGTACGTAAGTTTATGTTTAGTTATATAAGTTTATGTTCAGGTTTCGTCAACGTCGTTTTGTTATTTTGTAGTTTGGAAAGTGTTTGTTTCGTTTCGTGCTTGCCATCATCGTTGTTATAATAAAGATGGCTTATTTCCCACAAGCTGCGTTTTGGTCAGAAGATCCTTCTCTCCTCACCTCGTCCGAGGATGAGGAGAGCGTCACCCGTTACAGACACACTTACTGACAGTTGTGGCTGCTTCACGTGATGTATTGTTGTCTCTACCTTTTTGCCTTTGTCCAGTTGTCTGTGTCCAAAAATGTTTGTACCATGTTTTATGTTTCTACCATGTTGTGCTGCTGTAATGTTGGGCTGCTACCATGTTGTCATGTGTTGCTGCCATGCTATGTTGTTGTCTTAGGTCTCTCTTTATGTAGTGTTGTGGTGTCTCTCATGTCACGATATGTGTTTTGTCCAACATTTTTATTTTTAATCACAGGCCCCCCAAAGGCCTATTGCCTTTTTTTGTAGGTCGTCATTGTAAATAAGAATTTGTTCTTAACTGACTTGCCTAGTTAAATAAAGGTTAAATAAAATAATAAAAAATACATCGCAAAGAAAACAAGAGCTGCCTCCACTGTTTCCAGCATCAGTACAGATAATTTAGTAAAACCACAAGTCCAAATCCCTATCTCCATCCATTGATAATTTAGGAAAGATCCAATTTTAGCTAGCTAGCTAACCACCAGAGGACAACAACACAACGAGATGCAACAATTCAAGTTGTTTCTGTCAATTATGTATTGCTCTTGATGTGATGTGATTAGTGTGAAGCCAAATCTGAACTGTCTTCCCCTGACACAAGGTAGGCCAAATGCTCGTTGGCTTCCCTTGCATTCCATACTACGGGCAGAAACAACGGCATACTCTTTTTGACCAGACAGTATCAGATAGATGGCCTACACATACTGAAAAAGAGGGGCGCTGTTTCGCTCACTCGGATGTGAATTGAAGGAAAATTATGAAACAGAGATGAAAGATTTTTTTTCTTTTTTTTTTTCTAGAATAATAGAGAAGGCGTCAAAACTATGTAATAGCACATATGGAATCATGTAGTAACCAAAGAAAATTATTTTAGATTTTAGTTACCCTTTGCCTTGATGACAGCTTTGCACACTCTTGGCATTCTCTCAACCAGCTTCACCTGCAATGCTTTTCCAACAGTCTTGAAGGAGTTCCCACATACGCTGAGCACTTGTTGGCTGCTTTTCCTTCATTCTGCGGTCCAACTCATCCCAAACCATCTCATTTGGTTTCTCATTTTAGTTTCTGTTGCTATTCTACACATATTGTCATGAGGCTAAAAGAAAATGTTGCCGTTTTAAAAGGCATCTGGACCAGCTGATTTTGCCTCGATTTATTGGCTTGCTCAAGAAATGCTGGCTGCCATGACAAATGCCACACGTGAGTTGGCTTGGGGGTGTGGTTTGATGTGGGTGTTTCTTGGGTGTGTCCTCGCCACCACCAAGACACACCCATATGTCAGAACCTTACCCGCAGCTGTTCCCCGTTAATGGATCCCTAAGAGGTTTTAAGGGTTGACTGCAAGTATATTAAAGTAACTTTTACCTTTTTTATTTTGCAGAACTTACTCCATTGTCAACTTCTGTCTGCAATTGCATTAATACAGGTTTGATTGATTTACTTAAAGAAGATATTGTCTGATTGCTGATTTCAACAATAAGCCAATGATTGACAAGGAACCTATACCAACATTTGGCGAGCTTGCCAGGAGTGAGTGTCCACCCCGGTTGGAGGAAATTCCACACCATGGTGCCAGAGCTCCAAATTGAACAAGGTAAGCAGACACCTGTTTAATCTAAGTCTGTAATTAATTGACATTCACTGGTGTGGTTTCCCCCTAACAAGTAAGTGGCACCCCACTCACTCTAAAATATATACATAAACTTTGAATATGACATAGTTGAATTCTAGGTTGGAGATATTACATAACTGGCTATTGGTGAAATGCACGATGTCAATATATGATGAATGGAATGAATGATGAATAAATATAGTACTCCGGAGAGGTAGGATGATTCTGTTGAGGTAATTCATCGACAATTACCCAAATACTAGTTATTTTGAAGAGGTGGTTTAGCGATAATCATCTATTTTTTATTTTGTAGAGGTAATTCAGCGACAATTACCCAAATACTAGTTATTTTGGAGCGGTGGTTCAGTGATAATAATCTGTTTTATTTTGGGAGGTAATTCATGGACAAGGACCTAAATAATGAGTTGAATTGTTTTTGAATTTTGTGTTGTATGTTTTATTTATTTGTTTGTTCTTGCAGATTATGGCGGTTTTATTGGGAAATTGCCCAATGGTGGAATAAAAAGTTAGGAGTAGGACAGAAGTTATTTGATTAAAAGGTTGAACATATTTGTTAGTGACACTTTCCTACCATTGGACAGTATAGGAAATGTACAACCCTTAGTATACCAGTAAAATATTACAAGGAAGTTGTGTTCTGTAGAGATTTCTATAGAAAATTACTTTGTGACACTTTCACCAGGGGCACTGGTGAATATAATATTACTGTTACTCTACACCCTTAAGATATAATATTAGGAATTGAAGTCTATCATGCGGTTGTCTCTGTAAGGCCCATGTGTGAAATATATGAGTTTAGTAGAACCATTTAGTATAGCCTGCATTAACCTCTTGACGCTAGGGGTCATTTTTATTTTTATTTTTTTAATAACGTTCCCAAGGTAAACGGACTTTTTCCCAGGTCCAGATCGTAGAATATGCATATAATTTACAGATTAGGATAGAAAACACTCCATAGTTTGCAAAACTGTCAAAATATTGTCTGTGAGTATAACAAAACTGATTCTGCAGGTGAAAACCTGAGAAAATCTAACCCGGAAGTGTTTAAAAAAAAAAATCCTTGCCCGTCTTTCTTCCATTTAAAGGGGTATCAACCAGATTCCTTTTCCAATTGCTTCCTCAGGCTGTGACCAGGCTTTAGAAATAGTTTCAGGCTTTTATTTAGAAAAATGAGCGAGATTTTTCAAAACTAGTGAGGTGTCCTTTGATTAGTTCCTGCGTGCGAGAGGGGTAGCTCTCCATTTTCTTTCTCTCTTTTATTGAATAGGTTACGGTCCGGTTGAAATATTATCGATTATGTTTGTTAAAAACAACCTGAGGATTGATTATAAAAAACATTTGACATGTTTCTACGAACATTACGGATACTTTTTGGAATTTTCGTCGAATGGAACGAGGCTTTGGATTTCTGAACATAACGCGCAACCCAAATGGCGTTTTTTTGTTATAAAAGTAATATTTATCGAACAAAAATAACATTTATTGTGTAACTGGGAGTCTCGTGAGTGCAAACATATGAAGATTATCAAAGGTAAGCGATTCATTTGATTGCTTTTCTGACTTTCGTGACCAAGCTAACCAAGCTAATATAAGGCTAACTGTTCTAGCATTGATTGGTACACTCACAAAAGCTTGGATTTCTTTCGCTGTAAAGCATATTTTCAATATCTGACACGATAGGTGGATTAACAACAAGCTAAGCTGTGTTTTGGTATATGTCACTTGTGATTGCATGATTATAAATATTTTTAGTAATATTTTGCGTCCTGCAATTCAGCGGTTGTTTAGGAAAATGATCCCGCTAAAGGGATCCGTAGCGCAGAGAAGTTATTAAGTGAGTGTATAATTAGGATTTCAGTATCACCCACTGTTTAACACACACTGAAAGGAGATAGAGAATAATTTATATAGGCATATTCATACATATTACGCCCACTTTAGGATAACCATATAGAAATTAGAAAACACATTACACGCACACTATCTAAATAAAAAGCCGGAGCACCATGGCACGGTCAAACCAGAATGAGGCGATGGGAGCAATGAAGCCTGTCACGCCTGTTGAATATATGCAAAATAAGTTTCCCGCTATGGAATTTACATGAACTTTTAAGAAATGGCATGTCTGGACAGAAATGGCAGGAGAAAACCGATATCCACTGGATGGTTCATTCAACAAGACTAGGTTGGATTTAGTCAAGGGGATAATTTAGACAAGAAAAATTGACAAAAAGAAGGGGAAGAAGAAAAGTACCCTTGTATCAGAAACTGTGATAGGAATGATGATTGTGGAAGGACAGATCTTCATGAACAAGGCTACCGTGACCAAACTAAAGCTGGAGATAAAAATAGAGTGCGGGAGGAAAGAAATGAGTCAGGACAGAGGCAGAACAGGAGTACTCCCCACCGCCCCGCCGCTGTATGAGACTCAACCCAGAGGACCCCCGGGTGACTATACACAGATCTACCCTCTCATACCACTGACAGAAGAAAATAGAGAAGCAACCACAATTATCCTCAAGGGGACTCTGATGAAAGAGGTGGTGGACACAACAACAACAAGCGGCATGAGAACAATAGAATTGGATGAAAAAAGGAGGCACAGTTCCTGGAGGGAGTTTCCTTTGCCACCCCAACTCACTCCACAAAAAGGAGCAGGCTGGAAGACCCTAGACATATGGCTGCCTGTAGAAAACAAACTACTAAAGAAGTAAACTAAATGTACAATGTGCCACCATCCATGGGTGACCTATTCAGAGAGCAGGAAGAGAGGGAAGACAGAAAGAGAGAAGAAAAAAGACTGGAGGAGAGAAAGAAGAGTATCTGACACTGGTTCAGAAACTGGAAGAAACTAAAGACTGATGAGAAATCAAGAAAAGGAGGACTAGACACTGCACTGAAGAAGGCCCAGCTTGCACAGATCGAGAAAGGAAGTGGTGGTTCTACTCACAATATGATGGCTGCTCAAGTTGTTTCTACAGGCTCACCACAACCACAGCCTGCAGATCACCCACAGTCACCATGAACCTAGTGCCTGCAGGGTATGTGCTTTTCAACACTCAGCCTTATGGTGACCCACAAACATGGACTGGAAGAGGTGGGACCGCCAGAGCCCCTTGTGACTGGAACAACACTCAATGCTGGACCTGTGGGCAGTTGGGGCATGTGAGTTTGCAGTGTGGGGGAAATGAAAGAGGAAGGGGTTACAACAGGGGCAGAGGACATTTTGGGCCTGGCAGAGGAAGAGGAAACTTTACTAATGCACATCATGGAGTGTACTACCCACTACGGAAACAGTTTGCTCCTCAACCACAGTACCACTCACCCGGGGCCGGAAATGCCCCCCAGGGGCCACCTATGCCCTACCTATGGACAAGGAGGACAAGTTAATGACAGAGGACAGCCATGGCCAATGGGAAAACAGAACACCAACAGTTCTTATTTTCCTCAGAATCAACAATGAAGGCGCCCGACTCCCCTGCTCCAGTATCCCCAGTACGAATTCAATGATGGAAGAGAAGAGCCAATGGGTACTCTTAATGTTAATGGACATGACCTACCATTTCTAATAGACACTGGAGCTCACTGTTCCTATTTAGGCAAACCTGGACAAGTTGTTCGGGCTTCCCTGAGCAAGTCAACAGTAACAGGGGCAACGGGACAGCCCAGGAATGTATACTGGACAAAGACTTGTTTGATGAACCTCTGCTTGACTCTGACATGGTGCTGTTTGTTGATGGTTCTGCGTATATATAGATCAAAGCACTGGGAAGAAACATGTTGGATTTGCTGTAGTAGATGTGGAAGGTGATATTGAGGTTATACAGCCCCTACCAGAACATTTATCAGCGCGACAGGCAGAATTATTAGCTCTGAAAACAGCTTGTAAATTGGGGGAAGGGAAGGCCCTTACTGTCTACTCAGACTTAGCATATGCTATTGGGGTTTGTCTATCCTGGTGTGGGGTTTGGAGAGCAAGAGGGTTTACTAATACCACAGGCACACCTATTAAAAACAGACCTTATGTTGAACAGTTGATTGAGACTGCGAAAACCTAACAAATTGGCTATTGTTAAGGTTGAGGCACACACGGGTAGGAGTGATTATGCTGGTATTGGTAACAGCATAGCTGATGAGGTGGCCAAATTGGCTGCTTCCCATTGTCACACACATGCATTCTATTTTTAGTTGTTTGTCATCTGAAACTACGGATCTTGAGAAACAGCAGCAGGCTGATATTCTCAATCACCAAGTGTGGAGGGAGAGAGGATGTGCTCTCTGTCCTAGGTCTGGCTTATGGCTTTGTCTTTTGTCTGGCATGCCCTGTTTACCATCAACCATGATCTCTACTGTTTGCCGATTGGCTCATGAAGTGAGCTGATGAAGAAGATGAAGGTTCGAGCCAAGAAGATGTAATGCTTGTCGTCTGGAGGAGAAGAAGAGGACCAAGGTGCAGCGTGGTAAGTGTTCATATTCTTTAATTAAATACGCAACACTAAACAAAAACAACAAAAACGACAAACGAACAGTCCAGAAAGGTGAAAACAAACACTAAACCGGAAACAACCACCCACAAACACAGGTGGGAACAGGCTACCTAAATAGGATTCTCAATCAGAGACAATGAATGACAGCTGCCTCTGATTGAGAACCATATCAGGCCAAACACACAGAAATACAACACAAGGACAACATAGAACACCAGACATAGAATGCCCACCCAAACTCACGCCCTGACCAACCAAAACAGAGACATAAAAAGGATCTCTAAGGGCAGGACGTGACAGAAGAAGGCTCTAGCCAATGAGCAGAAGTAGGAGACATAATTTCACACTCACACGCAGGTTCTATAACTAGGAAACAGAGATTACACCGGTCTGAGGGTTTGTTTTCCCATCATCCTTTCCATGGGTCTCCTTGTTGGCTCAGCCACGGGACCCCGTGAGGGATCTGAGGAAAACAACAAATAGATACAAATGGCGAGAAAAATTGGAATCAGACTAAGAGGCCAGGAACCCAGGTTTAAGTATTTAGAAAGCCTACATCAACCACTGAGCTTTTTGGGAGTCAGGTTGAGCCTATGAGAAGGATAAAGTTTGAATGTGGGTTTTAATACTTTATGCAGAGAGGTAATGAGAAACAACCTACTCGGCAAAGGAAGGAGGACACTGTAACGTACTAGGTATTGTTGAGCTTGACAATTGTGTTATGCTCCTCTCTGACTCCTCTGAGAATATGATAATTGCTAAGATTGCTGATCTTAGTAAAACTCTCTCAAAATCTGAAAAATCTGTCTTTGACAAAATTAGTCACTGATTTAATTAGCCATTTATCTTATGTACCCATACCTAACGTAATATATACATACTAAATGGAGTGTCTTGGATTTACATACAGGATAATATGAAATGCTCTGAGACCAGGTTGGGAAAACATGTCAGAGTGATCATACCTGTGGTGTACCTTATAGAAAAAGGAGTTAATTGATCCTGCTGCAGAATACACCAGGTTTCTCCCTCCCCATATTGACTGATACCATTCAATTCAATAATAAAAAAAGACAATAGTCTAAATGTGCTGGCTCCATACAGCACATGTTTATGTGAACACATAGTCACTGTTCTATTGCCAATGGCGGTTAGGATAGCTGATATCTGACAAACTGTAATGGTTGTCGTCTAGAGGAGAAGAAGTGGACCAAGGTGCAGCGTGGTAATTGTTCATCTTGTTTAATGAAGGTGAACACTCAAAATACAAAAACAACAAATGTGAAAAACCGAAACAGTACTGTCTGGTGCAGACACACAAAGACAGAACACAAAGGAAATAAAGGTCAGAACGTGACACAAACAAACATATCCTATGTTGAAGTTTGAACAGATCAGACTAAATTTTGAGTTGTATGATCTTAATATGATCAATATTTTTGTTTATGAGAATGTTCCTGCACAGTATGAAATGCAAACTTGTAGTGTATTTAAGGTTTTAAAAAATTAAGGTTTGTAATTTGCGCTTAATTTTTTAAAACTTGATTATCCCGAATGTCAAATGTATCAACCCCTTTAAAATATGTCCATTAATTAGAATCCCCAATCGTATTCTAATAATAATCTAATAATTTTATTTTGCTTAAGGTTTATTTTCCTGTAGTAGCAAACTGGCTCAAGTTAAGATCCTACATCTATAGCTAATCCTGGTCTCCCCATTCACAACTGTTGGTGAGAAGTCAAGAGGTGAGGCTGGAGGTACAGTGCCTTGCAAAAGTATTCATCCCCCTTGGCGTTTTTCATATTCTGTTGCATTACAACCTGTAATTAAAAATGTATTTTTATTTGGATTTCATGTAATGGACATAAACAAAATAGTCCAAATTGGTGAAGTTAAATAAAATAAAAGACTTGTTTCAAAAAAAATAAAAAAAAATAAAACGGAAAAGTGGTGCGTGGATACGTATTCACCCCTTTGCTATGAAGCCCCTAAATAAGATCTGGTGCAACCAATTACCTTCAGAAGTCACATAATTAGTTAAAGAAAGTCCACCTGTGTGTAATCTAAGTGTCACATGATCTCAGTATATACACACCTGTTCTGAAAGGCCCCAGAGTCTGCAACACCACTAAGCCAGGGGCACCACCAAGCAAGCGGCACCATGAAGACCAAGGAGCTCTCCAAACAGGTCAGGGACAAAGTTGTAGCTAAGTACAGATCAAGGTTGGGTTAAAAAAAAATATCAGAAACTTTGAATATCCCATGGAGCACCATTAAATCCATTATTAAAAAATGGAAAGAATATGGCACCACAACAAACCTGCCAAGAGAGGGCCGCCCACCAAAACTCACGGACCAGGCAAGGAGTGCATTAATCTGAGAGGAAACAAAGAGACCAAAGATAACCCTGAAGGAGCTGCAAAGCTCCACAGTGGAGATTGGAGTATCTGTCCATAGGACCACTTTAAGCTGTACACTCCACAGAGCTGGGCTTTATGGAATTGTCCAGAAAAAAGCCATTGCTTAAAGAAAAAATAAGTAAACACGTTTGCTGTTCACCAAAAGGGATGTGGGAGACTTCACAACTAAATGGAAGATGGTACTCTGGTCAGATGAGACTAAATTGAGCTTTTTGGCCATTAGGAAAACGCTATGTCTGGTGCAAACCCAACACCTCTCATCACCCCGAGAACACTAGCCCCACAGTGAAGCATGGTGGTGGCAGCATCATGCTGTGGGGATGTTTTTCATTGGCAGGGACTGGGAAACTGGTTAGAATTGAAAGAATGGTGGATGGCGCTAAATACAGGGAAATTCTTGAGGGAAACCTGTTTGTCTTTCAGAGATTTGAGACTGGGGCGGAGGTTCACCTTCCAGCAGGACAATGACCCTAAGCATACTGCTAAAGCAACACTTGAGTGGTTTAAGGGGAAACATTTAAATGTCTTGGAATGGCCTAGTCAAAGCCCAGACCTCAATCCAATTGAGAATCTGTGGTACGACTTAAAGATTGCTGTACACCAGCGGAACCCATCCAACATGAAGGAGCTGGAGCAGTTTTGCCTTGAAGAATGGGCAAAAACCCCAGTGGCTAGATGTGCCAAGCTTTTGGAGACATACCCCAAGAGACTTGCAGCTGTAATTGCTGCAAAAGGTGGCTCTACAAAGTATTGACTTTGGAGGGGTGAATAGTTATGCACGCTCCCCAAAAAATGTTTGGTCTTATTTCTTGTTTGTTTCACCCCAAAAATATTTTGCATCTTCAAAGCATGTTGTGTAAATCAAATGATGCAAACCCCCCAAAAATCCATTTTAATTCCAGGTTGTAAGGCAACAAAATAGGAAAAATTCCAAGGGGGTGAATACTTTTACAAGCCACTGTGAGGTCTTTGTCAGCGCCCCATTGATGGGCATTGCAGCGTAGATCAGCTCCTGGCCCCTCATCAAAGATACTAGTCGGTCACACACACACAGAGCACTGATTACAATATCAATTATGGTTATGATTAGCAAGGTAGAACCAACCTGATCGCTGCATTCACCTTTCTATTTCACTTCAGGTATCACGATATGTGAAGTGAAATAGAGTGGTAAATACAGCAATGACGCTGGTTCCACCAGGCTAGGTTAAGAAGGTGGATTGGGACAAAACTGTTTTGACCTTGAAACTGTGTCTTCCCTGTTCCATTTATAGGAATGCTCACAGCGAGGGCATGTCTGCGTGATGCTGAGGGTCCCCTTGCTGGTCTTCTCTATGTTGCATGTTCGGCTACAAATTGGACACCTCTCGAACAAATGCAGCAGGCAATCCCCTTAAACAATGTAATCTTATGAGTTGGTGTTGACTGGTAAGGCCTGTGACAGGGTGATACAGTAGAAAGCCAAGTGGTACATTGCATTGTGTTATGAAGAGAGGACAAAGCTTTTTGATAATGCCCTTCTCAACCAAAATGACTTTACTACTTGTATCTGCATGGCTGGGTAATTAAACTACTAGTATGTCAAACCGGGTAAGTTTTTATACAACTTTTCACATAACACACATTACCGATTAAGCCGTCTGTGTCATCAGGGCAGTAACTCGGGTCAATACCAGAGGCCTCATGATGGCATATCCTTTTCATAGGAGTCGAGGGAGACTCTGGCAACAACGGAGGAGGTGTCACATGTGTGCTTGTGTCGCATGGCACACTTTTATTCTGAGGTCTTGCCTGACAAGCTGTGAACAGTGAATTCAATTATTTTGGGAGGTCGCTCAACCATTGCAATCACATTGCTGGACATGTTATGATATCCATCTTTGCTCCTGGTAGGTCCAGGCATCCATTCATGACCAGGGGATCAGTTTGGCACCCCACTGTGCACTTTGTCTAACAGAAAAACAGGCTCAACAATTATCATTATCCCTCATTTATAAACATAGCTCAAGAAATAACGTAATCTCATTTTGACTGTCTACAGATTGGATTAGATTCAGGCCGGTAACGCAGTTACACTATGAAACTAACTGTGACATGTTTTGCTATGGCCCTGGGTTAGATTGGGTGTGTTGCTGCTAGTTACTACCATAGAGATGAATATTAGTTTACTAGAGGGACAATGTCATAAAACCTCAAAGTTCCAGGATGGGGTAAAAATGGCAGCCATATTGGTCAGGGAGAATTTCAAACCAGTCTAATTGGAATGAATGGCAGTAAAGGCATAATTCTGAATACAGGAAAATAAAAGTAAGGCATGATCCATAATAAATACAAATACAAACCCCTCCCAAAATATAATAATAATAATTGGTTGGGGACATGTGCCCCGCGTGCCGTGCGCCCCTGTTCGGTATTCCGGCCCTTATGGTAAGGTATGGCAGTTGCCATTCCCTAGCTCAACACCAACAATTTAAAATAGGCTACTAAAATCATTCCAATTTAATTTAAAGGCAAATGCAGTTTAGCGGTATTAGGGGCTGACTTTAGGACCATGCAGATGCCTAGGAGCAGGAGGGAAGGCTGTTTGTATGGGTGGCTGGCTTTATGGAGAGCACATCAACACAGCTGCAGGGACCACCGAGACTTTTTCTCAACACATTGCAGAGGTAAAGATGGCATTAGTAGATTAATTTGTCTAGGTAACTGCTGTTCGATTTGACATGAAACTAAACTTGAGTTTTATCCAGGTGCTGTGCTAGTGCGTAGCAAGCAGCGAATTATTGTATGTCATGTGTTTGTAGAATTTTAAGTCCCCTATTGACTGAGGTGAATGAAGCTACAGCAACAATGTGATAATGGCTAGTGTCAGTTTTGCTTGGATTAATTTAACGCCTTCTCAGAGGAACTCATGCTGTGTTATCTGTCCATCTATTATTCTCATCCAGACATCTCCTTTGCCTGGCCGCGATGTGGGAATTTGAACATGAAATGAGATACTTGCTGCTAATCTTGAGTATCTTGAATTATACATAATATAATACTGCAACTCAACCAAATCCTCTGCTACAATTGAACCTCTCATTTCAAAGTACTAAAAATATTCCTGCTGTTTTCAAAAAGACACATTTGAATATTACGTTGTTTAAAAAAATATTTGAAATGAAAAATCACTGAATCAACAAAATAACTTCATCCTCACTATGCAGGCGAAAACAAATTATTTTCAGACTCATTGCTGCAAATTTAAAGACACACTCCAGCAATTGTTTTATTTTTCCTGTTGATATCCCACGTCTAAATTATAGTTGTGACGATAAATCTTCCTACCATCACATCTAAGCCACTATGACACCAATGGCAATGAAACTTAGCATTTTAAATGATTGAACTATCAGAATAACTTCATGACATTTTTACGGATATCGTATAGTCTTGACCAATTAAAATGACATGAAAGCACGTGGCAGAGGTAAACAGCGGAAATGTATGGCTGTTGATTAACGTCAATGGAATGTTGGCGTATTGGCAGCTAATTTGGTTGACAAACTCCCTTACCAAAATGGCTGACCTTTGTACTGTCATAAAAAGGTTTGTGTCCATTCTAGTATTCAAATTCCTAATTCTATGATAGCTAGTAGCAGGCTATTATCTGAAGCTAGATAACAGCAGTGGGATGAGAGGCAAGCTACAAGCAAAGGAAGCTAGCTATAATTTGCTATGGCTGAAATCATTTGTGTAAACTGCTGACCTCGACACTTGCATGTAATTAGAGCACAAACAAAATAAGATAACTTACAATATGCAATGGGCATAGCTCATCTAGCTACTCTATACAGTCAAACTGGCTATCTTTTAGTTTCAGCACAAACAGCTGATAGTTAGCTTACATTTCCTCGACCAAGATCAACCATGACTTCTCAAAACACAAACTGTAGCTGATGAACCGAATTGCCATGCTAAGAAACAGTTAGCTATGTTAAATCTAAACCCAGCCAATGCACATGCAAGTAGCATTTGCTGTGCATTACAGTGTACACATGCATGCATTACAGTGTACACATGCATGCTAGCTAGCTAATTAGCTACATCAACACACCAGACAAACACGTCTCTGTTCAAGCATCCATATCAAATTCCAGCCCTAACTCCTGATCTCACACCTTGATCTGTTTCACCTGTCTTTGTGCTGGTCTCCACCCCGTTCAGGTGTTGCCCATCTTCCCCATTATCCCCAGTGTATTTATACCTGTGTTCTCTGTTTGTCTGCTGCCAGTTCGTTTTGTTCGTCAAGCCTACCAGCGGTTTTCCCCTTACTTCTGTCTGTTTCCAGTTCCTGTTTTCTAGTTTTGACCATTCTGCCTGCCCTGACCCTGACCGCCGTTCTGTACCTTGTCACACCACACTGGATTATTGACCCCTGCCTGCCCTGACCATGAGACTGCCTGCCGTGCTGTACCTTTTGGACTCTGATCTGGATTATTGACTTCTGTCTGACCCTGTTCTAGTAATAAACGTTTGTTACTTCGACACTGTCTGCATCTGGGTCTTCCCTAAAACGTGATACATGATACATTTATTCAGTACGCTCCCTGCTTTTGTCAATGCAATTTTCTTCATTACATTTTCCTCAAAGTTTGTGTTGACTGATCAAGTCAAGTTACTTTTCCGTTTTGATGTAGCCATCAGGAAGTAAAAAAACTGGAGGTGAGATCTATGGGAATTCCCCCGGAAATGTTTAGAGATATCTAGTTAAATAACGGGTTAAATTTAAAAAATATATATATTAAAATATCTTTCCTAATGCTTACTCAGCTAAATTATTTAGTACTTTGAGATTCACTAACAGGAATGATGTGCTTAATGTAAAGCAGCTGTTGAGATTCACCCCTTCCCCTCTTTAAAAGGAGAATCCATATGTTTTTGTTTTGCATGAAAGCAAATAGCCATCTCTATGAAGTAATACTGCTTCAAGGAGACCACCATCATCCCAGTACCCAAGAAAAACATGCCCAAATGACTATCACCCCATCTCACTCTCCCCAGTCATCAGGAAGTGCTTCAAGAGGCTGGTTATGGCCCACATCAAGCACAGCATGCCAGGCACACTGGAACCTCTCCAATTGCCTACCACGCCAACATATCACGGAAGAGGCCATTTCCATCGCCATGCAGACGTCTTTAATACAATCTGGACAAGATGAACAACTACAGTGCCTTCAGAAAGTATTCATACCCCTTGACTTATTCCACATTGTGTTGTGTTACAGCCTGAATTCTAAATGGAATAAATCTTTTTTTTTTTCTCGCCCATATACACACAATACCCCATAATTACAAAATGAACATGTTTTAAGACATTTTTGCCAATTTAAATGCAGAAATATATAATTTACATGAGTATTCACACCCCTGAGTCAATACATATTTGAATCACCTTTGGCAGCGATTACAGCTGTGAGACTTTCTGAGTAAGTCTCTAAGAACTTTGCACACCCGCATTGTACAATATTTGCACATTAGTCTTTTTTGAAATTCTTCAAGCTCTGTCAAGTTGGTTGTTGATCATTGCTAGACAACCATTTTCAAGTCTTGCCATAGAATCTTGGTAAGCAACTCCAGTGTATATTTGGCCTTCTGTTTCCGGTTATTGTCCTGCTGAAAGGTAAATTTGTCTCCCAATGTCTGTTTGAAAGAAAACTGAACCAGGTTTTCCTCTAGGATTTTCCTGTGCTTAGCTCTATTCAGTTTATTTTATCCTAAAAAAAATCTCCCTAGTCCTTGCTGATGACTAGCACACACATAAAATGATGCAGCCACCACCACGCGTGGTACTCAGTGATGTGTTGAGTAGGATTTGGCCCAAACATAATGCTTTGTATTCAGGGCATAAGGCATATTTCTTTGACACCATTTTTGCAGTTTTACTTTAGTGCGTTATTGCAGACAGGATACATGTTTTGGAATATTTTTATTCTATACAAGCTTCCTTATTTTCACTCTGTCAATGAGGTTAGTATTTTGGAGTAACTACAATGTTGTTGATCCATCCTCAGTTTTCTCCTATCACAGCCATTAAACTCTGTAACTGTTTTAAAGTCACCATTGATCTCATGGTGAAATCCCTGAGCGGTTTCCTTCATCTCTGGCAACTGAGCTAGAAGGGACGCCTGTATCTTTGTAGTGACTGGGTGTATTGATACACCATCTGAAGAATACGAACATAAAGTAAATGGCTCAGTAGAATAGAAAACATTTTAGCATACGTATAATACAGGAAGGCACAATTTATAGTCCAATATTTATAGTCCACGTGTTTTGGCCGGGCAATTGTTTAAAATGTTCAGTATTTAGCAATCATAATGAGTGTCTGGTAGCAGCAGTTGTGATGTGTGTGTAGCATGAATGTATATGTGAATGAGTGTGTGTGTGTGTGTGTGTGTGTGTGTATGTATGTATGGGGGTATGTGTGAGTGAGTGCATGTGAGTTAAGGTGCAGAGAATCAGAGTGGGTGGTCAGTCCAGTTCAAGTGTTAGTCTGGATTTAAAATGGATTAAATTGCGATTTTTTTTGTCACTGGCCTACACACAATATCCTGGAATTATGTTTTTAGACATAATGAAATGATGAAACGTCTTGAGTCAATAAGTATTCAACCCCTTTCTTATGGCAAGCCTAAATAAGCAGGAGTAAAAATGTGCTTAACAAGTCACATAATAAGTTGCATGGACTCACTGTGTGCAATAATAGTGTTTAACATGATTTTTGAATGACTACCTCATCTCTGTACCTCACACATACAATTATCTGTAAGGTCCCTAAGTCGAGCAGTGAATTCCAAACACATATTTAACCACAAAGACCAGGGAGCTTTTCCAACGCCTCGCAAAGAAGGGCACCTATTGGTAGATGGGTAAAAAAATTAAAAGTAAACATTGAATATCCCTTTAAGCATGATGAAGTTATTAATTACTGCCAGGCCACACTGCTTCTTGACAAATTGCTCGCTTAACCCCCAAACCAGCTGCACCACTGTGTCGCATGACACACCGTACATGTTACGTCCGTCGTTAGTGGTAGAATGACCGGACCAAGGTGCAGCGTAGTAGGCGTACATTTTCTTTATTAAATGTTCCACAAAAAAAACAATAAACAACACAATGAACGTAAAGCATCGGAGTGCAACACATGTAACAAACAAAGACAAGATCCCACAACCTAAATGTGGGAAAAAGGCATCCCGGCCGGTCAAACCCTCCCCTAACCCGGACAATTGTGAGCTGCCTCTTGGATCTCCCGGTTGCGGCCAGCTGCAACACAGCCTGGGATCGAACCTGGGTTCGTAGTGACACTTCTAACACTGCGATGCAATGCCTTAGACCGCTGCACCACTCAGGAGGCCTTTATCGTTATCGTTCCACAAAGTTGTGTTTTTAGGGAGTGATATTGGTCAGGTATATAAGGAGATAATCTGCAAATAAATGTAGTTTATATTCATGTTTACCAATACTGATACCTGTTACGTTTGTGTTCTGTCTAATTCTTTCTGCAAGCGGCTCAATTTCCAATGCAAACAGGAGGGGGGAGAGGGGACATCCCTGTCTTCTGCCCCTTTCTAATTACGAACATTTCAGGTTTACAATACAAAAATGTATATTTTGCATTGAAAGTCACCTTTTTGACAACATACGAGAACGTTCGTGGGAGGAGAAAATCCTTGTTTACCAATGGTGAAGTCCACCAGTGATGTAGTCAAGTCACTAAACCTTGAGTCCAAGTCAGGTCCCAAGTCCCTAGTATTTGAGTCCTTTATACTCTAGTCAAAGCAAAGTAAGGCTAGATTATTAATACAGTAGCTATATAACATGTATTGTTGTATCTAACATGTTGAATTATCCAAGGGAGACTTTCTGACAATAAAGTCCCCTCTGGTTGAGTCAAGTCCAGTCAAGAGTCAAAAAATCATGACTTGAGTCAATGTCAAGTCCGAGTCCTGGACTCGATTACAACATCACTGATGTCCACCATATTCAGCACCAATATCCGATAGTGTAATTACAAATCTCAGATAGTGTAATCCTAAAGTGTTTATTAGGATCTCTTATTGAAGATAGTGGCTTCCTTTTTATATATTGATCACGTACACACATTTTACCAGTTGTTTAAAGACACTGTTATGAATATGTAACATCAGGCTAGAGATGAACATAGTTTTTGTGTTTAATACAGTTATGTACATACTGTACTTTAGGGGTACAAAAATATATTTTTGGAAAAATAGTGGTTTTTAGACATATGTGCAAACTTGATGGAATAGGCCATTCAAGGAGTTGGTCTGATGGTGTCCTCTGATATCATCGTCCTCCCCCTTTGCTTACAGGAACAATAGAGGTACAATAGAGAACATAGATGTCATGATGTCATAACTGGACTACCTATTGAGATGTGCCTTTTGTTAAAACTTGTTATGGCTACATCCCGCTACCGGGATCGATATGCCAGCAGCCAGATAAAGTGCAGGGCGCCAAATTCAAAAAACAGAAATCACATAATTACAATTCCTCAAACATACTTGTGTCTTATATCATTTTAAAGGTATTCTTGTTGTTAATCCCACCAAAGTGTCCGATTTCAAATGTGCTTTTCAGCGAAAGCACTACAAACGATTATGTTAGGTCACCATCAAACCACAATAAGCACAGCCATTTTTCCAGCGAAAGATAGCAGTCAGAAAAAGCAGAAATAGAGATCAAATTAATCACTAACCTTTGATTATCTTCATCAGATGACACTCATAGGACTTCATGTTACACAATACATGCATGTTTTGTTTGATAAAGTTCATATTTATAACAAAAAATCTGAGTTTACATTGGCGCGTTACATTCACTAGTTCCAAAAACATCCAGTGATAGTGCATAGCCACATCGTTTCAACAGAAATACTCATCATAAATGTATGTAGATGATAATACAAGTTATACACATGGAATTATAGATATACCTCTCCTTAATGCAACCGCTGTGTCAGATTGCAAAAAAACTTTACGGAAAAAGCTAATCATGCAATAATCTGAGACGGAGCTCAGAACAATAGTCAAATTAGCCGCCATGTTGGACTTAACAGAAACCAGAAAATACATGATAAATGTTTCCTTACCTTTGATGAACTTCATCAGAATGCAGTCCTAGGATTCCCAGGTCCACAATAAATGCTTGATTTGTTCGATAATGTCTGTTATTTATGTCCAATTAGCTACTTTGGTTCGCGCCTTCGGTAAACAATTCCAAAGTCAGAAAGCGCCTCCACTATAACGTGACGAAATGTCCAAAAGTTCCGTAACAGTCAGTAGAAATATGTACTGAATCAATCTTTAGAATGTTGTTAACATACATCTTGAATAACGTTCCAACCGAAGAATTAGATTGACTTCAGAAGAGCGATGGAACGGACTTCCTACTCATGTGAAGGCGCATGGTGAATGCGTGATCAGCTCGTGGAAGTGATTACTCATTCCTGTCTCCTTCGGCCCCCTTCACATTAGAGTCATCAGACAAAGTTCTGTTGAATGTTGACATCTAGTGGAAGCCGTAGGATGTGAAAACTCATCTATATCTCGCTGCAATTTCAATTGAGAGCTTGGTTGAAAATCTGACACCTCAGAAACAATTCAAACAGGAAGTGGAACTTCTCAGGTTTTTGCCTGCCATATGAGTTCTGTTATACTCACAGACATAATTCAAACAGTTTTAGAAACTTCAGAGTGTCTTCTATCCAATATGTATAATAATATGCATATATTAGCAACTGGGACTAAGGAGCAGGCCGTTTAATATGGGCACCTCTGTGCACCTTTCATCCAAGCTACTCAATACTGCCCCTGCAGCCATAAGAAGTTAAAGGCACATTTGTGCCTATTGTTAAAGGCACAGCGCAGTCCAAATCGTGATTTCCAGCGTTTTGTATAGGCTGGAACAATACTGTGAAATTGTGAAAATGATGATAATGCCATTTTAGTGTATGAGCTTTTTTATTGGGCACAGGGGAGGGTACTGTTTTCTTCCCCCTGGTTTACATTTGCACTTTTATAAGTTTTACTATATAATTTCTTCCATCCTGTCCACATTTCCTAATCTGCTTGTATGCTTCTCCCCTATTTCAAGGCATACGGGTACTACCCTTCTGCACTACGCCTTTCCACACACTAACTTTTACTCTATCACATGTCAATATAGTCAACCATATAGAAATTTGCATCCTGTAGCACAAACTCCAAAAAGTTCTGTCACACTGTAAAGTCCATGGAGAATAAGAGCACCTCATCCCAGCTGCCCACTGCACTGACGCTAGGAAACACTGTCACCACCGATAAATCCACGATAATTGAGAATTTCAATAAGCATTTTTCTACCGCTGGCCATGCTTTCCACATGGCTATCCCTACCCCGGTCAACAGCCCTGCACCCCCCACAGCAATTTGCCCAAGCCTACCCCATTTCTCCTTCACCCAAATCCGGATAGCTGATGTTCTGAAAGAGCTGCAAAATCTGGACCCCTGCAAATCAGCCGGGCTAGACAATCTGGACCCCCTCTTCCTAAAATTATCCACCGAAATTGTTGCAACCCCTATTACTAGCCGATTCAAACTCTCTTTCGTATCGTCTGAGATCCCCAAAGATTGGAAAGCTGCCGCAGTCAGACTATCCTACCGATCCTCGACCTCGGCGATGTCATTTACAAATTAGCCTCCAACACTCTACTCAGCAAACTGGATGCAGTCTATCACAGTGCCATCCGTTTTTTCACCAAAGCCCCATATACTACCCACCACTGCGACCTGTATTCTTTCGTTGGCTGGTCCTCGGCTTCATATTCGTCGCCAAACCCACTGGCTCCAGGTCATCTATAAGTCTATGATAGGTAAAGCCCCACCTTATCTCAGCTCACTGGTCACCATAGCAACACCCACCCGTAGCACGCGCTCCAGCAGGTATATTTCACTGGTCACCTCCAAAGCCAATTCTTCCTTTGGCTGCCTTTCCTTCCAGTTCTCTGCTGCCTATGACTGGAACGAACTGCAAAAATCACTGAAGCTGGAGACTCATATCTCCCTCACTAACTGTAAGCACCAGCTGTCAGAGCAGCTCACAGGTCACTGCACCTGTACATAGCCCATCCAACAACCTCATCCCCATACATTTATTTATTTTGCTCCTTTGCACCCCAGTATCTCTACTTGCACATTCATCTTCTGCACATCTATCACTCCAGTGTTTAATTGCTATATTGTAATTATTTCGCCACTATGGCCTATTTATTGCCTTACCTCCCTTATCCTTCCTCATTTGCACACACTGTATATAGACTTTTTATATTGTATTATTGACTGTATGTTTGTTTATTCCTTGTGTAACGCTGTGTTGTTGTTTGTGTCGCACTGCTTTGCTTTATCTTGGCCAGGTCGCAGTTGTAAATGAGAATTTGTTCTCAACTAGCCTACCTGGTTAAATAAAGGTGAAATAAATAAAAATATATAGTCTGTCTAGCTGTCCTGCCCTATATCCACCATTCATAGTTATAATACTGGTAGGTGGATCGTTTGTCCAGATCTGCAATAGGCTAGCTAGCAATCATACCATAGATAAAAGCATTGAAAGCTGCATACATTTTCTATATGAATCCACAAGGCCAGGTGCATCATTGCGCATGAAAGAACAGTGAAGACATCAGACATGCAGCTCAAAAAGTTCCCCTATTTATCCTGTTTAGGGACAATACAATGATCCTACCTAAACTAGCCTACAACACCACAATGCAATTAGTAATTCCATTATTGTTTAGAAATGAGTACAACATGATACTCTAGGCTGCATTGAAATTGTGATTTGAACAACGGCGCAAAAGCCCTGTGATTTGAATGTTTCATTCCATTTGGATCAGTTGTGGCTCTACTCTCGACAGTTTATAAGGTTTAGAAAGGCACAGTAGCAGGCCAACCTGGCTGTATTTTTACTTCTGATACTGACATGCACTGTCTGTTGCGGATCATCATTCTCCCAAGTAGTCCTATAATACTGTGGCAACAAACGCTCCTGGCAGGCTCAGTTATTCAGGATAGCTTAATGTGTCTCCAATCCGAGTGGCTATTTCTCGCTTACTGTCCCTAGAATTTAACACTTCAATATAGCCTAAATATTTATAATTTAACTTTTAAAATGTACAGTATTACCCTTTATATGTGGCATAAACACAACCAAATATTTATTTAATAACCATCATATTCAAGTAAACTTGGATTCACGCAATGATATGTTGTGTGGTCCTCCCACACGCAGTTTATTGGGCTACAGATTAAATAAATTATGATGAACTTCACATGGTGGTGAAAGTGCACGGTGATGAGCTTGATGTGCCTTTCAATACATTTCGAGGGTCTCATTCTGGTGACATGATGATCTCCCACTTTTATCCATAATAATCTTATCATGTAGAATATACCCGCACTGTATCTGTGAGAAGGCCTAGAGTGCAAATGCAATGGAAAATCATTTAACTTGTATTTTTATTTTGTACATGGGAATTTAACAACAAAAGTACTTTTTATGTGCACTACGTATTTACGCACAGACTTTTATCCTCAACGAGTCAATTTGATGGAAACACAATGCTCATATTGTTTTTATGCAGATTTTAGAATATTCACATGAAAATCTGTCATGAAAATAGAAAATTGGATGTAAACCTAGATATTGTCACCCGAAAGACTGGCAAGTGCACTAGTCTAGTATCACTTTGATTATGCCTGCACATCATGATTCACCATTAGCCCCAAACATCTAAAGAATAAGCTACAGACCAGACAAAACAAGCCTGTAAGAATTGTACTTAAACTCCACCTTCATACTAATCTGGAGGTCCAGCATTTTAAAACCTGTTGGGGATGGGGGCGCTGTTTAGACTATTTATGCTAATTGGGTAATTTTTGAAACGGCTTCCCACAAAATCCTTGATCGTACAATATGCATATTATTATTATTATTGGATAGAAAACAGTCTATAGTTTCTATAGGAGTTGAAATTTTGTCTCTAAGTGGAACAGAGCCCATTCTACAGCAATTTCCCTGACATGGAGTCAGATTTGAGAAATGTTGGCCACTGTTCTGAAGTCAGTTAAAAGGGCACTGTCATTGCTATGACTATACGGACACTTCTTACGTCTTCCCCTGGATGCCTTTACGTGATGACGATTCCAATGGGGTCGATTGCGCGTTCACAGGCACTACAAATGAAAAAACCCTGAGGCTAGTCATTCTTTTGGAGCTGCGTCATGCGCCTAGAGGACACCGGCCCGCACCTGTTCCAAGCGTTAGTTTAGCCTGTTATATTTCTCCGGTCATCTTTTCACTCGTTATAGGAGTTAAAAACATCATAAGGTAGTTAATTTAAAGCGTTTTATAGCAATTTATATCCGTTTAGTGCGATTTTGGGACATTTATTTTTGAAACGATGTGAAAAGTTGGGCACGCTTTTCAGTTCATCCCGAACGCAGTTGGCATTTCCACATGGCAAGAGGACAGCTTTCCACCAAAAGACGCTTACTCCCAAGAAAGGATCCTTTGCCCAAGATACTGATGGAAGAACAGCTCAAGGTAGGACATTTTTATTATGATAAATCGTGTTTCTGTCGAAACATTTTAGTGGCTTAGGACGCCATGTTTTTTGACGTAGCTTCGCTTGGCGCAAACTGTATTGAAAAGTAAGGATAAATTAAAAAATGTAATTCCGCAATTGTATTAAGAATTAAATTGTCTATCAATCCCTGTCCACCCTATATTTTTTAGTCACGTTTATGAGTATTTATGTATAAGAGTAGATCACTGTCTAAGTGGCGCAAGGACATATTCTGACCAGCTGAGTTACATTTCACATTGTCTAACCATGATTTTGGTGGCTAAATATAAACATTTTCGATCAAACTCTATATGCATTGTGTAATATGATGTTACAGGAGTGTCATCTGAAGAATTCTGAGAAGGTTAGTGAAAAAATTAATATATTTTTGGCGATGTTGACGTTATCGCTCACTTTGGCTAGAATCAATGCTGGGCTGCTATGTGCTATGTGCTATGCTAATATAACGATTTATTGTGTTTTCGATGTAAGACACTTAGAAAATCTGAAATATTGTCTGTATTCACAGGATCTGTGTCTTTCGATTCGTGTATGCTGTGTATTTTTACGAAATGTTTGATGATTAGTAAGTAGGTAAACACGTTGCTCAATGTAGTTTTTCTATTCCATTTGTGACGGTGGGTGCAATTGTAACCTATGCCATCTACCTGAAATATGCACTTTTTTCTAACAAAACCTATCCCATACCATAAATATGTTATCAGACTGTCATCTGATGAGTTTTTTTGTTGGTTAGGGGCTATAAATATCTTAGTTTAGCTGAATTGGTGATGGCTACTGGTGTTGGTGGACAAATAAAAGATGGTGGATTATGCTAATGTGTTTTTAGGTAATAGATGTACATCTTTACATATTGTGTCTTCCCTGTAAAACATTTTAAAAATCGGACATGTTGACTGGATTCACAAGATCTGTGTCTTTCATTAGCTGTATTGGACTTTAATGTGTGAAAGTTAAATATTTAAAAAAAGTTTTTTTTTTGAATTTCGCAGCACTGGTTTTTCAGTGGGGGGGGGGGGGGGTGCCGCTAGCGCCACGCTGATCCTAGACAGGTTCATTTTAAGCAGCTAGCCTGGCTATCTGTTGAAAAAAAGAGTAGTATTAATTAAACTTGGTCTGGTCCATATAATTATCACAGACTCAGCCCCCAGGAACCTATCCAACAATGTTTCATTTGTTAGAGATGTCCACCAGCATAATACCAGAGCCCTAGACTCTAATATTTGTGACCCGTTTCAGGAAACTAAGCGTTTGTCATGGGTCACTACTTCACAGGAGTGCCGTTTGAATGTAAACTTTTTTTTTTAAATCTAAATGCGTTTTTTTTGTTGCATAAATGCCTTTTCGAGCATGGGAACTTTCATGCGCCTTAATAACAAACTTGTATGCCATCTGTAAATACAAATAAAATTGTTAAAATATGAGCCTAGATGGTTAAGCCACAGAAAAAGGAAGCAACCTTCCCGCTAGCCATGATTGGCTGAGATAATGAGTGGGCTGGACATACCGAAAGATGAGTTTGAATTGGTCTACCATATAGCACACTTCTGTCTATTTGAACTGGTCACCATGTCTACGTAATCCTGTCTAACACAGCTTTTATTTTTTATGTATTGCGTAGTATAACTGCATAAGCCTAATGTCAAATTAAAGTATACTATTAGCTAGCTAACGTTAGCTGGCTGGCTCGCTAGCTAACCTTACGTGTATGCTCTCCACTTTCTGGAGGACCGAGTTTTAAAATCAGTGGAATTTGAGTATGATAGCTAAGGAGATTACATTTTCAAACTAAGAGCAACCATGGCATCCGACAGGAGATGCATCCATCCATGATGTATACGGGTAAGATAGTCTAGCTAGCTCCATTTTCAGATATTACACGTTTCTAATTTTGACAGAAAGTGGTTTCATTTCAAGTTAAAGTGTACTGTTAGCTAGCTAACGTTAGCTGTCTGCTAGCTAGTTATAGTCGGTTTGCTAGCTAGTTATAGTCTAATGTTAGCTAGCTAACATTGAACCTGGTTGGTTAGTTACCTGCAGATTCCTGCAGGGTAGTAATGTCATGAGTTGGGATTATGGTTCATTATTTAGCTAGCTAGATACATGTCTTATTAACAAAACACTCCACTATGCAAGAATCCATTTCAATAGAATGTCACTGCAACAACTGTTGATAGAGGTACTAGCTGGTAAATTCACTTTGGCTATCTACTCCAATTTCAGACCACGGGTAAGATAGTCTAGCTAGTTACATTTTCAGATATTACACATTTCTAATTTTGACATAAAGTCTTTTCATTTCAAGTTAAAGTGTACTGTTGTCTAGTAAGCTAATGTTAGCTTGCTACATTTTCAGATATTACACATTTCTAATTTTGACATAAGGTCTTTTCATTTCAAGTTCAAGTGTACTGTTGGCTAGTAAGCTAACGTTAGCTGGCTGGCTCGCTAGCTAACGTTACATGTATGATATTATTATTCGTATCTGAGAGACATTTGCTTGACAAGTTATAGCCTAATGTTAGCTAGCTAACATTGAAACTTGTTGGTTTTGCTACCTGCAGATTCATGCAGGGTAGTAATGTCATGAAATAGGATTATGGTTCATTGTTTACCTAGCTAGCTAGCTACGTGTTTTAACAAAAGACTCTCATCTGAGTGTGCCAGAGCGCAGAATAACTGATGAATTTATGAACGCTCAACACCCATTGAATATGGCTGGTGTCAGTAAACGTCGGCAAAAAAGCTCATTAAATTGTTGCCAGCAGCACAGTTACAGTCACCAACGCTCTGGATAACATGAAAACAGCCTAACCAGCTTTGCCAGGGAGAGTGGGTGGTCAGAGTGGGGTGTTCTCTCATTTGTGTCTGGAAGTAGCTAGCAAGCTAGCCAATGTTAGCCAGTTAGCTTGGGTGCTTGACTGCCATTGTGAAGTTGGAACGTTTGGATCAACCCTACTCATCAGCCAAAGCGTCCAGTGAGTGCTCTGAACGCTCCGAGAGTGAAACACTCTGAATTTATGAACGGACAATCTGACAGCACAGTTGCAGTCACCAACGCTCTGGATAACATAACAGCCTAACCAGCTCTTCTAGGGCGAGTAATGTTCAGTAAGCTGTTCTCTCATTTGTGTCTGGAAGTAGCTAGCAAGTTAGCTTGGGTGCTTGACTACTGTTGTTGGTAGAGAACGCTCAGATCAACCCTTAAAGATGGGTGGGGCTAAAGCTTAAGAGCGTGTTTTCAAGCTATTTTCAAAACTCCAAACCTACAACCTAATTTTGACCAAAACTAACCGGAGAGATTACTGCTTCCAAGGTTTTATTTTTCCAAGCTATACGGAGGGTGCTCTAGCCAACAAACAGCAGAGACCTGAGGACACCATTTCAACCTGAAACTGAGCCAGATACAAATTCAATTAGATCTAAGGTGTGAAGTAAAAGGCCTTTACTAGAAATCTGCCTCCAGAAATAAAAGCTTCTCCCAAGTGGGTGTGACACCTACACCCCTTGCCTGCTGCACTGCTGCATGGATTCCACCTGGTGACCTGTTCACTGTCTGCCCTGGCCTGTCCTCCTGTTTGGTACAGGTACCTCCACCACACTCACCCCTCTCTCCCGAGCTTTCGCTCGCCTCCAGCACACACACACTGTTGGGGCGAGTGACTCAACTTACAATGGCTAGCACGAAGTCGTTATATATATTTTTTTCTTGTGCATTTTGCTATTTTGCTATTTGCCTCATGTCCTGCATACTTTGTTGACTACAAACGTTCTTTACCCAACCGTGGGACAGACTATGTTTGTTCCCACACTTGGGACTCTGACTCTCTACACAGACTTTTGGCCTCCCATCCTATTCTATCCACCTCTCGCCGGCTTTGTATTCATGTTTTCTGATGATATTGCTGTACAATATGATCTTGTTGCTATCTGATGCACATGCACTTTCCCATTGCTTGGAAGGCAGCCATAGATCGTCCTTTATTTAAAGGGGGAGATCAAGCTGATCCTAACTGTTATGGGCCTATTTCTATTTTGCCCTGTTTATAAAAAAGTGTTGGAAAAACTTGTCAATAAGCAACTGACTGGTTTTCTTGATGTCTATAGTATTCTCTCGGGTATGCAATCTGGTTTCCGCTCAGGTTATGGATGTGTCACTGCAACCTTAAAGGTCCTCAATGATGTCACCATTGCCCTTGATTCTAAGCAATATTGTGCTGCTATTTTTATTGACTTGGCCAAAGCTTTTGATAAGGTAGACCATTCCATTCTTGTGGCACGGCTAAGGAGTATTGGTTTCTCTGAGTGGTCTTTGGTCTGGTTTACTAACTACCTCTCTCAAGAAGTGCAGTATATAAAGTCAGAAAATCTGCTGTCTCAGCCACTGCCTGTCACCAAGGGAGTACCCCAAGGCTCGATCCTAGGCGCCACGCTCTTCTCAATTTACATCCCAACATAGCTCAGGCAGTAGGAAGCTCTCCTATCCATTTATATGCAGATGATACAGCTCGCCCATCCCCGGATAATGTGCTAAATGCCCTACAACAAAGCTTTCTTAGTGTCCAACAAGCTTTCTCTACCCTTAACCTTGTTTTATGAGGATGGTGGTGTTAAAAAATGTTGACCTATTTGTTAATCTGGGTTATCTTTCTATATCCTATTTTAATATTTGGTTAAGTCTTTCCCTACCCTTAACCTTGTTCTGAACACCTCCAAAACAAAGGTCATGTGGTTTGGTAAGAAGAGTGCCCCTCCTCTCACAGGTGTCATTTCTACCTCTGAAGGTTTAGAGCTTGATGTAGTCACCTCATACAAGTACTTGGGAGTATGGCTAGATGGTGCACTGTCCTTCTCTCAGCACATATCAAAGCTGCAGGCTAAAGTTAAATCTAGACTTCGTTTCCTCTATCGAAATCGCTCGTCTTTCGCCCCAGCTGCCAAACTAACCCTGATTCAGATGACCATCCTACCCATGCTAGATTACGGATACATAATTTATAGATTGGCAGGTAAGGGTGCTCTCAAGCGGCTAGACATTCTTTACCATTCGGCCATCAGATTTGCCACCAATGCTCCTTATAGGACACATCACTGCACTCTATACTCTGTAAACTGGTCGTCTCTGTATACCCGTCGCAAGACCCACTGGTTGATGCTTATTTTTTAAAACCCTCTTAGGCCTCACTCCCCCATGTCTGAGATATCTACTGCAGCCCTCATCCTCCACATACAACACCCATTCTGTCAGTCACATTCTGTTAAAGGTCCCCAAAACACACACATCCCTGGGTCGCTCCTCTTTTCAGTTCGCTGCAGCTATCGACTGGAACGAGCTGCAAAAAACACTCAAACTGGACAGTTTTATCTCAATCTCATCATTCAAAGACTCAATCATGGACACTCTTACTGACAGTTGTGGCTGCTTTGTGTGATGTACTGTTGTCTCTAACTTCTTGACCTTTGTGCTGTTGACTGTGCCAAATGATGTTTGTACCATATTTTGTGCTGCAACCATGTTGTGTTGCTACCATGTTGTTATGTTGTGTTGCTACCATGCTGTGTTGTTGTCTTAGGTCTCTCTTTATGTAGTGTTGTGTTGTCTCTGTCGTGATGTGATTTTATCCCAGGCCCCCGTCCCCACAGGAGACATTTTGCTTTTTGGTAGGCCGTCATTGTAAATAGGAATTAACTGACTTGCCTAGTTAAACAAAGGTTAAATAAATAAAAATAAAATATACCAGCAATGTTGAGTGGAACAAACTTCCACATAAACTCAAAGCCATACCAACCATAATCATTGTTTTAAAGAATATCAGAAGCTGGCTAATTTGTGAACAGTATAACCTTTTTTTTGTCTGTATCTCTGTAATGTGTATGTATCTATGTAATTGTATATGTATTTATGTATAAAATAGGGACCACAATGGATTTAGGCAGGGCTTTCTGGAGCTGGAGGCAGGGCTTTCTTCTATAGAGCTCAATTTTTATGGAATGGTCTGCCTACCCATGTGAGAGACGCAGACTCGGTCTCAACCTTTAAGTCTTTACTGAAGACTCATCTCTTCAGTAGGTCATATGATTGAGTGCAGTCTGGCCCAGGAGTGTGAAGTTGAACGGAAAGGCTCTGGAGCAACGAACCGCCCTTGCTGTCTCTGCCTGGCCGGTTCCCCTCTCTCCACTGGGATTCTCTGCCTCTAACCCTATTACAGGGGCTGAGTCACTGGCTTTGTCGTGCTCTTCCATGCTGTCCCTAGGAGGGGTGCGTCACTTGAGTGGGTTGAGTCACTGACGTGCTCTTCCTGGCTGGGTTGGCGCTCCCCCTTGGGTTGTGCCGTGGCGGAGATCTTTGTGGGCTATGCTCGGCCTTGTCTCAGGATGGCACGTTGGTGGTTGAAGATATCCCTCTAGTGGTGTGGGGGCTGTGCTTTGGCAAAGTAGGTGGGGTTATATCCTGCCTGTTTGGCCCTGTCTGGGGGTATCATCGGATGGGGCCACAGTGTCTCCTGACCCCTACTGTCTCAGCCTCCAGTATTTTTGCTGCAGTAGTTTATGTGTTGGGGGGCTAGGGTCAGTCTGTTATATCTGGAGTATTTCTCCAGTGTCCTGTGTGAATTTAAGTATACTCTCTCTAATTCTCTTTCTTTCTTTCTTTCTTTCTTTATTTCTCTCTCTCTCTCGGGGGACCTGAGCCCTAGGACCATGCCTCAGGACTACCTGGCATGATGACTCCTTGCTGTTCCCAGTCCACCTGGCCGTGCTGCTGCTCCAGTTTCAACTGTTCTGCCTGCGGCTATGGAACCCTGACCTGTTCACTGGACGTACTACCTGTCCCAGACCTGCTGTTTTCAACTCTCTAGAGACAGCAGGAGCGGTAGAGATACTCTCAATGATCGGCTATGAAAAGCCAACTGACATTTACTCCTGAGGTGCTGACCTGTTGCACCCTCGACAACTACTGTGATTATTATTATAAGACCATGCTGGTCATTTATGAATATTTGAACATCTTGGCCATGTTCTGTTATAATCTCCACCCGGCACAGCCAGAAGAGGACTTGCCACCCCTCATAGCCTGGTTCCTCTCTAGGTTTCATCCTAGGTTTTGGCCTTTATAGGGAGTTTTGCCTAGCCACCGTGCTTCTACACCTGCATTGCTTGCTGTTTGGGGTTTTAGGCTGGGTTTCTGTACAGCACTTTGAGATATCAGCTGATGTAAGAAGGGCTATATAAATACATTTGATTTGATTTGATGATTAAGTCCCCGACTTTATTGTGCAATCCCTGTGTGTATTTTTTTAACTGGCAAATACAATCTATAAAATATTCCAAACTGTGCAGCAGCAATTTGATTAATGGAAAAAGACATATGTTACAAAACACCAAAAAGTTGATTGACATTCGGAGATTGTCAAGCCAAGCCTTCAATACTGGGTAGACCTACAAGGTAGGGAGGGATGTATTTTCTGTTTGTCGAGATTAACATAGTCTATTTATTGTGGTGTTGAAAACACAAACCATGATATTGAAGAGAAAATGGCGCTGACAGAGGGCTGCCGTGCTTCTAGCTCTTAGGAAACTTGAATTCACAAGCATTTCGCTACACCCACAATAACATCTGCTAAACATGTGTATGTGACCGTGTTGAAGCCCAAAAGTCGGTATGCTTTGTTAAATTGGTTGTGTGGTGCATTGGCACAGAAACCTTTTGGTGGAAAATATGTTGCACAGATTTTAAATATACTGAACAAAAATATAAATGCAACATTCAACACTTTCAAAGTTACAGTTCATATAAGGAACTCAGTCAATTAAAATAAATAAATGAGGCCCAAATCTATGGACTTCACATTACTGGGAATATATATATATGCATCTATTGGTGATATTTCTTTTTTTTTAAAGGTAGGGGCGTGGATTAGAAAACCAGTCAAAATCTAAACACGCTGTCGTACACGTCGATCCAGAGCATCCCAAACATGCTCAATGGGGGACATGTCTGATAAGTATACAGGCCATGGAAGAACTGGGACATTTTCAGCTTCCAGGAATTGTGAACAGTTCCTTGCGACATGGGGCCGTGTATTATCATGCAGAAACATGAGGTAATGACAGCGGATAAATGGCACGACAATGGGCCATAGGATCTTGTCACGGTATCACTGTGTCTTCAAATTGCCATCCATAAAATGCAATTGTGTTCGTTGTCTGTACCCTAACCCCGCCGCCAACCACTCTGTTCACAACGTTGACATCAGCAAACTGCTCGCCCACACGACACCATACATTGTGTTGTGTGACAAAACGGAACATTTTAGAGGGGCATTTTATTGTCCCCAGCACAAGGTGCACCTGTGTAATTATCATGCTGTTTAATCAGCTTCTTGATATGCCACACCAAACATATAAACCAAAAAAAAAATGTGTATACAACATTTTAGAGAAATAAGCTTTTTGTGTGTATGGCACATTTTTGGGATCTTTTATTTCAGCTCATGAAACATGGGACCAACACGTTAGATGTTGTGCTTATATTTTTGTCCACTATAATTATAACTATGGCATCAAAATGTTGAAAATCTGATTTCCCCCTAGCTGATAATTGTCTGCAGCCAGCTCTGATCGTGGTGCAGGCCTAATGAAACAGGCAGGGAGAGTGAGCACATCCGTGGTGGTTGGCAAACTCTACCCTCCAGGTTGTAGCCCTGCGTGGCATCGACTTTGCCACAACAGTTAGATTGGACCAGCCCCCCCCAAAAAATCATTTTGACCTGTCCCTAAGAAGCTATTTTTGTTTATTTTGAATTGAAAATAATCACAGTAAGGTACTTAATGTCACCCAGAAAATATTTGATATTGAGATTTTAAAAAACAAATGCATTGGGCCTTTGAGTAAAACAGGTGATAAATCATCTGAAAACATGACTGGAATGCAAGTTTAATTTCAGAACCAGAGCATTGCAAAAGGTACTGGGTTGTACTTTCCAGAATATTTTTCCTTCAAGATGCTTATGGTGAAACAAAGGCATTAAGGAATAATGATATAGCTGACAAACAAAATTCATTTATTACATTTTGGCAAAATTGTAAACACAACACTATACTTACTGCACATGCATATACTGTACACCACACACCAGTACATATCTTATTTATCATTACAATCATGAGTTTAGCATTTCTTTATAGCACTTTCAAATCAAATACAATTCTAAGCTTGAGTTTACAGCGCACCGATGATGCAATATCAAAGTGGCAAGCTTTCTAGCTCCCAATAATAGTAACAAAATCAAATCAGCCCAAAATATACAGCTTTTTAGAGTACAAATAATGCTACAAAATCATATCATCAAATCAATAAACTGAGTAAGCAGTTAGATAAAGAGTGTTTCGTTAAAGCACACACTTGTTTCTTTGGCAGTTATGTTGGAGAATGTTATAATTAGCCATAACAAAGAGAATGATGTTTTACTTTTCAAATCCATGATCAACATTAATTATGTTTTAACAGTTTTTTGGAAAAATGACACAAGTATTCTTGATTTATCTCAATGATGTAGGGAGAATGGATACATGCTTTTCTTTCAAGCTAGAATCCTTAGTTGCTACATACATTTTTGACTTGTTGAAGAATATAATTTATAAATGCCTCATGAACTTAGTTCAACTGTCGTACCCCATCAGAACAAAGTATACCCTTGTTTTACTCCCATGTTTGTAAATAACGTACATGTAAACAAACACGGTATTGATATCAAACTCTACATTTGATATCATGGATGGTCAGTCCTTGCTTCCATAGCTCTGTCTATGTATTTGAGTGTTACCTTTCTCCAGCCCCATCCCTTAACTTTTTAGCAAAACAGGGGAAGGGATAGCACTTAATTTATTATTTGCCTTTCTTTCTTTCTTTTCTTTTTTTGGGGGGGTATATATCCTTTAATATTGCAGATATATTGTAGGTTCTATCAATTTAATTGTTTGTATCATTTCTAATCCCCTCATAAAAAAACATCTCTATACCTTTTCCCCTCTAACCCTACCATCCCTACCCTGATTGGATTAAACTAGCAAACAACAATACTTATACTACTACTTACAGCTATTTTCGCTCACATCTACACTACCTGTAGTTAAATAGTTATACATATATCGCTAATTTCCTCTTTCTTCAAGTGCTAGGTCTTCACCCACAGTGGCTAATCCAGCATTCATTCTGCCCTTAACTACAACCCTCCGATGTCCACAGGGATAACGCTTAGTTATTGTTTCAATTAAGGATTTTAGCTTTAAGGCTTATTTGTCCCCCTAAAAATGAATAGCACATTGTTAGAGCTTTGAAATTAATCACGTGTGTTCCCACATCACCTCCACACAAGTGGTACCTTGAACTGCATTCAACTCCCTCCATTATACTCATTAATTTTGTTTTTTTGTTTTCAGGAGATCCAGGGTTATACAGATGCAGTATCTTAATTTGACCCTGCTTCTCACAGCAGGCAAATAATCCTGCAGCAACAGGAAATGTGAATTATTATGAAGATTATAATAAATTGACATTTTTGTCGGGGTTGATACATTTTTCATTAGGAAAAATCAAGTCTGACATTTTTAAAGTGGAAATTACAAATATTAGAAGCCTTTGTAAACCTTGAATACACTTCACTAAACAGAGTGATACAATTAAGATAGCAGATCTGTACATGCAGACCATTAGGCTTACTTTTACTCTTACAGGTGTTCATATTTGCGTAGTAAAACGTAATAGTCTGATGACCACTGGGATTGGAGAAACACATGTAAGATCACCCGGGACACCTGTGTCTGTCTGACATTAACGTATGATTACATATATTTTTCAGGGTTGAAATCAGCAATGTAACATGTAGCCAGCCAGGGTTTATGAACTGATACACAAAACAATGTTGGAGTTTTTATTTTATTTTTATAATTAAAATTATTATTTAAAATTCTTACAACCAATAGAATGTTATGTTTATGGGGGATACAACCATCCCTACTCTGTAGATTTTGCTGCGAAGAGACAGAATCGTTCGATCACTTGTTTTGGTACTGTCCATATGTAGCTTTTTGTTGGTCGCAGGTTCAGGAATGGCTGAAAAATCACAACATTTACTTGAAGCTATCTTTGCAAATAGCACTGCTGGGTGGTCAGTCAATCAATAATATAATAGTACTTTTAGTAATGCTGGATGGTTTTTAGAGATAGATGGGAGACGTTGATGGTAGCTGAAGGGTAAAAACTGTTTTTATAACTAATGTAAAAGGTACCATGTACCGTGTCCCGTGTCCATAAAATGTTTATAGTATGTATAAGCTGGAAGTAGAAGCCTAAGTATTGTTGTCCATAAGTTTACTCCAATTAGGGGAGGGGAGGTAGGGTTAGGGGAAAATAATAAAGGAAAATATATAAAAAAAATAAGAAATAAATATTTGGGGGATTGGAAATAATGCAAACAACTACATTGATAGAAGCCACAAAATATCTGAAATATTAAAGCTGATCTACCACCTAAAATCATTTACAAACATTCAAATAAAACACCTAGCATGTATTCAGTATTTTACTCCAATTTCCTAAATGTACATTATATTACATTTCTGCTCCTGTTCCCAATCTAGTACAGGAACCGTCTCACAACAGTGACTACAACCATATAGGTCATGTATCTCCATCCTGCGCAACTGCACTACAGGGAGCGATCAGAGTTGGCTGGACTGTCTATAGTAAATACAGACACTCAGGCATTGAGGGAGCCACAGTCAGCCACCTGTAGACATCTGGCAGGAAAAATACAATGGCACAGATCATCCATAACTCTCTGGCACTATAACTATCCGTAGTAAAAAGCTGCAAAGCTTACTCATATTGACAGAGCTTACTCATATCTCGATTGCTACTAGCTAGAAATTATTGAAACTAAAGTGGGATTCTCATTACAGTATTAGTTAATTGCACACATTCCCCTTTTATTCAGGATCTGTAATGTTAAGGAGCAATTTGAAAGAGACTCAGCCTGGGCTGGGACCATGACTCATCATGAGGTGTGGATGTGTAGAAGATGATCCACTCTTTCAATAATGCAACGACTTGAACTAATTTTCGCTGCGTGGTGAACCACTTTGAATCAAAGGCCAGCATCCTAAAATCCCCACTTCTCCAAACATTGTTAATGGATAATTTTATCCGTTAATCCAGATATTAACACAAACGTTAAACATCTATGGGCATTTGTATACTCTGGTTGTTTTTGTTGAATACCATTCAGCCACAAATTAATGGATCACTAACTCCGGTTACCCCACCCATTCCAACTTTCTCACGTGGCCCAGAACATTCAAATTAATCTCTTGGCAAAGTGGAGGTAAAATGATAGCAAAATATCCTATGCTCTGAGCTGGGGCTTTTGTGCAGAACAAATGGTGCTGCTGTACAGTGTTGTCCCTGAGTCAAGGGGTAGAACTTTTTAGCTTTATATTTTTTTTTATATCAAACTTAGAAATGTGTTGTTTTCACATATGTAGACACTGGTATTGTGCTTGGAATAATGAAAATTAGGTTGAAAAGTGGTGAAATTGCCCTTTAAAGGCAGTCAGTGCGCTCTCTCTGAACATCATGTTATTCCTCTTTCCCTCTGAGTGTAACAACCTAATGAGAAGCGTACCTAATGAAATGCACTAACAAGAGCAGAGTAGCCCTGCAGTGATCCTTGGGAGTGACCCATAACACTCTGCAGAGGAGTTTGGTGTTGATTATGGTTTTTACAATCAGCCAAAAACCCAGAATCCTAAATTATAATACTGTTAATTGCCTGAATCTTTTCATTCTGCAATAGGTGATAGTGCTTATTCAATGGTAATGATATGGATAACTTTTCCATTCTAATGCATCCTGCAATACCATAAAGCAGGGTTTTTAAAACTTTTTCAGCTCGAAACCCAAGTCAGAAATTGACCGTCCTCATGTTACTCAAATCATCCTTCACCAACTCAAATTAAAAGAAGAATTACTGTATATACGTAGATGTATAATGCCCAGGACCCACTTTGAGTCCCAACCCATAGTTTAAGAAACCTTGCCCTAAAGGGCTTGATATGTTACCAAAATTTGTTTGGATTGGCGAACGAAGAATACTCACTTCCTCATGTTAAAACAAGCTTGTTTTATCTACAGCACTGTGTGATTAATTCCTGCCTCATTCATCTCAGGTTGCCCAGGTGTGGCTTTGATCTCAGTTTGCCCAGATGTGGAGTTGGTCTCAGATTGCCCAGGTGTGGAGTTAGTCTCAGATTGCCCAGGTGTGGAGTTGGTCTCAGATTGCCCAGGTGTGGAGTTGGTCTCAGATTGCCCAGGTGTGGAGTTGGTCTCAGATTGCCCAGGTGTGGAGTTGGTCTCAGATTGCCCAGGTGTGGAGTTGGTCTCAGATTGCCCAGGTGTGTTGATCTCAACAAAGCTTGTGTCTTTCCTCTCTTCCTTCAGGTGATCCAGATCCTTCCTCTCTTGGGCTGAGGAGGTGTCTTTGCTCTGCCACTCTGTCACTGTGTCAGTGCAGGTCACTCTCCTTGCCCCCTGTTTGGTCTCGTTGCTAGTCTGTTGGGAGGTGCGTGGGTCCCTGGCCATGCTGTACCCGGTTTGGTTCATGGAGAGTGTACAGTGGGCCTCCTGCCTCTGGCACTGGGAGAGCCCGCGGAATGCTGAACGGAACTTCTGAGACATCAGGTTGTACACTACAGGGTTGATGGCACTGTTGGCATACATACAAATCCGACAGAACAGTACAAACCAGGCGTCCAGGTAAGGTGTGTCAACGAAGGAGTTAATAAGGACCAAGGTCCGGTAGGGCATCCACAGTAAGGCGAACAGGATCACCACCACTGACAGCATCTTAGTGACCTGAGGGAGAGACAGGAGAGGTGAGACCAGGGAAGACGTGTTGCAGTATTATTAACACAATTTGGTGTTTATCTGTGTGAGGCTTGGTTTAAGCAAACATACACACTTTGGCCACTCTCAGCCAGAGTGGATTGGGTCTACGAGGCCCCAGAGTGACTTAGGGAGAACAGGCCCCCATCTGAGAGCTAGGCATATCCTCAAAGAAATCAGAGAGAGAGTACTGTAGGATCACTCAGCCCCTGGCTTTGTGACCATGGTGACAGCACACAGGCAGACATTCCAGAACCCCGGTGAGACAGATGGAAAGAACCACCGTAACCACCACTCATTAGCCTTATCACTCCCAAACAATGGCACAGGCTTTCTTTTATCCCCTGCTCACCTTTCTGTCTGTATGAATTTTAAACATAACTGTGTTGTTGAAGCATGGCCACCTTTTTTTAGTCTTCCTACGTTTGATCATGGCAACACAAAAGAGGCAGGTTGACATTTATTGGGATGAGTCTTGTCCTTGAGTCAGAACTGAGCAATTTCCGCTAGATGGGCCAGCTCCAAAGTAAAAATGGGCTATTATTGTAAAAATGTATGGAAATAAAACTGAGCTTTTTGGTCTTAATTTAAGGTTAGGGTTATGCATTTGGGTTAGCAGTGTGGTTAAGGTTAGGTTTAAAATCAGATTTTATGACTTTGCTGCTGTGCCAGCTAGTGACCACACTGCAGAGCTGCCTCCAGAACAAAAACGCTAACCTGCACAAAAAAGGGGCAGTTGATAAACCTATCATACACAACCTATTTAAGCTTAATGCTATTCGAGATAAGGTACGCTTGTTAAACAGCAATCCTGGTTGAAATAAAGAAATTCATGATACAACAAAGTGTTTAATTGAGGGGAGAGAAGCATGGAGGTGGAAGCTTTAATTTTCCAACGGTGAGATAATGACACTTAATGCATCACCAGTAGAGGGATTATCAACATGAAGCCACAAACAAAACAGACAGCTTCAGGTTTGCATTAGGTTGAATACAGAACTCCAGTTTACCTTTGGATACACTATAATGATAATCACTGGTCTAGCTAATAGTGCAGAAAGAGTCACCCTTTGCAGCATCCTTTCTTATTAGGTACATTGGGAGATTGTCGACAAAAATCATATACTTATACTAAGGCCTTGATTAAATCAGATCGAGCGTTAACCTGAGTTAGCCAACAACCGCATGTTTTGGCGCTCTTGGAGGTGTATGAGCTAACAAATCAGTGAGCGGCTGCTGGTGTGTCAAAAACCACTCCCTTCCTATTATCCCTACCACGTTAGAAGTTCAAAAGGGCAATAGAAAGTGTAGGCTCTATTAAGTATAGAAATAATGACAGACTTATGCATGTGTTAGTGTTAATTTCGATGGGGGTATTTATAGCCTATCAGTCTAATCGAGGTGTAGACAATATAACGTGTAATGCGGTTGCATGAACTTACGGGATGGGATTTGAAGGATATAAAGTTGGGTGTAGTTTTGTTGCATCCAATGGCAATGTCCGTCATTTGTGGATTTGACAGCTCTATGTCATGGTTCCACTGTCCACAGAGGGCAGCAGAGACTGTCCTAGAGACATTAATGACACTCAGGTGTGTCCTATTTACTCATTATGATTTCCCTGTTAAAACAAGTGTTTTTTCTGTTATCCTTTGCTGAAGCTTGAATTGTGTGGTATGTGCATTTGTCTCCTGAGTGATTTTGAGACTTAGTGTTTGTTGTTTTCCCAGTGTTACTGTGATCCTTCCGTTACCATTTCTAAGTAAAGTACTATGTTATCCTTAACCATTGATTCGTCAGCTGGTCTCTTCACCTCATCATGTCACAGCAAGCCTACAGCACCTGGCGTTCCCAAGCAGTCTCCCAACCAAGTACTAACCAGGCACAACCCTGCTTAGCTTCCAAAATCACACCAGACAGGGCTTATGGCCATACCAGCCTGAATATGCCAGATCTCGGTATATTCATGCAATTCCAGTCTTATTACATGACTGAAGACATTAGCAGAATAAAAAAAATGTATACCACCATTATTCTGAGCTAATAGTCGGCGGTTCAATTAATAGACCTACTCTATTTAATGACAATAATATAATAATTAAGATAAAATCACCAATGTCTCTAGTAAAGGAATTTTGTAGCCTATGTTTATTTTCTCGTTTTGACGCTGTCGCTGTTTGCAAATAATTACATCTGAGACATCGTATGATCCTAAGCATTGTAACCTACCTTCAAAACTTACCCTTACACCCCAGACAGAGCCCCGACAGGGGGTGGTTCTACTAAGCTGACATATGGAATTGTTTTAAGATGGTCATACCATGGATCATTTAGAATTTTAGGACACCTGTAGGTATCAATAAAAAATATATATACAGTTGAAGTCGGAAGTTTACATACACTTGGGTTGGAGTCATTAAAACTTGTTTTCAACCACTCCACAAATTTCTTGTTAACAAACTATAGTTTTGCCAAGTCGGTTAGGACATCTACTTTGTGCATGACACAAGCAATTTTTCCAACAATTATTTACAGACAGATTATTTCACTTATAATTCACTGTATCACAATTCCAGTGGGTCAGAAGTTTACATACACTAAGTTGACTGTGCCTTTAAACAGCTTGGAAAATTCCAGAAAATTATGTCATGGCTTTAGAAGCTTCTGATAGGCTAATTGACATCATTTGAGTCAATTGGAGGTGTACCTGTGGATGTATTTCAAGGCCTACCTTCAAACTCAGTGCCTCTTTGCTTGACATCATGTGAAAATCAAAATAAATCAGCCAAAAAAATGTGTAGACCTCCACAAGTCTGGTTCATCCTTGGGAGAAATTTCCAAACGCCTGAAGGTACCACGTTCATCTGTACAAACAATAGTACCCAAGTAGAAACACCATGGGAGCCTTCATACCGCTCAGGAAGGAGACACGTTCTGTCTCCTTGAGATGAATGTACTTTGGTGCGAAAAGTGCAAATCAATCCCAGAATAACAGCACAGGACCTTGTGAAGATGCTGGGGGAAACAGGTACAAAAGTATCTATATCCACAGTAAAACTCCAATATTGACATAACCTGAAAGGCAGCTCAGCAAGGAAGAAGCCACTGCTCCAAAACCGCCATAAAAATGCTAGACTACGGTTTGCAACTGCACATGGGGACAAAGATCGTACTTTTTGGAGAAATGTCCTCTGGTCTGATGAAACAAAAATATAACTGTTTGGTGCTTTGCTGCAGGAGGGACTGGTGCACTTCACAAAATAGATGGCAGCATAAGGAAGGGAAATTATGTGGATATATTGAAGCAACATCTCAAGGCATCAGTTAGGAAGTTAAAGCTTGGTCGCAAATGGGTCTTCCAAATGGACAATGACCCCAAGCATACTTCCAAAGTTGTGGCAAAATGGCTTAAGGACAACAAAGCCAAGGTATTGGAGTGGCCATCACAAAGCCCTGACCTCAATCCCATAGAAAATTTGTGGACAGAACTGAAAAAGCGTGTGCGAGCAAGGAGGCCTACAAACCTGACTCAGTTACACCAGCTCTGTCAGGAGAAATGGGCCAAAATTCACACAATTTATTGTGGGAAGCTTGTGGAAGGCTACCCGAAACGTTTGACCCAAGTTAAACAATGTAAAGGCAATGCTACCAAATACTAATTGAGTGAATGTAAACTTCTGACTCACTGGGAATAAATCATTCTCTCTACTATTATTCTGACATTTCACATTCTTGCAATAAAGTGGTGATCCTAACTGACCTAAGACAGGGAATTTTTACTTGGATTAAATGTCAGGAATTGTGAAAAACTGAGTTTAAATGTATTTGGCTAAGGTGTATGTAAACTTCTGACTTCAACTGTATATTGGATGAAACTTTGAATTAAGACTTAATGCTATTAGCCCTGTAACAGTCCTGACCTGTTTTATGTTGTTTTTATGTGTTTATGGTCAGGGCGTTAGTTTTGGGTGGGCAGTCTATGTTATCTGTTTCTATGTTGGTTTTGGGTTACCTGGTATGGCTCTTGATTAGAGGCAGGTGGTTTGCATTTTCCTCTAATTAAGAGTCATATTTAGGTAGGGTATTCTCACTGTTTGTATGTGGGTGATTGTCTCCTGTGATGTCTTCGTTGTGTTCGATGTTATTCACTCTCGGGGCTGTTTGGCTGTTCGTACGTTTCGATGTAACGTTCCTGTTCGTGAGTTTACGTTTGTCGATGTAAGTTTATGTTCAGGTTCCGTTCGTTACGTTTTGTTATTTTGTAAGTTTTGAAAGTGGTTTGTTTTGTTTAGTGGCCGTCGTATTTGTAATAAAGATGGCTTATTTCCCTGACTCCGCATTTTGGTCTGAAGATCCTTCTCTCCTCACCTCATCTGAGGATGAGGAAAGCGACAGCCTTAACAGAATCACCCACCAACAAACAGAGACCAAGCGGTATGGGAATGCTCGACGGAGCAACAAGAACTTCTGGACTTGGGAGGAGATCTTGGACGGTAGAGGACCTTGGGCTCAACCAGGGGAATATCGCCGTCCAAAGGAGGAATTGGAAGCAGCGAAGGCTGAGCGGCGCTGGTATGAGGAGGCAGCGCGACGACGCGGTTGGGAGCCCGTGAGTCAGACCAAAAAAATTCTTGGGGGGGGGGCACACGAGGAGTGTGGCAAAGCCGGGTAAGATACCCGAGCAAACTCCCCGTGCTTACCGTGGAGGTAGAAGGCGTCGTACTGGTAAGAGACCGTGTTATGCGGTAGAGCGCACGGTGTCCCCAGTACGCGTGCTTAGCCCAGTGCGGGCTATTCCACCTTGCCGCACTGGGAGGGCTAGGTTGGGCATCGAGCCGAGTGCCATGAAGCCGGCCCAACGTATCTGGTCTCCAGTACGTCTCCTCGGGCTGGTGTACATGGCACCAGCCTTACAGGTGGTGTCCCCGGTTCGCCTGCATAGCCCAGTGCGGGCTATTCCACCTCGCCGCACTGGCAGGGCTACGGGGTCCATTCAACCTGGTAGGGTTGGGGAGGCTCGGTGCTCAAGAGCACGTGTCCTCCTTCACGGTCCGGTAGACCCGGTGCCACTTCCATGTACCAGTCCTCCGGTGGCAGCCCCCCGTACCAGGCTGTCTCTCCGGGTTCTCTCTCCTGCTGTTTCCTCCTCTCCAGTGCAGCCGGTGCCTAGACCACGCACCAGGCTGTCTCTCCTTCTCCTCCCTACAGAGCTATCCGTCTCCCCAGCGCCATCTGAGCCATCCGTCTTCCCAGCGCCATCTGAGCCATCCGTCTTCCCAGCGCCATCTGAGCCATCCGTCTCCCCAGCGCCATCTGAGCCATCCGTCTCCCCAGCGCCATCTGAGCCATCCGTCTCCCCAGCGCCATCTGAGTCATCCGTCTGTCAGGAGCCTGCAAAGCCGCCCGTCTGCCATGAGCCTGCAAAGCCGCCCGTCTGCCATGAGCCTACAGAGCCATCTGCCAGACAGGAGCCGCTAGAGCCGTCAGCCAGACAGGAGCCGCTAGAGCCGCCCGCCAGACAGGATCTGCCAGAGCCGCCAACCAGACAGGATCTGCCAGAGCCGCCAACCAGACAGGATCTGCCAGAGCCGCCAACCAGACAGGATCTGCCAGAGCCGCCAACCAGACAGGATCTGCCAGAGCCGCCAACCAGACAGGATCTGCCAGAGCCGCCAGCGAGCCATGAGCAGCCAGAGCCGTCAGAGAGCCATGAGCAGCCAGAGCCGTCAGAGAGCCATGAGCAGCCAGAGCCGTCAGAGAGCCATGAGCAGCCAGAGCCGTCAGAGAGCCATGAGCAGCCAGAGCCGTCAGAGAGCCATGAGCGTCGAGAGCCGTCAGCCTGCCATGAGCGTCGAGAGCCGTCAGTCTGCCATGAGCGTCGAGAGCCGTCAGTCTGCCATGAGCGTCGAGAGCCGTCAGCCCGCCATGAGCGTCGAGAGCCGTCAGCCTGCCATGAGCGTAGAGAGCCGTCAGTCTGCCATGAGTGTCGAGAGCCGTTAGCCTGCATGGACCTGCCAGAGCCGTCCAGCCAGGACCTGCCAGAGCCGTCCAAACAGGACCTGCCAGAGTCCTTCAGCCGGGATCTGCCCCTTGTCCCGGTGTTGCCCCTTGTCCCGGTGCTGCCCCTTGTCCCGGTGCTGCCCCTTGTCCCGGTGCTGCCCCTTGTCCCGGTGCTGGTCCTTATCCTGGTGCTGCCCCTTGTCCCGGTGCTGCCCCTTGTCCCGGTGCTGCCCCTTGTCCCGGTGCTGCCCCTTGTCCCGGTGCTACCCCTTGTCCCGGTGCTGCCCCTTGTCCCGGTGCTGGCTGTTTATTTAGGGGAAAGTAGTTTTAGGGTGGTCAGTGGAAGGGGTAGACAGAAGAGGGGAGTGACTATGGTGGTGTGGGGACAGCGTCCTGAGCCGGAACCACCACCGTGGTCAACTGCCCACCCGGACCCTCCCCTGGACTTTGTGCTGGTGCGCCCGGCGTTCGCACCTTGAGGGGGGGGTACTGTAACAGTCCTGACCTGTTTTATGTTGTTTTTATGTGTTTATGGTCAGGGCGTTAGTTTTGGGTGGGCAGTCTATGTTATCTGTTTCTATGTTGGTTTTGGGTTACCTGGTATGGCTCTTGATTAGAGGCAGGTGGTTTGCATTTTCCTCTAATTAAGAGTCATATTTAGGTAGGGCATTCTCACTGTTTGTTTGTGGGTGATTGTCTCCTGTGATGTCTTCGTTGTGTTCGATGTTATTCACTCTCGGGGCTGTTTGGCTGTTCGTACGTTTCGATGTAACGTTCCTGTTCGTGAGTTTACGTTTGTCGATGTAAGTTTATGTTCAGGTTCCGTTCGTTACGTTTTGTTATTTTGTAAGTTTTGAAAGTGGTTTGTTTTGTTTAGTGGCCGTCGTATTTGTAATAAAGATGGCTTATTTCCCTGACTCCGCATTTTGGTCTGAAGATCCTTCTCTCCTCACCTCATCTGAGGATGAGGAAAGCGACAGCCTTAACAAGCCCAGAGAAATTTTTATGTTTTGTACACTCAGTGTATAAGGATATATATTTTACTGTGGATTGACCCGGATACCTTTGACACTGAAATGCTCTATTCACTTCCATTCATGTTTTGGCCCAGTACTCGGTTACCTAAAGACGAGTCTTGCGAGGCTTGAGTCATAGTGCAAAACAACCTACATGTAGGCCTACGTGTTCGTGAGAGTCTCAGCTTTTGAATGGTGGGGTCATATTAGTTGCTATCCCAAAGCATTTGGTTTTTCGGGATGTCTCCTGGTCTGACAAGCACAGATGTAGCTCTGTCACCTTCCACCGCAGTTGCAGAAGCAGGTTGATGTTTATTGTCATGAATCTTGACCTGGAGGCAGAACTGAGCTCCAAACTTGGCTATTATCATAAAAATGTATGAAAACAAATATTTGCTTTTTGGTCTAAATTTAAGGTTAGGGTTAGGCATTAGGGTTATCAGTGTGGTTAAGGTTTGGGTTAAATCAGATTTTATGACTGTTCCAACTAGTGACCACTGCAGAGCTGCCTCCAGTACATGAGTTATGACAATAAATGCCAATATGTGTTGCGGAATGCCGACATGTAACCTTTATTTAACTAGGCAAGTCAGTTAAGAACAAATTCTTATTTACAATGACAGCCTACCCCAGCCAAATCCGGACAATGCTGGGCCAATTGTGCACCGCCCTATGGGACTCCCAATCACAGCTGGATGTGATGCAGCCTGGATTCAAACCAGGGACTGCAGTGACGCCTCTTGCAGTGCCTTAGACCGCTGCGCCACTCGGGAGCCCAGATTGAAATGCTGTGGATTGAGATGCAGCCCATGCAAGAATATAGAAACCTCGATCTTAAACAGAGATTTTGATGGGGATTTTTTATTATTCTCATTAAATTTCCTCGTGGGCGCACACATCGACTCTAGTTAAACACCTTTTTAACAGAAGGTGAATAGCTCAATTGATAGCAACATAGGACTATTACTTCCCAAGCAAAGTCTTTTTTGTTTTTCTCAACTATAGATCTTCGTAGCTCAGCGTCTGAATTTCATAGAGACAAACTAAAGATATGCATCGGAGTCAGTGGAGGCTGCTGAGGGGAGGACGGCTCATAATAATGGTTGGAACGGAACCAATGGAATGGCATCAAAAACATGGAAACCATGTGTTTGATGTATTTGATACAATTCCACTTACTACGCTTCATCCATTACCATCAGCCTGTCCTCACCAATTAAGGTGCCACAAACCTCCTGTGATCGGAGTTGCGTCTTTCTTGTGCATTGTGCAGCTAATTTCTAGCGTAAAGTATTGCGGAGGAAAGCGTCATTATAGATTGCTTTATACAATCAGAATCCGGTTTCGTTACAAAAAAAAAAGTAAGCTAACAGGGGCTGTACTTTTTGCCGTTTTCTTTAACAAAAAGTAGGCTATGGCATACCCTCACATAGGCCTACCCCTTCAATTCAAGCACTGGTTTTAACTTAACACATCAAGCCCTTCATGGACACAGAGGTATTTAAAGAGTGGTGACACTATTGGAGGAATTGGCTGACAAATCTGTGGCCATAATTTAGTCTGTCAAACAGGTAGGCCTACCTCTTGTTGATTGCGCTGCGGCTGCCGCTTCATGTTTCAGCACCTCAAAGCTGTCATGCAGTTACTCTAATCTGGCTTATTGTGAGGTCAATACCGCTGATAAAAAGCCTCATCATGCCTCACCTTTGGAGAGGCAAATATCAACGATGCAACGAATATAAGCCAGGAGCCGACAGCAGCAACCCATGTGGGGACTTTGGCATAGGCTAGTGTATAAGGAAAGTACCAAAATACCTTGATAGGGGAGTCACTTTGTTGCAAGCAAGTTTGCTTTAACACTCAGGTGCATGTAATCTCCCAGTAGCAGCATTTGAAGAAATCCATTAGTAAAGTGTAGTACAGCACTACATTCTGCCTGTTGGTTGCAATTCACCCCCTCTGTATTGTGTGATTGTTGTTTAACCATTGATACATTACATAGCCAAAAGTATGTGGACACCTGCTGGTCGAACATCTCATTCCAAAATCAAGAGCATTAATATGGAGTTGATCCCCCCTTTGCTGCTACAGTATAACATCCTCCACTATTCTGGGAAGTCTTTCCACTAGATGTTGGAAAATTACTTTAGGGACTTGCTTCCATTCAGCCACAAGAGTATTAGTGAGGTCGGACACTGATGTTGGGAGATTAGGCCTGGCTCGCAGTCGGCATTCAAATGAATTCCAAAGGTGTTTGATGTGGTTGAGGTCAGGGCTATGTGCAGGCCAACTGAATGTATGATCTAGGGCCATTTTGAGACCTTAAGGAGCACCAGGTACTGCTGGAATGTCTACCAATGGCATGTCCATCTTTTTGTGAGAAATTACACTGGCCGCTCAAAACATTTATAAAGAATGTATAAAGTATAAATATCCCACACTTTAGATGAGGACACGTAAAATGACTTAACTAATGGTTAGTAAATAAGGACCTGAACATCTTACGAGTGATGTTATGAATCATTATTAAATACTTTAAAAGTTGTTTATAAATGCGTGAATAACTAGATTACTATCGTGATAAATAATTTACTAATTCATTATAAATGCTTTAGCACATGGTGTTATTATAAAGTGCTACTGATGATTATAGTCTCAGTTCTCCAACAGATACTCTTTGGTCTTTTATTCAGTGGAAGTCTGAAGTTCTGATGAAACTCCTGTATACTATAGAATGACAGGGCTAGATTCTATCAGATCCACGCCAGCGGTGTTGGAGGTGGAACTGCGTTAGAGTGTCATGGTTCTACCTGTCACCAGATGGTGGCAGAGAACATCCAAGAGACATTAACGACACTCAGGTGTGTCCTATTTACTCATTATGATTTCCCTGCTAAAAGAGGTGTGTTTTCTGTTGTCCTTTGCAGAAGCTTGAATTGTGTGCCTTGTGCGTTTGTGTCATTATGGGGTATTATGTGTAGATTGTTGAAGGAATTAAAAAAAAATTTTTTTTTAGAATAAGGCTCTAAACTAACAAAATGTAGAAAAAGTCAAGAAGTTAGAATACCTTCCGAAGCCACTGTGTATTGTGGCGTACAGCAGGTCAGCCACCAGGGGGAGACTTGTCGAGGCCTGGTGACAGACGGAGTATGCATCACGAGGCGAACACTCAGGCCCTAATGAGTGGGAGCCGGGCCGGAACCCGACCCCTCCTGGGGAACCACTGGAGGAAGAGCCCAGCCTCCCCCTCCTCGATTTCGAGGGGCCAGTCGAGACACCCCTGGGGGCCAACTGAGGGGACAATTCGGGACGGCCCAGTGGGAGGACCCTAACATGAACGCTGCCGCAGCCCAAGTGATAGCGGTGAATGGACAGCTACTTCCAGGGGTGAGTGAATGGCGATACCCCCATTTCCAAATCAAGAATAACCTTTTGTATCAGGTGTCGCACCAACAGGGGGAACTTTGAGAGGTATTGTTGCTACCCCAACGGTACGTGGGAACTGTTCTTCAGCTGGCCCACACCCACCTGTTGGGGGCGCACCTGGGAATGGAGATGACCCGGGAACAGATCGCCGCCCGGTTCCACTGGCCCGGGATGAGGAAGACTACTGTCGCAGCTTCCCGGAGTGTCAAATGACTGCCCCAAAGGCAAACTTCCAAAACCCACTGATCATCGGGGTGCCCTTTGAACGCATTGCCATGGACATAGTGGGACCCCTGGTAAAAAAAAGAGCACGAGAACACCGGTACATCCTGGTAATCGTAGACTATGCCACCCGGTATCCCGAGGCCATTCCCTTACGGGCAGCGGTGTCCAAGGGAATCGCCCAGGAGCTGTTCCACCTCTTTAGCCAGGTGGGCATCCCGAACGAGATCCTGACAGACCAAGGTACTGAGTTTATGTCCCGCCTAATGAAATATTTGTATGCTCTCCTGCAGATCAAGCCGATTCGGACCTCCGTCTTTCACCCGCAGATGGATGGGCTCGTCAAGCGACACTGTCCCGATGAAAAGTTATTGTGCTGACATTGCTTCCAGAGGCAGTTTGGAACTTGGTAGTGAGTGTTGCAACCGAGGACAGAAAATGTTTATGCACTACACGCTTCAGCACTCGCCTGTCAATTTCTGTGAGCTTGTGTGGCCTACCAATTCACGACTGAGCCGTTGTTGCTCCTAGACTTTTCCACTTCACAATAACAGCACTTACAGTTGACCGGGGAAACTCTAAATCAAATCAAATTGTATTGGTCACATACAGATGTTATTGCAAGTGTAGCAAAATGCTTGTGCTTCTAGTTCAGACAGTGCAGTAATGTCTAACAAGTAATATTTAACAATTCCACAACAAATACCTAATAAAGGAATGGAATAAGAATATATAAATATATGGATGATCAATGACAGAGCGGCATACGCTAAGATGCAATAGATAGTATAGAATACAGTATATACATATGAGATGAGTAATGCAAGATTTGTAAATGTTATTAAAGTGACATTATTAAAGTGGCCAATCATTTCAAGTCTGTATGTAGGCAGCAGTTGTTGTTTCCTACCTTCACCAACTGGGGGGGGCGGCCCATCAGGAAGTTCAAAACCCAATTGCTCAGGGCGGGGTTGAGCATTCTTACATAGGTATTCCTCTTGTCCAGATGGGATAGGGCAGAGTGCAGTGTGATGGCAATTGCATTGTCTGTGAACCTATTGGGGGGTAAGCAACTTGGAGTGGGTCTAGGGTAGCAAGTAGGGTGGAGGAGATATGATCTTTGACTAGTCTCTCAAAGCACTTCATGTCGCAACAAAGCATCCTTCACTCATGCTGCCAAACGTACCCTTGTAAAACTGACTATGATTCTTGACTTCGGCAATGTAATTTACAAAATAGCCTCCAACACTCTACTCAGCAAATTGGATGTAGTCTATCACAGTGCCATCCGTTTTGTCACCATATACTACCGACTAATGCGACCTGTATGCTCTCGTTGGCTGGCCCTCGCTTGATACTTGTCGCCAAACCCACTGGCTCCAGGTCATCTATAAGTCTTTGCAAGTTAAAGCCCCGCCTTATCTTAGCTCACTGGTCACCATAGCAGCACCCACCCGTAGCACACGCTCCAGCAGGTATATTTCACTGGTTATCCCCAAAGCCATCTCCTCCTTTGGCCGCCTTTCCTTACAGTTCTCTGCTGCCAATAACTGGAACGAATTGCTGGAACGAATTGCCAATAACTGGAACGAATTGCAAAAATCACTGAAGCTGGAGCCTTATATTTCCCTCACTGACTTTAAGCATCAGCTGTCAGAGCAGCTTACCGATCATTACACCTGTACACAGCCCATCTGTATATAGCCCACCCAACTACCTCATCCCTATATTGTTGTTTATTTTTTGCTCCTTTGCACCCCAGTATCTCTACTTGCACATTCCTCTTCTATACATCTATCACTCCAGTGTTTAATTGCTAAATTGTAATTATTTGGCCACTATGGCCTATTTATTGCCTTACCTACCCAATCTCACTGCATTTGAACACACTGTATATAGATTTTTCTATTGTGTTATTGACTGTACGTTTGTTTATCCCATGTGTAACTCTGTGTTGTTGTTTGTGTCGCACTGCTTTGCTTTATCTTGGCCAGGTTGCAATTGTAAATGAGAAGTTGTTCTCAACTGGCCTGGCTGGTTAAGTAAGGTGAATTAAAAATAAACAAAAAAATTATGACAGAAGTGAGTGCTACGGGGCGATAGTCACTTAGTTTAGTTACCTTTGCTTTCTTGGGTACAGGAACAATGGTGGACATCTTGAAGCAAGAGGAGACAGCAGACTGGGATAGGGAGAGATTGAAGATGTCTGTGAACATACCAGCCAGCTGGTCTACCCGTGCTCTGAGGACGCAGCTAGGGATTACGTCTGGGCCGGCAGCCTTGCGAGTGTTAACACGGAGAAGGAGAGCCCACAGTCCTTGGTAGCGGGCCATGTCGGTGGCACTGTATTATCCTCAAAGGGGGCAAAGAAGGTGTTTAATTTGTCTGGAACGCAAGACGTCAGTGTCCGTGACGTGGCTGGCTTCCTTTTGTAGTCTGTGATTGTCTCTAGACCCTGCCACATACATCTTGTGTCTGAACTTTTGAATTGCGACTCCACTTTGTCTCTATGCTCACATGTTGCTTGTTTGATTGCCTTGCAGAGGGAATAACTACACTCTTTGTATTCGCCATATTCCCAGTCATCTTTCCATGGTTAAATGTGGTGGTTTTGCGCGAATGCCGCCATCTATCATTGTTTTCTGGTTTATGCAGGTTTTAGTAGTCACAGTGGGTACAACATCTCCTATACACTTCCTTATAAAAACTCACTCAGCGAATCAGCGTATACGTTGATATTATTCTCTGAGGCTACCTGGAATATATCCCAGTCCGCGTGATCAAAACAATCTTGAAGCGTGGATTCCAATTGGTAAGACCAGCGTTGAATAGTCCTTGGCAAGGGTACTTCCTTTTTGAACATCTGTCTGTAGAGCAAAATGGAGTCGTGGTCAGATTTGGCGAAAGGAGGGCGAGAGAGGCCCTTGTATTCATCACGGAAGTTAGAGTAACAGTGGTCCAGTGTTTTTCCAGCGCGAGTGCTACAGTCGATATACTGATAGAATTTAGGTAGCCTTGTTCTCAAATTTGCTTTGTTAAAATCCCCAGCTACAATAAATGGAGCCTCTGGATATATGGTTTCCAGTTTGCATAAAGTCCAGTGAAGTTCCTTGAGGGTCGTTGTGGTATCGGCTTGAAGGGGGATATACACGGCTGTGACTAATCTAAGAGAATTCTCTTGGGTGATATGGTCTGCATTTGATTGTGAGGAATTCTAGGTCAGGTGGACAAAATAACTTGAGTTCCTGTATATTGTTACAATTACACCATGAGTCATTAATCATGAAACATACCATTCTTCTTCCCGGAGAGATGTTTATTCCTGGCGGCGTGACGCACTGAGAATCCAGTGGCTGTATTGACTCTGACAGCATATCCCGAGAGAGCCATGTTTCCGTGAAACAGAGTATGTTACAACCTCTGATATCTCTCTGGAAAGCAACCCTTGCCCCGATTTCGTCGAAATTGTTATCTAGGGACCAGACATTAGCGAGTAATATACTCGGAAGCGGTAGTTGGTGTGCACGACTCCGAAGTCTGACCAGAAGGCCGCTCTGTCTCCCTCTTCTCCAGCGGCATTATTTTGGGTCGGCCTCTGGAATCAGTTGAAATGCCCTCCTGGTCGTAGTGCTGGTAAATTGACGTCGCGCTGATAGCCGACAGTTATTTCCGGCTGTATGTAATAACACTTAAGATTTTCTGGCCTATCAATATAAGAAATAATACATTTAAAAAAACACAAATTAGCTGGAAAACTTTGTTTTGCAGCTAATTTCCAGCAATTCTACGCATTTTGTCATGGGGTGGAGAGAAATCTAGCAGGGCATAAATGTGACAAACTGACTTGTTGGAAAGGTGGCATCCTATGTTGTTGTCACGTTGAAAGTCACTGAGCTCTTCAGTAAGGCCATTCTACTGTCAATGTTTGTCTATGGAGAATGCATGGCTGTGGGCTCGATTTTATACACCTGTCAGCAACGGGTGTGGCTGAAATAGCCAAATCAACAAAATTATGAAGGTGTGTCCACATACTTTTGTATATATAAATACACGTTTTTGACTGCACTGGGCCTTTAACATGAGGCAGTGAGATACCCTGAAGGAGCAGAGCCTAATGCCAAGACTAACATATTGTATGTATTGTAATCTTTTTCTAATGGTTGAATGAATGCGTGGTGTATCCTGTCTGAACCAAGTATATTATATTCCAAAACACCAAAAAATGCATCTGATGATTTTTGCATTGGATGGTGACCACATTGATCATGCCAATTATGAATATCTGGGCATCTGGATTGATGAAAAGCTATCTTTCAAAAAACATATTGATCAGTTAGGCGCACCGTTTGGTGTCACATTATTAGTCAGTATGTGTTACACCTGTGCTGGTTGCCATCTCATTAGTGTTTCACCTTTGCTGGCCCTAATGATATTCAAGAGTGGCTGGCCTAGTGCTCCAGTGGTCTTGAGAGATGTGGAGGGTTAACACCTGTAGTTGGTGCTCCCTATTTTAATCTCTAGACAAACAATCCTTTATTTGATCCTCCCTGTTTTTGGTTTGCTTCCTGTCTTTAAGTTTGGTGTGGGTTTCTTTTTTGTTTGCCTCTTCTTGGGCAAATTTAGTGGCCTCTCATGGTGGGTGTCTTTTAGATTCCAGTTGTTGTTGTTAGTCAACTTTCAGTGGACACCTCCATGAGTGTCTTTTAGAACCCCTCCTAAAACCCCACCTGTTTCGTTTTGCCTGTTGTCAGTGACTCTTTGTTAGTTCCCCCTTCTGTTAGAGTGACAGTATTTGTTTTCTTGCTGGGGAACATAACACGTTTTAAAGCTAAATTCCAGCAATTCTACACATTTTGTCATAACTTATGCCATGTTAATATGATATCTGAGTGAGCGTGACAAAATCAAATGGGGGCCCCCTGGAGGTCAGGGCCCCTGGGCATCTGCCCTGCATGCCCGGTTGGTATTCGGCCATAATTACTACAAGTTTAGATAGCTGGCTAGACTAATTTAGCAACACCATTTAAAAAAAAATATCAATTGATCGAATTCTTGTTCTAGGTCATTGACAAAAACTCTGGTAATCAATATGGAAATGACTATAGACAACTTTTCAGAACCACTACCGGGTGAAGAATCCTTTGTTTTTGAATAATTGAAACACAAAGTGTTTATGATCTACTATTTTGAACAAAATAATGAGAAAGGAGACAGTAGAGGACACTGACACACTACAAATCAAAAAATGGTTGGCTGACATGGCAAATTGAGTGACTGTCAGTGACTTACATAATAGAAACTGCTTTTACTGAAGAATGTGTTTTTCTATGATTGAATTGTGTCTCTCTGTTTTGCTTTTCTTAGTGTGATTTGTATATTCTTTGTAATTACAAGGCTCCTCTGTGGAAGATAATTTGGTCTCAGTAAGCTATGACTCCCTGTCAAAATAAAGGTTACATAAAATAAAGGGTGCTCCATATACGTTGACACACACACCTGTTTCCTGGAGAAGAGCACACTCTTCGGGCGGCCCTGACGACCCCCTTTTCCTTCGTCTGCTGGTTCCTTGCAGCTCCTGCGGAGCGTGGTGGTGCCAGCAGAGACTGTACCCGCATCGGGCCGGTTGGGGAGTTGGTTGAGGTACAGGACGCGGGCGATGAGGCCGTACAGGACTATGGCCAGGAGCAGAGGGATCACGTAGAAGATGGCAAAGTCAATGAGGTAAATGGGGAGGTAGAGGTCACGGGACACCTTGTAGCCACACTGGATGGTGCTGTCCTTCATTACCTGGATGTCCACCAGGAAGAACCACAGCATGCAGTAGACACAGGTTAACACCCACACCCCTGCTATGATCCGCTTGGCCCGGGACAACGTACACACTGTCTGGGCCCTCATTGGGTGGCAGATAGCAATGTACCTGGAAATGGAGAAGAACAAACAATAGACTCTTCGGCATGTTGTTCTACAGAGACGTTTATACAGTAAATTATTCATATATTCTTTTGTATACAGTGCATTAGGAAAGCATTCAGACCCCTTGTCCCTTTTTCCAAATTTTGTTATGTTACGGTCTTATTCTAAAATGTATTAAATAAAAATGTTTCCTCATCAATCTACACACAATACCCAATAATGACAAAGCCAAAATAGGTTTTTATACATTTTTGCAAATGTATAAAAATAAGAAAACAGAAATACCTTATTTACATACAGTTTGGACACACCTACTCATTCAAGGGTTTTTCTTTATTTGTACTATTTTCTACATTGTAGAATAATAGTGAAGACATCAAAACTACGAAATAACACATGGAAACATGTAGTACCAAAAAAAAAAAATAACAAATCAAAATATATTTATATTTGAGATTCATCAAATTAGCCACTCTATGCCTTGATGACAGCTTTACACACTCTTGACATTAACCTGTTAGTGATCCCTTCGCGCGCCAATCCCTTTAGCGGGATCGATTTGACAACATCCAGTGAAATTGCAGAGCGCCAAATTCAAACTACAGAAATATCAATATTCAAGATTCACGAAAATATAAGTGTAATACATCAAAATAAAGCTTAACTTGTTAATCCAGCCGCAGTGTCAGATTTCAAAAAGGCTTTACGGGGAAAGCAGACCATGCGATTATCCGAGGACAGCGCCCCGCATACAAGCACATGAAAATCATTTTCAACCAGGCAGGTGGCGACACAAAAGTCAGAAATAACGATATAATAAATGCCTTACCTTTGAATATCTTCTTCTGTTGGCACTCCAAAATGTACCAGAAACATCACAAATGGTCCTTTTGTTAGATAATGTCCTTCTTTATATCCCCAAAGTGTCAATTTATTTGGCGCATTTGACTCAGAAATACACCGGTTCCAACTTGCCCAACATGACTACAAAGTATCTAATAAGTTACCTGTAAACTTGGTCCAAACATTTCAAACAACGTTCCTAATCCAACCTCAGGTATCCTAAAACGTAAATAATCGATAAAATTTAAGACGGGATAAACTGTTTCCAATACCGGATAAAAACAACGTGAAGCGCGTTCCAGTTCACACGCACCAAACAGTAGAGTCCACATGGAGTGACACTTACAAGTGACACTTGTTATACTCACAGACAGTATTTTAACAGTTTTAGAAACTTTAGAGTGTATTATATCCAAATCTACCAATTATACGCATATCCTAGCTCTGGGCCTGAGTAACAGGCAGTTTACTTTAGGCACAATTTTCATCCGGATGTGAAAATATTGCCCCGCTGGTTGAGACAGACACCTGGAATGCATTTAAATTAACAGGTGTGCCTTGTTAAAAGTTAATTTGTGGAATTTCATTCCTTCTTAATGCGTTTGAGCCAATCAGTTGTGTTGTGACAGGGTAGGGGTGGTATACAGAAGATAGTCCTATTTGGTAAAAGACCAAGTCTTTATATTATGGCAAGAGCAGCTCAATTAAGCAAAGAGAAATGACAGTCCATCATTACTTTAAGACATGAAGATCAGTCAATTAGGAACATTTCAAGAACTTTGAAAGTTTCTTCAAGTGCAGTCGCAAAAACCATAAAGCGATATGATGAAACTGGCTCTCATGAGGACCGCCACAGGAAAGAAAGACCCAGAGTTACCTCTGCTGCAGAGGATACGTTCATTAGAGTTACCAGCCTCAGAAATTGCAGCCGAAATAAATGCTTCACAGAGTTCAATTAACAGACACATCTCAACATCAACTGTTCAGAGGAGAATCAGGCCTTTATGGTCGAATTGCTGCAAAGAATTACTACTAAAGGACACCAATAAGAAGAATAGATTTGCTTGGGCCAAGAAACACGAGCAATAGACATTAGACCAGTGGAAATCTGTCCTTTGGTCTGATGAGTCCGAATATGAGATTTGCGATTATCTGACTTCAAAATATACTCTATGCCTTGGTTTGCACTTAGTGGGACTATCATTTGTTTTTCAACAAGAAACAGGAAAATGCCAACAAGTGCTCAGCATATGTGGGTACTCCTTAAAGACTGTTGGAAAAGCATGTGTGGTTCCCACCATGAAGCATGGAGGAGGAAGTGTGATGGTGTGGGGCTGCTTTTCTGGTGACATTGTCTGTGATTTATTTAGAATTCAAGGCACACTTAACCAGCATGGCTACCACCGTATTCTGCAGCAAGTGCTCAGCATATGTGGGTACTCCTTAAAGACTGTTGGAAAAGCATTCCAGGTAAAGCTGGTGGAGAGAATGCTGAGAGTGTGCAAAGCTGTCATCAAGGCAGAGAGTGGCTACTTGGAATAATCAAAAATCCAAAATATATTTTCATTTGTTTAACACTTTTTGGTTACTACATAATTCCATATGTGTTATTCCATACAATGTAGAAAATAGTAAAAATAAAGAAGAACCCGTGAATGAGTAGGTGTGTCCAAACTTTTGACTGGTACTGCTACAGACCCTTTTACTATGACATTCGAAATTGAGCTCAGGTGTATCCTGTTTCCATTGATCATCCTTGAGATGTTTCTACAATTTGATTGGAGTCCACATGTGGTAAATTCAGTTGATTGGACATGATTTGGAAAGGCACACACCTGTCTATATAAGGTCCCACAGTTGACAGTGCATGTCAGAGCAAACACCAAGCCATGAGGTCAAAATAATTTTATGTAGAGCTCCAAGACAGGATTGTTTTGAGGTACAGGTCTGGGGAAGGGTAACAAAAATGTCTCTAGCATTGAAGGTCCCCAAGAACACAGTGCCCTCCATCATTGTTCAATGGAAGAAGTTTGGAACCACCACTCTTCCTAGAGCTGGCCGCCTGGCTAAATTGAGCAATCGGGGGAGAAGGGCCTTGGTCAGGGAGGTGACCAAGAACCTGATGGTCACTCTGACAGAACTCCAGAGTTCCTCTGTGGAGATGGGAGTACCTTCCAGAAGGACAAACATCTCTGCAGCACTCCACCAATCAGGCCTTTATCATAGAGTGGCCAGACGGAAGCCACTCCTCAGTAAAAGGGACAACAGCCTACTTTGTCAAATGGCACCTAGAAGACTTTTAGACCATGAGAAACAAGATTATCTGTTCTGATGAAACCAAGATTGAAGTATTTAGCCTGAATGCCAAGCGTCACGTCTAGAGGAAACCTGGCACCTTCCCTACGGTGAAGCATGGTGGTGGCAGAATCATGCTGTGGGAATGTTTTTCAGAGGCAGGGACTGAGAGACTAGTCAGGATTGAGGGAAAGATGAACGGCGCTAAATACAAAGAGATCCTTGATGAAAACCTGCTTCAGAGCACTCAGGACCTCAGACTAGGGTGAAGGTTCACCTTCCAACAGGGCAACGACCATAAGCACACAGCCAAGACAATGCAGGAGTGGCTTCGGGACAAGTCTTTGAATGTCCTTGAGTGACCCAGCCAGAGCCCGGACTTGAACCCCGTCGAACATCTCTGGATTGACCTGAAAATAGCGTTGTAGCGACACTCCCCATCCAACTTGACAGAGCTTGAAAGGATCTGCAGAGAAGAATGGGAGAAACTCCACAAATACAGGTGTGCCAAGATTGTAGCATCATACTCAAGAAGACTTGAGGCTGTAATCGCTGCCAAAGGTTCTTCAATAAAGTACTGAGTGAAGGGTCTGAATACTTATGTAAATGTGATATTTCCGTTTTATTTATTTTTTAAATAAATTAGCATACGTTTCTAAAAATCTTTTTTTTTTCATTATGGGTTATTGTGTGTAGACTGATGAGGGGAAAATAACAATTTAATCCATTGTAGAATGAGGCTGTAATGTAACAACAATTGGAAAAAGTCAAGGAGTCTGAATACTTTCTGAATGCACCGTATATGGCTGGTACTTGATGATGTGTAAATGGGGTACGGTAGTTGAGGTGTCACTTACCTCTCCACAGTGAAGGCTGTGATGGAGCAGGAGGACACATTGATGCCAAGATACTGGAGGTAGGTGATACCAAGGCAGCCAGCATGCCCAAACACCCAGGTGCCCATCAGGCTGTCTGACACATTAGGCAGACCAGCGGCCACCAGCACAGTCAGGTCCGCTATGGCCAGGCTGACCAGGTAGCAGTTGGTGGGCGTACGCATGTGTCGCGTGGTGAGGACCACCAGAACCACCATGATATTACCCACAATGCCAAGTCCACAGACCAGCAGAACCAGGAACACTGCCACAGTCTTATACTCCAGAGACTGGGATATGGGGTCCCCTGGGCCCACCAAGGAAATGTTGGTTGGGGTGTCCATCCTTGAGCTTACATTTTCTGTCATGATTGCAGGTAGTGAGTTTGTTTCTATTTGAGTAAGACAGAGCGAGTGAAGGACATATGAACTGATACGCGTGGGAATGTATGAATAAGTGTCGCTGTATGTGTTCTGTACTTGTTGCTAATGATAGTAATCCCTTTTAATGGTTTACTATGTTCCGTCTGTCTTTCAACCTATTGATATATTTTGTTTGTTCCTCCTCTTCAAAGCCTCGAAGTCTTGTAGGGATCTACTCCGACTTCAATAATCAAATTAACATGTTTAGGCTAATTTTCCTCTGCCTTTAGCCCTTTTAAACAAATGAGCATTCCATTGATCTGCCTGAAAATAGAAAAACAATTGTAGTTAATTGGAAGAATACTACTACTACCTTTGGAAAGACATGCATTGCTGGACATGGTAGTGTGCTGTTTGTTTGAATGTCGACATTAGGAGTCAAACAATCGGCTAAACATTTGGTGGTTAAACAACACGTTATAAACCATCTTTATAGAACACCTGCTAGGTGTATATTCTCTGCACTGAACATTACTAACAGGGAAAAATGATTAGCTACCACAGAGAATTATTAAAATGAGACATTTTAGTTCTGCCCAGCATTAGCTAAGCATAAGAAATTCCTAAAAAGCATGCAAGCGTTTTCCAGACACATTCCCAAAAGGATTCATGTCTAAACAACATACTGTATGTTTACTTGAAGACCACATAAAGCATAGCAATATTAAATAGAATATGAATAACCTTAAGCAAAAACAGGTTAAAAGCTTAATGAGTGGGTGAAGTACAATAGAAGCTCATATTCTCATATATTCAACACAATATCAATCCAATTCAACAAAAATATCAATATAATTTACACAAATATCAATCCAATAACCTCATCTCTCATTTCCAGAGAATGAGTGTTTCAAATCTGCTTTAGGCTTAGTCAGAGTGCACATTTAGTGAGTGAAAGCCATCCAGACATGTGTTGCTCTTTTCAGTCTCCTTAACTTGTAATTGAAATCCGTCTTTCTCTCCGGAGGGCTATATATACAATCAGACACCCCCCCCCCACGTCTCACAGTTCTATATTTTCAAATAAAGTCAAATAAAATTGTATTTGTCACATGCGCTGAATACAATGGGTGTGGACTTTACTGTGAAATGCCTTCTTACGAGCCCTTCCAAACGATGCAGAGTTAAAAGGCAGATATGTACATTAAAGCAGGGTAAATTGATGAGGCATAGATAATAATACATGTAAAATAAAGAACAGAGTAGCAGCAGCATATGATGAGTGTAAAAGTGTGTGTGTGTCGGTATGCATGTGCACTCTTAGAAGAAAAAAAGTTAAAAAAAATAGATATTAGGCTGTCCCCACAGGATATCCATTTTTGGTTACAGGTAGATCTCCTTTGGGTTCCATGTAGAACTCTCTGTGGAATGGGTTCTAGATTGAACCCAAACGGGTTCTACCTGGAACCAAAAATGTTTCATCGTAGGGTTCTCCTATGGGGACAGCTAAAGAACCCTTTCAGGTTTTAGATAGCAGCTTTTTTTTTCTAAGAGTGTGTGTGATGTGTGTGTGGGGGGGGTTGTGTGAGTGTATGTGTATATAGTGTGTATATATAGTTTTGTGAGTGTGCATAGAGTCAGTGCAAGATAGGGTCAGTGCAGATAGTGTGGGTAATCATTTAATTAACTATTTAGCAGTCTTATGGCTATTTAGCAGTCTTATGACTTAGGGGGTAGAAGCTGTCTTGGAGCCTGTTGGTCTGAGAGCCGGTCCTCCGGTATCGTTTGCGGGTAGCAGAGTGAGGGTAGCAGAGTGAACAGAATATGGCTTGGGTGAGTTGAGGCTTTAGCAAGACTAGGGGCCTTCCTCTGACACGGCCTGATATAGAGGTACTGGATGGCAGCGAGCTTTGCCCCAATGATGTACTGCGCTGTCCGCATCACCGTCTGTAGCTCTTCGCGGTCAAGGGTGGTGCATTTGCCATACTAAGCGGTGATGCAGCCATTCAAGATGCTCTCGATGGTACAGCTGTAGAACTTTTTAAGGATCCGAGGGCCCATTCCAAATCTTTTCAGCCTCCTGAAGGGGAAGAGGCGCTGTCGTGCCCTCTTCATGACTGTGGAGGTGTGTGTGGACCATGTTAAGTCCTTCGTGATGTGGATGCCAAGGAACTTGAAGCTCTCGACCCGCTACACTACAGCCCCGTCGACGTGGATGGGGGTGTGCTCTCCCTTGTTTCTCCTGTAGACCATAATCAGCTCTTTGGTCTTCCTGACATTGAGGTAGAGGTTGTTGGCCTGGCACCACACTGCTAAGTCCCTGACCTCCTCTCTATAGGCTGTCTTATCACCGTCGGTGATCAGGCCTACCACTGTTGTAACGTCAGCAAACTTAATGATGGTGTTTGAGTCTTGCATGGCCACGCAGTCATGGGTTAACACGGAGTACAGGAGAGGACTAAGCACACACCCCTGAGGGTCCTTCATGTTGTGGGTCAGCGTGGCGGAAGTGTTGTTGTCTACCCTCACTACCTGGGCCCGGCCTGTCAGGAAGTCCTGGATCCAGTTGCAGAGGGAGGTGTTCAGTCCCAGGGTCCCCAGCTTGGTAATGAGCTTGGAGGGGACTATGGTATTGAACGCTGCGCTTTAATCTATGAACACCATTCTCACATAATTATTTCCCCTCTTGTCCAGGTGGGAGTGGGCAGTGTGAAGTGCAATTGGGACAGCGTCATCTGTGGATCTGTTGGGGCTGTATGTGAATTGGAGTGGGTTCAGGTTGTCTGAGATGATGGTGTTGAGGTACAGTGTGAAGACTTACAGAAAACGTTTGACCTCTGTCATTGCCAACAAAGGGTATATAACAAAGTATTGAGATAAACTTTTGTTAATGACCAAATAGTTATTTTACACCATTTGCAAATAAATTCATTAAAAATCCTACAATGTGATTTTCTGGATTTTATTTCTCATTTTGTCTGTCATAGTTGAAGTGTACCTATGATGAAAATTGCAGGCCTCTATCATATTTTAAGTGGGAGAACTTGCACAATTGGTGGCTGACTAAATACTTTTTTGCCCCACTTTATGTCATGACCAGCCTTTCAAAGCACTTAATAATTATAGATATGAGTGCTAGTGATAGTCATTTAGGCAAGTTACCTTGGTTACCTTTAATTATGTTGGGCTCTTTGGCTAAAGCAATTTCATATCATCACTATGCAGAGTGTAGTCCATGAGCCAGAACCCCAAGTTTGGGCTGTCGGGCTCACATGGGCCGACGATGTCTCATAGTGATTTTCTTGAAGGTCTATGTCCCTAGAGTTGGAGCATGTGTCATAGCGGTGAAGCAATGGCAGCTTTATCTGTGTTATCACTCTTTCTTTCATCCCTCCATCCCATTAATTTTTCCCAGTGGTGTAAAATACTTAAAATAAAATACTATACTATACTATAGTATATACTATACTATACTATACTATAAAGTACTACTTAAGTCGTTTTTTGGTGTGTATCTACTTTACTATTTACTTCACTACATTCCGAAAGAAAATGATGTACTTTTTACTCCATACTTTTTCCCTGACAACCAAAAGTTGTCCTTATATTTTGAATGCTTAGCAGGAAAGGGAAATGGTCCAATTCACTCACCTATCAAGAGATCATCCATGGCCATCCCTACTGCGTCTGATCTGGTGGACTCACTAAACACAAATGCTTAGTTTGTAAATTATGTCTGCATGTTGTAGTATGCCCCTGGCTATCCTTAAATAAAAAAACAAGAAAATTGTGCTCTCTGGTATGCTGAATATAAGCAATTTTAAATGATTTATACTTTTACTTTTGATACTTAAGCATATATTTTTGCATTTACTTTGAGACTTGAGTATATTTAAAAACAAATACTTTTAGAATTTTACTCAAGTAGTATTTTACTGGGTGACTTTCACTTGAGTCATTTTCTATGAAGGTATTGTGGTATCCCCGGAATGTCTATCCCAGGAGAGGTTAATAGAGGGGAGGTACATGAGGCGATGTTGGCTCCCTCTGCTGGGCATACGGGAGCTGGGCACCCCGACACGGACAGCTCTAAGTGGAGGTAATTAGAGGAAAGTGCCAACCAGCCGCGGAGGCCAAATAAAAGGAGCACGGTGGCACACCGCGGGAGAGAAGGGGGAGAGACTGACACCAAGCAAAAGTAGAGAAGAAGGACAGAGCGAGGGCCTCCCGGGTGGCGCAGTGGTCTAGGGCACTGCATCGCAGTGCTAACTGCGCCACCAGAGTCTCTGGGTTCGCGCCCAGGCTCTGTCGCAGCCGGCCGCGACCGGGAGGTCCGTGGGGCGACGCACAATTGGCATAGCGTCGTCTGGGGTAGGGAGGGTTTGGCCGGTAGGGATATCCTTGTCTCATCGCGCTCCAGCGACTCCTGTGGCGGGCCGGGCGCAGTGCGCGCCAACCAAGGGGGCCAGGTACACGGTGTTTCCTCCGACACATTGGTGCGGCTGGCTTCCGGGTTGGAGGTGCGCTGTGTTAAGAAGCAGTACGGCTGGTTGGGTTGTGCTTCGGAGGACGCATGGCTTTCGACCTTCGTCTCTCCCGAGCCCGTACGGGAGTTGTAGCGATGAGACAAGGTAGTAATTACTAGCGATTGGATACCACGAAAATTGGGGAGAAAAATGGGGTAAAAAAATAATAATAATAATAAAAAAATAAAAAAGAAGGACAGAGCGAAACCGAAGTGATTTTCTTTGCTATATTTATCTTCTGTCTTAGTAAAGTTGTTTTTGCGGACTAAAGCCTCCCTGTCTCTGTGTCAATCTCTGCACGCTCAACCCAACACCCCACGGTTTACCACATATGGTGGAGACTGCGGGCGTCTCAGTAGCTTTGGGTTCTGTGGGGTCGAGCGTACGGAGATTACCATGGAGGAGCTGGTGTCTCAGTTCATCCTCAGCCAGCAGAAGCAACAGGCTCTCCAGGAGCAAGCGCTGTAGGAGCAGCACCAACAAAACCGCAGACTGGTCGCGGAGGTAGCCCAGTTGAAGGTTAGGAAGGCTCAGGAGTCTGGCCCAAATTAGTTCCTGGTTCAGTTAAGGGAGGAAGATGACGTGGAGCCGTATTTGTTCACCTTCGAGAGGACGGCACAGCACAGCGGGAAGTATGGCCCAGGTGGGCCAGCTTGTTGCCACCCTACCTCTCTGGGAAGGCCCAGAAGGCCTACTTTGATTTGAACACTGACCAGGCTGCGAATTAGGAGGGACTCAAACGGGAGATACTGAGCCGTTATAGTTTCAATCTCGCACGTCGTGCACAACTGGTCCACAACTGGGCCTTTGACCCCAACCTTTCCCCCCGGGCTCAGATGAGCGACCCGGTGCGCCTGACCAAGGGCTGGCTACTGACGGAAGTACCATCCCTCCCGATGCTCGACAAGCTCGTCCTGGATAAATAATTTCGGGCCCTGCCATACGAGATGAAGAAGACGGTGAGCATGCAGAGCCTGGAGGAATTGCTGACCGCGGTGGAAATTAACCAGAACACCCAGGACTTGCTGAGAGGGGCCCGAGCGGAGAGAGGAGACGCGGTGAGGGGGACGAACAACACAGAGGCGAGGAGCTGAAGAGGGCCCGGATGGAACCAGCCGAGGCTGTGAAGCGGGAGGGGGACCCAAACCGGCGCCGGTGGCTGCTGGACCCAGATCAGAGACGCTGCTATGAGTGCGGTGAGCCGTGGCACCTCGCGTGGAGCTATCCCAGCCGGGAGGAGGCCATGCCCTCCGCATCCCCCAGCTCTGGGGTAACCCGGATGGCGAGTTACGTCACCTCCTGTTAGGCGCACACCGAGACGGTCCCTCCGATGGTTCCTGTGCGAATCAATAGCATCGACACCAGTGCTCTGCTGGACTCCGGCAGTATGTTGACCCTGGCCCACCCGCAGTGGCTCACCCGAGAGGGGAAGGAGGAACCGGGGGACGAGGAGGTGACAGTGTACTGGGGACACAGAGGTACCCAACGGTGCCAGTGAGGATAACCACCCCAAGGGGGGAGTGCCAGATGCACGTGGGAGCTGTTCCTAACCTATCCGTGTCCATTCTCCTTGGTCGAAACTGCCCTCTCTTCCAGGCACTGTGGAGGAGGAACCTGGGGAGGCAAGCATGGGAGGTAGGAAGAAAAGAAAAACGGACGGTGGCCTGTGCAACCCAACCCCCGCCACGAGAGGTGTCCGCTGGGCCCGAGTCGGACCCGGAGGAGGGAGACGACCCTGCTCCGGCAAGCGAGCCACCGGGTGAGGAAGACCTCAGGCTCCTCTTTATGGAGGTGGAAGCCCTAGAAGGACCTCCCAACATGGGAATCCTCACAGGTCAGTTTGGGACGGCCCAGTTAGAAGACCCCAATCTCCAGAACGCTAGGGGCCAGGTGATTGCGGTGGATGGCATACTGTTACCTGGGGTAAGTGTTTGGCGCTACCCTCACTTCGCAATCAAGCATCATTTATTGTATCAGGAAGTAAAGCATAATGGGGAGACAAAATACTCGTTACTCATACCCAGCCAGTATGTTAGGACTGTTGCAGCTTGCCCACACCCACCTGCATGGGGCACACCTGGGGACGGAGAAAACCAGGGAGCGGATTGGGAACTGGTTCCACTGGCCCAGAGTCACGGGCGCTGTGGAGGACTACTGCCATAGTTGCCTGGCGTGCCAGATCACAGCTCCGAGGGTGCATTATCGAAACCCTTTTGTTCCCTTGCCCATTATAGGAGTGCCATTCGAGTGGGTGGCAATGGATCTGGTGGGTCCATTGGTGAAGACCGCGAGGGGACACAATACATCCTGGTAATCATGGATTACGTCACCCGGTATCCTGAGGCAATCCCGTTACGCACGGCGGCAGCAAAAAGTATAGCACGGGAGCTCTTCCATTTATTTAGCCAGGTGGGTATTCCGCGGGAAATCCTGACGGACCAGGGCACTGCGTTCATGTCTTGTGTGATGAAAGATGTCTGTAATCTGTTACGAATCAAACAGGTGCGGACCAGTGTGTACCATCCACAAATGGACGGGCTGGTGGAACGCTTCAATAAGACTCTAAAACAGATGCTGAAGAAGGTCATTGAGAGAGACGGGAGGAACTGGGACCAGCTGCTGCCCCACCTGATGTTTTCAGTGCGCGAGGTACCCCAAGAATCCATGGGGTTCTCCCCCTTTGAGCTCATGTATGGCCGTCGGCCCCGCGGGCTGCTGGACCTAGCCAAGGAGGTCTGGGAAGATCAGCCGAACCCCCCCCCCCATCCCTTCGCAGTGTAGTAGAACATGTGGAGAGGATGATTGGCCAGCGGTGAGAGGGCACATGGCCCAGGCGCAACGTGCTCAGGAGCATGTCTACAACCGGGGGGCCCAACCACGAGAGTTCCTACCCCGTGAGAAGGTCTTGGTGCTGATCCCTACAACGGAGAGAAAATTCCTGGCTACATGGCATGGGCCCTACGACATCGTTTTGCAGGTCGGCGACGTCAACTATAAGGGTCCACCAACAGGAGTGGAGAAAACCCCTCCAGCTTTACCATGTTAACTTACTGAAGAAATGGCACGCCCGCGAGGCCGTGTTCTCCGAGGTGCCGGGGCGCACGGATCTCGTGGAACATCAGATCCACACCCGTGCGGGAGAAAAAGTGCGTAAACGGCCATACCGGATACCAGAAGCCCGGAGGGTGGCGGTCCAGTGGGAAGTGACGACAATGCTAGAAATGGGGGTACTGGAGGAGTCACACAGTGAGTGGTCTAGCCCCATAGTGCTGGTACCGAAACCGGACGGAACCGTCCGCTTCTGTAATGACTTCCGGGGCCTGAACGAGGTCAGTAAGTTTGATGCCTACCCCATTCCCCGAAAAGACGAACTGATCGACTGCTTGGGGATGGCGAGGTACGTCAGCACCCTGGACCTGACGAAGGGGTACTGGCAAGTGCCACTGGCAGAGGCCTCCCGGGAGAAGACTGCCTTCTCCACCCCGGGGGGGGGGGGGGGGGGGGGGGGGGCTATACCACTACCGAGTTCTGCTTTTCGGGCTCCACGGTGCACTAGCGACCTTTCAGCGACTCATGGACTGCGTCCTGTGGCCGCATAGTGAGTACGCAGCTGCTTATCTGGATGACAGCTGTGCTGGTCGGGGGCCCAGCACAGCAATGCGGACGCCCTATCCAGGAGGGATGCAAACCTAGCCCATGAGCATGCCTCCCTCCCAGTCAGGGCTAAGGGGGGGTATCTCAGTAGGTCATCCCCGGGGGGTGGTAATAGAGGGGAGGTACGTGAGGTGACATTGGCTCCCTCTGCTGGGAATACGGGAGCTGGGCATGCCGACACGGACAGCTCTAAGTGGAGGTAATTAGAGGAAAGTGCCAACCAGCCGCGGAGGCCAAATAAAAGGAGCACGGTGGCACACCGCGGGAGAGAAGGGGGAGAGACCGACACCAAGCAAAAGTAGAGAAGAAGGACCGAGCGAAACCGAAGTGATTTTCTTTGTTATATTTATTTTCTGTCTTAGTAAAGTTGTTTTTGTGGACTAAAGCCTCCCTGTCTCTGTGTCAATGCACGCTCAACCCAACACCCCACTGTTTACCACAGTATCTTTACTTTTACTCAAGTATGACATTTGGGTACTTTTTCCACCACTGATTTTTCCAATAGGGATTTTACCCTATGACAAACAATGGCTTATTCATCACAAAACCATTTGATGTTGCCTATTTTAATGATGACTTTATTGGCAAAGTGAGCAAACTTAGGCAGGAAATGCCACCAACGAAGAGTGAGCCATCGTACTCATGCATAAAAAAACAATTATGAAAGAAAAGCAATACAAGTTAGAATTTTGTAAAGTTAGTTTGGGAGAGATGGAAAAGGTATTGATTGTTATTGATAATAATGACACACCTCCAGGCATTGACAACTTAGCTGGAAAGCTGCTGAGGATGGTAGCTGATTCTCTACCCACTCCTATCTGTCATATCTTTAATCTTAGCCGAAAGGAAAGTCTTTGTCTTCAGGCCTGGAGGTACGCCAAAGTCATTTCGCTACCCAAGATTAGTAAAGCGGTCTTTACTGGTTCTAACAGCAGACCTTTCAGCTTGCTGCCAGTTCATAGCAAACTGTTGGGAAAAAATGTGTTTGACCAAATACAATGCTACTTCTCTGTAAATAAATTGTTCAGGATGCTTATAGAGAAAGGCACTCAAAATGCACTGCACTGACACAATTGACTGATGATTGGTTGAAATAAATTCATAAGAAGACTGTGGGAGCTATACTGTTAGATTTCGGTGCAGCCTTTAAATATTATTGACCATAACCTGTTGTTGGGAAAACGTATGTGTTATGGCTTTTCAACCTCTGCCCTATCGTGGATTCAGAGCTATCTATCTAATAGGGGTTTCTTTAATGGAAGCTTCTCTAATGTCAAGCATGTAAAGTGTGGTGTACTGTAGGGCAGCTCTCTAGGCCCTCTACTCTTTTCTATTTTTACCAATGACCTGCCACTGGCATTAAACAAAGCATGTGTATCCATGTATGCTAATGAAATCACTGAAACCCTTAAAGAGTTGTAGTCTGTTATGAAATGGGTGGCCAGTAATAAACTACCCCTGAACATCTCTAATACTAAGAGCATTGTATTTGCTACAAATCATGTTCTAGACCTCAGATGAATTTGGTAATGAATGGTGTGGCTGTTGAACAATTTGAGGAGACTAAGTTGGTGTCACCTTAGATTATAAACTGTCATGGTCAATTGTTTGCATAGTCAATTTGCACACAGCACTGACACACACACTTAGCCCACTAGACATGCCATAAGTGATCTTTTCACAGTCCCCAGGTTCAGAACAAATTCAAGGAAACGTAGAGTATTATACCAAGCCATGAGTGCATGGAACTCCCTTCCATCTTATATAGCGCAGGTGAACAGCAAACCTGGTCTAAAAAAACAAATAAAGCAACATCTCATGGCACAACGTCTCTCCCCCATGTGGCCTACTTGTTGTGTGTACTGTATGTACTGACATGTACAGTACCAGTCAAATTACTATTGTTTGTACAGATGAATGTGGTACCTTCAGGCGTTTGGAAATTGCTCCCAAGGATGAACCAGAGGTCTACAATTGTTTTTCTGAGGAGGTCTACAATTGTTTTTCTGAGGTCCTGGCTGATTTATTTTGATTTTCCCATGGTGTCAAGCAAAAAGGCACTAAGTTTGAAGGTAGGCCTTGAAATAGATCCACAGGTACACCTCCAAAACTATAGTTTGTTAACAAGAATTTATGGAGTGGTTGAAAAATGAGTTTTAATGACTCCAACCTCCAACCAAGTGTTTGTAAACTTCCAACTTCAACTGTATATCATTGGAAAGATTCAGAGCTATATATTAGACACATTTTTGGGATGTTCAGGTCAACAGAACCTTGACCATTAAGCTCTAGGATACCATGATCCCTTTAATCTCTAGGGGCGTCAGGTAGCGTGACAGTTGGGCCAGTAAACCAAAGGCCGCTGGTTCAAATTGCCAAGCCGACTACGTGAAAAACATATGTTGATGTGCCCATGAGCAAGGCACTTAAGAGCATCTGCTAAATGACAACAATTGTAAACATGTAAATGATGCTACCAAGATTACGGATAACCCTGAATGAATCGTGAATAATTATGAGTCTGAGAGTTACAGAGTGTCAAAGACCATACCTCCAAGACATGCTAACTTCTCACCATTACCAATAACTGGTAGGTTACTTGTATGAAATATAATTGTAGTATGCCGAATAAAATCTTAACATTTTCATTGTGACGTTCAATACACAACCAAATGAGCCAGGTGTGCCAGATATAAAGATGTTAAATCATTTATAGAGCTGTGGTAAGAATGTGCCCAAAAAGCTGTGTGAATTGCAGATTTCTGAATATGTCATAATTGCAACATTTAATCTTCAAACATATAAAATGTTATCCTGTTAACTCTTTTCATAAAATTCCAATACATTTAACCTAGTATCTTGATAATGAGAGCAGCAAACCATTACACATAGTTTGACTCAATTAAGGTGTATTCTTCCAATGGGGCCATAGCAGATTGGTCTGTTACTAGAATACTAAAAGTAATATAATTGGCCTCAACAGGCCCAACATTGGATTTTTACTTCATTGTAATGGAATGTATGGGGCAGGTTTATAGTCCTCAGTTAAAGGATAACATTGTTTATAATTTTAATCCGCCCAAATCCATGATTATTTACATGTTTAAATCCATTTCACATGTTTGAAGATGAAGTATTGCAATTACGGATTGAAACATATACAGAAATGAGTGATTCGGACAGGTTTTTGGGAACATTCTTACCACAGTTCTGTGAATAATTACATCTTTACATATCTGTCGCACTTGGCTCATTTGGTTGTGTATTTTACATCACTATGAACATTTTAAGATATTATTGGGCATGCTACAATTATGGTCATACAAAATTGAGTTGTTTGGCGGCCATATTGGATACGTGAATCCTTTGATGGCCCTTTTTCTACAAATCTTTTTAAAACCCCGTTCTGGCTGTGTGTGTGAAATGTTGTGCCTCTATCACCAAATTTATAATCCAAAAACATAGCTGCCCAACTACATGGAATTCAAAAGCTAATCTTCCGACATTTTAATGTGAATTGGCTATTTTTAAACAATAGTTGTAGCTGATAGCAAAGTTGATTATATTATATATAATTTGAAAGGTAATTTTATGACATTTCAGAACCACTTCAAATGTATCAGGGTTTTGTTTTTTAAACTATTTATACAGGTAATTATGATATGTACCCTAGAGTTCAAAGGTCAAGGTTCTGTTGACCTGAACATTCCAAAAATGTGTCTGATGGATAGCTGTGAATCTAAGCTCTACAATGATATACTGTGATAAACTGTGAGTAATAACTTGTTCAAAGGAGGCTGGTGGGAGGAGCTATAAGAGGACATGCTAATTGTGATGGCTGGAATGGAATAATGGAGACAAACACATCAAACATATGGAAACCACATGTTTGACTCCAGTCATTACAATGAGCCTGTCCTCGTATAGCTCCTACCACCAGCCTCCTCTGATTTTGTTATATACTGACATTGTTTGTAATAGGGTAAAATTCTTATGGGAAAACTGAATGGGATGGAGGGATGAAAGAAAGTGTGATAACACAGAGAACGCTACCATTGCTTCACTCCATTCACACATTTACCAACTTTAGGGACGTTCAAGAAAATCACTATGAAACATCATCGGCCCAAGTGAGCCCGACCAAAGCCCTTGGCTCATGGACTAGAGATGATTGGAAGAAAAATTATTCTGTATTGTGGTCAGTAGGTCATCATCTACCAGCTGCAGGGTGTACCTTTAACGAACTGTTTAATACACTACTAAGTTTGTCCTTGAAAAAATGGAAGTAAGCCTTGCCTGCGAACAACAGATACCTTGCATTTAAAGGACTTAATTTCATTGTTTCAATATTGCATATTCATCTAATGACATACATCTTTACAGTGTTCTCTGCAGTCTGCTGCCATCGGTTGCTCTGCTCATCCCTGCGAAACACACAATCGTGAGAGTCATCATTGCTCTGGGCTTCAATTGCCTTGCTGTGTCATGACGAATGGCAACTTTAATTCTGATTGTGTTGGAAATGACATGATGATAACTGAAGTCATGTGACGTGAATTAAACTGTTGCAGATTTTGTGTCCCCTGACAGAATGGTCATAAATGGAAGAAGCAATTTGGAACTTGTTTGTCAATCTGTCAGTGTTTTTGTGCCTGAGCTTAATAGCAGTATCTGTGACAACAGCATGAGAATCCATGGAGTCCAGTACAAGTTGTTTAAAATAGGTGGCTCATAGAGGCTTATCACTATCTTTGGGCATCAAGGAGTATTGTCACTTCAAATGTCCAAGTAAATTAACTAAAACAGTACTGTCAAACAGATCTGCATAATTATTGAAATCAATTACATTAACTAATCATCAAACTCATTAATATATACTCAAACTCATAAATAAATATTCATTCGTCAGTATTCAGCATTAACTTTACTGAGAATTAAATGTGATAGGCTTATCAGGTCGTCATGTCTATTTGAGAGACTTATCCACAAAATAATAAACAGCTACAATCTCCCACTACATGTCAGTCTCAAATGCATAGCCTATCATACTGTCACCAAAACCCACAAAGATATTCCACAGAACCCTGCTGTAGCGGCATCTTCCAGAGATTCTAAAAAATGTATGGTGAATTTTGCAGGAAAATTGCAGTAAAGTATTAGGCAAACAATATGAATGAATTATGGCGTTAATAACTTTGATATCTTGCACATCTCTGGCACTAGTCCACCACAACATTTGCGCACCTACCTTATTCACCTACCATTCTTGATGATTGATGTGCATGGACACACTTCCCCAATTTCTTGTTTCTTCAGATTATTTTCAGCTCTGTTATTCACCTTGAATACTGTGTAGCTAATAATTGTTTCTGTTGTCTAAGAGAATTTACAGTCTCGCGGACCAGCAATGAGGCTATGATGCGCCTTCACAGCCTCTTCAACGCTCTAAGTACCGCATGCTTTCATCATGGCTCATGGCTCCCCCTTGCGTTGAACCGCTGCCCAAGTGCTGTCATTCACATAGCCTAGGCTACTACTTTTCTTCCATCTTTCACTTACATTAAACTGGACCCAATTTATGCCATTTTGTTAATCATTAACCCCTGTAATCCTAAAATATGCCGTTCTGCATGCAGGAATACACACTCCTATAGATAATTCAGCCAGTCATCAAGGCCTACAATTATTTTTGACTCAGCTTTGGAGGCTTTCTTACAGGGTTCTGTTATTCTGATGGTAATCACTAGCCTGTAGCCTACAATGTACATTATTCCCTAAAATTAACACAGCAGGTCTAGCCCTCTACTTGCACTTCACCTTCACAAGTCCATCACCTATGGGACAGCACCATCCCACTCAAATCAAATCGTATTTGTCACATGCCCCCAAATACAACAGGTGTAGGTAGACCTTACAGTGAAATGCTTACTTACAAGCCCTTAACCAACAATGCAGTTTTGAAAAAATACATCAAGAAAAATACAAAATAAAAGTAACAAATAATAAAAAAGCAGCAGTAAAATAACAATAGCTATATACAGGGGGTACAATATGTGGGGTCACCGGTTAGTCAAAGTAATTGAAGTAATATACACATGTAGGTAGAGTTATTAAAGTGAATATGCATAGATAATAACAGAGAGTAGCAGCAGCGTAAAAGAGGGAGGGGGAGCAGTGCAAAAAGTCTGGGTAGCTATTTGATTAGATGTTCAGAAATCTTATGCCTTTGTGGTAGAAGCTGTTTAGAAGCCTCTTGGACATAGACTTGCCACTCCGGTACCGCTTGCTATGTGGTAGCAGAGAGAACAGTCAATGACTAGGGTGGCTGGAGTCTTTGACAATTTTTAGGGCCTTGCTCTGACACCGCCTGGTATAGAGGTCCTGGATGGCTTGAAGCTTGGCCCCAGCGATGTACTGGGCCGTACGCACTACCCTCTGTAGTGCCTTGCGGTCGGAGGCCGGGTAGTTGCCATACCAGGCAGTGATGCAACCAGTCAGGATGCTCTCGATGGTGCAGGATCTGAGGACCCATGACAAGTCTTTTCAGTCTCTTGAGGGGGAATAGGTTTTGACGTGCCCTCGTCACAACTGTCTTGGTGCTTGGACCATGTTAGTTTGTTGGTGATGTGGACTCCAAGGAACCTGAAGCTCTTAACCTGCTCCACTACAGCCCCGACGATGAGAATTGGGCATACTCGGTCCTCCTTTTCCTGTAGTCCACAATCATCTCCTGACACCAATGTAGGATTTTATTTATATACAGTTGAAGTCGGAAGTTTACATACACTTAGGTTGGAGTCATTAAAACTTGTTTTTAAACCACTCCGCAAATTTCTTGTTAACAAACTATAGTTTTGGTAAGTCGGTTAGGACATCTACTTTGTGCATGACACAAGTAATCTTTCCAACAATTGTTAACAGACAGATTATTTCACTGTATCACAATTCCAGTGGGTCAGAAGTTTGCGTATACTAAGTTGACTGTGCTTTTTAACAGCTTAGAAAAATGTGTGTCAATTGGAGATGTACCTGTGGATGCATTTCAAGGCCTACCTTCAAACTCAGTGCCTCTTTGCTTGACACCATGGGAAAATCAAAAGAAATCAGCCAAGACCTTAGAAAAAACATTGTAGACCTCCACAAGTCTGGTTCATCCTTGGGAGCAATTTCCAAACGCGTGAAGTTACCACATTAATCTGTACAAACAATAGTATGCACGTATAAACACAATGGGACCACGCAGCAGTCATACCACTCAGGAAGGAGACGCGTTCTGTCTCCTAGAGATGAACGTACTTTGGTGCGAAGAGTGCAAATCAATCCCAGAACAACAGAAACAGACATTGTGAAGATGTTGGAGGAAACCGGTACAAAAGTATATATATCCACAGTAAAACGAGTCCTATATCGACATAACCTGAAAGGCCGCTCAGCAAGGAAGAAGCCACTGCTCAAAAACCTCCATAAAAATGCAAGACTACGGTTTGCAACTTCACATGGGGACAAAGATTGTACTTTTTAGAGATATGTCCTCTGGTCTGATGAAACAAAAATAGAACTGTTTGGCCATAATGACCATCGTTGTGTTTGGAGGAAAAAGGGGGATGCTTGCAAGTCGAATAACACCAGCCCAAATGTGAAGTACGGGGGTGGCAGCATCATGTTGTGGGGGTGCGTTGCTGCAGAAGAGACTGGTGCACTTCACAAAATAGATGGCATCATAAGAAAATAAAATTTGGTGGATATATTGAAGCAACATCTCAAAACATCAGTCAGGAAGTTAAGGCTTGGTCGCAAATGGGTCTTCCAAATGGACAATGACCCCAAGCATACTTCCAAAGTTGCGGCAAAATGGCTTAAGGACAACAAAGTCAAAGTATTGGAGTGGCCATCACAAAGCCCTGACCTTAATCCCATATAAAATTTGTGGGCAGAACTGAAAAAGTGTGTGCGAGCAAGGAGGCCTACAAACTTGACTCAGTTACACCAGCTCTGTCAGGAGGAATGGGCCAAAATGTACCCAACTTATCGTGGGAAGCTTGTGGAAGGCTACCCGAAACGTTTGACCCAAGTTAAACCATTTAAAGGCGATGTTACCAAATACTAAGTGAATGTATGTAAACTTCTGACCGACTGGGAATGTGATGAAAGAAATAAAAAATGAAATAAATCATTCTCTCTACTATTATTCTGACATTTCACATTCTTAAAATAAAGTGGTGATCCTAACTGACCCAAGACAGGGATTTTTTACTAGGATTAAATGTCAGTAATTGTGAAAAACTGAGTTTCAATCTGTTTTTCTAAGGTGTATGTAAACTTCAACTGTAAACTCAGAAAAAAAAGAAACGTCCTCTCACTATCAACTGCGTTTATTTTCAGCAAACTTAACATTTGTAAATATTTCTATGAACATAACAAGATTCAACAACTGAGATGTAAACTGAATAAGTTCCACAGACATGTGACTAACAGAAATGGAAAAATGTGTCCCTGAACAAAGGGGGGGATCGAAATCAAAAGTAACAGTCAGTATCTGGTGTGGCCACCAGATGCATTAAGTACTGTAGTGCATCTCATCCTCATGGACTGCACCAAATTTGCCATTTTGTGCTGTGAGATGTTACCCCACTCTTCCACCAAGGCACCTGCAAGTTCCCGGACATTTCTGGGGGGAATGGCCCTAGCCCTCCCCCTCTGTTCCAACAGGTCAAAGACGTGCTCAATGGAATTAAGATCCAGGCTTTTCGCTGGCCATGGCAGAACACTGACATTCCTGTCTTGCAGGAAATCACGCACGGAACAAGCAGTATGGCTGGTGGCATGGTCATGCTGGAGGGTCATGTCAGGATGAGCCTGCAGGAAGGGTACCACATGAGGGAGGAGGATGTCTTCCTTGTAACGCACAGCATTGAGATTGCCTGCAATGACAACAAGCTCTGTCCGATGATGCTGTGACACACCGCCCCAGACCATGACAGACCCTCCACTTCCAAATCGATCCTGGTCCAGAGTACAGGCCTCGGTGTAACGCTCAGTCCTTCGACGATAAACGAGATTCCGACCATCACCCGACAGGACAAAACCGCGACTCGTCAGTGAAGAGCACTTATTGCCAGTCCTGTCTGGTCCAGCGACAGTGGGTTTGTGCCCATAGGCGACGTTGTTGTCGATGATGTCTGGTAAGGACCTGCCTTAAAACAGGCCTACAAGCCCTCAGTCCAGCCTCTCTCAGCCTATTGCAGACAGACTGAGCACTGATGCATGGATTGTGTGTTCCTGGTGTAACTCGGGCAGTTGTTGTTGCCATCCTGTACCTGTCCCGCAGGTGTGATGTTCAGATGTACCGTTCCTGTGCAGGTGTTGTTACACGTGGTCTGCCACTGCGAGGACGATCAGCTGTCTGTCTTGTCTCCATGTAGCGCTGCCTTAGGCGTCTCACAGTACGGACATTGCAATTTATTGCCCTGGCCACATCTGCAGTCCTCATGCCTCCTTGCAGCATGCCTAAGGCACGTTCACACAGATGAGCAGGGACCCTGGGCATCTTTCTTTTGATGTTATTCAGAGTCAGTAGAAAGGCCTCTTTAGTGTCCTAAGTTTACATAACTGTGACCTTAATTGCCTACCGTCTGTAAGCTGTTCGTGTCTTAACGACCGTCCCACAGGTGCATGTTCATTAATTGTTTATGGGTCATTGAACAAGCTTGGGAAACAGTGTTTAAACCCTTTACAATTAAGATCTGTGAAGTTATTTGGATTTTTACCAACTATCTTTGAAAGATAGGGTCCTGAAAAAGAGATGTTTCTTTTTTAGCTGAGTTTATATATTTTTTACCTTTATCTAACTAGGCAAGTCAGTTAAGAACAAATTCTTATTTACAATGACGTCCTACCAAAAGGCAAAAGGCCTCCTGCGGGGACAGGGGCCTGGGATTAAAAAATAAAAATAAATAAATACAATATAAATAGGACAAACACACATCACAACAAGAGAGACAACCCAACACTACATAAAAACAGACCTAAGACAACAACATAGCAAGGCAGCAACACATGACAATACAGCATGGTAGCAACACAACATAACAACAATATGGTCGCAACACAACATGGTAGCAGCACAAAACATGGTACGAAAATGATTGGGCACAGACAACAGCATAAAGGGCAAGGTAGAGGCAACAATACATCACACAAAGCAGCCACAACTGTCAGTAAGAGTGTCCATGATTGAGTCTTTGAATGAAGATATTGAGATAAAACTGTCCAGTTTGATTGTTTGTTGCAGCTCGTTCCAGTCGCTAGCTCCAGCGAATTGAAAAGAGGAGCGACCCAGGGATGTGTGTGCTTTGGGGACCTTTAACAGAATGTGATTGGCAGAACGGGTGTTGTATGTGGAGGAGGAGGGCTGCAGTAGATATCTCAGACATGGGGGAGTGAGGCCTAAGAGGGTTTTATAAATGACCATCAACCAGTGGGTCTTTCGACGGGTATACAGAGATGACCCGTTTACAGAGGAGTATAGAGTGCAGTGATGTGTCTTATAAGGAGCATTGGTGGCAAATCTGATGGCCGAAAGGTAAAGCACATCTAACCGCTCGAGAGCACCTTTACCTGCCGATCTATAAATTATGTCTCCGTAATCTGCAGGGGGTGGCAGGTACTCTAGTGGTTAGAGCGTTGGACTTGTAACCAGAAGGTTGCGAGATCAAATCCCCAAGGTAAAAATCTGTCTTTCTGCCACTGACCAAGGCAGCTAACCCACTGTTCCGAGGCTGTCATTGAAAATAAGAATTTGTTCTTAACTGACTTGCCTAGTTAAATAAAGGTAAAATAAATCAACATTTTATTTGTCACATTCACATGGTTAGCAGATGTTAATGCGAGTGTAGCGAAATGCTTGTGCTTCTAGTTCCGACAATGCAGTAATAACCAACAAGTAATCTAACCTAACAATTTCACAACAGCTACCTTATACACACACAAGTGTAAAGGGATAAAGAATATGTACATAAAGATATATGAATGAGTGATGGTACAGAACGGCATAGGCAAGATGCAGTCGATGGTATCGAGTACAGTATATACATTTGAGAAGAGTAATGTAGGGTATGTAAACATTATATTAAGTGGATAGTGATACATTTTTTACATGTATGGCAGCAGCCACTCAATGTTAGTGGTGGCTGTTTAATAGTCTGATGGCCTTGAGATAGAAGCTGTTTTTCAGTCTCTCGGTCTTTGCTTTGATGCACCTGTACTGACCTCGCCTTCTGGATGATAGCGGGGTGAACAGGCAGTGGCTCAGGTGGTTGTTGGCTTTGATGATCTTTATGGCCTTCCTGTGACCACGGGTGGTGTAGGAGGGCAGGTAGTTTGCCCCCGGTGATGCGTTGTGCAGACCTCACTACCCTCTGGAGAGCCTTACAGTTGTGGGCAGAGCAGTTGCCGTACCAGGTGGTGATACAGCCCGACAGGATGCTCTCGATTGTGCATTTGTAAAAGTCTGTGAGTGCTTTTGGTGACAAGCCGAATTTCTTCAGCCTCCTGAGGTTGAAGAGGCGCTGCTGCGCCTTCTTCACCACTCTGTCTGTGTGGGTGGACCAATTCAGTTTGTCCGTGATGTGTACACTAAGGAACTTAATACCCTCTCCACTACTGTCCTGTCGATGTGGATAGGGGGGTGCTCCCTCTGCTGTTTCCTGAAGTCCACGATCATCTCCTTTGTTTAGTTGACGTTGAGTGTGAGGTTATTTTCCTGACGCCACACTCCGAGGGCCCTCACCTCCTCCCTGTAGGCCATCTCGTCGTTGTTGGTAATCAAGCCTACCACTGTATTGTCGTCTGCAGACTTGATGATTGAGTTGGAGGCGTGCATGGCCACGCAGTCGTGGGTGAACAGGGAGTACAGGAGAGGGCTCAGAACACACCCTTGTGGGGCCCCAGTGTTGAGAATCAGCGGGTTGGAGATGTTGTTACCGACCCTCACCACCTGGGGGCGGCCCATCAGGAAGTCCAGTACCCAGTTGCACAGGGCGGAGTCGAGACCCAGGGTCTTGAGCTTGATGACGAGTTTGGAGGGTACTGTGGTGTTAAATGCTGAGCTGTAGTCGATGAACAGCATTCTCACATAGGTATTCCTCTTGTCCAGATGGGTTAGGGCAGTGTGCAGTGTGGTTGCGATTGCGTCGTCTGTGGACCAATTGGGTCGGTAAGCAAATTGGAGTGGGTCTAGGGTGTCTGGTAGGGTGGAGGTGATATGGTCCTTGACTAGTCTCTCAAAGCACTTCATGATGACGGAAGTGAGTGCTACAGAGCGGTAGTCGTTTAGCTCAGTTACCTTAGCTTTCTTGGAAACAGGAACATTGGTGGCCGTCTTGAAGCATGTGGGAACAGCAGTCTGGGATAAGGATTGTCCATAAACACACCAGCCAGCTGGTCTGCGCATGCTCTGAGGACGTGGCTGGGGATGCAGTCTGGGCCTGCAGCCTTGCGAGGGTTAACACGTTTTACTCACGTCTGCTGCAGTGAAGGAGAGTCCGCAGGTTTTGGTAGCGGGCCGTGTCAGTGGCACTGTATTGTCCTCAAAGCGAGCAAATAAGTTGTTTCGTCTGTCTGGGAGCAAGACATCCTGGTCCGCGACGGGGCTGGTTTTCTTTTTGTAATCCGTGATTGACTGTAGACCCTGCCACATACCTCTTGTGTTGAATTGCGACTCTACTTTGTCTCTATACTGACGCTTAGCTTGTTTGATTGATTTGCGGAGGGAATAGCTACACTGTTTGTATTCGGTCATGTTTCCAGTCACCTTGCCCTGGTTAAAAGCAGTGGTTCGCGCTTTCAGCTTCGCTGGAATGCTGCCATCAATCCACGGTTTCTGGTTGGGGAATGTTTCAATAGTTGCTATGGGTAAGACATTGCCAATGCACTTGCTAAGGAACTCACTCACCGAATCAGCATCAATGTTGTTGTTTAATGCAATGCAGAACATATCCCAATCCACGTGATCGAAGCAATCTTGAAGCGTGGAATCAGATTGGTCAGACCAGCGTTGAACAGACCTGAGAGCGGGAGCTTCCTGTTTTAGTTTCTGTCTATAGGCTGGAAGCAACAAAATGGAGTCGTGGTCAGCTTTTCCGAAAGGAGGGCGGAGAAGGGCCTTATATGCGTCATGGAAGTTAGAATAACAATGATCCAGGGTTTTACCAGCCATGGTAGCACAATCGATATGCTGATATGCTGACAGTTTACATAGAGTCAAATAAAGTTTGTTCAGGGCCATCGATGGGTCTGCTTGGGGGGGAATATATGCGGCTGTGATTATAATCGAAGAGAATTCTCTTGGTAGATAATGCGGTCGACATTTGTTTGTGAGGAATTCTAAGTCAGGTGAACAGAAGGACTTGAGTTCCTGTATGTTGTTATGATCACACCACGTCTTGTTAATCGTAAGGCATACCCCCCCGCCCGTCTTCTTACCAGAAAGATGTTTGTTTCTGTCGGGGCGATGCGTGAAGAAACAGCTAGCTGTACCAACTCCGATAGCATGTCTCGTGGGTATGGTCATCTGAATCAGGGTTAGTTTGGCAGCTGGGGTGAAAGAAGTGTGATTACAATAGAGGAAACCAAGTCTAGATTTAACTTTAGCCTGCAGCTTTGATATGTGCTGAGAGAAGGACAGTGCACCATCTATCCATACTCCCAAGTACTTGTATGAGGTGACTATATCAAGCTCTAAACCCTAATAGGTAGTAATAACACCTGTCGGAGGAGGGGCATTCCTCTTACCAAACCACATGACCTTTGTTTTGGATGTGTTCAGAACAAGGTTAAGGGTAGGGAAAGGCTAAACAAAATATTAAAATAGGATATAGAAAGATAACCCAGATGAACAAATAGGTCAAAAGTCTTTAACACCACCATCCTCATAAAAAAGGTTAAACCACATGACCTTTGTTTTGGAGTTATTCAGAACAAGGTTAAGGGTAGAGAAAGCTTGTTGGACACTAAGAAAGCTTTCTTGTCGAGCATTTAGCACATTATATGGGGAGGGGCCAGCTGTATCATCTGCATATAAATGGATAAGAGAGCTTCCTACTGCCTGAGCTATGTTGTGATGTAAATTGAGAAGAGAGTGGGGCCTAGGATTGAGCCTTGGGGTACTCACCTGGTGACAGGCGATGTCATTATCAAAATAGCCTCCAACACTCTACTCAGCAAATTGGATGCAGTCTATCACAGTGCCATCCGTTTTGTCACCAAAGCCCCATATACTACCCACCACTGCGACCTCTATGCTCTCGTTGGCTGGCCCTCGCTTCATATTCATCAGCAAACCCACTGGCTCCAGGTCTTCTATAAGTCTTCGCTCGGTAAAGCCCCACCTTATCTCAGCTCACTGGTCACCATAGCAGCACCCACCCGTAGCACGTGCTCCAGCAGATATATATCACTGGTTACCCCCAAAGCCAAATCCTCCTTTGGCCGCCTTTCTTTCCAGTTCTCTGTGGCCAATGGCTGGAACGAACTAGAAAAACCACTGAAGCTGGAGACTAATATCTCCTTCACCAATTTTAAGCGCCAGCTGTCAGAGCAGCTTACAGATCACTGCACCTGTACATAGCCCATCCAACTACCTCATCCCCATACTGTATTTATTTATCTATCTTACATTTATTGCCTTACTTCCCTTATCCTACCTCATTTGCACACACTGTATATAGACGTTTTCTATTTTATTATTGACTGTATGTATGTTTATCCCATGTGTAACTCTGTGTTGTTGTTTGTGTCGCACTGCTTTGCTTTATCTCGGCCAGGTCGCAGTTGTAAATGAGAACTTGATCTCAACTAGCCTTAAATAAAGGTGAAATAAATAAAATTTAAATTAAAATAAATTGTGGAGTGTTTGTTGTAGTCATGTTTAATATTGAGCGCACGGTAGCGCCAAAGCACAATAACGTTGCCCGTTTATGGCTTAAGCTGACAGTGGCGTATTTTGATGACGTCACTGCAATGGCCGCTCTCACTGTATCGTGTAGGTTTTTTTTATTTCCTCCAGCATAGCAGATAAATAACCATACCATTATTTATTGTAGAGCCTCAGACAAAGAGGAAGAGAGACGGGGTTGTTCTTAACGCCGCCTGTCTTCAACGAGGTTCAGGTTGGAAAGGTGACTGAAAATATTTCAAGTTTATCTAGCTAACGTTACTGGTGTTTGTAGGGGGAGGGTTGCATTGTTAATTGAACAGACAAGCATGCTTCGATAGCAGACCAGAAAGTGGTATTTTGCGTGTATAAAGTTGCTTTTCAGTTGTATTGGTTGGTTAAATCCATGTTTAACTCATTGTGGCATCTTCTAAATACAAATCAGACGTTAGCTTCTTGTCTGGTATAGCCCTCGCAGTTTTCGGGCCTGCTTCACCCGGTAACTAGCTAACGTTAGCATTGTTGTTGTAAGCTAACGAGACATCTTTTTGTCCTACTGCGCCTCTTATTTTGCTTATCTATCTAGCTACGTCATTGTTCTACTAAAAACACCGAGTCCCCCAGTTTTAATATGAACATTGTGTTGAAGGCAGCAATGATCACCTGCTCTAGTTGAAACATAACTAGTTAACGTTCGCTAGTTAACTTACCAATAAAATGTGATTTGATTTAAAATATCAAAATGTAATCATCTCTGACAGACTTATTGACCTGCGTGAATTTGACCATTCTCGAGATATGGCGGATGCACTCGCTACATGCATGTAGCTTATTACGAACTTTGTAGCCATATGCAATCAGATAACTAGTTAAAATTCGCGCTTTGACGTCTTCCATCGAGAAATGGATAGACTCCCTATATAATTTCAATGAAGTCACATTTTCTTGGTCACATACAGTACCAGTTAAGTTGACACCTACTAATTTAAAGGGTTTTATTTTTACTACATTGTAGAACAATAGTGGACAAACTATGAAAAAACACATGGAATCATGTCGTAACCAAAAAAAGACAAATCAAAACATATTTTAGATTCTTCAAAGTAGCCACCCTCTGCCCTGACAGCTTTGCACACTCTCCACCATCTTTACCTGGAATGCTTTTCCAACTGTCTATAATGAGTTCCCACATGCTGAGCACTTGTTGGCTACTTTTCCTTCACTCTGCTGTCCAACTCATCCCAAACCATCTCAATTGGGTTGAGGTCAGGTGATTGTGGAGACCAGGTCATCAGATGCATCACTCTCCTCCTTGGTCAAATAGACCTTACACTGCCTGGGTGTGTAAAAAAAAAAAAAAAAAATGATAGTCCCACTAAGCGCAAACCAGATGGGATGATGTATCACTGCAGAATGCTGTGGTAGCCATGCTGGTTTAGTGTGCCTTGAATTCAAAATAAATCACTTACAGTGTCACCAGCAAAGCACCATCCCACCACCTCCATGCTTCACGGTGGGAACCACACATGTGGAGGTCACCCATTCGCCTGCTCTGCGTCTCACAAAGACAGTGGTTGGAACCAAAAATCTGAACTTTGGACTCATCAGACCAAAGGATAGATTTCCACTGGTCTGTTGCTTGTGTTTCTTGGCCCAAGCAAGTCTTCTTAATATTGGTGTCCTTTAGTAGTGGTTCCTTTGCTATAATTTGACCATGAAGGCCTGATTCACACAGTCTCCTGTGAACAGTGGATGTTGAAAAGTGTCTTACTTGAACTTTGTGAATCATTTATTTGGGCTGCAATTCTTGAGGCTGGTAACTCTAATGAACTTACCCTCTGCAGCAGAGGTAACTCTGGGTCTTTCTTTCCTGTGGTGGTCCTCATGAGCCAGTTCCATCATATTTCTTGATGGTTTTTGCGACTGCACTTGAAGAAACTTTAAGTTAAGAAGAAGAAACTTTCAAAGTTCTTAATTTTCGATATTGACTGACCTTCATGTGTTAAAGTAAGTATGGACTGTTGTTTCTCTTTGCTAATTTGAGCTGTTGCCATAATATGGACTTGGTCTTTAACCAAATAGGGCTCTCTTCTGTATAGCACCCCAACTGATTGGCTGAGCTGCATTAAGGAAAGACATACCACAAATTAACTTTTAACAAGGCATACCTGTTAATTGAAATGCATTCCAGGTGACTACCTCATGAAGCTTGTTGAGAGAATGCCAGGAGTGTGCAAAGCTGTCATCAAGGCAAAGGGTGGCTGCTTTGATGAATGTCAAATATAAAATAAATGTTGGTTACTACATGATTCCATATGTGTTTTTTCATAGTTTTGATGTCTTCGATATTATTCTACAATGTAGAAAATAGTTTTTAAAAAATTGAATGAGTAGCTGTGTCAACTTTTGGCTGGTACTGTATACTGAACAAAAATATAAACAAGGATTTTTCTGAGTTCATATAAGGAAATCAGTCAATGTTCTTTTATAATCTCCTCAGCCTGGTTCCTCTCTAGGTTTCTTCCAAGGTTTTGGCCTTTCTAGGGAGTTTTTCCTAGCCACTGTGCTTCTACACCTGCATTGCTTGCTATTTGGGGTTTTAGGCTGGGTTTCTGTACCGCACTTTGAGATATCAGCTGATGTAACAAGGGTTATATAAATTGATTTGAATTGAATGGAACTAAATTCATTAGGCCCTAATCTATGGATTTCACATAACTGCGGGGGCGCAGTCATGGGAGGACATAGGCACACCAACTTGGGATCTAGGCCCCGTCAATCAGATTTACTGACAGACATATGGGCCTAGCTCCAAAGTGGGTGGGCCTATGGCTGCGCCCAGTTTCATCAGCTGTCCGGGTGGTTGGTCTCAGTTGACCCCGCAGGTGAAGAAGCTGGATGTGGAGGTCCTGGGCTGGTGTGGTTACACGTGATCTGCGATTGTGAGGCCGGTTGGACGTACTGCCAAATTCTCTAAAATGATGTTGGAGGTGGCTTATGGTCGAGAAATTAACATTCTATTCTCTGGCAAAAGCTCAGGTGGACATTCCTGCAGTCAACATGACAACTGCAGATTTTATAGCGTCCTTTTATTGTCCCCAGCACAAGGTTTAATCAGCTTTTTGATATGCCACACCTGTCAGGTGGATGGATTATCTTGGAAAAGGAGAAATGCTCACTAGGTAAACACATTTGTGCACAAAATTGGAGTGAAATATGGAACATTTCTCTGATCTTTTATTTCAGCTCATGAAACATGGGAACAACACTTTACATGTTGCATTTATATTTTCTTCTCTGAATGTTTTTCAGATGTTATTGCAGGTGTTTCAAAATGCTTGTGATCCTAGCTCCAAAAGTGCAGTAATATCTAACGATACACACTAATGTAAAATAATGGAATTTAGAAGTATTAGGACGCGCAATGTCGGAGTCAGAAATATGTATATGTACAGTTGAAGTCGGAAGTTTACATACACCTTAGCCAAATACATTTAAACTCAGTTTTTCACAATTCCTGACATTAAAACATTTCCTGTCTTAGGATCACCACTTTATTGTAAGAATGTCAAATGTCAGAATAATAGTAGAGAGAATGATTTATTTCAGCTTTTATATCTTTCATCACATTCCCAGTGGGTCAGAAGTTTACATACACTCAATTAGTACTTGGTAGCATTGCCTTTAAATTGATTAAGTTGGGGGAATTTTGGCCCATTCCTCCTGACAGCTGGTGTAACCAAGTCAGGTTTGTAGGCCTCCTTGCTCGCACATGCTTTTTCAATTCTGCCCTCAAATTTTCTATAGGATTGCGGTCAGGGCTTTGTGATGGCCACTCCAATACCTTGACTTTGTTGTCCGTGAGCCAATTTTCCACAACTTTGGAAGTATGCTTGGGGTCATTGTCCATTTGTAAGACCCATTTTAGACCAAGCTTTAACTTCCTGACTGATGTCTTGAGATGTTGCTTCAATATATCCACATAATTTTCCTTCCTCATGACACCCTCTGTTTTGTGAAGTGCACCAGTCCCTTCTGCAGCAAAGCACCCCCACAACATGATGCTGCCACCCCAGTGCTTCACGGTTGGAATGGTGTTCTTCGGCTTGCAAGCCTCCCCCCTTTTCCTCCAAACATAACGATGGTGATTATGGCCAAACAGTTCTATTTTTGTTTCATCAGACCAGAGGACATTTCTCCAAAAAGTACGATCTTTGTCCCCATGTGCAGTTGCAAACCGTAGTCTGGCTTTTTATGGCGGTTTTGAGCAGTGGCTTCTTCCTTGCTTAGCGACCTTTCAGGTTATGTCGATATAGGACTCGTTTTACTGTGGATATATGTACTTTTGTACCGGTTTCCTCCAGCATCTTCACAAGGTCCTTTGTTGTTGTTCTGGGATTGATTTGCACTTTTCGCACCAAAGTACGTTCATCTCTAGGAGACCGAAAGTGTCTCCTTCCTGAGCGGTATGACGGCTGCGTGGGTCCATGGTGTTTATACTTGCGTACTATTGTTTGTACAGATGAACGTGGTACCTTCAGGCGTTTGGAAATTGCTCCCAAGGATGAACCAGAATTGTGGAAGTCTACAAACGTTTTTTTGGCTGATTTCTTTTGATTTTCCCATGGTGTCAAGCAAAGAGTCACTGAGTTTGAAGGAAGGCCTTGAAATGCATCCACAGGTACACCTCCAATTGACTCAAATGATGTCAATTAGCCTACCTAAAGCCATGACATCCTTTTCTGGGATTTTCCAAGCTGTTTAAAGGCACAGTCAACTTAGTGTATATAAACTTCTGACCCACTGGAATTGTGATACAGTGAATTATAAGTGAAATAATCTGTCTGTAAACAATTGTTGGAAAAATGACTTGTTATACACAAAATAGATATCCTAACAGACTTGCCAAAACTTTGGTTTGTTAACAAGAAATTTGTGGAGTGGTTGAAAAACGAGTTTTAATGACTCCAACATAAGTGTATGTAAACTTCCGACTTCAACTGTATGTGTGGTGGGAAGTATAGACATTATGGAGAGTATATGAATATACTATGTAGTATATCTAAAGAGTGGTATATGTACAGCAGTAGTTATACAGCGCATTCGGAATGAATTCAGACCCCTTCCCTTTTCCACATTTTGATACATTACAACCTTATTCCAAAAAGGATGACATAAATACAAATCCTCATCAATCTACACACAATACCCCACAATGACGAAGCGAAAACAGGTTATTAGAAATGTTTGCTAATTTATTTACATAAGTATTCAGATCCTTTGCTATAAGACTAGAAATTGAGCTCAGGTGCATCCTGTTTCCATTGATAATCCTTGAGATGTTTTTACAACTTGATTGGCGGCCAACTGTGGTGAATTCAATTCATTGAAAAAGAAAAGGACACCCTAGGAGCTCAGATGCAATAATTAAATAACCTAATATCCAATGTTTCGACAGACGAGCTGTTTTCATCAGGGTTTTTCAATTCATTGGACATGATTTGGAAAGGCACATACCTGTCTATATAAAGGTCCCACAGTTGACAGTGCATGTCAGAGCAAAACCAAGCCACAGGTCGAAGGAATTGTCTGTAGAGCTCCGAGACATGATTGTATTGAGGCACAGATCTGGGGAAGGGTACCAAAAAATGTCTGCAGCATTGAATGTCCCCAAGAACACACACACACACACACACAAAAAAAAAACACATTGGACTCCATCATTCTGAGATGGAAGAGGTTTAGATCCACCAAGACTCTTCCTAGAGCTGGCCGCCCACCAGGGGAGAAGGGCCTTGGTCAGGGAGGTGACCAAGAACCCGATGGTCACTCTGACAGAGCTCTAGAGTTCCTCTGTTGAGATGGGAGAACCTCCCAGAAAGACAACCATCTCTGCAGAACTCCACCAATCAGGCTTTTATGGTAGAGTGGCCAGACAGATGCCACTCTTCAGTAAACGTTACATGACAGCCCGCTTGGAGTTTGCCAAAAGGCACCTAAAGGACTCTCAGATCCTCTGGTCTTATGAAACCAAGATTCAACTCTTTAGCCTGAATTCCAAGCATCATATCTGGAGGACACCGTTTACCATCCCTACGGTGAAGCATTGTGGTGGTGGCAGCATCATGATTTGAGGATCTTTTTCAGGGACTGGGAGACTAGTCAGGATCGAGGGAAATATGAATTGAGTGAATTAAAGCTCCAGAGCGCTCAGACTGGGGCGAAGGTTCACCTTTCAACAGGACAACGACCCAAAGCGCACAGCCTAGACAATGCAGGAGTGACTTCGGGGAAAGTCTCTGGGTGGCCCAGACAGAGCCTGGACATGAACCCAATCTAACGTTTCTGAAGAGACCTGAAAATAGCTGTGCAGCAACTCTCCTCATCCAACCTGACAGAGCTTGAGAGGATCTGCAGAGAAGAATGGGAGAAACTCCCCAAATACAGGTGTGCCAAGCTTGTGTCATACCCAAGAAGACTTAATGCTGTAATCGCTGCCACAGGTGCTTCAACAAAGTACTGAGTAAAGAGTCTGAATGCTTATGTAAATGTGATATTTCAGTTTTTTTATTTGTAATAATTTTGCAAAATGTCTAAAACCCCATTTTTGCTTTGTCATTATGGGGTATTGTGTGTAGATTGATAACGGGGAAAATATTTAATCTATTTTAGAATAAGGCTGTAACGTAACAAAATGGAAAAAGTCAAGGGGTCTGAATACTTTCCGAATGCACTGTATAGGATAGGCCTTGACTAGAATACAGTACATATTTATGAAGTGGTTAAAACAGTATGTAAACATTATTAAAGTGACCAGTATTCCATTACTATGTACATAGGGCAGCCTCTAAGGTGCATGTTAGAGTAATTGGGTGCTAGCTGGCTAGTGACAGTGACTAAAGTTCAGGGCAGGGTACTGAGTGGAGGCCGGCTTGTGGTGACTATTTAACAGTCCAATGGCCTTGAGATAGAAGTTGTTTTTCAGCCTCTCGGTCCCAGCTTTGATGCACCTGTACTGGCCTTCTGCATGGTACCGAGGTAAACGGGCTGTGGCTCGGGTGGCTCATCAAGTCCTTGATGATCTTCTTGGACGTCCTGGACGTCCTGTGACACCGGGTGCTGTAGATGTCATGGAGAGCAATGTTCCCCTGGTGATGCGTTGGGCAGACCAGGTGATAAAGCCCGACAGAATGCTCTCAGTGGCGCATCTGTAAAAGTTTGATGGTTTTAGGGGCCATGCTGAATTTATTCAGCCTCCTGAGGTTGAAGAGGCGCTGTTGTTCCTTCTTTACCCTGTCTGTGTGGGTGGACCATTTCAGATTGTCAGTGACGCGTACGTCGAGGAACTTTAAGCTTTTCAATTCATCCACTTCGGCTCATCGATGTGGTTGGGGGCATGCTCCCTCTTCCGTCTCCTGAAATCCATGATCAGCTTTTGTTGACGTTGAGGAAGAGGTTATTTTCGTGGCACCACTCCGCCAGGGCCCTCACCATCTCCCTGTAGGCTGTCTCATCATCGTTGGTAATCAGGCATACCACTATTATTGTCTGCAAACTTGATGATTGAGTTGGAGGCGTGCACGGCCACGCAGTCATGGGTGAACAGGGAGTACAGGAGGGAGCTGAGCATGCACCCTTGTGGGGACCCTGTGGTGAAGATCAGCAGAGTGGAGATGTTGTTGCTTACCTTCACTTGGGGGCGGCCTGTCAGGAAGTACAGGGCCCAGTTGCACAGGGTGGGGTTGAGACCCAGGGCCTCAAGCTTGTTGATGAGTTTGTCAAGGTACTATGTTGTTGAAGGCTGAGCTGTAGTCTATGAACAGCATTCTTACATAGGTATTCCGCTTGTCCAGATGGGATAGGGCAGTGTGCAGTGTGACGATGATTGCGCCCAGTGGGTCTAGGGTGTCGTGAGGTGATATGATCCTTAACTAGCCTCTCAAAGCACGTCATGATTACAGAAGTGAGTGCTACGGGGCGATAGTCGTTTACTTCAGTTACCTTCGCTTTCTTTGGTACAGGAACAATGGTGGACATCTTAAAGCAAGTGTGGACAACAGACTGGGATAGGGATTGAATATGTCCGTAAACACTAGCCAGCTTGTCTGCGCATGCTCTGACGCGGCTATGGATGCCGTCTGAGCCGGCAGCCTTGCGAGGGTTAACACGCGTAAATGTCTTACTAATGTCGGCCACGGAGAACAAGAGCTCACAGTCCACGGGAGCGTTGGTGGCCCGTGTCGGCATCACTGTGTTTTCTTCGAAGCAGGCAAAGATGCTGTTTAGGTTGTCCGGGAGAAAGATGTTGGTGTCCGCGACGTGGCTGGTTCCCCTTCATAATCTGTGATTCTCTGGAGTCCTTGCCACAAATGTCTCGTATCTGAGCCGTTGAATTGCAACTCAACCATACGAAGGGCATGACTGTTTGTACTCAACCATTTTCCCAGTCACCTTGCTTTGGTTAAATGCGGTGGTTCACGCTTTCAGTTTATTTTGGCAGTTATCTGTATATTGCCTAGAGACATTGTCTTTGTGTATTAAACCAAATGTATCTATTTTAATAACAAGACAGTTCTATAAGTAAATACTTACTTCTGTTTTAGTGGATCATTCTCCAATGGACACCCCCGAGAGCCCCACCCAGTCTCCTGAAAGCCCCAACCAATCACCCCAATCCCCAGAGGAAGAGAGGGGCATTTCTGACAGCGAGTTCCTGGCATCCCCCGAGGAGGAGGAGGACAGGCTGCTCTCTGACAGTGAGCTGCTGAATGAAGACAATGGTGGTTTAGATGAAGAGGGTGGTGAAGTTGGGGACTCTGAGCTGGATGATGATGAAGATGGGGGGGTGGTTCAGGAGCGTATCTCTGACCCAGAGGATGATGAGGCTGATGGGGAAGGTGGAAGGGATAGGCATACTATTCTAGAACAGGAGCAGGAGGAGTCAGTGGGGATGGTGATGATGGGACAGGAGCGACAGGAAAGCCAATCAGATGAGGAGGACCGGATCAGCCAAACTCCTAAGTCCCCTGATTCTGAGCCAGAGCAGGAGAGGTCATCCCCCTTAGCTGAGGAGATGTCCAGACATGAGAAGGAAGATGAGAGTGGGGAACCGTCTGTGAAGCTGGCAGTGGAGACAGCAGAAGTAGATGATGAAGAGGAGGAAGAGAGACTGAGGAGGAGGAGGGTGGTGGTGAATCAGATGAAGGAGGAGTTGTCATCTGTGTCCAGGGAGCTTGATGAGCATGAGCTGGACTACGATGAGGAGGTTCCTGAGGAGCCCAATGTTCTACCGCCTGAAGAAGATGACGAGGTGGAGAAAGGACCCAGAGAAGGGGATGAGAAAGAGGACAAGAGCGTCAAAAAGAAAGAGAAGATACCAATCCTTCCTCCATCCCCGAAAGACGGTCCATCTAAGAAGCCTGAAGAGTCCAGGGCTCAGGACAGAGGAAGGAGAGATTCCTTTCGTGACAAAAAGGACGAGGATGATGGAGAGATTGATGAGGGAGAAATAGATGTAAGTAATGTGATTTATATATATTCTTTTCAATCTGCATTATACTTTTAATCAAGAGACTGATTTCTTTGAGTATGCAGGGCAACTCACACTGAGATAAGTGAGGGAAGCAAAACAGGAGAACAGATCAAGTACAGAACTGCAAAGTCAGAACTGGGGCTGTTGCAGTGACCATATTACCGTCACACGAACAGGCATGTGTATTGACCGCAGTCAAATTCACTTAAAAGAGGATTCCAGCTTTCTACTGCAACTAGATTCATTTCTCAGCTGCTAATATTAAGCACATTGCTCCTCTGTAAACCAGAGTAGCGTAACCCGGAACGATGAAAAAAGGAACTGCATGTAAACGCAGCCTCCATTCGCTATTCGAGTGCATAAGGATAACGTCTTTTTTCCCTTGCCCCAGTTCTGCACATTTGATAATGGCCCATTTTAAATCAAAACTAATTCCACATATTATTAAAGACAAGATTATATTGAGAATTATCTGATGGGTGAAAATATGATCACTTGATGAGAGAACAGCGATCGCAGCCTGAGGCAAGGAACAGAGCACAAGCTTTTTTTGTGACTTTCTCAAATCATCAATATACTTGCATCATGCAGCCCTTATATGTTTTGATTTCTAAGACATTCTAAGGTTTGTATTATTCACAGCTAAAGTTGCAAAAAATGATGGACTTTATAAAGGGTAGACTTTCCAAAGGCGCCCATCAACGGCTTGTATGTGTGAAGGCCTGAAGATGCTGAACGTGTTATGTTAAAGGTAAATTACAGTGAGACCAGCAGTCATTTGCATGACAGTTACCATCTGACAAAATTTAACGACCGCCACAGCCCGAGTCAAAACCATGTGACAATACAAATAACCTGCCCTGCAATACAAATTGCACCCTGTCCCACTGACCTAGGGTTCCAGCAGTGTCATAAGGTTACTTCACGGATGCACATGGGTAAGTGGGTTGATATTTAGCTGTTCCATTTGTGCAGGATGATGACCTGGAGGAGGGAGAGGTGAAGGACCCCATGGACAGGAAGGTCAGACCCAGGCCCGTCTGCAGGTTCTTCATGAAAGGTACCTCAACGTACTCTCCTGTGCACCACTCGTGTGTACAACACCTGTCTTTTGACGAAACTACACTGTGCAAACATTGCGTGTGCAACTTGAGCATTCCATTCTACACCAGAGACGTATCATGAAGGTAAAACCGAAGGTAAAAACGTGAACCACTTGATCAGCAACACAAGCCTTGCGTTTTGTTTCTTCGCTGATGTTCTGCTTCTGTGGCCTGGCCTGTGTAGCGTTTCTCTTCAATGTAATGGTCCTTTTGAAGCAGTGATATTGAAGACACTTGTTTCAGACAGCAGGGGGAAGCATTGTACTTCATAACTTAAATGAAGATAATGTGGTAATGGAATATTATTAGGAGCCAAGCCACATACAGCGATGATGGATGTCAATTTACAACCAAACGCAATTTACTTAAGTATTTGAATTCAATGAAAATATGCTTTTTCTAATTCCCATGTATCTGTTTTCAAAATGATACAGCTCTGTTTTTCTTTTCCAGGTAACTGCACATGGAGTATGAATTGTAGGTTCATCCATCCAGGGGTCAACGACAAGGGCAACTACTCTCTCATCTCCAAGCCAGACCCCTTCTCTCCCAACGGGGCACCACCTGGAGCACCCCACCCTCTCATTCCTGGAAGCAACCCCTGGGTATGCACCACCTCTGGCCCGCAGTATGTGGACGTGAAGAGTGTGTGTGTGTTTCTGCATTGGGTAAATGTATTGTGTTTACATCTGTTTCCCTGTCTCAGGGTGGACCTGCTGTTGAGGAGCTCCCTCCACCCCCTCCTCCAGTGGAGCCTCCTGTGGAGAGTGCCTGGGAGAGGGGTCTGAGACATGCCAAAGAGGTATACCACCCTCTCAGCTCTTACAAGCATATATGTACTCCTCTTCTGTACAGGTCATTTTTTCAGCACCAGCTGATTTTGAGTATGTTGACTTTTTAATTGACATGTTTTCTGAGAGGGTTCCCCTGCTACATTTGGCTCGTGAAGCATCTTTATAATGATAAGTGTACATGTGTGTTGGGGTTGTTCAGTCAACAGGTTATGGTGAAATCCCAGACTTTCCTCGTGTAAAAACTGCCCTATTCCTCTAGGTGTTGAAAAAAGCTACCATACGCAAAGAGCAGGAACCAGACTTTGAGGAGAAGCGCTTTAACGTGACCATTGGAGAGGATGAGAGAGACTTTGACAAGGAAAATGATTTCTTTAGGGAACGCAGCTACCGCATCACCAGAGAAATCAGAGACCCAGGGTAAGCTCAGGAGCTATGGTTCAAAAGAAAATATCTTGCCATAGTGGATGTTTTTAAGAACTGTTTTAGACTACGTCTCTGTTTAAACCGTTTTTGGCCTTTTCTTCCCCCGTAGTGACTTGGAGTTCAGAGACCCAGTCTATCCGTAAGTACAATGTAGGGGAGGTAGTAACATCGTCTTTTCATGCATCTCTTATCTCTACGTTTCCCTGCTTGATGATCAGCTCCTGCTCTGCTGTGAGAAAACAGCTGGTCAGTTATAATGATCAGCCCACTCCACTAGGCCTTATGATTCATTTGTCAATACATGTCTAATTATGGGTTTGTTCAAATATACAAATAAAATTAACCCTAAATTATATAGATGGTGTATATAGCTGCACAGCTATTTATCTCTATTGTACGATTTGTCCTTGTTTGTGATGTCATTTCAGTAACGACCCTTATGCTGATCCATATTATGACTATGAGATGGAGGCCTTCTGGAGAGGGGGACAGTATGAGAACTTCAGAGTGCAGTACACAGAGACCCCTCTGCCCTATCACTACAGTGTAAGTAAACTCAGAGAGACATCCACCACCCTAGGACTACACAACTTTAAACACAAATGCACAATCGATATTAACTTTGTCGAATTTGCATTTTACTTGTAAGCCTTTTGGTTAAAGAGATTCTTGAATGCGCCGTTAAAGCGTAAAGCAGGTTGAGCCTTGCTGGAGGTCTATGGCAGTGTGTTTACAAACCCACCTGTATGAATGTTAGGAGCGTGAACGTGAGCGGGACCCGCGAGAGCGCCATCGTGACCGTGAGCGGGACCACCGTGAGCGAGAACGCCGGCAGAGAGAACGTGAAAGGGAAAGAGAGAGGGAGCGAGAGAAGGAGAGAATGCGCAGAAAGGAGGAGTGGGAGCGGGATCGCATGAAGCGTGATGAGAAGGAGAGGCCCGTCAGGGAGCGGCCTCCACGTGAACCTCGGGAGAAGAAGGAGGGGGAGGACAAGCACCCTAAAGGTCCCCCCATGTCCCCCACCGATACTAACATGCCCCCCAAGTGAGTAGCATGTCCTTTATTACCGGTATCATGTCCTCTAGACCAGGGTTTCCCAAACTCTAATTTATCATAACTATTACAGATAACAACTCCTAATTACTGAATTGCCCCATATATGATATACATACATACATACAGTTGAAGTCTGAAGTTTACATTCACTTGGGTTGGAGTCATTAAAACTTGTTTTTCAACCACTCCACACATTTCTTGTTAACAAACTATAGTTTTGGCAAGTCGGTTAGGACATCTACTTTGTGCAGGACACAAGTAATTTTCCCAACAATTGTTTACAGACAGATTATTTAACTTATAATTCACTGTATCACAAATCCAGTGGGTCAGAAGTTTACATACACTAAGTTGACTGTGCCTTTAAACAGCTTGGAAATTTCCAGAAAATTATGCCATGGCTTTAGAAGCTTCTGATAGGCTACTTGACATCATTTGTGTCAATTGGAGGTGTACCTGTGGATGTATTTCAAGGCCTTCCTTCAAACTCAGTGCCTCTTTGCTTGATGTGAAAATCAAATGAAATCAGTCAAGACCTCAAAAAAATGTGTAGACCTCCACAAGTCTGGTTCACCCTTGGGAGCAATTTCCAAACGGCTGAAGGTACCATGTTCATCTGTACAAACAATAGTACACAAGTATAAACACCATGGGACCAAGCAGCCATCATACCGCTCAGGAAGGAGACGCTTTCAGTCTCCTAGAGATAGTGCAAATCAATCCCAGAACAACAGCAAAGTACCTTGTGAAGATGCTGGAGGAAACAGGTACAAAAGTATCTAAATCCACAGTAAAACGAGTCCTATGTCGACATAACCTGAAAGGCCGCTTTGCAAGGAAGAAGCCACTGCTCCAAAACCGCCATAAAAAGCCAGACTACGGTTTGCAACTGCACATGGTGACAAAGATTGTACTTTTTGGAGAAATGTCCTCTGGTCTGATGAAACAAAAATAGAACTGTTTGGCCATAATGACCATCGTTATGTTTGGAGGAAAATGGTGCGGAAGAACACCATCCCAGCTGTGAAGCACTGGGGTGGCAGCATCATGTTGTGGGGGTGCTTTGCTGCAGGAGGGACTGGTGCACTTCACAAAATAGATGGCATCATGAGGGAGGAAAATTGTGTGGATATATTGAATCTCAAGACATCAGTCAGGAAGTTAAAGCTTGGTCTAAAATGGGTCTTACAAATGGACAATGACCCCAAGCATACTTCCAAAGTTGTGGCAAAATTGCTTAAGGACAACAAAGTCAAGGTATTGGAGTGGCCATCACAAAGCCCTGACCTCAATCCCATAGAAAATTTGTAGGCAGAACTCAAAAAGTGTGTGCAAGCAAGGAGGCCTACAAACCTGACTCAGTTACACCAGCTCTGTCAGGAGGAATGGGCCAAAATTCACCCAACTTATTGTGGGAAGCTTGTGGAAGGCTATCCAAAACATTTGACCGAAGTTAAACAATTTAAAAGCAATGCTACCAAATACTAATTGGGTGTATGTAAACTTCTGACCCACTGGGAATGAGATGAAAGAAATAAAAGCTGAAATAAATCATTCTCTGCTATTATTCTGACATTTCACATTCTTAAAATAAAGTGGTGATCCTAACTGACCTAAGATGGAATTTTTACTAGAATTAAATGTCAGGAATTGTGGAAAAACTGAGTTCAAATGTATTTGGCTAAGGTGTATGTAAACTTCCCATTTCAACTGTACATACACTCTACCAGTCAAAAGTTTGGACACCTACTCATTCAAGGGTTTTTCTTTATTTGTAATATTTTCTAGGTTGTAGAATAATTGTGAAGACATCAAGACTATGAAATAACACATATGGAATCATGTAGTAATGAAAAAAGTGTAAACATTTCAAAATATATATATACATACACATACAGTGCCTTTGGAAAGTATTCAGACCCCTTGACTTTCTCCACGTTTTGTTATGTTACAGCCTTATTCTAAAATGGATTAAATATAAAAACAGCCTTATTCTAAAATGGATTAAATATAAAAACACCTCAGCAAACTGCACACAATACCCTGTAATGACACAGCGAAAACTGTTTTTTTAATATGTATATTTGCAAATTTATACAAAAAAAACCCAGATACCTTATTTACACAAGTATTCAGACCCTTTGCTATGAGACTCGAAATTGAGTCAAATCAACTTATATTTGTCACATGCGCCGAATACAACAGGTGTAGACCTTACAGTGAAATGCTTACTTACAAGCCCTTAACCAATAATGCAGTTTTAAGAAAATACCAACAACAAAAAAGTAACAAATAATTATATAACGATGCTATATACACGGGGTACCGGTGCTTGTACACTGGTTTGTCGAGGTAAATGAGGTAATATCTACATGTAGGTAGAGTTATTAAAGTGACTATGCAAAGATAACAGAGTAGTAGCAGCATCGTGGAAGAAGGGGTAGCCATTTGATTAGATGTTCAGGGGTCTTATGGCTTTGGGGTAGAAGATGTTTAGAAGCCTCTTGGACCTAGACGTTCCGGTACCACTTGCCCTGCAGTAGCAGAGAACAGTCTATGACTAGGGTGGCTGGAGTCTTTGACAAAGTCTATATAAGTTTCCACAGTTGACAATGCATGTCAGAACAAAAACCAAGCCATGAGGTCGAAGGAATTGTCCGTAGAGCTCCGAGACAGGATTGTGTCGAGGCACAGATCTGTGGACTCCAGTCTGCTGTTGGTCCCGCCTCTAGGTACCTAGTTGTGCGTGTTGTGTGTGCTATGGTTGCAGTCTAATTTCTATATGGGGGAGAGAGCATGAATTTGCACATCCCATATGTGGTAAGGATGAGTCGAAATCCCCCAGTTACTGACCCGACAGGTCCAGTAACCTTTCAAGGATGTCTCTGTACTTTGCTCTGTTCATCTTTCCCTCGATCCAGTCTTCCCGTCCGTGCCGCTGAAACACATCCCCACAGCATGATGCTGCCACCACCATTCTTGCTGGAAGGCCTCCTCTGAGCATCCCATTGGTTTCATCATCCACACCCACCCCCTCGAGCACCCCCGGGTGGTACGGTCCTCCAGGACATCTACAGCACCCGGTGTCACAGGAACTTTAGGGAAGTTCATCTGAATGCTCGTCGTCCTCACCATGGTCTTGACTTGACTGCAGTTTGGAGTCGTAACCGACATCAGTGGGCAAATGCTCACCTTTGATAGCCACTAGCACGCTGGAGAAGTTTGCTCTTCACGTATGAATCCCGGTTTCCCGGTATGGCATTGTGTGTGCGAGCTGTTTGCTGATGTCAATGTTGTGAACAGAGTGCTCCATGGTTGCGGCGGGGTTATGGTATGGGCAGGTTTAAGCTACGGACAACGAACACAATTTTACCGATGGCAATTTGTAAGCACAGGATACCGAGATGAGATCCCGAGGTCCATTGTTGTGCCATTCATCTACCACCATCACCTTATGTTTCAGCATGATAATGCACTGCCCCATGTCACAAGGATATGTACAGAATCCCTGAAATCTGAAATGTCCCAGTTCATGGCCTGCATACTCACCAAACAAGTCACCCATTGAGCATGCTTGGGATGCTCTGGATCGACAGCGCGTTCCAGTTTATATCCAGAAACATCGCACAGCCATTGAAGAGGAGGGGGACAACATACCACAGGCCACAATCAACAGCCTGTTCAACTCTATGCGAAGGAGATGTCACGCATATATATTTTTTAAGGTGTCTGAACAACAGATGCATATCTGTATTCCCAGTCATGTGAATTTCATATATTAGGGCCTTATTTATTTCAATTGAATAATTTCCTCATATGAGCTGCAACTCAGTAAAATCTTAGAAATTGTTGCACGTCGCCTTTTATATTTTTGTTCAGTGTACATAGTCATTGAACACTGGCCACTTTAATACATTGTACATACCGTTTTACCTACTTCATATGTATATACACTGTATTCTAGTCCAGGCTCATCCTAAATAACTACTGCTGTACACACTTTATCTATTCATATAATTGTCCATACAGTCTATACACACAATCATATACATATATATTTATTTTCCGGACTCAGACATTGCTCGTTCTGATTTTTTGTGGATTTGTGTGTATTGTTTTGTATTGTTTGGTATTAATGCACTGTTGGAGCTAGAAACATAAGCATTTCGCTGTACCTGCGATAACATCTGCAAAATGTGTACGCGACCAATAACATTTTATTTGAAACTGACAAAATAATGGAAACACAAACATAGTGTCTTTAATAGGGCGTTGGGCAACCACGAGCCATAACAAATTCAATGCACCTTGACTTAGATTCTCCAAGTGTCTGGAACTCTATTGGAGGGATGCGAGACCATTCTTCCACGAGAAATTCCATAATTTGGTGTTTTGTTGATGGTGATGGAAACCGCTGTCTTAGGCGCCGCTCCAGAATCTTCAATAAGTGTTCAATTGGGTTGTGATCTGGTGACAGAGACAGCCATGGCATATGGTTTACATTTTATACATGCTCATCAAACTATTCAGTGACCACTCATGCCCTGTGGATGGGAGCATTGTCATCCTATGGGGGCGTAGCCAAAATAATGGCTTGCCCAGCATTTTTCTACATGTCTCTAAGCATGATGGGATGTTAATTGCTTAATTAACTTAGGAACCATGTGTGGAAGCATCGGCTCTCAATATACTTCGTATACCTAATTTACTCAAATGTTTCCATTATTTTAGCAGTTACCTGTATCTTAGTTTGCAAGGTTGGAAGACTTTAGAAAAGCAAGTACTGAATAAGACTCACATTACTTCCAATCTTTTACCCAGATTTTAGCAGAGAAGGATATTTACACCAGTCAGGAGGATACAGACAGTTCACTACTGTATACAACTTAACAAGCAGAGGGGGATTCAAAAGTACAGTCTTCGTCAACCGATATGTATAAATCATTAGGGCCGGGACGATACCAGTATGACAAAAAACATTCAAATCCTGCTGTATGTAAAATATTGTGTGCTTGGAAAATAAATAAACTGGACTCTGGATGACAACAATGATGTTTGTTTCCAACATTAGGGCTGTTTTCCTAAAGAAATTTAAAATCTGTTTTGTTTCTTTGCCACAACACTAACGAGTATCCAGATAAGGGTATCGTCCCGGCCCTATAAATCATGTCAAAACATTTAGAAAAAGCTTTCTCGAAATATCCTAACCTAAAAAAAGACCAATCAAATGTGTGTGTGGAAGTGGGCATGACCAATGGCCAAACATTTTAGAGGCCCCCCTCTTGGCTGCAGACACAACTTTGGTGTTTTAAAGATAATTTTCTTAAATTCTACACTTTTTGCCATGGGACTGAGAGGAAAAAAATCCGTTTTCAAGCTAATTTCCTTTTCTGAAAAGGGCCAATCTGCAGTTCCCACATACATTTTTGGATATATACCCATTAATTGTTGAAGAATATAATTTAGGCTTCTAAATGCCTCATGAGCTTAGTTAAACTTTCAAACCCCATCAGAACCCAAAATATTTGCTTATATTTACGCTAATGTCAGTAAACATTGTAAACAAAAACACGCAATGGCTCTGTTGATGAATTTCAAGAGTGGTTACATTTCTCCAGGCCCATCACTATCCAGCTACCTGCCCGGTTTTCAGCTCTGCACATTGAGACTAATGCCCCTTGTATATATAGTCATTAAATGCTGGTCACCTCATATTCTGTTTATATACTGTTGTTTACTCACTGTGTATGTATACAGTGCATTCGGAAAGTATTCAAACACTGATTTTTCCCCACATTTTGTTAAATTACATCCTTATTCTAAAATGGATTAAATAGTTTACTTTCCTCATCAATCTACACATAATATCCCATAATGACAAAGCAAAAACTGGTTTTTAGAAATGTTTGCAAAATACATTTTACATTTTCATAAGTATTCAGACCCTTACTCAGTACTTTGTTGAAGCACCTTTGGCAGTGATTACAGCCTCGAGTCTTCTTGGGTATGACGCTACAAACTTGCCACACCTGTATTTGGGGAGTTTCTCCCATTCTTCTCTGCAGATCCTCTCAAGCTTGGATGGGCAGCGTCGCTGCACAGCTATTTTTTAGGTCTCTCCAAAAACGTTAGATCGGGTTCATGTCCAGGCTCTGTCTGGGCCACTCAGAGACTTGTCCCGAAGCCACTCTAGGCTGTGTGCTTAGGGTCGTTGTCCTGTTGGAAGGTGAACCTTCGCCCTCAGTCTGAGGTCCTGAGCGCTCTGGAGCAGGTTTTCATCAAGGATCTCTCTGTACTTTGCTCCGTTCATCTTTCCCTTGATCCTGATTTGTCTCCCAGTCCCTGCCATTGAAAAACATCCCCACAGCATGATGCTGCCACCACTATGCTTCACCGTAGGGATGGTGCCAGGTTTTCTCCAGACGTGACGCTTGGCATTCAGGCCAAAGAGTTTGATCTTAGTTTCATCAGACCAGAGAATTTTGTTTCTCATGGTCTGAGTCCTTTAGGTGCCTTTTGGCAAACTCCAAGCGGACTGTCATGTGCTTTTTACTGAGGAATGGTTTCCATCTGGCCACTCTACCATAAAGGCTTGATTGGTGGAGTGCTGCAGAGATGGTTGTCCTTCTGTGCCTTTCCAAATCATGTCCAATTAATTGAATTTACCACAGGTGGACTCCAATCAAGTTGTAGAAACATCTCAAAGATGAAACCTGTTTTCGCTTCGTCATTATAAAAGCCTGTTTTCGCTTTGTCATTATTGTGTTGTAGATTGAGGATTTGTTTTTAATCAATTTTAGAATAATTCTATAATGTAACAAACTGGTAAAAGTCAAGGGGTCTGAATATGTTCCCGAATGAACAGTAAATGTTGAACTGGAATGCAAAAATGCACTGTAAAGTTAGTGGCCCTGTCGAGCCAGTGACTGACAAATGTTAATGTTGAACCATGCACGCAAAATAAAATAAAGGTTGAGAATTGTGCGACCTGCGAAACACGACCCAGCCAAGCCGCACTGCTTCTTGACACAATGCCCGCTTAACCCGGAAGCCAGCCGCACCAATGTGTCGGAGAAACACTGTACACCTGGCAACCATGTCAGCGTGCATGCGCCCAGCCCGCCACAGGAGTCGCTAGAGCGCGATGGGACACGGACATCCCGGCCGGCCAAACTCTCCCCTAACCCGGATGATGCTGGGCCAATTGTGTACCGCCCCATGGGTCTCCCGGTCGAGGCTGGCTGCAACAGAGCCTGGACTCGAACCAGGATCTCTAGTGGCACAGCTAGCACTGCGATGCAGGGCCTTAGACCACTGCACCACTCGAGAGGCCCCCCACACCTATTTTCAAACATTCTGGTTAACAAACCTTATTTACTAGCTTTGTATGAAAGCGCAAATGTTCAGGTTGGGAAACTCCAATACCGGAATCTTCACCACACACAAGAAGCAACAAAGAACTGTTGGCTTTCTATTCAAAAGAGGTTAGGCCTACATTTAGGTTATACCCAGCCATACAAGTACTGGAACTGTGATTATGATGGCCTAGATGAGTGCATAACATGGCATCAGCATATGATGTAGTCTAGGCTGTGTGTTTACACTGCAGCATCAGATTTGGCTCTGGATTTGTTGAGACTTTCTGTTCGAGCATCTGTCCAAATATTTGGCTGAGTAAATGGGAAAGATTCCCAGTGTTGAAACAGCTCTGATCCATACCTTACTCTACAGACTCTACAGAGAGGACAGTGAAACATCGCATCCCTTTAACCTCCAATCAGTCAGTGACTGGACTGGTGCCGTCACTGAACATTCCTTTGCCATCACAGGAACAGTCTTTTGTGCAGAATGTTTTAAATGTGTGAATAATTTTTTGGGGGGTCATCAGATAAGGTCTGTGACAGCTTGTTCTGCGCTCATCTCCTCCAGGAATGTTGCAACATATCATGTTGTGATTTCAGTGTCTTTGTTTCTTTTACCTGGGAATAACTGAAGGGATGTCTTGCCATACTATGTAATGAACAGAAACTGAGGAATGTAAACATTGTATGGAACCTTTTTTATTTTGTATTTCTGTCTCATTCATTTGTGATGCTTTATTGCTAAACGTGTGATTGATTTGATTGCCTCTCTCAACCCCTCTTCCCAGTCGGCCGATGATGGAGCCGCCTCTCAAAACGGAGCTGATATCCATGTCCAAGCGGCCAGATGAGTGGAAGGACCCCTGGCGCCGGTCTAAATCCCCCAGGATACGTCCGGGCATGTCCGGGTCACCACCGCGGGGCCGCCGGCATCACCGGCCCTCTGGATCCTCTGTCTCACTGTCCAACTCCTCTAGGTAGCTTTCAATTCAGCCTTACCTCTAGTCTGGTACTCTGGTAACACCTTAAATCAACACTTCAAAACAATGTTTTTATTCTTCAGTAAGTTATATCTACTTGAGTACTATGGGTTTCTGTGCGTGTGTTACAGAGTGAGGTTAACTGTGGGTTCTGTTTTGCAGGTCTTCGTCCCGCTCTTCCTCCTACACAGGCTCCGGTTCATCTCGGTCTCGCTCTCGCACCTCGTCTTTCAGCTCGTACTCCAGCCACTCCTCCCAGCACAGCTCCTTCAGCGGCAGCCGCTCCAGGTCCATAACACGCACACTGCCTGTCTGTCCACCCCCACAACACTGTGTTGAATAGGACACCCATTCACTGAGAGCATGGTAACCTGTAATCTCAGGTCTCCCATAAGAGAGCTGATATGTATCATGGATCGGAGATGACTTAGGGTTGTATTAAACGTGGCCTCCTGTTTGTCTCACTGCAGGTCCAGATCGTTCTCCTCGTCTCCCTCTCCGACCCCTTCAGCACAGAGAAACGCCAAGAATAAAGCAGCGGCCCCACTGGCCCTAGGGCCCAAAGGGTAAAGCTATGCTCATCCGTCCATAGACATACTGTATATTCATCAGTTGTGCTGTGCACTTCCATACACAACTCACACAGATCATATGTACTTTTCCTTTCATGGCTCAAGTCAATATAGATACTGAGTCAATATTAATACTTCAAAGTCTTACATAATAATAGGGTAGTTTGCATGTAATGCACATGCTGTATTGTTCATCTTAGACATGTAGCTAGCATGCCTCTAGTCTGTTGAATCACTGTCTCTTGAACAAAGCATGTGTTTTTCCCTCATGGATGTGACGTGTGTGAATGCTGCATGCCAAACAACAAACCAATGCCTTATCATCCTTAAGCATCCCGTCGAAACCTGGTGCGCCTTCCCCTCCTGGTAGGGAGAAGGCTCCCCCCAAGAAGGCTCCAAGCCCACCACTGCCAGGCCAGCCTGGGAAACCCCCCAAACCCACCCTAGAGGGGGCTAAGCCTGGCAACTCCCGCGAGCCCCGTGAGGTGGGCCGACCCATGCCACCTCAGGAGGGGGGCCGACCCATGCCACCTCAGGAGGGGGGCCGACCCATGCCCCCTCGGGAGGGGGGCCGACCCATGCCCCCTCGGGAGGGGGGCCGACCCGTGCCCCCTCGGGAGGGTCAGGGGGGCCGACCCATGCCGCCTCGGGAGGGTCAAGGGGGCCGACCCATGCCGCCAAGGGAGGGTCAGGGGGGCCGACCCATGCCGCCAAGGGAGGGTCAGGGGGGCCGACCCATGCCGCCAAGGGAGGGTCAGGGGGGCCGTCCCATGCCGCCTCGGGAGGGTCAGGGGGGCCGACCCATGCCGCCAAGGGATGGGGGCCGACCCATGCCGCCTCGAGAGGGCGGCCGACCCATGCCGCCTCGGGAGGGGGGGCGACCCATGCCACCTCGGGAGGGTCAGGGGGGCCGACCCATGCCGCCTCGGGATGGTCAGGGGGGCCGACCCATGCCGCCTCGGGAGGGGGGCCGACCCATGCAGCCTCGGGAGAGGGGCCGACCCATGCAGCCTCGGGAAGGGGGCCGAGCCATGCCGCCTCGAGAGGGGGGCCGAGCCATGCCGCCTCGGGAGGGGGGCCGACCAGTGCCGCCTCGGGAGGGGGGCCGAGCCATGCCGCCTCGGGAGGGGGGCCGACCAGTGCCGCCTCGGGAGGGGGGCCGACCCGTGCCGCCTCGGGAGGGGGGCCGACCCGTGCCGCCTCGGGAGGGGGGCCGACCCGTGCCGCCTCGGGAGGGGGGCCGACCCGTGCCGCCTCGGGAGGGGGGCCGACCCGTGCCGCCTCGGGAGGGGGGCCGACCCGTGTCACCTCGGGAGGCGGGCAAACCCCTCAACCTGCGGGAGGGCCGACGGAAGGAGCGGCAGCAGCACAACCCACCCAGAAGGTAAGAAAGAAGTACACATTTGGTCAGAGATGGCCATTTGTCTATCACAAGTTTCTTTGTCACATTCAACACAGCCAACCTGAAATCTCAAGGTTATCCAATGATATACGAAGGTGTAACAGGGCTCGACATACAGGGCTGCCCGCTTGCCTAGGGATGTTTTGGACACCCTCCGGGCCTGTCAATCATTCATGTCAGTGGCTCGCTTTGGCCAGTGAAAAAAATATCGTAATAATGGTATTTTCAGTCTAGGCTATAAAATTTATTAAAAAATTACATTAATGCCCCTAAGCTGTTAGTTCATGTACATTACTGTGCAAAAGTATTTACCCCCTTTCTAATTTTCTCTACTTTTGTATATTTTTGATACTGAATGTTAAAAGATCTTCAACCATAACCTAATATTAGATAAACGGGACATGAGTGAACAAATAACACAACAGTTAAATACTTCTTTAATTTATTTTGTAAACAAAGGTATGCAACACCCAATTCCCCTGTGTGAAAAAGTAATTGCCCCCCCCTTACACTCAATAACTGGTTGTGCCACCTTTAGCTGCAATGACTCCAACCAAACACTTCCTGTAGTTGTTGATCAGTCTCTCACGTCGCTGTGGAGGAATTTTGGCCCACTCTTCCATGTAGAACTGTTTTAACTCAGTGACATTTGTGGGTTTTCAAGTATGAACTGCTTGTGTCAAGTCCTGCCACATCTCAATTGGGATTAGGTCTGGACTTTGACTAGGCCACGGCAAAGTTTCAAATGTGTATACTTTTTAGACATTTTCATGTAGACTTGATTGTGTGTTTTGGATCATTGTCTTGCTACATGACCCAGCTGCGCTTCGGCTTCAGCTTACAGATGGGTGGCCTGACATTCTCCTGTAGAATTTTCTGATACAGGCAGAATTCATGGTTCCTTCTATTAAGGCAAGTCGTCCAGGTCCTGAGGCAGCAAAGCATCCCCAAACCATCACACTACCACCACCATGCTTGACCGTTGGTGTAAGGTTCTTACTGTGGAATGTGGTGTTTGGTTTTCACCAGGCATAATGAGCCCCATGTCATCCAAAAGGTTATACTTATGACTCATCTGTCCATAGAACATTCTTCCAAGAGTCTTGATGTTCTTCCAGGTGCTTTTTGTCAAAACTTGATTGAACTTTTTGGATGAGATGGGTCCCATTATGCCTGGCGAAAGCTCAACACTTCATTCCACAGTAAGAACATAGGCCTACCCACTTTGCAGTCAGGCCCAGCCAATCAGAATGAGTTTTTCCCCACAAAAGGGCTTTATTACATACAGAAATACTCCTCAGTTTCATCAGCTGTCCGGGTGTCTGGTCTCTGAAGATCCTGCATGTGAAGAAGCCGGATTTGGAGGTCCCGGGCTGGCGTGGTTACGCGTGGTATGCGGTTGAGGCCGGTTGAATGTAATAACAAATTCTCCAAAACAACGTTGGAGGTGGCTTATGGTAGAGAAATCAACATTAAATTCTCTGGCAACAGCTCTGGTGGACATTCCTGCAGTCAGCAAAATTGTGGCATTGTGTTTTGTGACAACTGCACATTTAAGAGTGGACTTTTATTGTCCCCGGCACACGGTGCACCTGTGTAATGATCATGCGGTTTTATCAGCTTCTTGATATGCCACACCTGTCAGGTGGATGGATTATTTTGTCAAAGGAGAAATGCTCTCTACCAGGGATATAAACAAATTTGTGCATACAATTTGAGAGAAATTTGCTTTTTGTTGCGTATGGACATTTTCGGGGATCTTTTATTTCAGTTTATGAAACATGGGACAAACACTTTACATGTTGCGTTTATATGTGCAGTTTTGTCATGCATCACAATGCCACAGATGTCTCAAGTTTTGAGGGAGCGTGCAGTTGGCATGCTGACTGCAGGAATGTCCACCAGATCTTTTGCCAGAGAATATAATTTTCATTTCTCTTCCATAAGCTGTCTCCAATGTTGTTTTTGAGAATTTGGCAGTACGTCAGACCACCTGTATGGCGTCGTGTGGGTGAACGTTTCGCTGATGTCAACGTTGTGAACAGATTGCCTCATGGTGGCAGTGGGGTTATGGTATGGGCAGCCATAAGCTATGAACACAATTACACTTTATCGATGGCAATTTGAAAGCACAGAGTTCCCGGGACGAGATCCAATGGCCCATTGTCATCAAATCAAATTTTATTGGTCACATACACGTGTTTAGCAGATGTTATTGCGGGTGTAGCGAAATGCTTGTGCTTCTAGTTCCGACAGTGCAGCAATGTCTAACAAGTAATATCTAACAATTTCTTAACATATACCCAATACACACAAATCTAAGTAAAGGAATGAATTAAGAAAATATAAATATATGGACAAGCAATGTCAGAGCGGCATAGACTAAGATACACTAGAATAGAATACAGTATATACATATGAGATGAGTGCAAGATATGTGAACATTATTAAAGTGGCCAATGATTTCAAGTCTGTGTATATAGGCAGCAGCCTCTCTGCAAGTGATGGCTGTTTAACAGTCTGATGGCCTTGAGATAGAAAGTGTTTTTCAGTCTCTCGGTCCCAGCTTTGATGCACCTGTACTGACCTCGCCTTCTGCATGATAGCGGGGTGAACAGGTAGTGGCTTGGGTGGTTGTTGTCCTTGATTTTCTTTTTGGCCTTCCTGTGACATTGGCTGCTGTAGGTGTCTTGGAGGGCAGGTAGTGTTCCCCCAGTGATGTGTTGTGCAGACCGCACCACCCTCTGGAGAGCCCTGTGGTTATGGGTGGTGCAGTTGCCGTACCAGGCGGTGATACAGCCCGACAGGATGCTCTCAATTGTGCATCTGTAAAAGTTTGAGGGTTTTAGGTGACAAGCCACATTTCTTCAGCCTCCTGTTGCACCTTCTTCACCACTGTCTGTGTGGGTGGACCATTTCAGTTTGTCAGTGATGTGTACGCCGAGGAACTTAAAATTTTCCACCTTCTCCACTGCTGCCCCATCGATGTGGATAGGGGGGTGCTCCCTCTGCTGTTTCCTAAAGTGCCATTCATCTGCCGCCATCACCTAATGTTTCAGCATTATAATGCACGGCCCCATTTCTTGAGGATCTGTACACAATTCTTGGAAGGTGAACATGTCCCAATTCTTCCTTGGCCTGCATACTCACCAGACATATCACCCATTGAGCATGTTTGGGGTGCTCTGGATTGACATGTACAACAGCGTGTTCCAGTTCCCGCCAATATCCAGAAACTTAGCACAGCCATTGAAAGAGTGGAACAACATTCCACAGGCCACAATCACCTGCCTAATCAACTCTATGCGAAGGAGATGTGTCACGCTGCATGAGGCAAATGGTGGTCACAACAGATACTGACTGGTTTTGTGGTATCTGTATTCCCATTTGCGAAATCTATTGATTAGGGCCTAATGAATCATTTCCTTATATGAACAGTAAATCAGTGAAGTCTTTGAAATGGTTGAATGTTGCGTTTATATTTTTGTTCAGTACAATAGCTTATTGCAGAGAACTCTGTTGCTACTCCGCTAGCTAGAGACTTCACTGGGTCTCATTTTGATCTTTTACAAATCAAGTTGTTTACCTTATTTTTAGGCTGTATTTCACAGGTAGGCCTAATACCAGGCGTATTTGTGTGGGTGTGTTTTATTTTTATTGAACTTGCATGACCGGTATCCCTCAGCTCACAAAGACACTTTGTATGGTAGCTAGATTAGCATCAGGAGGGGCCTTTTCCGTGAGCATTGCTGTGTGTTGGTGGAAGAGCTATCCTCTGTCTCAGGGTCAGGTGACACTATGGCTGGGCCTTCATCGGAAAGAACCTAGGTCTGGTGCTGTGCTGTAGAAGGGAAGGAAAGGACAGCGTGGGGGCGAGCCACTGGCTGTGGTTTCTCTGCCTGCCCACTATGTGTGTGGCGTGGTGTTCCCTGTGGATGACCTCATGTAAAACTTTTTGTCCAGTGGTCCTGCAGCTCTAAAGACACATTGTCCTCCCATGTAAAATTACTTTACCACACTTTTTATGTTAGTAATTTTGTTCAGCAATGATTCATAGTCAATGGGGTGGCATTTTTCCACTTTTGCTTGACTCCTTCTATTTAGTGGAACATGATCTATTACTTAAATTCATGCATACATTTTGAATAGGCTAGGCTACTGTATGAAGGCTTTTCTTTGATCTCCACTTTTAGTGGTTTATAATATTGAAAGGATGTGAAAAGTAGTACAAATATTTGTGTTTTTATGTTAATTTCATTTACGTAGAGTGCTTTGGAACTGATCACCAACCTCCATGTACAGTAGTGGCCAAAAGTTTTGAGAATGACACAAATATTAATTTCTACAAAGTTTGCTGCTTCAGTGTCTTTATATATTTTTGTCAGATGTTACTATGGAATACTGAAGTGTAATTACAAGCATTTCATAAGTGTCAAAGGCTTTTATTGACAATTACATGAAGTTGATGCAAAGAGTCAATATTTGCGGTGTTGACCCTTCTTTTTCAAGACCTCTGCAATCTGCCGTGGCATGCTGTCAATTAACTTCTGGGCCACATCCTGACTGATGGCAGCCCATTCTTGCATAATCAATGCTTGGAGTTTGTCAGAATTTGTGGGTTTTTATTTGTCCGCCTGCCTCTTGAGGATTGACCACAAGTTCTCAATGAACACATTCTTATTTTCAATGACGGCCTAGGAACGGTGGGTTAGCCTCTCTGGGGTAGGTGGGACGCAATCGTCCCACCTGGCCAATAGCCAGGGAAAATACAGAGCGCCATATTCAAATAAAATTATATAAAAGCAAACTTTCATTAAATCACACATGTAAGATACCAAATTAAAGCTACACTCGTTGTGAATCCAGCCAACATGTCAGATTTCAAAAAGGCTTTTTGGCGAAAGCATAAGATGCTATTATCTGATGATAGCACAACAGTAAACAAAGAGAGTTGCATATTTCAACACTGCAGGCACGACACAAAACGCAGAAATAAAAAATATAATTCATGCCTTTGACGAAATTCTCTTGTTGGCACTCCAATATGTCCCATAAACATCACAAATGGTCCTTTTGTTCGATTAATTCCGTCAATATATATCCAAAATGTCAATTTATTTGGCGCGTTTCATCCAGAAAAACACAGCTTCCAACTTGCGCAACGTCACTACAAAATATATCAAAAGTTACATGTAAACATTTCAAACTACTTTTGTAATACAACGTTGGGTATTTTTAAACGTTAATAATCGATCAATTTGAAGACGGGATGATTTGTGTTCAATACAAAAAGAAAACAAACTGACGTAACTTTTTTGGTAATGTGCCTCTCAAACAATTTACTTCAAGTGACCCTCATTTACGATGGCCGTACTTCTTCATTACACAAAGGAATAACCTCAACCAATTTCCAAAGACTGGTGACATCCAGTGGAAGCGGTAGGAACTGCAATCAAGGCCCTTAGAAATCTGGTGTACCAATGAAAACTCATTGAAAAGACAGTGACCTCAAAAAAATAAAGATTCTGAATGGTTTGTCCTCGGGGTTTTGCCTGCTACATAAGTTCTGTAATACTCACAGACATCATTCAAACAGTTTTAGAAACTTCAGAGTGTTTTCTATCCAAATCCACTAATAATATGCGTATCTTATATTCTGGGGAGGAGTAGCAGGCAGTTGAATTTGGGCATGCTATTTATCCAAAAGTGAAAATGCTGCCCCCTACCCCGAAGAAGTTAACTGCCTTGTTCAGGGGCAGATCGACAGATTTTTACCTTGTCAGCTCAGGGATTCAATCTTGCAACCTTACGGTTAACTAGTCCAACGCTCTAACCACCTGCCTCACTAGGGGCCTGCCTGTTACGCGAATGCAGTAAGAAGCCAAGGTAAGTTGCTAGCTAGCATTAAACTTAATCAATCATAATCACTAGTTATAACTACACATGGTTGACGATATTACTAGTTTATCTAGTGTGTCCTGCGTTGCATATAATCGATGCAGTACGCATTCGCGAAAAAGGTCTGTCGTTGCTCCAAAGTGTACCTAACCATAAACATCAATGCCTTTCTTAAAATCAATACACAGAAGTATATATTTTTAAACCTGCATATTTAGCTAAAAGAAATCCAGGTTAGCAGGCAATATTAACCAGGTGAAATTGTGTCACTTCTCTTGCGTTCATTGCACGCAGAGTCAGGCTATATGCAACAGTTTGGGCCGCCTGGCTCATTGCGAACTAATTTGCCAGGATTTTACGTAATCATGACATAACATTGAAGGTTGTGCAATGTAACAGGAATATTTAGACTGATGGATGCCACCCGTTAGATAAAATAAGGAACGATTCCGTATTTCACTGAAAGAATAAATGTTTTGTTTTCGAGATGATAGTTTTCGGATTTGACCATATTAATGACCAAAGGCTCGTATTTCTGTGTTATTATGTTATAACTAAGTCTATGATTTGATAGAGCAGTCTGACTGAGCGGTGGTGGGCACCAGCAGGCTCATAAGCATTCATTCAAACAGCCCTTTCGTGCGTTTTACCAGCAGCTCTGCTGTTTATGACTTCAAGCCTATCAACTCCCGAGATTAGGCTGGTGTAACCGATGTGAAATGGCTAGCTAGTTAGTGAGGTGCGCGCTAATAGCGTTTCAAACGTCACTCGCTCTGAGACTTGGAGTGGTTGTTTCCCTTGCTCTGCATGGGTAATGCTGCTTCAAGGGTGGCTGTTGTCGTTGTGTTCCTGGTTCGAGCCCAGGGAGGAGCGAGGAGAGAGACGGAAGCTATACTGTTACACTGGCAATACTAAAGTGCCTATAAGAACATTCAATAGTCAAAGGTATATGAAATACAAATGGTATAGAGAGAAATAGTCCTATAATAACTACAACCTAAAACGGCTTACCTGGGAATATTGAAGACTCATGTTGAAAGGAACCACCAGCTTTCATATGTTCTCATGTTCTGAGCAAGGAACTTAAACGTTAGCTTTCTTACATGGCACATATTGCACTTTTACTTTCTTCTCCAACACTTTGTTTTTGCATTATTTAAACCAAATTGAACATGTTTCATTATTTATTTGAGGCTAAATTGATTTTATTGATGTATTATATTAAGTTAAAATAAGTGTTCATTCAGTATTGTTGTAATTGTCATTATTACAAATACATTTTAAAAATCGGCCGATTAATCGGTATCGGGTTGAAAAATCATAATCAGTCGACCTCTGAGTAGAACAGCTTGATAAGATTAGGTTAGCTTGATAAGATGAGTAGGACTTGTTGTAGGCCGTTTCCTGGGTTTTCCTCTCGGGTGAACTTCAGTTTATGTCAGTCAGTTTATGTTAGTGTTTCTCCTATATTTAAAAAAAATCTGCCGGGATGCGCTTTTAAAGGGATATGGTGAGATTTTGCCAATTAAGTCATGAACTCATGGACACCATTTTTCTCTGTGTGCAGTTAGGAGGTTGCTAACGAGCGTCTGCGCTGTTTCTAACTAGCGCACTGACAGGAGGTCTATGGGAATAGCTAGCTATGCTAGACTATGCTAGACTCAAGTCATTGCGCTAACACTAACTTTGAACTGCACGCAGAGCCATGCATCTCACATTATCCCTTTAAGATAAGTTACAATGTATATAAGTAAACAGAGAGAGCAGTGGCGCCGAGAGCACACAGCCACCGCTTGCTCCTCATAATCTCCCTACAGTGCAGAGGCGACCATCAGTTATATTTCAGTTGGTGGCAACATAATTAAATGTTCATGCATTTTGGAGTAGAATGTCCTTTTAAAAAGTCACCAAAAGTGGCCTTCTCACAGTCATTCTACAACAACACTCCTGCTCTGACTAAAATATTCCGTCATATGTGATACCACACTCCATTCCTCCTCTGCAGGGACAATAGTTTATTTCTATTATATGAATATGACCTATAACCCTTGCCAAGTATGCAATGGGACTGATGCGTTGTTACAGTGATGTAAAATCTGCTATTAAAAGTATGCTGATCTTTTCATTAACTCAAATATATAACCTTTTCCCCCCTCTCCTGTTTTTCTATTCCCCTGCTCCAGGCAGACGGTCAGTGGCAGTGTGAGTGGCAGTAGTTACTCTGGCTCCAGCTCTCGCTCAAGATCTCGTTCCTCCTCTGCATCCATCTCACCTTCCGGATCCAAGAAGTCCAGGTAGAAAAAACAGATCCCACTTCCACTGCTGGGTAAATGCAGTGGTGGAAAAGTACCCAATTGTCATACTTGAGTAAAAGTAAAGATACCTTAATAGAAGTAAAAGTGAAAGTCACCCACTAAAATACTACTTGAGTAAAAGTCTAAAAGTAATTGCTAAAATATACTCAAATTCCTTATATTGGGAATGGGGTGGCAGGTAGCCTAGTGGTTAGTGCGTTGGGCCAGGTTGCTGGATCGAATCCCTGAGCTGACAAGGTAAACATCTGTTGTTCTGCCACAGAACAAGGCAGTTAACCCACTGATCCCTGGTAGGCCGTCATTGTAAATAAGAATTTGTTCTTAACTGACTTGCCTAGTTAATATAAAAATGTTTTACCTTTATTTAAGCAAACCACGGATAGCCAGTGGCACACCAACACTTAATCATAATTTACAAACGAAGCAAGTGTGTAAATTAGACCATTTTCCTGTCTTTGCTAATCATTCAAAATGTAACGAGTACTTTTGGATGTCAGGGGAAAATGTCAAAATAACATTTGCTTTAGGAATGTAGTAATGTAAAAGTTGTCATTTAAATAGTCAAGTACAGATACTTTCAAATATTTTTACTTAAGTACTTTACACCTCAGGATAAATGAGCATTGCACTGGTTTACACACAAATACAGAATAAACTACAACGTAACGTCTGAGGAAGTGATGCTGAACGGGTATTCCTTTGAGCAGGTAGTCTTATCCGCCCACAGCTTAATTATTAGGATATTGGTAATCCTCCAAATCGACAAGATGTGGATATGATTGTTACTTGGTTTCTTTTCAAACCACACTGAACAAACTACATATAGAAAGCCAGATATGACTGCTTTAAAAGCTGGCAATAATGGTGTTTAGTAAAGCACTTTGAAACGGACATGTATTGAATCCTTTCTCTCTTCTTGCTATGTATCCACTGGTCAACTTTGTAGAAAATCCAGGTACTACGTCAATTTTATCAGCCTTTTCTTTTCCCTGTACACCTGCTTTTCTTCATTCATCTTAACTGTAAATCATTTGTTTGATATCTTCGCCATGTTGCCCCACGATTCACTCATTTGTTACTCTCTGTACGTGTGTGTTGTAATCATAAATTTTTTCTCATTCTATAATATATATATTTTTACTGTGATGTATGAGTTAAACTACGTGTAAACAATGTGTTTTTGTGGAGCAGCGCTGAGTCTCTTTCCCTGTGTTCTGTGTGGTCTCTGTGCAGGTCTCTGAGTGTGAGCAGTGTGTCTAGCGTGTCCTCGGCCTCCAGCAGCAGCTCTGTGAGGAGCGCTGACTCAGATGACATGTACGCCGACCTGGCCAGCCCTGTGTCGTCAGCCAGCTCCCGCTCCCCAACCCCAGGACACCCCCATGCCCGCAAGGAGAAGGGCCCACCACGGGACAGGGGCCCCAACAAGGACAAAGGTAGTGGTCAGGCTTTTGTTATAGACTCTTGACTCACTCTGTGTTGTGTTTAGGTTGGTGTGACACAGCTATAACAGAATCGCAGCATTTAGTGGTTGTTGGTTATATACGTAGTGCTCTCCACACAGGGAAGCCCACTAAGAAAGATGAGCCCCATCCCCCCAGGGAGGACCGGAGGAAGATGGATCCCTCAGGCCTCCCTCCCAGAAACACTCACGGTCCCATGCCCAGGTCTGGGCCTGGCAGCAGGGGCCATGGTCCTGGTGGCCACCCCATGCACCCGCCGCACGGACCGCCCATGGGTCCCCCTGGAGGTTACGGCCAGCACAAAGACATCAAACTCACGCTCCTCAACAAGGTGACTAGTACTGGATTACTGTTGGAAGTCAACTTCTCTTACCCCAACCCAGGTAGACTACAAGTGATGAGTCTTTGAAGTTCTCTGAAGAATATGTAGATACGAGTTACACTAATATCACACCCTGTGACACTGATGTCATTACGGGGTTTTGACTTTGGGGAAGGACAGTCAGTGTCTGACTTCCTCATACTCTTGTGATGTTATCAGTGAGACTGAATAAGTAAATATATTATTATCAAGCCTCTGTATACAATACTTTTGTTTTCTCTAACATTTACTCTCGGTTAACTGATATACAAACATTATTTGAATACCACCATTGAAGATGTGATTTGATCTTAATTTAATCTACTCCATTTTGCATTTGTTGAATGTCTGACGAACCACGGCTCTCTCTCACTCTGTAGCAGCAGGCAGAGCGGGGTAACAGGAAGCGATACATGCCTTCAGACAAGGACAGGCCGACCTCTCCCCTCAGCAAGAGGATAGCAATGTCTCCTGAGAGAGGTGAGGGCCTCAAACTGTCCAGAAAAGTCAGGGATGAATGTGTTCTTCCCAAGGAAATCACACACACAAACATGCACACACACATACACACACAAATATGTGGTTCAGTTAACCCAAATGTGGAAATCCAACACCAGAGAAACCTCACAATAGGCTGCATTCTCTATGATCTGTCCACACGTCCCTGTGGTATTGTTGGTAATCAACTTCCCCTCAATGTCCTGCAGGTCGTGGTGACAGGAGGATGCCTGGACGGCCCCCACTCTCTCCTAGAATGGACCGGCCCAGAGGCCAGGGCCCTCGTCCCATGCCCGCACTGGGAGAAAGGTAGGTGCCCTCTGTGCTGCTTCTCACCCCAGATCACACACACGACCCCAACCTGCCACCTCTTTGTTGGTGCTGCCCTTCACCACTGCAGTAGTGATGTGATTTTAAGATGTAAGAGCAACCACAAGCCTTTGTTTTGAATTTAGAACAAGTCACGAAAGTGGAATCCCAGAAGTATATGATATTTAAGCAATAAGGCCTGAGGGGGTGTGGTATATGGCAAATATACCACGGCTAAGGGCTATTCTTATGCATGACGCAGCGTGCCTGGACACAGCCCTTAGCCGTGGTATATTGGCCATAAGCCACAAACCCCAGAGGTGCCTTATTGCTATTATAAACTGTTTACCCACGTAATTAGAGCAGTAAGAATTTATATTTTGTCATACAAATGGTCTGATTTGACAAATCAATACTTGTTTTATGTTCAAGTGTGTAAGGAGGGCAACAGTGAACCTGACACAATGCTGTAAAGCCAAAGAGACTTCCTTAGTTGGAAATCTAGTGGCCAATCAGCATTCAGGGCTCAAACCACCCAGTTTATAAACACCAATAATACACAGGGCATGTGACCATGGTGCCACACCATGTAGAAAACTCACACAATGTGAGCCAAATCTACAGGTATCATCTCTACCCTGGTAGATGTATCCCCATGATAACCCTTGTAAATTGTCATAGGCATGTGGCTCTAAACCCAATCTTGTGATTTCCCTTTTTAGAAAACGTCCTTTGTCCCCACCACCCAAGTCGTCTGGGAAAGGTCCAGGGGGGTTGTCATCGGGCTCAGGCAAGCAGCCCCCAGGCGGCCCGGGCTCAGGCAAGCCTAGCAGCACACTGTCCCGCCGTGAGGAGCTGCTGAAACAGCTTAAAGCTGTGGAGGACGCCATCGCCCGCAAGAGGGCCAAGATCCCTGGGAAATAACCCTCACCCTGCTCGCCCGCCTGTCTGCCCAAGTCACGCAGGCAACATCAAGCATCAAGGGACATAAAATCACCAATCCCATTCATGACGCCTAGCGTTCTTTGGAGATTTGTAAAAGGTTTCTGTCCCAAAATGTAAAGGCTATTGTGTAATTGTTCCTCAACAAAATGGCCACCAAAACATTTTTGCTTGTTTGCCCTCAGAGAGGTTGTCTTGATGATTTTACAGTACTGAATAAATTTAGTAGCAGGGTGTCATTGTTGCTCTCTCTTGTCGGTTTAATGAGAAAGGAGAATCTTGACATTGTCTCAATGATAAGGTGAATTTATATACTTTTGATCCACTCTGTCTGCCCCTTTTACTGTCTCATATCTCTCATGTCTTATTTTTATTCCATTTTATGTTATTTTGGGGTTGGAGTTGGTCTTGCCCTGTTCGATTCTAAAAATCCTGGAAACCGCTTCTAGGCTCCCAACTGGTTCTCTGTACAAACATTTAGCATCTGTATTCATTCAGACAGAAACATTGAACACGCTCAAAGGACCTCTTGTTCATGGTGGTCACATCTTAACCAATTACTTTTCCTCTTCTAGGTCTGCATTGTGTTATCGTATTTTACATACTGTTTTCAATCATAGTGAGCATATGACAAGCACCCTTTTTTTCTCTCAAGTATATGATTATAGAGAACAAATTGACAAATTGCTTTTTTTCTCCAGCTCTTCTCAAGTGATAAACTGTTTTATTTGTCCCACATTTTTAGTTGACACAGGAGTGTATGTTTGTGCTTTTGTGACAAAAGGCTTCTAAATAAACTATTTTGATAAAGCACAACCATCTGAGCCTTTTCCTTCTCTCCACACTCTCACTCTGCTACGTTTCCACGATCCTACATGACTTTGATGAATCAATTCTTCAATCGCTTGTTTCATATTGTTTCTCACAAGAGATGGAGCTTCATGTACTGCAGGTTAACATACATTTTACCTAGCAAATATAATTAAGACACCTGGACAATCTCATCATGATTACTGCAGATTGTATGCATGTCAATGGGCAGGACACAATGTGGTGCTTTCAAGGGTGGGGCAAGGACATCACGAATGCATTCTGCTTCGCAATTCACTTTTTTTGCCCCTACTAGCACTGACTCTAATAATGACTGAGATTTGTGGTTGTCCCACCTAGCTATCTTACCCTCCCGTTGTCCTCATATTCTGTATATACCCCGTGTGCTCCAGGTCAAACTGACCCGCCTTGACTAAACCCCCAATGAGCACATGTGTGACAGTATGCATGTGCACAGCCTTTGCAGATATATTTCTTACACCTGCAGCACACAGTATGTGTTTTAGAGTCCTTCTTTGGTGGGCAGATCTGACAGCTCTTACTTGCCCCAGTTGGGGCAGTGGCTGGGGCAGTGTCTAGTGGCTCCTCAGGTTGATCATGAGATCTGGCCCTCTGAACAGCTTTCACAACTGCTGCAGATGCGTCTGTGCGGGGGAGACGCTCCCTTCTTTCAATGAATGGAGTTAGAAGTGCCTTTCCCAGCTGCTCCATGAACACCCTCCTCTTGTTGCGCTTACGAGGCATCCAGCTAGGGTTGATCTCTCTCCATATCACAAAGGCATTGTAGGAGGAAACATCAATGATATTGTGGTAGATGACCAGGGACCAGCGGGCAGTCATCCTTCTGCAGCTGTACGTTCCAATCACCTTATCTAGGTGGTCCACACCTCCATTGTTGTAGTTGTAGTCTAGGATCATGGCTGGCTTCCTGTCCTGGCGATGGCTTATTTCAGCCTCTGTGTGCAGTGTACTCAGAAGTAACATATTCTTGTTTTTCTTTGGGAGGTAGTGAACTAGTGGTGGTGGGTGGGAAGGCAAACCTTGATGAGAAGACCTCTTTGTCCTTTGACGCAATCAGTGCAGGTGGGAGCTCAAGCTTGCTCTTTCGAACTGTGCCAACCATGGTGACGTTCCTCTTCAGGAGCTGCCGTCCGAGTTCATAAGAGGTGAAGAAATTGTCACGTGACATTGTGACCCCTCAGTCCCTCTGTCACATCAAGCACAACCCACATCCCCTGATTCTTCTCTGGGCCTCCACTGGTCGGCTTCCCGGTGTAGACTTGCATCTTCCAAGCATAGCTGGATTTGGCGTCGCAGGCCACCCATGACTTCATGCCATATTTTGCTGGCTTGCCGGAAAGGACAACGTCCTTTGGCAAGAAGAGATTAGCATCGTGGGTAATTATTAGTATCGGTGTCACACAGAAACAGTCACGGATGTATTATATATATATCATTTGATATTTATTTATAAAGCCCTTCTTACATCAGCTGATATCTCAAAGTGATGTACAGAAACCCAGCCTAAAACCCCAAACAGCAATACAGGTGTAGAAGCACGGTGGCTAGGAAAACTCCCTAGAAAGGACAGAACCTAGGAAGAAACCTAGATATACCTAGATAACCTATATACACTACCTCTGAATGGAACCAGTTGCTCATCCACTGTCACGTCAGGCCCTGGGTTGTAGAGGACTTTGTATGTCGCATGTCTTTCGCACGTCTTGCAGGTCTTGACTCACGGTCATCAAATCGTAGCAGTCTTGAGTAAATGTGAAAGTGTTTGAGTGGCATGGTGGCACGGAAAATCGCCCTTCCACTCTCTGCATCCCATAGACTAGCTGCAGCCTCACCTCGGGACCTGTATACACCTGCTAAGATTAGCAGCCCTATGGAGGTATGCAAGCAGTCTCATCCATCCCTTTCCAGCTATCTACATATTTTCGAAACCCCTCCAGATTTGTCATGTCCAGGATGATTTTTTCTATTGCTTGTGTGATGAACAGGTAGAATGTCGAGGCCATGTCGTGGGCATGGGAAACGACATACGTTGTGGGTCCCGGGGTCATCTCCAGGCCCTTATGCTCTGCCACCCTGCCCTGGTTGTGATATGCTACTGAGTACCATTTGATTTAGCCATTTTTTGACAGGAAAGTCTCTCTTAGCTTGAGGGAGTTCTTCCTCTTCTTCTTCTGATGCACCATGCTCTGGGTTGTATTCCTCCCCATCTTCATCTTCTGACACATCCTCCACTTCCTCTTCAGAATCAGAGTAGTCTTGCTGGACATTTGAAAAAATCTATTCTAGAACTTGTTTTAGCAGTGAAACGCACTGTCATGGCTTCAGCACTTGGACAAGACCACATGTCCGGACATGTACGGACATGTACCCATGACAATATTAGTATCTGTTGTTTCCTACAGCTTACACGGATACATAAATAACGGCAACATTTCACTTTTGTACTACTGTGCTCAGTCTAGGACAAGTCATCAAATGTCAAGTTGAATAATATCCTAGAGGGGATTGTTTTCACTGCTCCACATGTCTGGACATGTACGAACATGTACCCATTCACTTTTGTACTACTGTGGTCAGTCTAGAACAAGTCACCAAATTTCAAGTTGCATAATATCATGGAGGTGATTGTTTTCACTGCTGTAGTGTCGGGTCAAAATAACCAGAGGACAGCGGGAGGGTCAACACTGTGTTGGGTCAAAATGACCCGAGGACAACACAGTGTCGGGTTGGGTCAAAATGATCCGAGGACAGCGGGAGAGTTAATCAACATAGTGCCGGGTCACAGTGTCGGGTCAAAATGACCAGAGGACAGCAGGAGGGTTAAGATTAAATGTTTCCATGTAGGTGACATGTCATGATAATTTACTGAAAGTTAGTAAGGTGGAAATGTGAGCCCAGCTGAACTGGTCCATGGTGCAAGTCTTCTGATTTAACATTTGATTATTGGAAAGTGAAACAGACATTGGAAAGTTCAAGGTACCAGCATTGGAAAGTTCCATTGTACAAGTCTATTGATGTAATATGTTTGCTCTTCGGGGCAGGGATTTGATCAATGGAAAGTTCATGGTACTTGCCCTTATTGGGCTAGACTCATCTTTTCACCGAGCCTTTTCAAAGTTGCAGATGTGAATTTGTATCTCTTAGACATGTTATTCAGTGGCAGATTGATAGTCTAGGGTCAGGTCCATCATGACCAGAATGGATTAGAAGAAACAAACTAGTAGTTTATCTGCATGACAGCTCATTAACTTGCAGATGGAGGGAACTTCTACTTTATCACAAAGAAAACGACCTATTTATAATGAAGCATGTTGACTTCTGACAGTTTACTCTACCATGTGGAGTCCTTTCCAGATTTCTCTTTGCCTATGTATTGGCTTGATGGTGAGAATACCTGGCATTTTGACAATCTCACCCGATAGTTTATTACAATGGACTGATAAGGCATTATTGTATGCCTATCTCTCACTGCTGTACAAACACTAAATTCCCAATCTCGCCCTCAAACCATCATGGGCACCTAATAATCCCCAGTTTACAATTGGCTCGTTCATCCCTCTCCTCTCCCCTGTAACTATTCCCCAGGTCGTTGCTGCAAATGAGAACGTGTTCTCAGTCAACTTACCTGGTAAAATAACGGTAAAAAAATAAAATAAAATAAAAAACACGTCATGCTGTTCAAGAACCACCTTTGTTGGAATGAATTCAATCAGGAAAAACACAGATTAAAAATACTTTTGGGAATCTGTGGCATCGACTTGCTCAGTGTGAACTGCATTGTTGGTTAAGGGCTTGTAACTAAGCATGTTACGGTTGTATTCGGCGCATGTGACAAATACAATTTGATTTGATTTGATGGTAGTGAAGGAAAAGGTTCAGATGGGGGTTCAGATGGTTTTGCTTTATCAAAGTAGATTATTTAGAAGCCTTTTGTCACAAAAGCACAAACATACACTCCTGTGTCAACTAAAAATGTGGGACAAATAAAACAGTTTATCACTTGAGAAGAGCTGGAGAAAAAAAGCAATACTTCACATCACTGTCAATTTGTTCTCTATAATCATACACTTGAAAAAAAAAATAACTGTTGAAGTGGCTGTCCTGATGAAAACCATTGATTGCATCAGAGTGGGAAGACCCATGCTGCAGGAGAAAGTTGTGGTCTTGTAGGAAGGCTGATGAGGTTGCCTAGTGAAGCAGCTGTAATGAGAATTTAAGCATCATGCTCTGATGAACAAAGCAAAATCATCAACAAAGCAAAAGCCCATTGGTCTAACAACTAAATTAGCCATAATTTAAACATATATAATTGTATGTTACATTTAATATTAGTAGAAAACTGTGAAAAGGTGTAGTAGGATAAGTCACAATTAGGCTACATTTATAGATGGATGCAGATCGAATCAGTTTTAGCGTTGTATGTGTTAATGAACAGTTTTGTTACATTTCTTCATAATTCCTAGCTTCTGTCTTGACTGAGAACATATCAGTAAGATTACTGTCAGTCATAAATGACTAGGGGATGCAGGTTGTCTGATATTAGATCTGTCGTCAGCGTAAATATAGTAATTACATCAGATAAAAAAATCTATATGTGTATAAGCTATAGTATAAATCACATGAGCTCATATAAATGAATTTAATAACAGGTGATGTAATCTTAATGTAGACACTCACTGTAGGAAAGAGGATGCAGGGAACTCAATATTCCATTTCCTCCTACATGTGGATTTCCCCAAGCAGATTGTAGACTTGCCTATAAATTGTGTAGGAGCATGGGCATGATGGCACAAACCGAGCAAAATCACCTGGGCTCCTCTACTACCAAGATATTTGATATTTTAACATGCCAGGCCAATTCAAGATTATGCAGGTAAGTGAGAGATTGACTGCCCTGATGGAATGAAGTATATACACCTCGATTCATGTTGGGTTGCCTTCTGATCCATCATTATGGATAGGCCTTACTCAAATGGCAATTTCCAAATTTCCATTAATTTATTTCATCATTCCTTTGCAGACTCTAATTTTACTTGGACTTGTTATTGCTAAATGTACATGGACATCAGAGGCACACAAGTTTAAGAGATGCTTCAGTACAGAAAAACTGGAGCATAGAGCTCTCAAGATCCTTCACCGAAACCGGTACCAGACAGATGTTCATATTGATGAAACACAGTATCACAAACTGGGTATGAAGAAGACCTGCCCCACTGTGCTTCGTTCACAGTCAGTAGACTACAACAATCGTTCAGTCTCCCCCTGGCGGTACAGGTAAGGCATCTCTTTCTACTCGAAGTAAATACCTTTTGATAGGTCGAACATTGTTTTAGCCGTGCATCCATAATATTATCAGTCTGACAGTAACATCATTTGAGTAAATGTGAATGCCATATGGTTGGGAATTACATTTTCGAATAGCATTGATTAATAATTGGATATTTGGATAACTGAATTGCCACTTTTCCCTTAGCATCGATAGCGTGGAGGGACGATTCCCTGAAAAGATTGTTGTTGCTGAATGTCTATGCGAGGGATGCCTCATCATTAAAGGGCCCGGACACCACGGGGCCCAACATCATGCATATAACTCTGTGCCTATAGAGCAAACCCAGATGGTTTTGATGAAGACCGTATGCCTGAACAACCCAGAAAAATACTCACTTACATCACACTTTGTCAAAGTGCCCGTTGCCTGCACCTGTGTTAGGAGTAGGATATGATTGCCTCTCATAGAGGACATTTTTTAGACAAACTGTCGTGACATGTTTCACATTTTGTTGTTTGTTTTTAAAATGCACTTACGCTATTGAAAGTATTGCACTTAATATGCTTATGGATAATAAGCTATCGAGAATACATGCATTTCTATATGAGACAAAATTATTTGTGTACAATATTTATGTTGCAAGATTGTATTTATTTAATGATCTATTGACTATTTATTGAACTAGCTATGTTCTAAATGTTCTAAAGCTCTATTTATACATGGTTTTTGGTGACTTTTGTTAATAGGCCTGCCTATTCCTTTCAACATTCATGTGTTCTTCTGTTGCTGTTTCCCAGCTGCGCCGGTCTAAGGCACTGCATTTCAGTGCTTGGGGCATCACTACAGACACCCTAGTTCGAATCCAGGCTGTATCACAACCGGTCAAGATTGGGAGTCTCATAGGGCGGCGCACAATTGGCCCAGCGTTGTCCAGGTTTGGCCAGTGTAGGCGGTTATTGTAATTAAGAATTTGTTTTTAACTGACTTGCCTAGTTAAAAAAAGGTTAAATAAAAATAAAATAATAATATATATATCTAAATATCCATGGATATTGATTGGTAGTGATGCATTTATAGAAATGTAGCATCATTTATGGGATTTTATTGTTGATTCCTTAATAAAGATTCCTAATGAAATATCTGCCCCTCTTGCTTTATTTAGTCCAGCCTACACATTCAAGAATGACAGATTTTCTATACACTTGACCAATAAGCTTGACCACTTGATCAGTAGACAAGGTTAATTCATTTAGGATTAAATATTGATTTAGCTTCATGGTGGTCATAATGTATAATAACGTTATTACATAGGCTAAACAAAAAAACGCGCAATGGAAAGCGCTGCATTATTACATTAATAGCCATACATGTTTTTTTTTTAGATTTGAGAATCAGCGCAGTTGAAGTCCCTGATCTATAGCCAACATCATGGCAGCAATTCCTTCTAGGCATCCGCCATTTCTTTATCCCTATTTTATGCTTTCAAATCTATGAAATTATGACCAATCGGATGCACTCCTGAGCTACCCACAATATTACGTATACTTTCGGCGACAACTGTTTTTAGTAGCATGGCTAAAAATGAGTAGCGGGTCTTGAAAAGAAAACTGCAGGACCTCTGCTGTAGCGAAATAAAACATAAATATGACTTCAGCCATACTGTCTGCACTTAGTGTCCTCACTAAACCTATCGGAGGTAAGTTAACATTCAGTGTGATTTAGCTAAATACGTTCCTCATTAACATATATGTGTACAGTGCTAGCTAGATTAGCCACATATGATACGGGAACCCTGTCTTACGTTTAATTTGATCCGCTATACTGCATTTCATTTTATCCATGTCAGAAGAAAACGCGCTGTTACTAGCTAGCTTGGTAAATCAGCTCAATCAATGGGCTTTGACTAAATTTGTCTGGATTTATGTGTGTCTGCTGACCCTATATGTCCCCTCCAGAGACCACAGTGCATGGTACTCAACACACTGAACAGGAGGCACTGATGGCTGCACTCCAAGCCAACCAGGACCTGCTGGAGGAGCGTCTGCAGGGGGAGAATGGCCTGTACGAGGTGCGCAGCCTGCGGGAGGAGGTGAGGGCAGGGGTGCCCTGGATCTGCACCGATACAGAGGACGTCACATGGAGCTTTGTCCAGGAGTGTCTGTTGCTGTTGCTAAGCCTGGCCCGTAACCTCACTCTCCAGCTAGAGCTCTTCAACCAAGCCCCCAGTCCTGCTATGTCCAGACTGCGGACCCCTGAGATGGCCCCTCCTCTGCCTCCTGACGTGCTGAGCGTGGCCCAACAGAAGACACTTGGTGCAGCTCTTCAATTCGTTGTCTCCCTGGGCCTCTGCCCCTACCTGGCCCTGGGGGTGGGGGTGCCCCTGGGGCGCAGGTCAGCATTTGGGAAGTTGGTGGAGGGGTTGGTGTGTCATGATGTGGCCCCTGTCCCTGAGCGCCGTCTCCTGACCACCACTGCTGTTCTGCTGGAGCTGTGTGTGCTGTCATCACTGGCCACCATGGTCTACACTCGCCACCTGGGAGATGTCATGGCAGCGCTATGCCAGCTAGGATACCGCCCCCACCGCCCAGAGAAAGGCACCACTAAGGAAGAGAAGGTAATTCACTGTTCCGGCCTGACGATGTTGAATATGAATGGTATTATTATAACTTGATATCATGGATTTGGATATCAGTTTGATAGGATTGTCATAACACCCTTTTGCCACTAGATGGTGGAAGTATTAAGCAGAGGAACAAGCAGGCTCACTCTTTTGATCACTCTTTTGATAATGTAGGAGATCAGTAAGGAGGAACGCAAGAACTGCAGGAAGGCTCTTCAAAAACTCTTGGGGAAAGTCTACCAGCCAATCGTTATCAAAGAGCTGCTTATTCTCCAAGGCGGTCCCAAACAGGTAGAGCGCAGTGAAGTATCTGTACACCATTACATATCAGTATGTTTTCCTCTATGTACTTGTATATGGTGCTGTGTCTGTCTACTCTGGTGTAACCGAATGTAGCAGGCCTAAAGAAACACCTGAGTGGCCTTTCTTTCTTTTTGATCATAACAAGAGAGAAAAAACTGTAGAGGGAGATTCTCTAATGTACTATTCATCCAATCCAGTAAATGTGGAGGAGGAGTTAAGATGGAGTATCAACTTGTTAACGTCTGAAAGCGGAAATCTCGCCACAGGCTCTTTCCATTTTTCCTGAAAACTGTAAACATCTGGTTGTTTTTGACCCTGCTGATGGTAACTCTGGTATGATCTTCAAAGAGTATCTTAAAGGTCCAATGCAACTGCTTTATCTCAATATCAAATTATTTCTGGGAAATAATTAAGTACCTTACTGTGTTTTCAATTCAAATGGTAAAAAATAAACACAAATAGCTTCTTAGTGTAAAGGAAGTCACGATGCTTGTTTAGCGAGTACCACTTCCTCCCGAATCGGGCCATACCTGGCGCAAACTCGGGACCCCTGCCTTGCTAGCACACGTGACCACCCTCCTCAAGCATCTTACCAGCTTGCACTGACCTGGCATCTGGCGCCGGTCTTTTTAAACAGTGGGGACACTTCAGGCTGAGGAGTAAGTTTCACACATCCCCATGTGCTACATTAGCAAAGAGCATTTCTCAAGCAGTAATTTTGCTAGGACTGTCTGGGAGTGGTCTGAGTGGGGAGGGGATACTGAAAACTCTCTGTTATTGGCAAAGAGGTTTAGAACTCTTTCTTACTAGTTTATTAACTAAGGTCAACATGCAAGGCAAAATTCCAAACAGCTCTTACACTAAAAGGGCATTACTTACTTAGCTATCTTAAGATGAATGCACAAAGTCGCTCTGGATAAGAGAATCTGCTAAATTACTCAAATGTAAATGTCTCTCTGCCCTTCCAGGCCCCTCCAGGCCCTGGTACTAGTGGTGGCAATAGGAGCCCTCTGAGCCAGGCTCCCCCATGGCTGAGGCGTCTGTGTGGGCAGGTGCTGTCTGAGAGGCTGATGCAGCCCAATGGAGTCCAGTCTGTGGTGAGGGCTATCCTAGAGGGAGGCGCAGGTGAGCTCAGCTGGAGACGTAGGGGGAACATTTAGAAAACCCTGGCCATGAGATGGGCAAGAAACATCTACCAAACACTTAGGTATTATCAGTTGTGATGAGTGACACATAAGTGTCATTCTTACCTGCTTTATAATTATGCAGTTTCACTTTTTGTTCCCTCTCTCTCTAATAGGAGGAGAGTCTGATTGGAGGAAATGTGATGGTGTAGCCAGGATCCTAGCAGCCTGCCCTCAGCAGTCTCTATCTTCAGACAGCTACTACAGTCAGGTTTGCCCCCAGGTAAACCTGTCATGTTTTTAAAGATTTATGGAAATTTAACTTGCTGTACATACCGGCATAAAAGTCATGATCATTTCTAGATTCATTCTGGTAATAATATTCTGTCATAATGGTCAGATTCTGGAGCTTCTGCACTTCAGAGACAAGCTGACAGCTCAGCAGTTCCAGCGTGTGGCCACCAGGGCGGCTCTCACCATGGTGCAGGACTGCCCAATGTTTGCCCTGCAGTACCTGCTCACTCCCCTCTTCAGCTCCCTTCACCGCTGTGGCCGGATGACAGGTCAGTGCAAGCTGTGCAGTATCTCTGAGAGAACAAATGTACTAATTAGTTACCTAAACTATATATGCAAAAGTATGTGGACATCCCTTCAAATTAGTGGATTCAGCTATTTCAGCCACACCCGTTGCTGACAGGTGTATAAAATCAAGCACACAGCCATGCAATCTCTATAGACAAACATTGGCAGTAGAATGGCCCTTACTGAAGAGCTCAGTGATTTTCAATGTGGCACCGTCATAGGATGCCACCTTTCCAACAAGTCAGTTCGTCAAATTTCTGCCGTGCTAGAGCTTCCCCGGTCAACCGTAAGTGCTTTTATTGTGAAGTGGAAACATCTAGGTGCAACAACGGCTCAGCTACATGCTGTAGCGTGAAGGGAAATCTTAAAACTACAGCATACAATGACATTCTAGACAATTCTGTGCTTCCAACTATGGCAATAGTTTGCTCCCGAGCACAAAGAGAGGTCCAAACAGAAATGGTTTGTCGAGATCGATGTAGAAGATCTTGACTAACCTGCACAGAGCACTGACCTCAACCCCATCAAACACCTTTGGGATAAATTGGAACGCCGACTACTGGCCAGTCCTAATCGCCCAATCTCAGTGCCCAACCTCACTAATGCTCTTGTGGCTGAATGGAAGCAAGTCCCTGCAGCAATGTTCCAACATCTAGTGGAAAGCCTTCCCAGAAGAGTGGAGGCTGTTATAACAGCAAAGGGGGGACCAACTCCATATTCATGCTCATGATTTTGGAATGAGATGTTCGAGCAGGTGTTCACATACTTTTGGTCATGTAGTGTATGTTGGTTTGTTAAAAATTACAACTTCTGTTGGCTATATAACTGAAAAATAACCACCACTGTTGTTAGCTTGCAGAGCTGATTGCAGCTGCTCACCGCTTTCTATCAAATGATTTGGTCTGTGCATCAGGGAAATTGACACTGCTGCAGAGATGGACTCCGCTGGCTTTTAATTAGAGTCTGCCGGTCAATGTCCTTACCACTCTGAAAATGACACTTGGTATTTACTTGTGTGTGTGCGTGCCTGCGTCTGAATATGTGCCTGTGTGTGTGCACGTGTGTGTGTTTTGGGTTTGTTTGTGTGTACATGTATGGGTGCCCATGCCTGTGTATGTAAATTGTGGTATTGCTTGAGGAGCACTCCGTAAAGTTGGGCTAATTGAATATGGATGTCCCCCTGCTGTTAACAGGCCTGTGGTCTGGCTGCTGCTCTGACAGATAGGACACAGACACAGCAAATCTGCATCAGCAAAGAACTCCTCATTTATCCACTTAACCAACACAGGACACATCTACCCTATGAGACTCATCCTTAGCCTCTTTCTGTTTTGTGTTTTGAATAGTATCTACGTTTTATTTAAATCCTGCCCCAGTTACTATATTTTTTTAACTTGTATTATGTGTGTGTGAAAACAATTATCCTCTATTCTGTAGGTATTGTCCCTCGCTGAATTCAGCGGGGGTTTTTTAGCTAGCGAAATTCTGGCTCACGATTAAAGATGTCTGCTGGCTGTAAGTGCTTGCTTACGTGATGCTGAACATGAACCTCTAAGTTCAGACACAGCTTGGGTGGCTCCAGGCACTGAGTATGTCTGTATTTGTCAGGGGAGGGTCAAACCCAGGTCACAGTGGAGGAATGGGAGCTGACGCGCTGTGCGGAGGACGTGTTTAAGGTGAGTGGAACACAGACGATTAACTCAACCATGTATAGGCCAAACCTAGAGATTTACTGTATCACTCTCTCCTTCCATCTCTATCTCTCAGATCTGTGTGGTGGGGAACAGCCCGTCTGCTCCTTTGCTGAAGGCTCTGGGAGAAGTGATTCCTGTTCTCTTCGATCTGTACTGCTTCACCAAAAAGAATGCTTCCCACCTACGGTCAGTTCTCTGTTATTGAAATGCTTCAACTGCTGAGTATTTCTCTATCTGGCTATTACTATATAGTCTCAAGAAGCCCTATTTGTGATGGTCACTTCAGCGATATAACAATGGTTTCACCTGTATCTTGTCGTGGATCAGTCTCTGCTTTTTAGGTCGTTTCTAACTTTTCCCTGTGTATGTGTATGCTGTGTGCTCCACAGCGCCCCCTGTCAGGAGATCCTGCTCTGGTACTTTGGCAAATCTGAGCTTCCTGTAGCCCTCTCAACCCTACAGCAGCTGTGTGCCATGGATGGAGGGGCAGGCGGGGTGGCCTCTGGCTTCCACTTCACCCCTGGTAGTGACGGAGGGGCACAGCTTAACCCCTCAGAGACCATCAGGTGACTGGCATTCAACATCACACAATTACTGGTCTCCAATGCTCCCATATGAGAAGAAGATGCTAGTAAAGCCCCTTCATTGGGCGGAGGGGTTGTTATCACTGATCTGATGACTGGGATTGATGGATGTAATGTAGTGGAAACTGCAAGTACACCTATCCAGTCATGTTAGAAAAAAAAATTTAAATATACAATCATGCCCCAAGTCTCTCCCATCATGTGTGTCGGTCTCCTCTACCCTTCATGTCTCAGTGATGAGGATGATGCTCTGTATGAGAAGGTGTCTGGGGAGCAGTGGAGGGTGGAGTGTCTGGCCCAGCTGCTGGCTGAGATGAAGGATAGTGACCTGCCTGGAGACTTCTTCCTGGAGCTGCTGCAGGTAGCTAATGTACCACACACCGAGACACAGACAGACACAGAGACACAGACACAGACACAGACACAGACAGAGAGGCAGCCTATGGCTTTGGCCAGTATTGTCCTGCTGCGTTCCCCAGATGGGGTTGGTGTGTAAATATGGACGCTCTCTTCCCTGGTAGGCGCTGACTTGCTGGGCTGCAGAGGAGGAGGAAGAGGAGCAGGAAGTGGACACGTCAGCCATGACACTACTGCAGCTGGAGCAGCATCTGTTAGGGAAAGTCACGGGGAGGGGTCAGAAGCTGGCCCTACTGCAGGTGCTGGCTGTCATGTGTGAGGGCCTACCACACACTCTACTGCTACGCAAGCCAACCCAGGTAACTACTGGTATACACCCCACAGCTAAACTCAATAACCTTGCTCCTGTTCAAGATTGGATCATGTCAGATGCCAACAGTTGATTGACTTGAGTATTTGTTTTTCACTGCTTAACTATTTATTTCCAGCTCTAAATTTTCATTCTCCCATCATTTATGTTATTATCTCAGTTAATGTTCACCATCTTTCCGCTTATAGTTTTGTGATGAGCTTTTATCAAACTTTAACTTTAAGTCTTTCTGTCTCTCCCTCCGCATCAGGGCTTTACAGAACACTGGTCCTCTGGGCCTCCTTATTAAGGAATGAGGGCATGATGAGTAATACTTTAAGAGCTCTAAGAATAGTGTGGTCTATCTCTGATTAGGTAAAAGACCCAGGGCTAGTGCTGTGCCATTTTGCCAGAGGAAAACCATTCACTCTCAGATTAGGAAACTTCTGTGATAAACTGTCTTCACTTCAGTTGATAAGCAGTATTTTTAGCCATTTTATCTTGAGGGCCCTCAGCCAGGGGTTTTTGCAGAGACATTTTAAAACTTTTTTATGTTTAAATCTGTGGGTGTGAGAATTTAATAGCACTAGTTAATATACACCTCTTGGTAGGAAATGTGTGGTTTGTATACATGCAGCTGTCTGTCCGTCCGTCTTGTAACTGATACGTCTGTCTGTGTGTCCTGTCCTAGGTGGTGGAGTTCATCATGGCCATGCTGCAGAGGACCTGTGTGGGTTTGGACCAGGTCCGGGCTGCTGCAAGTCCAGTTGAGACCCAGACACTCAGCATGGGAATGGGCCTGGTGGCCACTCTGCTGTCAGGACCCTCACCGGTACTGCACACAGCTAGGGAACACACACCATTCTATTCAGGCAACAGGCTTTACCTTTGATACTACTGTAATTGAGTATGGTATCATACTGTATGATATGTGGCATTTTGTTTTGATGTCTCTCTCTCTCCTTGTCGCAGCTGAGTGCTGAGGACTACTCCTCAATGTCCCGGCTCCTCCCACCTCTGAAGGAGATTTCTCAGAGGCACCCTGAGGTGGTCATCCAGGAGCTGGCCTCAGACCTGCGAGCCGCCATTGCCACACACGGTGCCTACCAACCTGACAACGTGACACGAGCCACTCAATATCAAAGTCCCAAAATGGACAATAACGTGCCTACTAAGAAAAACTTCAAGACACAAACAAGTCCCTCGCAAGTCTCCCAAACAAGACTCTACTCACCCACCCTTCATAACAACCCCAGCACACACACTACTCAAACGCCTAACACCCGAGCCCCAATTCAGACCTGTATCCCCAACCTTAGAACACAGAGCAGCTCTGGTGATAGTCTGGCCCAGAAAACTTATCTATCCCAGAGGGTGTCATCTGGGGCTGGCCAGGGTCCTGCAGGGGTGTCTGCTCCTGATGGGGGGCAGTCAGGTGGGAGGGGTGGCAGCAGTAGCAGCAGTGAGCCCTCCAGTGGCACCCCCAGTAGGGCCTTCTCAGACTGCCTGCTCGGGGCATGTGATCCTGAGGTCCCCACCAGAGCAGTGGCCCTGAGAACCTTAACACGGGCCATACAGAACGGAGACAGGGAGGCTCTTCAGAATCAGGAGAAAGTCCTCACGGTGAGTAGAGTGGTAGAGAACCAGTAGATATTGCATGTAGCTAATAGAATATGACTCAGTGGTCTGACTGTGTATCAACCAGGGGACCCATTGCAGTCATGGCAATGGGTCAATAGGTTCCCTCTGATTCAGTGTTATCTATCTTTCTACCTCCATCGCTGACTTCCAGGGTCTCAATCTCCCTTGAGAGGGGTGTTCCTCTAACACCGTAGCCTCACGCAGGCCCTGGAGGCGTGGACAGTAGCAGCAGAACCAGTCTCTGTGGGGGCTACTATCTGTTTGGGTGGAGAGGATGTTTAATAGATGAGGGGAGTTGATCAGAGACCCTGGGGGAATGCAGTGTGGTCTATGGGGACTTGTTAATCTGGTTGAGGGGACTGGATTATCACACTGGGTCTGGATCTCATTTAGTATTCAGTGTAATGAGCACCCCTTCTGTGTGCACCTTCCACGACCCCCCCCCCCCCCCCCTCTCAGCCTAGGGAGTCCAGTACCTGGTGGGGGGTGGGGATCCTCTTTAATCTTCATCCTATTGTACTTCTCTTTGTGTTGGGTTGTTTTGGGACAAATTATAAACACTATGAAGAAAATGATGTAGTGGTGTAATTATAATTTTTATAGGATGTCAGATGGGAACGTTGAGCAGCTTTGGTGTAATGTGTCCTGTAATGGCTTTGTCTTCCAGCTCTTCCTGGAGAACTTGGAACATGAGGACACGTTTGTGTATCTGTCAGCCATTCAAGGTAGGAAATCGATGGTCTCCAGGTGATGCTTAACCTTACATGTGTAAACCTTTGGTCTTTTACTTTAGTTTTGTGGGGTGATATTAACCTTTGGCTTCAGCTAGCTTTCCTTTAGCAAGTATAACTAGGATACAACTGTTGTATCTCGTCTAATTTGCCTTAGAAACTGGAATGACATTAACTTGCAGTGGCATCTTCTTCATGGTATATAGGTTTTGCTGGGCTTAGAGTTTCTCAGTGACCCATTCTGTGTCCCTCTCCTCCCTGCAGGCCTGGCGGTGTTGGCTGACTTCTTCCCTGAGAGGATCCTGCTGCGGCTGCAGGAAGAGTACCAGAATGGTCCATCCTCTCAGAAGGAGAGGTCCCTGGAGACACGGCTGAAGGTTGGAGAGGTGCTGATGAGGGCTAGCAGGGCTATGGGTGAGTGGACTATTATCAACACAACTAACTGACCTACTAAAAACCTGCTCACCACACATCCTGGGAGAGGCTCCAGCAATAGACTCATTAACTCAGTGAGATTATTATCTTTTGGTGTGTAGATTTGACCACACAGAGAAGGAAGCGCCTGCAGCTAGCCTCAATGACACAGTTTACTAGGTTTTGACAGGTTCATAGGCTGTTTTGTGATGTGTAGGAATGATTGTGAATTTGCTTACTCATGTTAGTGTTTCCATTTTAATTATGCATACATGTGTGTTGGTCTATGTTAACGGTGTATGAGGCCCAATTATTATAAAGTCATAAAACGGTCGTAAAACAGACAGTACATGCTTGTTCCACACTGAGGGGACTATATCGAAACCTATCCCTCTCTGTTAGAATTCCTTGTTTGTGGTTTTTCCCTCTCCCTGGTTTTGTCTGCCAGATCTCGATAGTACCATTTTCCCGGGACAAGTGAGGGGTTATTCGGCATTCCCCCTTCCCCTCCCTTATCTTGGATGTGAAAGGCACCCAGACAGACCAGCGACGGTCTCTAATTGGCCCTGCTCCACTAGCCCAACAGAACATCATCTCAGCTGGTTTGTCACCCCATTAGATACCCACAGGAATCTTTTGTCACTCCTCTGGATCATTCTCCCCTTTCTTATGCATCTGGGAAAATACCCCCGTCCGCCAAACCCTATATTCTGAATCGAACCATATTAGCACCCCATCTTATTTTTGTAGCACCCCATCTTATTTTTGTGTCCCCCCACGTACTACAGATGGGCATTTGAAATTACTTGACTATTCAAGTAATATCATTATATTTTTCTGGGATAGTCAGAATGCAAAATCATAATACAGAAATTGCTCTACAATGCAAAATGATGGCAGAGGTCACCAGCGGACCTTTTCTCAGGTAGTTTTGGCTAACAGCAACAGTGAAAGAGAAGTCTGATTTTCGCCATGATAGAACTGATTATAATACAAAAAGGTTTTCTGGTGAGTATTTTGTATTGATCTGTGCCAGGTCCTGTGGAAACTCTGTTAGGTGTGCACCTGTAATTGCTATTTGAAGTGCGGAACATAGCATACCAATGCTATGGAGGGATAAAAACAAAGTTTACATTTAAAATACAAAAATGTAAGAATTTATAATGTTATGCTCTATCCTTGCAGGTAAAGCTTTTTCATTGTTAAAATAGGCCTAAAAATAATTTAACACTCACTCATGTAAGCAAATACTAACATCTGTTAGGATATTCGATTAACCGTGCCCATCCCTACCACGTACTGTGTCCCCAGTGCACAAAAGGCCTCTTTTCCTTTGCTTTTTCAGTGTATTGCACATTAATCCATTTCCATCAAAGGAATTCTTGAGATTCTTAGGCCCAGGTCAGATCTTGGTCTGAGAGTGATGTAAATGTACAGTTACAGTTTTGACTGACTGGACAAAGGAGCTAGAATGAGTCAGGAACAGATAGAAGTACATGGGCAAGGGAAGCATGAGAGTAGCAACTGGACGAATACAGGCCTGCTGACCTAGATAAAACACACAATCATTCACAAACCGACACCTGTTTTCTCTTTTATTAAGGCAGTTAATAAAAGACCATCCTTTGAAACATGGCTCTGACTGAGGAGTGGCCAGCTGAACTGGTGTGTATGGGTATCTGGAAGGTGGAGGCCAGGGCAGGCAGAATGGTACCTCTCATGGTGGGTCTGTCTGACTGGGCCAGCAGACTCAGCTGCAGGGACCACGGCCCAGTCCACCCATCTGGGTCTTACTTGGACAACCAGTCACCTGGCCAACTCCATGGCTCCACTCCCACTGCTTTATGTTGTGGAATAGAGCAAGTTTTGCACTGTCAGTGGGGGGCTGCCTTAGTAAGACAGATACACAAACACGCACACACACTTACACTGAAAGGAGAAAAGCGTCTTCTCTATTTTAGTTTCTTTGCAGATTTAGCAACCCCCTTTTGTAAAAACAAAAAAACAATGAGTCAGCTCGTTGTATAGATTAAAAAAACTTCACCAGCTGGACCAAGAGGCAGGTAGTGTGATGCCATGTCCTCCTGTGGTGCATTGAAGGACAGACCAGACGTGGGGAAGTTTCCTCAGCCCTGTCAGTAGCCAGTAGTCAGTTTTGCTGGCAGCCAATAGTACAGTATTGATAATCGTTAATAAGAATACAAACCTTATCATCTTCCTTCCTGTGTTTCAGGTGACCTGGCACCCCACCATGGCCGGCCCCTGATCGGGGTCTTCCTGAGGGGGACGAGGGACGAGGACCGCAGTGTCCGCGCTAGCTGCCTGTCCAACCTGGGAGAGCTCTGCCAGAGACTCAACTATGCCCTGGGGCCTTGGGCTCAGGAGGTGAGGACCACTAGTAAACCATGTCATATGGTTAAACAACTAATGTCTGTCTGTTTATTTGCCGATAGTTTCTAAGTACAGTACCAGTCAAAAGTTTGGACACACTGACTCATTCCAGGGTTTTTCTTTATTTTTGCTATTTTTTACATTGTAGAATAATAGTGAAGACATCAAAACTATGAAATAACACATATGGAATCATGTAGTAACCAAACAAGAACGTTGAAAGTTTCTTCAAATGCAGTCGCAAAAAACATCTAATGCTCTGATGAAACTGTCTCTCATGAGGACCGCCACAGGAAAGGAAGACCCAGAGTTACCTCTACTGCAGAGGATAAGTTTATTAGAGTTACCAGCGTCAGAAATTGCAGCCCAAATAAATGCTTCACAGAGTTCTAGTAACAGACACATCTCAACATCAACTGTTCAGAGGAGACTGCGTGAATCAGGCCTTCTTGGTCGAATTGCTGCAAAGAAACCACTACTAAAAGACACCAATAAGAAGAGAGACTTGCTTGGGCCAAGAAATATGAGCAATGGACATGAGACCGGTGGAAATCTGTCCTTTGGTCTGATGAGTCCCAATTTGAGATTTCTGGTTCCAACCGCTGTGTCTTTGTGAGACGGATGATCTCCCCATGTGTGGTTCCCACCGTGAAGCATGGAGGTGGAAGTTTGATGGTGTGGGGGTGCTTTGCTGGTGACACTGTCAGTGATTTATTTAGAATTCAAGGCACACAACCAGCATGGCTACCACAGCATTCTGCAGCGATACGCCATCCCGAAAGCATTCCACTGATGCTGGACCATGTTGACTCCAGTGCTTCCCACAGTTGTGTCAAGTTGGCTGCATGTCCTTTTGGTGGTGGACCATTCTTGATACACACAGGAAACTGTTGAGTGTTAAAACCCCAGCAGTGTTGCAGTTCTTGACACAAACTGGTGCACCATGCACCTACTACCATACCCTGTTCAAAAGCACTTTTGTCTTGCCCATTCACCCTCTGAATGGCACTCGTACACAATCCATGTCTCAAGGGTTAACAATCCTTCTTTGACCTGTCTCCTCACCTTCATCTACACTGATTGAAGTGGATTTAACAAGTGACATTAATATGGGATCATGGCTTTCACCTGGATTCACATGGTCAGTCAATGTCATAATGTTTTGTACACGTAGTGTATTATTATTTGTATTGTTTCATTCACTTCTGTTGTACCTGCACTATTGGAGCTCAGAGCGTAAGAATTTCACTGTACCCTGCAAATGCATCTGTGACCCTGTGCATGTGACTAATAAAATAATCTGTCAATGAATCATCCTGAATTTTCCAATCACGCATTATATACTGACTTAACTACTCCCTCTATTAAATCTGTCAATGAGTCCAGATGTCCCCTGTCTTGGCGTACTGTTGTCTACACTTATAGCCATAGGATGGTTGGGGTCAGGGTGGGATTCAGCTAGGGGTCCCGCGTCAGGGAACAACAGGTATTGCCCAAGGTTAAAGGTCACGGTTCACTTTCTTCAGAGGGAGAGAACTGTGACTGTCTTGTCCTACTGCCCCTCTCTCAGCCTGTGCCTCTGCCCATGACACATTTTTCCCAGCTCAGCAGTATTGTGTGTTGGAGTGTCCTCTCCTAAAGAGCCCCTCCCTCAGTGCTGAGATCAGGCTTTTCACTGGTGGGGAAAGCATGAGGGGGAGGGGCCGAAATCACTTCACTCAAACGCTCGTCTGCTCTAGTCAATGTTTGAGTTGACAGAAATGTGTGTGTGTCAGGGCAGCTTGTGGAAGGCCTGTCTGCCTGCTGCAGTGGTCAGGGCCCTAAGTAAAGCTGCTTTGACGGCCAGGGGTCTGTCAGCGAGGTCTGTGCACTGCAGACTCTGCTTCATGAATACGCATCTCTGTCAGGCTGAGTAACAGGGATGCCTATTCATGAGAGCCATGGCCCTCTGCTCTCTGCTACAGCCTAATCCCTCTCAGTCCATCGCAGCCTGTTATCGGTGTGTGTGTCTATCCTACCAATATGTTAATCAACCCAGTGCACTAGCGGTAACCACAGCACTGTGGACCTTGGCATGGTCACTGCTCCTTTATAGATCCTCTGAGAGTGTGTATTTATCTGTGTATGTGTTTGTTCTTCCTTAGTTGAGCACCTGTTTGACGGCACTGATAAAGACAGAGAAGGAGGCCGAGGTGCGGCGAGCTGCTGTCCACGTCATTTCCCTGCTGCTCAGGGGCCTGAGCGACAAAGCCACCGAGGTACAGTACTAGACCAGTTGTCTGTACCCATACAGGTACAAGAACCACATGGATACACACATGTGTTGAGCACTCCTACACACATGTGTTGAGCACTCCTACACACATGTGTTGAGCACTCCTACACACGTGTTGAGCACTCCTACACACATGTGTTGAGCACTCCTACACACATGTGTTGAGCACTCCTACACACATGTGTTGAGCACTCCTACACACATGTGTTGAGCACTCCTACACACATGTGTTGAGCACTCCTACACACATTTGTTGAGCACTCCTACACACATGTGTTGAGCACTCCTACACACATTTGTTGAGCACTCCTACACACATGTGTTGAGCACTCCTACACGCATGTGTTGAGCACTCCTACACACATTTGTTGAGCACTCCTACACACATTTGTTGAGCACTCCTACACACATGTGTTGAGCACTCCTACACACATGTGTTGAGCACTCCTACACACATTTGTTGAGCACTCCTACACACATTTGTTGAGCACTCCTACACACGTGTTGAGCACTCCTACACACGTGTTGAGCACTCCTACACACATGTGTTGAGCACTCCTACACACATGTGTTGAGCACTCCTACACACATTTGTTGAGCACTCCTACACACATGTGTTGAGCACTCCTACACACATTTGTTGAGCACTCCTACACACATGTGTTGAGCACTCCTACACACATGTGTTGAGCACTCCTACACACATTTGTTGAGCACTCCTACACACATTTGTTGAGCACTCCTACACACATTTGTTGAGCACTCCTACACACATGTGTTGAGCACTCCTACACACATTTGTTGAGCACTCCTACACACATTTGTTGAGCACTCCTACACACGTGTTGAGCACTCCTACACACGTGTTGAGCACTCCTACACACATTTGTTGAGCACTCCTACACACATTTGTGGAACAGTAATAAGAAGTAAAACATTGTCATTGGTATGGCCTCTTACAAAATGTAATCTAATATAGTTGACATATTAGTGAGTGGAGATGTGTGTTGGAGGGCGGCGGGTTGCAACAGAGATCGTTGTGGTCATCATACTGCGGGCAGAAGCGGATGCTCAGACAACTTTGGAGGGTTTTTTGTCCTGCAGAATATTTTGAAACAGTTGTCATTCTGCTTTGTGTGCATTAACTTTGGACTACCTATTGTATTAAATGTAGGGGTAAAAGTGTATTTTATTTCTTACCGGTACAGGTCAAACACATTTTTGTTTAATAGGCTAGGTGTAATCATAGAATTACATAGGCCTATAGAATCCCTAATCATTTCATATATGATCTCTGTGGTCTTAGTAGCCTAGGCCTAGTAAAAAAAAGTATTACCTTTTTAATGTGGCATAAACACAACCAGTCATGATGATTTCATCTGATTGTCAAACAATCACTTCAAAAAGGTAGGCTACCTGTGCATGTTCGTCCACTCACTAAATAATTCCAGCATCCAAACCCCAACAGTGCACTGTGCATCCGCAATTTAATGAATGAAAAGAGACATCTGTTACAAAACCCCTATGTGTTTTGTAATGACATTCTGCGGTTGTCATTATGCCTACACTTGTAGCCTGAATTGATACGTCCACTACCTATGCATAGGCAGAGAATCACATTGCAGTTATCTTTCCAAGGAAATTAACTTAAATATGATTACACTATAGTTTACTACAGTGTCTGTAAATAAATATTGATAATGGAAACAAGTGGAGGGCACTTAACCAACGTGAGTCGAGGTACAGTCAAAAAATGTTATTATCATTAAAAAGGAAAAGATGCAATGCGCATACCATGGTAAGCAAACGCTGCGCCTTTTCAATAAACATTGTTTGCCCATTTATCTGTCTCTACCTGCAATGTTTGCCCATTTATCTGTCTCTACCTGCAATGTTTGCCCATTTATCTGTCTCTACCTGCAATGTTTGCCCATTTATCTGTCTCTACCTGCAATGTTTGCCCATTTATTTGTCTCTATCTGCAAATCGTTCTAAAAGGAAGGGTAAGCATACCTATTAACCCTGTCGGGCTGGGGCGGAAGGGTGGCTAGTGGTTAGAGCGTTGGACTGGTAACCGAAAGGTTTCAAGTTCAAATCCCCGAGCTGACAAGGTACAAATCTGTCGTTCTGCCCCTGACCAGGCAGTAAACCCACTGTTCCTAGGCCGTCATTGAAAATAAGAATTTGTTCTTAACTGACTTGCCTAGTAAAATAAATAAAAATTAAACCCACTTTCCCATTAAGCCCACTTCCATCTTTGGATGCAATTTTTTTTTATAAAATAAAAAAACTTTTCTGCTGTTTAACGTTTCAACTAATTCATTTGGTTGTTACACCCAACTTTTTTATTCTAAGCCAATCAGTTGTTTTATTATTAAGGTATTGACTGTTATGTGTAAGTTCCCACTAATGGCTCATTTCAAAGCTGCAAAAGAACTTGTGTTGAGGCTTCCCTCAGATGAACAACATCTTCAGGTATTTTAGAATGTGTTGATATATGATAGTGTTATTTGAGAATTCATTGCTATTTCTTGCCAATTGAAATATGGGTTTTTCATACTAGCAGTCATACATGCATGTCACAGTTACACAGTAGCAACAAATTGGTGAACTACAGCAAGATAATAGATTCCAGGCATTCTCAGCTTACATTTTTTGTCAAAGCATTTTGTCTAATTTTACTGTTAAATCAACCGTGCATTGTTATACATAGATGCCATTGATATTTAGTTGGGCTTAAAGGGTACAAAAAGCACTCCCTCTATACAGAGTGTAAATGACAAAGAAATATTGTTCAATATGATCAATACTAACTTTGCATAATATTGTAGTCTATAGTGTATATTTATAGCCCAGACCATTGGTTTCCAAATATTTTATGAGTAGACTTTGCTCTTCTGTCTTTTTCACATAAATCACAATTAAGACCAGTAATCTCCTTTTAGGCCCAGTATGCTCCTATTAGGCCCAGTATGCTCATATTAAGCCTGATTTGTATTGAAACACATGGGGATAGTGTGTTGATATCCCTAATATGCAATTAACAAAAAACTGTTTTTTTTCTCAGATTTGTTGGTTAAAACACACAAAAACTACAGGTATGCATATTATGCATCTAGCTATGGTGCCTTTACCAAGATAGAAACCTCTGTACTCTCTCCAAGACTTTTGGAGTGGACAGGTAGTCCTTGATGCAGAGAGAGAAGAATAAGATCAGGGTTGAGGGATAGAAGACCTACAAGAGGTGACAAAAACGCAAACAAATGAGGGACAAGAAGATGACAATTTGAAGACTGCTCATGCACTTTTGGGTGGGGGAATTGTCATATTGTTGTCTTTCATTCATCCAAGTGATTCTGTTTTTTGTTCCACCACCTGTACGTTTTTTAATACACAGTAGTAAGGAAGATTTGAAACTGTCAGCAGATAGGCTTTAGCAAGACAAGTTGAACTAATTAACAAGAATAGCAGTACAACAAATGTGAATCAGCTTTCAGATAATTTATTGAAAGTTGGGTGGGTTATGGTCTTTGTTGCATGGCTTCTTATCCAGAGGGCCATTGTGGGTTCAGGTTTGTGTTCTAACCAATCAGTAACACACCTGATTCAACTAATTGAAGTCAATGATTAGTTGAATCAGGTGTGTACTGGTTTGCAAGAACAAAAGTCCACATTGATCTCTGTGGACTTTCAGGATGAATAGCGATGATCAGTTTATTCTAATAACTTTAGGGGAGATACGTTTTATATTAGAAGGATTTCCACGTCTCCCTCTTTTGGTTCTCAGTCCAGGAAAGTAGAGTTGGTTTTGTTCTTTCTTTGATAATACCTGTAAATGTGATATTTTAGTTAATACATTCTGGGGTATTGTGTGTAGACTGATGAGAAAAACAACAACAATTTTAATCAATTTTAGAGTAAGGCTGTAACGTAACAAAGTGGGAAAAGGTCAAGGGGTCTGAATACTTTCGAATGCACCATATGTTAAAAATGTGTAAACTTAGATTTTGGTGGACTTAATATGATTAGGCTATAGTTTACTACGTTGCCTAAAAATAAATATTGCTCACTCATATTTGTCTGTCTGAAAATCATCCCACTCCTAAAAGGTAGGCTATATGCAAATTGTAGCTCAAGAGAAAGTCCAACTCTGATCTCTTCAAACTATGTCTAGCCTACTGGCTGATATAGCCATAGCCGCAGGAAGATGTTTGCCCTCTCTACAGATGACTATATCGGTCTGCTAATACAGGACTAGTAAAGGCCCAGTGCACTACTTTTGTGAGAGAAAAAAGTCTCAACATATGTTTTTCTATTAATATACAGTGGGGAGAACAAGTATTTGATACACTGCCGATTTTGCAGGTTTTCCTACTCACAAAGCATGTAGAGGTCTGTAATTTTTTATCATAGGTAGACTTCAACTGTGAGAGACGGAATCTAAAACAAAAATCCAGAAAATCACATTGTATGATTTTTAAGTAATTAATTTGCATTTTATTGCATGACATAAGTATTTGATACATCAGAAAAGCAGAACTTAATATTTGGTACAGAAGGTGTTTGTTTGCAATTACAGAGATCATATGATTCCTGTAGTTCTTGACCAGGTTAACACACACTGCAGCAGGGATTTTGGCCCACTCCTCCATACAGACCTTCTCCAGATCCTTCAGGTTTCGGGGCTGTCGCTGGGTAATACGGACTTTCAGCTCCCTCCAAAGATGTTCTATTGGGTTCAGGTCTGGAGACTGGCTAGGCCACTCCAGGACCTTGAGATGCTTCTTACGGAGCCACTCCTTAGTTGCCCTAGCTGTGTGTTTCGGGTCGTTGTCATGCTGGAAGACCCAGCCACGACCCATCTTCAATGCTCTTACTGAGGGAAGGAGGTTGTTGGCCAAGATCTCGCGATACATGGCCCCATCCATCCTCCCCTCAATACGGTGCAGTCGTCCTGTCCCCTTTGCAGAAAAGCATCCCCAAAGAATGATGTTTCCACCTCCACGCTTCCCGGTTGGGACGGTGTTCTTGGGGTTGTACTCATCCTTCTTCTTCCTCCAAACACGGCGAGTGGAGTTTAGACCAAAAAGCTCTATTTTTGTCTCATCAGACCACATGGTCTTCTCCCATTCCTCCTCTGGATCATCCAGATGGTCATTGGCAAACTTCAGGTGGGCCTGGACATGCGCTGGCTTGAGCAGGGGGACCTTGCGTGCGCTGCAGGATTTTAATCCATGACGGCGTAGTGTGTTACTAATGGTTTTCTTTGAGACTGTGGTCCCAGCTCTCTTCAGGTCATTGACCAGGTCCTGCAGTGTAGTTCTGGGCTGATCCCTCACCTTCCTCATGATCATTGATGCCCCAAGGTGAGATCTTACATGGAGCCCCAGACCGAGGGTGATTGACCGTCATCTTGAACTTCTTCCATTTTCTAATAATTGCGCCAACAGTTGTTGCCTTCTCACCAAGCTGCTTGCCTATTGTCCTGTAGCCCATCCCAGCCTTGTGCAGGTCTACAATTTTATCCCTGATGTCCTTACACAGCTCTCTGGTCTTGGCCATTGTGAAGAGGTTGGAGTCTGTTTGATTGAGTGTGTGTACAGGTGTCTTTTATACAGGTAACGAGTTCAAACAGGTGCAACTAATACAGGTAATTAGTGGAGAACAGGAGGGCTTCTTAAAGAAAAACAAACAGGTCTGTGAGAGCCGGAATTCTTACTGGTTGGTAGGTGATCAAATACTTATGTCATGCAATAAAATGCAAATTAATTACTTAACAATCATACAATGTGATTTTCTGGATTTTTGTTTTAGATTCCGTCTCTCACAGTTGAAGTGTACCTATGATAAAAATTACAGACCTTTACATGCTTTGTAAGTAGGAAAACCTGCAAAATCGGCAGTGTATCAAATACTTGTTCTCCCCACTGTATATTTGATTAATTCAGATTTTTCAAAGGGTGCTGCAGCACCCTCAGCACCCCTGCTTCCCATTGCTGTAGATATAGCCCTATAATGGGCCATGTGAGAATCTCTGGTAATGTAACCAGTGGAGGCTCCTCAGAGGAGGAATTTCATATAAATAGAGGATCATTAAAAAATGTACCCTTTTTTGATAAAACTATAGTAAATATGTCACCAAATAATTGATTAAAACGCACTGTTTTGCAATGATGGTCTACAGTAGCCTCAACAGCACTCTGTAGGGTAGCACCATGGTGTAGCCGGAGGATAGCTAGTTTCCGTCCTCCTCTGTGTACATTGACTTCAATATAAAAACCTAGGAGGCTCGTTGTTCTCATCCTCTTCCATAGACTTACACAGTAATTATGAGATTGTCCTCCAACCGATAAGAGCTCTTGCAGCAGGAACTGACATGTTGTCTACCCAATCAAAGGATCAGAGAAATAATCTAGTACTGAAAGCATAAGCTACAGATAGCTAGCACTGCAGTGCATAACATGTGGTGAGTAGATGACTCAAAGAGAGAGAAAGACAATAGTTGAACAGTTTTGAACGAATTCATCTCTTCAAAATGAAGGAGAAGCGAGAGGGATTGCCAGCTAGCTAACATAGCATCCCTCTGTTTGAGCGGGGTATTTACTTTCACTTACTTAGCTAGTGAATGCAGCTAGCTAGTTTAGCCTACTCAAACACCTGGCTTAAACAGAGAGGGATGTTAGCTAGCTGGCTATGGCGATCCAACACTGGAACTCGTCAAGGTAAGCTTTTGGTTTAATAAATGTATTGCCACAGGGGCCCGCTGGTGTAACTGCTAAACTGTTTGCTGCTGACTGTACTGCATGATTGTAGCTGGTTTACGAACACTGTTAGTTCTATTAGCTATGTTGACAATGACATTAATATGGTGACAATGTAAGCTGTGTGTAGCGGTTAGCAGAAGGTTTGGCTTGAAAAGGTGTTTTCGCCTGGTCAGACAGCTGATGTGTGAAGTCCACAAGCGAAGTGAAAAGGTGAGAGGAGAAGAACGCATTATACGAATTATACAATGATCAAATGAATCATGCTGTTTGTATTTGGCTGCTATGAAAGTGAACTGTGTTTGTGTGTATTCATTCCGCTGATTCTGTTGAAAAACTTTTCTTTAACGGAAGCAAAGGGAACAGGGATAACATACCTGAATTTGTCCAATAGTAACTCTCGTTTCAAACTGTTGGACTAATGATTACACACTAGATCAGCTAGATGCAGGCAAGAGTGTGCAGGCGGTATTTGTCAATGTCTGTCACCTTGTATACTCAAATTTCTTTCAACCTGTCCACCGACGTTGTAAACTTTCATTCATAGGCTAGGTTGTAGTAACCTCATGATGGGTGTAGGGATTTTTTTTTATCATGTAGTAGCCTAAACCTATCGACGCAACATTGAATTGGGTGAATGGAATATGAATGGCAAATCAAATGTTATTGGTCATATGCGCCGAATACAACAGGTGTAGACCAATCATGGTCCAAACGTGTGTTTGGACCATGATTGTTGTTGATGTGGACACCAAGGAACTTGAAACTCTCGGCCCGCTCCACTACAGCCCCGTCGATGTTAATGGGGGCCTGTTCAGCACTCCTTTTCCTGTAGTCCACGATCAGTTCCTTTGTCATCCAATACGCTGTAATAGAAATAAGGCCATGCTCATTAAAAAAATTATTGTTCTCCCTCATCTTAAACTGCACCGATTGCCACTGACTGTAACCTATTCCTTCGGTTATTTTTTAGCATTTTGATATTGCCTATATGGCACAAAATTATTGGGACCATGGCTGGCAAGCAAGCTGCAACACATACACCTAAATAACATTGCAGTACTAGTTCTTGCAGGAGCGGGTGGGAGTTGGACAGAAAGCCAGCGAGAGCAGGCAGGAGCGGTATGAAAAGCTGTGGGTGGGAGCTGGATGAAGAAATCAGTCCCGCGCTGACCCCTGTGTGTCTTGGTGAACATCACTGTGTTTAGGCTACATGTAGCTGGAATGGAGAAACAAGTATCCCAGTCATCGGTGATTTTAGCAAATTCCCCACCAAAATTGTTGATGCATGCCAGCAAAGCCACAACACAACACTTAACAATACATGAATTGCACTATAACAGTGACAAACGGTGCCCACAAACTGTTAAGGCCTATATAAACCTGTCCCAACAGCAGAGCTTTTCTTTTCAGCACCATGGAGTGAATCCTTACCACTGCTACACCTGGCTATCTGTCTGGCAGCGAAACAGTTCATTCAGCCTCATTTACTGCCTTTTAAAAGAAACAGCTGATATGGCTGACTTACTTAAACAAATGTGGTTTCTACTGACAATTGAGATGTACAAACTATGGCATAAGGGGACGATGAGCGAAGAGGCAATTCATAATTTAGATTAAAACATTAATGAGCGAGCTAGGATGGACGTAGTCAATATAACTATTTGTTCAGCACTTTTGAAACATACAGTGACAGAATTCAGAATATGGGCCATTACAGTATTCTGCCTGTACACAAGTCAAAACCATAGGATAAATAAAGGGGGCATATAATCAGAAAATGAAAGCTCTTACAATATTCAATGATTACATTTCTCTAAAACAGGCTACATGTGCACCACCAAGTCTGAACAGTAGGTTAAGTTATGAGTGGGAAAGGGACCAAATTATTAGTGTGAGGCACACGGGCTACTAACATTACTACACAACTAACATTTAGTTTTACTTTCTTAGCTACAGTATACATATCTCCCTGGCATATTACATAATTTATGCAGCAGCATACAATACATTTTTGGACTAACCTTGTTGTGCTGTGCTCACTTGAGCAGGAAGGTGGTGTGGTGGTCCTTGAGGGCAAATTTGATTAATGATGACTGCTTGCTATCTAAGATTTTGAAAGTATGATGTTAACATGATCAGTCCAATCAGCAGGCTAATGCAATTGAAGGCTTGTATCAAATTGTTGCTTACTGAAACTCCCAAAGCATTTCAATAACCTACCCGCTTCAAATCAAATTTTATTGGTCACATACACGTGATTAGCAGATGTTATTGCGGGTGTAGCAATGCTTGTGCTTCTAGCTCCGACAGTGCAGTAATACCAAACAAATTACACAACATATACCCAATACACAAATCTAAGTAGGAATTAATTAAGACTATATACTGTGAGCGGACCAAGTAATTGGGCGTCACTCTAAAGCGGAAAGGTGGAACAAACGAGTCAGGAGTAGGTTTTCTTGATTGAACACAGTTCTCTATTGAGGGCATTTGGTCACCACAAACACTCCAACATAATCAATGAAAATCTCCCAAGGAAAAAACATACATCTTCTTCTCCAGATCAAACAGGAACACAATACGATTATCTTTAAACTACAACAAAAGTCACGGGATTGTCACCGTCTTAGTGGTTCTTCATGGATAGCTCCTCTGTCTCGGTGGCCATCTTCCACAGATAGTATTTTCCCCTTCTCTGCTGGTTCCATACTCTCTCTTATAGGGGAAGGAGAATATCTCATTAGTACCGTCAGCTGTGCTTGATTGCCTCTGGTTACCTTGTCTCCCATGCCTTGTTGGGCTACTATCCGTGAGCCCAACCTGCCCTCTGGTGGTCCTTCCACATACCTTCCCCCTCAGGACCGAACCGGAGGGTCGGGCGCCAGACGCACCGTCTTGGTCGCGTCGGGATAGCGCGTCTGCATTCCCGTTCCTCGATCCGGCCCTGTGGATGACATGGAAAGAGAACGGTTGTAAAGACAAAACCCATCTGGCTATTCTGTTGTTATTGTTTCTCTTACCAGCCATCCACGTGAGTGGCGCATGGTCAGTAACTAATGCAAACCTCCGACCCAGTAGGTAGTACCAGAGATAATCGAGGGCCCACTTAATGGCTAAGGCCTCTTTCTCTACGGTAGCATATCTCTGTTCCCGATCGCTGAGCTTCCTACTTATGAAGAGAATCGGCTTCTCTGCTTCGCTTTTACCCTGAGTTAGTACGGCCCCGAGCCCCGTATCCGAGGCGTCGACCTGCACAATGAACTCTTGTGAGAAGTCCGGAGCCTGTAGGACGGGATCCGAACACAGGCCATCTTTTAGCAATTGAAAGGCCTCTTACGTCTTGTCTTTCCACTCTACCTGGTTTGGCAAGTTTTTCTTGATGATGTTTGTGAGGGGATTGGCAATGGTTGCATATCCCGGGTTAAAACGGAGATAATATCCCGTTATCCCTAAGAAGGCCCGAACATCCCGCTTGGTCCGGGGTCGAGGCCAGTCCCGAATTGCCCTGGTCTTCTCTGCCTGTGGGCGTATTTTCCCATTCCCCACGGTGTACCCCAGGTATTCCGCTTCGGACAGGCCCAGGCAGCATTTATTTGGATTGGCCGTCAACCCTGTGGCTTCCAAACTCACGAGCACCACCCGTAATCGCAGGAGGTGACTATCCCAATCCTCGCTGTGGATGACCACATCGTCTATGTACACTGCTGCATTCTCTTGATGGGGCCGTAGAATGGCATCCATGAGGCGTTGGAAAGTTGCAGCCGCACCATGCAGTCCGAAGGGCATCCTCACATACTGGTAAAGCCCTTCTGGTGTGGCGAAGGCAGTCTTTGGGCGATCCTCCGGAGCCACCGGCACTTGCCAATATCCCTTCGTCAAATCCAGGGTGGTGATGAACTTGGCCTTTCCTTAGCGCTCCAAGAGTTCATCCACGCGGGGCATGGGATACGCATTGAATGTAGAGATGGCATTCACGGCCCTAAAGTCATTGCAGAGTCTCATACTACCATCGGATTTGGGGACCAGGACTATGGAACTGGACCACTCACTCGTCGATGGCTCGATCACACCCATCCTCAACATCTCCCTTACCTCGTTCTTAGCGATGACTCGGCGAGCCTCAGGAATCCTGTAAGGGCGGATATGCACCTTCTTGCCGGGTTCAGTGTGGATATGGTGGAACAGGACATCTGTTTGTCCAGGGAATGGAGAGAATATTAGACCGAAGTTCATAATCAGCTTGTCTAGCTGTCTTGAGTGCTCTGGCAGGAGAGTTTGGCCACGGCACACTTGTGGTAGAGCCTCCTCTTTTCCTTTGCCCTCCAGGGCCATCAAAGCCACCTCCTCCTCTCTTCCATGGTACGTCTACAACAGGTTTATGAGATAGAGTTGGACCTTCTTCCTCCTGTCAGGTTGCTTGATGAGGTAATTGACCGGTGAGACCCTTTTCATTACCTCGTAGGGCCCCCTCCACTGTGCCAGCAAGCGATGTTTGGCCGTGGGCACGAGCACCATCACTTTCTCTCCCACGGTGAACTCACGGGGGGGTCACGGACTTATCATAGGCCCGGCCTTGGGTCCTTTGTGCCTTCTCCATATGCTCCTTGACTATGGGCCACACTGCTGACAGGCGGTCTCTCATCAGGGTAATATGTTCTATTGTGGATCGAAAGGGGCATGGTTGGGTCTCCCAGGTCTCCTTGGCTAAGTCGAGGATCCCTCGACAGAATCTGCCATAGAGCAATTCAAACGGAGAGAATCCAGTGGATGCCTGGGGTACTTCTCACAGGGCAAACATTAAGTGTGGGAGAAGCATGTCCCAGTTTTTCCCGTCTCGGGACACCACTCTTCTCAACATGCTTTTAATCGTTTTGTTCAAGCGTTCACACAACCCGTCTGTTTGAGGGTGGGATATGCTTGTATGTATCTGTTGAACCTGATATAACCGACACAAGTCCTTCATCAACCGGGACATGAACGGGGTTCCCTGATCGGTTAAGATCGTCTTGGGGAGGCCCACCCGAGAGAACATCATGAATAATTCCTTGGCAATTCCCTTTGACGTCATGTTACGCAGGGGTATGGCCTCCGGGAACTTGGTAGCGTAATCTATGACCACTAGGATGTACTCGTGTCCTCTGGCGGATTTTGGGAGGGGTCCTACGAGGTCCATAGCTATGCGTTCAAAGGGAGTCTCTATGATGGGGAGAGGAATCAAAGGGTTACGTAGGTGTGGCCGTGGAGCTGTACGTTGACATTGATCACACGTCCTTCAATACCTGGCCACATCCCGGGTGACCCGGGGCCAATAGAATCTCTGCATGATTCTGTCAATAGTCTTGTCTCGTGCCAGGTGTCCTCCTAGGACGTGGGAATGGGCTAACTGTAGAACTGTATCCCTGTATGTTCTAGGCACCATTAGTAATTCCTGGTTTTTCCCCCTTCGTCGTACGACCCAGTATAAGAGACCCCACCCCGCCTGATTGCATAGTAAGGAAGAGGGGGCTCACCTGATCCGTCGACGTTCCGCCCATCGATCACCTTCACCTTCCTCATGGCCTCCCTTAGGTCTGGGTCTCTATGCTGTGAGGTGCCGAACTGTCCCTTTAATTCCTGGGGCAGGTCGACCTCGGTAGAGGGATGTGGAGGTTGTTCCCCATCCCCATCAGGGGTGACCGAGGAGAATCCCTTCCAGGTTCCCTCCTCGGATGGAGCTTCAAATATATCCCTTAGCGCCTGGGACTCCGTGACCACGGGCTCGTCCTTGCTAGGACATTGTGGAGCATAATGGTCGGGAGACTGACATTTATAACACCGACCCTGCTGTGTGGGGGCTGACTTCTCCCACCTCCAGAGGGGGTTTGAACGTTTCGGTGGTGGACGCGCCGGGGTGAGTCGTGGTATGGGATTGGAAGAATCCTTCCGTTCCTCCTTGTCACTTTTTAACAACTCCCCTGTAGACCGATATGTTTCCACCGCTTGGGCTAAGTCGTCGGCTGACAACGGGTTGGCTTGCCCCACAACCCTTTTTAAGTCACTGGGTAATTCCCTCAATATCTTGTCCACTACAATATCTTGTCCCTCTCTATCACATGTCCTACTCCCTTTCCAGGTTCTAGCCACTTTCGTCAGTCGTCTTAATGCGAAGATCTGGGCACGGACGGGTTGGTCAGCTGTATAAGTCCATTGATGGAACTTTACAGCCCTGTCTCTGGCAGTCAGCTGGTACCGGGACAGGATCTCGGTTTTTAGTCGCCCATAGTCCGCAGCTTTGCGGGAATCCAGGTCAAAATAGGCTTCCTGAGCCACCCCGGTCAAAAGAGGGGCTAATGCGCTCGCCCATTCTGTGGGCAGCCACTCTTCCAAGGTGGCCGTCCTTTCGAAGGTCATGAGGAAGGCCTCAATATCATCCTCCTTGGAGAGACGAGGTAAGATGGCGTGAGCAGCCGCTCTTGGCTTAACTCTAGGTTCTTCTCGCCGGCTCAGCTGTTGTTGCAGGAGTTCTATGGTTGTCTGCTGTGCCGTGATCAATTGTTGTAGTAGGGCGTTATCCATCGTTCTTGAATGGTTCCTCCGGGTCTACTGGAAGAATCTTGATTTAGTCACTTATCTTTGTGTCACTCGTCCACCTAATGCCCACATTCTCCACCAATGTGAGCGGACCAAGTAATTGGGCGTCACTCTAAGGTGGAACAAACGAGTCAGGAGTAGGTTTTCTTGATTGAACACAGTTCTTTATTGAGGGCATTTGGTCACCACAAACACTCCAACATAATCAATGAAAATCTCCCAAGGAAAAAACATACATCTTCTTCTCCAGATCAAACAGGAACACAATACGATTATCTTTAAACTACAACAAAAGTCACGGGATTGTCACCATCTTAGTGGTTCTTCATGGATAGCTCCTCTGTCTTGGTGGCCATCTTCCAGAGATAGTATTTTCCCCTTCTCTGCAGGTTCCATACTCTCTCTTATAGGGGAAGGAGAATATCTCATTAGTACCGTCAGCTGTGCTTGATTGCCTCTGGTTACCTTGTCTCCCATGCCTTGTTGGGCTACTATCCGTGAGCCCAGCCTGCCCTCTGGTGGTCCTTCCACAATACATATGAACGATAGACGTCAAAGCGGAATGGACTAAGATGCAGTAGAATAAAATAGAAAAACAGTATATACATATGAGATGAGTAATGCAAGATATGTAAGCATTGTTAAGTGAATGAGATACCGTAGAATAGTATATAATACAGTATATACATATGAGATGAGTAATTCCAGATATGTAAACATTATTCCCATAGATTGGAAAGCTGCCACGGTCATCCCCCTCTTCAAAGAGGTAGACACTCTAGACCCAAACTGCTACAGACCTATATCTATCCTACCCTGCCTTTCTAAGTTCTTTGAAAGCCAAGTTAACAAACAGATTACCGACCATTTAGAATCCCACCCTACCTTCTCCGCTATGCAATCTGGTTTCAGAGCTGGTCATGGGTGCACCTCAGCCACGCTCAAGGTCCTAAACGATATCATAACCGCCATCGATAAGAGACATTACTGTGCAGCCGTATTCATCGATCTGGCCAAGGCTTTCAACTCTGTCAATCACCACATTCTTATCGGCAGACTCAAAAGCCTTGGTTTCTCAAATGATTGCCTCGCCTGGTTCACCAACTACTTCTCTGATAGAGTTCAGTGTGTCAAATCGGAGGGCCTGTTGTCCGGACCTCTGGCAGTCTCTATGGGGGTGCCACAGGGTTCAATTCTCGGGCCGACTCTTCTCTGTAGACATCAATGATGTCGCTCCTGCTGCTGGTAATTCTCTGATCCACCTCTACGCAGACGCCACCATTCTGTATACCTCTGGCCCTTCTTTGGACACTGTGCTAACTAACCTCCAGACAAGCTTCAATGCCATACAACTCTCCTTCCGTGGCCTCCAACTGCTCTTAAATGCAAGTAAAACTAAATGCATGCTCTTCAACCGATTGCTGCCCGCACATGCCCTGACTTAGAATATGTGGACAACTACAAATACTTAGGTGTCTGGTTAGACTGTAAACTCTCCTTCCAGACTCACATTAAGCATGTCCAATCCTAAATTAAATCTAGAATCGGCTTCCTATTTCGCAACAAAGCATCCTTCACTTATGCTGCCAAACATACCCTCGTAAAACTGACCATCCTACCGATCCTCGACTTCGGCGATGTAATTTACAAAATAGCCTCCAACACTCTACTCAATATATTGGATGCAGTCTATCACAGTGCCATCCGTTTTGTCACCAAAGCCCCATATACTACCCACCACTGCGACCTGTACGCTCTTGTTGGCTGGCCCTCGCTTCATACTCGTCGCTAAACCCACTGGCTCCAGGTCATCTATAAGTCTCTGCTAGGTAAAGCCCCACCTTATCTCAGCACACTGGTCACTATAGCAGCACCCACTCGTAGCACACGCTCCAGCAGGTATATATCACTGGTTACCCCCAAAGCCAATTCTTTCGTTGGCTGCCTTTCCTTCCAATTCTCTGCTGCCAATGACTGGAATGAACTGCAAAAATCGCTGAAGCTGGAGACTCATATCTCCCTCACTAGCTTTAAGCACCAGCTGTCAGAGCAGCTCACAGATCACTGCACCTCTACATAGCCCATCTGTAAATAGCCCATCCAACTACCTCATCCCCGTACTGTATTTATTTATTTATCTTGCTCCTTTGCACCCCAGTATCTCTACTTGCACATTCATCTTCTGCACATCTACCGTTCCAGTGTTTAATTGCTATATTGTAATTACTTCGACACCATGGCCTATTTATTGCCTTACCTCCCTTATCCTACCTCATTTACACATGCTGTATATAAACTTTTTCTACAGTATTATTGACTGTATGTTCGTTTTTTCCATGTGTAACTCTGTGTTGTTGTATGTGTCGAACTGCTTTGCTTTATCTTGGCCAGGTCGCAGTTGCAAATGAGAACTTGTTCTCAACTAGCCTACCTGGTTAAATAAAGGTGAAATAAATAAAAATATTAAAATGACTAGTGCTTCATTCCTTAAAGTGGCCAGTGATTCGTAGTCTATGCCTATAGGCAGCAGCCTCTAATGTGCTAGTGATGGCTTTTTAAAAGTCTGATGGCCTTGAGATAGAAACTGTGTTTCAGTCTCTCGGTCCCATCTTTGATGCACCTGCACTGACCTCGCCTTCTGGATGATAGCAGGATGAACAGACAGTGGCTTAAATTTAACTAGGCAAGACAGTTGAGAACAAATTCTTATTTACAATGACGGCCTACTGGGGAACAGTGGGTTAACTGCCTTGTTCAGGGGCAGAACGACCTATTTTTACCTTGTCAGCTCGGGGATTCGATCCAGCAACCTTTCGGTTATTCGCTCAACACTCTAACCACTAGGCTACCTGCCTTGATGACCTTTTTGGCCTTCCTGTGACATCGGGTGCTGTAGATGTCCTGGAGGGTGGGTAGTTTGCCCCCGGTAATGTGTTGGGCAGACCGCACCACCCTCTGAGAGCCTTGCGGTTGCGGCCGGTGCAGTTGCCGTACCAGGCGGTGATACAGCCCGACAGGAAGCTTTCCATTATGCATCTGTAAAAATTTGTGAGTGTTTTAGGTGGCAAGTCTAATTTCTTTAGCCTCCTGAGTTGAAGAGGCTCTGTTGCGCTTTCTTCACCACACTGTCTGTGTGGGTGGTCCATTTCAGTTTGTCAGTGATGTGTACGCCAAGGAGCTTGAAGCTTTCCGCCTCCACTGCGGTCCCGTCGATGTAGATAGGGGGGTGCACCCTCTGCTGTTTCCTGAAGTCCACGATCATCTCCTTTGTTTTGTTGATGTTGAGTGAGAGGTTGTTTTCCAGGCACCACACTCCCAGGGTCCTCACCTCCTCCCTGTATGCTGTCTCGTCATCATTGGTAATCAAGCCTACTACTGTTGTGTCGTCTGCAAACCTGATGATTGAGTTGGAGGCATGCTTGGCCACGCAGTCATGGGTGAACACGGAGTACAGGAGGGGGCTGAGCACACACCCTTGTGGGGCCCCAGTGTTGAGGATCAATGGAGTGGAGGTGATGTTTCCTACCTTCACCACCTGGGCGCGGCCCGTCAGGAAGTTCAGGACACAGTTGCACAGGGCGGGTTTCAGACCCAGGGCCTCGAGCTTAATGATGAGCTTGGAGGGTACTATGGTGTTGAAAGCTGAGCTTTAGTCAATCAATAGCATTCTTACGTAGGTATTCCTCTTGTCAAGATAAGATTGTGCAGAGTGATGGCGATTGCATCGTATGTGGATCTATTGGGGCGGTATGCAAATTGAAGTGGGTCTAGAGTGTCAGGTAAGGTTGAGGTGATATGATCCTTGACTAGTCTCTCAATGCACTTCATGATGATAGAGGTGAGTGCTATGGGACAATAGTCATTAAGTGCAGTTACCTTTGCTTTCTTGGGCACAGGAACAATGGTGGCCAGTGTGTGGGGACAGCATACTGGGATAGGGAGAGATTGGATATGCCCGTAAACATGCTTGTGGTCAACTAAACAACAATTTCATCACCTGTAAGGGGTGCGAATTGGCGGCAGAGAAGTCGGACGCAGGAGAGAAATAACTGTGTTTCCAACGACGCAGTTTATTAACAAAACTCACCGGAAAACAGAATAATAAAATAAATAGGTACATAACCCAACGCACACCAGGACAGACGTGCACAAGCACTTACAATCACCGACAAGGACATGAGGGGGAACAGAGGGTTAAATACACATGTAATTGATGGGATTGGAACCAGGTGTGATGGAAGACAAGACAAACCCAAAGGAAAATGAAAAGAGGATCAGCAATGACTTCGAACGCCGCCCGAACAAGGAGAGGGACCAACTTCGGCAGAAGTCATTACAGGCGGAGGAACCTCCCGCACCTCAAACTCCTGGAGCGGGCCAGCCACCACCAGCCTGAGGAGAGACACATGGAACGAGGGGTTAATACGGTTATCGGGTGGAAGCTGTAACCTATAACAAACCTTGTTCACTCTCCTCAGGACTTTAAATGGCCCCACAAACCGCGGACCCAGCTTCCGGCAGGGCAGGCGGAGAGGCAGGTTTCGGGTCGAGCGCCAGACCCGGTCCCCCGGTGCGAACACCGGGGTCTCACTGCAGTTGCAATCTGCATTCCTCTTTTGGCATTCCTCTTTTGGCGCGTCACGGCCTGCTGAAGGTGGACACGGACGGCTTCCCATGTCTCCTCCGTGCGCCTGAACCAGTCGTCCATCGCAGGAACCTCGGTCTGTCCCTGATGCCAATGCGCCAATGTACCTAGGCGGGTACCTAGGTACGCACTGGAAGGGAGAGAGGTTAGTGGCGGAGCGAGTTCTGTGCCTTCTCGGCCCAGGGCACGAACGCCGCCCACTCCCCCGGCCGGTCCTGGCAATAGGACCACAGAAACCTGCCCACATCCTGGTTAACTCTCGCCACCTGCCCATTAGTCTCGGGGTGAAACCCTGAAGTAAGGCTGATCGAGACCCCCAGACGTTCCATGAACGCCTTCCAGACCCTAGACGTTAACTGGGGACCCCGATCAGACACTATATCCTCAGGCACCACGTAGTGCAGGAAGACGTGTGTAAACAAGGCCTCCGCAGTCTGTAGGGCCGTTGGGATACCGAGCAGAGGGAGGAGACGACAAGACTTAGAGAAACGATCCACAACGACCAGGATCGCAGTGTTACCTTGTGAGAGTGGAAGATCAGTCATAAAATCCACCGACAGGTGCGACCAAGGTTGCTGCGGAACGGGTAATGGGTGTAGCTTACCTCTGGGCAGGTGCCTAGGAGCCTTACACTGGGCGCACACCGAGCAGGAGGAAACATAAACCCTCACGTTCTTAGCCAAGGTAGGCCACCAGTACCTCCCGCTCAAACAGCGCACTGTCCGACCGATCCCAGGATGACCAGATGTGGGTGACATGTGGGCCCAATAGATCAACCGGTCACGAACAGCAGACGGGATGTACAGACGCCCAGCGGGACACTGGACGGGAGCGGGGTCTGCACGTAACGCCTGCTCAATGTCCGTGTCCAGCTCCCACACTACCGGCGCCACTATGCAGGAGGCAGGAAGTATGGGAGTGGGATCCATGGGCCGCTCCTCTGTGTCATACAGCTGGGACAATGCATCTGCCTTCACGTTCTGGGAGCCTGGTCTGTAAGAAAGGGTAAACACAAAACGGGTGAAAAACATGGCCCACCTTCCTGACGAGGGTTCAGTCTCCTCGCTGCCCGGATGTACTCTAGATTGCGGTGGTCAGTCCATATAAGAAAAGGGTGTTTAGCCCCCTCAAGCCAATGTCTCCACACCTTCAAGGCCTTGACGACAGCCAACAGCTCCCGGTCCCCCACTTCATAGTTTCGCTCCGCCGGGCTGAGCTTCTTCGAGAAGAAGGCACAGGGGCGGAGCTTCGGTGGCGTACCCGAGCGCTGAGAGAGCACAGCTCCTATCCCAGCCTCGGACGCGTCCACCTCCACTATGAACGCCAAAGAAAGATCCGGATGGGCCAGCACGTTACACAATACATATATGTTTTGTTCGAAAATGTGCATGTTTAGCGGTACAAATCGTGGTTTTACAATGTGAATACGTAGCCAAACTGCACAAAATTATCCGGATATATTTCTGACACTCACCTAATCTAATCAAAGAACTCATCATAAACTTTACTAAAAAATACATGTTGTACAGCAAATGAAAGATACACTAGTTCTTAATGCAATCGCCGTGTTAGAATTCTAAAAAATAACTTTAGTACGAAAGAAGTTAATCAGGAAAACAGGTTTCAGCTGTGCTAACATAATTGCAAAAGGGTTTTCTAATGATCAATTAGACTTTTAAAATTATAATCTTGGATTAGCTAACACAACGTGCCATTGGAACACAGGAGTGATAGTTATTGATAATGGGCCTCTGTACGCCTATGTAGATATTCCATAAAAAAAATGCCGTTTCCAGCTACAATAGTCATTTACAACATTAATAATGTCTACACCGTATTTCTGATCAATTTGAGGATATTTTAATGGACAAAAAAAATGCTTTTCTTTCAAAAACAAGGACATTTCTAAGTGACCCCAAACTTTTGAATGGTAGTGTATATTCTAAATGGATTTATTGAAATAGACACCCTTCCACATCTGCACACCACTACTACCACTCATCCCCGGCATGCACACGAGAGGTATAAAAAGTGTATGCAGGCAAGAATGTGATAAAAGTAGGCCTGTTTTAAGGGGGAGAAAGAAACATGACCCTTTTTTTTACAGGCAAAATACCGTAACTCCTATGTGAAAGCAGTTAAAGAAAACAGTGGATCTGTCATTTCCTCTTCCCTTATTTGGAACACCAGTCTGAAAGCCACCTTTTATAGTTTATCCCTGAATACCTTTCTGTAGACATCATAATTCTCTCACTCACACAACCTTCAATACACACACCACCGTTTACAGCAAGTACCAGTGTTCAACAGTACAGCTCCCTGAATTCAACTGTTATTATGTCATGCACGGTTATAAATATGGAGTTACTGCCCAGACAGGATATTTTTAGTTATAGTGGAATAATGGTTTTACATCAGAAGTATTTTGGTGTGTGCTGCACTCTGTGACCCTAGAGCATGTGAATCAGGTGTAGTAGGTTTGCTTCCACACTAACTGATTTCATTGCACTGTGGCCATCCTGGTTCCACACTCAGGAGGTATATGTTTGATGTGGTAGGTAGGTAGGTATGTTACCTTGGTGCCAGCCTGTGTCACTGTGACTCACATTGGTTTCCATTGGTAGATGCCCCTCCACCCCCCCAAACCTGATTGTTTAAACTGAGTTAACAGTCTGCTTATGGAGAACAGAGCCCGACCGATATGGGAATTTTGGGCTGATTCCGATGTTTTTTGGGGGGGGGGAAATTTACAGATACCGATATCTGCTGATATACTGTTTTACAGCGGGAAAATGAAGAAGTAATATTTTTCCACACAGGCTTCTCAAATTTGCCATCCAAAAGAGCAATTATTAAAGAAATATGCTTCAAATGTTGATTTCTTACATTGTGACAATATTGACACATTATGAGAATGGCCACAAGTGTTCAGATAAGCATGAGATTCCCTTTTTTCCATCATATCTATTGAATTTGGTTATTGGTGGAAATATCATCCGAGATCGTTAACAAGCCAATATTGTTTGATAATATCAGCGAACCGATATATTGGTCAGGCTCTAATGGAGAGGCCACACTAATACAAAACTGATAGTTGGTAATAGCCAGGGATTTTCCACAATGTGTGATGGGACTGGCCACTGTTGATGAGTTGCCTGGGAAAGTCTTCAAATTGTGCGTTAATGCTGTAACACTGTCTGTATTTTGAGAGTTCTATATCTTAAATTGATTGAAGGAGGGACTGTACACAAAAAAGTTGGGCAAAAGACTCAAGGGGTTACAGGCAGTACTGGTTCTTTTGATCTCTCAATAGTTGGTTCTCTGCTAACCGTGTGTGAAAAAGTTAGTGTGTACGCTTAGTTTCATTGTATCAGTAGAACCAAACGGCCAAAAGTTCAGATGTCATGTAGACAACATCCCTGTGTAGCCAGGGCCTCAGAATGTGTATACCAAATATGGGCATTCCTGAAAACAATATAGGCTAGTGGAGGAAGAAAACAATGTCCATATTATCACCTCTGGTGCTCTACACTGGCCGGCACACTGAACACACTAGTAGAAGTGTGAAAACATTAGGTGTGTTCAACAGTAGAATCTCTTCAGAGCCTGTTCTTTGAAACAATTCGTCCTGTAATCTTGTGTCACCATGCTCCACAGTGTGATTACAGACTGTTGGCAGATTCTCACCAAGAACAGGAAGGAGACTTTTAGTAAAAGCATCCTGTTTTGGACTTGCACTGTAACAAACATGTTATCTGGGGAAAGTCCATGCTCATCTTGTATTTTTATTTCTTTATTTCACCTTTATTTAACCAGGTAGGCAAGTTGAGAACAAGTTCTCATTTCCAATTGCGACCTGGCCAAGATAAAGCAAAGCAGTTCGACACATACAACAACACAGAGTTACACATGGAGTAAAACAAACATACAGTAGAAAAATAAGTCTATATACAATGTGAGCAAATGAGGTGAGATAAGGGAGGTAAAGGCAAAAAAAGGCCATGGTGGCGTAGTAAATACAATATAGCAAATAAAACACTGGAATGGTAGATTTGGAGTGGAAGAATGTACAAAGTAGAAATTAGAAATAATGGGGTGCAAAGGAGCAAAATAAATAGATACAGTAGGGGAAGTGGTAGTTGTTTGGGCTAAATTATAGATGGGCTATGGACAGGTGCAGCTCTGACAGCTGGTGCTTAAAGCTAGTGAGGGAGCTAAGTGTTTGACATACTCTCTGTCCAACCAGAGAGTCAAACGCTGAATACAAAGAACAGCTAACTCCTGTGACAGTCTAGGACCAGGACTGGACACTGACGTGTTGCTATGGGTCAGTACAGTCTGGACAAAGAACCTGTTAACTTTACCCTCTTGTTTTATAGGGTTATTCACTCTCCATTCTATCTAGGCTGCTTGTCTGACGTTTGCATTACTGACCATTTGATTCCTTCGTAAAGGCCAATATCTAGTCCCGCGTAGCATAGCTCCAAACCACGTTGTCCGCTCCTTTGGAAGTCTGAAGAATTTTGTATTAGCCGAAACAGCTAGAATGGTCCAGTCGCTACATTTTGACTGAATGTTAAATGTCAAGGACCCTCCCCCCACTGATTTTACACCGGGTTTCCAACCCATTGGAGCTACTTTCTGCCATTGACTTCACCAGGCTTACCGATTTAGAGATGCCTGGTTCTCGACTAGGCTAGCCAATATCTAGTTAGCTGTCTTTTGGTCGTAGAACTTTTCAAATCTGTAACTGGTCTTCACAACACACCTTTCCCTTGGTTAAGTTTCTCAGGCCTTTCTCAGTCCTGTCATTTGGTTAATTGCTGTAGCTGTGTGTGCAGCTGTTGTGGTGGCAATAACACTGAGTCCATGTGAAAATATCAGTTAGGTAGACCAGACATGACCTTAAACCTGATGACTCAAACCTGGTGTTTGAGAAGAAACAGCTGATGGCTGAAGACCTGTGTCTACCTTGTGCTCCCAGGAACACTGATCACCTACCTACACCACACTCATTATGGCTCTGTGAGATCACTCTCTTATTCAGTTCTGTATACATCCCTCTAATCTCTCTCCCTCCATTTTTTTCTCTCACCTTTTCTCGTCTCTCTTAATCTCCCAGGTCCTGAGTGATGTTCTGCTGGACCTGTACCGGGCATTGAAGTGGGTGGTGCGCTCAGACACTGATGATGTCACAGTGCTCCATGCTCAGCTGGCTCTGGAGGACCTTGACGATGTCATGAGGAGGTTCATCTTCCCTGCTCAGAAGCTGGAGAAGAAGATAGTGGTTTTGCCATGAGATTTTAGGAACATGAGCCCACAGAACAGCACACCAACTAACCAGTGTTACGAGAACTTTTTAGGAGTATCCAGGAGTAGGAACTTCAGACTCGGCACAACATGCCACCTTTTTGTCCAAGTTCCCGCTGAAGGTGAAAGGGCAGGCATTGAATGATAGCTGAACTGTGTGTAAAACATGACTCTCTCAACAAACACTGAATTACCTCTCTTGGTCATTTTCTCATTGTTTGTAGTACATGGGGTTCCCCCAAGCCAGTCTGTGTCATGCTATCATTGTGACCATAGGGAATGAAGGGTATTTTATCACAATGACAGATCTAGGCCTTCTGCAGAGGCACCAAACTTACCCTCTCTGGAAACCACACCTGTATGTGCCTATGAATCTTATAAACAGAGGTTAGAGGTCAAATTAGAGGTGATGATGAGCAGCTGATAATGTGTGTGTGCCTCTGAATAAAATCCCATTACAGTGAAATAAAATAAAGGGATATGAGTTTCCTTTTGTATGAACAAGTGCATGTTCTTTTGTTTGAGCGTTGTTCTTTACAGTGACCTCAGGCTGTTGTAGTTTGTGTTCTAGGCAGATGGCCCAGTGGAGCTGAAAGTAGCTCAGGAGCAGGGACTCCGAGCCACTAGGGACTAACCATGAATTCACCAGCAAAGCACTTTTAGCTTCCAGCAATGAGCTTACCCTGCTTGCACTGTAGTCCCGTATTCATAACCATAAACAAGGTCAATTCTTGTAAGCAGTTGGCTAGTTATGTGATCCTTGCCATTATAAGTGTATTGAATTGAGGACTGTACTGAAAATACTATCGATCTAAACATGCCATGACAATATGTTTTATATCTTTATTTAGATCAAATTTCATGTATACAGTTATGGTTATGTGCCTGTGCCATTAAACCCCTACAACTCATCCAGAACGCCGCAGCCCGACTGGTGTTCAACCTTCCCAAGTTCTCTCACGTCACCCCGCTCCTCCGCTCTCTCCACTGGCTTCCAGTTGAAGCTCGCTTCCGCTACAAGACCATGGTGCTTGCCTACGGAGCTGTGAGGGGAACGGCACCTCCGTACCTTCAGGCTCTGATCAGGCCCTACACCCAAACAAGGGCACCCTACCTCTGAGGAAGTACAGTTCCCGCTCAGCCCAGTCAAAACTGTTCGCTGCTCTGGCACCCCAATGGTGGAACAAACTCCCTCACGACGCCAGGTCAGCGGAGTCAATCACCACCTTCCGGAGACACCTGAAACCCCACCTCTTTAAGGAATACCTAGGATAGGATAAAGTAATCCTTCTAACCCCCCCTTAAAAGATTTAGAGGCACTATTGTAAAGTGGTTGTTCCACTGGATATCATAAGGTGAATGCACCAATTTGTAAGTCGCTCTGCATAAGAGCGTCTGCTAAATGACTTAAATGTAAATGTAAAATGTCATGAGGCACTTAATCAAACAGCGTATCATTCTCTATGGAGAGAGGGATGTTACATTAATACTGTAAGGAATTTGCCTAACAGTAGATATAAACTCAGCAAAAATGAAACGTCCTCTCACTGTCAACTGCCTTTATTTTCAGCAAATTTGTGTAAATATTTGTATGAACATAAGATTCAACAACTGAGACATAAACTGAACAAGTTCCACAGACACGTGACTAACAAATGGAATAATCTGTCCCTGAACAGGGGGGGGGGGGTCAAAATCAAAAGTAACAGTCAGTATCTGGTGTGGCCACCAGCTGCATTAAGTACAGCAGTGCATCTCCTCAAGAACTGCACCAGATTTGCAAATTCTTGCTGTGGGATTTTACCCCACTCTTCCACCAAGGCACCTGCAAGTTCCCTGACATTTCTGGGGGAAATGGCCCTAGCCCTCACCCTCCGATCCAGAGGTGCTCAATGGAATTGAGATCCGGGCTCTTCGCTGGCCATGGCAGAACACTGACATTCCTGTCTTGCAGGAAATCACGCACAGGACGAGCAGTTTGGCTGGTGGCATTGTCATGCTGGAGGGTCATGTCAGGATGAGCCTGCAGGAAACGCACAGCGTTGAGATTGCCTGCAATGACAACAAGCTCAGTCCAATGATGCTGTGACACACCTCCCCAGACGGACCCTCCACCTCCAAATCGATCCCGCACCAGAGAACAGGCCTCGGTGTAACGCTCATTCTTTCGCCGATAAACGCGAATCCGACCATCACCCCTGGTGAGACAAAAACGCGACTCGTCAGTGAAGAGCACTTTTTGTTAGTCATGTCTGGTCCAGTGATGGTGGGTTTGTGCCCATAGGCGACGTTGTTACCTTTGATGTCTGGTGAGGACCTGCCTTACAACAGGCCTACAAGCCATCAGTCCAGCTTCTCTCAGCCTATTGCGGACAGTCTGACCACTGATGGAGGGATTGTGTGTTCCTGGTGTAACTCAGGCAGTTGTTGTTGCCATCCTGTACCTGTCCCGCAGGTGTGATGTTCGGATGTACTGATCCTGTGCAGGTGTTGTAACACGTGGTCTGCCACTGCGAGGACGATCAGCTGTCCGTCCTATCTCTCTGTAGCGCTGTCTTTCTGTCTTTGGTGTCTCACAGTACGGACATTGCAATTTATTGCCCTTGCCACATCTGCAGTCCTCATGCTTCCTTGCAGCATGCCTAAGGCACGTTCATGCAGATGAGCAGGGACCCTGGGCATCTTTCTTTTGGTGTTTTTCAGAGTCAGTAGAAAGGCCTCTTTAGTGTCCTAAGTTTTCATAACTGGGACCTTAATTGCCTACCGTCTGTAAGCTATTCGTGTCTTAACAATTGTTCCACAGGTCTGCATGTTAATTAATTGTTTATGGTTCATTGAACAAGCATGGGAAACAGTGTTTAAATAGAAATGCAGAAATTATATGTGTGCCAGCCTGTCAGGGTTTGTCTCCTCGGCTTGACTGCCAAGGACATTCACACAGTGAGAGGGATGCTCTGATAGTGTGATGCTATGCTCTGATTCACCTCAGCTCATCGCAGGACAGTAACCCTGAAACACAGCCAGCCAGGTGGCTTACCATCCCACAAGCCCCATGCCATTCCTATCCATGAAATGGCTCTTACACCAATTACAGTACTGCCACACCCTCTGAGCAGGAGATGGAGTGTGAGGGTGAGAGAGTAAGTGGGACCAGACACAGTTGTATACAGTATGTGTTATAAGATAATTGGTAACTTGGTGTTCAGGGTATGACTTGAGTAGTGCATGTGATTACAGGATGTACTGAGTGTGTGTGTCAGAGCATTCTGCAGTTTCTCTCCCTCAGTCTATCAGCCTGTGTCGGACCTGCAGGCTGTCGGCAGCACCGGCGCAGGAGAGGAGGGGTGGGTAAATAAATAAGCCCATAAAGGATGCTTTGAGCCAGGCAGTGTGGAGGAGAGGAGAGGGGGTCTGCCTGAACAGTCCTGAGTCTTGTTGGAGGCTGGCTACACTGCAGTGAGCTAGGACAGGGAGGGGGAGCTAGTGAGAGGGTAGAGGGGTCTTGAAGGGGAGAGGAGGAAAAGCAGCATCAGTCTGGGCAGCTATGCACCGAGCCGGGACAGTGTGACAGAGGAGAGGGGAGCAGGGATTTGGGCTGTGCTGCAAAGGGATGCAGAGTGGAGCTTCCACTGCAGCAGGGAAGCGAGATCGAAACAGAGAGGGCGACTGAAGGACAGGCAGACTGGAGGCTACAGAGACCCCGTATTAGACCTCCAACCTCTACCACATTGTGGCCCGACCGCTTGCCCATGGGAGAGACCACCGAGCAGACATGGACTCAAGACCGGATGGGTGAGATCCAACCAGGATCAGGGATGGGATCAGCTCATCTGCTATCCTCCTGTACACTTATCTCTGCCTAACACTCTCAGCTGTTGGGTGAGACTGTGATCTGAGGGCCTTCATGCCCTGAGACTGTCCAGGTAGATAGAGGAGAGGGAGAGGAGGAGGGGCAGGGGGAGGTGGGACAGGGGAGGCTGAGGGTGAGGTAGAGCTGTATTTTTGGATGAGGGACTCCCGAATTAAGCGAGCTGGAAGAAAGCTGTAGTGTGTGGGAAGCAGAACAAGTAGTGTGCTGTGCTGCAGAGTGTGGTGGAGTGGGGCAGACCGGGAGCCGGGGGTGGACTAACGGACACACAGGCGGCCTGACGGAGCTGCAGGGGTGACTCCAGTGGGGGAGACAGAGCCTGAGCGGTCCACTGGATCAGGAAGGTATGGGACAATACTATGTTTTATGTTACTATGTGTGAAAGAAAGAAAGAGTGGTACGTTTGTGAAACCTTTGTGTAAGTAAGAACTTAGAGAGAGCCTTGTGTAAAGCAAATGTATGCAGAATATTTTATGGAGAAAATGTGCTTGTCCACTGTGCTAATGGCCAAAAAAGGATGTCAGACGAAAGGTAGAAAGTAACATTTGGTTTGAAACAAACATTACCATCTCAGAATATATGAATGTTTAATTGTATGTAAGTTTAAGAAATAGAGGGAGTATGTCATGGGGTAAAGAATGAGTCACATTCTGTTTATGAGGAGATGAATGTCTCTTTGTGTGTGTGTCTGTGTGTGTGTGTGTGTGTGTGTGTGTGTGTGTGTGTGTGTGTGTGTGTGTGTGTGTGTGTGTGTGTGTGTGTGTGTGTGTGCGTGCGTGCGTGCGTGTCGGCTTGTGTCAGGTTAGTGTTTTGAAAGTGTATGGTACAGAATGATGTATTTTGTGGTAGAGCACAGTGGTTGGTTCCCTGAGGCTGGCGGAACGTTAGAAAGACATGACAGCAACGCCTCAGAATTCTGTTTGAAGACATGTGACCTCTCCAAGGAAAACGTTGACTGTTTGACTTTCCATGGCATCACTGGTTGACTCCAAATTGGGGTCTGGTGGCCATTTGAAAAGGCCCTGTTGGGATTTGCCATCAGGCCTTATGGGAAGCGGTGCTGGTTTCTCAGTGGTTTCTATTTGACTAACTGGCCCAGTTACCAACTACCTCAGCTCAGTCTGCCACAGAGCTGCTTTACCAAAACTCTCTGCAACCACATGTCTCTTTGTATGGGGGAACGTGAAAGATTACTTTATATTCAATAATTTAAGAAAAGAGATGAATGTATTTTCCATTAGTATTTTTGCCATATAGTCTCTGCTTTTTGTGTACTCCTTGAAAGTGCCTCAGCCATTGCAAATGTGTTGTGAGATTAAAAGAGAGCCCTCTAGTGGGGAATAGATGTGAATTGTTATACATTGGCCTAACTGAAGATGATATATTATCATATTCTGAGTCATGGTGACAATATTACTAAATACATACTGCAAGAAGCTGAATCTCCTGTGCATGGTAAGGAGAAAGATCTCTGGTCTACTGTGTTTCTCAGAGAAAACTCCAGGGCTTTGATTCACAGGCTTGTATCTGATTGGATGAACCATGACTCATGAAAGCAAGGCTGTGGGAGTTACAGTATTGATAGAGTAGATTGATGAAGAGTCAAGTTGAAACCCAGCTATCAAGGGACTCCACTCACTTTCCCCATCCATCTCTCCCTTCACATGGTCATCCACTCCCCCTCCTTTGCTTTATGTCATCCCTCCCTCCCTCCTCTCCTCCCTCCTACCCTTCTTCACTAGCCTCTGTAGATTTCCCCTGCCCCACAGCCCAAATGCTCATTCAGTCTGCACCAGCCTGCCATCACACCTGAGAATACAATCCATTCATTCTGCTGGAGGGGCACATTACACCTGCAAATACCTACCTGGGACCTGGGACTCACCTGGGAATAGCTACCTGTGCCTATGCTTGGCTCTACTCTGTGAATGCTGAACTGCAGCTCACCCTAGAGCCACTGGATTTCACAGCAGATCCTTCATTTGAATGGGACATCCAAGATAGAGGAGATACTCCAGGAGATACTCCAGGAGATACTCCAGGAGATGTATGTTTAGGTAGCAGGGACAGAAAAAGCCTTGATCATGAACTGAAATCCTGCTTCTCCAGCTGTCCCTATTACCACCACAGTGAGTACTTGCCTTTGACCACTCACTATTATTATTTAAGTACATTTTGCAAGTGATCAATGTCGTTTGAGATTCTGCGCAGATTATTATAGCAATTGTCAAGATTTCCAGAGACCTACATGCACTTGAACATGCACGCTTTCTATGATTACGTAACACATTTATTGTCAGAACAACCTCAAAATGTGGCCAGGATGTATTAATCATTTTAAAGTTGAATAAATGCTTTTATGTTAGTTTGTAAGATAGACCTAACTTTAGGCTATTTATTGTATTACAGAGTAATATTGAATTGTGTTTGCTTGACAATGCAACCAAATATCAACATCTAATGGAGACTGCTTGGACTGAATCCAACATATTGTTTGTTAACTGGTCGACAAGTTAGTATTTACTCTACTGCAAAAGTGATTTTGAATTGTGTTTGGTTGTCAATGCAACCAAATATCATCATTTGAAGGAGATGTATCCTTGGATAGTTCCGTCTGTGCCACTGAATTCCAGTTTGTCTACAAATTAATAATTGGTACAGTATGTTAGATTCACGTCTCCAACCAAAAATCTAAGTTAATTAATAGGACTAAATCAAATCAAACTTTAAACGGGGTGGCAGGTTGCCTAGCGGCAGGTAGCCTAGCAGTTAAGAGCATTGGGTTAGTAACCAAAAGAATGCTGGTTTGAACCCCTATTCAGACCAGGTGAAAAATCGGTTAATGTGCCCTTGAGCAAGGCACATAGCCCATAGTAAAATGATCAAATCGCTCTCTAGTGGCCTCACGTGGAATGTTATTCATAATTAATCAAATAAATGAATAATTAAACCCTCTGAAAAATCCAGTGTTTCTATGTCAAATAGTTTCATTTTATTTCAGTTTTGTGATGTACGGTACCAGTCAAAAGTTTGGACACACTGACTCATTTCAGGGTTTTTCTTTATTTTTGCTATTTTCTACATTGTAGAATAATGGTGAAGACATCAAAACTATGAAATAACACATGTGGAATCACGTAGTAAGCAAAAAAGTGTTCAACAAATCAAAATATATTTGAGATTTGAGATTCTTCAAAGTAGCGACCCTTTGCCTTGATAGTTAGTCACCTGGAATGCCTTTCAATTAACAGGTGTGCCGTGTTCTTTCCTTCTTAATGCGTTTGAGCAATTGCATCAAGTTAGGGGTGGTATACATTAGATAGCCCTCTTTTGTAAAAGACCAAGTCCATATTATGGCAAGAACAGCTCAAATAAGCAAAGAGAAATTACAGTCCATCATTACTTTAGGACATGAAGGTCAGTCAATGTGGAAAATCTCAAGAACTTTGAAAGTTTGTTCGAGTGCAGACGCAAAAACCATCAAGCGCAATGATGAAACTGGCTCTCATGAGGACCGCCATAGGAAAGGAAGACCGAGAGTTACCTCTGCTGCAGAGGATAAGTTCACTAGAGTTAACTGCACCTCAGATTGCAGCCCAAATAAAGACTTCACAGAGTTCAAGTAACAGACACAACTTTTCAGAGGAGACTGCATGAATCAGGCCTTCATGGCCAAATTGCTGCAAAGAAACCACTACTAAAGGACACCAATAAGAAGAAGAGACTTGCTTGGACCAAGAAACACGAGCAATGGACATTAGACAGGTGGAAATCTGTCCTTTGGTCTGATGAGTCCAAATTTGCGATTTTTGGTTCCAACCGCCGTGTCTTTGTGAGACACAAAGTAGGTGAACGGATGATCTCCGCATGTGTGGTTCCCAACGTGGAGCATGGAGGAGGAGGAGTGATGGTGTGAGGGTGCTTTGCTGGTGACACTGTTGGTGAATTATTTAGAATTCAAGGCCCAGTTAACCAGCATGGCTACCACAGCATTCTGCAGCGATACACAATCCCATCTGGTTTGAGCTTAGTGGGACTATCATTTGTTTTTCAACAGGACAATGACCTAACACACCTCCAGGCTGTGCAAGGGCTATTTGACCAAGGAGAGTGATGGAGTGCAGCATCAGATGACCTGGCTTCCACAATCACCCGACCTTGACCCAATTGAGATGGTTTGTGATGAGTTGGACTGCAGAGTGAAAGAAAAGCAGCCAACAAGTGCTCAGCATATGTGGGAACTCCTTCAAGACTGTTGGAAAAGCATTCCTCATGAAGCTGGTTGAGAGAATGCCAAACGTGTGCAAAGCTGTCAAGGCAAAGGGTGGTTACTTTGCAGAATCTCAAATATGAAATATATTTTGATTTGTTTAATACTTTTTTCCATATTGACAAATGATTCCATATTTGTTATTTCATAGTTTCGCTGTCTTCACTATTATTCTACAATGTAGAAAATAGCAAAAATAAAGAAAAACCCTTGAATGGGTAGGCGTGTCCAAACTTTTGACTGGTACTGTACATAAAGTGTAATATTGGGATGCAAACCCAAAATGTAATACATTTCAACTCCATATCTGACATGGTACAGGTGTGTTATTTTTTGTTGTTGCCTATAACCATGTGTGTGAGGTGTGTTTCAAAGTAGATATGTTTAGGACTACCAAGAATCACTCTGTGACCTTGACTTAGCCCACTGCAGTAAAGGTTAACCCTAATTGCTCCTGTAAGTCACTCTGAATAAAGAGTCTGAAATTACTTTGACTACTAACTTGTAGATTACTACTAACATGTAGATTCCATTTGAAATCAACCAAAGCTTGAAACCTTAGGCCTATATGTGTAACGGCTGTCTCTCTCCTCATCCTCGGACGAGGTGAGGAGAGAAGGATCTTCAGACCAAAATGCAGCTTGAGGGAAATAAGCCATCTTTTTATTTATAACGCTGATGGCAACACGAAAAACAAAACACTTTCAAAAATACAAAACAAGAAAACGACGTAGACGAAACCTGAACATAAACTTACATAACTAACACGTAACACTTACGGACAGGAAACATACTACATCGAAACGAAACGAAACGAACAACCGAAACAATCCCGTATGGTGTAAGCCATAACACAGACACAGGAGACAATCACCCACAAACAAACAGTGAGAACGCCCTACCTAAATATGACTCTTAATTAGAGGAAAACGCAAACCACCTGCCTCTAATCAAGAGCCATACCAGGCAACCCAAAACCAACATAGAAACAGATAACATAGACTGCCCACCCAAAACTAACGCCCTGACCAATTACACATACAAAAACAACATAAAACTGGTCAGGACCGTTACATAACCCCCCCCTCAAGGTGCGAACTCCGGGCGCACCAGCACAAAGTCCAGGGGAGGGTCTGGGTGGGCAGGAGACCACGGTGGTGGCTCCGGCTCTGGACGCTGTCCCCACACCACCATAGTCACTCCCCGTTTTTGTCTTCCCCTCCCAATGCCCACCCTAAAACTCACATCCCCTAAATAAACAGCCAGCACCGGGACAAGGGGCAGCACCGGGACAAGGGGCAGCACCGGGACAAGGGGCAGCACCGGGACAAGGGGCAGCACCGGGACAAGGGGCAGCACCGGGACAAGGGGCAACACCGGGACAAGGGGCAACACCGGGACAAGGGGCAACACCGGGACAAGGGGCAGGTCCCGGCTGATAAACTCTGGCAGATCCTGGCTGAGGGACTCTGGCAGGTCTATGCAGGCTGACGGCTCTCGACGCTCATGGCAGGCTGACGGCTCTCGACGCTCATGGCAGGCTGACGGCTCTCGACGCTCATGGCAGGCTGACGGCTCTCGACGCTCATGGCAGGCTGACGGCTCTCGACGCTCATGGCAGGCTGACGGCTCTCGACGCTCATGGCAGGCTGACGGCTCTCGACGCTCATGGCAGGCTGACGGCTCTCGACGCTCATGGCAGGCTGACGGCTCTCGACGCTCATGGCTCTCTGACGGCTCTGGCTGCTCATGGCTCTCTGACGGCTCTGGCTGCTCATGGCTCTCTGACGGCTCTGGCTGCTCATGGCTCTCTGACGGCTCTGGCTGCTCATGGCTCTCTGACGGCTCTGGCTGCTCATGGCTCTCTGACGGCTCTGGCTGCTCATGGCTCTCTGACGGCTCTGGCTGCTCATGGCTCTCTGGCGGCTCTGGCTGCTCATGGCTCTCTGGCGGCTCTGGCTGCTCATGGCTCTCTGGCGGCTCTGGCTGCTCATGGCTCTCTGGCGGCTCTGGCAGATCCTGTCTGGTTGGCGGCTCTGGCAGATCCTGTCTGGTTGGCGGCTCTGGCAGATCCTGTCTGGTTGGCGGCTCTGGCGGATCCTGTCTGGTTGACGGCTCTGGCGGCTCCTGTCTGGCTGACGGCTCTAGCGGCTCCTGTCTGGCTGACGGCTCTAGCGGCTCCTGTCTGGCTGACGGCTCTAGCGGCTCCTGTCTGGCTGACGGCTCTAGCGGCTCCTGTCTGGCAGACGGGCGGCTTTGCAGGCTCATGGCAGACGGGCGGCTTTGCAGGCTCATGGCAGACGGATGACTCAGACGGCGCTGGGGAGACGGATGGCTCAGACGGCGCTGGGGAGACGGATGGCTCAGATGGCGCTGGGGAGACGGATGGCTCAGATGGCGCTGGGGAGACGGATGGCTCAGATGGCGCTGGGGAGACGGATGGCTCAGATGGCGCTGGGGAGACGGATGGCTCTGGCCAGATACGGCGCACTGTAGACCTGGTGCGTGGTGCCGGAACTGGAGGCACCGTGCTAATGATAAGCACCTTCCTACTAGTGCGGGGAGCAGGGACAGGGCACACTGTACTCTCAAAGCCCACTCTGTAACTGATGCGAGGCACCGGCACTGGTGACACCGGGCTGAGGACAAGCACATCAGGATTAGTAGGGGGAGAAGATACAGTGTGTACAGGGCTCTGAAGACGCACTGGTAGCTTAGTGCGTGGGCCCGGAACTGGAGGCACCGGGCTAGATACACGCACTACAGGGAGAGTGCGTGGAGGAGGAACAGGGCTCAGGATACGCACTGGTAGTCTAGTGCGTAGTGTAGACACTGTAGGTACTAGGCTGGGGCGGGGAGGTGGCGCCGGAAATACCGGACCGTGGAGACGTACTGGCACTCTTGAGCATTGAGCCTGCCCAACCTTACCTGGTTGAATGCTCCCGGTTGCCCGACCAGTGCGGGGAGGTGGAATAACCCGCACCGGGCTATGTAGGCGAACCGGGGAAACCATGCATAAGGCAGGTGCCATGTATGCCGGCCCGAGGAGACGCACTGGAGACCAGACGCGTTGAGCCGGCCTCATGACACCTGGCTCAATACCCAATCTAGCCCTACCAGTGCGGGGAGGTGGAATAACCCGCACTGGGCTATGCACTCGTACAGGAGACACCGTGCGCTCTACTGCGTAACACGGCGCCTGCCCGTACTCCCGCTCTCCACGGTAAGCCTGGGAAGTGGGCGCAGGTCTCCTACCTGCCCTAGGCCCACTACCTCCTAGCCCCCCCCCCAAGAAATTTTTGGGAATTACTTACGGGCTTTTTGGGCTTCCGTGCCAGACGCGTTCCCTCATAGCTCCGGTTCCTCTCTCCGGTAGCCTCTGCTCTCCTCAGTGCCTCCAGCTGTTCCCATGGGAGGCGATCTCTACCAGCCAGGATCTCCTCCCATGTGTAGACACCTTTTCCTTCCAATAAATCGTCCCATGTCCATTGCACCTTCTTCTCCGGTCCCTTACTCCGTTTATTTTTCCCTTGCCGCTTGGTCTTAGCGTGGTGGGTGATTCTGTAACGGCTGTCTCTCTCCTCATCCTCGGACGAGGTGAGGAGAGAAGGATCTTCAGACCAAAATGCAGCTTGAGGGAAATAAGCCATCTTTTTATTTATAACGCTGATGGCAACACGAAAAACAAAACACTTTCAAAAATACAAAACAAGAAAACGACGTAGACGAAACCTGAACATAAACTTACATAACTAACACGTAACACTTACGGACAGGAAACATACTACATCGAAACGAAACGAAACGAACAACCGAAACAATCCCGTATGGTGTAAGCCATAACACAGACACAGGAGACAATCACCCACAAACAAACAGTGAGAACGCCCTACCTAAATATGACTCTTAATTAGAGGAAAACGCAAACCACCTGCCTCTAATCAAGAGCCATACCAGGCAACCCAAAACCAACATAGAAACAGATAACATAGACTGCCCACCCAAAACTAACGCCCTGACCAATTACACATACAAAAACAACATAAAACTGGTCAGGACCGTTACAATATGTCTTGTCTCTTTTTAGTTGAACCCTGGGTTGAATTTATACAATAGCTGTTGATGACTTTCCAAATGCTATATAGGATTAATAGCATCATTGATGATATATGAATGATAAAGTATAGTTACATTTAATTTGCTCTGTTAAATCTACCTTTTGGAATTACTTTGATAGCAACAGTGAATACGTGGGTATTTCTCAGCAATCATCCTCACAATAGCACATTGGTCAAAGTCAGTGATACATATTAAAGCAAAGCTGGGCTTGGTTAAAACCCTGGATGGGAGACCAAAGGGTAGCTGTAGATAGATTCAGTAGGAGGTGCTTCCCAGCCTATTGTTTTTTGCTTTTAGCGGATATTACATTGAAGATCTGACTTTGCTTCAAAGGTACAAATTCAACATATTTTATAGAAGGTTTGTCAATTGGTTACCATGATGGCATAATGATGTGGTTGAAATTTCACCCTCAAAACAACAGTTTACATTGAAGACTTTTTTCAAATCCAATGCATTTTCCATGTAGATTCCATGTCACAATACGTTGACATATTACGTTGAAAGAACATATGAATTAGTCAGTTTGTGCCCAGTGCGGTCTCTCTCTCTCTCTTTTCATTTAGGAGATGTTAATGAGAGATTGAAAAAAAGGGTGGGGTCCAGAAATTCCAGGTGATTATACAGTATGATTGGTGATGTGCCACTGCAAAGACTGGAATTCTATGGATTTCTGCATCAGTGATCAGTGACACTACTCAAGTACTATACATTTTCAAGATGCCATAAAAACATTAACTACTCTTTGTTTCATTTATTCATTGTTTTATTCATGGGCTGTGCAGTCCAACTTGGAAGTCCATCTTTCTACCTGAAACATGATCTTCAGTCCATAGAGTTTGACATGGAGCCCCCTCTCTATTCTTCTCTAATCCTGACTGCTAACAGCAGTGTGGCCCTCTAATTAGTCTGTCTGCCTGTCATCTCCTGTATGCTCAGGGGGCATTAATAGCGTGCTGGCTGCCTCACCCTCTTATTGTCCCCCATGGTCCCCAGATCATAGACTGGCCCTCAGAGGGGAATAGTTACTGTATATGTGTTGTTCAGTGGACACTGAATTAATCTGCACTCACTTTCACATAAGCAATTCTAGATGCAATATCAGGCACGGTGGAATATTAATGGAATAATGTAATATTATGGAAATTCTGTTCAGGTAGTGTATTACTTATCCTGGTGGTGTACAGTATTGACAATTCCTACAAGTAGCTTACAGAGTATTATTACATTGAATGCAGGTTGTATAGAAAAGATGAGTGGTAAACTGCCTGAGGACCATGATGTAAATTCACTTTATGAATTCCATTTCTGCCAGTGCTTTCCCTATAAGTGGATGTTATGATATGAGGTCTGTGAATGAAGGCCGTCTTTCTCCAGCAGAACCGAAGCAGGGGGCACAGGGAGGTAATTTCATCAATGAAAGGGGGGATTGTTCTCCATTCTGGCCACTCCCGAGTGCCGTCCAAGCCCTGCCTGGTCTTTAATTAAAGTAATTAACCTGGGGGGGGGGGGGGGGGGGGGGGCAACAGCAGATGTCTAACTCAGTGAACTGGTCTCGTTTCCATTTAATGTTTAAAGATTGTAAATGGCTATGTTGTTTCCCCATGTTTTTTCAGCTTTCTGTAGGTGGGGTCATTCACATTCTTTCATTTGGAATTTTTGAGAATGTTTAGATCTTCATCTTTACATATTTAGTGTTATGAACAATGCATATAGTTATTTATGTTTCAGAAGAAGACTGGTTATGAAGAGTGTGACAGATAAGACAGGAAAGTTCAACGTGATGACGTTGAATCAAAGTTGAGAACTAATTGAATTATAAAAAAAGTAATTAAGGTAAGGGATGACACACAACTACTTTTCTCCTTCCCCCCTTCTGACACCCAGGTGGCGTCACGCATCTCTGCATGCCTGACACCTATCTCAGCTTGGATGTCGGCCCAACACCTCAAGCTCAACCTTAACAAGACGGAGCTGCTCTTCCTCCCAGGGAAGGCCTGCCTGTTCCAAGACCTCTCCATCACGGTTGACAACTCCACTAAAAGACCATGGTACTTGCCTACAGAGCAGCAAGAGAAACTTCTCCTCTCTACCTTTAGGCTATGCTCAAACCCTACACCCCAACCCAAGCACTCTGTTCTGCAACCTCTAGTCTCTTGGCCCTCCCACCCCTACGGGAGGGCAGCTCCCGCTCAGCCCAGTCCAAGCTCTTCTCTGTCCTGGCACCCAAATGGTGGAACCAGCTTCCCCCTGAAGATAGGACAGCAGAGTCCATGCCCATCTTCTGAAAACATCTGCAACAACCCTACCTCTTCAAAGAATATCTTAAATAATCCCACAGCCCCACAGACACTTTATTGACAAAAAATGTACTTACTATGACTGTGATATGTGGTTGTCTTAAGATGAATGCACTGTAAGTCGCTCTGCATCAGAGCGTTTGCTGAATGACTAAAATGTAAATGTTTTTTTTCTTTCACATTGAATTCACGTTAGTTGACAACTCAATCAAATGTAAATAAAAACTAGACGTTGAATGTCTGTGCACAGTGGATGAGCTCTGTCTTTCGTCCATCAGTTCTTCTGGAATCATGAATCTATTCCCTCTCTTGTTCCCTCCAGATGTCTTCTCGCTGTAGGACTGTGCTGCATATCGTGACGACCACCCTCTTCGCAGCTGTGGTCCTGTTTGGGATCCTGCTGGCTTACGTGACTGGCTACCAGTTCATCCACACAGAGCAGCACCACCTGTCTTTCGGCCTGTATGGAGCCATCCTGTCCCTGCATCTTTTCCTCCAGAGCCTGTTTGCCTTCCTGGAGCACAGACACATGCGCAGCCCCGCCCGGCCCCAGCATCTGCGGCGCTCCGTGGCCCTGTGCATCGCTGCCTACCAGGAGGACCCAGACTACCTGAGGAAGTGCCTCCGCAGCGTGCGCCGCATCTCTTTCCCCGGTCTGAAGGTGGTGCTGGTGGTGGACGGGAACAGGCCGGAGGACGGCTACATGATGGACATCTTCCAGGAGGTGATGGGTGGAGCGGACCAGGCCGGCAGCGTGGTGTGGAAGGGGAACTACCACAGTGACGGGGGCGGGGGTGGAGGGGTGGGTGGAGGGGGGGCCAGAGCAGCGTCCCTGCATGCGGAGGAGGCTGCATGTGTGGCCAGGCTGGTGAGGAACTGTCGCTACTCCTGTATCATGCAGGAGTGGGGAGGGAAGAGAGAGGTGATGTACACAGCTTTCAAAGCCCTGGGAGACTCTGTGGACTATATGCAGGTAAGTCTCTCTCAGTGGTTAAATTTTGCATCAGTGTGTCCTCTGTCCTGCTTGATAGAAATAGGTAATCTAATCTCATTGTGACTGAGTCTCCACAGACATTGGCACAAGGCCTTATTTTGATGCTCTTCGATTAGAGAACAATATCACAAATCTGTGAACACGTACACACATGCAGACACACATATACTCACACACACACAAACACACACACATCCTTTTATTACATATTATAGCAACGGACTAATATTTCTGTGTTGCTCCTGGGCTTGTGGATTGTTATAAAAACAAAGATGCACATTGAGCCGTACACAGTGCATTACTGCATTGTCAAGGTCAAAGTTCAGTTGTTCAGCTGACCCTCGCCTGTGTGCTTCTGGAACACCTGTGTGCTGTCAGCAGTCTCTAATTTCTCTCAGGTAACTTAACTGGCATCTGATAAAACACAATGGAACTAAAACACCTGCTGTGGCCCTAGGCTGCCGTCTTGAGTATTTCTCACTCATCAATAGACAGTTAATCACTCATTTGTTAATGTAGACCAGTGTGTATTGTAAACATACTGTATGATCCCAACAGCTATCATAACATCAATAGTAAGATCAATCGCCAATTGTGTGATGGATAAGCAAATCAGATTAATCCACTGTCAAAACCAATACACATTACAACCAACTTGGCTTCATGTCAGTTATATTATAAGGGTAGAAATAAGGCCCCCATGTGTTTGCCATTGCAGGTGTGTGACTCAGACACAGTTCTGGACCCAGCGTGCACCATAGAGATGCTGAAGATTCTAGAAGAGGATGCAAAGGTGGGGGGAGTAGGTGGAGATGTTCAGGTGAGAGACTTCTTTCTCTAAGAAGACCCTTCACAATGGTGTTATTGTCTTCCTTCCTATACTAGTACACTGAATCAATCATCAGCAACAGTTTCTTCTGTCCTCTTATTGTTTCCCTTCAGATCCTGAATAAGTATGACTCGTGGCTCTCCTTCCTGAGCAGTGTGCGTTACTGGATGGCCTTCAATGTGGAGCGGGCCTGCCAGTCCTACTTTGGCTGTGTGCAGTGTATCAGTGGTCCCCTGGGCATGTACCGCAACTCTCTGCTGCAGCAGTTCCTGGAGCCCTGGTATCACCAGACCTTCCTGGGCAGCAAGTGCAGCTTCGGTGACGACCGCCACCTCACCAACCGCGTGCTCAGTTTCGGCTACAAGACCAAGTTCACCGCTCGCTCCCAGTGCCAGACTGAAACGCCAACGCGCTACCTCCGCTGGCTCAACCAACAGACCCGCTGGAGCAAGTCCTACTTCAGGGAGTGGCTGTACAACGCTCTCTGGTTCCACAAGCACAGCCTCTGGATGACCTACGAGTCTGTGGTGACAGGCTTCTTCCCCTTTTTCCTGGTTGCCACAGTGATCCACCTGTTCTACCGTGGGCGCCTGTGGAACATCCTTCTCTTCCTGTTGACAGTGCAGCTGGTTGGCATGGTGAAGGCTACCTACGCCTGCTTCCTGAGGGGCAGTCTGGTCATGATCTTCATGTCTCTCTACTCCCTCCTCTACATGTCCAGTCTGCTGCCAGCCAAAATCTTTGCCCTGCTCACTATCAACAAGGCTGGCTGGGGCACATCAGGGCGGAGGAAGATTGTGGTGAACTTCATTGGGGCAGTGCCTGTCACAGTGTGGGGGGCTGTGCTGCTGGGTGGGGTGGCATACACCATCTACTGTGAAACCCAGGAGCCCTTCAGTGAGACAGAGAAAGCACTGCTCATCGCTGGGGCCATCCTGTACGCCTGCTACTGGGTCATCCTGCTGGTTCTTTACCTGGCTATAGTAGCCAAACGCTGCAACAAGAGGGAGGAGCAATACCACCTGCCGTATGCAGAGGCATAAGACATGAATCAATTGTCAGTGTTTCGATGGTGCTGCAGGAACAGCTGAACCAGTCTTTGGCCCCACCCCTCTCATGCCATTCTGTCTCCATGGTGCTAAACCTCTGGTTCTAACGGACATATGTGGTATGAATGTGTTGTAGAGTGCTCTACCAGTGGTCATGAGTTACAAGGGCATGGTGCTTTCCATAGATATAAAGCACATTATCATACAACTCGTTTCCAAGAGATTGTAAGAGCTTTGACACAGGCCTGGAGGTTTGGGCTTATCGAAACAAGTATATGTGTCAGTATGAACAGTATGAAGCAGTGTTGATATGTCTCCAGTATGAGTTGAATGACTGAACATAGAGACAGTTAGACACATGTACGGAGGGCCCTCTTTGCCTCAATCAGATGACACAATGATCTACAGTTGTATTTCTGTTATACAGTAATTTAAAGACAGGCCAACATTTATACATAACATAACTCATAAATACATTTTTGGTGCTGTTGAACAGTGCCCAAGATAAAAGTTTAGCTCATATGGTAATAGTCCAATCTTCCATCGCCTGCAAGGATATTTACATCCAATTGAATGAGTCAGTTCATTTTGTGTGGGCATTTTATTGTATGAGTGCCACATTGTATACACATTACATACAGTATCAATGCTCAATACAGGATATAACTCACCAACTGAGGATAATCAATCATTCATTCCATCATGTAAACTGCTATGACCAAAGACCACTTGTTTTTTGACGCATGACTTACCATTAGTATAATACAAGTACAAACTCCACATTGCTGTTATTAGTTGTTAAATCCAGAATAAGAAAATAGAAAACCATGATCCCCTGTTATCAAGGCCATTGGTATTAGTGTAGGTGCCATATCTAAGTTGACATGTTTCTGTTGTTGGAGAATGGAGATACTGTCGTGGAAGTTTCCACTCTTGTGCTTTTTAAGTTGTGTTAATATTATTTTATTCTGTGAGAATTGCATAACTTGAAAGTGCAAACAAGGCACAAGAAACAACACTTGTTTACAGGGTTGCTCAGCCTCTCTCCACCAATGGTGCAGTAGGTCAATTTGACGGTACAGTATATTTCCATGACCACACAGAGGAGATCAAAGGTGATATGACTTTCTTTCCCTTTTCAGTCTGAATAGATATTAAAGTACAAACTTGGTAGGCGGCCATACATATGCATTTGCAGTATTGTCTTGGCTGTAAATCAGAGTTAGCTGTTGTTGGGGCTCAAAACTGCAGCCTCAACATTAGCCACAGGAATAATGTCCCCTGACACGAGACGCACGATTGTTTGCAATTCATTGAAGTATTTGTGGCCATGAATTGTGAACACACCACCCCCCCCCCCCCCCCTTACTGAAATTGGGGTTAAACAGATAAAACAGCTCCCCCAAAAAATGCAATACTTTGAAGTTATTTCCTAAATGCAAGTATACTCGCAATTTAAGCGGTCATGAATGGGTTTGGTTTTAGGCAGTGCATTTAAAAACGTGTTGGAGTCACAAGGCCATTGAGAGAGGCCAGAGTGTGAGTAGGGGTGGATGTGGCCATGCGGAGAAGGCGGGAAGTTATTTACTGTGTGGCTGGATGAATTGGCCCCTTTAGCCATCATGAGTAAAAAGGGTGTTTTTTACTTTTATGGTTATACCTCTATTTGTATGCCAAGAAGGAACCTCCCTTTCCCTTAAACACACACCCATACAGCCCCTTTGGCCGTCTTTCAGAAATCAGAACAGAATGCAGGAACACTGAATTTAGTGTTTAGAATTGTGTACAGACAGCGAACTGATCTCTTTTAATCATCTGACTTGTCTTCAAACGTATATGTGGCCTACCTTTCCCTCTACTTTCACGGGTGTATGTAATGTGACTGTGTAATAAGACTCACAGTGGTATAGATATTGGGATTACATGAAGAAATTAGAGGCATAAATAAAATACAGAGATGACTGTGATTGATGTTGTATGGTGTGTAGATATCATATACAATATTTGTTATAGTAGCCTATCTATCAGGCTGAACATCTTCTCAGTCTACAATATTGTCTTTAATGCCATTTTTGATTTCCTTGATACTTCCTGCCTCTGATGTACACTCAGTCCCTTGAGCTGTGACAGTTTCAGACCACTCATATTTGACAAATCAATGGGTCTCATAATGCTGAGTGACAGTAGATGTGCACCCATATTTTGTAGGCATATCTTACATGGAAAAACATTCTTATAATATAACTTGTTTGAAAATAATTATAGAACTATTCAATAAGTCTTAACGTGACTTAAAATCTATACCAGAATTTTCTAAGCATTCTCTCAATGCCGCAGAACAACTGTCGAGCGTAACCAAAACGCCATGGCAGCTCAGCTCATATATCATTCAATGTTTACAAAATAAAATGTTTCAAAGAATATTGCAAAGTAATATATTTTCTGTAATGAACATATTCAAAGATGCGTAAGAATGATGGGGTGAAGAACAGACTTATATTTAAAAGGATTATGTTGTTCTGACATTTCATGAAACAGCTGTTTACATCATGTTTATAGTATGATGTAGCTAGCACATCATGGTCAGTGAATTCAGTGTAGTTTGGTCTCTAGAGCTCAACATTGCAACACTGGTATTTGTGTAGTTACATGGATGAGAGATAAGACTTATTTTATATTACCATTTAGGGATGTTATGTAGATTTAGAACAGGTAGGTATAACTGTCATGTAGAAGTAGTTAACCAACAGATAACATTTCTAACACAGTAGCATGTTAAAAAAAACTCTCAGAATCAAGCAACAGCATATGGCTATTGATACACAACACATATAGTTTTATTGGTATAGAATAGCTAATATAAAGTCTTGTAACCACCCATGTATTCCATTATGAACATATTTAAATACAGTATAAAAGACATGTTTTTGGAAAAAGGTTTTGTATTTCAATTTCAATCAGAACATTTATTTTTTACACTTGTACAGCGGTTGAAAAACTGTATGTTTTTGTATCTGAATAAAAACATTCTCATTCCACTGTTGTACTGATTTCTTTCCCATCTGAAAATAAACACAGTACAAATGGCATATCAACACATTCAATCCTGTCACAAAAATGCAAAAATTATTGAAATATCTTGATTTTACTAATACACCCCCGCATACAGCAAATTCCAGGAGCATAACCACTTACATATCGAAACAAATATGCACACAGTCTAGTTCCAGTGGTCCATAACCTCAAGCCAGAGGAGTGTGTCCCAAATAGAGTCTTGCACTGTGTGCTCCATACTTGTGGATTTGAAGTCATTAAGAGTGCAGCATGTACTTTCCTCCCACAGGAAAGAGAGGGACAATCTGAACTTGTCAAATTTTTCAGTAAAAAGGGTTTTGCGACAGTGAGCCCTAATGCATACGACCAAGTACTTTACTACACTTTCTTGGGCACATTAGTGATGATGGGCTTTGGGCGAGTCTTGAAGATGAGCTTCTTCTTGATGAGGGCGGCGACAGAGTAGGTGGTGGGGTTCTGATGGTTGGTTTCCATGGGAACCTCGTCCCCCTGCGGGAGGCCGGAGTGTTTCATCAGGACAGCAAAGGGCTTCTCCAGTTTGACCACCTTTCCATAGAGGATGTGGTGTCCCACGATGAGCACAGGCACACCCTGGGGGAGGGGATACAGGTGAAGACAAAAAACATCTCAGAGTGGAAAGAGGTTAGGTAAGAGAATGAGTGTACATCTCAGAGTGTACTAACACTATATTATAGTGCCATGTTGTTCTGTACCTCTTTGGTGTAGAGCAGATCTCCCATCAGGTTCCCAGCCAGTCCAGAGTTCTGCCTGGACACCATCTCCCCCTGGAGTTCAACCAGAAGCCACTCAGCAGGACCAGGCCCATCCACACTGGACAGGGATGGATAGGGGAGTAGAAACAGACGTACTCACCAATTACATAACTAGACATCAAGCAGTCACTAAACATAAATTCATCTTTAACACACTTCAGCAGACTGATTGACACTCACATGTTTTATTTTTTTAACCCTTAGTTTACCAGGTAATTTGACTGAGAACACATTCTCATTTACAGCAACAACCTAAGGAATAGTTACTGGGGAGAGGAGGGGGGTGAATGAGCCAATTGTAAACAGGGGATGATTAGGTGGCCATGATGGTATGAAGGCCAGACTGGGAATTTAGCCAGAACACCAGGATTAACACCCCTACTCGCCATGGGATCTTTAGTGACCACAGAGTCAGGACACCTGTTTAATGTCCCATCTGAAAGACAGCACCCAACACAGGGCATTGTCTCCAATCACTGCCCTGGGGTATTGGATATTTTTTTAAACCAGAGGAAAGGGTGCCTCCAACACCACTCCCAGCAGCATCTGGTCTCCCATACAGGGACTGTCCAGGACCAACCCTGCTTAGCTCCAGAAGAAAGCCAGCAGTGGGATGCAGGGTGGTATGCTGCTGACAGATCTAACTCTGTTCATTAACATCTTATGAAATTAAATAAATAGCTAGGTACGGTACACTACTCTGAATCAATGTTTTATACTGCGACGAGACAGACAGAACCTGTGTGAATTGACCATTTATAAGAATTCAGATGATTGACAAGTCTTACCTTGAATTTATGATTATTTGAACCATCGTACTGCTCGCAGAAAGATAACTAAAACATAGAGGAGGTGAGGAGAAGAAGAGAGATGCAACATAGGCACTTAACTAGACATTGTTAGGTACATATAATGATGCGTTAACGCTTATTCTGTCGATGACAAATCCTGATTGTTTTCATGTTTTTCCCGCCAGCAAACATGTACCACCTTTTTCCGGCGCACAGTCGCGTCACTCACATCTAGGGTTTCCAGTTCAAAGGTGTCCAACGTGGTGTCTGCTGTAATTCAACGTTTGAAACTCTTAGCAATGAACGTTTGGTGAAAGTGAAGAAAATACTAAAGAAGGGGGTGATACAAGTACGCGTATTTGTTTTACTCTTTCTATGTTCATTATATATCGGTACTTGCCAATAATGTAATTATTTGTTGTTAGGCATGCTCTGCTCTTTCAATGTAACGTTACAGCGAGCTTAGCTAGCTAACCGGCCAAATTGGGAGCTAGCAAGCTAACTTTAGGTAGCTATCTTTATCCAAAGTAGGCTAGTTTTGTAGGTGATAGATCTCTTGTTGTGGCTTACATTTCAAATTATATCTTTAGCATGATGGTCGTTTATCCGCTAACTAGTTATTGTAACTAAGTCCATCAACGTTAGCTAACATTACTGTTTTCCATGCAAAACTATTGATCCCCTTTTTAATTTTAAAATGTATCTGTTTTCTTAGATACGCAGCAATGGGGGAGTTTAAAGTGCACCGGGTTCGGTTTTTCGACTACATGCCCACAGCGATCAGAGCCATGACATTCAATGCCCACACAGAGAGACTAGCCCTTGCACGAATGGATGGGAGTGTCGAGATTTTCAACTTCACTGACCACTATTTCCAGGAAAAAGTTAGTAGCTTACTTAATTATTTTATGGCATGTTCAGAATGTAAAGAAACATTTTTGTTTGGCCATTACATTCTACCACATTTTAAACTTCAAACCTCTCCTTTGTCTATTGTGTGTGGTTGCTAAACCCTCAGTGTGGTTGCTAAACTTGTCATTAACACTTGTTTTGGATCTGCAGGTTATCCCAGGGAAAGACTCCCGATCCATTGAGTCTCTATGTTGGGTTGGAGGACGCCTTTTCAGTGCTGGCCTGAATGGCGAGATCGCGGAATATGACCTGGAAAACCTAAGACCCAAGTACTCCCTGGAAGCGTATGGGGGCCCCATTTGGACCCTAATGAGCAATAGTCAAGGGACACAATTAGCGGTCAGTTACCCCTCTAGAATCAATGTATTTTCAGAAATATTCAAAGTATGCCTGCTGTAGGTGTATTTATTTTGCTATTAAAACAATGTAAATGTGGGTTTTTCACCTGTTAGATTGGATGTGAAGATGGGACAGTGAAGTTGTTTGAAGTACTTGAAGAGCACATACAGTTTGAGCGCAATCTGGACAGACAGAAAGGTAAGAGAAATAGTTCTTCTGATTCAATTGTCAAAAAATGTGTTACTTCCTTAGATTGCTGCCTTTCTTATGCTATATGGGCATCCTCACTCACACTGTCAATGGGATTAGGGACATTGCCCATGGGTGTTGAGAACTTAACCTCTTGTTGTAGTGCAGCCCTGTTAAACATTCTAATCCTGTCTTTCAGGTCGCATCATATCCCTCTCCTGGCACCCCTCTGGCACACACATCGCTGCTGGCATGATGGACATGATCTGTGTCTTTGATGTTCCAACTGGTGAGTTATGATCTGCTTTGAATAATCAATTTACATTTGAAAAATAGTGTTGAATTCATACTTGTTCCAATAGGCCAGTGAGGTTGTGGTGTTAAGTTGCAGTTTTTTTCAGTACACTGATGTCCATGTAGCTACTTGTAGTTTTATCCTGACCCCTAGTGTTTGTTGTCTCAGGTCATGCTGTACAGAGGCTCCTGGTGGACCGGGGCTTTGGAGGCTCTAAGAGTCGGGAGACAGTAGTCTGGAGCGTGGCCTTCCTGTCAGACCATACTGTCGTCAGCGGGGACTCTGCTGGGAAGGTCCAAGTCTGGGATGGACACACCGGCACGCTTGTCAAAACACACCTGGTGACCAAGTGGGATGTGCTGGCACTGTCTGTCTCTAAGGTGAGAGGATATTCTCTGTGATGGACACCTGGCGTTAACAAATATCTTATCTCTCCTTTCGGATTGGTGCACTCTATTTTTATTCAGAGGGGAGAGAGCAGGGTGACATGTCTGAAGGCATGTGTTTATTTGACACAACTACTGTTTATGTTTCACTAGAATGGAGCTTCCTTCCTGACTTGGCTGTGTTTGATTGACAGGATGAGAGCAGTGTGGTGGCAGGGACGTCAGAAGGCACTGTGATCCAGTTCCAGTTCATTGCTCCTACTCTGCATCAGCAGCAGGACAAGGAGTGGGTCAGAACCAGGACCTTCAAGAACCACACGCATGATGTCAGAGCCCTGGCTGAGATCGAGACTGCCATCGTCTCTGGAGGTCAGTACTAATGCTCAAATGGAGGAAGATGAAATGCTACTGTAGTACAATAAATGTTGCTTTATTTGACTGCATAAAGACTCATTCTGGATACATTATTTTCTCAGGCATGGATACCCACCTTGTAGTGAGACCCCTCTTGGAGAAGTTTGATGAAAAATCACACGCTTCAGGACTTCGGAAGATTCACTTTCCCCACGTGAGTACAGAAATGGCAGAAATTACTCTGGTGTCAGAGTTGTTGCAAATAATATCCATTGCATTGATTCTGAATACTGAATTCAATGGAATATTCCTATTAACTATGAACATGTTTTTTATTATTATAGAATTGCATTAAGGCTGGGTTCGATCCTGTTTTATTGTTGTTTTTTTCCAGCGGAATCTAGTATCCTGTGCAAAGAAGGCAGGACTACTGCTCTTGCAGTTCCCTGGTCAGCTGGAGCTGTGGAGACTGGGAGATAGTGATGGACATGGTGAGAACCACACACACACACATACACACTCACTGTCTAGGAAGATGGGAGAAATGCAGTCAATATCGTTGATTATTTTTCAAACAAAAGGCAGTGGTCATCACACTTGTCTTGTAGGTATAGTTGTTGTGTGTAGTATTTGACGACTCATCTGTCTTCCTTTCAGGGAAGACAGGAGACCGCTTGCCTCTGAAGAGGAAGCCTGAGAAACTCCTCCTTCTGAAGAGAAAGGTAGCTACGTGGCTCATGCATATCAACTTGATCAGTAGAACCATCCAAGACCACCTGACCCTTTGGCCTTTCCTCTTAGCTTATCTGAGCACAGTATACAGTGAATCTGAGTGGCATAGTCTTGAGTTTATAAACGCAGCAAAAAATTAAACGTCCTCTGACACGGCTATTAAGATACAGAAAATGTAGCTAAATCAAAGTTTTATGTTGATTATCCCTTCCCTTATGTTCTGGGGAAGTTTGACCCTTCTAAACTCAGCAAAAAAAGAAACGATCTCTCACTGTCAACTGTGTTTATTTTCAGCAAACTTAACTTGTAAATATTTGTTGAACATAAGATTCAACAACTCAGACATAAACTGAACCAGTTCCACAGACATGTGACTAACATAAATTGAATAATTTGTCCCTGAACAAAGGGCATCAAAAGTAACAGTCAGTATCTGGTGTGGCCACCAGCTGCATTAAGTACTGCAGTGCATCTCCTCCTCATGGACTGCACCAGATTTGCCAGTTCTCGCTGTGAGATGTTACCCCACTTTTACACCAAGGCACCTGCAAGTTTCCGAACATTTCTGGGGGGAATGGCCCTAGTCCTCACCCTCCGATCCAACAGGTCCCAGATGTGCTCAATGGGATTGAGATCTGGGGTCTTCGCTGGCCATGGCAGAACACTGACAGTCCTGTCTTGCAGGAAATCACGCACAGAACGAGCAGTATGGCTGGTGGCATTGTCATGCTGGAGGGTCATTTCAGGATGAGCCTGCATGAAGGGTCCCACATGAGGGAGGAGGATGTCTTCCCTGTAACGCACAGCGTTGAGATTGCCTGCAATGACAACAAGCTCAGTCCGATGATGCTGTGACACACCGCCCCAGACCATGACGGACCCTCTACCTTCAAATTGATCCTGCTCCAGAGTACAGGCCTCGGTGTAACACTTATTCCTTCGGCGATAAACGTGAATCCGACCATCATCCCCGGTGAGACAAAACCACGACTCGTCAGTGAAGAGCACTTTTTGCCAGTCCAGTGACGGTTGGTTTGTGCCCATAGGCAACGTTGTTGCCGGTGATGTCTGGTGAGGACTTGCCTTACAACAGGCCTACAAGCCCTCAGTCCAGCCTCTCTCAGCCTATTGCGGACAGTCTGACCACTGATGGAGGGATTGTGCGTTCCTCGTGTAACTCGGGCAGTTGTTGTCATCCTGTACCTGTCCCGCAGGTGTGATTTTCGGATGTACCGATCCTGTGCAGGTGTTGTAACACGTGGTCTGCAACTGCGAGAACGATCAGCTGCCTGTCCTGTCTCCCTGTAGTGCTGTCTTAGGCGTCTCACAGTACGGACATTGCAATTTATTGCCCTGGCCACATCTGCAGTCCTCATGCCTCCTTGCAGCATGCCTAAGTCACATTCACGCAGATGAGCAGGGACCCTGGGCGTCTTTATTTTGGTGTTTTTCAGTCAGTAGAAAGGCCTCTTTAGTGTCCTAAGCTTTCATAACTGTGACCTTAATTGTCTACCGTCTGTAAGCTGTTAATATCTTAACGACCGTTCCACAGGTGCATGTTCATTAGTTGTTTGTGGTTCATTGAACAAGCATGGGAAACAGTGTTTAAACCCTTTACCATGAAGATCTGTTAACTTGTAAATATCAAAATATCTTATCTTTGAAAGACAGGGTTCTGAAAAGAGGACGTTTCTTTTTTTGCTGATTTTATAATGTTAAAGAAATGCTGTTTAACTGTAGTATTGTTGTGACCTTTACTCCCAGGGTGAAGATCATATCTGCTGCAGTGCCCTGTCCTCCTGTGGAGGATGGCTTGCTTATTCCACCGTGTCCTGCGTGCGTATCTACAGGCTGCAGACGGACAATAATAACATCAGTATTACCAAGGTATTACCAAATCCTGAATGTGGATAAAATCAGCTGTGTCGCTCTGGCAGTAGTGGCAATGACAACAAAATGTATTCATATATTGAGATATTTCTTCTACTATTTGATCTCTGGTTATGAACTGATTTCCCCGATTGTGATCTCAAGTCAACATTCCAGGTATGATTTCTCATCGTTTGACTAATTCATAAGATCCCATTCTTGTTGATTGTCATTTGAGCTTGTGCAATCTGATCGTGGGTTGTGTTCAGTTTTCCAAGGGACGGCGATATTTGCAATCATTCAAATGGACCAGACATTGTTTCTATGCCATTATTAATTCATCCCAAAGGTGTTCGATGGGGTTGAGGTCAGTTCTTCCACCCCGATTTCGAATAACTCTCTTTATGGACCTCACTTTGTTCATGGTGGCATTGCCATGGTGGAACAGGAAAGTGCCTCCCCCTAACTGTTGTCATAAAGTTGGAAGCACAGAATTGTCTAGAATGTCATTCTATGCTGTAGCATTAAGATTTCCCTACATTGGAACTAATGGGCCTAGTCTGAACAATGAAAAACAATTAGCCCATTATTCCTCCTCCACCAAACTTTACAGTTTGCACTACGCATTTGGGCAGGTAGCGTTCGCCTGAGATTCTTCTGTCGTACTGCCAGATGGTGAACTATGGTTCATCACTCCAGAGAACACGTTTCCACAGTTTTACACCACTCCAGCCGACGCTTGGCATTGCGCATGGTGATCTTAGGAGTGTGTGCGGCTGCTTGGCTATGACAAGCTATTGACACAGTTCTTGTGCTGAAGTTGCTTCCAAAGGCAGTTTAGAACTCGGTAGTGAGTGTTGCAACTGAGGACAGACACATTTTACACATTTCCACTTCACAGTAACAGCACTTACAGTTGACCTGGACAGCTCTAGAAGGACAGAAATTTGACAAACGGACTTGGCATCCTATGATGGTGCCACGTTGAAAGTCACTGAGCTCTTCAGTAAGGCCATTCTACTGCCATGTTTGTCTATGGCGATTGTATGGCTGTGTGCTCGATTTTATACACCTGTCTGCAACGGGTGTGGCTGAATAAGCCGAATCCACTGATTTGAAGTGGTGTCCACATACCTTTGTGTGTATATATAGTGTAGCTCAGCAATATATTTTATTTTAGAAAATATTTGAACTACCTCACTTGTCACCCCCTCCCAGGTATCCAAACTCCCAAAGGTGTTGTGCTCTGCACACCAGCTCTGCTTCTCCTCGGACTCCTCCAAGATGTTTGCTGCCTCCAGCCAATCATCAGTCCTCGTTATTGCTCTTACCCAGTCTGAGTGCAAGTATGTGCACACCCTCAAGCCCAAGTCAGGTCAGTGGATCCTCCGATACGTCACCTCAGTTTGGTTGTTCTTCACTGAAAAACCGTAGCTTTCTTTTGTATAATTCTGATTCTAAATTCTGATTGTGGCAGCGTGGTCTCACTCTGTGACGTTTCCTTCTCCAGGGTCCAGACAGCCCATTCACCTAATGACTACCAGTGTAGATGGGAAGTGGCTGGCGGCCGCAAATAGTGACTGTGAGATCCACGTCTACAATGTACAGAAACTAAAGGTGGGTGGGTTTTCCACTGATCCAGCCAAGCTTTGCAGCTGCTTGTTAGACTACAAGTAACATTGTAAAAGTTGTATAATCTACTACCAATGACAGCCTCTCACGGCCCTGTTCTTGTGTTCCAGCTCCATTGTATAGTACCGGTTTATGGTTCCTGTCCCAGTGCCATGGGGATCCACCCCACCACCAACAACCTGACCATGGTGCACGCTGACCAACAGGTAAACACCATGCCACCTCTCATACTGCCACTGCAGTTGTAGATATTAGTATCTCTCAATTATACCTTTTACAGAATTGATCTTGTTGAAATTGTTGTCATTTCCCCTGTAGGTTTAGGATTTAGTACTCTTGACATTATGCTGACTGTTCTGTGGTGTATGTCTGTAGTTATTTGAGTACTCTATAGTGGAGAAGCAGTACACAGACTGGAGCCGAAAGCTGCAGAAGCAGGGGCTCCACAACGTGTGGTTGGACCGGGACACACCCGTCACCCATGTGACCTTCAACCCGAAAAACCCAAATCAAGTTGTCCTGCACGACATGCACATGTTCTGCATAATTGACCAAAGTCTGGTAAGAAGCCTGCATTTCCCAAAGGCATCCTCCTTTTTGTTGTTCTTTCAAGTGTTTATTCATCAATGTCCTTGTCATAATGGCCTTATTGGTTTTAGTGGCCTAGTATGGATCATATTGAATGTATCATTTAGAATACACCTGCTGTAAGTGCCCTGTGAGGTTAACGCTGTCCCTTTCTCCCCCCTCAGCCCCTGCCTGACCAGAAGACACAATTTTACAATCAGATGACCCTCAGGAGCCTATCAGAGCAGGAGAGGCCCAGTCACCTCCATGCTTTCAAAATATGCAAAACCTTCCAGGTGAGAGTCTCCTCTTTTTCGCCAGGTAGAACCCAACCCCAAACTGGGACAATATCAGGATTCTGTTGGATATACCCTATACACAGTTATGTTTAAATTCTGTAAATATAACCGGTCAAATCAGTATGTTTTATTCATGTTGTCTGTTCCTGTGTAGGACCTGCTGTGTGTGAGCCTGTTGGATGACCAGTCTCTGGTGGTGGTGGAGCGCCCTCTCCTGGCCATCACATCTCAGCTGCCTGCTCCAGTCCGACAGAAAAAGTTTGCCACATAAACATGGAGGAGAAGTGTGTTTTTATGTTTGTCTGTGGCTGCACTTCAATTCTCTACCCTTCTCCCTGAGGTGGACATACATTCCTTGGATTTTAAAAGAATGCCATTTCAGGGAGCAGGGGAGGGAATCGGAACACAGCCTGTGTCTTCACCCCTGACCCATGCTTTGTAAAGACTGTTTGATACGTTAATAAATCAAATATTTACTGTAATGTACAGACTGTTTTGTCATCCACCCCAAGGTAGTCACCTAAAGCTAGCAAGAATGGTAAGTCGTGCTTTTGCGTTAATGGTTAGGTTTTAGTGTAACGTTTCATAGTTATTTAGGTCTGTACAATAATGTAAATAGCAGACCATGCCTCAAACAAAGTTTATTTAGAATACACAAAGCAACATTACAGCACCAGTTTGACAACATTTGGATATCACTGTTTCACTCAGAGTTACATCTTGTTCATACCTCTAGCTTATTAGTTGTGGAATTCAGTCTTTGTGTGTAGACCAGCTTAATGTCCTGTTAAAAGAGGCAGCCTTGGAACTGAGCACCATTTCATATAATACTCAAATACAGACATGGATATTTGACGTGGACTCCTAACCACTCACTTTTTTATTATACTAAAGCACATTTTTGTGAAAATACTGGATGGAATAGGATCAATTTGATTCACTTTCGATAGTTTGAACTGTTCGATGTTCTGATAATGATTAGATCATTGGTGTAAGGCCTAGCTTGCTCTCCCACTATGATAGACAGTCAGGCTTTGTTCAAGCTGTCAGTAGAGTGGAGGGCAGTTGTGAAGTTATTACATGAATGTATGGAGTCTGTCTGTGGTTCTGGTTGACCCCAGCTGTTTTTGGGTCTGTTTCTGGTTTTCAGTCTGATAACCATAAATCCGGTGTGTTTATGGGACCTTCTTCAGGCGAGCAGGATGGGTGAGGGGGCCAACAGTTGCACATGGTTCTTATTTCCTATTGACCAGCCCTCGATGGGCCTCAGGTTAGGATTCAATTGCTGGGTTTTCACAGGCAGCCCAATTTTGATATTTTTTCCACTACTTTTGAGCAATCACATTTCTTTTCACAGGTCTTTTTCAGAGCTGATCTGATTGGTGAAAATACTTATTAGTGGGAGAAACATTGGTCTGCGTGTGTGTCTAGTTGTGGAGTGTTTTGCAGTGGATCTACTTAGATATTATGTATAGAATAATGGCATGTTTTATTTTTATTTCCCAGTTTGAGATGGAAAGAAAAGTGCTTTGATGTTCACTGTTATATCTTTCTCTGCTTCAACCATAACGCCATTATTCTTTACCCATAACTAAATCACAACACGTTTCCGTGTGTGTAAATCTCTCAAAGAAGGGTATTATGTGTTAACCCTGCATGGACCATTATTACAACAAAATTGAGTATACAAGTTATAGAAGAGGTAGGAAATGTAGGCTTGTTTTCATCCTTTTCCCAGGCCAGACATGAGAAATGTAACGCACCGTGAGGTTACCAGGTCAGGTTTGGTTGTGTTCTGTTGACCTGGTTGTGTTCTGTTGATGAGAGGTTCGGTATCTGGGCTCTGATAGCTGAGGTTCTGGGGAGAGGTATCCGATGCTCTAAGGAAAGACATTGATCTGTTGAGTATGAGCATTTACTATCTGTCAGAAATTGTTATTATAGATTGTTAGATTGTCCTTTGATAGCTCTGGCATAGGCAAAACATTTTGATGAGGGGAAAATCGATACTGTTATATAGAGCAATATTATTTTGGACAATATATATTTTTAGCTGGTGCTAAATTGACTGTACCTGTGCCAAAATGCTTGTATTTTTCATCTTATAGCTTCTTCTCCATCTTTTAAAATGGTGAGCCAACATGTTTTCAGCTATTTCATTTCCATGATTGTTCAAAACAAATGTACTTATGCTCTCTCTATTCTCTCTGCAGCAGACATATAGAGAGCAGTATCTTTGGAACATCAAATCGTAATACATATTGTATTGGCACCTAAATATCGTGATAATATCATATAGTGAGGTCCCTGGTAATTCTTAGCCCTAGCAAATAATATAGGGGCTATTTACTTTTTTTTTTTTTGCCATCTAGATCTAGTTTTCTATCCCAGAAAGACCTACCTCATCCCAGATGTTTGTGGTGGTGTTTCTCATAGGCCACAGCATTATTAGAGCTGCTTCCAGTTCCTATGGTGGAGAAATAACAGGTGTATGAAAGAGGCCCCAGTAGTTGATCCAAATGCAGTATAATGATTGAGTATACAGGACAGGTGATCATCACACCTACCCAAGTAATCCTTATAGTCCTTGTAGGACCTTTGCCTCATGGGACGTCCATCTGGAAGAGAAAGAGCACCTCCAGTTAGTTTATGGCAGTTTTTAGAATTCCATCGAGTGAGTGTTGACTGAATCTGACCTTACCAGAGTTACCACGCGACTTGATGCACTGTCCCCTGTTGGGGATGCCAAAGGCGGGGTTTCCTTGGTTGATGATGTGGCACTCGTAGCCCGTGGGACAGTGAAGGGGCTCGTCACCATCCTCTGTGGTGCTGCATGCCTCCGCTAGAGGGAAGGGGACGCACAGGTCAGAGGTCAACTAAACACACATACTGATGATGTAGAGTTCAGGTGGGTTTAATGGTTCCAGGCTACTCACCCTGCAGTACCTCCTCTGGACCGTCTAGAAGCCAGCCATTCCCTCCCAGCCAGCGAGGCTTGGGTTGAACCAGCCAGTCCAGCACTGATCAACACAAACACACATCATTGGAAAGTTTGTTCCTAATTATATCATCAGGACTTTACTGCATATCCTTGTGCCAATGGTTAGAACCATGCCCATGCTATATATGACCATGTGTGTTGTCGAATGTGTCGATAAGTATGGTTTTGTGTACTGTATACTAGATCTATGGTGCTTACCTGGTGGTGGCTGCACTGACTCCAGACAGGCATAGATGCAGCCGTTGTAACAGCAGCGTTTGTGGCGCTCACATTCTGAGTCAGAGCGGCAGCCGGGCACCTCGCAGGCCCGCTCCGGTAGCATCTGAGGTGGGGGTGGGCAGCGGTCGTTCTTCTGGTGCTGGGTGGACTGGGACTGCTGGTTCGGATACTCATAGTCCTGAGAGGAGATGAGATAAGATAATTACTTTATTGTTTGCACAGAAATTTGCAATCTATTATCCTGAGACTGAAATATAAAGAGACCTGGATCATTTCCAACATAATAGCTACAGTAGGCCTACAAAGATAAATAATGGTAAGTGTGCTTGTCCTATCCTTTTGACCAGCAGGTGGCAGTAACTCCTTTATGTAACATACTTGTTGCAACATTTTCCATCAGCTTCTTCTATTTCTTATGTTTTCAGTGTTATGTAGCTTTCATGTCTGTCAGTACTCTAAACATGTGGGGGGATGAAGAATTGAAGAATAAGTCAATATGGAGGGAAATAGGGCTGTGAACATGAGCCAGAGATCTCCACATGTGATACACTGTCAAGGAGGTCCTGCTTGCCTCAAACCCACACACATTCTCCACCTTCTGAACAGTGGTGGTCTGTGATTGTGCCTCAAACCCACACACATTCTCCACCTTCTGAACAGTGGTGGTCTGTGATTGTGCCTCAAACCCACACACATTCTCCACCTTCTGAACAGTGGTGGTCTGTGATTGTGCCTCAAACCCACACACATTCTCCACCTTCTGAACAGTGGTGGTCTGTGATTGTGCCTCAAACCCACACACATTCTCCACCTCTCCTGAACAGTGGTGGTCTGTGATTGTGCCTCAAACCCACACACATTCTCCACCTCTCCTGAACAGTGGTGGTCTGTGATTGTGCCTCAAACCCACACACATTCTCCACCTCTCCTGAACAGTGGTGGTCTGTGATTGTGCCTCAAACCCACACACATTCTCCACCTTCTGAACAGTGGTGGTCTGTGATTGTGCCTCAAACCCACACACATTCTCCACCTCTCCTGAACAGTGGTGGTCTGTGATTGTGCCTCAAACCCACACACATTCTCCCCCTCTCCTGAACAGTGGTGGTCTGTGATTGCTCGTAAAGAGCTTGTGAAACACTTACATAATCAGATCTGTAATACAGCCATGACTGTGCTTACTGCTTTGCTTGCTTCAATAAGCTACAACTATTTCCATGATCCCATGTGGTGAACTTCGCCCATTAGAGGCTGCACTTCCTGTAAGCTCTGGAGGAGGTCATAGGTCAAACACAGGTTTATTTAGGTTTGTGGTCACTGTATGTGATGTGCATTTAACCACACCACTTTCCTCATATTTTCTAGTGTTATTGTACAGAGGAGCTGCTCTGGCCCAGCAGCAAATCCAGTGAGGTCAGGTTTCCAGTTGAGGTATTGTACAGTGTCAACCAGACTCAATCTGGGAGGCTCACTCTGCCAATACAAATTCCTCTCCTCTATCATCCTTCATCAATCAGTAGTTCATCAGAATGCAAATATTCCGCATTGTCTGGCCAAGAGAGAACCAAAGCCCATCTATAGCATGGAGCTCCATAGCAGATACTGTAAATTCAGGTGTACATCCTGCTGCTCACGAAGTGGATGCCCTCTCACTAATTAGTTTATGTGCTTGCAGACTGCACAAAATTGTTAAAACTGCACTGTTTATATGGCAGACTAAGCAACTGCTCTTCCAAATCAACCGTAAAAATGAAAGCAAATGTTTGGTGTGGGTGTTTGTGACACACAGAATGCATATTTGTAATAAACACACAAATCGTTTGCTTCATCAGCTGCCAGCCTGGTGGGTGGGGTGCCAGGTCTCACCACGGCTCAGTGACTGAATCAACTTGTGGCGTTGGCGTGGCAACACACAGAGCCACTACTTTCTGGCCCTCCCTGTCAGTGTGACCACAGTGCGTCCTCAGGCTGTGCCTTGGTTAGGGTATTGATCTTGATTTGACGCCAAATGACTACGTCTTAGGACCACTTCCAGATTGTTTATGTATTTTACAGTGATTCACCTTCCTCAAAGTTAATCTTTTGAGCTCTTGACTTCATCAGGGTTCTCTTCATACTGAGAATCTGTGCTTTTAGCAGCCATGGTCTATGTTGGCCAAATTGGAACAAGCATCTCTCAGATCTTCTGACTGTCTGTCTCCTGAGGGCTTCTAGGCCTAGTCATATTAACCTAACCTATAGTATCTCAAAACCAGTGGAAAGGTGAAAGAGAAGCTAATCAAATGTCATAATGCTGTTCAGTCTACAATATTATTCTAATCCTATAAACACATGATTATGGGATGCAAAGTAGGCCATTCACTTTCATCCTCATGTCATCCTATATCTTTACAAATGCAACTCCAGGTTTAAAGTACAAGAGTGAGACTGATTATCTCTGTGAATGGATAATGTCAGTTACAGGGACCATGGTTCATTATATGCTCAGTTCCCATCGTTTCCCCTCAGATCTCAGTACCGGAGGAAGTAGTATCTGGATCCTGTCTATCAGTCTGCCTGTCTGAGTGCCAAGCTGCCCTACCCTGTGATGCACTGTGCCGTGCTGCATGTGTCTGTTTGATGTTCAGTCCCACATTGTTTATTTATTGTTTATTGGTATCTTCCTGCTGGGCCACAGAGATGCCGGCAGCCCTGTTATACCGGTGTTTACTGGGAGCATTGTCTTCCAGGACAGGGATTTCAAAGCTGAGCGCTGCAGCTGTGGTCTAAAGCAATCAGAAACCAAATTTTGCTCCAGACTGCGATGTAAACTGTGATCAGGCCATTGAGGTCTGTATTGTATCTAGTTCTTAGATCTGACACTTCCTGATTCCGAGAACTCCAGGAAGCACACCATGCAGCCTCTCCAGTGACTATGTGTAATGTGATACTGTCATACAGCTCAAATGGATTGCACTGATTATTTCATGCTAATCATACTTATGGCCATGCTATTTGGATCGGTATCTCCTCCTTTCTCATGTAATACAACTACATGTATTATCCAGCCTCCTTTTCATGTAATACAACTACATGTATTATCCAGCCTCCTTTTCATGTAATACAACTACATGCATTATCCAGCCTCCTTTTCATGTAATACAACTACATATATTATCCAGCCTCCTTTTCATGTAATACAACTACATGCATTATCCAGCCTCCTTTTCATGTAATACAACTACATATATTATCCAGCCTCCTTTTCATGTAATACAACTACATGTATTATCCAGCCTCCTTTTCATGTAATACAACTACATGCATTATCCAGCCTCCTTTTCATGCAGAGTTCTCCTGTGCTGTGAAAGGTCTCTAGACCAGCCTTGCTCTAGACTTTGTGTGGCCCCTGGGCACTTAGTTCATTTCCTGCACCGACTCTGACTGACAGCTGGCAGGGTCTGACCTTAGTCTATAAAGAGATGGAGTGTAGCCAGACAAATGCTGGGGAGGGGGTGAAATTATGTTTTAGTCAGATATTATATCTGTTTGGGCTTCTTGCGGTCAATTTGCAGTCTACAAATTCATTGTAGCTTTGTTCCGGCCCCCTGACCATCCACTCATGAAAAAATTGTCCTGCGGCTGAATTGGCCATGCTCACATCATCTGACTGAGATTAACGTTCAGAATGCCTATCAAAGTCCACATCACCTGACCACCTCTGCCAGTGGCTAAGTGTATTAACTCTGACCTACCCAGCAGTATACTCAAACCAAGTATAAAACATACCTTACCTCCTGTGGATTTCTTCCAGAATATTTTTTCCAATATATTACTGTATGGCAAGGCCATATGTTTTGTATTTGTTACAAATATTTTACATTTTTGGCCTACTCATAGACAGAGTGGTATTTACTGGCTACAATAGAGGGATTATCTGCTATATTGAGTCCAGCCATCTTGGAATAGCCTATACTGTAAATGAACTTGGCCACCATGCTGGAATGTGCAAAGTTAGGATGCCTTTTCCAATTTGGTTCGTTCTGACGTTTTAGCACACAGACAGCCCAATTCCATGGGATTCATTCCCTTATAGCTCCCATGGATAAAGAGCTGTAGCTGTGAGATGGTAAACAGAGGTGTGAGAATCACCTGGGGAGGACATAAAATGCTGAGAGAGGCCAAGGCAGACGGCCCAGATCAGAAACAGAACAGGAAGGCCAAGGATTTGCTTAGCATCTGCAGGCCCAATCTAATTTCAGAGCCTGGCAAAAGCCTGTCCCCATCGAGGGAAATTAATGGAACTGTACAGATTTAGTGCAGTTCAGAACTTCATGAACATGCCCAGACACATGTCAGAAGCAGACTATATCCCCCTGGATGGGACACAATAACAGGAGTGTTACTCCAAAATTTGCATCAACATTCTCTGGGTGCTGTCTAAGCAGTGGCAGCTGTGGTTATTGAAATGCTCTCCCCACGCTAGCAGAATGTTTGCATGTTTCTGGCTGTGCTGGCTGGTTGAGCTGGCTGGCTGCTAATTCTACTTTGCTGGTCTGGAGGGAGAAAGAGAGTTGCACCCTGTGCCCCTCTGCCTCCTGCACCTCTCCCATCTCTCCCCTCCCTCTGTCTGCTGCTCTCATACAGGAGACCCTCTGTGACAATGGCCATGCTCTATTTCTCTGTGGTCAGTCTTGTGCATGACTGTCTGTCACTCCTCCACTCCTCACACAGCCTTCATGAAACCATAGTGCTGCTTTTGCTAAGACTGAGCACACTGGAAGGGTTTACATGAATAAGATGCCAGGGCTTTTAGAAGCTGTATGATGATTGAATGACAAGGGCAATGAAATTGACAATAGCTTATAAATGGCCTCACAACAAAGTGTCCATGCAGTCAATACTGAGTTCCTGCCTCAGCCATTAAACACCACTCTGTGGGCACTCTAATGGAGATGGGTCACTGGGGGCTGCCTGGCAATGGCATGAAATCATTTAATTAAACAGTCCAATTCATTTGAGTCATCTCACTCAAGAACTTTGGCACTTATGAACTTTGCCGTTTAAGCTGCAATTACAGTGGAGCAAAGTGCCAGAAGGATTTGACCCAGTGCCCCAGTTCTGGACTAATCTGAGCCAACACTACACAACGACTACTGATCTGAGGTGACCCAGTGCCCCAGATCTGGACTAATCTGAGCCAACACTACACTACGACTACTGACCTGAGGTGACCCAGTGCCCCAGTTCTGGACTAATCTGAGCCAACACTACACTACGACTACTGACCTGAGGTGACCCAGTGCCCCAGTTCTGGACTAATCTGAGCCAACACTACACTACGACTACTGACCTGAGGTGACCCAGTGCCCCAGTTCTGGACTAATCTGAGCCAACACTACACTACGACTACTGACCTGAGGTGACCCAGTGCCCCAGTTCTGGACTAATCTGAGCCAACACTACACTACGACTACTGATCTGAGGGGACAAGATAAGATTGCAGCACTGAGGAGGGTGCACATCTTGTCGGTTCCTGTTCGAATTTGTTTGCTCAGAATGTCCGGGCAATAATTTCCTTCGACCGACAAGCACTTCTGGATCCCTTATCATCGGGCAGAAGGTATCAAAGGATGAGGTCTGATACAAACAGGCTCAGAGACAGTTTCTATCAACAAGCCATCAGACTGCTGAACACTTGAACTGGACTGACCACCTGCTCTGATTCTCCTTACTATAGCACACACGCACGCACGCACGCACGCACACACACACACACACACACACACACACACACACACACACACACACACACACACACACACATTGCTGCAGCAACAGTGTAGGTACTCATTTCAGCTCTAACTATCCCCCACCTTTTGGTTAAGCCCTCTCTTCCTGATCCGCCGGGCGCCTCCTGACCCACAGGACACACACAGAGACATACATACATTTATGCTACACACACATCACAACTGCTGCTACCAGACACTTATTACACTGCTCAGTTTATATACTGACCCCCCACCCTCCCCAAAACACGTGTAAATATTGGACTGTATATTGTGCCTTCCTCTATTATAATATTATATTCTACTGAGCCATTTACTTTATCTTCATATTTTAATATTTTATTATTTCTTATTGTTGATGCATTGTCAAGAAGGAACCATTTCGTTGGACGTTGTATACCATGCCTATCCCGTACATACGGTACAACTAATACAACTTGAAACCTGAAACCGACTGCCATCCACTGTACGGTAAGACAACTCAAATATTTAAACTAGTCGGAAAAGCTCACCTAACATCCTGCAACCATTACTGGCTTATTCAGACAAAGAAAGAAAGGCAAGGGAAGGCAACAGGTGTTGCACATGCTGGTGCCATGGAGTTGTGAATGGAGAGTGATGGAAGTGAAAGAGGTGGAAGGCTTGGAGGGAGAAGGAGAATAAAGCATTAGGTCACGGCCACCTCAGCATGCTCCAATTAAAGTGGCTTTGAAGCAGCGTCCTTGAAGAATGTCAGTTTGGCCATCCGTCGTGAGGGAGGGAGAGAGAGAAAGAAAGCGGGAGGGAGAGAGAGAGAGAGGGGAGCACCATAGTACACCGGCCCTCGTTAACTATGATCAATCAAACCTGCACTGAGCTGAGTTAACGAGCTAAGGCCCACTGAGTTCCTGCCCCAATAACCCTAACATCCTTTACACCAGGTTCACACAAACACATACACTCGTACCAAACACACACGCATCCTGCTCTGTACCGTCTATTTTGTAGTCTTGTGAGAGTTTTTTTTATAGAATTCAAGCACATTACTCAGTACGTTTATCTTCAGACATACACACCTCTACTGACCTCTTCAACAGAGACATAGTCACATCACTGTTAACACCCACCTCTCACCTCAGCGCCAACACTGTTTTCAGTGTGAAACCTTCAAAATACATCCCTCTGCCACCCTGCTAAAACAGAGTATGTATTGTATTTACACCAGCCTTTCCCTCTCTCTTCACACACACACACACACACACACACACACACACACACACACACACACACGCACACGCACACGCACACGCACACGCACACACACACACACACATTGCTGCAGCAACAGTGTAGGTACTCATATCAGCTCTAACTAACCCCCACCTTTTGGTTAAGCCCTCGCTTCCTGATCCGCCGGGCGCCTCCTGACCCACAGGACAGCACCAGCATGCAGAGCACCAGCACCAGTGGTGTCCGGACATGACAGCCAGGCATGGTCTAACGCTGAACTCTTCCTGTACTCCTCACACTGTTTCGTCTCTTCTTCTGCCACTCCTTGTATTCTGTATTGTATCCTTCTTCCTTGGAGTTTAGAAAAGGTGGCCTGTTTTTCTTTGTATGTCTTATGTTTTATCCTTCCCTCCAACGCTGTGTTGTTCCGTCCAGTGCTTGGTATTCCTTGTTGGGCCGGTGTTGAGGCAGGGGCTCCTGTTAAACAAGCTCTGCTACAGGACAAGTCTTTATAGCCGTCTGAGCAGGGAAAACTGCAAGGGAAAATCAGGAAGAGGAACGGAAAGGAGGAGAAAGAATGAATAGAGCTACTGTGGAGAGAAAAGGAAAGAGGGAGATAGTTTGGGGAGTCAAGGAGAGGAAGTGAAGGGCAGCTGTCTGAGCATCAGTTATTCTGAGGAGAGGGTTAAATCGGTCTGCTCGCACGACAAGCACGTCTGCCTATGACTTAGCGAGGGAGGGAGGGAGGGAGCGGGAGGAGGGAGCCCTAAGGAGGGAGGGGAGAGAACAGAAGACCGAAAGATGTGTAGAATGAGATATTGTTGCCCCATGTGTCTGTAACTAGAGAGAGATGGAGAGAGAGACATCCATCCTTGAGTTTGGGTATACAGTATTTGTCTTTGGGAATGTACTGTATGTGTTAAAGAGAGTAGGAAAAACATTGAGGGCTAATTCTGACAGCATATAGTACATTTCCAGTATGGACTGTATGTTAGAGTTAATGTGTATGTATGCCTGTATTCAGTTATGATTGTTGTATGCATACATTTTACACAATGAGTTTAATTTGTGGAAATAGGAAATGCATGCTATACAGTCGTAGCCAAAAGTTTTGAGAATGACACAAATATTAATTTTCACAAAGTCTGCTGCCTCAGTTTGTATGATGGCAATTTGCTTATACTCCAGAATGTTATGAAGAGTGATCAGATGAATTGCAATGAATTGCAAAGTCCCTCTTTGCCATGCAAATGAACTGAATCCCCAAAAAACATTTCCACTGCATTTCAGCCCTGCCACAAAAGGACCAGCTGACATCATGTCAGTGATTCTCTCGTTAACACAGGTGTGAGTGACGACGAGGACACGGCTGGAGATCACTGTCATGCTGATTGAGTTCGAATAACAGACTGGAAGCTTCAAAAGGAGGGTGGTGCTTGGAATCATTGTTCTTCCTCTGTCGACCATGTTTACCTGCAAGGAAACACGTGCCGTCATCATTGCTTTTCACAAAAAGGGCTTCACAGGCAAGGATTTTGCTGCCAGTAAGATTGCACCTAAATCAACCATTTATCGGATCATCAAGAACTTCAAGGAGAGCGGTTCAATTGTTGTGAAGAAGGCTTCAGGGCGCCCAAGAAAGTCCAGCAAGCGCCAGGACCGTCTCCTAAAGTTGATTCAGCTGCGGGATCAGGGCACCACCAGTACAGAGCTTGCTTAGGAATGGCAGCAGGCAGGTGTGAGTGCATCTGCACGCACAGTGAGGCGAAGACTTTTGGAGGATGGCCTGGTGTCAAGAAGGGCAGCAAAGAAGCCACTTCTCTCCAGGAAAAACATCAGGGACAGACTGATATTCTGCAAAAGGTACTGCTGAAGACTGGGATAAAGTAATTCTGTCTGATGAATCCCCTTTCAGATTGTTTGGGGCATCCAGAAAAAAGCTTGTCCGGAGAAGACAAGGTGAGCGCTACCATCAGTCCTGTGTCATGCCAACAGTAAAGCATCCTGAGACCATTCATGTGTGGGGTTGCTTCTCAGCTAAGGCAGTGGGCTCACTCACAATTTTGCCTAAGAACCATGAATAAGGAATGGTACCAACACATCCTCCGAGAGCAACTTCTCCCAACCATCCAGGAACAGTTTGGTGATGAACAATGCCTTTTCCAGCATGATGGAGCACCTTGCCATAAGGCAAAAGTGATAACTAAGTGGCTCGGGGAACAAAACATTGATATTTTGGGTCCATGGCCAGGAAACTCCCAAAACCTTCATCCCATTGAGAACTTGTTGTCAGTCCTCAAGAGGCGGGTGGACAAACAAAAACCCACAAATTCTGACAAACTCCAAGCATTGATTATGCAAGAATGGGCTGCCATCAGTCAGGATGTTGCCCAGAAGTTAATTGACAGCATGCCAGGGCGGATTGCAGAGGTCTTGAAAAAGAAGGGTCAACACTGCAAAAATTGAAACATCAACTTCATGTAATTGTCAATAAAAGCCTTTGACACTTATGAAATGCTTGTAATTACACTTCAGTATTCCATAGTAACATCTGACAAAAATATCTAAAGACACTAAAGCAGCACACTTTGTGGAAATTAATATTTGTGTCATTCTCAAAACTTTTGGCCACGACTGTAGTGTAAGAATGTCCCTGGGAGTGCATTGACTATGCATTCCTGAGAAGGTTATATATTGAAAGGATGATGTAGGCGGTCAACCAGAAAGAATAAAAGCATGTGGCATGTTCCAGGGAAGGAGCATGGGAAAAACATCCAGGGAAAAACATTTTCCCTCTCAAACCTGGACATATCCCCTCACCCTTCTCACTCCCTAACTCCTCCTAACCCCTGTCATTCCCGTATCCTGCATTGAAAGGGGGAAAGAATGCTAAGCCTGCACAAATCTCCGTCATTATTAGTTTTACAGGAGCAAGGCCCCTGTCACAATGGGGCCCAAGCTATAGTAACACAAAAGAGAGAATGAAGAGAGAGAGAATAGCAAGAGAGAGACATGCCTGTCTGTCGCCAGCGGGGCCTGGATGGGGTATGGGGTCGGGAAAGTAGCTTTACTATAAAGACCCCTGATGATGTAGCTATGGGATGTTCCCTGCCAGAAATGGTACTGCATCAATAGCGCAGGTGATACAGTAGCTACAGTAATAACAGCAGAAACCAAAAATTATGGAGCTAGGAACTAAAACTATGATAACACCTCAGAGAACCATAATGCAACAATATGTGGAGCTCAGATCATTCATTACAGGATGGTTGGGTCATGTTGATTGTAGCTTTAAGCTGATTATAACCACGTAACACAGCAGTGGTAAACTTCTGAGAGGTGTTTATTGGCATGGTGATTATAGCCGGACTAGAGACAGCTAAGTGTAGACATGTGGCTGTGTTCCATGCAGATGACAGTCACTCTCATTTCTGCACTGTTGGGTTAGAGGGTCACTTCCCCTGTCACGGTCACCTGTCACCCCAGACTGCCCAACCTCCCCCACATCCCCCCTGCATTCGTCACTTGCCCATCCCTGCACTAGCCTAAACCCAAGTACACTCCACTCTGTCTACCACCCAACCACCAGCGCAACACTTTGTCCCCTTCTATAGCAAGGGCACAGAGAAACTTGACTCGGATAACCTTGACACGGAACCTGGGCGCCCCTTTCACATGCAACAGGACCTGACTATGTTGAGTGTCTCTGTGTTCGTTAAATTCATTCTTATTCGGTCTTGTTACACAGTCTGTATGTATATGGGTGGCATTTTGAAGTTACAGTGTGACCATATTGGTTTTTCCAGGCAGTGTAGAGAGGTATCGCAAACAGATATTCTGTGATGCATGCTGATTAAGCAAGGCAACACACACACACACACACACACACACACACACACACACACACACACACACACACACACACACACACACACACACACACACACACACACACACACACACACACACACACACACACACACACACACACACACACACACACACACACAGAAACACACACACACAGAAACACACACACACACACACACACACAGAAAGGCATACATTCCTTTGATCTGAGGCAGTGTTCTCTGGAGATTGGGATGTTTCTGTTAGAGCAGAGAGGGCTTTCTGCGCACATCACATGCTTCAGATCTCAGTGTGTGCTGTTGCTCTAATGCAGTCCAGATGGACCACTGTCACGTCTACTCCCGCTCCCCCGCTCCGGCGCTTGACGTCTCCGGTCTACTAACCACCGGTCCTGGCAACCATCATTACGCACACCTGCGCCCCATCATGAGGTACACCTGGACATTATCACTCCCTGATTACTTCCCCTTTATCTAGCGCTCCGTTGTATTACCCATTAGGTAGTATTGTTTCCTGTTTTCATGTTTAGACGCTGCTCCTGTTTTTGAATTCACTCCATGTTCGTTCCTATTAAATTCACCAACTGCACCTGCTTCCCTACTCCCTGTGTCTCCGTTACAACCACGGTGGATAGCCATGTCACAGGGCATTAGGGACCTGAGTATGGTGATGAGACGAATCAAATCAAAATGTATTGGTCACATACACATGGTTAGCAGATGTTATTGTGAGTGTAGCGAAATGCTTGTGCTTCTAGTTCCGACAGTGCAGCAATATCTAACGTAATCTAACAATTCCACAACAACTACCTAATACGTACAAATCTAAGTAAAGGAATGGAATAAGAATATATACTGTACATGTAAATGTATGGATGAGCAATGACAGAGCGGCATAGGCAAGATGCAATAGATGGTATAAATACATTATATACATATTGTCACGCCCTGGCCTTAGTATTCTTTGTTTTCTTTATGTTTTTTAGTTAGGTCAGGGTGTGACATGGGGAATGTATGTGTTTTGTAGTGGCAAGGGGTGTTGTATGTGTATGGGGCAGAGTAGAGTAATGTTGTCTAGTTATGTCTATGGCTGCCTAGATTGGTTCTCAATCAGAGACAGCTGTCATTCATTGTCTCTGATTGGGAGCCATATTTAAGGCAGCCATAGGCAGTAGGCTTTTGTGGGGTGTTGTCTATGTTGTACGTTTGTAGCTTGTGGTTGCACTTACGTATTTAGCTTCACTATCGTTTGTTGTTTTGTTTTCGTTTTTGTAATAGTGTTCGTTGCATGTTTTTTTCCTTCTCTAAAATAAAAGAGATGTATTTTGCACACGCTGCGCCTTGGTCCACTCTCTCTCACGAAGACGATCGTGACACATATGAGATGAGTAATGCAAGATATATAAACATTATTAAAGCGACATTATTGAAGTGACTAGTGAACCTCCTCTAAATTGTGCATCTGTAAAAGTTTGTGAGGGTTTTAGGTGACAAGCCAAATTTCTTCAGCCTCCTGAGGTTGAAGAGGCGCTGTTGCGCCTTTTTCACCACACTGTCTGTGTGGATGGACCATTTCAGTTTGTCCGTGATGTGTACACCGATTCATTTAAAACTTTCCACCTTCTCCACTGCTGTCCCATCGATGTGGATAGAGGGGTGCTCCCTCTGTTGTTTCCTGAAGCCCGCGATCATATCCTTTGTTTTGTTGACGTTGAGTGAGAGGTTATTTTGCTGACACCACACTCCAAGTGCTCTCACCTCCTCCCTGTAGGCCATCTCATCGTTGTTGGAAATCAAGCCTACTATTGTTTTGTCGTCTGCAAATTTGATGATTGAGTTGGAGGCGTGCATGGCCACGCAGTCATGGGTGAACAGGGAATACAGGAGGGGGCTGAGCATCCACCCTTGTGTGTCCCCAGTGTTGAGGATCAGCGAAGTGGAGATGTTGTTTCCTACCTTCATCACCTGGGGACAGCCCGTCAGGAAGTCCAGGACCCAATTGCACAGGGCAGTGGTGGGAAACCCAGGGCCTCTAGCTTAATGATGAGCTTGGAGGGTACTATGGTGTTGAATGCTGAGCTATAGTCAATGAATAGCATTCTTACATAGGTATTCCTCTTGTCCAGATGGGATAGGGCAGTGTGCAGTGTTATGGCGATTGCATCATCTGTGGACCTATTGGGGTGGTAAGCAAGTTGAAGTGGGTCTAGGTTGACAGGTAAGGTGGAGGTGATATGACAGACAGGGGAGGAAGGCAGTAGTCTAATTTATAGTTCCCCAAATGGGAGACCCATTCAGGGTGGTCCCCACTGGGTCAGAGATCAGCAGTGATGGGCAGGTAAACCAATCTGCTCCTATTGCAGCCCCTGACATTAACTGTTGGGCAAGTTTAAATACCAGAAGGACAGTAAAATCTCCCTCAGTTTTTTATGTGACCACGTTTCCCAAAAACTCTGTTAAATATCTACTGTGAATTAAGATTCAAAGATGTCTGCAGAAATATAGGGGTATCAGCTATGATATGACGCCTTGAGTTTGAACAAATCTCTTTTGGTTATTGAACTACAGTAAGTGAAGCGGATCAACCCCCCAGTAAAAGAATGACATGATCTGTACTATACCAAAGGTTATCCATTATATTGGAAACATTGTGAACACTCAAACAATGGAAATACATGTCCTCAAAGATGGAAGGCAGATGGGAGGAGGCAAGATCAGATGGGACCATTCTAGCCAATGAGAGGGCAGATTTGTGTGTGACAGCCACAACTCCACTATAAACAATAGTTATTTTCAAAGTTACCAAAATGCCACGTGCATCCACTGATATCAGTGCATTCGTAACAACCTAACCATGAGAAAACGTACATTTGATCAAATAGAGCTCGCCAGGTTGTAGTCCTTAAAAACGGAAATGATTTACCTCTGGTTCATTCAGCCATTCCTATTGACAAAATGAATAGGGAAAGAATAGGGTGTTGGAATAAACGCTGATATGGTTAACACAGACTTATGAGATCTTATACATTTTGTTCTATGAGACAGTATCAGTCAGTTAACATGACCTTTATGAATGTTTGATTGTTGTGTTTTTTTATTATATAAATGCTTCAAATTTTACAAAAAGTGAAGATTATCTCAGAACAAAACGTATAAGATCTCCTAAGCTTGTGTTTACCACAGACCTTATTTTCAGCATTTATCCATTTCCCAATAGACTTTGTTCAACGAACCATGGCGGAGTTAGTGCCTACAAAAAGATGCCATCACTATTGCGCTCTATAAGCGTCACGTAGAAAATTAGCAATTAATTTTTTTCTGGACCAAATTCGACACTCTTTCATTGACCTCCACAAAAAAATTCCTCACTTCATGGTCTTATTTTCGTGGACAGATTTTGGGCGGAGTAACTCTCACTTCGCCTCTTCCTCTCTGACTATACATAAATGCATGATTATTAATGTCCTTCTCTTCATGATGATGTATCCTAAATAGGTACACAAAGGTAGAATATTTTAATATCCTCCTTTGCATGTTTGGATATTATTCTACACATTTTATTATTCTAATGAGCTCTGCCCCCTAAAAAGATGAAATCTGTACAATTCATAGATGTCTATGTTTCACAAGTTTGGACATCACAGTACAGTACAGTAGAGCATAATACATTACTGTACTCTACTCATGTGTGCTCTACTGTACTATACTAAACTCTATTCAAGTCTACTGCACTGAACTATACTCTATTTTTCTTTACTTTACTATACTGTACTCTACTGTACGGCACTCTATTGTGCTCTACTGTACTGTACTGGACTGTGTTGTTCTCTACTGCGACTGTGGTTTGTGACCACTATGATTTCCCATTGTGGCCAATTCAATTGCAATCATTCTGTTACTGATTTTTCTGTCACTCAGTTACCGATTTGGTTACAGAGTGACACGTTTTAATCACTTAATAATTCAAAAACTAAATTGTTATCAGTAAAAACACGACAACTAATAGGTAGGTCTACCTTTACTTGTTACTTCTGTGAAGTTTCATAAAAATATCTTAAATATATGGGGGGGTTTGGTAACAGAATGACAAGATACTAGGCAATATTTTTTCAAATTACTAGAAAAAATAATTTCTGCAAAACTACACTGAAAAAAAATATAAACGCAACATGCTACAATTTCAAAGATTCTACTGAGTTACAATTCATAAGGAAATCAGTCAATTGAAATAAATTCATTAGGCCCTAATCTAAGGATTTCGTGACTGAGAAAAAAATATGCATCTGTTGGTCACAGATACCTTAACCAATCAGTATCTATGACCACCATTTGCATCATGCAGCGCGTCACATCTCCTTTCCATAGAGTTGATTTGGCTGTTGATTGTGGCCTGTGGTATGTTGTCCCATTCCTCTTCAATGGCTGTGCGAAGATGCTGGATATGAGCGGGAACTAGAACACACGGTCGTACATGTCAATCCAGAGCATCCCAAACATGCTCAATGGGTGACATGTCTGGTGAGTATGCAGGCCATGGAAGAACTGGGACATTTTCAGCTTCTGGAAAGGAATTGTGTACAGATCCTTGTGACATAGGGCCGTGCATTATCATGCTGAAACATGAGGTGATGGAGGCGGATGAATGGCATGACAATGGGCCTCATGATCTCGTCACAGTATGTCTGTGCATTAAAATTGCCATCGATAAAATGTTTGTTGTCCGTAGCTTATGCCATCCCATCTCATAACCCCACTGCCACCATGGGGGACACCATGGGTCACTGTTCACAACGTTAACATCAACAAACTGCTCGCCCACACGACGCCATACATGCTGTCTGCCATCTGCCTCTTACAGTTGAAACAGGGATTCATCCGTGAAGAGTACACTTCTCCAGTGTGCCAGTGGCCATCGAAGGTGAACATTCCAGAGCATCGTAACTGAAATCGGTTACGAGTCAAGACCCTGGTGAGGACGACGAGCATGCAGATGAGATTCCCTGAAACGGTTTCTGACAGTTTATGCAGAAATTCTTTGGTTATGCAAACCCACAGTTTCATCAGCTGACCGGGTGGCCGGTCTCAGACGATCCCTCAGATCAAGAAGCCAGGTGTTGGAGGTCTTTACTCCAACATTATTGTTTCTAATACCTTTTAAGACTTTTTCTAGTAAATCCTTTTTAAGTCCCCTTTTCCATCTGTGTGACCAGAAATCAAAACATTTGCTTATTCCAAAGTTTCAAGTTGTAAATTGGTTGAAAAACTTATCTATGCCTTAATTTCCCAAAACTATCAACTCTTAGCTTTCATATTACACAAAATTTGATAGCGTCACTTTCTTTCTGTTATCTCCGAAACAGAAACTTTTCAGGAAATTGAAAAAACAACCATTAATGAAGATACTTCAGAAACTTCAGAAGCTATTTTGAATAGATGTTCTTGGTCCTAGTCATGAAATGTTAAGGAAGTTACTGCTTTCAATAAATAAAATAAATACATGTTTACTAAATTGATTTACAGTTATGCCTCTTAAATCAGGAGCAATGAAAGTCGTGCTTTCTTCTGATTTAGTTGTTGACATTTAGAAGTTCTCCAGGCATTAATTCCATTCTGGAAGTGTATTTAATATGCATGTCAGTGCTGAGATGTAAATCTCTAAGCAGACTAAGCAGAACAGATTTACAAGCTCTTTTGAGTGTGTATTTGTGAGAAAGGTCACATTATTTGTGCTTGTGTTTTTGAGAGAGAGATTGTAAGTCTGTATGGTGTAATAATGTGTGTGTTATATGTAATTGTATTATCTATTATATAGGAACCAAGAGGCCCGGCACTATTCTTTTTGCTTTACAACGCTCACAGTAGATAAATCTATGGTAAATGTTCCGTAGTTGGTAATGAAAACAAAAATGTGTGCACAAATCTCTATCTCCCCTTTCTCCCTTCTCCCTACAAATGCCTTGATTGCAGTATGCATGGTGAGAGTGCTCTATTATGTGCTTATGCCATGGTTATTATGTGTGTGTGTGTGTGAGTGTGTGTGGGGTGGATACATACATGTGACTGCATGCATGTGTGTGAGTGTGTGGGAGGAGGTGGGGGGAGGGCTTGGAAAAACCAAAACACTGATGAGGCTGAGCAATACATCTGTTTGAGGCTAGCCAGCCTGGCTTCAGAGGATTTCGTATTATTCTGTATGTAAATCTGAGACACTCCATTTAGTATGATATGTTACGTTTCGTATGGTATGTATTCATTTGTGGATGTCTGTCAACCGTTTCGTATGATATGTTACGAATTACAATTTGTATTATATGTTACGAATTTGCAAAATGTACAATGTGTTACAAGTTTGCAAAATGTGCAATATGTTACAAATTCGCTAAACATATGATATGTTATGAATTTTGGCTAGGTGGCTAATGTTAGTTAGGCTAGGGGTTAGGGTTAGGGGTTAAGGTTGGGTTAAGTTTAGGAGTTAGGTTAAAGGGTTAAGGATAGGGTTAGCTAAAAGGGTTAGGGGAATGGTTAGCTAACATGCTAAGTAGCTGCAAAGTAGCTAAAAAGTAGTAAGTAGTTGAAAAGTTGCAAATTAGCTAAAATTCTAAAGTTGTCCGTGAAGAGATTCAAACTCGCAACCTTTGGGTTGCTATAAGTTTGTGTTATACACCAACCCATCCACCCCAACCAACCACCCACCCTACTTTGTTTACCATCTGTCTTATGTAACCATACCAAATGTAACATATCATACTAATTTGAGTGTCCAGAATTTATGTTTACTATGTTACGTCTAGTCTATAAGACCAGGCTGGGCTGGCACTGGCTGAGAAGGACGGTGCAGATCAGTGAGATAGGAGGGGATGGGGACAGGTGGAGACAGACAAGGGCAGTGTCTGAATATACATATTGCATCCTAAATAGAAGGCAGTTTGAGTATGAAAAAAATAAAGTTTTATAGAATGTGAAATTTCAAAAATCGGATGTCATACTCATTTCAGCTTTTCATCCAGTAGAATTTGCTGTATATTATTGAGGAAGAGAATCCTATTTTCACACCAACGTGTGATCGAAAACAGCTGATGATAAGAATGAATGAATGAATGGCAGGGAACAAGCGCGATTGTGCATTCGATGACGCCTTCTCAGTTGATAATTGTTGCTTACTGCATACGTTTGTACTAAACAGTACTTTCTAATAGTGTGTATTACAATTAGTACACAGCAAGCATTTTAAAGGTTCAATGCAGCTGCTTTTATCTCAATATCAAATCAGTTCTGAGTGACAATTAAGTACCTTTGAATGTTTTTCAATTAAAATTGTAAAAAAAAAGAAATAGCTTCAAGAATTTTGCTAGGACTGTCTTGGAGTGGTGAGGGGAAAACAAACTGTTATCAGCAGAGAGGTTTGGAACTTTTTCTTAGTGGTCTATTACCTCATTTAGCACCTGGTGATGTCACCAGGCAGGCCTAAACTCCATCCCACCACAACAGACTGTACTTTCAGGCGGCTTTTTCAAACAGCTCTTACACAAAAAGGGCATTATCATCAATTTCACAATTTCACAGTATTATTCCAACCTCATAATCTGGAAATATATATAAAACACAGGAAAATAATATTTTTGACTGCACTCAGCATTTAAGTAAGTAGGAGGCAAGACAGATTTCGGACACTGCCAAGGTGTGGTGCTCAGAGGCTTAACATCTGTTGGGCTCCTGTCTCACTGCAATCACAGGAGACACTTTTAATACGCACCACTGCATCCTGTATCAAAAGGTTGGCTGGTTCTCATTAAAGTCCTGTAGATCACTTCATTACTCCTGTTTTGTTTACAAAGCTCTACTACACAAGCTTCCAACTTACCTAACTTCATTGATAAAGTATAAAAAAGTAAAATAAGGAATCCTGTTCACTCGAGGTTCCTCGGGTCTCCACCGAACTAAGCAAATCTGTTTTTAGTTTTAATGTACCTCATTGCTGGAACAACTAGAAAATACAGTGGCTTGCGAAAGTATTCACCCCCTTGGCATTTTTCCTATTTTGTTGCCTTACAACCTGGAATTAAAATAGATTTTTGGGGGATTTGTATCATTTGATTTACACAACATGCCTACTACTTTGAAGATGCAAAATGTTTTTTTATTGTGAAACAAACAAGAAATAAAACAAAAAAAACAGAAAACTTGTGTGTGCATAACTATTCACCCCCCAACGTCAATACTTTGTAGAGTCAACTTTTGCAGCAATTACAGCTACAAGTCTCTTGGGGTATGTCTCTATAAGCTTGGCACATGTAGACACTGGGATTTTTGCCCATTGTTCAAGGCAAAACTGCTTCAGCTCCTTCAGGTTGGATGGGTTCCGCTGGTGTACTAAGTCATACCACAGATTCTCAATTGGATTGAGGTCTGTGCTTTGACTAAGCCATTCCAAGACATTTAAATGTTCCCCTTAAACCACTCAAGTGTTGCTTTAGCAGTATGCTTAGGGTCATTGTCCTGCTGGAAGGTGAACCTCCGTCCCAGTCTCAAATCTCTGGAAGACTGAAATAGGTTTCCCTCAAAAATGTCCCTGTATTTAGCACCATCCATCATTCCTTCAATTATGACCAGTTTCCCAGTCCCTGCCAATGAAAAACATCCCCACAGCATGATGCTGGCACCACCATGGTTCACTGTGGGGATGATGTTCTCGGGGGGATGAGAGGTTTTGGGTTTGTGCCAGACATACATTTTCCTTGATGGCCTAAAAGCTCAATTTTAGTCTTATCTGACCAGAGTACCTTCTTCCATATGTTTGGGGAGTCTCCCACATGCCTTTTGGCGAACACCAAACGTGTTTGCTTATTTTTTTCTTTAATTAAGCAATGGCTTTTTTCTGGCCACTCTTCCATACAGCCCAGCTCTGTGGTGTACAGCTTAAAGTGGTCCTATGGACAGATACTCCAATCTCCGCTGTGGAGCTTTACAGCTCCTTCAGGGTTATATTTGGTCTCTTTGTTGCCTCTTTGATTAATGCCCTCCTTGCCTGGGTTTTGGTGGGCGGCCATCTCTTGGCAGGTTTGTTGTGGTGCCATATCTTTCCATTTTTTAATAATGGATTTAATGGTGCTCTGTAGGATGTTCAAAGTTTCTGATATTTTTTTATAACCCAACCCTGATCTGTACTTCTCCACAACTTTGTCCCTGACTTGTTTGGAAAGCTCCTTGGTCTTCATGGTGCCGCTTGCTTGGTGGTGCCCCTTGCTTAGTGGTGTTGCAGACTCTGGGACTCTATCAGAACAGGTGTATATATACTGAGACCATGTGGCACTTAGACCATGTGGCACCTGCACACAGGTGGGCTTTATTTAACTAATTATGTGACTTCTGGAGGTAATTGATTGCACCAGATCTTATTTAGGGGCTTCATCGCAAAGGGGGTGAATACTTTTCCGTTTTTTTTTTGTTTGTTTTTTGTTTTGTTCTTTTTTTTCATATCACTTCACAAATTTGAACTATTTTGTGTATGTCCATTACATGAAATCCAAATAAAAATATATTTAAATTACAGGTTGTAATGCAACAAAATAAGAAAAACGCCTAGGGGGATGAATACTTTTGCAAGGCACTGTACATTACAATTGGATGTTCTGGTGCCACTCCCTTCATACTGAGGAATGTAACTGCTTTTCTTTAATATTTGTGTTGCGCTGTATTTTTGTTTATTATTATCGGATTTTGATTAGCTTTAGTCTTGTGAATTGTATATGCAGGGTTCCCTTGTGAAAGAGACCATGGTCTCAATGGTGACTCCCTGTTTAAATAATAATATAAAAATAAATAATAATAATAATAAATAATAAAATCACTGCCTGAGATTTTGAACTTGAAGCCAAAATATATATTCCACTGATACCATGATTTACGGACTAGAATGGTTGTACAACATCATGGTTAATATACTCAAATAATAGTTTTTCATCTTGGCTTTCAAGATTGTTTAGTTTTCAGTCTTTATTCACTTTGAGTCAAAGATTTTGAACTTTAGCGTTTTAGAACTTTTACAACTTTGTTTAGAACACTCCCCCCAAGTTGACTAATGAAAGACTATAGCTGGTCTTAAACTGCTCATCTGGGAGGGTCTTTGTGCTTGTAGCTGCTCGTTATCCTAACCCCCTGCAGCTGGCCCAATCACAACTCATTAGGACCATTTCCCCATGACCTCCCCCAATCAGTGCCGCCTTTCCACCCCCAGGGAGAGAGGGAGCCATCCCCCTTTAACCTAGGCCTCTACCTACCATTTTCACCCTCCGCCTTATTAACCTTCCTCCCTTTCTGCACACATTTTCCCCCTCCATAATTTCCCCCTTTCATCTCCTTACCAACTTCTCTGTCTGTTTCTTACTTTTCCTTAAATTTTCCTTCATTCCTTCACTCAAACCTCACTCTACCCCTGCTTTTCCTTCCCCTCTCTCTCACTCTGCCTCCAGCTGTCCCTCTCTCCCCTCACACTACAGCTACAGCCGGGAGCCCTTTGAACTCAGGTAGCTGCCCGAAATTCCACAATGTGACCCCTGAAAGCATGGTCAAAGCAAACATTTAAACTTGTAGTTACTATAGCGACATTCTTCGCAGGAGTCCAACAGTGAGGTCAAAGTGAAGGGGGGTTGATTAGGGTTGGGGATGTGGTAGGGACTGGGGGGAATGGGAGGGGAGATGGATCGGAGAACCTATAGAGTTCTTTAGGACTCCAAAGGACTCGGTATTCCTGCTTTATAAGAGTTGAAGTCTGAGGTCACCTGAGGTCCCATGTCCCACTTTTCCAAGGTATCATTCTCTCCTCTCTCCCTGTAATGACAAGGCAGGAGGCCTGTAGGTGAGAACTTTATTTGTCCTACTTTTTACCATCCCTTCATCATAACTTAAGCATATGTGTCACGCTATATCTTTCAGCGGCTGTCTGCATTCAAGCGGATTCCCACAGTTATCTTAATTTGCTGTATAAGCCTACTGTACCATTTGTCCGAGAACAGCACTGAGGGCTTGTATAGTTGAATGAGGAAATGTGATGCTCAGAAAAGTTTTCACGTGGGACCTTGAAGAATGTTTACCTTATACAGTATCAACATGTATTTTTACAATGCATACAATAAGCTCAAACAAGAAAGAGAGATGTGGCGCTAGATAGTTTATACTGGAAAGTGATCGAAAGATGAAACAGACACAACCAGAGAATAGGAGTTTTAGTTCCATGGGATGGAAATGCTGTGGTAATCTGTTTATTTGATCTGGTAGTCTTCTGTAAAAGATAATAGGTGGGCTCTATCACTTGGCAGTCGGTCATTTCATGCACCCAAAGGGTCCTGGTGTGTGTGCGTGCATGTGTACGTGACAGTATGCCTTTGTACGTGCGTGCATGTGTGTGTTTGTTTGCATGTGGTGGGAGATTCCCAAGCAAGTGTTTATGGAACAGCTGGCTTTAGCTAAACCTCAGTTTCTAGTTTATTATTCCTGGTTTATGGAAGGTGACACGTTTATTTAGGCTTATTTGTATTTTTCCAGCAGTAAGATTTTTATCAGAGTGCCTGTGTTATTGCAGTTTTGTGGAGTTTACTTATCTTGGAGGTATATTTTGAAAAAATACTGTAGAGCAGAGTGAATGGAAAGCACTTCATTTGTTGCCTTTGTGAGCAATGTTTCACAGTACACAATCTAATTTCCCCTTAAATGTCTCATGTTGGGAGGATGACAATGAGTTAATGTGTATGTACATATTTGTTCAGCTGTAGCTTTTACAATTTACTACTGCAAAGGTTATTCCGCCTATTACTACTGATCCACTAAACTATTTACAACTGCCAAACTCATTATCTAACTAATTTGAGTTAGTGCCAGCTCCAGCAATAAAGATATTCAGACATGATCCCCACTGAGTGTAGCCATAGACTCTACTTTAAAATACCTCTAAGCTCCACTAGAGGGAGAAAGTGTTATCAAACTTGTCCCAGCTATTTGAATGAGTCATATCAGATGCACTACACATGTCCTACAAAGCATTGTTGTGGAGGATTGCACCTTTTTGGTCATTATCACATTTGATGTTTTGTAGTGAGTCAAAAGTGAATCACTGCATAGTTGTTGTGATAGTTGAGGCCATCTGGTAGAGTTTTCCTTATTAGCTCATTTAAACTCTGTGAAGAAAAGTGGTGTCTGCCAGTGCTGTGAGAGTGAATAAGGCACTAGTTTCTGCAGAAACAGTTTAGATGATAAATCTTCCGAAGAAGGAATGTGATTGTCACTATTCTGTTGAGGTCCTTGTCTGTTCAGCATCGTTGGACTCAGGAAGCTCCCTTTGACCTAGCCCCCCCCGTCTTCTCTCCTCTCCACCTCATTCTCTCACCTACAGTTACAAAGACAATCTCCATCCTCGTACTCCCAGTCTGTACAGTCCTTTTTGCTCTGCTACAGTCCACTTCCACAGCTCCTCCCCCTTCTGGCTGTCCATAGGCGAATCATACATGTCCCTTCCTGGCTGACCCCTGAGCCCTGCGGTTCATCTGGTGCAGCAGGAGCAGGAAGAGGGCAGAGATGATGAGGGCCACGCCTGCCATGAGGAAGCCTGTCCCATAGTCACTCATCTTGTCTATAAGGAATCCTGGGTGAATAAAAGATGGGACACAATTATTACCATTGTCATCTTCCGTAAACATTGGGATATAAGGAATTTGTTCCCCTCACTAAGTATTGCTTTCTATTGTATTGTCATCTTCCGTAAACATTGGGATATAAGGAATTTGTTCCCCTACCTAAGGATTGCTTTCTATTGTATTGTCATCTTCCGTAAACATCGGGATATAAGGAATTTGTTCCCCTCACTAAGGATTGCTTTCTATTGCCACACACTAAGCTGTTTAAGAACACCACAGGCCAACCCATATCTTGCTTTTCACCCTTCCTTTATGTTCGATTCGGCCTACACTGTTCATGTTCCGGGTCAGTTTGACCCATACAGTAAGTACATCAAGCTCATAAATGTATGATTTTAATCTCCTAAAATGTATTTTCTGGTAGCTGAGAATGTCCTTTTTCATATGCTTTTTTCCCTGAGTTGATAGACCAGCTGTTCAATTATTTTTGCTAAATGTTTGATTACTGTACCAAAGTCATAAATTAATCAAATTATGACATCTATGTAATTTCTTACTCATTTTTTTGCCAAACATCAGATCACTGTCCCTCGGCCTTTGAATATCACAGGGAAACATACTTACATCCTTATGATCATCATGGATAGATCTTTACTGCACATAAAACCGTTAGTCTCTAGCACAAAGGTCAAGGTCAAATTTACTTAAAATTGGATTCAGATCAGTGTTGCTGAGCATCTGAGCATCACAGGGAAATCAAACGTATATCTATGTGATCAGCATGGTTGCAACATTCCTGCTCAGAAAGCAGCTTGTTTCTAGTACACACTGCTCAAATGTTATATAGACCAAGGTGAAATTGTGGGTCAAATTCAAATCTGTGTTGCTCACCCTCTGAGCATCATAGAGAAATATACACATATATATATATATATATATATATATATATATATATATATATATATATATATATATATATTACGTGTTTTACAAGCTTGAGATACATACTTAGGAAAGTAAACTCAGCAATAAAAGACCCTGTCTTTCAAAGATAAAGGAGCAGGATCGATTTGGAGGTGGAGGGTCTTTCATGGTCTGGGGCGGTGTGTCACAGCATCATCGGACTGAGCTTGTTGTCATTGCAGGCAATCTCAGCGCTGTGTGTTACAGGGAAGATATCCTCCTCCCTCATGTGGTACCCTTCCTGCAGGCTCATCCTGACAGGACAATGCCACCAGCCATAGTGCTCGTTCTGTGCATGATTTCCTGCAAGATGGGAATGTTAGTGTTCTGCCATGGCCAGCAAAGAGCCCGTATCGCAATCCCATTGAGCACGTCTGGGACCCGTTGGATCGGAGGGTGAGGGCTAGGGCCATTCCCCACACCATATACTGACTGTTACTTTTGATTTTGCCCCCCCCCCCCCCTTTGTTCAGGGACACATTATTCCATTTCTGTTCATCACATATCTGTGGAACTTGTTCAGTATATGTCTCAGTTGTTGAATCTTGTTATGTTCATACAAATATTTACACATGTTAAGTTTGATGAAAATAAACGCAGTTGACAGTGAGAGGAAGTTAAAAAAAATTGCTGAGTTTAGAAGGGTCACTACTTCCAGCGCCGACAGAGATGGCAGCCTTGCTTCGCATTCCTAGGAAACTATGCAGTATTTTGTTTTTTTATGTGTTATTTCTTACATTGTTACCCCAGGAAATCTTATGTTTTATTACAAACAGTTAGGAGGAACTATTGGATATAAGAGCAACGTCAACTCACCAACATTACATCGGAAGGCTGCAGAGGGAGCGGTCTTCTGGTCAGGCCTCCTAGACGGGCACGTCGCGCACCGCTCCAGAGCATACTACTCGCCAATGTCCAGTCTCTTTACAACAAGGTAGACAAAATCCAAGCAAGGGTTGCCTTCCAGAGAGACATCCGAGACTGTAACATTCTTTGTTTAATGGAAACATGGCTCACTCGGGATACGTCATCAGAGTCGGTACAGCCACCTGGTTTCTTCACGCATCGCGCCGACAGAAACAAACATCTCTCCAGTAAGAAGAAGGGCGGGGGTGTATGCCTTATGATTAACGAGACGTGGTGTGATCATAACAACATACAGGAACTCAAGTCCTTTTGTTCACCTGCCATAGAATTCCTTTAGGACTTCCTTTTCAACTCTTACCACTGCTTTTAATCAGGGCAAGGTGACCGGAAACATGACCGAATACGAACAGTGTAGCTATTCCCTCCGCAAGGCAATCAAACAAGCTAAGCCTCAGTATAGAGACAATCACACTGCACACTGCCCTAACCCATCTGGACAAGAGGAATACCTATGTAAGAATGCTGTTCATCGACTACAGCTCAGCATTTAACACCATAGTACCCTCCAAACTCATCATTAAGCTCGACCCCGCTCTGTGCAACTGGGTCCTGGACTTCCTGACGGGCCGCCCCCAGGTGGTGAGGGTAGGAAACAACATCTCCACCCCGCTGATCCTCAACACAGGGGCCCCACAAGGGTGCTTGCTCAGCCCTCTCCTGTACTTCCTGTTCACCCATGACTGCGTGGCCATGCACGCCTCCAACTCAATCATCAAGTTTGCAGACGACACTACAGTGGTAGGCTTGATTACCAACAACGACGAGATGGCTTACATGGAGGAGGTGAGGGCCCTCGGAGTGTGGTGTCAGGAAAATAACCTCACACTCAATGTCAACAAAACAAAGGAGATGATTGTGGACTTCAGGAAACAGCAGAGGGAGCAGCCCCCTATCCACATAAATGGAACAGGAGTGGAGAAGGTGGAAAGCTTTAAGTTCCTAGGTGTACACATCACGGACAAACTGAAATGGTCCACCCACACAGACAGCGTGGTGTAGAAGGCACAGCAGCAACAACCACCCGAGCCACTGCCTGTTCACCTCGCTATCATCCAGAAGGCGAGGTCAGCACAGGTGCATCAAAGCAGTAACCGAGAGACTGAAAAACAGCTTCTATCTCAAGGCCATCAGACTGTTAAACAGCCATCACTAACTTTGAGTGGCTGCTGCCAACATACTGACTCATCTCTAGCCACTTTATTAATGAAAAATTGCTGTAATAATTGTATCACTAGCCACTTTAAACAATGCCACTTTATATAATGTTTACATACCCTACATTACTCATCTCATATGTATATACTGTACTGTATACCATCTACTGCATCTTGCCTATGCCGTTTGGCCATCGCTAATTCATATATCTGTATGTACATATTCTTATTCATTCCTTTGCACTTGTGTGTATAAGGTAGTTGTTGTGAAATTGTTAGATTACTTGTTAGATAATACTGCAGGGTCGGAACTAGAAGCACAAGCATTTCGCTACACTCACATTAACATCTGCTAACCATGTGTAGTTGACAAATCTATTTTGATTTGATTTGGTTTGATTTGGTGGAAAATTACTTAAAATATAATTGTAGTAATTTCAAACTCTGTTCCAGGTCAAATTTCCCCGGGAACATAAGGGAAGGGATAATCAACATAAAACTTGATTTAGCTACATTTTCTTTATCCTAATAGCCTTGTAAATGAACTTGAAACAGAATTTGGTGATCTGATATTTTGATACTGTGCTATTCCAAAGAGCTTTAATTGTGTTGATAATGATCCCTGGGCTGTAGTCTCTCTGCTAAGCCCCCCTCTCTCTCTCAGCAGTAGTGTTTAATCAGAGGAAGGAGTAATGGAGAAATAGAGAGAGAAAGGACTTCCGGCAACTGGGTGGAACTCAACTCTGGCTGAGAAACAATATGGTTCCCTCTTACAAACTGGATCAGGCCTACATTCTTTTACAAAGCAATTACACGGATCGTTATGATACAGTGAAAACTACATTCCTTCCTCCTGAAATCCAGCCTCTCCAACTTCAACAACTCACGTCTCTTCTCTATTACTGACAGGAAAATGATAAACTCAGTTAATTGTCTCCTGGTATAGCTATAGCCACAATTAAAGTCATGTTTTTTCTTTGGTGACCGGGCCAGAGCTTGACATAAGAGATTTTTCCACCTGATGTAGTGTTGAAGGTGCTCTGAGGCAAAACACTTTCTGGCATGCCCCGAGCTGTGTGGTGCTAAGCCAAGCCCTGATTTGGCAGCCTATATTTACTGTTATTGTTTAGACCAGAGGGGTAAAATATTACCACCTCAGTAATCAGCCCCAAATGCTATGGTTATCAGAGCTTTTCTGAAGGCAGTGGGGCACGTCTATTATACTGTTGGTATTCTTCCACTATGTTGTATTGTGTGTTTTTGGTCTGTGCTCCAACAGAGTTAACATTTAAGAGTACCTTTGCTATTTATATTTTTACCCAATGCTGTGCATGCAGTTGTTCACAAGGTCTATGAAGAATCATGGTCTGTGAAACATTATTTTACATTCAGACAAAGAGCTGGAGTGGAGTGTGTGTGCTAGAAGAGGAAGTCAATGGAGAGGAAACCCATCCCAGAGAAATACATTTATTATGGGGTCAATAGCCCATGAAATTAACTGTAATGCACAATGATATATATTTGTGCACCGTCTCTGAATATAGGATCTCTGTATATGAATGTTAGTAAAAGCCATCATCTACTGGAGAATGACCATTCGAAGAAAGAGCTCAAATCCCTCAATGGTTAGCTACATGAAGTGATGTTCAATTAAAACCAGAACATGGTTACAGTAATCACACGGTTCATAACTCAAGGTTACATTTTCTATAAGCAAATGCCTTTTGGAATTGCACAACCAGAGACAAGGTCATAGAGAATACCCTTGAGCTAATGACAGATAAGCTTACCTGCGATGGGCGGCCCCAGGAGGCCACCGCTGCTGCGGATGAGCATGAAGAAGCCGAGGGCACTCCCCAGCCGCTGCACGCCTACCACCTCAGCCAGCACGGTGATGTGGATGGAGACGGTGGCCCCGTACACCAGGCCATAGGCTGAACTGAAGGCAGCCAGCTCAAGGAAGGAGGAGGCGAGGGGACACAGCAGCAGGACTATACCCAGCAAGATCACAGTGGCAGTCAGCTGCTGCACCATCTCCACTAGATGCAGGTTGGCCACCCAACCGAAGAACACCCGGCCCGTCAGGTCCAGAACTGCTGAGATGGACATGAGGGCAGTAGCCTGGTACTCCTCCACTCCCTGGCTCCGGGCATAGGGCACAAGGAAGAGGGCCGGGGCAAAAAAGCCCAAAGCAGCAAACACCCCGAACATGGAGTAGACCATGAAGCGGGGGTTGGTGATGAGTGTGTAGTCCACGTAGCGCAGGACTTTGCTCCATAGCTCAGCCTTTCTGGCCTTCTGGGCTTGGGCCTTACCTGTCACCTCCACTGTCCCTTCAGAGCTAGATTTAGTCTGGGGCAAGGCATCCAACGTCAAGTCTCCTTCCTCCTCTCTGACCTCCTTGGGAAGCAGCTTAGTGGGGGTGTTCAGGGGGCGCAGTAACATCCCACAAACACACAGGTTGAGCTGCAGGCCCCCCAGCACTAGCATGGCCCCCCTCCAGGAGTAGTGGTCCACCAGCAGCTGGAACAGGGGAGTAAACAGGAAGGTGATGATGCACTCTCCAGCGCTGGCCAAGGCGTTGGCCATGGGCCTCCTCTTCTCAAAATACCAGCCCACCATGGTCACTGTGGGGGTCCAGGTCAGGGCATAACCAAAACCTACAGGGTAAGTAAAGACCATAGCACTGTATGTGGGACTGGATAAATAATTAATTTAAGGAAAGATTGGGATTGGGGGGTTGAACTTATTAGAAACATAGTTTAATTGCAGTCAATTCTCATAAATCATGAACAGAATGCATCAATGACTCGTATTTCCTACAACTTTCTGAAGAAGTAACGTCTGTTTCAATGCGCCTGTGTGATGTTGTGTAGCCAGTTAGCTTAGCATGCCTAAACAGTCATTTCTAAAAAGGCTTTCCCCAAAAACCTTCTCAATGAAATGTTGACTAGGCCTACCTGGCAGAATGATATCGTGATGATTTGTATCATCGGGTGGGCATTTGTTTTGCAAACTCTTCCCATCACATGAAACACCGCTACAAGAACCGCTACAGACATCTAGCGCTAGCCAAACTCAATGGTCTCTAGCTGGTGCACAGTTGAATTAAAGGTCATCTACACCTTCACCCCCCCAAAAAATCTGATTTTCCCCAGACCTCAAAAGTGGTCTCCTGATTTAGTGTAAACATTTTTGTGAACTTATAACATCAAATGTGGTTATTTTTCTATTTTAAAAAAGTGTGTTGTTGAGAGTGAAAAATAGACAAAAATTGGGAAAAATCCCAAACCTGGAAAAAAAAATCTGAGAAAATGGAATTTGGCAAAAAATATTATAAATAATGTTAATTATCATGCTCTATGTATTCCTGTCTGGGGAGACTGAGATTAACATTACATGTCATGATAAACCTTAAGCGCAGACCAAGGAGCCCAACTCCCCCTGCCCTAGGACACTATTTTCTCTATCTATTGTGGTTTAGAAAGTAAGGAGTATTGAGATGAATTAAATGCGTATTATCTACTTGTTATTCACAACAACAATAAAAAACTAAAAAAAGTGAAAAAAAGTTTTATCACTTTTTGGGTCCTAACTAATTTTCATACCTGATCTATGTGTGTTTGTATCTATACTGTCAGACCACTTACCGGTTAGGAGCCCAACAGTGATGTAAAGTTGAACCAGGTTCTGGGCGTAAGCCCCGGCCACCATCCCCACACAGCTCAGTAGACCTCCTATCATCACCACGGCCCGGTGGCTGTAGCGAGCACTCAGAGCAGACGCCATGGGGGCTAAACAGGGAAACACAGGAGAGACAGTCAGACTAACCATCAAAACTTTGTGAAAGACAAATGCAGCCAAGAGTTCTAAACTGATGTGAAGTTTACAGTGCTGATGACATTTCCATATTCTATTGTAATCCTGCTAATCTGCACTCTCATCTGATTGCAACTAGTTTGATTCATTTATCTGTTTCTCATCAACACATCTTGGTGCTCTTCATGTACACTCCATTTCTTTTATAGATGTATTTTCTCGTGGTTTTTACTCTTTGACTGAGGTGGCATCAATTACACACTCCGAAAGCTCAGGTCAGAAATGAGAGTGGTGAGCTTCAGCAAAACATAACTGTGCTTCTAGGGTGGGGGTCTGGCGACTAGGCGATTTATTTTTGCTTTTTCTTAAGATTTCATGCACAAGATTACTTTTTAATATATCACTTAACAACACTACAGCTAGCAAGATGGAATGTTAATGGGATGAATGGCCAAAATAAACGAGTGACCTGCTTAGATTACTTTTGTAGACATAACATTTATGTTATATTTATTCAAGAGTCCCACCTAAAATAATCTGATGCCCAAAGATTTGCAAACAGGCATTATGTTGCAGTGTCATCCTCTGTAGAGCCCAACACTCGTGGCTCTCTTGTTGTCATGAGACGCAGCTTAACATGGACTGTTCTGGGAAAATATGGTAGCGCTGACGGTAGGATATCATATATCATATAACAAAACTGCAACCTCAGGTAGGAAAATGGCTTTCATATCAGTATATGCTCTAACCCAGTATGAGCCTACTATTTTTTTATCTAACCGTGTTGGTGGCAAATATTACAGATTTTTCTCTGATCATACGTGTGGATATGAATGCCATTTTATTAACTTTGGCCACCAATCTCAAATGGCTTTCACACCCGTGTCGGTGGCATTTAGCAACCTGGTCAGGGATTTTAATCTTACTGACATATTCCTACGTCTAGACAATTTTGTTTTTACTCTGCTAGACATAAATCCTACTCCAGAACTGCATACTCAGATATTCATAATGCATCGATATGCCCATGTCCACTTTCTGATCATAGCTTAGTCAGAGCATCGGCATTTCAATGTAACGTTAATAAAGAACAAACCATTTTGTACTCTATTTGAAAACAAACTAGTTTAACTAACACAGATTGTTGGGTCTGTTGAAGATGTCCTTATCCAGCTCAGCATTCAACACCATAGTGCCTCCCAAGCTCATTACTAAGCTAAGGACCCTGGGACTGAACACATCCCTCTGCAACTGGATCCTGGACTTCCTGACAGGACAACCCCAGGTGGTGAGGGTAGGCAACAACTTATCCGCCACGCTGACTCTCAATACGGGGGCCTCTTAAGGGTGCATTCTTAATCCCCTCCTGTACTGCCTGTTACCCCACAACTGTGTGGCCAAGCACAACTCCAACACCATCATTAAGTTTGCCCGACGACACAACGGTGGTAGGCCTGATCACCGACGATGATGAGACAGCCTATAGGAGGGAGGTCAGAGACCTGGCAGTGTGGTGCCAGGACAACAACCTCTCCCTCAACGTCAGCAAAACAAAGGAGTTGATTGTGGGCACAGGAAACGGAGGGCTGAGCATGCCCCCATTTACATCGACAGGGCTGCAATGGAGCGGGTTGAGAGCTTCAAGTTCTTTGGTGTCCACATCACTAAGGATCTATCGTGGTCCAAACACACCAACACAGTTGTGAAGAGGGCATGACAACGCCTCTTCCCACCCAGGATGCGGAAAATATTTGGCATGGGCCCTCAGATCCTCAAAAAGTTCTACAGCTGCACCATTGAGAGCATCTTGACTGGCTGCATCACCACATGGTATGGCAACGGCTATCCTACCTCAAGGTGCTATAGAGGGTAATGCGGATGGCCCAGTACATCACGGGGTTCAAGCTCCCTGCCATTCAGGACTTTTACACCATGCAGTGTCAGAGGAAGTCCCTAAAAATTGACAACGACTCCAGCCACCCAAGTCATAGACTGTTCTCTCTGTTACTGCTTGGCAAACTGTACCGATACACCAAGTCTGGAATCAAACAGGACCCTGAACATACATAAGACTGCTAAATAGTTAATTAAATAGTTAATCAAATAGATACCCTGACTATCTGCACTGACGCTTTTTGCAATAACTTTTTGGACTCGTTATATATGCTGCTAGTAATGTTAATTATCTGTCACTTTATTCCTAGTTATATATACACTACCGGTCAAAGGTTTTAGAACACCTACTCATTCAAGGGTTTTTCTTTATTTTTACTATTTTCTACATTGGGATTTTTAACCAAAAAGGAGAGTGATGGATGACTGGCATCCACAATCCCCCAACCTCAACCAAATTGAGATGGTTTGGGATGAGTCGGACCACAGAGTGAAGGAAAAGCAGCCAACAAGTGCTCAGCATATGTGTGAACTCCTTCAAGACTGTTGGAAAAACATTCCAGGTGAAGCTGGTTGAGAGAATGCCAAGAGTGTGCAAAGCTGTCATCAAGGCAATGGGTGGCTATTTGAAGAATCTCAAATATAAAATATATTTTGATTTGTTTAACACTTCTTTGATTACTACATGATTCCATATGTGTTATTTCAAAGTTGTGATGTCTACACTATTATTATACAATGTAAAAAACAGTAAAAATAAAGAAAAACCCTTGAATGAGTAGGTGTGTCCAAACTTTTGATTGGTACTGTAGGTGTCCCTACATCACCCTGGCAAAAGCTGTTCAGCTGCTTACAACCCTATACTGACACCTGGTGGCTAATATCTCAGAAGACTGACATTAAAATTTGATTTATTTATTTATTTCACCTTTATATAACCAGGTAGGCCAGTTGAGAACAAGTTCTCATTTACAACTGCGACCTGGCCAAGATAAAGCAAAGCAGTGCGACAAAAACAACACAGTTACAAATGGGATAAACAAACATACAGTCAATAACACAATAGAAAAATCTGTATACAGTGTGTGCAAATGAAGGAAGGAGGTAAGGCAATAAATAGGCCAATTGTGGGAAAGTAATTACAATTTAGCAATTAAACACTGAAGGGATATATGTGCAGATGAGGATGTGCAAGTAGAAATACTGGTGTGCAAAAGAGCAGAAAAACAAAAACAAATATGGGGATGAGGTAGGTAGTTGGTTGGATGAGCTATTTACAGATGGGCTGTGTACAGTTGCAGCGATCGGTAAGCTGCTCTGACAGCTGACGCTTAAAGTTAATGAGGGAGATGTAAGTCTCCAACTTCAGTGATTTTTGCAATTCGTTCCAGTCATTGGCAGCAGAGAACTGGAAGGAAAAGCGGCCAAAGGACGTGTTGACCAGTGAAATATACCTGCTGGAGCGCGTGCTACGGGTGGGTGTTGCTTTGGTGACCAGTGAGCTGAGATAAGGCGTAGCTTTACCTAGCAAAGACTTATAGATGACCTGGACCCAGTGGGTTTGGCAATGAATATGTAGCAAGGACCAGCCAACAAGAGCATACAGGTTGCAGTGGTGGGTAGTATATGGGGCTTTGGTGACAAAACAGATGGCATTGTGATAGACTGCATCCACTTTGCTGAGTAGAGTGTTGGAGGCTATTTTGTAAATGACATCGCTGAAGTCAAGGATCGGTAGGATAGTCAGTTTTACAAGGGTATGTTTGGCAGCATGAGTGAAGGAGGCTTTGTTGCAAAATAGGAAGCCGATTCGAGATTTAACTTTGGATTGGAGATGCTTAATGTGAGTCTGGAAGGAGAGTTTACAGTCTAGCCAGACACCTAGGTATTTATAGTTGTCCACATATTCTAAGTCAGAACTGTCCAGAGTAGTGATGCTAGTCGGGTGGGCGGGTGCTGGCAGCGATCAGTTGAAGAGCATGCATTTCGTTTTACTAGCATTTAAGAGCAGTTGGATGCCACAGAAGGAGAGTTGTAATGGCGTTGAAGCTCGTTTGGAGGTTTGTTAACACAGTGTCCAAAGAAGAGCCAGATGTATACAGAATCGTGTCGTCTGCGTAGAGGTGGGTCAAAGAATCACCCGCAGCAAGAGCGACATCGATATATACAGAGAAAAGAGTCAGCCCGAGAATTGAACCCTGTGGCACCCCCGTAGAGACTGCCAGAGGTCCGGACAACAGGCCCTCCGATATGACACACTGAACTCTATCTGAGAAGTAGTTAGTGAACCAGGAGAGGCAGTCATTAGAAAAACCAAGGCTTTTGAGTCTGCTGATAAGAATACGATGATTGACAGAGTCGAAAACCCTGGCCAGGTCGATGAAGACGGCTGCACAGTACTGTCTTTTATCGATGGCGGTTATGATATCATAAACATAAACTGACATAAACATGTAGTAGAAATGAGTATAGTAGTAATAGTCAAAGAAATGTCCAGAAGTGTTGGAGCCTATATTTTGATCCATGTTTGCCTTGAATAATACTAGTTTAACTCACTCAGATTTCACTTTAAAGACAGTCCGATTTCATTAGACAAGTCAAGGACAATTCAAGGAAAATCATGTTTTAATTGCCTTCGAATAAGGTTCTCACCTCCACAGTGTATGGTTGCCACAGTGATGGATGTAATCCACGAGGTTCCTGTTGCTGTGGCCTCAAAGTAGCTGTGGATCTCCATGTAGAACACTCCGAAGGCCTTGATCACTCCAAAGGTCAGCCCAAACACCAGGAAGCAGGCCAGCAGGATGAACCATCCGTAGCCTCCATCAGGGGGGCCCACCGTAAGCTGCTGTCGCTCCCGCACAGTCCCACTCTTCACTGGGGAGTCCATCTCCAACCTTAGGCTGACAGGCTCTTCTCAAGCATCTATGGTAAGATACAGTAATAGATAAGTTAATATGAATTTGTTCTTATATCTGCCCATACCGTTTAAACAGGTGTTGTTGTGACTCCATTTTTTAAATCGTTTTTTTAAATTTAACCTTTATTTAACCAGGTAGGTCAGTTGAGAACAAGTTCTCATTTACAACTGCGACCTGGCCAAGATAAAGTAAAGCAGTGCGACACAACACAGGGTTACAAATGGGATAAACAAAAGTTCAGTCAATAACACAATAGAAAGGTCTATATACAGTGTGTGCAAATGTAGTAAGATTAGGTAAGTAAGGCAATAAATAGACCATAATGGCGAATAAGATATAAGGCTCCAACTTCAGTGATTTTTGCAATTCGTTCCAGTCATTGGCAACAGAGAACTGGAAGGAAACGCGGCCAAAGAGGAGTTGGCTTTGGGGATGACCAATGAAATATACCTGCTGGAGCGCGTGCTGCGGGTGGGTGTTGCTATGGTGACCAGTGAGCTGAGATAAGGCGGGCTTTACCTAGCATAGACTTATAGATGACCTGGAGCCAGTGGGTTTGGCAATGAATATGAAGTGAGGGCCAGCCAACGATAGCATACAGGTCGCAGTGGTGGGTAGTATATGGGGCTTTGGTAACAAAATGGATGGCACTGTGATAGACTGCATCCAATTTGCTGAGTAGAGTGTTGGAGGCTATTTTGTAAATGACATCGCCGAAGTCAAGGATCGGTAGGATAGTCAGTTTTACGAGGGTATGTTTGGCAGCATGAGTGAAGGAGGCTTTGTTGGGAAATAGGAAGCCGATTCGAGATTTAATTTTGGATTGGAGATGATTAATGTGAGTCTGGAAAGAGAGTTTACAGTGTAACCAGACACCTAGGTATTTGTAGTTGTCCAGTAGCGAGAGCGACATCATTGATGTATACAGATAAAAGAGTCGGCCCGAGATTCGAACCCTGTGGCACCCCCATAGATTTGACACACTGAACTCTATCTGAGAAGAAGTTTGTGAACCAGGCGAGGCAATCATTTGAGAAACCAAGGCTGTTGAGTCTGCCGATAAGAATGCGGTGATTGACAGAGTCGAAAGCCTGGCCAGGCTAATGAAGACGGCTGCACAGTATTGTCTTTTATTGATGGAGGTTATGATATCGTTTAGGACCTTCAGCGTGGCTGAGGTGCACCCATGACCAGCTCGGAAACCAGATTGCATAGCGGAGATGTAACGCTCGTCCTCCTCCTCGTCTGAGGATGAGCAAGGATCGGACCAATATGCAGCATGGGTTGAATACATAATGATTTATTTTGAAGATGAAAACGAAGAACACTTGACAAAATACAAAATAACAAAACGACGTGAACAGACCTGTACTTGAGAACATAAACCAAGAACGCACGAACAGGAACGTGCACACGAACGAACGAACGAAAACAGTCCCGTGTGGCACAAACACTGACACAGGAACAATCCCCCACAAACAAACAGTGAGAACAGCCTACCTAAATATGGTTCTCAATCAGAGGAAATGTAAAACACCTGCCCCTGATTAAGAACCATATCAGGCTAATACAACGAACCCAACATAGAAACACATAACATAGAATGCCCACCCCAACTCACGCCCTGACCATACTAAACAAATACAAAACAAGGGAAAACAGGTCAGGAAAATGACAGGAGAAGGTACGGTGGTCTCAGACAGTGATCTCAGTGCTATTACACAGGTAACTTGACCTTAGTTTCATCACTTATTGCCTCACAATAGCAAGACTTGAATTAATCATTATCACACCTTTTGTGGAATTATCAGTCTTGTTGTTAAAGCTCCCTCACAGTCATACTGATTCCCACGTAAAATAGCCTTTGAGTGACCAAAACATCACCCATAATATTTTTATGTACTTTTTCTCTCATGTCAAACTATCAGGAAGTCTGAAAAGAGTGGGAGGGGAGCTAATAGTCTGAATGGGCGGGGAGCTCAACTTTTACTCACAGTTCTTTGAATTGCCTACGTCAAGCAATGTGTGCTCGATGCTGCAGTAAGATCGCCTCAAGCTAATTTGCTGATACACAAAGAACTCAAACAAATTGAAATTGCAACATCCAGTCCTGTCATACATCACATCATGGTTTCACTGTTCACGACCTTTAAGTAATCTACACCAGAGTACAACAGATGTGTGAAGTGCATCCTTCAACACAGCATTATTATTGCCATCTGAAATAGTTGCCAGCTTCGCTGAACTCCAGAGATATTGCCAGAACTTTAAATAGCGGAAATATTACAATGCAATTTCTATTAATTGTTGCAACAGGTGTTATGAGATAACATCTGAAAAAGTCACTGACCTGCCATTACCAGAGGTACATTATAAGAGCTACTGTATGGATGGTTTAGCTGCCATAGTGGTCTGATGAGTGGTTGGCTCAGTCAGTCCTGATCTGTAGGTAGAAAGATCACACTGACACTCACCAGCACAGACACCACATTAACTCTCCGCCAGGATACAAAGGTTAAAGATGGGGCAGAGAGAGGGGGGGGGGGGGGGTTGCAATACCTCACTCTACAAGGAGTTGGACTAATATAGTTCATGAACATAGTTGAGCATGCAAAGATCATCTGCAGAGGACTTCCTATAAAGTAGGGGAAACTTTCCATTATAAAAGGAATAAGGGGTTTATAAGGCCAGTGTGACCATTACTTTTTAACCAGCCTCTCACTCTGCTGCCTAACGCTAGTACAAAATGAGTCTAATGCTGGTCATTATTTACATGTACATGTATATCAGTATGGGCAAATTATATTGTCATCCTCAGGTTCATACAAACTTGGCAGAGATACATGTTATGATCACAGGTTCATGGTTGCTAGCTAGGCCACATGTAGACTGCCACAGTACCGAAAGTGCAATGCAATATGTCAGTATACTGTCTCAAGGACGTTGATCGGTCTCATTTTGCATTCCTGTTCAGTTATTTTGTTGTATTTTTATGGGTACAGTGTTTTCCTGTGTTTCATAACTTTCGCATACTACTCTGTTATTCAACCCATTGATTCCAAAGGTGTTGTATCACAGGTTGATGATTACAAAAGCAGGGCCTCTTTCACAAGCACTGGTCATGTCCCTACGCACGGTAACTGTAACCTCATGTAACTCAGCCAAACAAGAGGACTCTCATAACCAGGCCAGACATATTCAACCCATTCCTAGCATATCTTTGTGTAAGGACACTCGCATGCATAAGTCTGTGCCTTCAGATTTTTCTACTCTGTTATCCTGTTTGCGCCAGAGGGAAAGAGGTCCTCTCTCCTCTGATAATATGGTGTTCTGTAGGCTAAATGAGCAATAGAGACTGAGTTACTGGTAGAGACCAGCTATATTTAATCACAGATTAGACCCTAGCGGTTTACCTAAACCTCAGAGGGGGACTGTGACGTGGTGTGCTGGGAAGGAAGGCCCAATCTGTCCCCAAGAAAACATACAGCTTTGAACTGGATGAGAAAGTTAGTATTTTCAGTATTGATTTATGAAGCTTTTGCTGAATACTTTGTTTTTGTCGAACTTTGCTATGTTCCACTGTCTCACATCTTTTACTTATTAACCTACTGAGCCAGACTAGTGCTAAAATAGCATCATTTCTCACTCCAAGGGATTCTGGTAACAAAATATTTTATGTGGTGTTATAATTCGCTATGAGGGATTTCGATAGTCTCCTCTAAATTCTTGCAAAAGTCATTCTGGAATCTCCTGTTTGGGGTTTAAAGCTTAGAATGAAAAATTAAATACATCTGCTGCATCCCCAGTTGGATAGTAATTTCAAAAGGAACAGATCTCCCTGCCTGTATTATGGCAACATATCTTACAGTGGGGCAAAAAAGTATTTAGTCAGCCACCAATTGTGCAAGTTCTCCAACTTAAAAAGATGAGAGAGACCTGTAATTTTCATCATATGTACACTTCAACTATGACAGACAAAATGAGAAAAAGAAATTCCAGAAAATCACATTGTAGGATTTTTTATGAATTTATTTGCAAATTATGGTGGAAAATAAGTATTTGGTCAATAACAAAAGTTTATCTAAATACTTTGTTATATACCCTTTGTTGGCAATGACAGAGGTCAAACGTTTTCTGTAAGTCTTCACAAGGTTTTCACACACTGTTGCTGGTATTTTGGCCCATTCCTCAATGCAGATCTCCTCTAGAGCAGTGATGTTTTGGGGCTGTTGCTGGGCAACACGGGCTTTCAACTCCCTCCAAGGATTTTCTATGGGGTTGAGATCTGGAGACTGGCTAGGCCACTCCAGGACCTTGAAATGCTTCTGACGAAGCCACTCCTTCGTTGCTCTGGCGGTGTGTTTGGGATCATTGTCATGCTGAAAGACCCAGCCACGTTTCATCTTCAATGCCCTTGCTGATGGAAGGAGGTTTTCACTCAAAATCTCACGATACATGGCCCCATTCGTTCTGTCCTTTACACGGATCAGTCGTCCTGGTCCCTTTGCAGAAAAACAGCCCCAAAGCATGATGTTTCCACCCCCATGCTTCACAGTAGGTATGGTGTTCTTTGGATGCAACTCAGCATTCTTTGTCCTCCAAACACGACGAGTTGAGTTTTTACCAAAAAGTTATATTTTGGTTTCATCGGACCATATGACATTCTCACAATCTTCTTCTGGATCATCCACATGCTCTTTAGTAAACTTCAGACGGGCCTGGACATGTACTGGCTTAAGCAGGGGGACACCTCTGGCACTGCAGGATTTGAGTCCCTGGCGGCGTAGTGTGTTACTGATGGTAGGCTTTGTTACTTTGGTCCCAGCTCTCTGCAGGTCATTCACTAGGTCCCCCTGTGTGGTTCTGGGATTTTTGCTCACCGTTCTTGTGATCATTTTGACCCCACAGGGTGAGATCTTGCGTGGAGCCCCAGATCGAGGGAGATCAGTGGTCTTGTATGTCTTCCATTCCTAATAATTGCTCCCACAGTTGATTTCTTCAAACCAAGCTGCTTACCTATTGCAGATTCAGTCTTCCCAGCCTGGTGCAGGTCTACAATTTTGTTTCTGGTGTCCTTTGACATCTCTTTGGTCTTGGCCATAGTGGAGCTTTGAGTGTGACTGTTTGAGGTTGTGGACGGGTGTCTTTTATACTGATAACAAGTTCAAACAGGTGCCATTAATACAGGTAACGAGTGGAGGACAGAGGAGCCTCTAAAAAGAAGAAGTTACAGGTCTGTGAGAGCCAGAAATCTTGCTTGTTTGTAGGTGACCAAATACTTATTTTCCACCATAATTTGCAAATTAATTAATTAAAAATCCTACAATGTGATTTTCTGGATTTTTTTTTCTCATTTTGTCTGTCATAGTTGAAGTGTACCTATGATGAAAATTACAGGCCTCTCTCATCTTTTTAAGTGGGAGAACTTGTACAATTGGTGGCTGACTAAATACTTTTTTGCCCCACTGTATATTACAGAGTATTACACAAGATTTCTCATAAGCGAAAATCTGTGTGGCTTCATAGTAATAGCTTTCGCAGAAAAGCTTGTTTTGTCATGGTGATGGGACAGTAAATAATACATTTCAACTGCTGGTCAGTATGCTAAAAGGTTGATAGTGGTGAGACATGATTGAATTATACATATATGGTGGGGATACATCTGCAGAATAATACAGTAGATTGATAGTGGGCATATACAGGACGACCCCTGAATAATGGATCCATGTTGGTGAAACCCAGGACCTCCTGGTGAATATGGAGGAGGAGAGGCAATATACTGTACTACAGGACCTGTGGTGGTGTCCGGTTGTCTGTATGTGTGCTGCTGGATAGCTCTGTCTTATTCCCCTACAGTGTTCATTATTGTGAACTGATGGTTGTTTTCTGTATCCAGATGTTGCTGGTGTCCTGTTCTCATGGGATCAAATGTAATGCATGTTATAGCACTGAGTGGTACAGCAAGATCACACGTAGTCATATGTTGTTTTTGTTTAGGATAATATCAGCAGCCTTCTAAGAACTTTGTCTTGAATCAGCAGTGCAAACATGTCTGTTATTACATTATTCCTACATATCTGTTTGGGTTTGCTTAGTCAGCTCTACTCACTAAGAACCCTATTCAATCATGAATCTACACATTCATTTCTACACTCTTAGGAAAAAGGTGCTATCTAGTACCTAAAAGACTTCTTCAGCTGTCCACATAGGAGAACCCTTTAAAGAACCCTTTTAAGTTTTGGTTCCAGGTACAACTCCTTTGTTCCATGTAGAACAGAGGAGGCTGGTGGGAGGAGCTACAGGAGGACAGGCTCATTGTAATAGCTGTCCAACCTCCATCAATGTCTAACCTCCAGCCAATCAACGAGGAAACCTTGAACATGGGCTAATAAAAGAAGGTAACGATAACAGAACAATGAGGTGTTAATAACTCATGGGTTATTCCACAATCCACAATCCTTGATTAGCTCTCAAATTGGATTCAGTCCAGTGTTTACATTGGAAAATCAGGCTAAATGTGTAATTAAAAATCTTATCTGATAATTACCTTTCATTATTGGAACATACAGATTTGGACAGCAGGGTGTTTCTTCCCACCCCATCAGTTACAGTGGGCAGTCAATGTGTTTGTGATGACCGTGTTCTTGAGCTTACAGTCTGATCTGCCCATCCATCTGAGCCCCACCTCTTTCACTTCCTCCCCCAGAATGTTTAAGTCAATGCCTTGATCAATCAGGAAGGTCCCACGGCATGCCGATGCCTGTTTAATAATCAGAGCACACAGAGCAGCCTGATACTTCTGCTCTGCTTCGTCTAACCCATAGTGTGTTCACAGATCAGATTTGTTTTTTAGCAGAGTGTGAATTATTCCACCCAGCCAGCGAAGACAAGACTTGCAGCGCTCGGGGCTGCTGACAGCGCCAGCCACAGCCCTGTCAGAAATACTGCTGACTCAGGCATCTTCAGGGAAGACTTGGATTGAGGCTCTGGAAATGGATTTGACCTTTGAAGCAGTTAACCATTAATCCATGGCAAAACTTTGAACGTGCCCTCCGAGGGGAGGGGTGGACAGGGAGAGCAGCCACGCGTCACAACCATGACCTGTAACTATTGTAAAGTGAAATTGTAAAACTAATGCCTCTGTCTGTCCTGTCATAACCTCTTTTATCCGCTCCGGATGAGAATGAGTTGGATATTCTGGGGCATTCTCGTCTGGCAGCCCTTCAACTCCTGTGGCATTATACCAAAAAGCACAGTTTTCTCTCGGTTTATAGAGGTGGTTCTACTGTTAGATGCTGTGTAGGAAAACCAGAAGTACAGCCAAATTTTTATAACCTGTCAGGGTCATGTAACGTTCGTCTGTACCTGATCGAAGAGTTTTCCCTATTATCATGCTGGACCAGACAGATGCTGTTGGACTGGTAATACTCCAACAGACAATGTTTTACAATGCAAGATTATAGAAATACAAATATACAGTGCATTCGGAAAATATTCACACCTGTTAGATGCATTCAGGACAAAGAGTTCAATCTTAGTTTCATCAGACCAGATAAACTTGTTTCTCATGGTCTGAGTCCTTTAGGTGCCTTTTGGCAAACTCCAAGTGGGCTGTCATGTGCCTTTTACTGAGGAGTGGCGTCCGTTTGGCCCCTGCCATAAAGGCCTGATTGGTGGAGTGCTGCAAAGATGGTCGTCCTTCTGGAAGGTTCTTCCGTCTCCACAGAGGAACTTTAGAGCTCTGTCAGAGTGACCATCAGGTTCTTGGTCACCTCCCTGACCAAGGCCCTTCTCCCCGGGTGGCAGCTCTTGGAAGCGTCTTGGTGGTTCCAAACTTCTTTCATTTAAGAATGATGGAGGCCACTGTTCTGGGGAACTTCAATGCTGGGGAAATGTTTTGGTACCCTTGCCCAGATCTGTGCCTCGACACAAACCTGTCTCTAAGCTCTACAGACAATTCCTTCGACCTCATGGTTTATTTTTTTCTTACACTGTCAACTGTGGGACCTTTTATAGACAGGTGTGTGCCTTTCCAAATCATGTCCAATCAATTGAATTTACCACAGGTGGACTCCAATCAAGTTGTAGAAACATCTCATGGATGATCAATGGAAACAGGATGCACCTGAGCTCAATTTCGAGTCTCATAGCAAAGGGTCTGAAAACTTACAGTTGAAGTCAGAAGTTTACATACACCTTAGCCAAATACATTTAAACTACATTTTTCACAATTCCTGACATTTAATCTGAGTACAAATTCCCTGTCTTAGGTCAGTTAGGATCACCACTTTATTTTAAGAATGTGAAATGTCAGAATAATAGTAGAGAGAATGATTTATTTTAGCTTTTATTTCTTTCATCACATTCCCAGTGGGTCAAAAGTTTACATACACTTAATTAGCATTTGGTAGCATTGCCTCTAAATTGTTTACCCTGGGTCAAACCTATTTCCTCCAGCATCTTCACAAGGTCCTTTGCTGTTGTTCTGGGATTGATTTGCACTTTTCGCACCGAAGTACATTCATCTCTAAGAGACAGAATGCGTCTCCTTCCTGAGCGGTATGACGGTTGCGTGGTCCCATGGTGTTTATACTTACATACTATTGTTTGTACAGATGAACGTGGTACCTTCAGGCATTTGGAAATTGCTCCCAAGGATGAACCGGACTTGTGGAGGTCTACAATTCTTTTTCTGAGGTCTTGGCTGATTTCTTTTGATTTTCCCATGATGTCAAGCAGAGACACAGAGTTTGAAGGTCGGCCTTGAAATACGTCCACAGGTACACCTCTAATTGACTCAAATGATGTCAATTAGCCTATCAGAAGCTTCTAAAGCCATGACATAATTTTCTGGAATTTTCCAGGCTGTTTAAAGGCACAGTCCTACTTAGTGTATGTAAACTTCTGACTCACTGGAATTGTGATACAGTGAATTATAAGTGAAATAATCTGTCTGTAACAATTGTTGAAAAGATTACTTGTGTCATGCACAAATTAGATGTCCTAACCGACTTGCCAAAACTATAGTTTCTTAACAAGAAATTTGTGGTGTAGTTGAAAAACTAGTTTTAATGACTCCAACCTAAGTGTATGTAAACTTCCGACTTCAACTGTGTGTAAATAAGGTATTTCAATTTTTTTTAAATGCATTTTCTAAAATGTCTAAAAACCTGTTTTTGCTTTGTCATTATGGGGTATTGTGTGTAGATTGATGAGGAAAAACAGTTATTTAATCCATTTTAGAATAAGGCTGTAACGTAACAAACTGTGGAGAAAGTCAAGGGGTCTGAATACTTTCCGAATGCACTCTACATGTATATCAGATCCATTGTCCGTGCGTTTATACTCTGAAAAATAAGAGGTATCCTATTCATCTCATGAGAAATATGGAAAAAAAAATCATTTTCAAATAATTGATGATGTGCCTTTGACAAAAAAGAAAAGGTTGTCCAGCTGCTGTTGATGAGGATGGATATGGATCTCCCTTCTTTGTTGGGTGTGCAAACAGACACTGGAGAATTGTCTTGCTTCCCCCCTACTGTGTTGTCTATCTTAGTTTTCAAGATTACACCTGTCCTTACATAACACAAAGCCATGGTGTGTTAACGAAGTCTGAGATTTTAGCCTAAACTATGCATCGCTGTAAGATTCTATGATGATCTTTCACCCCCACCTAAAGTTAATTAGCACTCTCTCATTGGCTCACAGATACAGTGGGTACACAGGGGATTTTAATGGGTCGTGTGCGTGTGTCTGTTGCAGGTGCTCAGCTCTTGGTGACCATGGTGACAGTTGCCATTTCTTGAATCTGTTGCAGGATTTCCATTTAAACACGTCTAAGAGCTTCAGGGTAGGTAGTCACAATTCACTTACATCAGTTGAGATAACATTCATGCACATTCAAATACAAACTGTGTCAATTTTGGGGAAAACGTACATCAAAACATTCATTTTGAGCAATCTATATTTGAAATCTCATGGTAAGGAATTTGGGACTAGATTAGAGTCAAATTGACACTGTCTAAATGTTTAGGACAATGAGTCTTACCTGTAGATGCTCACCGTTGCCCTCCAGGTGTAACCTCAAGAGTTGTCCTCCCACTAAGTGTCCTGATGGTAGAAGAGTGTTTACAGGTTAACAGCAGAGGTGTTGGGAAGGAGCCTAATGAGGGTGGCTCAGGTAGGGTAAAGTCCCTGAGGGGATCTCTGCTCTGAGTTCATTATAAGGCTGGGATTCAAACCGATCACGCTTTGTCAACGATGCACATTTTAAAGGCAATGTTTCTGCGATTGCGGAGAGCATATTCACAGTGAACACTGCATATGTCTGCTCAATAGAAAATTACCTTTTTTTTCAAGCACACATGAAATTGGATCTACTGGTGATTGGATTAAATTCTGGCCTACACAAAAAGGTTGGTCGGAACCGATCCAGAACAGTTTAAAGTCCCCTAAATAGGGAACTTAAAGTGTAAACCTAATTTTCGGCGCTATGAATTTAATCCCGGCAATGTCCATAACCACCAAATTTATCCAGGAGTTGTGGTTGTGGCATCTGGGCCCATAGCAAGGTAGGTACAAAATAGGTTTTCTAAACTAACAACTTCCTTGTGCATAATGACTATAACTCACTGTTGACTGGGCTTTGGATGAGCCATGTTACTCCTTAGGGCTTGATTCTATCCATATTGAGGAAGTTCAGTGCTGTAGCACGATTGAAATTTAAAGGCAATGTTGACGTATTCGCGAAGACTGCATTCACAGTAAACGCTGCATAGGGGAGTTCTGGTCAACTAGCCCCCCTTAAGCAAAATATCTAATTGCTGACACAGAAAAAGCAAAGTTACGCTTTTTCCACATTTTGTTGAGTTACAACCTGAATTGAAAATGGATTAAATTTAGATATTTTGTCACTGGCCTACACAATACCCCATCATGGCAAAGTGGAATTATGTTTTTTTTAATACAAATTATAAGAAATAAATTGCTGAAATATCTTGAGTCAATAAGTATTCAACACCTTTATTATGGCAAGCAAACATGAGTTCAGGAGTAAAATTGTGCTTAACAAGTCACATAATAAGTTGCTCACTCTGTGTGCAATAACAGTGTTTAACATTAAAAAAATGTATGACTACCTCATCTCTGTAACCAACACATACAATTATCTGTAAGGTCCCTCAGTCGAGCAGTGCAATTCAAACAATGATTCAACCACAAGGACCTGGGAGGTTTTCCATTTCCCCGCAATGAAGGGCACCTATTGGTAGATTAATAAACAAACAGACATTGAATATTATTAATTACACTTTGGATGTCATTACAAAGATACAGGTGTCCTTCCTAACTCAGTTGCCGAAGAGGAAGGAAACCACTCAGGGATTTCACAATGAGGCCAATTGTGACTTTAAAACAGTTACAGAGTTTAATTGCTGTCATAGGAGAAAATTGAGGATGGATCAACAACATTGTAGTTATTCCACAATAATAACATAATTGACGTTGTGAAAAGAAGGAAGCCTGTACAGAATAAAAATATCCCTCCAAAAATGTATCCTGTTTGCAACAAGGCACTAAAGTAATACAGAAAATAATGTGGCAAAGCAATTAACTTTTTGTCCTGAATACAAATGGTTAGGTTTGGGGCAAATCCAATACAACACGTTGCTGAGTACCACTTTCCATATTTTCAAGCATAGCGGTGGCTGCATCATGTTATGGGTATGCGTGTAATTGTTAAGGACTTGTGAGTTTTTCAGGATAAAAAATAAACAGATTGGAGCTAAGCACAGGCAAAATCCTAGAGGAAAACCTGGTTCAGTCTGCTTTCCACCAGACACTGGGAGATTAATTCACCTTTCAGCAGGATAACCTAAAACACAAGCCCAAATGTACATTGGAGTTGCTTACCAAGAAGACAGTGAATGTTCCTGAGTGGCCAAGTTCAAGTTTTGACTGATTTACTTAAAAATATATGGCAAGACCTGAAAATGTTTGTCTACCAATGATCAATAACCAATTTGACAGAGCTTGAAGAATTTTGAAAATAATAATCCAGGTGTGGAAAGCTCTTAGAGACGTACCCAGAAAGACTCACAGCTGTAATCGCTAACAAAAGTGCTTCTACAAAGTATTGACTTATGAGTGTGAATACATATTTAATTTTTTTATTTAATTTGCAATAAATTTGCAAACAATCCCAAAAAAAAATGTTTTTACTGTGTCATTATGGAGTGGTGTGTGTCGATGTGGGAGAAAATACCTATTTAATCCATTTTGAATTCAGGCAGTAACACAACAAAATGTGGAATAAGTGAAAGGGTATGAATACTTTCTGAAGGCACTGTAGATCTAACTTCAAGTCAAATCAAAGTTTATTGGTTGTGTACACAATTTAGCAGATGTTATAGTGGGTCCGGCAAAATGCTTGTGTAACTAGTTCCTAACAGTGCAGTAAAATGTCAAACAAGTACGCAAATAAAAATTATTAAAAACTAGAAACAAGTAATCAAGAATGTAGAACGAATCCAAATAACAGCACAAATAATAATGTATCAGTAATCTAAATGCAAGCTATGCATATATACACCAACAAGCATTTGTGAGTTCGATTACAGGCTCAAAATGGCTAGAAACAAAGACTTTCTTCTCAAACTCGTCAGTCTATTCTTGTTCTGAGAAATGAAGGCTATTCCATGTGAGAAATTGCCAAGAAACTGAAGATCTTGTACAACGCTGTGTACTACTCCCTTCACAGAACAGTGTAAACTGTCTCTAACCAGAATAGAAAGAGGAGTGGGAGGCCCCGGTGCACAACTGAGCAAGAGGTCAAGTACATTAGAGTGTCTAGTTTGAGAAACAGACGCCTCACAAGTCCTCAACTGGCAGCTTCATTAAATAGTACCCACAAAACACCAGTCTCAACATCAACAGTGAAGAGGTGACTCCGGGATGCTGGCCTTGTAGGCAGAGTTCCTCTGTCCACTGTCTGTGTTCTTTTGCCCATCTGAATCTTTTCTTCTTATTGGCCAGTCTGAGATATGGCTTTTTCTTTGCAACTCTGCCTAGAAGGTCAGCATCCCGGAGTCACCTCTTCACTGTTGATGTTGAGACTGGTGGGTTTTTCTTTATTTTTACTATTTTATACATTGTAGAATAATAGTGATGACATAAAAACAAAGAAATAACACATATGGAATCATGTAGTAACCAAAAAAGTGTTAAACAAAACAAAATATATTTTATATTTGAGATTCTTCAAAGTAGCCACCCTTTGCCTTGATGACAGTTTTGCACACTCTTGGCATTCTCTTGGCATTCTCCAGCTTCATGAGGTAGTCACCTGGAATGCATGCTGGTGACACTGTCAGGGATTTATTTAGAATTCAAGGCACACTTAACCAGCATGGCTACCACAGCATTCTGCAGCGATACGCTATCCCATCTGATTTGCAGGCTGTGTAAGGGCTATTTGACCTAGAAGGAGAGCGATGGAGTGCTGCATCAGATGATCTGGCCTCCACAATCCCCCAACCTCAACCCAATTGAGATGGTTTGGGATGAGTTGGACTGCAGAGTGTAGGAAAAGCAACCATCAAGTGCTCAGCATATGTAGGAACTCCTTCAAGGCCGTTGGAAAAGCATTCCAGGTGAAGCTTGGGAGAGAATTCCAAGAGTGTGCAAAGCTGTCATCAATGCAAAAGGTGGCTACTTTGAAGAATCTAAAATCAAAAATATATTTTGATTTGTGTAACACTTTTTTGGTTACTACATGATTCCATATGTGTCGGTTCATAGTTGTGATGTTTTCACTATTATTCTACAATGTAGAAAATAGTACAAATTAAGAAAAACCCTTGAATGAGTAGGTGTGTACAAACTTTTGTCTGGTACTGTATGTAGCGTTTCTAAATTAGGAAATATCAGTTCAACTTACCTCAGAATCATTTATTTGGAGTGACATTTTTTTTTAGATGAGACAGATTACATTTTCAGCTGAGCAAGAGCAGTGGCAGTCAGGGAAAGTGTTTAAAAAGAAATTGGTGACATAAAGTGGTTTCTGTGAGAATTGTTAACCCGGTGGGCTAGTAAGCTCACGTTACCCTATGTCGGCTCAATAGGAAATTACTTTTACATTTAAATTGTGCATATGGCATTTTGAAGACATAACCAGCCATGTAGGAAGGTAACACACCAACTGAAACGTTCATTTCGATTAAAAATGAGTTTGTCTGACCTTTTCTGACCACCCAAAAGGCATCTTTTCCACTATTTGCTTTTTACTTTAGACAAGCCATCCGAGAATTATGAGAGCAGCAAATTTGAATCATTATGTCCGTTCAAACGGAACCTCAATTCAATTTCATCTTATTAATGGAAGCTGGATCTAATGTAAATCTATTTGACAAATGGAGGTAATATTCCAGAGTATCATTTCCATCCCACTCAGCCCTGAGGTGGTTCACATTTTAGAGAATGTATTTCATAAAACACTGCCAAATGTTATAATGTTAAATGTTCGTTGTACAGTGCATTCGGAAAGTATTCAGGCCCCTTGATTTTTTCCACATTTTGTTACATTGCAGCCTTATTATAAAATGGATTCAATAGTTTCCCCCCCCCCTCCTCAATCTACACACAATACCCCGTAATGACAAAGCAAAACAGGTTTTTAGAAATGCTTGCACATTTATTAAAAATAAAAAAACAGAAATATCACATCCCCATAAGTATTCAGACCCTTACTACGATTACAGTCTTCTTGAGAATGACACTACAAGCTTGGCACACCTGTATTTGGGGAGTTTCTCCCATTCTTCTCTGCAGATCCTCTCAAACTCTGTCAGGTTTGATGAGGAGCGTCGCTGCACAGCTATTTTCAGGTCTCTCCAGAGATGTTTGATGGGTTTCAAGTCCGGGCTCTGGCTGGGCAACTCAAGGACATTCAGAGACCCGAAGCCACTCCTGTGCTGTCTTGGCTGTGTGCTTAGGGTCGTTGACTTGTTGGAAGTTGAACCTTTGCCCCAGTCTGAGGTCCTGAGTGCTCTGGAGCAGGTTTTCATCAAGGTTCTCTCTGTACTTTGCTCCGTTCATCTTCCCCTCAATCCTGACCAGTCTCCCAGTCCCTGCCGCTGAAAAACATCCCAACAGCATGATGCTGCCACCACCATGCTTCACTGTAGGGTTGGTGCCGGGATTCCTCCAGATGTGAGCCTTGGCATTCAGGCCAAAGAGTTCAATCTTGGTTTCATCAGACCAGAGAATCTTGTTTCTCCTGGTCTGAGAGTCATTTAGGTGGCTTTTGGCAAACTCCAAGTGGGCTGTCATCTGCCTTTTACTGAGGAGTGGCTTCCATCTGGCCACTCTACCATAAAGGTCTGATTGGTGGAGTGCTGCAGAGATGGTTGTCCTTGTGGAAGGTTCTCCCATCTCCACAGAGGAACTCTGGAGTACTGTCAGAGTGACCATTGGGTTCTTGGTCACCTCCCTGACCAAGGCCCTTCCCCCCCGATAGCTCAGTTTGGCCGCGCGGCCAGCTCTAGGAAGAGTCTTGTTGGTTCCAAACTTCTTCCATTTAAGAATAATGGAGGCCACTGTGTTCATGGGGACCTTCAATACTGCAGACATTTTTTGTTTTTTGTTACCCTTCCCCAGATCTGTGCTTTGACCCAATCCTGTCTCGGAGCTCTAAGGATAATTCCTTTGACCTCATGGCTTGGTTTTTGCTCTGACATGCTCTGTCACCTGTGGGATCTTATATAGACAGGTGTGTTCCTTTCCAAATCATGTTTTATCAATTGAATTTACCACAGGTGGACTCCAATTAAGTTGTAGAAACATCTGAAGCATGATCAATGGAAACAGGATGCACCTCAATTTCGAGTTCCATAGCAAAGGGTCTGAATACTTTTGTAAATAAGGTATTTCTGTTTTTTATGATTAATACTTTTGCAAACATTTCTAAATACCTGTTTTCGCTTTCTCATTATGTGGTAGATTGATGAGCCAAAACATTTATTTAATCAATTTTGGAATAAAGCTTTAACGTAACAACATGTGGAACAAGTCAAGGCGTCTGAATACTTTCCAAATGCATTGTATATTACTGTACTCTCCCTTCTCCTTTACTGGGGGGCACTGTTTTTTTCTGTATGTATTTTTCATGACAAAGTCAGCCAATGGGTTATTCTGATTATTTTCATAACATATCAGAAAAGGGGCAAGCCTCCCTGATGGTTTACACTGATTGTCATCCTGTATCCATCCCACTCCAGGACTACACTGTCTGAGTGGGTCTTACTGGACTGCCATAGGGTACTTGCACTCAACCGGGACATCGTTGACAATTCATAGTGGCTCTTCTCACCCCAATGCTTTGAGTGTGTGTGTGTGCGTGTGTGCGTGCACACTGTGAGAGTCTAATGTAAACTGATAGGGTTTCTCTGCATTTCCATCATGGGAAATTAGAGCCACATTAGGGGTAAATACTCAGTCTCAACCAATTTTCAGCTGATTAAGACGCAATTGGGCCCAGTTTTTCTCTCTTCTTACTGCACCTCTCTCCCTCGCTCTATTTCTGTATCTCTCCCCTCCTCTCTCGCTCTCTCTCTTTCACCTTTATCTTTGAAGGTAGAGAAAATGTTCAATCAACTTGTTGATATTCATCTCTCTACTCCTGTAATTGTGTTGCAGTTCAAACTGTGGTTGCATAGTTTTATGTACAAAGTTATGAATCCCTGTAGTGAGCCACAATCCCAATAGACAGATTCACCAAGATTCATTGCCATTTTCATTTGATTCTTGATTCAACATAGGCAAACAGGCAAGAGTAAACACTGTGAGATAATATCTCTCAGAGGACAGAACAGGCGGATGATAATGGAAATTAGGAGAGAAAACAGACAGATAGTTGTGTGAAAAAACAGGAGAGAAAAAGAGGTGACCTTCAAAAGACCACAGGTCCAAAGGTTGAGTTCTACAGCTAGCTGGTCTCATGCTGTTTCATTAACAGTTCTAGATTAAGGGAATTTAATACATGAACATACAGTACATGTGAATGTTTTTGATCATAAACCCATTTTCAAAGGTTTGAGGGTTTTTTGAAACCCCATTTCAGCAAACCAAAGTCTGGTGGTAAAACTCCATGTGGTCCAGTCTTCTGTCATTCACTACAGTTATCCAGCTGCTGTAAGAGATAACGCTGGTGCTGAACAGAGAGGCACTTGGAGGGTCAGTCGGCGTAATACCTGTGTGATTAAGTCATATACACCCAAATAGACGTCCTTTAGGCCTACAAAATCCCCTTGGGCAGGTCGACGGAGAAGCTATAGCAATAAGCGGTGTGATTCCCAGGACCACCCGTACATAAAATGTATGCACGCATGACTGTAAGTCGCTAGGAATAAAAGCATCTGCTAAATGGCATATATATAGTATATTATTAAGAGTTGGTGTCCTTTAGAAATGGTCTGATCCTTCCTATCTGCCCAGTGTTGTATTTATGCTTAGGTGGTTGGGTCTGTCAACATGTTGACCAGGTTGTGCATGTTGAGAAACATGTCAGAGTCAGTCTTCGTGGTGCAGAGGGAGAGAGAGGCAAGCCTCTCCAGCCTCAGTCAGACCAACTGGGATGCATACTCTGACAGAAGGTTTCTTCTCAGTTTCATGACCTGTGGCTAATGAGATTAGTTCTTACTCAACATATCAGCGTCCCCACTTATAGCCGTGGAAACACTTGAATCTTATGCAATGGTATGTTGACACTAAAACAACCACCTCTAACCTTACACAGTATAGTATGTTTTTTACTTATACAAAGCTGCTCATTTTTGTCTATTCAAAATGACCCCATTTCAAAGGAAACAAGCACTCATTAAGATCAGGTGTGGCCAATTAGTGGGCTTGGACCAACACACCTGAACACACTTAACAAGATAGAGGATAGAGTTTTCTTGTGGTTTTTATGGAAAGTTTTCTTAAAGTTTTCTGATCAATTTGAGACATGACTTGAAATAGAACCATGATGAAACCTGTAGAAAAGGTTATGCTGAAGTACTGAAATTAAAACAGAAGACCATTTGATAACATTCCAAATGTCAACCCAGTTGGAGAACATTCCTAGAACATTACCAAAATTGAAATTAAATTGAACTTATAGGAAAACTTTCTGTTAAAGTAATGAAATACACTGTACCAAGAAGGTAACTTTTTTTTGGTGAAGTTCCATAAATGTGCTGAGAATGCTCCAAAGTCAATCAACTATCCTGCACCATTCCCAGAAAGTGGTGGGAAGGTTGTATGCAAAATAACCATAGAACAACCCCGCTCTCACCAAGTTCTAAAACACATATTGTTCTCAGAACGTTATGTGCTACCTGGGATTGCATTGCAGTGTCTGACTATATATCCTTGTTTGAACTGTCCTATATCCAATCAGAGGAGTTAATGACATAGTATTGATTGATAAGTCTCACCTAGGGGTTCTGAGTTAAAACGAATTATCCTGTCTTTTGCAATGACATTGTTCACGTAAATCTGCAATCTCTCTTTACAACCTGCTCATGTCTCAAATCTCTCTCCAATCTTTGAGGTTTCACACGTCTGATAATTGCCTGTCAATTCAATTCAATTCAATTCAATTCAGTTCAAGGGGCTTTATTGGCATGGGAAACATATGTTAACATTGCCAAAGCAAATGAAGTAGATAATATACAAAAGTGAAATAAACTGCAATAAATTGCTTGTCTCTCTGTCTGTCTATTTGCCTCTGTCTTTGGGAAATGTAATCACTCACAGGATCTTGCAAGGATCCTCCCATCCCTTGTACAGACCTCTCAGTCTATCATAAGGACACATCATAACAAGCTGCTGTCATTATAGTGCACTCAATTACATTTAAATTAGATTTCAATTACAGTTTAGGTACAAGAATTGCATTTACTCATTGTTACAGGCTAAGATTAGTGGTTAGGGTTCAGCCGGGGTGTGGGCATGAAGCTAGGGTTAGGTTTAGGATTAGAATTAGGGTTGAGACTAGGGTTAGAGTGGAACCAGGATGAGATATGAAGCTAGGGATAGGGTGACGCTTAAATCTCAGCCTAAATTTCTAAATAGTCCCATTGAGTAGAGTTATTAAATTGACCTAACTCAAAACAATAACTACAGTCTAAATACAGTTTTTGTTTATTGCATGAGCCACTAATATCTCCAATAGCTTTCTACTGGTTGATTTTGGTGCATTTGATTACTTCTGTCAGTAACCAGAAGTTCATTGGCAAATTCTCTTCATGATAACACCCCCAGCTGGTCTAAACGTGACATAGCATGTGGACAAGTGACTTGGCACTCATACACTGAGTATACAAAACATTAAGAACACCTGCTCTTTACATGACATAGACTGACCAGGTGAATCCAGGTGAAAAGTATGATACCTTATAGATGTCACTTGTTAAATCCACTTAAATCTGTGTAGATGAAGGGGAGGAGACAGGCTAAAGAATTTAGACTATTGAGACATGAATTGTGTATGTTTGCCATTCAGAGGGTGAATGGGCAAGACGAAAGATTTAAGTGCCTTTGAACGGGGTATGGTAGTAAGTGCCAGGCGGACCGGTGTGTGTCAAGAACTGCAACGCTGCTGGGGTTTTCCCACTCAACACTGTCCTGTATGTTTCAAGAACGGTCCACCACCCAAAGGACATCCAGCCAACTTGACACTGTGGAAACCATTGGAGTCACAATTGGGCCAGCATCCCTGTGGAAAGCTTTTGACACCCTGTAGAGTCCATGCCCCGACAAATTGAGGCTGTTCTGAGGGGCAAAATGTGCAACTCAATATTAGGAAGGTGTTCTTGTTTTGTACGCTCAGTGTATATCACTCACTCAGTTCATCCTCCTCTACTGTAAGATTAAGTATAAAGTATAAAATATACACATTAACGTGTCAGCTTCTTGGCTTTCCTGTTGTGTTGTCATACATACAAGCTGCTGCTCACAATTACAATTACATTTGAGGTACAAGTATTGCATTAACAAGTATTGCATTTATTCTACTGTACAGTAGAGATGTTGAAAGAGCTTGGAATTTGGTTGACCTCCTCCCACTCCGTAGAATGTTATGTCACTGGGGATTGCAGAAATCAGTTTCTCCTAATGTGTTTAACTTGGAATATGCCCAAGTTTGATTTTCAAATAAATCTGGTGTTATATACAGTACAGTTTGGATCAATGCCAGCCACCGGCACAACTCAACTTAATGAAGTGTCATTAAAAGAAACAGAACTACATGCATCGATCAATACCGAAGTAGCTTAACTTTTCACTTCACATTTAAAATCCAACGTCATACCTCTATTAGTGGGTTCTCCTCTCCATTCAACTTTCATTTCCCAACTTTCCAATCAATCTTTATATGTTGACGCCAATTAAGTAAAATGGTTAAAGGGGATTAATAAAAATAACCTTTTAAGAGATAGGTAAAATGGAGGCTGACACAATCAAATGGTTCCAAGTCTGGAGTAGAGAGGGACAATATGCTAAATGACTGGGGCTTTGAACTTAAATGATTACGTTTGATAGACCAAATAATCTGAAGAAGTGCTACGTCAATAGCCTTATAGAGCAATACCTCATGAGATATACTACTAAAATAATCTTCAGAGCTAGGTTTTGTGCATGCAGAGGCATCCATCCACCAGTGCAGTTAAAATACATCTAATAAGCCCAAGTGAACCATTATGATTACATTATGACATTACTCAAATTTAGGATAATATGCCAACTATGCAAGTTTGTTACATTATAGAATGTCTTACATCATTCTAAATGATAGACCATATACAAGGAATTCTATGATTATAAGAGTCCTGTGTGATTGAAGTGGATTGGATCCTAAAACAATTGAAAACAACAGAGGGTGCATTTGAGTGGTGTACCGTAACTAAGTACCTGTCCTTCTGATCTGCCTGTTAATCCCCTGTATCATCTAGATTACAGCCACAGCTGTCTAGTGGGCCCTAGCTGACTCCTGCCCTCTGCTCTCCGCACCCAGGGTTTAAGGAGATTTGTTGGCCCTCTAACCCATGGACTCAGTTCTTGGAGAACCTAGACATACTGTGAGGAGGTAGGTGCTGCCACAAAGATATCAGGTTATTAAAGAGTGGTAGCGAGGTCAAAACAAAGCTATGGCCATGCTGCTTCATTCATGCTAGATGACCTTGGGCTTGGAGGATGTGATCTTTATAATGTATGTAAAGATAAGTATTAAGAAAAGCCACAGAGGATGTCTGCCTACAGAGTAATGCTACATTAATGATTTGTATAGGTAAAGGCCCCTACACACTTTTCGGAAACTACACAAACACAGTGAATGAGCATCGTTGTCTACAGTGGAAGTCGGAAGTTTACATACACTTAGGTTAGAGTCATTAAAACTCGTCTTTCAGCCACTCCACCAATTTCTTGTTAACAAACTATAGTTTTGGCAAGTCGGTTAGGACATCTACTTTGTGCATGACACAAGTAATTGTTCCAACAATTGTTTACAGACAGATTATTTCACTTATAATTCACTGTATCACAAATCCAGTGGGTCAGAAGTTTACATACACTAAGTTGACTGTGCCAATAAACAGCTTGGAAAATTCCAGAAAATGATGTCATGGCTTTAGAAGCGTCTGATAGGCTAATTGACATAATTTGAGTCAATTGGAAGTGTACCTGTGGATGTATTTCAAGGCTGACCTTCAAACTCCGTGCCTCTTTGCTTGACATCATGGGAAAATCAAAAGAAATCAGCCAAGACCTCAGAAAAAGAATTGTAGACCTCCACAAGTCTGGTTCATCCTTGGGAGCAATTTCCAAACGCATGAAGGTACCACGTTCATATGTACAAACAATAGTACGCAAGTATAAACACCATGGGACCATGCAGCCGTCATACCACTCAGGAAGGAGACGCGTTCTGTCTCCTAGAGATGAATGTACTGTGGTACGAAAAGTGCAAATCAATCCCGGAACAACAGCAAAGGACCGTGTGAAGATGCTGGAGGAAACAGGTACAAAAGTATCTATATCCACAGTAAAACGAGTCCTTTATAGACATAACCTGAAAGGCCGCTCAGCAAGGAAGAAGCCACTGCTCCAAAACCACCATAAAAAATCCAGACTACGGTTTGCAACTGCACATGGGGACAAAGATCATACTTTTTGGAGATACGTCCTCTGGTCTGATGAAACAAAAATAGAACTGTTTGGCCACAATGACCATTGTTATGTTTGGAGGGAAAAGGGGGGGGCTTACAAGCCGAAGAACACCATCCCAACCGTGAAGCACGGGGGTGGCAGCGTCATGTTGTGGGGGTGCTTTGCTGCAGGAGGGACTGGTGCACTTCACAAAATAGATGGCATTATGAGGGAGGAAAATTATGTGGATATATTGAAGCAACATCTCAAGACATCAGTCAGGAAGTTAAAGCTTGGTCGCAAATGGGCCTTCCAAATGGACGATGACCACAAGCATACTTCCAAAGTTGTGGCAAAATGGCTTAAGGACAACAAAGTCAAGGTATTGGAGAGGCCATCACATAGCCCTGACCTCAAATCTATTGAACATTTGTGGAAGAAGGCCTACAAACCTGACTCAGTTACACCAGCTCTGTCAGGAGGAATGGGACAAAATTTACCCAACTTATTGTGGGAAGCTTGTGGAAGGCTACCCAAAACGTTTGACCCAGGGTAAACAATTTAAAGGCAATGCTACCAAATACTAATTGAGTGTATGTAAACTTCTGACCCACTGGGAATGTGATGAAAGAAATAAAAGTTAAAATAAAATAATTCTCTCTACTATTATTCTGACATTTCACATTCTTAAAATAAATTGGTGATCCTAACGGACCTAAAACAGGGCATTTTTACTCTGATTAAATGTCAGGAATTGTGAAAAACTGAGTTTAAATGTGTTTGGTTAAGGTGGATGTAACCTTCCGACTTCAACTGTGTATTAAAGTAGTAAAAAGTTAATTATTTTGGAAGTTTACAGTAAATAGAAGTGAAATAATCTGTCTGTAAGCAATTGTTGGAAAAATTACTTGTGTCATGCACAAAGTAGATGTCCTAACCGACTTGCCAAAACTACAGTTTGTTAAGGGTATGTAAACAACCTAAGGGTATGTAAACTTCCGACTTCAACTGTATGTACTTTTGTGCGGCAAAGATTTTGGAATGTACCAAAATACATGACTGGACCATTACATTGACGTCCCCCCCTCCATTTGTTTTGTACACTGCTGCTACTCGCTGTTTATTATCTATGCATAGTCACTTCATCCCTACTTACATGTACAACTTACCTCGACTAAGCTGTACCCCTGCACACTGACTCAGTACCGGTACCCCCTGTATATAGCCTCGTTATTGTTGTTATTGTGTTACTTTTTATAATTTGTTTTACTTGAGTTTATTTAGTAAATATTTTCTTAACTCTTCTTGAACTGCACTGTTGGTTAAGGGCTTGTGTGTAAGCATTTCATGGTAAGGTCTACACTTGTATTCGGCACATGTGACAAATAAAGGTTGAATTAATGATGCTCCATCACTCTGTTTAAGTAGGCTGTTCATGTAGGGTGTGTAGGGCCCTTAAAGAAAGAAACAACAACTATCTTTTGGTATTTATTTCATCAGTCCATTGTTGATATAGTCCCAAAATGTTTTGTATGTCAGCAATCAAGTTTTCAAGATATATAACTTTCAAAACACAGAAATACAGCTGGTATTGATGCATTTTGCATCATATGATGCTGCGTCTTGGCAGCTTTATCGCACTTACACAGACTAATGTTTCAACCCGGCACATACCCTCTCTGATTGATCTTTTCAGGGAAAAAGATAGGATATATCTTCCCAGAAAGACAAAAAACTACGACAACTGCGTAGTTGAGATTACTTGTGTTTTGATTTGGAGCCTTACAAAGTTCATTCTATGCAGATGGCTTTCTGTCTCCTGAAGATTATAAAAAGACTACGATCACTGCTCGTCCAATATCCTCTTCCTGCTGGTCGCGACGGAAGACGTGGTGGAGTGGCAAATAACTCCGTGTCCATGACTCCAGACACTCAAGCAGCCAAATCCAGTGTTAGTCTGTGTGTGTCTTTGCATTTGTTGCAAAGGGAGAAAGAGAGAGGGTTTATTCAGCATGGGAGAGTCGGAACCATCCATCTGAGATATTTTTTAAGTACAGCTTTCAAAGCCTCTCAGAAATCAAATCAGCGTTGAGCTCAGTACAGATGGGTCTAGGGTAGACAGATGGCTATGGCTTCCATTGGCCCAGGTCTGCACATTCTGATCTCGGATAGAGATTGAGACTAAAATTAAAACAATTATGTTGTGGGTGAGCTACGCAATATTTTCAAAGATAAAGACAGCCATGGAAAAAATGACTTTGGATTGGATCTTTTACTGCATCTTCTATTAAGTCTGTGATTAGTAAGCCTGCTGAGGCCTCCCTGTTCCTAGTGTGCTGTGAGGTCTGTGGGCCGGGGCAGGTGAGGCCTGTCTGACTGTCTAGAAGGCTCCAGCTGGCAGCCTGGGGCTGTGGCTATGCTGGTTATTCCCTGAGACCACGCCACCGTTCTCAAGAAGGGACAGGGACTCCAGAGAGCGAGTGCTCTCCGTGTCTGGGCACATGTGGCGCAGCCCTGGGGGAGGGAACTCCTCGCTCCCCTCCTGACCTTCCCTGCTGGTTGCCGCCAGGGCCGCTGCAGCCGCACACTCCTCTTTGAACAGGCGGTTGTGCTCCTGCTTGAGCTCCTGGTAGCTCTTAGAGAACATGTGAAAGATGGAGGTGGCAGGGAAGGCCATGATGAGGATGCCACTCAGAATGCTGCTCAGCGCCACCACCTGGCCCGGGATGCTGCGTGGCACCATGTCGCCGTAGCCCACTGTCGTCATGGAGATGATGGCCCACCAATAAGAGGCGGGTATGCTGCTGAAGTCCTGGGCTCCGGTCAGCTCGCTCTCGGCCAGGTGAACCAGCGGGGAGAAGAGGGTGACGGCCACACACAGGAAGAGCAGCAGAAGGCCAAACTCTCTGGTGCTCTTCCTCACCGTCAGGCCCAGGGTCTGCAGGCCCAGAGAGTGACGGGCTAGCCTCATCACATACAGGATCCTCAGGGCCCTCAGGATCCGAAGCACCAGGCCCAGCTTGTCCAGGTAGCTGGTCCCCCCGGCCTTCTCATGGTCCAGGGCCGGATCATCCTCATCCACCACCAGGGACACATAGTAGGGCAGGATGGCCATGGCGTCGATGACGTTGAGGGGCCCGCGGATGAACTCCAGCTTGCTGCGAGCCTGAATGAAGCGCAGGATCCACTCCAGGGAGAACCAGGCCACGCACACCGTCTCCACGATGAACATATGGCGACACTTCTGAGAACACTCACCCTGTGGCACAGATAGACAGAGAGAGAGATTAAGAGATTAAGGAGAGAGAGAAAGAGGGGGGGAGATTTGGACAAACAGAGAGAGCAGTAGGTAGAGAGTGTTGAAGAGGAAGAGAGAGAGAAAGGCACACACAAGGGGAGGGACAGAAATCAGCAGGTTAGATAATCATCTAGGGAGGAATTACACATGCCTAAATGGAACTTCATTCCTTTTTCATGCACTTTCCTCTCTGCGCGCCTTCTGACCTTGAACTTTAGTATGGGGAAACGCATGTGCCAGCCAGCTATTCATTTGGGGTGGAGATCACAGAAATGGAGGTATGGCAGAGGTGTGTCTACAGATAAGTATATTCTGATCTTGACTTGATTCCCTAGTAATTCCACCACCTTTATGTGCAAGGAAACCCTGAATAAGGTCGAGCAAACCCTGTCGGTTTCAAGTGGAAAAACATCTGCTTTCTTTTCCAGAGAGAAATAACAACCTTCTCTATTCACTGTAATGTATAAATTGATAAGAGCTATTGATAAGCTCTAGTTAAATGAGTAATCCGCTTGAAGAAAGGGATTGCAAATACAATAGCAGTTGTTTTAAATTGTTTTTCCTTATGATCCTTATGATTGTGAAACCAGTAATACGGCAGAAAACTGAAAAGCATATCAACATGACACGTATTTCTGCCCCTTTCCCACAGTGAAGTACAAAATGTGGTTTTAATGTGGGCAATGTTGCACCAAATGTAACCTTTGTGCACTCTTGAATGTTTAATTATATACCCCGACTTTCTGTTTCCTACTATTTGTATCATGCTAAATATTATTAGCCTCTATCAGTAGCAACTGTCAGTAATAAATACACATTTAACTGCCAATTTAGTGTTAGTTCCCATTCAGTTGGTAGCCTACATTTAGTATCATTCCAGTCAATGTTTCGTTTAACTTAATTTGCTTCCCTGTAAATTCTGTCACAGCCATGTAGTTGTTGCTGAGGATCACTAATAGTGGATAATATTTTAATGCAATAAAATTGTACATGAAGGCCTACGAAGCAGAAACAAGAACTGCCCCTTCCTACCTTCAGGCTATGCTCAAACCCTACACCCCAACCCGAGTACTAAGTACACCTCTGGTCTCTTGGCCCTCCCACCCCTATGGGAGGGCAGTTCCTGCTCAGCCCAGTCCAAGCTCTTGTCTGTTCTGGCACCCCAATGGTAGAACCAGCTTCCCCCTGAAGCTTGGACAGCAGACTCCCTGGTCATCTTCCAAAAACATCTGAAACCCTAACTCTTTGAAGAGCTACCCTCCCCCACCTCCAAAAAATTAAGCCTTTCGTGAACTAACACTCGTACTTCACTTTTTTCCCCTTTACTAGCTCTGGCCTTGCTGATTGCTACTTTATTGAGGAAAAATGTACTTACTATGACTGTGATATGTGGTTGTCCCACCTAGCTAGCTTAAGATGAGTGCACTGTAAGTCGCTCTAGATAAGAGCTTTTTCTAAATGACTCGAATGGAAAAATTATATTAAATCATTATGGACCGCAAACCAAAATGTTATTACATTTTGAACCTGACGCATGGCGCAATACTTGATGGTTGTCATTACACAGTTCCATGATCAGTGCGGGCAATAGGGTATATGCAGTGCATTCAGAAAGTATTCAGACCCCTTGACCTTTTCCACAGCCTTTTCCACGTTACAGCCTTATTCTAAAATGGAGGTAAAAAAATCCCTCATTAATCTACACACAATACCCCATAATGACGAAGCAAAAACAGGTTTTTAGAAAATGTTGAAATATAATTTACATAAGTATTCTGATCATTTACTCAGTACTTTGTTGAAGCACCTTTGGCAGCGATTACAGCTTCGAGTCTTCTTGGGTATGACGCTACAAGATTGGCACACCTGTATTTGGGGAGGTTTTCACATTCTTTTCTGCAGATCCTCTCAAGCTCTGTCAGGTTGGAGGGGGAGAGTCGCTGCACAGCTATTTTCAGGTCTCTACGGAGATGTTTGATCGGGTTCAAGTCCGGGCTCTGGCTGGGCCACTCAAGGACATTCAGAGACTTGTCCCGAAGCCACTCCTGCATTTCGTTGGCCCTATGCTTAGGGTCATGGAAACAGGATGCACCTGAGCTCAATTTTGAATCTCATAGCAAAGGGTCTGAATACTTATGTAAATAAGGTATATTCTTTTATTTTCACTGTTTTTGCTTTTTATTATGAGGATTTGTGTGTAGATTGATTTGGAAAACAAGTAATTTAATCAATTTTAGGCTGTAACGTAACAAAATGTGGTAAAAGGGAAGGGGTCTGAATACTTTCCAAATGCCCTGTATTTATACTATTGTACACTATGCTCCCTATTCTAATTCAATGTACAGTCCATCATAACCATGGGTTGAAGAATGGTAAAAAAAAGTCATAGAAGTCTGAACCGGGCCCTTAGTAATTAATAAATCCTCAGCTAACACCTACTCTGCATGCTACACAGATAGCTAAGTGAGACACAATCAATTCATTACGCAGGATCAAAGATTAATTCGACACACTGGGCATGACCCCAAAAGACAAAAAAGACGGAATCCCCTCTAACCGCCTTAAGAGGGGCAGGTAATTAAAAACTCTTAGGCCAGGAAAGGAAAAAAAACTGCCTCCAGCTATATCCACTGATCTCACACACACACACACACACACACACACACACACACACACCTCATTCCTCACTCTCACCTGTCCCTCTCCCATCAGCCCTCTCATCCCTCACTCCCTCCCTGGCTAGCTTCTATCCCTCTTCCTCTCTCCCACCTTCCCTCTCACACACATACCCTGTTTTATCCCTCACGCAAACACTTGTTTTCTCACCCTCATTTTTCACCTCCCTCCCCTACTTTCTCTCCTTCTCACACATCCCTCCCCCTAATCTCTTTCTCTCTCTCTCGCTCTCTCAGAGCGGGAGTCATTGTTATCTTTCTGTGTGTACTTCGTGCCTTCTTCAGTCAGTACAGTGGTGGCTTTAACCCGAGGCTTGCTGTAGGGTTATTAGCCTCAATGTAGAGAGGTTACTCACTGTCCCTCCAGCTCCTACAGGCGATCATGCACCTGGCCACTGGAGGGGAGATTTGTACTTCTCTCAGTAGGACTTTTACCTTTCCTATGCTAAAGGGATCTGGGAATCTTTCCCCACTAATGGATCTTTAATCTCTACTCCTCCTGTCTCTCACTCACATTCAGTCCATCTCTTGCCCATTTCTCAACCCCTGGGACTTCTCCACCTCTACTTCTATTCTATCTATTCATCCCTCACTCATTCTCCCCCCTCCTATCTTTCCAGAGGGCTGACCTGGGCTAAGAGATAAATAAATATTCCTTGTGCTCTGGGATTTTGAGCACAGTAAGGCAGAGTGATGCCCTCCCACTCATCTGCGTGATGCTTGATTTCTCAGAGCTAAGGCATTCCCTCTAATCTTATCTCACTGACTTGTTCTGTAACAAATGTCAATGACGTCTCATTTTAACAGCAGCAGTCAAATCAACGCGGCTACTGCCAACTTGCCTCTGACTGGAAAACAAATCATCAAGATCAGTATTGACAAATTCCAAAGTCAGAATGTGTCAAGTAATGACGGAATTTAATAATTAAAAAGGGCCAATGGGAGTAACATAGTGTACAACCAACAGCTGCAACTGGATACTATTGCCTGACATGTATGACAGCTTACTTGGCTAGTCAGAAAGGGTTAGCAATATTCTCAGAGATGCTTCTAACAGAATAGCAGTGTTGTATCACTCAATGGCACCACAATTTCTAGTGTGAAATTTGTCTACTCATTTGCAAGGCTTTGGTTCAAAACCTAGAGAAATTATACATTAAAGGGATAGTTCACCCAAATTACTAAATGACACATTGGTTTCCTTACCTTGTAAGCAGTCTATGGACAACATATGACACGTTGTATAATTCAAGATGAGCTGTTGTTCAGGAAAACCTGTTTTTTAACATCTGAGGTTAAGAGACAGTGAGACAATTCTGATCATGTTCAATGTATTTGCCTATCTATCTGTATTTGCCAATATGCTGCCTATCTTGGCCAGGACGCTCTTGAAAAAGAGATTTTAAATCTCAATGAGCACTTCCTGGTTAAAAAAATAAAAGAATAATAACATTTATTAAGCTTTTAAGCAATGGAGAGATGATGAATTCAATCTTCATCCACATGGCTATAGAATCTATAGTATAGCGAGTGAGGAGAATAAATAGGATTAGCTACTGAGGTTGTAAGACCTAATTGTACGTCAGTCAGGATAAAGGCTCCATTAGTAAATTCTTAAAATGTTTTTAAAAATAAAAAAGAGAAAAAATATGTCTTCTGCTTGGTGAACTCTTCCTTAAAACATTTTACTGCAGTGGGCTAGATCAGGAATACACAGAGAGTTTCTTGTTAGTCTTAAACAAATCTACTTTGAAACAAAAGTATACATGTCACACATACAGTTGAAGTCGGAAGTTCACATACACCTTAGCCAATACATTTAAACTCAGTTTTTCACAATTCCTGACATTTAATCCAAGTAAAAATGCCCTGTCTTAGGTCAGTTAGGATCACCACTTTATTTTAAGAATGTGAAATGTCAGAATAATAGTAGAGAGAATGATTTATTTCAGATTGTATTTCTTTCATCACATTCCCAGTGGGTCAGAAGTTTCATACACTCAGTTAGTATTTGGTAGCATTGCCTTTCAATTGTTTAACTTGGGTCAAACATTTCGGGTAGCCTTCCACAAGCTTCCCACAATAAGTTGGGTGAATTTTGGTCCATTCCTCCTCACAGAGCTGGTGTAACTGAGTCAGGTTTGTAGGCCTCCTTGCTCGCACACGCTTTTTCAGTTCTGCCCACAAATTTTCTGTAGGGTTGAGGTCAGGGCTTTGTGATGGCCACTCCAATACATTGACTTTGTTGTCCTTAAGCCATTTTGCCACAACTTTGGAAGTATGCTTGGGGTCATTGTCCATTTGGAAGATCCATTTGCAAATGTTAGGGTTCGTTCCTTTCGTCCTTGTCAATCATCATTGGCTCATTGGTGAAATTAGCATTATGACAATATATTTAATTAAATCATTCAAAAACCTTTATTAAAGCAATTGCAGACAATCAGGAACATAGCACACATGTTTCCGAGTAAGTTCTGCATCAAAGGAAAAGTCCACGTTGCTTTTATCATGCTTGTAGTCAACCCCCTGTGATGTCACTTCTTACATCATTACCTGCTACTCCTCAGACCAAGCCCATGCATACACAGCTATACTAACTTGCAAGAGATACAATAGTTCCAGTGTTTTCTAAGGCCTCAACAGTAAATGTTCACTCCCTCAAGTTGATTTATTGTGGAATGTCTGACTTAGTCTCTTATCTCCCCCACTCCCCTGCAGAGCTCCTTCTTCACAGTCACACATTTCTGAGAGGGGCCCCTTTATTATTTTTTATTTTTTTTATTTTACCAGGTAAGTTGACTGAGAACACGTTCTCATTTGCAGCAACGACCTGGGGAATAGTTACAGGGGAGAGGAGGGGGATGAATAAGCCAATTGTAAACTGGGGATTATTAGGTGACCATGATGGTTTGAGGGCCAGATTGGGAATTTAGCTAGGACACCGGGGTTAACACCCCTACTCTTACGATAAGTGCCATGGGATCTTTAATGACCTCAGAGAGTCAGGACACCCGTTTAACGTCCCATCCGAAAGACGGCACCCTACACAAGGCAGTGTCCCCAATCACTGCCCTGGGGCATTGGGATATTTTTTAGACCAGAGGAAAGAGTGCCTCCTACTGGCCCTCCAACACCACTTCCAGCAGCATCTGGTCTCCCATCCAGGGCCTGACCAGGACCAACCCTGCTTAGCTTCAGAAGCAAGCCAGTAGTGGTATGCAGGGTGGTATGCTGCTGGCTTTATAATGAGGCAGAGAGAGAGAATTAGAAAACTTCCGACTTCAACTGTATGGTTATGGCCTTAAAAAAAAGAAGACACTGGTACCATGTCAGATATAGAATTTAAATATATTAAATGTTGAGTTTGCATCCCAATATTACAGAAGACTGAAAATTAACAAAACCGTCCGATATAGAAACACCGGATTTTGGGCGTTTAAAAAACTCCAATATGAATTAATTATGAAATAGTGAAAAATATAAATAACATTCCACCCATGAGGCCACTAGGTCGTTTGACTGTAGGCACTGTTCTGCTCAGATACCCCCTGTCCTATCATGCCTTCACTGCTTATCTATAGCTGCTTTAGTGTTTACAGTTGAAGTCGGAAGTTTACATACACTTAGGTTGGAATCATTAAAACTCGTTTTCAACCACTCCACAAATTTCTTTTAAACAAACTATAGTTTTGGCAAGTCGGTTAGGACATCTACTTTGTGCATGACACAAGTAATTTTCCCAACAATTGTTTACAGATTATTTCACTTGTTATTGACTGTATTACAATTCCAGTCGGTCAGAAGTTTACATACACTAAGTTGACTGTGCCTTTAAGCAGCCTGGAATATTCCAGAAAATTATGTCATGGCTTTAGAAGCTTCTGATAATTTGAGTCAATTGGAGGTGTACATGTGGATGTATTTCAAGGCTGACCTTCAAACTCTGTGTCTCTGCTTGACATCATGGGAAAATCAAAAGAAATCAAGCAAGACCTCAGAAAAAAAATGTAGACCCCCACAAGTCTGGTTCATTCTTGGGAGCAATTTACAAATGCCTAAAGGTGCCACGTTCATGTGTACAAACAATACTACGCTTGTATAAACACCATGGGACCACGCAACCGTCATACCGCTCAGGAAGGAGACGCATTCTGTCTCTTAGAGATGAATGTACTTCGGTGCGAAAAGTGCAAATCAATCCCAGAACAACAGCAAAGGACCTAGTGAAGATGCTGGCGGAAACAGGTTTGACCCAGGGTAAACAATTTAAAGGCAATGCTACCAAATACTAATTGAGTGTTTGTAAACTTCTGACCCACTGGGAATGTGATGAAAGAAATAAAAGCTGAAATAAATCATTCTATCTACTATTGTTCTGACATTTCACATTCTTAAAATAAAGTGGTGATCCTAACTGACCTAAGACAGGGAATTTTTACATGGATTAAATGTCAGGAATTGTGAAAAACTGAGTTTAAATGTATTTGGCTAAGGTGTATGTGAACTTCCGACTTCAACTGTATATAGTCTCTTGTGACAGCCTTAGCTGATTCAGTTCTGGGTGTAAAGATGACTGTTTCAATCATTGGGTAAAACTAGCCTAATTTCTCTGTTCACACAAGAGGCTATTACAAAACACCTATAAAAACATTCAAGTCTCATGGTCACAGTCAAGACTTCCACAAAGTAAATACCCATTGAAATAGAAGCTCAAGTAGTGTAAGAGAAATAAAATATTTTGTGGTATTGATTTTGTGATTGCCCATGTAGATTTACTGTGTGATTCTGTCCATCTTTCTCTCTCTCTGTCATTTGTCTTCAGTGGTTCTCTGGCCCTAACAAGGAAATTGATCCGGATTAACCCCATTACCATAATTTGTAGTGAAATTATGGTTTGTCTGCTATTATAACTGTCTGTGTCTATGGCTGTGCACATACAGTACGTGAATGTGAATACAGTACTGTATGTGGGCAGATTGTCAAAGAGCTGTGTATGTGCATGCGTGCGTGCGTTTTTCTGTGCAGAGACACCCTGAGTAACAAGAGCAAGCTCCTCTTATTGAAGTAAGACTGCAGTATAAATAAGTGAAGACAGTAGACAGGGCCGGGAGCACAGTGGATAGATCACAAACCAGGGGCTGCTGCTTTATCTTAGAAGAAGGTCTTATAAGAATGTCTATACTTTGGCTTCTGCCTCTACTCTTTTTGTCAGCTGGTAACTGTCATGTATATAACTGCTGGTCTCACAGTAATTGACTGTTAATTAACATAAACACGTTTAGCATCTCCGGGCTAGTGCATAGCCTACAAGTCACTGATGCAGACCTTTGGAATTCTTCCTTATGTTCGGCCCTGTTCTGGCTATGCCATATGCCAGTGGGCTACATTAGTTAATTTAGCAGACAAGATTTTCTTATAATTCCCATGGAATTATTTTATAGTAACAAGAATACAATTGAACATAGCTGAATAAAAAATAAAGGATATTTTTCCCAAACGATTTCCGAGGGAGTGCGCATGTCGCTATTCTGTGTTGAGCAGTTAACAAAGTGATCATTTGAAACAGGTCCTCTTATATGCTAAATTTAGAAATATTTATGGAACTTTAGTTGTGATACAAACCTTAAACTATATGTTTTGATTTCTAATACATTCTAAGGCTGCATGATGCAACTAATGATGTTGCATGAAAGGCATATGCTTGGCTCTGTTTCTTGAGCAGGCTACACACACCTAATCAGTCTCTTCACAATTTGACAAGCACTTAATAACATTCTAACCCATGAGACTATTCTGAATTTAATCTGGTCTTTAGATATAGCCTACAAATAGGCTACATGTGTGGAATAATTCTTCATTTGGAATGGGCCACAAAAAAAAAAAACATGTATTCTGTTGCCTGCACTCCAATAGCGAATGGAGGTTACGTTTTTAATATGCCAGGTAGGCTATACAAGTTTTAAAGCAGACTAATGTGCTTACTTTTAAGAATTGAGTAATAAATATAGCAGCAGAGAAAGCTAGGATCATAATTTAAATAGTGTCCAGTCAAAACATGTTTCAATAGGCTCTGTATAGGCTATGGGCTCTCCAATCCTGTTCCAGGGGTCCTAGGCCTATTTGCGTGGAGTTATTTGGCCACTTTAGCTGCGATACTAACCTTATCAAAACGTATAGGCCTTTGGGCTAGGCTACATGATGCATGTGACTATGATTTGAAAAAGTGTCAAAAGAATGCATTTGCTGTTTCTTGCCTTAGATTGCACACGCTGGGCATCATTCACAAGTGACGATATTCTCACCCACCAGACTATTCTCAATGTAATCTTGTATTTACATATAGCCTACTAAATAATATAATGCACCTCTTGGAACAGGGGGGAAAAAGATGTCATCTGTATGCATTTGAATTAGAGGTCGACTGGCCGATTAATTAGGGCCAATTTCAAGTTTTCATAACAATCGGTAATCTGCATTTAAAAAAAAAAAAACTTTATTTAACTAGGCAAGTCAGTTAAAACTTGTCTAGGACTGGGTTCCGCTCACATTCCACTGAAAATGCAGCGTGCGAAATTCAAAAATATTTTTTTGAAATATTTAACTTTCACACATTAACAAGTCCAACACAGCAAATGAAAGATAAACATCTTGTGAATCCAGCCAACATGTCCGATTTTTTTAATGTTTTACAGCGAAAACCACGTATATTTATATTAGCTCACCACCAAATCCAAAAAAGCACAGACATTTCTTTCACAGCACAGGTAGCTTATACAAAACCCACAAATAGAGATAGAATTATTCACTAACCTTGGAAAATCTTCATCAGATGAGTCATATAACATCATGTTACACAATACATTTATGTTTTGTTCGATGTGCATATATATATATAAAAAAAATCTCAGTTTACATTGGCGTGTTATGTGCAGTAATGTTTTAACATCTGCTGAATTTGCAGAAATACTCATAATAAACATTGATAAAAGATGCAAGTGTCATTCACATAATTAAAGATAAACTTATCCTCTATGCAACCGATGTGTCAGATTTCAAAATAAACTTTACGGAAAAAGATTAATCTGAGAACGGCGCCCAGAGCCCCAACCAGCCTGTCACGCCCTGGCCTTAGTATTCTTGGTTTTCTTTATTATTTTAGTTAGGTCAGGGTGTGACATGGGGAATGTTTGTGTTTTGTCGTTTTGGGTGGTTATATGGTAAAGGGGGTGTTGGGTGTAGTGTATGAGTTTGTGTTGAGTGAATGTGTCTAGGTATGTCTATGGTTGCCTGAGTGGTTCTCAATCAGAGACAGATGTCTTTCATTTGTCTCTTATTGGGAGCCATATTTAAGGCAGCCATGGGCATCATGCATTTGTGGGTAATTGTCTATGTCAATGTGTAGTGGTCAGTGTCAGCTCCATTTTGTTTATATAGCTTCACGGTCGTCAGTTTTTTTGTTTTGTTTCATTCGTTGCTCTTCTCTAATAAAAAGAGAATGTATTTCTCACACGCTGCGTTTTGGTCCTCTCTTCAAAGTCAAGACGATCGTGACACAGCCAAAGAAATAGTCACTATTTTGGCGTCAACAAAAGCTACAAAAATACTATAAATATGCACTTACCTTCGAATAACTTCATCAGAAGGCACTCCCAGGATTCCCAAATCGACAATAAATGACTGAAAAGTTCCATAAAGCCCATCAATTAGCCACTTGTTGTTAGCATGTTCAGCCCAGGAATCCATTTTCATGACGCACGAGCAAACCTCCAGGCAAAAACTCAAAAAGTTCCGTTACAGGTCGTAGAAACAGGTCAAATGATGTTTGCAATCCATATTTAGTATGTGTTTTACATTATTCATCAATAAGGATCCAACCGGAGAATTTCATTGTCTGTAGAAAGACCACTGGAACGAGTGCTCTCTCGCTCCCTCGCGCGCAAATCCTGACTGAAAAATCTGACGACCACTCACTAGAACAGCTCTTCTGAGCCCCTCCCTTATAGTAGAATAACAAGACTAAAATCTAAAGACGACGACATCTAGTGGAAGCCCTAGGCAGTGTTTGTTCAGCCATATCTACAATGGGTCTCATTTGACACTGTTTTGAAAATCGACTTCTCATTTCCTGTTTTGACCTCTTCTCAGATTTTTGTCTGCCAAATGAGTTCTGTTATACTTACAGAAATATTTCAAATAGTTTTAGAAACTTCAGAGTGTTTTCTATACAATAGTAATAATAATATGCATGTATTACCTTCTGGGACAGAGTAGGAGGAAATTTCGTTTGGGCACGCAATTTGTTAAAATTCAAAATGCTGCCCCCTATCCCTATGAAGTTTTAAGAACACATTCTTATTTTCAATGATGGCCTAGGAACAGTGGGTTAACTGCCTTGTTCAGGGGCAGAACGACAGATTTTTACCTTGTCAGCTCGGGGATTCGATCTTGCAACCTTCCGGTTACTAGTCCAACGCTCTAACCACCTGCCTTACATTGCACTACACGAGTAGCCTGCATGGCAGGCTGACTACCTGTTACGCGAGTGCAGCAAGAAGCCAAGGTAAGTTGCTAGCTAGCATTAAACTTATCTTATAAAAAACAATCAATCTTAACATAATCACTAGTTAACTACACATGGTTGATGATATTACTAGTTTATCTAGCGTGTCCTGCGTTGCATATAATCGATGCGGTTCCTGTTCATTTCTCATCGAATCACAGCCTACTTCGCCAAACGGGTGATTATTTAATAAGCGCATTCGTGAAAAAAAAGCACTGTCGTTGCACCAATGTGAACCTAACTATAAACATCAATGCCTTTCTTTAAAATCAATACACAAGTATACATTTTTAAACCTGCATATTTAGTTAATATTGCCTGCTAACATGAATTTCTTTATCTAGGGAAATTGTGTCACTTCTCTTGCGTTCCGTGCAAGCGGTCAGGGTATATGCAGCAGTTTGGGCCGCCTGGCTCGTTGCGAACTGTGTGAAGACCATTTATTCCTAACAAAGACCGTAATTTATTTGTCAGAATTGTACATAATTATGAGATAACATTGAAGGTTGTACAATGTAACAGCAATATTTAGACTTAGGGATGCCACCCATTAGATAAAATACGGAACGATTCCGTATTTCACTGAAAGAATAAATGTTTTTTTGGACCATATTAATGACCTAAGGCTCGTATTTCTGTGTGTTATTATGTTATAATTAAGTCTATGATTTGATATTTGATAGAGCAGTCTGACTGAGCGGTGGTAGGCAGCAGCAGGCTCGTAAGAATTCATTCAAACAGCACTTTCGTGCGTTTGCCAGCAGCTCGTCGCTGTGCTTCAAGCATTGAGCTGTTTATGACTTCAAGCCTATCAACTCCAGAGACTAGGCTGGTGTAACCGATGTGAAATGGCTAGCTAGTTAGCGGGGTGCGCGCTAATAGCGTTTCAATCGGTGACGTCACTCGCTCTGAGACCTTGAAGTAGTTGTTCCCCTTGGGCCGTGGCTTTTGTGGAGCGATGGGTAACGATGCTTCGAGGGTGGCTGTTGTCGATGTCTTCCTGGTTCGAGCCCAGGTAGGTGCGAGGAGAGGGACGGAAGCTATACTGTTACACTGGCAATACTAAAGTGCCTATAAGAACATCCAATAGTCAAAGGTATATGAAATACAAATGGTATAGAGAGAAATTGTCCTATAATAACTACAACCTAAAACTTCTTACCTGGGAATATTGAAGACTCATGTTAAAAGGAACCACCAGCTTTCATATGTTCTCATGTTCTGAGAAAGGAACTTAAACGTTAGCTTTTTTACATGGCACATATTGTACTTCTACTTTCTTCTCCAACACTTTGTTTTTGCATTTTTTAAACCAAATTGAGCAGGTTTCATTATTTATTTGAGGCTAAATTGGTTTTATTGATGTATTATATTAAGTTAAAATAAGTGTTCATTCAGTATTGTTGTAATTGTCATTATTACAAAAAATAAATAAATAAATTAAATCGGCCGATTTAATCGTTATCGGCTTTTTTGGTCCTCCAATAATCGGTATCGGTATCAGCGTTGAAAAATCATAATCGGTCGACCTCTAACAGAGGCCATCAAAAACATTGTTTTCTCACGCCGTTGCATAGCATAGCCTATAGAAATGTTGCGCAACATGGGCTTATAGGAACGTTTATTTCATTGCATGCATCAATCAGCAATGAGGAGCTAGTTCTCGCTGCGCAACAGGTGATCCTACTCCGCTCAAATTCTGAATTCCAGAAGCTTAGTTGAGGTAATTCAACAGTCACATGGAATTTGACTGCGGTCATGACTCACTGTAACAGCCCTACCCATAAGGCAGTGAACTTTATTCATAGAAAATCGACCTCTGAAATGAAAACAGCGACAGATTTAATCTGAGCCTGGTACTTTCAAAAGATATGCCTACCTTTCCACCCTAGACAGAGTGGGCCTACCTTTCCACCCTAGACAGAGTGGGCCTACCTTTCCACCCCAGACAGAGTGGGCCTACCGACACAGAAAAAAGTAAGCTTTAACTGCTGGCTATTCTTCTTCCGTGGCTTAACCCAATGAGAGAAGGTCACAAGTGTTTCTCTAAAAACTGTCTGGGTTTAAACATCTTCTACACTGTAAAAATATTTTTGAGAATTAAGTCAAAATAACTTATTTCATCTATTCAAGTCAACTAAATGTGCAAAATGTGTTGATTTGACAAATCACGTTAACTTCAATTGACTTCAACTCAATAAAAGCTGTAAACATAAAAAGTCAAGTTCAGTTAGCAAAGAACAATTTGCTCAGTCAACTTTCAAATCAGAACTAATAAGTCAAATTTTGTGTTGACGAGTTGTGTTGACGAAACATGGCAAGTTATAATAACTACAAGTCATTACATTGCCTTAACTTATAAAATCAAGTTGAATCAGCTATAAACTGTATACCCTCAACTTTCAAATTAGATCCAATAAGTCAAATGAACTAAATAAAGACAACAGTTGTTTTGACTTTAAATGTCAAGTTAGGATAACTATAAATCTTGACATGAACTTTACATACAAAATGAAGTGAAATCAGCTAAGACCTGTGTGTTAATTTAACTTTCAAGTCAGAACCAGGAAGTCAATTCAAAAACACCAAGATAACAGCTGTGCTTACTAAACTTTTCAAGTTATGATAACTATAATTAATTACACTGTCTTAACTTACTAAATCAATTTGAATCTGCTAAGAACAATTTGTTCAGTCAACTTTCAAATCAGAACTAATAAGTCAAATAAACTAAAACAAGATCCCAGTTGTTGACAAAAATGACATTTTATATTAACTACAAGTCATTACATTGTCTTAACTTATAAAATCAAGTTGAATCAGCTATGAACTATCTGTTCCCTCAACTTTTAAATTAGATCCAATAAGTCAAATGAACTAAATTAATACAAAAGTTGTCTTGACTTTAAATGTCACGTCAGGATAACTACAAATCTGTACATTAACTTAACTTACAAAATTAAGTTTAATCAGCTAAGACCTATGTGTTAATTTAACTTTTAAGTCAGAACCAAGAAGTCAAATCAGTGGTATGTGCAACTGCCTCCGGTGCACATGTACTGCTGCGTGGGTTTGAACTTCTTAATTATTGCCCTAATAGTGTACCTATTGTTTAATAGTGGAAACTATTTTTTATTTTAGAATTTGTGAGTGTTTTTGCCTTTCCACATTGTGATTGATGAAAAATGCCTATTCAATGCGTGTTACCTTATTTTTATACCCCAGTTAAAGGGAGATATGGAAGGCCATAATACAGCTCCTTTTTTTCATAAGTAAGAATCCCTATGGGGTGCCAACAATTGTCACAATTGTAATTTTGTTGATCGGTTTGTTTTAAGTGGAATTTGATTGGTGCAACTTTGCTGGAGTGACTTGCCCCATATTCCTTGCAGCCAAAAACAATCATGTTTTGTCTGTGAGGTCAAAGGTCACATGCAATATCTAATTTTCTCCTTTCTGACACCAATGCAGCAAATGTTAAAGAATATGAGCCACATAGCATGAACTGTGTCAATTGTATGGGCTATGGGTTCATATTGTGTTAGCTGAGGGTTACAGGTTTTTACTGCATGAAGGTCATGTGTAACTAAGGCCAAGCTGCTTGCTTAGCAAGTAGGCCTATTGCTTATTCCTGTAAGACTAACTGTAAATTGCTCTGGAAAAGTGTCTGCTAACTGACTAAACTGTAGGAGAATGCTTTACATATACTATATTTCTCTATGCATGCACAAGTATTAGTGATCCTAGTAGTGGGCCTAAGCTTTCATGGCTAGCCATCTAACAGTTCGTGTTTGGTGAGGCCAATGTAGTGAAAGTAATATATGTAATGTTACAATTGGCTATAAAAGAGATTAACTTAAAAAAACAAAAACAGCACTCGGAATGCATCAGATCACCTATCCCATTGTGTGATGTTTGTGTAGAGCAGTGGTCGGCAACCTTTTCTGAGTCAAGATCACTTTCGCAGTCAAAAAGCAAGCTGAGATGTACTGCTCAGATTTTTTTTTACATGAACCTCACACTAGCAGTTTTGTAGGAATGAGGTTTGGGCAGTAAGCCTAATACATTATCACAGCATACTGGCTATATGATTGGCCTGTCAATATTGTTAATCAGACCATATTATATTTCAAAACTTGAGCTTTGATAACAAAATATATCAGTTGGTTTAGCACTTGAGAGACTGTGGAGTATGAATTGAAATAATTCGCTTTTTTATTTTACTGGACTGATGGTACCTGCATCTGATGGTAAACGAGGTCAAACCACGACGTCAGAGATCTTGAGGTCGAAAAGTCGGAGCTCTAGAAAGATGCCCGAGTTTCCGAATTCCGAGTTGGATGACCATTCAAAAGATTTTTCCCAACCGCCTCTCGCTCCCTGCTCTCTCCTTCCTTTCCTCCGGTGAGACTGACCAGGGAGAGGGGACGTCTTCCACCTGATGGCGAAACTCGAGTCGCACCGCATCTGCCTCATGCACAAATTCATGTTGCTCCTATGACCAGAGAAAGTTAAATATTCTTCAACATTAAAATCACAACGAGCTACTAATAATAATAAAACGCAGGGCTATCGATACTTGGCTACTCATTCATTGCAGCTGCAGCCCGAGCGGAAGTACGGAGAAGCGTGTCTGTAATAGTGTTGAATAAAAACAGTGACAGTGCTGAATATAAACTTAAACATTAACTCACTCATAAAAACAGCCGCTCTTTGCTGTATTTGTTGACAGTCTCTGTTGTAATGTTTTTAAAAGTTATTAAATCTTACATTGGCTAGTAGTCTATTGAACTTAGCTGTGGCCAGGGTCATGGAAGCTCTGTTGCCACGGTGATTTGAGCTATCCGATTGGGCAGCACAGTACGTGCGCTCGATTTAGTCACAGATTTGCCGGGGTGTTGGGTAGGCAGTGTTAGTTTCATGGGAACACTCTGCTTACCCAGTGCGCAGCACTTTTGAATCAAGTGCACCTACCGGCAACAGCTCAATATGACTTTAAAAAAGGACCACAAGCCTTTATCGTTCCTTGGCTTTTCTACAGAAATATTTGGTGATCGACTAGGAATGCCTTGAAGATCGCGATCGACCGGTTGGCGACCATTGGTGTAGAGTTTGCTCCTTGTTTTGGCATTGATAGGGGATATAGATCAAACTTAATTTGGTTTAGCACTTGCTCCTTGTAATTCTAGTAATCAATTAATTCTTAAACGTGTATAATGTTTAGAATCAAACATATTCTTTATTTACTTAAGCATTGTCGCACTAGGACAATTTATTTTAGAACTCAGTGTTAATTTATAGGCGGCGTCGTCATTTCAGGAAGTGGCTTGATCAAGACGGTGCTTCGGCAACTCTACTGCATTCAACAGCTTTCCAAGCTAGAGTGAGTATCTTGGCAAAATATTAGTATCTCCTTTAAAACAATACAACCACTAGCATGTTATTTACCTACTTGGTAACCTACACGGTATACATATTTATTGGTGTTAACAAGTGCCCTTTGTAAAAAATATTGATAACTTTTCAGCACAAGAATAACAAGGATGTTAGCTACTACGTTACATGCTAGCTAACGTTAGTTGATTAGCGCGGTGCTAAACACACTCCATGTTAAAATGGAAATTTGGTTAAATTAAGAAAGAAAAACAGTTATTTGGCTACGTTTGGCAAATAGCATTTTACTATCAGTTTAAATCGGATTAACGTTACTTGTGAAATTCTGCTAAGTGTACTGTAGTATAATTGTAGCTAAGCTTGCTGTTAAATAGTACCACTCTAGCCAGCAGCACACAGCGCCAAATTGCAGACAAATTACTGACTAGTCATTTATTTTGATAACCTGTATAACAGCTAGCTACAAAAGCCAACTGTAGATATGCTCGTAGTTATAATTACTATTATATGGTGTGGTAATGAACTTTTATCGGTTTTACTATTGTGGTTGTATTCAGTGGCTTGCTAGCCAAACATCAGATATAGGCATGTGTACGTTAACCAAGTAAATTATCCAGGGTATGTTGTGGCATTTAGCGCGATGCTAATTAACAGCATACTAGCATGGTGTTATGACCGTTAGGACACGTGGCCGAATTTGCCCATGTTAGTTAAAGTGTGTTTAGTTAGCATTGGGCTAGATAGCAGTGGTCGGAATCATGTGCTGATAAAAGCTGCTTGTTGGCTAGCTTGGAAATAGTTTGATAACCTGCTTAATAGTACAAAGGAAAGGTGTTTGCTAGCCATGCTTCTAATTAGTATTGTGAGTTAAACCCTTTATTTTTTTCAAAATATATTATTTAAAAACCTAGCTAAGAATATTCTAATGATTAATTAGCCTATTTTTGAAAGTAGTAATGTTAGCATATATTCTGTTATTTTACAATTGTTAGTTTGGGTGTAACGAGATGTTGAACAATCCATGTTATACAAATACATTTAGCAGTTAGTAAACAGGTTTACCTAGACAGCACTTATATCTTGAATTTTTAATCAATTTCAGAATAATTTGTTAATTAACATATCAACTAAAGTGAATTTAAAAAATGTTTGTAAACATTCTTTTTTAGATTCTTGGAAAGCCAAAAGCATTATTCCTTCAATGTGTAACGGCATTCCTCCTCCTCTGACGAGGAGAAGTTTGAAGGATCGGAGGACCAATGCGCAGCAAGTGTCCATAACGTTTATTTTAAAACAAACTCAACACTATGAAATACAAAACAATAAATGTGAACGAAACTGAAACAGTACCTTGTGGCAACAAACACTCACACGGAAACAAACACCCACAAACCAAAAGTGAAACCCAGGCTACCCAAGTATGATTCTCAATCAGGGACAACGATTGACAGCTGCCTCTGATTGAGAACTATACCAGGCCGAACTCAAAACCCCAACATAGAAAAACACACAGACTGCCCACCAACTAACGTCCTGACCATACTAAATAAAGACAAAACAAAGGAAAAAGGTCAGAACGTGACACAATGGAGGAAGTGGAACTGTAAGTACTGCAGATTTGACACATCAAATCAACGCATCCTTATTAGACTTTACAAATTGAAGCATAGACATTATGCAAGAACCTGTCCATTACCATGTATCCATCAAGACTGTCCGTGCACCTTTAAAACAGAAATAGCACTCAAGAAGCATTTGACTCAACACCGAAGAAATGTTCATTAAACAGTTACTGCTTGTATGAAATGTGACCTCTGTAACTTTTCTGAGCCCTGTAATGTTAAGCAGTACTTTTCTCATTTGAGAAGTAATTTCAACAATAAGGATTATATGCAAGAAGAGTTTCTGAAAATAGGTCCTGACTGGGTAACTGTTGATGCAGTAATGACTACTTTCTCATTAAGAAGAAAGGAGATTGTGGAAGATGATCCCTTTGTCATTGACATCAAATTTAGATGGCCAGTGCTGTTCAGACAACAAGTGCTTATTTAAAATCTGCAAAAGGTCCAGTAAGATTTTCTGTGATTGTTTTAAATCAATAATTTACACAGTTTCTTATACCTCAAGAGCTTGTCTTTGTAACGGCTGTCGTCTTCCTCGGACGAGGAGAGGAGAGACGGATCGGTGGACCAATACGCAGCGAGGTATGTTGACATAATGAATTTATTGAAAAAACTGAAGAACACGACGAACACTTGAATAATTACAAAACAAATAAACGAATGTAGACAGACCTGGACACGAACTTACATACAATGTGAAGAACACATGAACCAGGAAAACAGACTATATAAAACGAACTAACTAACAAAAACCGTAACAGTTCCGTGTGGCGTAACATACAGACACTGACACAGGAGACAATCACCCACAAACAAACAGTGAGAACAACCTACCTTAATATGACTCTCAATCAGAGGAAATGCCAAACACCTGCCTCTAATTGAGAGCCATACCAGGCAACCCTTTAACCCAACATAGAAACACAACACATAGAAATGCCCACCCAGCTCACGCCCTGACCAATAAACACATACAAAACAAGAGAAAACAGGTCAGGAACGTGACAGTCTTCCTTCAGACCTTTGTGCATTTTGAGATGAAACGTGATTAGAGGACACAAGGAACTACATAAGTTAATGTAATACGCTTTCCAAAAATGTATTCCTTTTATCTGTAGTGCTCTTAGGCTGGTTGTAAAAATCCTAAAACTCTGACTGTTTATAGGTCACACAAATGCAGGGCTCTATACAGTGTACGTGTTTTACTCACATTTTCTGAAGTAATTTATGGATTTAAATCATTGTTGTTTTCAAAGTATTTCTGTCATTTAGTTTCATAGCTTGACTCTGAATCCCTTAACTATATTTAACATTGAGCGCAGTGGCAGTCACAGGTTGTCATAGATGCATTTGAAATATCCCAACTGAGACTCAGCTAGTTTTCATGTTTCCTAGCTATGTATATAATCAAGATATATTTTCCCCAAATCAGTATAAGTACTGTAGCTCCATTACCATGGTAACCCTTTGGGTTGAAAGTGGCAGCGGATCATTTTAATAATTTTCCTATATTAAATGCTTATAGGGTTTTTTAACAAGTGTTTATTGCTTTATCTTTGTAGCAATGTAATTGGCTATTTTGCTTGATGGCCTTAGTGCCCTGGCTGATTGTTTTGGTGCACTGGCAGATTAGGCACCCCCTTAAGGCATAGTGGCCGTGTCCCTAAAATTCCTTCCCTGGTATGTTATGCTCTTCAAACATGTTGCTCTGGAGTTCACGAGACTGGTGTCTGTGGACCTCAAGAAGACATTTAATGAATGCCTGGACAGTCGTCTTTCCAAGCTCCTTGAATTCTCCTGGGCCAAGAGTGGTGGAGGGATGGAGCTAAAACACCTTATGGACAGTCTTGACAAAGACGTAGGTTCCATTATGTTGATATTAAAGTATTCTGTACAGTTATTACCTATGTATTGATAATTGCTACTTTTTTTAAATACACATCAATATTGGGGATGAGACCTTGTCATTGACAACCACATTAACAATGTTGTAAAACAGTCAATTGTGCTTTTGTTGTTAGAGTTCCAATCAAAGGAAGAGGCTGTGCTCCAAGGCTTGCCAGACTTCCTGCGAGAAGACCCTACCAATGTTTTGAAGACGTGAGGTATACAACCCTACAACATAACCTTATGCTTTCTCCCAGGAGTGAAATTTCCTATGAATCATGATGCACTATAATGTTCAATGGAGTCAAGTTGAATGTCTGTTGCCATCTGATGTGATTATAACACACAGGCCAAATCAAATGTGAACCAACTACAGTATATAGGATATCTCTTTTAGCAATGTTTTACTTTTACTCAACCTTTCTCCCTTGCTAGACATTTTGTTGAGAATAGTGATTTAGCATGTTTTTTGTCCAGAAGAAACTAAATCTTTATCTTGGACTGCAAAGCAAAAATCAGGACCATACATTAAACACAATACTACGATTGGGGCGATAATACCTAACTTCTATTGATAGCTGTTGTCGACGGTTGGGAAATGTAAGTATGCTCAAGTTTTAGCATATTTGAACGAATCACACATTCCTGGTGTATGGCAGCACACTGCAGTGCCCTTAGTGATATGTCAAATTCCCTATTGTTAGTGCCACTTTAATGCTGTTAATTGTCTATGTGGAATTCCAAATTCTATACAAAAGTTTAAAGACGATATTTCTTGTTGAAAAATATAAAAAGCGATTTTGATAGGACAATTAATCCCTACACCATGCAGTGCTGATTTTGCCATTTGATCAGGCATTGTAATCAGTTTTGCTTCAACATTGTTCGTCAGTGGGCTCGCGCCCGTCCGTCTTCAATATAAACTTTGCATTGTAGGCTGCTTTTGTGTAATAAATGATTTGCTTATTGGAGAGAATCATTGTCCTATCTAAATAACGTTTTATATTTTTTAAATATCTAGAAATATTGTTTTTACAGTTTTTGTAAGCTGGTCATTTAAAATGAAAGTAGTAGAGGTGGAATTCTACACAGTGCACCTTAAATATAATGCATGTTGTAGAAAGAGCTGATTGCCAAAACAGCACTGAATGATAGATGAGGCTTTACATTGTTTTCCCCCTCATTTTCAGTGTTGGATGACCATGGGTCTTTGCGGCACTATAGCGGACAATCAATTGCTTTTTGCAAATAGGAAAAGAACGGACCATGTTATACCTCAACTTAGAATGCATTCTATGTAGACCTGGGAGCAATCATGGTTGACTGACGTGCTTAAGGACCATGCTTGTTTACTGGCACAATGCTCTTGACCACTAGTCTACCTGCCACCCCACTTGCCTGCATTAATATGCAATAGTACAAAAAATGATTGGAGGATGTTTTGTAGGGCAATGCCTCTAATCTTTGCCTATTTTTGTTCTGTTTTTCAGAAGACAACTGATTCTGAGGAAGTCACTCGCGGAGTGAAAATCGGTATACTTGTCATTGTGGATGGAGCTGCAGCAGATGACCCAATGCCAGCTGACAATGTGGATGTTGCCCTTGTGATAGAAGAGCAAGGGATCATACATGAGCTTCACAATGTCCCAAATGCAGTGCCACTTTGATTGGACTTCTTTATTGTCTGAACCTGGATTACCCAAAATGTTTGAGGTACACTTTTGAGGTAGGTCAGAAAATATTCTTGAAGATTGGTGCAGAAAACTGTACAGAAAAAGTGCATGGGCTGAAGAACCGTCTTCTTCGTTAAGACAACTAATTGGTGTGTTTTTGTTTTACTCGCAGTAGAGTTAATTCCTCGGACAATGATGCTGTTATTTGCCTAAATCTTACAGATCTCAGTTTTTGGTAGACTTAAGTTACCCTATTTTTACGTGTGCCCTTCAGTCTACAAACTACAACCATCTTTCGTTAGAGACCATTGATTTGCTATCATCTCTTCCCATTAACTACATTGCATTCTTAAAATGTTGTGCGTGTTAGAATTTCACATTCAACACCAACTTGTCTTAGAAACCATTCTGAAGATTGTCTTTGAATTTTTATTTACCGTGCCATAAAACTGTTTCAATGGTGCCATTTACAAATGTGTATGGGTTGATTGGACAGTGGATTTTTTTTTTTTTTAATTTTACAAAATATTTATTAGCTGATATTGGTTAAAATACCAATTAGTGACAGCAGAATTTGTCTGCCTGTTTAAATGCAACCAAAGACATGCATCTAAAAAAAAATATGCAATGTTTTTTTCCTCATGACAATCAAAATGCATTCCAGGGAACAATACATTGTTCTAACTTTATTTCTTTGTTAATACATAGTGTAATAAATGTTATTAAATACACGATAGGACTAATTCATGGAATTAATTGATTGCAATATAAGTTGTTGAATAGATCAATGTACTCTATAGTAAATCAATCATCGTAAATTATAATGCCATTTTAAAATGGAGGTAAGCTTTACTAAATCTGAACTTTGTTCAACTGTACATTCTGGGTTATATTAAGTAATTTTTTAAATTAAAGACATGTTGACTTAGAACAGTGGTTCTCAACTTGCAGCCTGTGGCTGTAACGGCAGATTTCCTCCTCTTCGTCTGAGGAGGAGGTGTAGCAGGGATCGGACCAAGACGCAGTGTAGTAAGTGTCCATGTTTTAATATAATCAACTGAACAAGACACAAATACAAAATAACAAACTAACCTAACCAAAAACAGTCCCGTGTGGCACGAACACTGACACAGGAAACAAACACCCACAAACCAACAGTGAAAACAGGCTACCTAAATATGGTTCCCAATCAGAGACAATGAAAAACACCTGCCTCTGATTGAGAACCATATCAGGCCAAATGACAAACCTAAACATAGAAACACAGAACATAGACTGCCCACCCCAACTCACGCCCTGACCATACTAACTAAAGACAAAACAAAGGAAAATAAAGGAAATAAGGTCAGAAACGTGACAGTGGCAAGCTTGTCTGTTGTCATTAATAGTATAGTTATTTATGTATCTGTGGCAAGCTTGTCTGTTGTCATTAATAGTATAGTTGTGTGGCAAGCTTGTCTGTTGTCATTAATAGTATAGTTGTGTGGCAAGCTTGTCTGTTGTCATTAATAGTATAGTTGTGTGGCAAGCTTGTCTGTTGTCATTAATAGTATAGTTATGTGTGGCCTGCTTGACTTGTTCGTAGCCGCAGTGTAGCACCACCAGCCAAACAGTTTGAGAACTCTGTTACAATAACTCAATATGAAGTAGGCTTTACTGAAGTGCATGTTGATTGAACAAGGGTTGTAAATGGGTAACTCTTTTAAATGTGGCTTTAGATCAGATAACTCACACTTTGTTTCAACTTGTTATTTCTAGTTGTGGCCTTTTTCAAGCTCAGAGGACTGAACGTGTCACGTTATCCTAGCTTAGACAATTTTGTTACGTTAACTTTAAATGTAGTTATCATAACTGTTACTAGTTATGGTAACTTTATTAAATGTTGACGTAACAAAATTGAAAAAAGATTCAACTCAGAATAGTAAGATATGGTTAACTCTTATAAATTGTAGTAACTGGCTTTAGTTCAGAACTCAATCTTTAAGGTTGTTTCAACTTGTTATTTCCAGTCATCCAGTTGACTGGCCTTTTTCAAGCACAGAGCACTTAACATGTCATGTTATCCTTGCTTAGACCATTCTGTTATGTCAACTTTAAATATAGTTATGATAACTGTTACAATAGCTTAATTTAAACTTGACTTAACAAAATGTAAAATTAATTTAACTAAAAATGGTCGGTTATACTGTCATGTGGAATTAAATTTCTTATTTATCAACATGTTGCTTTAGTTATGATAACTCAACATTTATTGTTGATGTAATAAATGTTTAAGTTGATTCAAATGAGAATAGTAAGTTACACTGAAATTAAGCAGTGGACTTAACTGTCTTTTATTTGTCAACAATAATGTAGCTTTAGTTATTAGAACTCCACATTTATTGTTAACATAACAAAGGTTTTAAGTTGCTTCAAATAATGTTAAATTAACAAACGTCAAATTAACCGTCTCTTGTTAGTCAAAATAAATGTAATAAAGCTAGGATAACGTGGAATGTGAAGTACTCTGAGCTTGAAAAGGGCCACGGAACTAGATCACTGGATATATAATAAGTTGAAACAACACATTTTTTTTGTGTATTGTACAGAAAGTACAATTGTGACCGAAGGAAATAACTTCCCAAGCAAAATCAAGATCTGAATGTCAAAGAAACGAAACCATAATATCCCCATATACATTGGAGTCACCAATATCCCCAATATTTTACTGCTTGTTTCTAGCATAAAGCACTGCTGACCAAAGTGCTGTTATAGATTACTTTATAAACTCAGCAAAAAAAGAAACGTCCTCTCACTGTCAACTGCGTTTATTTTCAGCAAACTTAACATGTGTAAATATTTGTATGAACATAAGATTCAACAAATGAGATATAAACTGAACAAGTTCCACAGAAATGGAGTAATGTGTCCCTGAACAAAGGAAGGGGGTCAAAAGTAACAGTCAGTATCTGGTGTGGCCACCAGCTGCATTAAGTACCGCAGTGCATCTCCTCATGGACTGCACCAGATTTGCCAGTTCTTGCTGTGAGATGTTACCCCACTCTTCCACCGAGGCACCTGCAAGTTCCCGGACATTTCTGGGGGGGAATGGCCCTAGCCCTCACCCTCAGATCCAACAAGTCCCAGACGTGCTCAATGGGCTCGAGATCCGGGCTCTTTGCTGGCCATGGCAGAACACTGACATTCCTGTCTTGCAGGAAATCACGCACAGAACGAGCAGTATGGCTGGTGGCATTGTCATGCTAGAGGGTCATGTCAGGATGAGCCTGCAGGAAGGGTACCACATGGAGGAGGATGTCTTCCCTGTAACGCACAGCATTGATTGCCTGCAATGCCAAGCTCAGTCCGATGATGCTTGGACACACCATGACAGACCCTCTACCTCCAAATTCGATCCCGCTCCAGAGTACAGGCTTCGGTGTAACGCTCATTCCTTTGACGATAAACGCGAATCCGACCATCACCCCTGGTGAGACAAAACCTTGACTCGTCAGTGAAGAGCACTTTTTGCCAGTCCTGTCTGGTCCAGCGACGGTTTGTGACCATAGGCGACGTTTTTGCCGGTGATGTCTGGTGAGGACCTCCCTTACAACAGGCCTACAAGCCCTCAGTCCAACCTCTCTCAGCCTATTGCGGACAGTCTGAGCACTGAGGGAGGGATTGTGCGTTCCTGGTGTAACTCGGGCAGTTATTGTTGCCATCCTGTACCTGTCCCGCAGGTATGATGTTCAGATGTACCAATCCTGTGCAGGTGTTGTTACACGTGGTCTGCCACTGCGAGGATGATCAGCTGTCCATCCTGTCTCCCTGTAGCGCTGTCTTAGGCGTTTCACAGTACGGACATTGCAATTTATTGCCTGTCAGCTGACTAGCTTTTGCCTGTCAGCTGACTACCTAGCTAGCTTAATATGTCGTTTTTGAGTCAATGTATGGTTATAGCAGATGCTAAATGTTTTTTCTGGTTTGTTATTACAACCCCGTTTTCATGATTTCTGGTAGATACCTAGTAGAATAATCCTATCAGATTTTGTAACCAGTCCTATAGGATAGATTCCAAAATCTGATTGGATTTTATATAGGATTTATTTACTAGGGAAAATATGGTGGTGGATCATTGATGTTATGCTTCAACTGGTCCTGGGGTCCTTGTTAAGGTCTACGGCATCATGAAATGTACCTAGTATCAGGACATTTTAGCCAAGAACCTGGTTGCTTCTACCAGGAGGCTGACACTTGGCGGCAAGAGGATCTTCCAGCAAGACAATAACCTTAAGCACTAATCAAAATCCACATTTAAGAAGTAGTTAATTGACCACAAAATCAACATTTTGCAATGGCCATCTCAGTCTCCGAAGTTGAACCCCATTAAAAACCTGTGGTTTGAATTGAAGTACATAAGCGCAGACAAAGAATATCAAGGTTCTGGAAAGATTCTGTATAGAGGAATGGTCTAAGATCCCTCCCAATGTATTCTCCAATCTCATAAACCATTTCATAAAAAACCTTAGTGTTCTTATCCTCGCAAGGGAAGGTGCTAGAGTATTGAAAACAGGGGTGCCAATAATTTCAATTAATTATTAAACAAAATCTCTTTCTCTGAGCAATTGTATTAGTATAGCATACAATAGCTCCGTTTTTGAATTATTTATTTTATACAGTCTGCTTTTGCTCGTTTTTATCAAGGGTGTCAACTATGGACTTCGCTCTATTGTGCTCACTTTTCAATCTCCAAAGCACAAAGAGGAGGGGGTTTGAGTGCCCTAATGTCTCATGTCCCCACTCGTCTGTTCACTTCCTGGGTTAGCATCACACACAGGAAATACTACAGCCAGATGCCAAACTGGTACATGACCAACTCAACAGACAAATATCATCACACACTGAGAGACTGAGCACACACACACCCATCTTAAAATCTTGAATCTTTATAATCCTGACTTGACGCAGTGTACTGTAGATGAGGCAGACCGACATTAATGCCTCTATACTTTCCTGTCTATCAGTGTAGTGTAGACTTTATGTTAACCTGGAGCGTAGCGTATAGTAGCCCAGCCTCATAGGCATTCATCTCAATCTCCCTTGTTTGGGAGGCTGGAGAGCATCCTGGCTCCCACAGGAGAGAATAGCATTCCCCTTAACAACAGCCTTTTGTGTCTTAATGGAGAAAAATGGCTCGCTCAGAGTGAGAAGTGGGATGAGGGGATGGATAAAGATGAGGTGGCATGGAAAGCATGTGGTCCCCTTCACACGTCATAAGTCTCTATTTCTGTTATGACACTCAGTCACGCAGCAGCAGCGGCGGAAGCAGTAGCAACAGCAGTAGCAGGTGCCTTACCTCTGTTCTCTTATGTACAATCTCCTCAAATAGAAGCACACTTCTGGAAGTTATCTTCATTTTATTTTTTTTACCAAACACTCATCAGGCACGTGGATTTTTTTTTCTCAACACAATCACACACATGCGCACACTAACGCAAGTGCACATACGCACACACACACACACCCTTAAGCAATCGCACACATACACTCCGTCACCACAGGGGCATTAGGGCGCCCTGCTGGCAGAATGAGGAGGCGCTTGGTTGCGGTCTAGTTCGGTCTAGCTCCTGGCGGAATGGGATTCTAATGTGCTGCTCTGGTTAGCTGGGGACAGCAGCACTGCAGGGGGGCTGCCTGCTGTTGAGTATGGCCCGAGGGAGAGAAGGAGACATGGGGAACAATTCTCTCATTGTCTACCCTATCTGTCTCCCTGAACACAAGGGTAATACACCTGCCTGAGCCTGCGCCTCCATGACCAGGGTCACCTTCAAACCACAGTACATCCACTATTATTTCTATAGTGTCTGTCTGTGTATGACTGCTTGTCTGCAGAAATATGTGCAGTGCCTGTACTGTTTGTGAATAGACACATCATGTGCTACTATGCTTTATCTAAACACAACTTGACAACCATAAAACACATTTACATATGACCAGATAGGCTGTAATATCCATAATAGTCCTTCCATACAGCTCTGCCTCTCTCTTAGGCACCTCATTCCTCTACTCCTCTGTGGCTCTCCACGGCTCTATAGAGGGTTAAATCCCCTGTTCCAGCTCCATCTCAGCTCTTAAGCCCAGACATGCAGACACCGAGCAGGCCTGAGTGCCTCTGTAGGTGTGCGTGTGTGCATGTGTGTGTGACTCATAAGAGAATGACTCATAAACACCTCTGTGGAGGAGAGGTAGAAAAGGTCATTCCAGTGTGTGTTTACTCTATCCTATCTCAGCCGTCCCATCCACCAGTTTAGTCTGCTTGACTCCTACATCCCAGCACGGCACAGAAAGTTAAGAGGGAGACTTGTTTATACCCAATTTCATGTCAAATTTAAAAATGCATCTTTAATTCGGTGCTGTTTTTACATGTAAAATGAGGCTGTTGATTGATGATACTGTTTGCTTCAGTGAGTATTTCTACATTTGGAGAATGGAAAATGATTGCGTGGGAGGTGGACAGGGCCCTAACCAGGGTCTTATTTTTAAGCCCCGTTTATACCTGGTTCTAACATGTCTGTTGTACTGATCTCGTCCACATTCTGATTGTGCCCACATTCGTTTACAGGTGTAGTCAATCAAAAGATGCATTGTGATCTGATTGTAATGAGATATTCCGGAGGTAGTCGAAGACACATCTTGCACGGATATCCTTGAAGTGTAAACAAATCTGGACAATGAAAGCATATACAGTTGAAGTCGGAAGTTTACATACACCTTAGCTAAATACATTTAAACTTAGTTTATCACAATTCCTGACATTTAATCCCAGTAAAAAGTCCCTGTTTTATGTCAGTTAGGATCACCACTTTATTTTAAGAATGTGAAATGCCAGAATAATAGTAGATAGTGATTTATTTCAGCTTTTATTTATTTTGTCACTTTCCCAGTGGGTCAGAAGTTTACATACACTCAATTAGTATTTGGTAGCATTGACGTTAAATTGTTTAACTTGGGTCAAACGTTTCAGGTAGCCTTCCACAAGCTTCCCACAATAAGTTGGATGAATTTTGGCCCATTCCTCCTGACAGAGCAGGTGTAACTGAGTCAGGTTTGTAGGCCTCCTTGCTCGCACATGCTTTTTCAGTTCTGCCCACAAATGTTCTATAGGATTGAGGTCAGGGCTTTGTGATGGCCACTCCAATACCTTGACTTTGTTGTACTTAAGCCATTTTGCCACAACTTTGGAAGTATGCTTGGGGTCATTGTCCAGTTGGAAGACCCATTTGCGACCTAGATTTAACTTTGTGACTGATGTCTTGAGATGTTGCTTCAATATATCCACATAATTTTCCTCCCTCATGAAGCCATCTATTTTGTGAAGTGCATCAGTCCCTCCTGCAGCAAAGCACCCCAACAACATGATGCTGCCACACCCGTGCTTCATGGTTGGGATGGTGTTCTTCAGCTTGCAAGCTTCCCCCTTTTTCCTCCAAACATAACGATGGTCATTATGGCCAAACAGTTTTATTTTTTTTTCATCAGACCATAGGACCTTTCTCCAAAAAGTATGATCTTTGTCCCCATGTGCTGTCGCAAACCGTAGTTTGGCTTTTTTATGGCGGTTTTGGAGCAGTGGCTTCTTCCTTGCTGAGCGGCCTTTCAGGTTATGTCTATAAAGGACTCGTTTTACTGTGGATATAGATACTTTTGTACCTGTTTCCTCCAGCATCTTCACAAGGTCTTTTGCTGTTGTTCTGGGATTGATTTGCACTTTTTGCACCAAAGTATGTTCATCTCTAGGAGACAGAACGCGTCTCCTTCCTGAGCGGTATGACGGCTGCGTGGTCCCATGGTGTTTATACTTGCGTACTATTGTTTGTACAGATGAACGTGGTACCTTCAGGCGTTTGGAAATTGCTCCCAAGGATGAACCAGGCTTGTGGAGGTCTACAATTGTTTTTCTGAGGTCATGGCTGACTTATGATGTCCCCATTATGTCAAGCAAAGAGGCACTGAGTTTGAGGGTAGGCCTCGAAATACATCCACAGGTACTCCTCCAATTGACTCAAATGATGTCAATTAGCCTTTCAGAAGCTTCTAAAGCCATGAAATAATTTTCTGGAATTTTCCAAGCTGTTTAAAGGCATACTTAGTGTATGTAAACTTCTAAACAATTGTTGGAAAAATGACTTGTGTCGTGCACAAAGTAGATGTCCTAACCGACTTGCCAAAACTATAGTTTGTTAACAAGACATTTGTGAAGTGGTTGAAAAACAAGTTTTATTGGCTCCAACCTAAGTGTACATAAACTTCTGACTTCAACTGTATATTTGTCCTCTAAAAACAATCAGATTGGCAAGTTGAGTTAAGATCATAGTTCTTCATTAGAAACCAAGTGCCTACTGGCACTGTGATTGAATGCCACAGTGCAATACCATGTCCGACTCTGAATAAAATGGGCATACATAGAAATAAAGATATCGGTGAAGAGATATTGTCCCAAATGATAGAAAAAGAGTTCTCCAGTTCCCTCCTCCAATACCTGCGCAAAATCAAATATTTGAAAACATTGTATGCTAAAGAAAGACCAAGGACTAATAGCAAAATTTAAACTGAACTACAAATGTATTGTGGATGCATGGGACGGACTATGATAGAGTGCAGTGTATGACAAGTGTATGGCAAGGTATAATGCATAGGCCTACTTTTCACCTGTAGTCTACCATTAGATCTAGCCTGAGTGAACAGTGGGCGGCTGGTGAATAGTCTTTCAATTGCTATATAAGATATGAAAATAATACATAATGCAATCCTTTTCGATTTTATTCCATTATAATCTGTGAATATTTTAGCATTTTTAGAACTATCAATAAAGTGCAGAAGATGTCCAAATTGTAAATAAAGGCACATGGCTTTCTGTAAGCATGAGCGACGCCAATGCTCAATATAATGTAGGCTTCAATACAAAGGACTCTTTAAGCTACTTTTACAGTAGATTGACACTTTATTAATTTATAAAGCCATTTGCTAACATGCATTCTCCTTTCTCCTTTTTTATCAGTTGTCGCTTTTATCCATGCATTTTATAAATGGACCACGCATCTTGCTATATAGTATGTTATCATATTGCATGCATATTGATGTTCAGTTAGCGAATCATCACTGATCAATGAGTTGGAGGAAATTAAACCACAGTCGAGCTCCCAGCATGTCGCTTTATCCTCTTTGGCACTGTTTAGCAGGGGCGCAACTTTCACACATTCTGAAGTTGCAATTCCCCCCCCCCCCCCTCACCCCCAGTTTTATCATTGCAATGTGATTAAAAAAAAGTAGCACCGGGGTGCTTTAGGACCATGTGGACACCTCAGAGAGGACAGGTAGGCTGTTTGGAGTGTTCAGTCAGCTGGATTTAGGACCACAGACAACACAGAACATCTCCTCTCGACTGAGGTGAATGAATAAGCTACACTAGCTAGTAGCTACCTCATCCAGGTCAGCTCTAGCTTCTAGTTATCTGTCAGATATCAATATGAGGTGGCTATTATTACTATCTGACAGCTGTTGTTTGTATGGAAATGTTTTGTCCCGTTTCAGAGGTAAATGAACTTGGCTAGCTTTCGCCAGTTGATGTACCGTTAGAGAGAGAGATCTGGTCAAAAGTTGGCTAACGTTAGCTATTCTTTTTGCCTCAATCACACTAGACTTGAATCAAACGATGAAACCATCGGCCAAACGATTGAAAATAGATATTATGACGTTTTTTCAGTGCAATGTGAGTTTTATGAGTCAGTATGGCAATGTAACATTGCTGATCTGGCAGTTTCCCAAGCTAATTCCCTACTTTTCACACTGACACAGTAATAAACAGCTCTAACTTTACAGGCTTCACTGTCATGGTGCACCTATAGAGGTCTAAGCTGGAACAATTTCTTCATCCCGCTCCGCCCCCACCTTCTGGCTTTCTGTCAGATTCCCACCTGCTATCGCAAGAACTGGTCCCAAATCAGACCGCAGTCCTGCAATGTTCTTTTTTTAGGTGTATGTGACGTAGCCATGGTCCCAGAAATGTTGCACCCTATAGGCAATATCAAATGCGCAAAAATAACTTAAGAAATAGGTTAAATTACCAGATATTGCCATTAAATGGAAGATTGGTTATCCCCCACAATGTCAAGTTATGTATGACTAGATTTTATTTATTACAAGATTAAAGGTATACTGGGCAAGTTTCACAAGGTCTGGATACCTTATATGGAATACAGTACGACTAAAGAAGTCTGTATTGAAAACATGCCCACGTCAGGGGAGATACCTAGCTGCTGGGCTGCTCGGTCCTGGCCCTGGAGTTCTGCCGTCCTCTGTGTTGTCACTCTGGCCTTGGCCTAACACACCCGAACCAATAATGAATGTTTCACTAAGATCCTTAAGCTGAGTTGGTTGTGTTGGGTTGGGGCGCTGCAGGGTGGTGGACCCCGAGGGACAGGATGGGGCGACACATCTAAACTCAGCAAAAAAAGAAACGTCCCCTTTTCAGGACCCTGTCTTTCAAAGATAATTCCTAAAAATCCAAATAACTTCACAGATCTTCATTGTAAAGGGTTTAAACATTGTTCCCCATGCTTGTTCAATGAACCGTAAACAATAGATGAACATGCGCCTGTGGAACTGTCTTTAAGACACTAATAACTTACAGACAATAGGCAATTAAGGTCACAGTTATGAAAACTTAGGACACTAAAGAGGCCTTTCTGCTGACTCTGAAAAACACCAAAAGAAAGATGAGCAGGGTCCCTGCTCATCTGCGTGAATGTGCCTTAGGCATTCTGCAAGGAGGCATGAGGACTGCAAATCTGGCCAGGGCAATAAATTGCAATGTCCGTAGTATGAGATGCCTAAGACAGCGCTACAGGGAGACAGGACGAACAGCTGGTCGTCCTCGCAGTGGCAGACCACGTGTTACAACACCGGCACAGGATCCGAACATCCGAACATCACACCTGCGGGGCAGGTACAGGATGGCAACAACAACTGCCCGAGTTACACCAGAAACGCACAATCCCTCCCTCAGTGCTCAGACTTTCCGCAATAGGCTGAGAGAGGCTGGACTGAGGGCTTGTAGGCCTGTTGTAAGGCAGGTCCTCACCAGACATCACCGGCAACAACGTCGCCTATGGGCACAAACCCACCGTCACTGGACCAGACAGGACTGGCAAAAAGTGCTCTTCACTGACGAGTCACGGTTTTGTCTCACCAGGGGTGATGGTCTGATTCACCTTTATTGTCGACGGAATGTGCGTTACACCGAGACCTGTACTCTGAAGCGGGATCGATTTGAAGGTGGAGGGTCCGCCATGGTCTGGGGCGGTGTGTCACAGCATCATCAGACTGAGCTTGTTGTCATTGCAGGCAATCTCAATGCTGTGCGTTACAGGGAAGACATCCTCCTCCCTCATGTGGTACCCTTCCTGCAGGCTCATCCTGACATGACCCTCCAGCATGACAATGCCACCAGCCATACTGCTCGTTCTGTGCATGATTTCCTGCAAGACAGGAATGTCAGTGTTCTGCCATGGCCATCGAGAGCCCGGATCTCGAGCCCATTGAGCACGTCTGGGACCTGTTGGATCAGAGGGTGATGTTTGTGTCACGCCCTGGCCTTAGTTATTTTTGTTTTCTTTATTATTTTAGTTAGGTCAGGGTGTGACATGGGGGATGTTTTTGTCTAGTCTAGGGTGTTTGTATTGTCTAGGGGGTTTTGGAGAGTTCATGGGGTTGTGTTCAGTGTAGGTGTTTGGTCCTCTCTTTCACCTAACGACGATCGTGACAGTTTGGGAACTTGCAGGTGCCTTGGTGGAAGAGTGGGGTAACATCTCACAGCAAGAACTGACAAATCTGGTGCAGTCCATGCTCTGCAGTACTTAATGCAGCTGGTGGCCACACCAGATACTGACTGTTATTTTTGATGCCCCCTTTGTTCAGGGACAAATTATTCAATTTATGTTAGTCACATGTCTGTGGAACTTGTTAAGTTTATGTCTCAGTTGTTGATCTTGTTATGTTCATACAAATAAACACATGTTAAGTTTGTTGAAAATAAACGCAATTGACAGTGAGGATCGTTTCTTTTTTTGTTGAGTTTATATTGTGTGCAAGTAAAAAGAGTTCTACTATTAGTCCTATGAGATCATATGGAGGATTTACTGTTTCTGTGTGTTTTATGTATTTATTTGTATTTCACCTTTATTTAACCAGCTAGGCTAGTTGAGAACAAGTTCTCATTTACAACTGCGACCTGGCCAAGATAAAGCAAAGCAGTGTGTCACGTTCCTGACCTGTTTTCCTTTTTCTTGTATTTATTTAGTTCTTCAGGGCGTGAGTTGGGTGGGTTTGTCTATGTTTGATTTTCTATGTTGGGATGTTTATGAACACTAACCATTCTGCGTATTGGTCCGATCCGTCTCGCCTCTCCTCGTCCGAGGAGGAATATGACGATAGCCGTAACAGAAACACCCACCACCAAAGAACCAAGCGGAGTGGAGAAGGGCGGCAACAGCAGCGGAAAGAAACCCAGGACTCCTGGACTTGGGAAGAGATTCTGGACGGCAAAGGACCCTGGGCTCAGCTAGGGGAATATCGCCGTCCCAAGGCTGAGTTGGAGGCAGCGAAGGCAGAGACGCGCTGGTATGAGGAGGCAGCGCGGCGACGCAGTTGGGAGCCCGAGAGTCAGACCCAAAAATTTCTTGGGGGGGGGGGGGCACACGCGGAGTGTGGCAAAGCCGGGTAGGATACCTGAGCCAACTCCCCGTGCTTACCGTGGAGTCAGAGGGCGTCGTACTGGTCAGACACCGTGTTATGCGGTAAAGCGCACGGTGTCCCCAGTATGCGTGCTTAGCCCAGTGCGGGCTATTCCACCTCGCCGCACTGGTAGGGCTAGGTTGGGCATCGAGCCGGGTGCGTACATGGCACCAGCCTTACAGATGGTGTCCCCGGTTCGCCAGCATATTCCACCTCGCCGCACTGGCAGGGCTACGGGGACCATTCAACCTGGTAGGGTTGGGGAGGCTCGGTGCTCAAGAGCGCGTGTCCTCCTTCACGGTCCGGTATACCCGGTGCCACCACGTACCAGTCCTCCGGTGGCAGCCCCCCGCACCAGGCTGTCTCTCCGGGTTCTCTCTCCAGCTGCTCCCACCTGTCCAGCGCTGTCAGAGCCTTCCTCCTCTCCAGCGCAGCCTGAGTCTGAACTGCCTGCCTTCCCAGCGCTGTCTGGGCTGTCTGCCTGCACAGCGCTGTCTGAACTGTCAGCCTGCCCAGCGCTGTCTGAACTGTCAGCCTGCCCAGCGCTGTCTGTACTGTCTGCCTGCCCAGCGCTGTCCGTCTGTCCAGAGCCGGGATCCGCCAGAGCCGGGATCCGCCAGAGCCGTCCAGCCGGGATCCGCCAGAGCCGTCCAGCCGGGATCCGCCAGAGCCGGGATCCGCCAGAGCCGGGATCCGCCAGAGCCGGGATCCGCCAGAGCCGGGATCCGCCAGAGCCGGGATCCGCCAGAGCCGGGATCCGCCAGAGCCGGGATCCGCCAGAGCCGGGATCCGCCAGAGCCGGGATCCGCCAGAGCCGGGATCCGCCAGAGCCGGGATCCGCCAGAGCCGGGATCCGCCAGAGCCAGGATCCGCCAGAGCCAGGATCCGCCAGAGCCAGGAAGCCAGGATCCGCCAGAGCCAGGAAGCCAGGATCCGCCAGAGCCAGCCAGCCAGGATCCGCCAGAGCCAGCCAGCCAGGATTCGCCCCTCTGTCCGGTGCTGCCCCTCTGTCCGGTGCTGCCCCTCTGTCCGGTGCTGCCCCTCTGTCCGGTGCTGCCCTTTGGTATAGTGGGATTCACATGGAGGGTGGCCATTGGGAGGAGGCCACGGAAGCGGGGTTTGATTATGGTGGGGTGGGGACTACGACCAGCGCCAGAGCCGCCACCGTGGACAGACGCCCACCCAGACCCTCCCCTAGAGTTTATGCTGGTGCGCCCGGAGTTCGCACCTTAAGGAGGGGGGGTTATGTCACGTTACTGACCTGTTTTCCTTTTTCTTGTATTTATTTAGTTGGTCAGGGCGTGAGTTGGGTGGGTTTGTCTATGTTTGATTTTCTATGTTGGGATGTTTGTGTTCGGCCGGGTATGATTCTCAATCAGAGACAGCTGTCAATCGTTGTCCCTGATTGAGAATCAAACTTAGGCAGCCTGGGTTTCACGTGTGTTTTGTGGGTGTTTGTTTCCGTGTCTGTGTTTGTTGCATCACACGGTACTGTATCGGTTTATGCACTTCGTTTATTTGTTTTGTAATTCAGTATTCAGTTTCGTTTTAATAAATCATTATGAACACTAACCACTCTGCGTATTGGTCCGATCCGTCTCGCCTCTCCTCGTCCGAGGAGGAAGAATATGACGATAGCCGTAACACAGTGTGGCACAAACAACAACACAGAGTTACACATGGAATAAACAAGCGTACAGTCAATAACACCATAGGGGGGGAAAAGAAGGTTTATATACAGTTTGTGCAAATGGCATGAGGAGGTAAGGCAATAAATTGGCCATAGTAGCGAGGTAATTACAATTTAGCAAATTAACACTGGAGTGATAGATGAGCAGATGGTGATGTTCAAGTAGAAATACTGGTGTGCAAAAGAGCAGAAAAGTAAATAAAAACAATATGGGGATGAGGTAGGTAGATTGGGTGTGCTATTTACAGGCTATGTACAGCTGCAGCGATCGGTTAGCTGCTCAGATAGCTGATGTTTAAAGTTAGTGAGGGAAATATACGTTTCCAGCTTCAGCGATTTTTGAAATTCGTTCCAGTCATTGGCAGCAGAGAACTGGAAGGAAATGTGGCCAAAGGAGATGTTGGCTTTGCGGATGACCAGTGAGATATACCTGCTGGAGCGCGTGCTATCGTGACCAGTGAGCTGAGATAAGGCAGAGCTTTACTTAGCATAGACTTATACACTGCTCAAAAAAATAAAGGGAACACTTAAACAACACAATGTAACTCCAAGTGAATCACACTTCTGTGAAATCAAACTGTCCACTTAGGAAGCAACACTGATGGACAATACATTTCACATGCTGTTGTGCAAATGGAATAGACAAAAGGTGGAAATTATAGGCAATTAGCAAGACACCCCCCCCCAAAAAGGAGTGATTCTGCAGGTGGTGATCACAGACCACTTCTCAGTTCCTATGCTTCCTGGCTGATGTTTTGGTCACTTTTGAATGCTGGCGGTGCTCTCACTCTAGTGGTAGCATGAGACGGAGTCTACAACCCACACAAGTGGCTCAGGTAGTGCAGTTCATCCAGGATGGCACATCAATGCGAGCTGTGGCAAAAAGGCTTGCTGTGTCTGTCAGCGTAGTGTCTAGAGCATGGAGGCGCTACCAGGAGACAGGCCAGTACATCAGGGGACGTGGAGGAGGCCGTAGGAGGGCAACAACCCAGCAGCAGGACCGCTACCTCCGCCTTTGTGCAAGGAGGTGCACTGCCAGCGCCCTGCAAAATGACCTCCAGCAGGCCACAAATGTGCATGTGTCAGCATATGGTCTCACAAGTGTGAGTGGGCATTTTTGCCTACTTTTTGTTCTAGAGACGGCATATTGGATTGTGTACAAATGCAGGAAATTAGCTTTAGATGCACCAAAAACATCTGTGGGAGGACCCCCGGACTCCCTCGACAGGTTATGTGTCCCCCACTTATAAAACCAAAGTGGCGCGCCCCTGCTGTTTAGGCCTATACTATTTTTATTTATTTTATTAAACTGGATACTAAAGGTTAATTACAATACATTCTGTGGCAACCCATCATTCAATATATCATGGAGTTAAAGCCGCATACAAACATGGTTTCTTTTTTGTTTTCTTGACTAAAGGCAGCTCCAACATGTAGGTGTTTCAGCCTAGCTCAGTGCTTTCTGTGGTGGTGGGGCGAGCCAGCAGAAAATACGGAGGGTTGCGCCGTGATTTGTGCAGTGTTCTGTCACTCATGGGGACACTACGTCACCAAGTCTAAGGGTAGACCTCAAATTCTTACCCCTTGGGTGCTGCCATAGAGTTAGATTAGAAGTGCCCATCCAAGAAGGCTCAAGATCATTGGCCACAGATAAAATGACGTTAAATCACATATCTACAATAGCTTTGATTGGACTGATCATGCCAACATCATACTTTCAAAATCTTAGCTAGTAGTCATCATCATGAATCAAGTCAACAATCTACTGGCAAATCCTTTTTAATCCTTGTCATATGAAGAGAAATAATGAAGAGAAATTATAGATAAAGCGTATCGGTGCTCATCGGCCATTGGACATAAACGTTACACAACATGTTGGAAATTGCATATTCAACAATGAGTGGTTTGGAATGAATCAGTGGCTAACTGCAAGCAATGCAAAGCAATCATTCAGTGGAGTGGCTGTGTGGTCCCAAGTCTAGGATTAAGGGTCTCTTTTCATAGTTTAAAATGTTAAACATTCAACATTGGCCATGATGTCAATGAAGCATGATTTGTGCCACGCTCAAAACAACTTAACTCAGAACTGCAAAATCTGACTTCAATGAGTTCAAGACAACTGGGAACTCGGGGAAAACGAGCTACTACTGGGAAAATACATTTTGACCTTTTATCCAACTCAGAATTGTAAATCGAGAACTCGGGTCTCTTTCTAGAGCTACGACCTGAAGATCACTGGCATCATCATGATTCAACCTTTTTTTTATGTTCAGTTTTCTTGAAAGCACCATAAATCCAGAGAATGAAAGACTTTGATGACATAATTTGCCCACAAAGGACCGCCGCGCCACCATCCTGAGCACAACACAAGGTGAGTGCAGAAATGTCTTGTATGATGCTGCATAAATTATGTAATATGCCAGGGAGATATGTATACTGTAGTGAAGAAAGTAATATTAAGTGTATGTTGTGTAGTAAGCTGTTAGTAGCCCATGTGCCTCACCCTAATAATTTGGTCTATTTTCACCTCTTAATTTTGCCTATTGTCATGTGTTGCTGGTGCACATGTAGCCTATAACCTGTTTTTGAGAAATGTAATCATCGAATATTGTAAGAGCTTTCATTGTCTGCTTATATGCCCCATTTATTTATCCTACGGTTCTGACTTGGTGTACAGGGAGAACACTAAGAATGGCCCATTTTCTGAATTCTGTCGCTGTACATTTCAAAACTTCTGAATAAATAGTTACACTTGAAGTCGGAAGTTTACATACACTTAGGTTGGAGTCATTGATACTAATTTTTCAACCACTCCACAAATGTCTTGTTAACAAACTATTGTTTTGGCAAGTCAGTCAGGACATCTACTTTGTGCATGACACAAGTAATTTTTCCAAGAATTGTTTACAGACAGATTATTTCACTTATAATTCACTGTATCACAATTCCAGTGGGTCAGAAGTTTACATACACTAAGTTGACTGTGCCTTTAAACAGCTTGTAAAATTCCAGAAAATTATGTCATGGCTTTAGAAGCTTCTGATAGGCTAATTGACATCATTTGAGTCAATTGGAGGTGTAGGACCACGCAGCCGTCATACCGGTCAGGAAGGAGATGCGTTCTGTCTCCTAGAGATGAACATACTTTGGTGTGAAAAGTGCAAATCAATCCCGGAACAACAGCAAAGGACCTTGTGAAGATGCTGGAGGAAACAGGTACAAAAGTATCTATATCCACAGTAAAACGAGTCCTTTATAGACATAACCTGAAAGGCCGCTCAGCAAGGAAGAAGCCACTGCTCCAAAACCGCCATAAAAAATCCAGACTACGGTTTGCAACTGCACATGGGGACAAAGATCATACTTTTTGGAGAAATGTCCTCTGGTCTGATGAAACAAAAATAGAACTGTTTGGCCATAATGACCATCATTATGTTTGGAGGAAAAAGGGGGAGGCTTGCAAGCCTAAGAACACCATCCCAACCGTGAAGCACGGGGATGGCAGCATCATGTTGTGGGGGTGCTTTGCTGCAGAAGGGACTGGTGCACATCACAAAATAGATGGCATCATGAGGACGGAAAATTATGTGGATATATTGAAGCAACATCTCAAGGCATCAGTCAGGAAGTTAAAGCTTGGTCGCAAATGGGTCTTCCAAATGGACAATGACCCCGAGCATACTTCCAAAGTTGTGGCAAAATGGCTTAAGGACAACAAAGTCAAGGTATTGGAGTGGCCATCCCAAAGCCCTGACCTCAATCCTATAGACAATTTGTGGGCAGAACTGAAAAAGTGTGTGCGAGCAAACCTGAATCAGTTACACCAGCTCTGTCAGGAGGAATGGGTCAAAATTCACCTTATTGTGGTGAACTTTTGCAAGGCTTCCCAAAACATTTGACCCAAGTTAAACAATTTAAAGGCAATGCTACCAAATACTAATTGAGTGTATGTAAACTTCTGACCCACTGGGAACGTGATGAAAGAAGTAAAGGCTGAAATAAATCATTCTCTCTACTATTATTCTGACATTTCACATTCTTAAAATGAAGTGGTGATCCTAATTGACCTTAGACAGGGCATTTTTTTCTCGGATTAAATGTCAGGAATTGTGAAAAGCTGAGTATAAATTTACTTGGCTAAGGTGTATGTAAACTTCCGACTTCAACTGTATTTTGACTACGTCCGTCCTAGCTCGCTCATGAATGTCTTAATCAAAATTACGGATTGCCTCTTATCCGCTTGTCGTACCCTTATGCCATAGTTTGTGCATCTCAATTGTCAGTAGAAACCACATTTGTTTAAGCAAGTCAGCCATATCAGTTGTGTTTTCTTAAAAGGCATTAAATGAGGCTGAATGAACTGTTTTGCTGCCAGACAAGGCTCCACCGATAGCCAGGTGTAGCAGTGGTATAGTGCAATTAATGTATTGTTTAGTGTTGTGTTGTGTAGTGGCTTTGCTGGCATGCATCCAACATTTAGATTTTTTTTGGCCCAACAAGATTTACATGCTAAAATTGCCACTGAATACAAAATTACAATAATATAAAGACAACAGTATGTAAACAACCATGCATAAAGAATGTAGTGTCTTAGCTCTTATTACTTATTTATATCTGTTTGGAGATGGCGCTCCCGGCCACCGGAGAGCATCTTGGCTTGTTTGTTCAGCACTTCATTATGCCTGTTAGGCTTCATGATGTCCAGCCGTGTGCGGAGAGGCCTCCCGAACATCAGTGCGGCTGGGCTTTCATTTGTCGTGGCATGTGGGGTGTTTCGGTAGTAGACCAGGAACTTGGCCAGTTTTGTTTGCAAAGTCCATTCGTCTCGTTTTGCTGCACGGAGTCCTTGCTTTAGGGTTTGCACAAAGCGTTCTGCCAGCCCATTGGTGGCAGGGTGGTACGGAGCTGAGGTTGAGTGTTTGATTCCATTTACTGACATGAATCTTGTAAACTCGTCACTTACAAAAGCCTACGCGTTGTAACTTACTAGCTGCAGCGGAAATCCGAAGCGTGCAAACGTTGTTCTGAGACACTCTATCATCTGAGCTGAAGTGGAGGAGTCAGTGCAAAACACCTCTGGCCATTTGGAATGGGCATCAACTATAACCAGAAACAGTTTGTGATAGGTCAGTTTGTGATAGGTCAATATTTCTTTTACTTTGCAACTGAAATGCATCTTTCGTCGCGATTTCCATAGTCACAGCAATTTCAACAGCCTTTGCAAATGTGAGATCTGATTCTGTGAGCAAACGTTTTTGAATGTGTTCATGTTTCAGTCCACAAACAAATCTATCCCCTAATGTGTCATTTAGGTTCTCTCCAAACTGGCAATGTTCAGACAGTTTCTTCAACTCTGCTACATATGTACTAACACCCTCACCCTCATTCTGATCTCTCTTGTGGAAATGAAAACGTTCCGCGATGAGGAGTGGTTTAGGTGATAGGTGATTTTGCAATATCTCCACAATCTCTGTGAATGTTTTATTTGAGGGCTTCAGAGGGGCAGTCAGATCTCTTAGCAAACTGTACGTTTTTGGGCCAATTAAACTCAACAAGGCTGGTACTCTATTGTTATCAGCAATGTCGTTTGCAATGAAGTACTGTTCCAGTCGTTCAATGTAAGTTGCCCAGTTTTCTTGCGTGTCATCAAACACATCTATTTTCCCGATGCTAGCCATTCTCTTTACCTCCGGCTCCACGGGTCTTTGATCTGCCGCCTCGTTCTCGTTAGCTCTCCCCTCGTCGTCACTGCTTGCTAGCTGTTGTGCTACAGGGTCAAAATCTTCCTCTCTTCCTACGAGCTCCATCTGCATTCGTGATGCACACTGCAGGTAATCATCCTCGTCGCCATTGTAGTGTCTTAGCTCTTATTACTTATTTATATAATAAGAAAGACTCTGAATACAAGAAATGGTACTGGAGCTTCACATTTTACTGGAATCAGTTAGTACCAGAATAGCATAGAACAACACTGCGCATGACCAAGGGTGCTCCATTCTTACAGGGGACATCAGTAATTAACAGAACATAACAAAGAACAATCCTGTCCAGACCTGTTTGAATAATGTGTTACGACATTCGGAGATGCACTCTGTATCTAGGGTGAGCACATGTCCCATATTGTGTGGGGACAGTCCGAAATGTGTCCCTTTGTCCTACAACCAAACGATCATGTCCAGCATTTTATCAACAAATTCAAACACCACTAATTTAGAAAAAAAAGGTTAATTTGTCCCGTATTTCAGTCCGACATTCAAACCTGTCTCTTGCAATCATGTTGGCTTATAAAAATATATATCATAAGGATGTGTTACTGGTGATGTTAAACACTTCTCCAATTGTTGTTGAGATCTGATATTCTGCGCAGCACAAGATAATCGTAGGCCAATGTCTTAAGCCTATCCTCAAACAATCATATTTTTCAAATCCTTTCTGGTTAAATTCCAGCTAAACTTGGAGGACAGTTAGGACTAACTGCTAAAAGCGTGATTCTGACGAAGAGCTACAAAAGTAAGTAAATAGCCATATTAGACCGAAAGATACAGTCTATGGTAATTTCTTCAAACTTCTGAGGCTCTCCATGCTCATTGCTCGTTCAACATATTTGCTGCTACTTCACTCAATTCCGTTTTAAAAGTACCCCTTCCTGTTTTACATTCCCTGAGACCAACCAGAAATGTTTCCGTGGCCATATATTACCAGATGTTCATAAAACAGCCACACGTGGTCTCTCGTTTCTGCATCACCAAATTTTGCGAGAGGCAAAATAGTATAGCCTACTAGCTGCGCTTCATTCAGTACAGCGGGAGCAGGGGTGTACTTTGCCACTTCTCGCCAGTTAAAACTTAATCATTGTCTTAGAAGATTACATAATGGTTCATTAGTATACTACATAACAGTAAATCCAACCGGCCTCACAACCGCAGACCACATGTAACCACGCCAGCCCGGTACCACCACATCTGGCTTCTTCACCTGAGAGATCATCTGAGATCAGCCACCCAGACAGCTGATGAACCTGTAGGTTTGCACAACCGAAGAATTTCTGCATAAACTGTCAGAAACCGTCTCAGCGGAGCTCATCTGCGTGCTCGTCGTCCTTACCAGGGTCTTGACCTGACTGCAGTTTAGTTCAGAGTCGTAACAGACTTCAGTGGGAAAATGCTCACCTTCGATGGCCACTGGCACGCTGGAGAAATGTGCTCTTCACTATTGAATCCCGGTTTCACCTGTACCGGGCAGATGGCAGGCAGCGTGTATGGCGTTGTGTGGGCGAGCGGTTTTCTGATGTCAACGTTGTGAACAGAGTGCTACATGGTGGCAGTGGGGTTATGGTATGGGCAGGCATAAGCTATGGACAATGAACACAATTGCATTTTATCGATGGCAATTTGAATGAACAGAGATACCATGATGAGATCCTGAGGCCCTTTGTCATGCCATTCATCCCCCTCAATCACCTAATGTTTCAGCATGATAGTGCACAGCCATGTCATAAGGAGCTGTACACAATTTCTGGAAGCTGAAAATGTCCCAGTTCTTCCATGGCCTGCATGCTCACCAGACAAGTCACCACCCATTGAGCATCTTAAGGATGCTCTGGATCGGCGTGTTCCAGTTCCTGCCGATATCCAGCAACTACGCAGAGCAAAGAGGTGTGGGACAACATACCACAGGCCACAATCAACAGCCTGATCAACTCTATGGGAAGGAGATGTGTCGCGCTGCATGAGGCAAATGGTGGTCACACCAGATACTGATTGGTTTTCTGATCCAAGCCCCTACCTTTTTTCTAAGGTATCTGCGACCAAGAGATGCATATCTGTATTCCCAGTCATGTGAAATCCATAGATTAGGGCCTAATTCATTTATATAAATTGAATGATTTCCTGAAATGAACTGTAACTCAGTAAAATCTTTGAAATTGTTGTGTTTATGTTTTTGTTCCTCGACTAAGTGTGCTTCGACGCTTGCTTCTCGCTCAGGTCAGAGTGCTACCATAGAGCTTGTGGTGCACAGGTGATAGAAGGCTATTTCTGAATAGAGACCGTCTTTTCAACAGCTCTGTGGAGAGGGGGAGATGCAGGGCTGGTTTACACTGGCCTCTTCTGATTAATGTCCTGGGAGGGATGCTATTAAACATCACATATAATCCCACTCAAATATACTGCAAATAAGAACATAAAACCACCATTCAATTACTTCCTCTGTCTGAGTTGCTGAATTAAATACAGGAGCATATTTCAGGAGCTTTTCTGGTGCCACAAGGCCATGCAGTTAGGGGATATGAATCAGAAAGATACTTTAGTGTCCTACACACACTGGGCCGCAAAAGTATAAATAACTTGAGAAAAGGCCAATAGTTGTCTGACATAGGAAATAAAATGTTCACTTGGACATGCTGAGAATAGACCTAGTTCTTTGTCCGTGTGATCGAATTATAATAGCTTTTCATTATAATCCAAAGCATTCCAACATTGTCTGACAAAGTGGGATTCAATCAAGGTTTGTGTTGTTGGGGTCAGAGCATGGTTAAGCATTCTGGCCCTGTGGGTGTTGTTGGGATTTCACTTTTTATTTATCTGCTGCGGACTCACTGGGGGTTTACACAACCACACTCAATTTACTCTCCCTGAATTTATACACTATGCATTTGCATTTAATAAATACATCAGGGATTGCCAGCCTTTTCCTCAAAGTCTTACTATATTGAATTTTGGGGCTCCCGAGTGGCGCAGCGGTCTAAGACACTGCATCTCAGTGCAAGAGGTATCACTACAGTCCAGGCTGTATCACATCCGGCTGTGATTGGGAGTCCCATAGGGCGGCGCACAATTGGCCCAGCATTGTCCGGGGTAGGCTGTCATTGTAAATAAGAATTTGTTGTTAACTGACTTGCCTAGTTAAATAAAGGTTACATTAGCTGAGGCACCGACAGTGCAAAATGAAGATATGTTGCAACATACAGCACAGAACAAATACAGTATTGACACTCTCTAAGAAAAACTGTAAAGATTTACTAACAGCAATAATCAAACCTTCAAAGGAAGCTCTGCTGCTGTGTATTCCTCCAAACCATTTCCTGTAGTGGGGTAAATTGAGCAATTCTTTAAATTCAGCATCATTCTTTCAAGGGAAATGTAGTATTTTTCTAACAAACATATCTGCATATATTTGAGGATGTTATGTTTCCCCGGAAATAATCCGAATTCATGTAAACATTAGTTTTGAAAACATAGCTTGTCCAGAAAAAGTGTCTCTTGGCACAATTTACACTGGTATGGTATAGGTTGAGCCGCGGGACAAGGTAAGTCAAGCCACCTACACATTTCTGTACTGAATGAAATATTTCTTTTTAAAACCATGTCTATCTTTATTTCCCAAACACAATTCAACACAATCACAATCGCTTTTTTCTCTTTTAATAATTTTGAGCATCTTTTAACACTTTGTACTTTTTTTAAACAGGCCCTGTTGTTACCTCATATCCCAGAGATAATGCCTTGCATTACGCCTGAGGAGAAAACACTTCAATTTGCTCAACTTGCCATTGGCTAAACAATTGGCTCAACTTGGCCATTGGCTCAACCAGTGGCGATCGGCGCCTTTTAAGACGAGGGAGGACGATCATTGTTTTATGAATATGGTTTTATTTCTATGACAGCATACTAGATGACTGTCATTCATATTCCATTCACCCAGTTCGAAGTTACATCGAAAGCTTTAGACTGCAACATGATACTCAAATTGTCCTTATACCCATCATGAGGTTGCTACAACCTAGCCTATGAATGTAGGTGCACACAGGTCGAGAGAGAAAGTTGAGATGAAAGACATTCACCTTGCACACTCTTGCCTGAATCTAGCTGATGTGGAAGGACCACCAGAGGGCAGGCTGGGCTCACGGATGGTAGCCCAACAAGGCATGGGAGACAAGGTAACCAGAGGCAATTAAGCACAGCTGACACTACTAATGAGATATTCTCCTTCCCCTATAAGAGAGAGTATGGAACCAGCAGAAAGGAGACTATCTCTGGAAGATGGCCACCGAGACAGAGGAGCTATCTATGAAGAACCATTAAGACGGTGACAATGCCTTGACTTTTTGTTGTAGTTTAAAGACAATCATATTGTGTTCCTGTTTTTGATCTGGAGAAGAAGATATGCTTTCTTTTTCCTTTGAGAGATTTTCGTTGATTACTTTGGAGTGTTTGTGTTGTCTAAATGCCCTCAATATAGAACTATGTTCAATCAAGAAAACCTACTCCTGACTCGTTTGTTCCACCTTCCTGCTTTTGAGTGACGCCCAATTACTTGGTCCGCTCACATTGGTGGAGAATGTGGGCATTAGGTGGACGAGTGACACAAGGATAAGTGAGTAAATCAAGATTCTTCCAGTAGACCAGGAGGAACCTTTCAAGAACGATGGATAACGCCCTACTACAACAATTGATCGCGGCACAGCATACAACCATAGAACTCCTGCAACAACAGCTGAGCCGGCGAGAAGAACCTAGAGTTAAGCCAAGAGCGGCTGCTCATGCCATCTTACCTCGTCTCTCCAAGGAGGATGATATTGAGGCCTTCCTCATGACCTTCGAAAGGACGGCCACCTTGGAAGAGTGGCCGCCCACAGAATGGGCAAGCGCATTAGCTCCTCTTTTGACCGGGGTGGCTCAGGAAGCCTATTTTGACCTGGATGCCCGCGAAGCTGCGGACTATGGGCGACTACAAACCGAGATCCTATCCCGGTACCAGCTGACTGCCAGAGATAGGGCCGCAAAGTTCCATAAATGGACCTATACAGCTGACCAACCCGTCCGTGCCCAGATCTTTGCATTAATACGACTGACGAAACAGTGGCTAGAACCTGAAAAGGGAGTAGGACAGGTGATAGAGATTCTCGTAGTGGACAAGATATTGAGGGAATTACCCAGTGACTTAAAAAGGGTTGTGGGGCAAGCCAACCCGTTGTCAGCCGACGACATAGCTCAGGCGGTGGAAACATATCGGTCTACAGGGGAGTTGTTAAAAAGTGACAAGGACGAATGGAAGGATTCTTCCAATCCCGTACCACGACTCATCCCGGCGCGTCCGCCACCGACACGTCCAAACCCCCTCCGGAGGTGGGAGAAGTCATCCCCCACACAGCAGGGTCGGTGTTATAAATGTCAGTCTCCCAACCATTATGCCCCACAATGTCCTAGCAAGGACGAGCCCATGGTCACAGAGTCATCACTGCCCACCCCCACACATCGCGGTTTGAGAGGGCAGGATCAACACTGTTGGTTAGCAGAAATAGCCCCAGCCCCAGAGATTCCAGTTCGAGTCGAAGGACAAGATGTGGTAGCCATTCTCGACTCGGGAAGTATGGTTACGTTAGTAGAGGAGCGGCTGGTGACCTCCGCAACACTGCTACCAGACAAAGTAGCCGTATCCTGTATCCATGGAGACACCCACTATTACCCCACTGTGAATCTGCCGATTCTCACTCCAAAAGGAAGGTGTACAGTCAGGGCAGGGAAAGTGCCCCAGCTGAAGGTACCATTATTGATCGGGAGAGACTGTCCCCTATATAAGGAGCTTCGGCAGATGACATTATGCATGGAAAGAAGGGGGACAGGAAAGAAGAGAAAATCCAAGCCCGAGGTAGTAGTCCTACAAGGAGACGTAGCTGCGTCCTCGTCCTCTGCAGCAGAGGAAGAAATAGCAACCCAACGTTTACGACAGATATTCCAGGAAACCACCGATGAAGACACCTGTGAAGGGTTATACACTACACAGGAAGGAAGGAGCAACCAGACGCTAAGGGATATATTTGAAGCTCCATCCGAGGAGGGAACCTGGAAGGGGTTCTCATCGGTCACCCCTGAGGGGGATGGGGAACATCCTCCACATCCCTCTACCGAGGTTGATCTGCCCCAGGAATTAAAGGGACAGTTCGGCACCTCGCAGCATAGAAACCCAGACCTAAGGGAGGCCGGAAGGTGAAGGTGATCGACGGGAGGAACGTCGATGGATCAGGTGAGCCCCCTCTTCCTTACTATGCAATCAGGCGGGGTCTCTTATACTGGGTCGTACGACGAAGGGGGGAAAACCAGGAATTACTAATGGTGCCTAGACCATACAGTGATACAGTTCTACAGTTAGCCCATTCCCACATCCTAGGAGGACACCTGGCACGAGACAAGACTATTGACAGAATCATGCAGAGATTCTATTGGCCCCGGGTCACCCGGGATGTGGCCAGGTATTGTAGGACGTGTGATCAATGTCAACGTACAGCTCCACGGCCACACCTACGTAACCCTTTGATTCCTCTCCCCATCATAGAGACTCCCTTTGAACGCATAGCTATGGACCTCGTAGGACCCCTCCCAAAATCCGCCAGAGGACACGAGTACATCCTAGTGGTCATAGATTACGCTACCAAGTTCCCGGAGGCCATACCCCTGCGTAACATGTCGTCAAAGGGAATTGCCAAGGAATTATTCATGATGTTCTCTCGGGTGGGCCTCCCCAAGACGATCTTAACTGATCAGGGAACCCCATTCATGTCGAGGTTGATGAAGGACTTGTGTCGGTTGTATCAGGTTCAACAGATACGTACAAGCATATTCCACCCTCAAACAGACGGGTTGTGTGAACGCTTTAACAAAACGATTAAAAGCATGTTGAGAAGAGTGGTGTCCCGAGACGGGAAAAACTGGGACATGCTTCTCCCACACTTAATGTTTGCCCTGCGAGAAGTACCCCAAGCATCCACTGGATTCTCTCCATTTGAATTGCTCTATGGGAGACCCTGTCGAGGGATCCTCGACTTAGCCAAGGAGACCTGGGAGACCCAACCATGCCCCTTTCGATCCACAATAGAACATATTACCCTGATGAGAGACCGCCTATCAGCAGTGTGGCCCATAGTCAAGGAGCATATGGAGAAGGCACAAAGGACCCAAGGCCGGGCCTATGATAAGTCCGCGACCCCCCGTGAGTTCACCGTGGGAGAGAAAGTGATGGTGCTCGTGCCCACGGCCGAACATCGCTTGCTGGCACAGTGGAGGGGACCCTACGAGGTAATGAAAAGGGTCTCACCGGTCAATTACCTCATCAAGCAACCTGATAGAGTTGGACCTTCTTCATTCTATCACATAAACCTGTTGAAGCCGTACCATGGAAGAGAGGAGGAGGTGGCTTTGATGGCCCTGGAGGGCAAAGGAAAAGAGGAGGCTCTACCACAGGTGCGCCGTGGTCAAACTCTCCTGCCGGAGCAGTCAAGACAGCTAGACAAGCTGATTATGAACTTCGGTCGAATATTCTCTCCATTCCCAGGACAATCAGATGTCCTGTTCCACCATATCCACACTGAACCCGGCAAGAAGGTGCATATCCGCCCTTACAGGATTCCTGAGGCACGCCGTGTCATCGCTAAGAACGAGGTAAGGGAGATGTTGAGGATGGGTGTGATCGAGCCATCGACGAGTGAGTGGTCCAGTCCCATAGTCCTGGTCCCCAAATCCGATGGTAGTATGAGACTCTGCAACGATTTTAGGGCCGTGAATGCCATCTCTACATTCGATGCGTATCCCATGCCCCGCGTGGATGAACTCTTGGAGCGCTTAGGAAAGGCCAAGTTCATCACCACCCTGGATTTGACGAAGGGATATTGGCAAGTGCCGGTGGCTCCGGAGGATCGCCCAAAGACGGCCTTCGCCACACCAGAGGGGCTCTTCCAGTATGTGAGGATGCCCTTTGGACTGCATGGTGCCGCTGCAACTTTCCAACGCCTCATGGATGCCATTCTACGGCCCCATCAAGAGTATGCAGCGGCGTACATAGACGATGTGGTTATCCACAGCGAGGACTGGGATAGTCACCTCCTGCGATTACGGGCGGTGCTCGTGAGTTTGGAAGCCACAGGGTTGACGGCGAATCCAAATAAATGCTGCCTGGGTCTGTCCGAAGCGGAATACCTGGGGTACACCGTGGGGAATGGGAAAATACGCCCACAGGCAGAGAAGACCAGGGCAATTCGGGACTGGCCGCGACCCCGGACCAAGCGGGACGTTCGGGCCTTCTTAGGGATAACGGGATATTATCGCCGTTTTATCCCGGGATATGCAACCATTGCCAATCCCCTCACAAACCTCATCAAGAAAAACTTGCCAAATCAGGTAGAGTGGAAAGACGAGACGGAAGAGGCCTTTCAATCGCTAAAAGATGGCCTGTGTTCTGATCCCGTCCTACAGGCTCCGGACTTCTCACAAGAGTTCATTGTGCAGGTCGATGCCTCGGATACGGGGCTCGGGGCCGTACTAGCTCAGGGTAAAAGCGAAGCAGAGAAGCCGATTCTCTTAAGTAGGAAGCTCAGCGATCGGGAACAGAGATATGCTACTGTAGAGAAAGAGGCCTTAGCCATTAAGTGGGCCCTCGATTATCTCCGGTACTACCTACTGGGTCGGAGGTTTGCTTTCGTTACGGACCATGCGCCCCTCACGTGGATGGCTGGTAAGAGAAACAATAACAACAGAATAGCCAGATGGTTTTTGTCTTTACAACCGTTCTCTTTCCATGTCATCCACAGGGCCGGATCGAGGAACGGGAATGCAGACGCGCTGTCCCGACGCGACCAAGACGGTGCGTCTGGCGCCCGACCCTCCGGTTCGGTCCTGAGGGGGAAGGTATGTGGAAGGACCACCAGAGGGCAGGCTGGGCTCACGGATGGTAGCCCAACAAGGCATGGGAGACAAGGTAACCAGAGGCAATTAAGCACAGCTGACACTACTAATGAGATATTCTCCTTCCCCTATAAGAGAGAGTATGGAACCAGCAGAAAGGAGACTATCTCTGGAAGATGGCCACCGAGACAGAGGAGCTATCTATGAAGAACCATTAAGACGGTGACAATGCCTTGACTTTTTGTTGTAGTTTAAAGACAATCATATTGTGTTCCTGTTTTTGATCTGGAGAAGAAGATATGCTTTCTTTTTCCTTTGAGAGATTTTCGTTGATTACTTTGGAGTGTTTGTGTTGTCCAAATGCCCTCAATATAGAACTATGTTCAATCAAGAAAACCTACTCCTGACTCGTTTGTTCCACCTTCCTGCTTTTGAGTGACGCCCAATTACTTGGTCCGCTCACACTGATCTAGGGTGTAATCATTAGACCAACAGTTACAAACGATAGTTTCTATTGGCCAAATTCAGGTATGTCTATCCCCGTTTTGTTCCGTTTCCTTCCAATTAAGAAAAGTTTTTCAACAGAATCGGTGGAATGAATACCCCCCGGATCACACGTAAGCACAGTTCACTTTCATAGCAGCCATGTTGTATTCCTTCTCGCATCTACATGCTCTTCTCCTCTCACCTTTTCCCTTCACTTGTGGACTTCAATGCGCAACACAAGGTGAAAAAACCTTTCCAAGCCAAACCATATCATAACAGCTGAACGCTACACACAGCCTACATCGTTGTCACCATATTACCTAAAGTAACATCATAGTCAACATAGCAAATAGAACTAATGCGTTAGTAAACCCGCTACAATCATGTTATACAGTGTACAGTCAATAATCAGTTTAGCAGTTACACCAGCGGGCCCGTTTTACTAATAAACCAAAAGCTTACCTTGACTTGGAAGAGTTCCAGTGTTGGATAGTCATAGTCAGCTAGCTAACATAGCATTCCTCTGTTTGAGCCGGGTGTTTGAGTAGGCTAAACTAGCTAGCTGCATTTTCTAGCTACAGTTAAAGTCGGAAGTTTACATACACTACTCACATTTTTTGCACTGCAGTGCTAGTTAGCTGTAGGTTATGTTTTCAGTACTATATTCATTCTCTGATCCTTTGATTGGGTGGACAACATGTCAGTTCATGCTGCAAGAGCCCTGATAGGTTGGAGGATGTCCTCCGGAAGTTGTCATAATTTATGTGTAAGTCTATGGAAGGGGGTGAGAAACATGAGCCTCCTAGGTTTTGTAATGAAGTCAATGTACCCAGAGGAGGACAGAAGCTAGCTGTCCTCTGGCTACACCATGGTGCTGCCACACAGAGTGCTGTTGAGGCTACTGTAGACCTTCATTGCAAAACAGTGTCTTTTAATCAATTATTTGGTGATGTGAATATATTTAGTATAGTTTTATCTAAAAAGGATAACTTTTTAAATGTTTCACTCTTTGTATTTTTATGAAATTTACTGAGGTGGATGGTCCTCCCCTTCTTCCTCTGAGGAGCCTCCACTGGGCTCAACTTACCCCAAAGTATTTTGACTATATTGGCCCACACAGCTACAAGGATGCACTTTCATGCTAGGTTTAGGAACTCATATTAAAGCTCATAGAGACCCCAAATGATGGATATAACAAACTTAAAAGTATCTACTTTGGTTTAGATGCAAGCATTATCAAAACTCTTAACACAATACATTCATTTGACTTGGTGAAAATCATTTTTTTCAACATTACTTGCTTACCACATTTTCCATGTGGTTTCCTAAATATTTGGTCAAATGATTAATAATTTTGTGTATGGTTTTATCCCTCTCTCTCTCACACACACACACACACACACATTAACACAGAGTAGAGATGCCTGAGTGAATAGGGTAGTTTGGCTCATGCCAGCCAGAGACAGTGACATACAGCCCTACTGTGTGAATTAAATATTACATGCCTGCAGCTCCTGCAAGACCAATCTTGCTGGACCTTCTCCAGCTTCCCTCAATTGGAAATGTAAATGAGACTGTTTGTCTATCTGGAAAAGATCTGCAAACAACTTCACTCACGTGTACAGTACGTCACACCCGCTGGCACACAAGCACACACACCACACACACACACTTTGAACATTCTCTCTTTCTCTCTCTCTCGCTCTCTGTCCAATACTGGGGACACTGCCAGAGAATACTATGATATGATTGTGAATGTGACTTCTGCTGTGATGTGATAGTTTCGCCCATAGAGCTCCAGTGTCTGAGGAAACCACAGTGTGTCATCACCCGCTGACACACTGTGGTTACGATGCAGCGAGTTCATTATTAGCAGTGTGTGTGTTAGCTGACATTGGTGAGGTCTGGCTGGGCCCAGTTCATTACCTCCCACTGTTGACTGACATTGGGGAGGTCTGGCTGGGCCCAGTTCATTACCTCCCACTGTTGTCTGACATTGGGGAGGTCTGGCTGGGCCCAGTTCATTACCTCCCACTGTTGACTGACATTGGGGAGGTCTGGCTGGGCCCAGTTCATTACCTCCCACTGTTGACTGACATTGGGGAGGTCTCGCTGGGCTGACTTTATTATTCCCTGCTGCTATGAGCAGACACAGATGGGAGCACACGCTAAGCTAGGGAACAGACCTCCACAGGCAATCTTCCTGGGGCATTAGTGGCGTGTGTGTCAAAATGAAATCCCATTTTATTGGTCGCATACACATATTTAGCATATTAGCACATTTATGTTATTGCAGGTGTAGCGAAATGCTTGTGTTCCTAGCTCCAAAGGTGCAGTAATATCTAATAATTCACAACAATTCACACAAATCTAAAAGTAAAAGAAAGCTATTAAGAAATATATAAATATTAGCACGAGCAGTGTCGGAGTCCGGAGTATATACAGTGCCTTCGGAAAGTATTCAGTCTCCTTGACTTTTTCCACATTTTGTTATGTTACAGCCTGATTCAAAAATTGATTAAATACAACTATTTCCTCAGCAATCTGCACACAATACACAACAATGTTATAAAAAACAGAAATACCTTATTTACATAAGTATTCAGACCATTTGCTATGAGACTCGAAAATAAGCTCAGGTGCATCCTGTTTCAATTGATCATCCTTGAGATGTTTCCACAACTTGAATGGAGTCCACTTGTGGTAAATTCAATTGCTTGGACATGATCTGGAAAGGCAAAAAACAAGCCATGTGGTCGAAGGAACTGTGTCGAGGCACAAATCCAGGGAAGGCTACCAAAAAAATTCTGCAGCATTAAAAGTCCCTAAGAACACAGTGGCCTCCATCATTATTAAATGTAAGAAGTTTGGTACCACCAAGACTCTTCCTAGAGCTGGCCGCACGGCCAAAATGATCAATCTGGGGAAAGGGTCTTGGTCAGGGATGTGACCAAGAACCCGATGGTCACTATGACAGTGCTTCATAGTTCCTCTTGGTAGATGGGAGAACCTTCCACAAGGACAACTATCTCTGCAGCACTCCACTAATCAGGCCTTAATCGTAGTGGCCAGACGGAAGCCACTCAGTAAAAGGCACATGACAGACCGCTTGGAGTTTGCCAAAAGGCACCTAAAGGACTCTCAGACCATGAGAAACAAGATTCTCTGGTCTGCTGAAACCAAGATTGAACTCTTTGGCCTGAATGCAAAGCGTCACGTCCGGAGGAAACCTGGCACCGTCCCTACGGCGAAACATGGTGGTGGCAGAATCATGCTGTGGGGATGTTTTTCAGCGGCAGGGACTGGGAGACTAGTCAAGATTGAGGGAAAAGTGAACGGAGAAAGTTCAGAGACAATCTTGATGAAAACCTGCTCCAGAGCTCTCAGGACCTCAGACTGGGGCAAAGGTTCACCTTTAAACAGGACAAGCACAAAGACAAGACAAGGCAGGAGTGGCTTTGGGACAAGCCAGAGCCTGGACTTGAGCACAATCTAACATCTCTCGAGAGCCCTGAAAATAGCTGTACAGCGACGCTCCCCATCCAACCTGACAGAGTTTGAGAGGATCTGCAGAGAAGAATGGGAGAATCTCCCCAAACACAGGAGTGCTAAGCCTGTACCCAAGAAGATCGCTGCCAAAAGTGCTTCATCAAAGTACTGAGTAAAGTGTTTTTTTTTGTTTTATACTTTTGCAAAAAAATCTAAAAACCTGTTTTTGCTTTGTCGTTATGGGGTATTGTGTGTAGATTTATGATTATTTTTTATTAAATCCATTTTAGGATAAGGCTGTTACAAAATGTGGAAAAAGTGAAGGGGTCTGAATACTCTCCGATTGCACTGTGTGTATATACAGTTGAAGTCAAAAGTTTACATACACCTTAGCCAAATACATTTAAACTCAGTTTTTCACAATTTCTGACATTTAATCCTTGTAAAAATTCTCTGTCTTAGGACAGTTAGGATCACCACCTTATTTTAAGAATGTGAAATGTCAGAATAATAGTAGAGAGAATGATTTATTTCAGCTTTGATTTCTTTCATCACATTCCCAGTGGGTCAGAAGTTTACATGCACTCAATTAGTATTTGGTAGCATTGCCTTTAAATTGTTGAACTTGAGTCAAATGTTTTGGGTAGCCTTCCACAAGCTTCCCACAATTAGTTGGGTGAATTTTGGCCCATTCCTTGCTCCTTGGCCTCCTTGCTCGCACACGCTTTTTCAGTTCTGCCCACAAATGATCTATAGGATTGAGGTCAGGGCTTTGTGATGTCCACTCCAATACCTTGACTTTGTTGTCCTTAAGCCATTTTGCCACAACTTTGGAAGTATGCTTGGGGTCATTGTCCATTTGGAAGACCCATTTGCGACCAAGATTTAACTTCGTGACTGATATCTTGAGATGTTGCTTCAATATATCCACATAATTTTCCTTCCTCAGGATGCCATCTATTTTGTGATGTGCACCAGTCCCTCCTGCAGCAAAGCACCCCCACAACATGATGCTGCCACCCCCGTGCTTCACGGCCGGGATGGTGTTCTTCGGCTTGCAAGCCTCCCCCTTTTTCCTCCAAACATAACGATGGTCATTATGGCCAAACAGTTCTATTTTTGTTTCATCAGACCAGAGGAAATTTCTCCATCTTCGTCCCCATGTGCAGTTGCAAACCGTAGTCTGGCATTTTTATGGCGGTTTTCAATGGGCTTTGACTATAGACTCAGATGCAAATGTTGCGTCGCACAAGGTAAACATCGAAATAGCTAATTCCACTCAAACTCCAATAAGTCGATCTGTTTTAACCATGAACACAAATGGCACATCACGTTGTTGCGAACAATCACTCCACTTTGTGGGGAATATGACCACAAAACGCAACTCAGAGGTCATACCTGGAAACAGTCCTGGAGGACTGCTTAACCCGTGATGCGCTAATTGTTTCCTGTTCGACAATATCTCTCATCTCTAAAACATTGTTCAATGATCTCAAAAGGGCTTTGCACCCAGCAAAACGTTGGTTAAAAATGTAACGATACGACACTACACTGCAAGGTTTCACTCAAACTACCTCGCCTTTCACAATGCGATTCATGCTGAAACTACAGTTCCAAGACGTATCGCTTGTTCATCCTGTGTATGTTAGCAGCCTTGAAACTGAACACCTGCTACTCGAAGTAGACTTGATGGATCGTTTGATCCCACTGATGGATTCAAAAAACAACCAATTGTGGTCACAGGTAACTGTGCCGTTTCCACTGAACACACTGTCTTCTACTACCTCTGGCTGCAACACAGTCATCCACAATGAGTATCTGTCGACAGGACCCCTTGGGAAACAGACATTTCAACAGCTCTTGGTGCAGAATCTGACTCAAACAGATACCACGATATCTTGTCACATTCAATCAGCAAACCTGATTGACTATTCTTTTCATGATTTCAAGCCAGCAGTCACTGTGAGTGAGCAACTTCCATCCTCCTTGGAGTCATGCGATGCTGTCGCTAAGATTAACTTCTCTTGTCCTTTACACACATCCGCATGCGCCCCGTCTGTCTCAGGAAACAAAGAATCAACCTACAGAGTGGACTCTGCTTCCGATTATACATTTTCTGCTTTGAGAGACACTGAAACCCCTTTCTATGAAACTAATGATGTTAGTCCCACCACTGACCCGATGACTCCCACTGGTGAAACACTGTCGATATCACAGACAAATATCCTTGTCTCAGTTCGCAGGTCCTGGAATGGTTGCCACACGTGGACGCTGTGGTGACTGGCAGGCCACAACAGCCACTGAGCGTTTTGAAGCACAAACACCAGGAGATTTTGTTGAAAGGTTACAGCCAATCTACTAACAACGCGGCTGCTGACAACTCGTACAAAGGGTTCAACTTTTTTGTTTGTGCCTCGGACACCAACACCAACCGCTGGTGGGGGGAATACTAGCACAAAGGGGGGGAATACTAGCCCAGACCCTTGATGAGCCTCGTCGAGGCCAGTTGGGGGGGGGGGGGGGGGGGGGTCGAGACTACGTGCAACACTGTACGAGGCAACCCGATCAGGAAACAAATCAACTTGTAAATTTCCCCAGGAGAACAGAGAGGAGTGGGCCGACAAGTCCCTCAACGGGGATAACCTTAGAATCCACCTGAGATATCACTGATGTGTACAACACTGGTCGTAAAAGAAGTCCAGTGGACTTTCCACCTCCAAAAACAAATGGTAACATTAATCATTCCTTGCCATGCGTAGTTTCAACTATAATGAAACTAGTAAAATGCTCTAATCATGTGTTCCGATAGGATAACATTTCTGAATGAATTGGTAGGATAGCTGGTCCCCTTGGGTACCAGTACCAATGCCAGCAACGGTCAGTCTGGCCACAGTCAGTAAGAAGGTTAGAGACCGAACAAATTGCCCTTGATAACAGCAACAGAGGTAGTAGTCACTCAGATTGCAACACGTGGAAGGGAATCTCCAAAACACTCTTCCGATGGTTAACCTTTTCACACGTACCAACACATGGGTATGATCATTCTACAGTGGTCCCTGTAGCGTACGATCAAACCAGTGTGATTAGAACGTGTATTTAGAACGTCCAGTTTCGAATGACTCAACAATCAGCATTTGAGCTGGCCACACTGTTTTTTCAGAAGAATTTTGCACAAACACAGTCCTTACAAAGTTATATCCAGAATGTGAGCAGTTTGTTTTTGGATGCAATGTTCAGACATTCACAGAAGTAGCTTCAGCATAACACAATCATCCAAACCGGAAAAATGTAGGCTACATTTGTCCTAGCGCTAACTGAGGAAAGATTGACATAACCCAAGCAGTCATATTTTTATAACTCTCGGCTGACAAACTACAATATGAATTAGCTAATAGCAATTACTATTTATAATTAATCACATCACAGGTGAGCTCACCATTGGTCGAAATAATTGAGTAAAATACTTTCTAGAAATCTAAAGTAATCCGAGAATGGGTAGTTTGTGCACATCGCCATGCTTGTTTTTTTCACATCAAACAAAGATAATAAGAGGAGACAAGATGAGTTTGGTCTCTTTATAGTATTGTCATGATGTGGCACTTTCTGGGTATAGATAGTGGCTTCTCTCTCTCTCTATCTCCTGCACCCAGGTTCTGTTATCTCAGGTCATAAATTCCTGGCGGAGACGCTCTCCCCCTGGTCATGCAGAGAACACAGAGAGAACAAAGGATTTCAGGTGGCGAACTCCTAAATCCCCAAAAGGGTAATTTGAAACAAAATGTCCACTTGTGAGAAGTTGGGAATGGTCCGTGGACACTTAAGGGACGGGTATGACGAGTGTGTTTCATTTGGTGACCTCAGAGAGGACAGGAAACACACATAACTATATCTCCGAATGTGTACATTCCTCAATTATGAGGTTTTCATCTAATTCTTGTATAAAATGAATGAGTAAAGATAAAACTATTTGTGAAATGATGTAACGTGATGTTAAACCTTTAATGTGAGAGAATTGTATTCCCTTTACAGTTGAACTAACTCATTGGCCCGCCCCCGTGAGCACAGACATGATCTGGGGTCATAGAACCGCCTTTTCTATTGTTACGAATAAAAAACCCTTCTGAGGAAATCCTCTTCAGACCACAAAAACCTCAGTGTCAGCTAAGGTTGTAATGGTTGTTGAATTTCTAACCATACCATGTGGAGCATTGGCTACACAGGTGGAAATGGTTCAAATCTGAGACTATCGATCCCGACAGAAAAAGAGCAAATCTTAAATACTAATTACTAGTTTGCAGCTAGAAATTATGTAAATCTGGGATTGCGAATACCGACAACCGCCGAAACATCTATTCTATGAGAACATTTCTGAACGGTACTCTGAAGTATCCATTCTAACCACGAAATACTTGATTTTCAGGGAAGCAGAAAGAAATACACTGACTCTCCGCAGATGGACTGGATTCCAACAGAAATCACGACAACACACTGGTCCTAAGTATATATTGATTGCAATTATTCCCGATTGAGTGAGCTCTCATGTGCAAAGGATTAGCATTTCAATTAATATAATTATCAACTGTGTAGTGATTCCTTTTGTCTTTCCCGCATGTTCTCAGTCCACACCCACTTCCCTTTGTCCACCAAGCCGTCATATCGGCTTAGCCCAATAGAGAACCCTCCCCTATCATTTCCTTGTAACCATATCTACTGTCTGTTTGTTTAGGCATTTTTGTGATTATTTAGTTACTTAGTAAATAAATTATTAAGCCAATTGGTGTATGGATGATTTATAGTAAAGGCTGGGTTCGTGCAGATGACCAACAATTTACAACGTTTGGAATGACTTTCTAGTTAATTACATTTACATGATTAGTTTAATCACGTAATAATAATTACAGAGAATTGATTTGATAAAATACATCTTCGCTTTTAATGATGCCAAAGACACGACATATTATGATGCCCATGCGAGGAATCTAAGATAGAATTGGACTTTGCTGTTGAATTATATATATATATATCAATTGTGCAAACAGAATTGTGCAAACAGACTATTGTTTTCGAATAGAGAAAGATATTGGTTGTGTTTGTTTCCATTTGAACAAGCTATTTGTAAGTGCCTCCGGTCGTGTATCGATTGCATCAGAGCATTGAGTTGTAAATTCCAGATTTAGTCCATTAGGCCAAACGGTACGATTTCTGTCGCTCAATATGAATTACTAGATCAAGGGCATAGAGCCAGTAAGGTTAGAAATGAGAGGGAATCATTATCTGTCCGCCTACCGCGCTAAGCCATTGTGGATAGGCCACAGGCGTATCTGTATTTATGTACCGCGTCGCCCCGGTCAACATAATGCTAGCAAAGTATGCCGAATGGGTTCATGTGAGACGTCACTACTAAACCCCCTTTAGATGGTGAAGGGGACCCTATTTTTTGCTTGGAAGTTAGATGTCTGTACAAAGTAGGATTAGCTTGCACGAGATGCTAAGCTAACAAAGGGAAACAGGATTTTCATTTTCCTGTGAGTTGAAATTACTTCGCTTTGCGCGACGGAAGTCCCGCCCTTTGTACTTCCGTTTGATTTCAGCTTTCTGCGATCAGTGACCCCCTGGTGGTGAAGAATCGGCAGTACATTTCTTGAAAAAATAATTAGGTGACACCCAAACGTGGATCACGTTCAACAAGTGGGTACATAGGATATCCAGGCAATCAATTGATTGGATATTGATGTCTCATTCAATTTGACTAACAAGTGAAATTGCCAGATTTACTTTTCAGGTGGATCTTTTAAATAATATCCAAATTGATTGGTTTTCTACACTGTGACAATTTAAACTTTTCACATTAATCTAGATGAAGCAACGCTCTCAGATTAATTTAAAGTTTAAGTCCCAAATGGCTATACAGGTTTGATTTATCATAAAAAATTGATTTATCAGTCAAATTTGCTTTTGCAAATCACATTCAGTAACCCCAGTACTGACGGAAGTCCCGCCTCCAGCGGGTATCCCATATGGCTTAGGCCTTAGGAAGAAGTGAACCTAGTAGTGAATGTACACTAACATTTAAACTACTTGTTACGTTTATGATAATCTAGACAATCCCAATTGATTGGATATCATCGTCTCATTCAATTTAATAAGTTAAATTGTCGAACTTACCTTTCCAGTTTCTTCCAATTAAATTAGATATTTTAAACTTTGCAATATTAACCTAGATGAACCAACTTCCCAGGTTAAGTAAAGTTTAATTCACAGATAACCTATCCAGGTATGATTAATCATTATCATTGATTAATTAATTCAATTTGCTTTTGCAAATTCATTCACGTCCAACTCCCACATTCCTGGTACAGTACTGATGGTTCATTAATGTCTATAAATAGATTCAAATCGTCTTTGCACCTTCCAAAATATCCCAAAACCAAACTTTGAAAAATTAGGAAAAACCTTTTTCCTTTCAAATGTTCTAATAATGTGCAAGGGGGGTAGTCCCCAATCGCCCACTAATTAGTGAACCTCCACCCATAAATAGATTGATCTCCGAACTCAGCAGCGATACCAACCCTAATTATACCATTAGTGGAAAAACAGCAGAAATTCCAAACAAAGCTCTCAAAAATCATACATCGGGCGCAGGCCTCGTAAAGGTTCTCTCCAGTATAGCCTTGATGTCTTGCCATCCGAGATTGGCATAGGTCCAATACCGCAGCGCACAGCTGAAGCACGAGCGGGTAACGGTAGACATAAATGAACAGGTGGAGAGAACCGGAAAGCCAATGACAAATGCAGAAAAGTAAAACGTTCTGATAGCTATGGAACTGCGTTTGAAAACGGAACAATTAAATGTAATTGCAAAAACGTATGACGATGAACAAGCACAAACTCTTCAACAAAATCGTCTTCTACAGGAACAAAATCGGATGCTACAGGAACTCGATTTAGCCAAAACTAAATACGATGATGTCAACGCCAAACTGATTTGATAAAATAACCGTATTCACTTGTAGTGATGCCAAAGACACGACAGTATGCATGTAGAAGGGGGTGTAGTAGGATGTCCCTTGGGGGTATCCTTACCTATGTATGACATGCGAGGGTTAGGTTAATAAACAGGCTGGAGCTAGAACCTCGTTGTCGCGCGCCCTTATTTTAGATCATACTACATGGTGTCAGAAGTGGTTTTAAAATTCACATAAACGTGAAGGACGTGCCAAGTAAATCATACATTCAGGCTGTTTCAAAGCAGGGAGGGCACAGTGTTGGAGATAAAACAGCGCATATCATTATTTTGCTAGCTAACGAGCAAGGACTAAGTTACTGCTAAGCAACATGTTGCAAGAGTAAGAAGCTTGCGGGATTTCAGGGTTTGCGACTCCAAATTCAACCGGCTCTGGCGCAAACACGGACAGGCCAGTGCTGGCGGATTTCGCATTAGTCCCCCGGAGAATTTTGTTTGTATGGTCATTCAAAACTGGCCGAAAAGCATCAGGCTTAAACGTGAAAAATGAGGCATTTCAAGTTAATACACATATCTACTCTATGGGTGATGAAGCCGAGGATATATTAAATGCTTCAACGTTGACCGAGGAAGAGAAACTTAACTACAGTGCCGTTAAAGACTGTTTTGAAACGCATTTTGTAGGGAGAGATAACATTCTTTTTGAGAGAGCTAGGTTTAATATGCGCAAACAGGAGCAGGGTGAAACCACCGACAGTTTTATCACAGCTGTTCACAAACTAGCAGAACATTGTCAGTTTGGCGCGCTCAGGGAAGAGCTGATCGGATTGTAGTCGGAATAAGAAATATATCACTTTCTGAAAAGTTAGTTGGATTCCCAGCTTACCTTGTCCAAAGCGGTAAACCAGGTTAGGCAGAGTGAAACAGTAAAAAGACAGCAGACGATACTGCGCGACAGCAGCTCCTTGCAGAACGAAGAGAGTGAGGAAATACATGCATTTTCATACAGAGCTAAAAAAAAAAAAACGGAGGGGAACAGAGACGGACGTGGAGAAAACAATCACAGACAGCACCAGTAGCTAGTTTAAGTGTTTCTCGCAAATGTGGGAAATCCCCTTTCCACAGATGGAAAGATTACCCAGCAAAGGATGCGGAATGCAGGAAATGTCACAGGAGAGGACACTTTTCAGCTGTCTGTCGATTAAAGCAAATGCATGAGGTCTCAGAGGAGGTACTTTAGGACAGCATCTTTCTGGGAGAAGTAAAGGAAAACATTGCTGGCTGGCATTCAGACATTAAACTCAATGGGGAGGTTGTGTCATTTAAACTAGACACTGGGGCAGCAGTGACAGCTATCCCAACTAGGCTGTATAGCTATAGCAGAGATGGCTCTTTGCTCTCTACAAACAAAAAAACTGTACTGGCCCAGTAATAAGATTTTACCAGTGGTAGGGCACTTGGTGATTAAACTGGAGAGTAAAGACAAAAGTGCCATCCAGCCTGTCTTCGTCATTGACTCTCTAGCCAGACCGTTGCTGGGGCTGCCAGCAATTGAAGCATTGCAACTCATTGAGAGAGTGAGCGAACTGGAGGACCCAGGTGAGGTTATCAAAAAGAAATTCCCAAAAGTGTTTTCTGGTCTAGGAAGGATAGAAGGTGACTACAAAATCTGCCTGAAAGAGGACGCTGTCCCCTATGCCCTTACCACCCCCCGCCGGGGGCCTATCCCTTTATTGGCCAGAGTAAAGGAAGAGTTGGGGAGGATGGAAGAAATTGGGGCGGTGTCTACAATAGAGAGTCCCACAGACTGGTGTGCAGGGATGGTGGTGGTGGTCCCAAAAGCCATTGGGGAAATAAGGATCTGTGTGGACATGACTAAATTGAATGAGGCACGCTGCAGAGAGAGACACATCTTACCATCAGTGGAGCAGTCACTGGCTCAGTTGGATGGCTCACAAGTCTTCACAAAGCTGGATGCCCGCTCAGGTTTCTGGCAGATACCACTGTCATCAGAGAGTAGGGCACTCACAACGTTTATAACACCGTTTGGCCGTTACTGTTTTAATGTTTTGCCATTTGGAATCGCTTCCGGTCCTGAGCATTTCCAAAGACGCATGTCCCAGCTGTTGGATGGGCTGAGTGGCGTCATAGTTCACGCGGACGATGTGCTCGTGTGCGGAAGGGACAGAGCAGAATATGATGTAAGGCTCACAGCAGTTCTGACCCGACTCCAGGAGACTGGCCTGACACTCAATGAAAAATGCACTTTTGCACAATCAGAGGTCTTGTTCTTGGGAGACAAAATCAGTGCAGCTGGAATAGAGCCGGACCCAGAGAAGATCAGCGCCATCACAGATATGCCCAGACCCCAGAATGTGGCTGAAGTCAGGACCTTCTTAGGCATGGCCACATATGTGGGTAACTTCCTCCCACAGTTCTCAGATACAACCAAACCTCTGAGAGACTTACTAGCCAAAGAGAATGACTGGTCATGGGGTCACATGCAATAGATAACGCTCCCCAGTTCTCTGCGAGCTCCTTTTCTGCTTTTGCTGCAGAATATGACTTCATACATGTGACCAGTAGCCCCTACCATGCACAGAGTAATGGTGAGGCAGAGAGAGCTGTGAAAACAGTCAAGGGACTGCTGAAAAAGAACAAGGATCCATACAGGGCTCTGTTAGCTTACAGAGTTACACCACTGCATCATGGGCCGTCGCCTGCCAAGCTCCTGATGGGCAGGAGGCTACGTTCCCCATTGCCTGTCTCGCCGGCTCAGCTTAAACCCTGATGGCCTAACAGGAAGGCCTTCGCTGAGAGGGACAAACGGCTGAAACAAACTCAAACTGGAGACTTTAAATCGGAGACACCGTGCTAAGGAGAGGCCAGAGCTGACCGAAGGTCAACGTGTGTGGATTACAAACTCAAAGACACCAGCAATAGTGCTGAGGAAAGCGGATGCCCCACGCTCCTATGTGGTGGACACAGGCTCAGAAGAGGTACGAAGGAACAAAACACAACTCAGAGCTCTTCCAGATCTACCAGCCACACAGACTGAGGCCACAGAAAATGCACAAAAAGAGGGTGAAGGAGAGAGAATGCTCACAGAGCCACAAGCGCGCCCAAAAGGGGATGTGAAGCCACCAGTGGCTGAAAGACTATGTTACGTGAAGAGAAAACATACTGTTGGGGACCATACCCAGCAAAAAGAGACTGTACCGTAGTTCATGTTCATACTGTGTGATTTAATGCTTTCATACTGTTTCAGGATGGGAAGTAGCATGTTAGAGAATAATACTGGTTTCCAAATTGCATTTCAGTTATGCTTCAGTGGTTATGCATGTTGAGTTCTTGTTCATGGTAGAGGGGCAGATGTAGTAGGATGTCCCTTGGGGGTATCCGTACCTATGTATGACATGCGAGGGTTAGGTTAATAAACAGGCTGGAGCTAGAACCTCGTTGTCGCGCGTCCTTATTTTAGATCATACTACAGGGGTGTGTCGTCTACAGTCATCCACTTCCCTTCATTCACTTCCGGAAGCTTACCCGAAAGATGAGTGAACCATTCCTTCACCTCATTATAACATCTTTGGTCTGGAAGACTACGTGACACCCAGAATGCATTGTATAATGTCAATAAACATGGCGCCACACATAGCTGGCAAATAGCTTAGCTCATTATAAATCAGTACAACCTTCAGAAAAGTATTTTACACACATAGTTGTCCATTACAATATATGCAATAATCGGAATGCATTATTTGTCACCAGTAATTGAAAACGTGAATAAAACTGTAAATACATTATACTCCATACATACATACTGTATTGGCCTATATTAGAAATGACAACACGATATACCAAAAATAAGGAACTTACTTTGATAGGAGCGCACACATGTCCAAAGTTATTATGTGTAAGGAAAACAACAAGGAAGGCAAAGCAAGTGCCAGCAAGAAATTGTTCCAATTCTTCCAAGACTGCGCAAATATATGCATACTTGATCTGCACAAACATGAGTGAAGTGCTGTGGGTTCTCCTGGAAGAGAGAAGTTTATCCGGCTCAGTAAAGCCTCAAACATAAAATGTCCGCAACGCTGAAATGGACTAATTCTATGAGAATTAATGAGGCAGAACACACCTCAATTCAAACTGTTGTTAGAAAATACAACTTGTTAGAAAATAATTAGAAATTGACATGTTGAAACATAGCCTATAGATAATTAGCAGGCAGCGTGTTGACTGTCCTGTTGCGTAATAATCACATTTTGGAACAGTGAGTGCATTCTGACATCACGTGCATAAACAACTCACGCTGGGACGACCGTTAGAGATATTTGGAACTCACATGTGAAAAGGTTAACACACATGCTGCTAATAAATAGAACCCTCCATTCAGGAGGAAAGTTATTAGAAGTCATGAACCATGATCACACCGCCTACGACTGGTTCAGTGCTTACAGAGTAATTCCGTCGTGGATAACATAACTATGAAATAGACTCCTTCATATCTATCGCCACTACAATGGTGTAAGACACATTGAATTGTAGTAAAACCACTACAGGTCCCCTTGGTATATGGCTTGAGGTCGGCAACGATTCTCACTGACACACGGTCATTGACACAGAAATTATCTGATGAAGTCAGACTCATTCTGAACAGGTTTGTAACATCTGCTTCCAACTCACACCATCAAACACATAGATTCCCTGAACGCAGCTCACTTTACAGCTCACTTTCCAGCTCACACTCTCAAACCCCTAGATCCCCTGAACGTGGCTCACTCTCCAGATCCCAATCACCTGAATTCTAATCACCTGTTCACACACCTGTATGTCATTATCACACACTATTTAGTTCACTTCGTTGCCCCCCATCACTGTGGGGGTATTGTTTGTTTTGTGACTCATTGTCACGCCCTGGCCTTAGTATTCTTTGTTTTCTTTATTATTTTAGTTAGGTCAGGGTGTGACATGGGGAATGTTTGTGTTTTGTTGGTTTTGGGTGTTTCTATGGTAAAGGGGTTGTTGGGTGTAGTATATGGGTTTGTGTTGAGTACATGTGTCTAGCGTTGTCTATGTGATACGTTTGTAGCCAGTGTGTGCACATCGTTGTTTAGCTTCACGATCGTTTTCTTGTTTTGTTTAGTGTTTAAGTGTGTTTGTTTCGTTTGCCTTCTTCTTCAATAAAAAGGAGATGGCTTATTTTCCTAAAGCTGCGTTTTGGTCCGTCAATCCTCCACACGATCGTGACAGAACTACTCACCAATACAGGACCAAGCGGCATGGAAAGCGGCAACAGGACCCACCTACACAGGATTCGTGGACATGGGAGGAGATACTGGATGGTAAGGGGCCGTGGGCACAACCGGGAGAATATCGCCTTCCTCGTGAAGAGCTGGAGGCAGCTAAAGCCGAGAGGAGGCGATATGAGGAGGCAGCACGGAGACAAGGCTGGAAGCCCGTGAGTACAACCCAAAAATTTCTTGGGGAGGGCCTTAAAGGGAGTGTGGCGAAGTCAGGTAGGAAACCTGCGCCTACTCCCTGTACTTACCGTGGAGAGCGAGAGTACGGGCAGACACCGTGTTACGCAGTAGAGCGCACGGTGTCTCCTGTACGCGTGCATAGCCCGGTTCGGTACATTTCAGCTCCACGTATCGGCCGGGCTAGACTGAGCGTTGAGCCGTATGTCATGAAGCCGGCCCAACGCATCTGGTCACCAGTGCGTCTCCTCGGGCCGGCGTACATGGCACCAGCCTTACGCATGGTGTCCCCGGTTCGCCTACATAGGCCGGTGCGGGTTATTCCACCTCCCCGCACTGGTCAGGCGACGGGGAGCATACAACCAGGTAAGGTTGGGCAGGCTCGGCGCTCAAGGGAGCCAGTACGCCTGCACGGTCCGGTATTTCCGGCGCCACCTCCCCGCCCCAACCCAGTACCACCAGTGCCTCCTCCACGCACTAGCTATATGGTGCGTGTCTCCAGCCCTTTACCACCAGTGCCTAAACCACGCACCAAGCCTCCTGTGTGTCCCCAGAGTCCTGTGCGTCCTGTTGCTGCTCCCCGCACTAGCCCTGAGATGCGTGTCCCCAGCCCGGTGCCACCAGTCCCGGCACCACGCACCAGGCCTACAGTGCGCCTCAGCCGGCAGGAGTCTGCCGTCTGCACAGCGATGCATGAACTGCCCGTCTGCCAAGCGCCATCTGAGCCATCCGTCTCCCCAGCGCCATCTGAGCCATCCGTCTCCCCAGCGCCGTCTGAGCCATCCGTCTGTCATGAGCCTACAAAGCCGTCAGCCCGCCATGAGCGTCGAGAGCCGTCAGCCCGCCATGAGCGCCGAGAGCCGTCAGCCCGCCATGAGCGTCGAGAGCCGTCAGCCCGCCATGAGCGTCGAGAGCCGTCAGCCTGCCATGAGCGTCCAGATCCGTCAGCTAGCCATGAGCAGCCAGATCCGTCAGCTAGCCATGAGCAGCCAGATCCGTCAGCTAGCCATGAGCAGCCAGATCCGTCAGCTAGCCATGAGCAGCCAGATCCGTCAGCTAGCCATGAGCAGCCAGATCCGTCAGCCAGCCATGAGCAGCCAGATCCGTCAGCCAGCCATGAGCAGCCAGATCCGTCAGCCAGCCATGAGCAGCCAGATCCGTCAGCCAGCCATGGGCCGTTCCTCAGTCCGGAGCTGCCGTCCCTCAGTCCGGAGCTGCAGTCCCTCAGCCTGGTGCTGCCCCTTATCCTGGTGCTGTCCCTTACCCTGGTACTGCCCCTTAGTTCGGAGCTGCCCCTGACCCTGGTACTGCCCCTTACCCTGGTACTGCCCCTTAGTCCGGAGCTGCCCCTTAGTCCGGAACTGCCCCTTAATGCAGTGGGGTTAATGTGGAGGGGGGTCTTTTGGTGGAAGCTAAGGAGGCGGTTAGGGACTGTGGTGACGTGGGGACCACGACCAGAGCCGGAGCCGCCACCGTGGATGGAAGCCCACCCAGACCCTCCCCTAGACTGGTTAATGGTGCGCCCGGAGTTCGCACCTTAAGGGGGGGGTTATGTCACGCCCTGGCCTTAGTATTCTTTGTTTTCTTTATTATTTTAGTTAGGTCAGGGTGTGACATGGGGAATGTTTGTTTTGTTGGTTTTGGGTGTTTCTATGGTAAAGGGGTTGTTGGGTGTAGTATATGGGTTTGTGTTGAGTACATGTGTCTAGCGTTGTCTATGTGATACGTTTGTAGCCAGTGTGTGCACATCGTTGTTTAGCTTCACGATCGTTTTCTTGTTTTGTTTAGTGTTTAAGTGTGTTTGTTTCGTTTGCCTTCTTCTTCAATAAAAAGGAGATGGCTTATTTTCCTAAAGCTGCATTTTGGTCCGTCAATCCTCCACACGATCGTGACACTCATCTGTCAGAGAGCTGGGTTTCCCGTGAGTTACTCCTCCTGTGTTTGATAGTTTTTGCCTATTCCCTGCCTGTACTTTAGCCTATCGGATTTTCTGTTATCTACCTATTGCCTGATCTCCCGGACTGCGTTACTATCCTTTTCCCTGCCTGTACTGTTGCCCTTTTGGACCCCCTGTGTATGACTTTCTGCCTGCCCCTGGACCCAGCTACCTGCCTCCTCCTGTGGTCCTTTGCAATTAACACCTGCTACGCCCTGCGCTTGAAACCAGCTCTTTGTCTCCCTTCGTGTTCATTACAGGTTGCAGCCTACCAGGATAACTGTTTCTTTCCCTTGGCATGTGCGCCTGTGTAAGCATAAACACACACGTACAACAATAATGAGGATTTATACTAGGATCACTTGAGGGCAAAATACCAGCCTTGGTAGTTGGAAATTGACTCTACAGCTACATTAATCACCAGAGGTCCATAGGTCATTCCTATAGACTGTCTGAAGCTAGTGCCTTACAGCTGTAGAGTTATCATGTAATTATCAACTTAGGATAGTGCCCTAAGCAACACACTGCTAAGTAGGATCACCCTAGATATGACATTAGACAAAATGCCACGATAGAGTCATTTAGCCAAGACCATGGATGTACAGATCCAGTCAAAAGTTTGGACACACCTACTCATTCAAGGGTTTTTCTTTATTTTTGCTATTTTCTACATTGTAGAATAATAGTGAAGACATCAACTATGAAATAACACATATGAATTCATGTAGTAACCCAAAAAGTGTTAAAAAAAATCAAAATATATGAGAATCTTCAAAGTAGCCACCCTTTGCCTTGACAACTTTGTACTCTTGGCATTCTCTCAACCAGCTGCATGAGGTAGTCACCTGGAATGCATTTCAATTAACAGGTGTGCCATCTTAAAAGTTAATTTGTGTCACGATCGTCGTAAAGATGAGACCAAGGCGCAGCGTGAGTAGAGTTCCACATATTATAAATAAATCGAAACTCACCAAAACAAAACAAATAAAGAACAAACGAAACGTGACACTACTGGAATGCACAAAGGCAACTATACGTAGACAAGATCCCACAACACAAACGAGGAAAATGGCTTCCTAAATATGATCCCCAATCAGAGACAACAATAAACAGCTGTCTCTGATTGGGAACAATATCAGGCCAACATAGACATACAAAAACCCTAGACATACAAAACTAGCGTACCCACCCTAGTCACACCCTGACCTAACCAAAACATATAGAAAAACAGAGATATCTAAGGTCAGGGCGTGACAATTTGTGGAATGCGTTTGAGACAATCAGTTGTGTTTTGACAAGGTAGGTGTGGTATACAGAAGATAGCCCTATTTGGTAAATGGCGAAGTCCATATTATGGCAAGAGCAAAAAGAAATGACAGTCCATCATTACTTTAAGACGTGAAGGTCAGTCAATACGGAACATTTCAAGAACTTTGAAAGTTTCTTCAAGTGCAGGCTACTTTGAAGAATCTCAAATATAAAATATATATACACTTTTTTTGGTTACTACATGATTCATAGTTTTGATGTCTTTACTATTATTCTACAATTCTACAATGTAGAACATAGTACAAATAAAGAAAAACCCTTGAATGAGTAGGTTTGTCCAAACTTCTGACTGGTACTGTATATAGAATATTGTCAATTTAGATGATTAAGGTGTGCGTTTATTTTTACTTAGGAAGTGACAGAGCCACAACCAAGTTCCCCATACAACCGCCAGTTAGTGTCACAACGCCACTCATTTGGGGAAGAAATGTAAGGATGCATTTTGTAAATACATTTTTATTTAAAAAAAAATATTTAACCTTTCTTTAACTAGGCAAGTCAGATAAGAACAAGTGATTTTTTACAATGATGGCCTAGGAACAACAACTGCCTTGTTCAGGGGCAGAATGACAGATATTTACCTTGTCAGCTCAGGGATTCGATCTAACAACCCTTTGGTTACTGGCCCAACGCTCTAACCACTAGACTAACTGCATCCCCAATGCCGCCCCAATGTTAATGTTGTGTGTTATTAACGTCTGTCTTGTCACGTTCCTGACCTGTTTTCTGTTGTTTGGTATGTGTTTAATTGGTCAGGGCATGAGTTTTGGGTGGGTAGTCTATGTTATGTGTTTTCTATGTTGGGTTGATGGGTTGCCTGGTATGGCTCTCAATTAGAGGCAGGTGTTTTGGCGTTTCCTCTAATTGAGAGTCATATTAAGGTAGGTTGTTTCACATTGTTTGTTGTGGGTGGTTGTCTTCCGTGTCAGTACATGTTACCACACGGGACTGTTTTCGGCTTGTCTGTTCCTGTTCGTGTGTTCTTCGTTTCATGTAAGTTCGTAAGTTTAGGTCTGTTTAGTTCGTTTTGTTATTTTGTATTTCTAAAGTGTTATTTCGTGTTTCGTCGTTTTTGTCTAATAAATCATTATGTCCACATACCTCGCTGGGTGTTGGTCTGATCCATGCTCCTCCTCATCCGAGGAGGAATATGACGACGATCGTTACATGTCTAAGTTACTGCCTAGATCCACCAGCCTGGACAACCCGTGGCCATTCTTGTGTGGGTCTGCAGCTTGCAGAAATCCTACCAGGGTAAACCACCAGAGGGGGACTGCTACGATGATCCAGAAACCAGGACATCCCGTGGTCATTTTTATGGTAGGTTGCGACTTGCAAAATCCTTCCAAGATTGAACCCACCAGAGGAGGACTGTAATGACTGTCCTGTGAGGATCAGGATGGGTCAGATCAGTTTGGCGGTGGATGACAGTAGCCAGGCCCTCTCTTTCCCCTCCAGTATGATCCAAAGGAATGGCTGTTCCCGCTGAAACTCTAACACGTTCAAAAAGTGAATACTGGAACAATATTTCTAACATAAGAATGTGGGGAATGTTCAGAGGGGATCTAAAGAAAAATAGTGCCATATTGTTTTTTATTTTGTGATGTCTTTAAAAAAGGTTATAAAGGAAATACTGTACATGAAATATGAAAAACGTAGAAAGTATTTATGTTAAGATAGGAATGTGATTTTAGGAGCCATAAGAGAATATATCCCTTAAAAACTGCATAGTAAGTAGCCACGCCCCGAGTGAGGTCAGAGAGCGTGTCAGACTGACGGAGACGTCCCCTTTGGCCAGAGTGCATAAAAGGATTGCCAGGCTGATCAGCTGTTCTAAGTCAAATATCTAGAAAAGCGAATCTAAGTTGGACCATCCTACTACTCTTCAAATCATCCTACTGTATTACTCTTCTTAAATCACAGTATCTTACTACGCTCATCACCAATGGGAACCGTCGACACGGCTGGCTAGCTATCTTCCAGAGTGAACAACAGTAGAAAAGGGGAGACCCCTTTCGGACATTCGGAGCCATACAAGCTTGCCGCTGAAAGGCCAACAACCTTCCTAAGGAGGACTGGTTCCGACAGAGATAAACGGCGAACGAAAGCATTCACACTTAACGTTAAATACATTCATGATTCCTTACTTAAAACGGGCGGCGGTTCGTGTGCAAAGTATATGATTACTGTGGGAATCGTTCTAAAATGTATCAACGATAAGTATCCTTTTTTCTCTCTCTTTCCTCCCTCTTCATTTTCTGTGTAAGAAGCCGCCATATGTTGTCAGTACATTAGGGACCTATTTCTCAAGTATTATGTGTGTATGTTTATTGTGTGTTATTATTTAGTTAGCTAGTAAATAAATAATTAAACCAATTTGTGTACTGAATCATGAGTAAGTCTGGGGATTTTGCAGATCCTAAAAGATTACGACTGTTCAGAATTATATGATAAGAGGTTATGATTTAATACCTTGACTGTTTGATGGATGTGATAGGTAAAGACCTTTTTAGTTTAATTCGGGAGATGGTAACTCTTTAAAAAAACGCTCTTGTGGTGCCCCAGATTCCTAATGAGTTAATTGTTACCTGATTAATTTAGTCAGGTAACAATTAAACATAGTTAGTTGATACGATAAATAACAGTCATCAGATTAATGAAAGTAAAGTCACGACAAGGTGATATGATCTTTAACTAGTCTCTCAAAGCACTTCATGTTGACAGAAGTGAGTGCTACGAGGCGATGGTCATTTAGTTCAGTTACCTTCGCTTTCTGAGTGACAGGAACAATGGTGGACATCTTGAAGCAAGTAGACTGGGATAGGGAGAGATTGAATATGTCCGTAAACACTCCAGCCAGATGGTTTGCACATGCTCTGAGGACGCGGCTAGGGATGCTGTCTGGGCCAGCAGCCTTGCAAGGGTTAACACGCTTAAACATCTTCCTCAAGTCAGCCACAGAGAACAAGAGCCCACAGTCCTCGGAAGCGGCCCGCGTCGTTGGCACTGTGTTATCCTCAATAGCAGGCGAAGTAGGTGTTTAGCCTTTCCGGGTGCAAGACGTCAGTGTCCAATGTGTGTGTGAGAGGGAGAGTGTGTGTCAATGTGTGTGTGAGAGGGAGAGTGTGTGTCAATGTGTGTGTGAGAGGGAGAGTGTGTGTCAATGTGTGTGTGAGAGGGAGAGTGTGTGTCAATGTGTGTGTGAGAGGGAGAGTGTGTGTCAATGTGTGTGTGAGACGGAGAGTGTGTGTGTCAATGTGTGTGTGAGAGGGAGAGTGTGTGTGTCAATGTGTGTGTGAGAGGGAGAGTGTGTGTCAATGTGTGTGTGAGAGGGAGAGTGTGTGTCAATGTGTGTGTGAGAGGGAGAGTGTGTGTCAATGTGTGTGTGAGAGGGAGAGTGTGTGTGTCAATGTGTGTGTGAGAGGGAGAGTGTGTGTGTCAATGTGTGTGTGAGAGGGAGAGTGTGTGTCAATGTGTGTGTGAGAGGGAGAGTGTGTGTCAATGTGTGTGTGAGAGGGAGAGTGTGTGTCAATGTGTGTGTGAGAGGGAGAGTGTGTGTCAATGTGTGTGTGAGAGGGAGAGTGTGTGTCAATGTGTGTGCGTGAAGGAAAGCATGTCCTGCATGCAACTTTTGATGGTCAGTGACTGAAAGACCAATTTAGCTGCATTATACTGTATGCAGCCAACTGAGAAGAATATGAATCAGTTGAAACACACACAAACACGACAAAAACTATACACATACTGCACACACACGCATGCATACACACGTACGCACACACACACACACACCTGACATTGGGTGCAGGGTAATAAAGTGAGAAGTAATTTCGGAGCTTGTTCATGCCCTGCTTGTGCTATGGCCAGCATATTGATCATTGTTGTTAATGGACACTCTCTGTCTTTCAGAATAAATCTGATGAGAGGTTGAATCACTGTGGCTTTAAGCAATGTCCTTAATCACTAGTCATTATCAATCTGAGTCCAAGGAAAACTAACCTGTCGAGGAGGCCCCAAACACACACACACACACACACACACACACACACACACACACACACACACACACACACAAATAAATGAGAAACACTCCAGTGAGGGTGACACATGTAAGTTACCTTGGTGGATATTTCTGAAGCTACAGCCTTAATGGCACTATGGCGGTCATTGTTAAGGTTGGCCTCACTCACCCTGTCCTCCTCTTCCCTGAGGTCCGGCATGGTGCTGATACACAGGCTGATGACGGTCACTGCTACCATCACCACCGACAGGCAGGCAAAGATCTTTCCTGGCAGGCCAGACTGGGGATTCTCAACCATATCCCTCAGCTGGTTCATGAACTTGCGATAGCGTGTCTCCTCAACTGGGGGGCGCAGCATGGCGTGCCTCTGCCTTTGCTCTTCCTCCTGCCGCTCGTGTTCCTTCATCTCCTCAATGCGCGTGTACATCTTCCTCTTGCAGCAGCGCTCCATGTAGGTCATCTCTACGCCCCAGTAGAGCAGCTCATCATGTAGTGACAGCACGCACATCTCCCTCAGCATGCGCAGCTTCCCCGCTGCCAGGAAGTTGAGGATGACGCGGAAGGCCGAGGGGCTGCGGTCAAAGAAGAACTCTCGCCGTGTCTCGTCGTAGTCGTCACACACGCCGGCAATCTCCTCTGGGCTGCTGAGGCCACAGAGCCGTCCCAGCCGGGTCAAGGGAAACTGCTCCAGCGTGCTCCAGGGAAAGGTGTAGCGGTTGCCTCCCACATTGATGACCGCTAGTAGACCGTGGTCCACTGACAGTAGGTCCTCTGGTCGTCTGATGAACTGGGCCCTCTGGTAGTAGACACCCTTGACCGTCTCCGTCTCGGGGATCTGGGTGAAGATGGCATCGAGGCTGCTATCATCGCTGGCCGAGAGGTTGCTGAAGTCGTGGTTTGCATTGCTGATGATAGGCATGGTGGCATCGGGGTGGGTGGCCGGCTGGGCTGGTCACACTGGGAGCTCAGTGGCTGGTCTTGATGTTGGGCATCCCGGGGCTGGGGATCAGGTGAGTCCCTTCAGGCTCTGCAGAAGGATCAAGCGGGTCCCAGGCTGGTGGCGTCATGCAGACACTGAGAGAGAGAGAAGAGAAGAAGGACATTAAATCTCAGTTAGACTGCAGTGGTGTAGAGGCTCCTCCTCGTCTACAGCACATCCCTAGTCCAGAGACTGACATCAGTGAGTCAGTAATGGATCAGAGCTCTGTACTGCACTGTCAAATAAAATACAATTGTATTTGTCACATGCTTCGTACACAATAGGTGTAGACTAACAGTGAAATGCTTACTTACGGGCCCTTCCAAAAATTCAGGAAAAAATAAAATAACACAAGGAATAAATACACAATGAGTAATGATAACTTGGCTGTATACATGAGTCGAAGTGCAGCGGTACAAGGTAATTGAGGTAGATATGTACATATAGGTAGGGGTAAAGTGACTATACTAGATAATGATAGATAATAAACAGTTGCAGCAGTGTATGTGATGAGTCAAAAGAGTTAGTGCAAAGAGGGTCAATGCAGGTGGTCCGGTTAGCTATTTAGTAGTCTTGGAGGTAGAAGCTCAGGGTCCTGTTGTTTCTAGACTTGGTGCATCAGTACCACTTGCCATGCGGGAGCAGAAAGAACAGTCTGTGACTTGGGTGACCATTTTTAGGGCCCTGACACCGCCTGGTATAGAAGGATGGCAGGGAGCTTAGCCCCTGTGATTTATTGGGCCATCCCCACTACCCTCTGTAGCGCCTTGCGGTAGGATGCCAAGCAGTTGCCTGCCAAGCGATGATGCAGCCAGTCAAGATGCTCTCAATGGTGCAGCTGTAGAACTGTTTGAGGACCTGAGGGCCCATGTCAAGTCTTTTCAGCCTCCTGTGTTGGAGGCTTTCAGCCAACACTACTGTGTTGGTGTGTGTGGACCATTCCTTAGTGATGTAGACATCGAGGAACTTGAAGCTCTTGACGCGCTCCACTATAGCACTGACGATGTGGATGGCGGCGTGCTCTGCCCTCCGTTTCCTGTAGTACAGTACAGTACAGCAGTATGGTCAGTAGAGTCAGAATACACCTCCACTCTTCCCAGACAAACTAGCCCAGACACATCATCTGTCATAATGAATGGGTGTGAATCTCTACCTGTGAGGATGAGTAAAGCTGAGGATTGAGCTTGAAATGTGTGGCTCACTGTGGTCATGTTTATGCCATATGGTAGTGACAGATATCTAACAGGGCTACTCTTGTCTCAAGATGTTTATGACTAACAACTGATCTGACTACTACTTAGATTTGTTGCACAGTGGAGTGCTTTTCACACCTCTACTACTGCACATTTTAATTGTGATATAAAATGTCACCATCAATTTAGCATGTGGGGTATGGCTATTAGCCTATACCTTGGAGAACATTAGGGAGGTGGATAATAGTTGGCGGATAATTACAGTTTAAATCAGCGGTGGGCTACATAATGTAACTCCTCTAGTTCTGCATAGGGGATTCAATAAATCACTCTTGTCAAGGTGTTTCATTTCTATCGTGGTGGGAGAGAATTATACACTATTTATTAATATAATAACTGGTAATACAGTATTCCCGTCTGATGGTTGGTTGCTTTGCCGAGTGGAAAGTTAATTGAAATAAGTGTTTTAGCGACGCAGTGGCATTATCAGGAACATTCCCTCCACTGCGCTCACTAGTGACAGACACAGGAGATCAGAGCAATGAAATTTCCATCTGCTATAGGTCCATTACAAATCCATTGCGTGCCATTTCATGAAATAGCCTAAGAACCATGTAGCCTGAGACACACACACACACACACACACCACTGGCATAACGCAGTTTCTCTGGAATCCTGCGATGTCGAAGTTGGGCCCGTATAGACCACCAATCGCTGTCCATGGTGCTGAAATTGAATGGATGATGGGCTTTCTGTGTTGCCAGTGCACGTATATACTTGCTTTAGCTAATGGATATATGTTTATTGGTAGGCCTATTTGGTCAAAATGTTCTAATGTTATGCCTAACATTTCACGAAACTGTCTCGCAATGCGGCCATTTTTAGACTGTGGGCTGGTGGCAATAATGTAATTACTTGTTCAGTAGGCTAATTAAAGTTGGAAATTCAAACATTGCAGATGGTAAAATAAATATTCGATGCAACTGCATGCTAATTTGATATGTAATTCTTATACCAAAAAATATTATAAATATCAAATAACCTAACAATATGGAAAAAAGTAGTCGCTTGAAGATAAATTCAGCCACTATTGTTGAACTATTGTTTTGTGTGGCTAATAGCAAATGGCCTGCAATATTCAAGGTAAATTCAATCAAATTAAATCCAACTTGAGATACTCTACCTGGTCTGCTGAAGTCCTTGTTTGTGTGTAAATGTTTTCCCCGTGGCCTGTAGGGGCCTGACTGTTTTCTAAACTGAGTGTTGTCGACCCAGACAGTCTTTCCTGAGACATTGTGCATTATATGTCCATTGCACTGCGCACAATGTAAAGGTAGTCTTTCATGATGCATGCTAAGATATAGGATAGACTGTTGATACTGCAACCACACAACTCAAACGCCGATTCACCAGTAGCCTATGTACGAAATCACAAACCGCTTTTTTTGTTCAAGCCCTCAAGAACTGTTGTCCGCTAAATATAATCTGTTTGCATCTGCCAATTTAATGGCTGTCCAGAATCCAGACGACCTGTCCCCAGAGTTTCCTATACATGTAATCTCTTTCTGTAACGTGTTGAGGCCGGCAATTAAGGAGAATGAGACGCTTTATTTGAAGCACAACCCAGTTTACCTGATGTTGCTATGGCAATCAAGCTGTTTTTACATCCCTGTAACTGTCGCTTCTGCGAACTGATCGTTTTATAAACTAAAACTCATAAAGAACTAGGCCTACCTAAAAAGGATTAGGCTATCAGTCTGATATGTGCTTTGACCACTTGAGGAAGCTCCGCTCATTGCACTGGCGCGGTCATAGCCTTGACCATGGCATTTATTTACCGATATCCCCCTATTCTTTCAAACTGTTAAATTGTTTATTTTTATTAAAGGCCTGAGTCACTTTTTCAGTCACATTTCTGAAGCCCAAGAAACAAACACTTATTTTCCTAGCAGCCTACATATGGAAAATAAAAAGGTTTATGAATTCGTTTTTGGAGGGTTTCTATCAAAACATCAACATCTATCAAAACTATGTAAAAAAACATGTACAACGATGACAGGCGCATGGGCCCCCAGAACTCGTGGGCCCACCCGCCTTGCGGGGGCTGCGGAGGTGTGCGATACACACACACACACACACACACACACACACACACACACACACACACACACACACACACACACACACACACACACACACACACACACACGGTGTTCTACTTCAAGTTACAAAGCTACATGTCGACAATAATAGGCTATTACAGACTATTATAACAAGTAGCCTATTTTATGGAACCCATAGCCTAATCGTCTTTTAACGTTTTATTATAAAGCTTATTGGTATGTGTTGAATGCCTTGTCTTGTTGTCTTGAACGTCCCACTAAAGCATTGGCTGTCACTGTAGAATACTGTAGGCTACATCATTTTAAACAGCGAAGGCTGCTCTCACTATATATCATATAGACTATTGGTTATTTATTTTTAAACAGATCAAACAGCTGTTTTGGTTATTCCAATTTATCAAACGAGGAGTGTAAAGGTGATTGTACATTATATAACATCTAAGCTACTTGCTATTCTATCATAATAATTTTATTATTTCCAAGATATGATCAGATTTGTAGTTGACATTAAACTCCAATAAGCGCAATGACCATGACAAATAGGCCTACATTATTTGACAGTGAACGTTGAATAATAAGAATGAAGACTAAATAAACTTGTCACGTACCATATGAGTGAAGAGAACAGCTCTCTAGTTCTCAGTCCGTTTGAACAATCAACATCAGTCATTCTCACCGAAAAATACCAGATGCTACATGTTGTATCCACGGGATCCACAGTGTCCCAACCTGTAAACGCGATTAAAAAGTCTTCAAAATACGAAGAGAGAAAATGATACAAGCGGAGTGTCCCGTTACAAGATCCGTACTGCAGAGGCGTTGCGATGCGCGCGCTCCACAGATGAGCACGGGTAGGGTATAGCTTACCCCAAGTTTGCGAAGAGTAGGTGAGTGTCGTGTGTAGCCTAAGTGCCTTTCCCTTACCAGTTAAGTCACCTCACAAAGCCTAACTTTGAGTACCACATTTTGCCTTTAATTGCTACGATAATACCATACGATAGATTCGATGGACCCTCTCGTACTATACAGCCCCAGCAAAAAAACAAATGTAGGCTATCCTGATGTACTGTTTGGTTTTCAGTGCAGCACTGCCTATGGTAGTCTTGTTCTGCGGGCAATAGGGTTAAATCGACTGACAAACTCTGGCGCCAAGCTAACCTTTTCCATCCCGTAGCCAGCAAGCGGTTCTGCTGCTTTGATACTCTTCAAACCTCCCACTGGGGAGCGCGGATCATTTCGACCCCAATAATGTTTTTATGCAGCGGTGGATTATGGTCGCAGTGGGAAATAAGGTCCTTAGTCTGATAATACTAGGCATTAATCTGAAATAGACCAATAGGTATAGGTAAGCTCATATAAAATGTAACATATTTAGCAGGAGTATAAGGTAGCCTATGATCATCAAATCATTCTAAAGGAATGGTCAATGTGGTGAATTCTGGGAAAGGGTTTCATCATGTCTTACCACCTATGTTTTAGGACTTGTCTTTATTACAGTCAACATGGGTTATACAGTTAGTTTAGTCACTTGTCAGTGTATCAACATCAGCACTGCTCCCTAACAGAACAGAAAGAACACGAAAACCATCATCTAATGTACCTGGCAGGCAGATCCAGGAAACATTGCATGATCATCACCAACAGCAAGAAGTCAATAGCCTAACAATGTTTTATTCACAGAAACCTATATTATGGATAGCTTAGCCTACGTACATGTGCTACAGTCATCTAGCCAACCACACACACACCTCATCATGTTGCTATCATACACCTAAAAGTACAAAATACAATCCAGACACTCATTGTGATGTACAGTACACCTTGAGATCAGCTCACCCAATCAACAGTACATCAGCATCATGCAAGCGTCACATCCTCACTCACCAAGGACAAAAATATAAATGCAACATGCAACAATTTCAAAGATTTTACTGAGTTACAGTTCATATAAGGAAATCAGTCAATTGAAATAAATTAATTAGACCCTAATCTATGGATTTCACATAACTGGGAATACAGATATGTATCTGTTGGTCACAGATACCTTAGAAAAGGTAGGGTGTTGATTAGAAAACCAGTCAGTATCTGGTGTGACCACCAGTTGCCCCATTCAGCACGACACATCTCCTTCGGATAGAGTTGATCAGGCTGTTGATTGTGGCCTGCGGAATGTTATCCTATTCCCCTTCATTGGCTGTGCGAAGTTATTGAGTATCGGCGGGAACTGGAACACATGTCGATCCAGAGCATCCCTAACATGCTCAATGGGTGGTGACATGTCTGGTAAGTATGCAGGTATTGGAAGAACTGGGACATTTTCAGCTTCCAGAAATTGTGTACAGATCCTTGCGACATGGGGCAGTGCATTATCATGCTGAAACATGAGGTGATGGCGGCGGATGAATGGCAGGACAATGAGCCTCAGGATCTCGTCACGGTATCTCTGTGCATTCAAATTGCCAACTATAAAATGCAATTGTGTTCACTACCCGTAGCTTATGCCTGCTCATACCATAAACCCACCGCACAATGGTGCACTCTGTTCACAACATTGACATCAGCAAACCGCTCGCCAACACTGCGCCATGCACGCTGTCTGCCATCTGCTCGGTACAGTTGAAACTGGGATTTATCGATGAAGAGCACACTTCTCCAGCGTGAGCATTTGCCCACTGAAGTCGGTTACGACACTGAACTGCACGCAGATGAGCTTCCTGAGACAGTTTCTGACAGTTTGTGCAGAAATTCTTTGGATGTGCAAACCCACAGTTTCATCAGCTGTCCGGGGGGCTGGTCTCTGAACGATCCCGCAGGTGAAGAAGACGGATTTGGAGGTCCTGGGCTGGCGGGGTTACACGTGATCTGCGGTTGTCAGGCTGGTTGGACGTGCTGACAAATTCTCTAAGATGGCATTGGAGGTGGCTTATGGTAGAGAAATGAACATTCAATTATCTGGCAACAGCTCTGGCGGACATTCCTGCAATCAGCATGCCAATTGCACACTCCCTCAAAACTTGAGAGATCTGTGGTATTGTGTTGTTGACAAAACTGCACACCTTAGAGTGGCCTTTTATTTTCCCCCAGCACAAGGTGCACCTGTGTAATGATCATGCTGTTTAATCAGCTTCTTGATATGCTACACCTGTCAGTGGATGAATTATCTTGGCAAAGGAGAATTGCTAACTAACAGGGATGTAAACACATTTCTGCACAACAATTTAGAGAAATAAGTTTTTTGTGCATATGGAACATTTCTGGGATCTTTTATTTCAGGTCATGAAACATTGGACCAACACTTTACATGTTATGTTTATACTTTTGTTTAGTATAGTGGTCTATGCATGCACAAGGTGCAGTTTTACAAACAAAGTGTTGCAGGGGAAATTGTGCCCACACCCACTTTGTCTTTGAGAAGGCTCATTAGGTTGTTAATGCCTGGAGAAATGCTAAAACAAGCAAACAATTTTTATAAATTCTCATGGCTGACAGGCTGAGCTGGGGAGTGGAGACATTAGTGGGAGAGATGAGAAGTGAGAGTGGGGAAGACAGACAGTGATCCAGGCACAGCTTATTGTTCCCTCCATGTGTCCGGGGGGTTAGTATAGGAAACATAAGACTAATCACACATACAGTGGGGCAAAAAAGTATTTAGTCAGCCACCAATTGTGCAAGTTCTCTAACTTAAAAAGACGAGAGAGGCCTGTAATTTTCATCATAGGTACACTTAAACTATGACAGACAAAATGAGAAAAAAAAATCCAGAAAATCACATTGTAGAATTTTTTATGAATTTATTTGCAAATTATGGTGGAAAATAAGTATTTGGTCACCTACAAACAAGCAAGATTTCTGGCTCTCAAGGACCTGTAACTTCTTCTTTGAGAGGCTCCTCTGTCCTCAACTCGTTACCTGTATTAATGGCACCTGTTTGAACTTGTTATCAGTATAAAAGACACCTGTCCACAACCTCAAACAGTCACACTCCAAACTCCACTATGGCCAAGACCAAAGAGCTGTCAAAGGACACCAGAAACAAAATTGTAGACCTGCACCAGGCTGGGAAGACTGAATCTGCAATAGGTAAGCAGCTTGGTTTGAAGAAATCAACTGTGGGAGCAATTATTAGGAATGGAAGACATACAAGACCACTGATCTCCCTCGATCTGGGGCTCCACGCAAGATCTCACCCTGTGGGGTCAAAATGATCACAAGAACGGTGAGCAAAAATCCCAGAACCACACAGGGGGACCTAGTGAATGACCTGCAGAGAGCTGGGACCAAAGTAACAAAGCCTACCATCAGTAACACACTACGCCGCCAGGGACTCAAATCCTGCAGTGCCAGAGGTGTCCCCCTGCTTAAGCCAGTACATGTCCAGGCCCGTCTGAAGTTTGCTAGAGAGCATTTGGATCATCCAGAAGAAGATTGGGAGAATGTCATATGGTCAGATGAAACCAAAATAGAACTTTTTGGTAAAAACTCAACTCGTCGTGTTTGGAGGACAAAGAATGCTGAGTTGCATCCAAAGAACACCATACCTACTGTGAAGCATGGGGGTGGAAACATCATGCTTTGGGGCTGTTTTTTTGCAAAGGGACCAGGACGACTGATCCGTGTAAAGGAAAGAATGAATGGGGCCATGTATTGTGAGATTCTGCGTGAAAACCTCCTTCCATTAGCAAGGGCATGAAGATGAAACGTGGCTGGGTCTTTCAGCATGACAATGATCCCAAACACACCGCCTGGGCAACGAAGGAGTGGCTTCGTAGGAAGCATTTCAAGGTCCTGGAGTGGCCTAGCCAGTCTACAGATCTCAACCCCATAGAAAATCTTTGGAGGGAGTTGAAAGTCCGTGTTGCCCAGCAACAGCCCCAAAACATCACTGCTCCAGAGGAGATCTGCATGGAGGAATGGGCCAAAATACCAGCAACAGTGTGTGAAAACCTTGTGAAGACTTACAGAAAACGTTTGACCTCTGTCATTGCCAACAAAGGGTATATAATAAAGTATTGAGATAAACTTTTGTTATTGACCAAATACTTATTTTCCACCATAATTTGCAAATAAATTCATAAAAATTCCTACAATGTGATTTTCTGGATTTTTTTTCTCATTTTGTCTGTCATAGTTGAAGTGTACCTATGATGAAAATTACAGGCCTCTCTCATCTTTTTAAGTTGGAGAACTTGCACAATTGGTGGCTGACTAAATACTTTTTTGCCCCACTGTATACTGTAAGTTTCATGTCAGTATTTTGTGACAAAAGAAAAGAGCTATGCAAATAACACACAGTTGAATAGATTATATGCCTCACAATATCTATCCTTTTCATTCTGTCTGACCATTATCAATCAATCAATCAAATGTATTTATATTGCCCTTTTTACATCAGCAGATGTCACAAAGTGCTTATGCAGAAACCCAGCCTAAAACCCTGAAGAGAAAGGCAGGAACCTAGGAAGAAACCTTGAGAGGAACCAGGCTCTGATGGGTGGCCAGCCCTCTTCTGGCTGTGCCGGGTGGAGATTATAAGAGTACATGACCATTAAGGCCAGATCGTTCTTCAAGATGTTCAAACATTCATAGATGACCAAAAGGGTCAAATAATAATCACAGTGGTTATAGAGGGTGCAACAGTTCAGCACCTCAGGACTCATTTGACTTTTCATAGCCAAGCATTCAGAGATCGAGACAGCAGGTGCAGTAGAGAGAGAGGGAGAGAGAGGGTCGAAAACAGATTATGCAATCTCCACCGTTCTGCCCATCCACCAAACACAAACAAACAGACTCATACACACTCAGAAATCCACTCGGTATGGCTCACAGAACTGGATGGCAGCTCCATATACCTACAGAGAGAGATATATGGGCAGACATACACCCACACAGACACACACACACCTAAATGATGATGTTTCAGGGGTCCACTCTGGCCCCCTGCTCTCTCAGCCGTGCACTGTGGGTGTCCTCATTAGAGGGACGGTAGCCGGTGACGCCGGCAGAACAGCGATCCTCGGTTTGATAGATAAAATCATCCTAGGGATTAGGCCCTAATCCCCAGCAGCGGGGAGATGAGATCGCAACAGCAAGCATGCTGGAACAGCAGGGGTCTGATGAGCCATGAGGCGCTGTGTATGAGTGCAGTAATCTCTGAAAAGCCTTTGGCAGCCTAAAGACCTACACTCTGACTGGCATAAATTTGATCCCTCTGCATGTTCCGATCAGGCTAATTGCCCTCAAAGCAGATGTGTCAATAATCAGATTAAGAGGATGGAGGCTGGCGGGCAGGTGACCGGTGAGGAAACAGGCTACTGCAGGAGCCCTGCTAGCCAGAGGCCGTGTAATTATGTTCTTTATTAATTCAGAGAACAGATGATACAGTTCAAAGGTAATAAATACAACATTGCGTGGCGAATGGGACATAATGAACTTTAACTAAAGCTCTAACTATAACTAAAGCTTTTAAACAATGATACTTCATCTAATGAGGTCTATATAAAGAATGGGTAATTATGAAGTAACTATTATGTAATTACTATCTGAACATGCAATTATCTGGCAGGTACGGGGAAAGGCAGGTGTGCGTAATGATGGTGGCAGGAGTGTGTAATGTTGGGGAGCCTGGTGCCCTCGAGCGCCATGGGAGAAGAGCGGGAGCAGGCGTGACAGTACACCCCCCCCCCCCCCCACCTGAGCGAGCCTGACGGGCTGGCCGAGGCACAGGCGCTGGACAAGCCGGCTGGGCGTGAAATCCCGATGAACCGGCAGAGGCGTGAGAGCCTGGCGAGCCGGCTGAGGCATAGGAGCCTGACGATCCGGCAGAGGCATGAAGGCCTGTCGATACCACTGAGGTGTGTGAGCCCAATGGTCCGGCGGAGGCGTGGTAGCCTGACGAGCCAGCTGGGCATAAAAACCTGACGATCCGGCTGAGGCTTGATGTGGGATGGGCACCTTCCGAGCCAACCGGGGCAAGAAAGCTCTCGAGCCAGCTAGGGAGTGACAGCCCGACGAGTTGGCCCTAGGCACCCCCGGTTCCATCAGTGGCGGCCCCCGGACCAGACGTCACCACCAAACATTTAATCAGGAACAGACATGAAACAAGACAGGAACAGTGCCAACACACGGGTATACAAGGACATATGCAATCAATGCTGAAGCGGGAAACAGAGTGGGGGAACAAACAGAAATGCACATGTGTGGCCTGCTGGAGGTCATTTTACAGGGCTCTGGCAGTGCTCCTCCTTGCACAAAGGCGGAGGTAGCGGTCCTGCTGCTGGGTTGTTGCCCTCCTACGGCCTCCTCCATGTCTCCTGAGGTACTGGCCTGTCTCCTGGTAGTGCTTCCATGCTCTGGACACTACGCTGACAGACACAGCAAACCTTCTTGCCACAGCTCGCATTGATGTGCCATCCTGGATGAGCTGCACTACCTGATCCACTTGTGTGGGTTGTAGACTCCGTCTCATGCTACCACTAGAGTGAAAGCACCGCCAGCATTCAAAAGTGACCAAAACATCAGCCAGGAAGCATAGGAACTGAGAAGTGGTCTGTGGTCACCACCTGCAGAATCACTCCTTTATTGGGGGTGTCTTGCTAATTGCCTATAATTTCCACCTTTTGTCTATTCCATTTGCACAACAACATGTGAAATTTATTGTCAATCAGTGTTGCTTCCTAAGCGGACAGTTTGATTTCACAGAAGTGTGATTGACTTGGAGTTACATTGTGTTGTTTAAGTGTTCCCTTTAATTTTTTGAGCAGTGTATATAGCACGCAGCATAACAGCTGCACCAACGCATAGGTACTCACACCACCAACTGACATGGGAACAATAACCGACAAATACAGAGGGAACAGAGAGCACATATATAACATACTAATCAGAGGAAATGGGAACCAGGTGTGTGTAATCAGACAAGACAGTCCGGGGTTGATGATAATGAATCCCATTCAGTGATGCCTAGAAAGTGACGTAGACATCCGAAACTGGTGAACAGAATGAGCATCAGTACCGGGGGGATCCGTGACATAGGATTTTGTCCATAGTGAAATCCCTGAGCAGTTTCCTTCCTCTCCTGCAAATGAGTTAGGAAGGACGCCTGTATCTTTGTAGTGACTTGGTGTATTGATACACCACCCAAAGTGTAATTAATAACTGCACCATGCTCAAAGATATATATACACATATATATATATATATTTATCGGAAGTTTACATACACCTTAGCCAAATACATTTAAACTCAGTTTTTCACAATTCCTGACATTTAATCCTAGTAATAATTCCCTGTTTTAGGTCAGTTAGGATCACCACTTTATTTTAAGAATGTGAAATGTCAGAATAATAGTAGAGAGAATGATTTATTTCAGCTTTTATATATTTCATCACATTCCCAGTGGGTCAGAAGTGTACATACACTCAATTAGTATTTGGTAGCATTGCCTTTAAATTGTTGAACTTGAGTCAAACGTTTTGGGTAGCCTTCCACAAGCTTCCCACAATAAGTTGGCTGAATTTTGGCCCATTCCTCCTGACAGAGCTGGTGTAACTGAGTCAGGTTTGTAGGCCTACTTGATCGCACACGCTTTTTCAGTTCTGTTGGATTGAGGTCAGGGCTTTGGGATGGCCACTCCAATACCTTGACTTTGTTGTCCTTAAGCCATTTTGCCACAACTTTGGAAGTATGCTTGGGGTCATTGTCCATTTGTAAGACCCATTTGCGACCAAGCTTTAACTTCCTGACTGATGTCTTGAGATGTTGCTTCAATATATCCACATAATTTTCCTCCCTCATGATGCCATCTATTTTGTGAAATGCACCAGTCTCTCCTGCAGCAAAGCACCCCCACAACATGATGCTGCCACCCCCGTGCTTCACGGTTGGGATGGTGTTCTTCGGCTTGCAAGCCTGTCACGACTTCCGCCGAAGTTGGTCCCTCTCCTTGTTCGGGCGGCGTTCGGCGGTCGACGTCACCGACCTTCTAGCCATCACCGATCCACTTTTCATTTTCCATTGGTTTTGTTGTGTATTTAACCCTCTGTTCCCCCCCATGTCCTTGTCCGTAATTGTTTGTTGTAGTGCTTGTGCACAGCATGCTGGTATTTACCGGGTTTTGTTTGACCCATTTTTTTAATTATCATTCTGTTGACGGTGGTTTCTGGTTATTAAACACAACAGTTGTAAATCAGTTTCCGCTCTCCTGCGCCTGACTTCTCTGCCACCAGTAGCATCGCATTACAAAGCCTCCCCTTTTTCCTCCAAACATGGTCATTATGGCTAAACAGTTTTATTTTTGTTTCATCAGACCAGAGGACATTTCTCCAAAAAGTACAATCTTTGTCCCCATGTGCAGTTGCAAACTGTAGTCTGGATTTTTTATGACGGTTTTTGGGCAGTGGCTTCTTCTTTACTGAGCGGCCTCTCAGGTTATATCGATATAAGACTCGTTTTACTGTGGATACAGATACTTTTGTACCTGTTTCCTCCAGCATCTCCACAAGGTCCTTTGCTGTTGTTCTGGGATTGATTTGCACTTTTCGCATCAAAGTATGTTCATCTCTAGGAGACAGAACGCATCTCCTTCCTGAGCAGTATGACGGCTGCGTGGTCCCATGGTGTTTATACTTGCGTACTATTGTTTGTACAGATGAACGTGGTACCTTCAGGCGTTTGGAAATTGCTCCCAAGGATGAACCAGACTTGTGAAGGCCTACAATTTATTTTCTGAGGTCTTGGCTGATTTATTTTGATTTTCCCATGATGTCAAGCAAATAGACACTGAGTTTGAAGGTAGGCCTTGAAATACATCCACAGGTACACCTCCAATTGACTCAAATGATGTCAATTAGCCTATCAGAAGCTTCTATAGCCATGACATAATTTTCTGAAATTTTCCAAGCTGTTTAAAGGCACAGTCAACTTAGTGTATGTAAACTTCTGACCCACTGGAATTGTGATACAATGAATTATAAGTTAAATAATCTGTGTGTAAACAATTGTTGGAAAAATTACTTGTGTCATGCACAAAGAAGATGTCCTAACCGACTTGCCAAAACTATAGTTTGTTAAAAAGAAATGCGTGTAGTGGTTAAAAAACTAGTTTTATTGACTCCAACCTAAGTGGATGTAAACTTCCGACTTCAACTGTATATATATATATATATATATATATATATATATATGTGTGTATTCAGCTTCTCCTTTAATATTTAAAATTTTCTTTCTCTACCAATTGGTGCCCTTCTTTGCGAGGCATTGGAAAACCTCTCTAGTCTGTGTGGTTGAATCTGTGTTTGAAATTCACTGCTCGACTGTGGGACCTTACAGATAATTGTATGTGAGGGATACAGAGATGAGGTAGTCATTCAAAAATCATGTTAAACACTGTTATTGCATTTATCCATGCAACTTATTATGTGACCTGTTAAGCAAATGTTTACTCCTGAACTTATTTAGGGGGTTGAATACTTATTGACTGAAGACATTTCAGCTGTTTATTTCTTATTAATTAATACATTTTCTACGAACAAAATATAACTTTGACATTATGGGGTATTGTGTGTAGATCAGTGAAACAAAGTCCTAATTCATTCAATTTTAAGTTCAGGCTAACACAACAAAATGTAGAAAAAGTAAAGGGGTGTGAATACTTTCTGAAGGCACTCTATGAAATGGATGTAAAAAATAAATCAGCAAAACTGGTTCAATTGATAGATATTGTGAAGGCTCAAACAGTGCAGAGTAATGCGTGGTTGGAGGGGCGGTGGGCCACATAAACTCATGTAAACCAATATTGCAAGCTCTGATATTGCAAAATATGTGGAATACAAGTAGTAAATGATCTGCCCTACACACACAAACAAACAACATTAGGATATCTTAAAGCATTTAGGAAATATAGACCTGTAAACACACAGTTACAATAGGCAGAAATATCAACTATGAATATGTATGATGAATGTAACTCACCTTTTTGGTAGCTGTTCAATAGACAACTTTTCAAGTCAAATGTGCTCTCATTCAGTGCTGTATTGTCCTGCCTGACAAAAACGCATATAGATACAATTTTCTTTTAATGTTGTCGCTATAGTAATCGGCTCTAAGGAAATCAAGTGGGCTCAGACACATTGAAAAACTAGTTGGCGTCAGCTATTCAAACACAACAGTGGCATGGCAGTGCCACTTATAGGCCTAGATATATCAAGTCCCCCAGCCTTATGAAACCATTTTAAAGTCAGAATAACACAATACAAAATTAACAAGGGCTACATATATGCAGGCGACGGTGTTTGAGTGTATTCATGTTGGCCATATTGGATTCAGAATAAAATGTATATATCTAGGCCTAAGAGTGGCACTGCCATGCCTCTGTTTTGTTTGAATAGCTGAAGTCAACTGGCTTTTCAATGTGTGTTCATGTTTTAATCTCATTCACACACTTGAAGCATATCAAGAATGGGCAATTCCACAAAATATATAAACAACCCTTTCACGACACAAGCACACAGTAGTGTAACTAAGTTATAGGAATACAACGGTCATCTACTCTAGTAGTGTATACTGTATGCACATCCCTCTTTTCCTCACAAAAACTAAGTGTGCAAGGTTGATTCAAAGTCTTTGAGGTGACCAGGACACAAATGTGTCCTTGAAGGGTGAGGAGACACACTAGCCAGAGGTGATTGTGGTTCTGCAGCGACAAGGGTAGTATCCTTCCTGAATGACTGGCATTGGTGCTGTGGGGTGATCAGTTTCCATTTCAATGGTTCACTGCAGATGCAGCTTGCATACCAAAGAGACCCATTGACTAACTTGAATGTTATCCCAACCTGAATGATGCTGGGGATACTCTAGTAGTGCAATGGTTGGTTGTCTGGTTGTGAAGGAAATTCTGTGAAAGGGCTGTCACAAACAAACTTGCCTTTAGATCTATGAGTGGAGTTTTTTATGTTGAATGTGGCAAAAAAATCCTGCAGGTCACGTCCTACATATTTCTTTATATTGCTTTGGAAGTCAGGTAGAATGATAATTTGTCCGATATTAACTGGGTGATTGGCATTGATTATGGACTGGGGCACACCCAGCAGGAGATGTTGAGGGTGACAGAATCTGTGAGGGTAACCTCAGGTTACTTAGAGGTTGGTTAGAGTTTAGCCAGTGGCGATTTTAGCATGCAAATCTTGGTGGGGCAAAATATATATATTTTATGCATGCCAGCAAAGCCACTACACAACACAACACTAAACAATACATGAATTGCACTATAACGGTGACAAACGATGCCCACAAATGTTTAGAGCTTACATAGAGCTGACCCAACAGCAGAGCTTTCTTTTCAGCACCATGGAGTGAATCCTTACCACCACTACACCTGGTTATCAGCGGAGCCTTGTCTGGCAGCAAAACGGTTCATTCAGCCTCATTTACTGCCTTTTAAAATAACATAGCTAATATGGCTGACTTGCTGAAACAAATGTGGTTGAGATGTACAAACTATGGCATAAGGGAACGACGAGTGGATAAGAGGCAATCCGTGATTTCGATGAAGACATTAATGAGCGAGCTAGGATGAACGTTGTCAATATAACTATTTGTTCAGCACTTTGAAATGTACAGCGACAGAATTCAGAACATTGGCTGGATGAATAAAGGGGGCATATAAGCAGACAGCGAAAGCTCTTACAATATACAATGATTACATTTCTCTCAAACAGGCTATAGGCTACATGTGCACCATCAAGTCAGAACAGTAGCCTAAGTAATGAAGGAGGAAATGGACCAAATTATTAGGGTGAGGAACATGGGCTACTAACAGCTTACTACACAACATACACTTAATATTACTTTCTTGGCTACAGTATACATATCTCCCTGGCATATTACATAATTTATGCAACAGCATACAAGACATTTTTGGACTCAACTTTTTGTGCTGTGCCCACTTGAACAGGAAGGTGGCGCAGAGGTCCTTCTTGTGGGCTCCAGAAAGAGGCCCGAAATCCCGACTTGGAATTCCAAGTTGGATGACCATTCCAAATTATTTTCTGTATGTTCGCAGTCGGAGCTAGTTTTATCAGAGTTCCCAGTTGTCTTGAACTCCCTGAAGTCTGAGATTTCCCAGTTCCTAGTTTCCAGTTGTTTTGAACGTGGCAGAGTCATGCTGAATTGACAGCATGGCCAATGTATTCAAACTTTTCTGTCCCATGGCATTACCCCCTTTTTTGTGATTTCCAATTTGTAGTTACGATCCTGTCTCATTGCTGCAACCCTCATACGGACTCGGAGCCAAGCCGCACTGATTCTTGACATACTGCTCGCTTAACCTGGAAGCCAGCCGCACCAATGTGTCGGAGGAAACACTGTCGAACTGATGTCCGAGGTCAGCTGGCAGGCACCTGGCGCCTGGCCCGCCACAAGGAGTCGCTAGAGCACAATGAGACAAGGACATCCTGGCCAAACCCTCCCCTAACCAGGACGACGCTGGGCCAATTGTGCACCGCCTCATGGGTGTCCCGGTCACAGCCAGCTGTGACACAGCCTGGGACTGAACCTGGGGCTGCAGTGGCGCCTTAACTTCTTGCGACTACAGGGGGTGCTGTTTTCTCATTAGCATAATTGCATTACAGATTAAACGGCTTCCTACTAAATTCTTGCTCGTACAATATGCATATTATTACTATTATTGGATAGAAAACACTCTCTAGTTTCTATAGGCGTTGGAATTTTGTCTCTGAGTGGAACAGAACTCATTCTACAGCAATTTCCCTGACATGGAGTCAGATTTCACACATTTTGGCCCCTGATCTGGAGTCAGTTTAAAGGCCACTGTGAACGCTATCAGGATACGGACACTGCTTACGTCTTCCCCTGGATGCCTTTACGTGATGACGATTTGAATGGTATCGATTGCGCAATCACAGCCCCTATAAAACAAAAACACGTGTAGGTAGGAACTCCTTTCCAGCTGCGTCGGGCGCGCGGTGGACACAGACCTGCTCTTTTTCCAAGCATTAGTGTAGCCAGTTATATTTCTCCGGCCATGTTTCTACTCGTTATAGGAGTTAAAAACATCATAAGGTAGTTAATTTAAACCGTTTTATAGCAATTTATATCCGTTTAGTGCGATTTTGGGACATTTATTTCTGAGACACTGTGAATCTCTGGGCACGGTTCCAGTTCATGCCGAACGCAATGGGCATTTCTACATGGCAAGAGGACAGCTTTCGACCAAAAGACGATTAGACCCAAGAAAGGATTCTTTGCCCAAGATTCTGATGGAAGAACAGCTCAAAGTAGGAACAATTTATTATGATAAATCGTGTTTCTGTCGAGAAATGTTAATCGCTTATGACGCCATCTTGTTTGACGTAGCTTCGCTTGGCGCAAACTGTATTGAAAAGTAAGGATAATTTAAAAAATGTAAATCAGCGATTGTATTAAGAATTAAATTGTCTATCAATCGCTGTCCACCCTATATTTTTTAGTCACGTTTATGAGTATTTATGTATACGACTAGATCACTGTCTAATATGGCGCACGACATTGTCTGACCAGCTGGGCAACTTTTGTCATTGTATAACCATGATTTTGGTGGCTAAATATGCACATTTTCGAACAAACTGTATATGGATTGTGTAATATGATGTTACAGGAGTGTCATCGGAAGAATTCTGAGAGGTTAGTGAAAAAATTAATATATTTTGGCGATGTTTACGTTATCGCTCTCTTTGGCTAGAATCAATGCTCTGGTAACGTTTGCATATGTGGTATGCTAATATAACGATTTATTGTGTTTTCGCTGTAAGACACTTAGAAAATCTGAAATATTGTCTGTATTCACAGGATCTGTGTCTTTCGATTAGTGTATGCTGTGTATTTTTACGAAATGTTTGATGATTAGTAATTAGGTAAACACGTTGCTCTATGTATTTATTCTAGTCCATTTGTGACGGTGGGTGCAATTGTAAACTATGACATCTACCTGAAATATGCACATTTTTCTAACAAAACCTATCCTATACCATAAATATGTTATCAGACTGTCATCTGATTAGGTTTTTTCTTGGTTAATGGCTATCAATATCTTAGTTTAGCCGAATTGGTGATAGCACCTGATGGAGTAAGAAACTGATGGAGTTAGAAAAGTGGTGTCTTTTGCTAACGTGGTTAGCTAATAGATTTACATATTTTGTCTTCCTTGTAAAACATTTTAAAAATCTGAAATGGTGGCTTTATTCACAAGATCTGTATCTTTCATTAGGTGTCTTGGACTTGTGATTTAATGATATTTAGATGCTGCTATTTAATTGTGACGCTATGCTAGGCTATGCTACTCAGTGTGGGTGGGGTTGGGGGTGAACCCGGACCCAGGGTAGATACTCGTGAAAGGTTAACACTCATTGTTGAATTTGCGATTTGCATCTTGTTGTGTAATATTTATGTTCAATGGCCAATAAGCGCTGATATGTTTTATCTGCAATTTCTCTTCATGTGACAAAAATTGAAACGGATTTGCAAGTAGATTGCCGACTTGATACATGATGATGACTGCTTGTCTAGCTTGCTAGCTACGATTTTGAAAGTATGATGTTAACATGATCAGTCCAATCAAAGCTATGTGATTTGATGCCATTTTATCTGTGGCCAATAACCTTGAGTCTTCTTGGATGGGCACTTCTAATGTAAGTCTACGGCAGCACCTAAGGGGCTTGAATTGTCGAGCTCCACCCTTAGATTTTGCAGTGACATAGTGTTCCCATAAGTGACAGAACACTGAGCCAATCACAGCGCAACTAGAGAACATTACCAACCCCTACGCTCCGTATTTTCCGCTGGCTGCCCCAGCCTCACAGAAAGCACTGAGCTAGGCTGAAACACCTGTATTTTGGAGCTGCCTTAGTCAAGAAATTAAAAAAGAGACCATGTTTGTAAGCGGCTTTATTAACTCAATTCTGTTGTTTTTTTATAAATTGTTTGCAAACGGACACGTATTGATGCCAAAATAACAGGCAAAACAGGTGGGTCTCAAAATATGACGCATCGCCACTGAGTGCAGCTAGGTCATAGACTATGACTAAGAAGCGTTGGTTGTGAGGGACAAAGCACAGCTCCACACACATACACATTTGAAGATGATCCCTGGGCTTTGACGGACAGTAAACGAGTTGCAGAGGTGGTAGAGCAGATCAAGCGTGGTGCACAAAGACCACTATCTCACAGTCAATTCCCAGCCACCATAGACAATCACATACAGAAGATTTTACCATCCTAAGGTGCATCTTGTTTGCCATAAATTGTTAAATCATATTAAACTTTATTTGTCACATGCACTGAATACAACAAGTGTAGACCTTATCGTGAAATGCTTACTTACAAGCCCTTAACCAACAGTGCAGTTCAAGAAGAGTTAAGTAAATATTTACCAAACAAACCATAGTAAAAAATAATAAAAAGTAACACAATAAAATAACAATAACGAGGCTATATACAGGGGGTACCGGTACCGAGTCGGTGTGCGAGGGTACAGGTTAGTTGAGGTAATTTGTACATGTAGGTAGGGGGTGAAATGACTATGCATAGATAATAAACAGTAAGTAGCAGCAGTGTAAAAAACAAATGGGGGGGTGTCAATATAAATAGTCTGGTGGCCATGATGAATTGTTCAGCAGTCTTAGGGGGTAGAAGCTGTTAAGGAGCCTTTTGGTACTAGACTTGGCGCTCCAGTATCGCTTGCCGTGCAGTAGCAAAGAAGACAGTCTATGACTTGGGTGACTGGAGTCTCTGACAATTTTTTGGGCTTTCCTCTGACACCTCCTATTATATAGGTCCTGGATGGCAGGAAGCTTGGCCCCAGTGATGTACTGGGCCATACGCACTACCCTCTGTAGCGCCTTACGGTCAGATGCCGAGCAGTTGCCATACCAGGCGGTGATGCAACCGGTCAGGATACTCTCAATGGTGCAGCTGTAGAACTTTTTGAGGATCTGGGGACCCATGCCAAATATTTTCAGTCTCCTGAGGGGGGAAAGGTGTTGTCGTGGCTGTCTTGGTGTGCTTGACCGTGATAGTTCGTTGGTGATGTGGACACCAAGGAACTTGAAACTCTCGACCAGCTCCACTACAGCCCCGTCAATGTTAATGGGGGCCTGTTTGGCCCGCCTTTTCCTGTAGTCCATGATCAGCTCCTTTGTCTTGCTGACATTGAGGGAGAGGTTGTTGTCCTGGCACCACACTGCCAGGTCTCTGACCTCCTCCCGATAGGCTGTCTCATCGTTGTCGGTGATCAAGGCTACCACTGTTGTGTCGTCAGCAAACTTAATAATGGTGTTGGAGTCGTGTTTGGCCATGCAGTCGTGGGTGAGCAGGGGGTACAGGAGGGGACAAAGTACACACCCCCGAGGGGCCCCAGTGTTGAGGATTAGCGTTGAAGTTACCAACGGGGGGTGGCCAGTCAGGAAGTCCAGGATCCAGTTGCAGAGGGAGGTGTTTAGTCCCAGGGTCCTTAGCTTAGTGATGAGCTTTGAGGGCAATATGGTGTTGAATGCTGAGCTGTAGTCAATGAACAGCATTCTCACATAGGTGTTCCTTTTGTCCAGGTGGGAAAGGACAGTGTGGAGTGCGATTGAGATTGCGTCATCTGTGGATCTGTTGGGTCGGTATGCGAATTGGAGTGAGTCTAGGGTATCCGGGAGGATGCTGTTGATGTGATCCATGACCAACCTTTCAAAGTACTTCATGGCTACCGACGTGAGTGCTACAGGGAGGTATCATTTAGGCAGGTTACCTTCGCTTTCTTGGGCACAGGGACTATGGTGGTCTGCTTGAAACATGTAGGTATTACAGACTCGGTCAGGGAGAGGTTGAAAACGTCAGTGATAACACTATCCAGTTGGTCCGCGCATGCTTTGAGTATACGTCCTGTTAATCTGTTTGGGCCCGCGGCTTTGTGAAGGTTGACCTGTTTAAAGGTCTTGCTCACATCAGCTACCGAGAGCGTTATCAAACAGTCATCCAGAACAGCTGGTGCTCTCGTGCATGCTTCAGTGTTGCTTGCCTCGAAGCAAGCATAAAAGGCATTTAGCTCGTCTGGTAGGCTCACGTCACTGTGCAGCTCATGTCTGGGTATCCTTTTGTAGTCTGTAATAGTTTTCAAGCCCTGCCACATCCGGCGAGCATCAGAGCCAGTGTAGCAGGATTCATATGTCCTTATAAGGGTGTTGGGATTACTGCACAGTTTCCCATAACAATGCATGAGTCACACCAGCATGGTGTGATTCTTCACATGTGAGTCCAGTTCATGTGTCACATGGGCTGGCCAGCCATGGTTGGTAGATAAATAGGTTCATATCAGGCCAATACAGGGCAGCAATTTCCAGACAGATTTTTGTCTGTTGAATGGTATATTGGATTCCTAAAATAGTTGAAGTACACAACAATAGTATTGAGTACAGGCCTTAAGTGTAGTACACAAATCTGGAAAATGTATCTCATTTAAAACGTGTACATATTGTCAGGTTTTGGCCAAGACTGTTCGGGTTTTGGTCACTAGATGTCCCCATTGCGCCTTTTTTGTACCTTTTGTTTTTCTTGCTCTAATTATTGTTTGCACCTGTAGGTCATTCCCTTGTTAGTATTTAAACCCTGTGTGCTCCTCAGTTCCTTGCTCAGTGTTTGTAAGTTAGCACCCAGCCCCAGCCCAAGCCTTGTTTTATACAGATATTCCCCTGGTTGGATTTTCCAGAGGTTCTCTGGTTTAGTTCTTGTGTATTATTTGAGTAGTCTTTTGGGGTTGTTTTTCCCTGCTGTTTTTTACCACTTTGTGTAGTTTCTTTTGTATTTTGGAGGATTTCCATTTTGTGCCTCTTGGCTTTATTTTTGTACATTGTGGATTTAGTTTCTTTGCCTGAAGATTTGGTTCTTTTATTAAACCACCATCTCTAGTACTGCTGTGTCTGCCTCATCTTCTGGGTTCTGACGATTATTAGTGACTGTTTCTCGCACCGGGTCCTGACAGAAACACTGAGCCCTTATAATGAACCCAGAGGCAGCCAGTACCCAGGATTCTTTTTCCATGCTGTCCCACCACGAGGGGACTGTCCAACGCCACGAAGCTGATCTGGTTCAGCAAGAGGCCTTAATGGCTAGACATTCTCAACTTCTGTCAGAGATGCTGACTTCCATAAAGCAGATTTCGGATCAACTTTCCCCGGCAACCGCTTCTGCTCCAGTTCATCCGATTCAAGTGCCCCTGGCAGTTAACCCCCTGGCTGAACCTCGTCTGCCGCCTCCCCAACGGTTCTCAGGGGATCCGAGTGTTTGTAAGGGGTTTTTCACCCAATGTTCTCTCTCCTTTGAGCTGCAACCATCGTCAATTCCCACCGACCGGTCCAAGACAGCATATATCATCACCCTGCTGTCGGAAAAAGCCCTAGCCTGGGCTACTGCTGTGTGGGATGCCCAAAGTCCCTGCTGTGCCAGCTACTCTACCTTTGCTGAAGAATTTAAGCGAGTGTTTCAAGGTCCTACCAACGGGCCTGACTCAGCCAAACAGCTCCTGACTCTCCGCCAAGGTCGGCGCAGCGTGACGGACTATGCCATCCAGTTCCGCACTGTGGCAGCAGCAAGTGGCTGGAACGACGAGGCGCTCACAGTGTGTTTTTTGAAGGGTCTTTCTGACACCATCCAAGATGAACTGGCCACTCAGGAACCACCGGACAACCTCGAGTCCCTTATCAAGTTGGCTTCACGCATAGACCAGCGTCTGAGAGAGAGAGAACTCAACCGTAGACCGCTCACCCTAGCTCCTATCGGTTCAAGCTCCGAGTCTCCACCTTTATCCTCGCTGGCTCCACCAGAACCCATGCAGGTTGGACGCATCTCCCAGGCTGAGAGAGACCGCCGGATGAGGGAGCGATGCTGTCTATATTGCGGCAAACGGGGCCATTTCCGCTCCACGTGTCCCGGGCTCCAGGGAAACGCACTCTCCCGTGCAGGCCTGGGAGGACTGTAAGGGGAAACATAACCTCCTCCCATCCATCCAACTCCCGCCTGCTCATTCCAGTTACCCTTTCCTGGGACGACCACAAGTTTTCTCTTCAAGCTTTGGTAGACTCTGGAGCCGCAGGTAACTTCATGGATGGGGTCTGGGCGAAGGAGAATGGCGTTCCTTCTAAACCTCTAAGTGACCCCATAAGGGTTACTACGTTGGATAGAAGCCCTTTGGGATCTGGACTTGTCACTCGTGCCACTACCCCCTTGCGACTTTCAGTTTCCCAACACCAGGAAGTGATGAACTTTCATCTGATCTCCTGTTCCGAGTTCCCTCTCGTCCTTGGTTATCCCTGGCTTCACAGCCATAACCCTCACATCGACTGGTCTGTGGGCACTATCAAGCAGTGGGATCCTACGTGCCAAGCCACTTGTATCTTCCCGAGTTCCCAGAGTTCCCCTTCCGAGTCTCTAGAATCCATCGACCTGTCCCGAGTTCCCGAGTGTTACCATGACCTCAAACTGGTATTTAGCAAACAGAGGGCTACCAAACTACCACCCCATAGACCTTACGATTGCACCATCGACCTGTTTCCGGGGACCTGCCCTCCCAGGGGTCGGATCTTTTCCCTTTCTCCTCCCGAACGAGCTGCTATGGATACCTACATCAAGGACGCTCTGGCAGCAGGCCTCATGCGTCCATCTACCTCGCCGGCGGGAGCAGGGTTTTTCTTTGTGGCCAAGAAAGACGTTGGATTACGACCTTGCGTTGACTACCGGTGACTCAATGCCATAACCGTCCGTAACCGCTACCCGCTACCCCTTATGGCCACAGCCTTTGAGCTGCTCCAGGAAGCAGTTGTCTTCACTAAGCTTGACCTGCGGAACGCATACCATCTTGTGCGGATCAAACCCGGGGACGAGTGGAAGACCGCTTTCAACACGCCTACTGGTCACTACGAATACTCGGTGATGCCCTTCGGCCTGACCAACGCCCCGGGTGTGTTCCAAGCGCTCATAAACGATGTGCTTAGGGATATGCTTAACATCTTCGTGTTTGTTTACTTGGATGACATCCTCATCTTTTCGAGCTCCCTTCAAGAACACACTAAGCATGTCAGACAAGTGCTCAAACGCCTCCTAGACAGCCATTTGTACGTTAAGCCGGAAAAGTGTGAATTCCATTCCTCTCGAGTACAATTCCTGGGATTTATAGTGGAACCCGGTCGAGTCCAGATGGACCCCAAGAAGGTAGGGGCGGTAGCAGATTGGCCCACCCCCAAGTCCGTTAAGGAAGTTCAGCGTTTCCTGGGCTTCACCAACTTTTACCGCAAGTTCATCAAGAACTTCAGCTCGGTGGCAGCCCCTCTCTCAGCTGTAACCAAGGGTGGCAACACAAGGTTTCTGTGGGGAAGAGAAGCTGAGACGGCCTTCCAAGGACTCAAGCAGCGCATCCTCTCTGCTCCCATCCTGACACTACCAACGGCGGATGAACCTTTTGTGGTGGAGGTAGACGCATCAGAGGTTGGGGTTGGAGCTGTCCTGTCTCAGAGGGGTGAAGACAAGAAGCTTCATCCTTGCGCCTTCTTCTCTCACCGGCTTACCCCGGCCGAGAGGAATTACGATGTGGGGGATCGTGAACTCCTAGCGGTTAAGATGGCATTGAAGGAATGGAGACACTGGCTCAAGGGGGCTTCTCAACCGTTTCAAGTGCTTACGGACCACAAATCTGGAGTATATCCAGCAGGCGAAGCGGTTGAACTCCAGACAAGCTCGATGGTCTCTTTTCTTCAGCCGATTTCAGTTTATCCTCACCTATAGACCCGGGTCGAAGAATCTCAAACCGGACGCCTTGTCACGAATCTACTCTCCTGCCATTCGAGAAGATACTGACATGACTGTCCTTCCGGCCGCTAAGATCGTGGCTCCGATCTCGTGGCAAGTGGAGGATTCCGTGAAACAAGCTCAAGCCATCGAACCGGGCCCTGGAGGAGGTCCTGCTAATCGGTTGTTTGTTCCCAAGGCAGCAAGGTCCCAAGTCCTTCTGTGGGGGCACTCCTCTCGCCTCACCTGTCACCCGGGCGTAGGTCGCACCTTGGAGTTCATCCAGCGTAAGTTCTGGTGGCCCACCATAAAAGAAGACGTTGCCACTTTCGTCAAGGCCTGTTCCGTGTGCTGCCAGGGCAAATCTTCTTACCTCCGCCCTCAAGGACTCCTTCACCCTCTATCTATTCCCCACCGACCCTGGTCCCATATCTCGTTGGACTTTATTACTGGCCTTCCTCCGTCCCATGGTAATACTACGATCCTAGTCATCATCGACAGATTTTCTAAGGCGGCCAGGTTTGTTCCCTTGACCAAATTACCTTCTGCCAAGGAAACAGCTGAGTTGGTGATTAACCATGTGTTCCGAGTCTTTGGGATTCCGCAAGATTTGGTTTCCGACAGAGGTCCCCAGTTCACCTCAAGGTTTTGGAAGGCCTTCTGCCAACTCATAGGGGCCACGGCCAGTTTATCTTCAGGGTACCATCCGGAGTCCAATGGCCAAACTGAGAGGATGAATCAGGAGCTGGAAACCACCCTCAGATGCATGGTTTCCAACAACCCGTCCACATGGTCATCCTTCATTGTTTGGGCCGAGTACGCGCACAACACCTTGTGCTCCTCCTCCACTGGTATATCCCCGCATGAGTGTCAGTTTGGCTATGCGCCTCTATTGTTCCCGGACCAGGAGGCAGAAGTCAGAGTGCCTTCAGCCTCGAGGTTATCAGACGCTGTCGGCTTACGTGGAAGAAGGCACGTCTTAATCTTCTGCGTTCCTCTCAGCAGTACCAACGACAAGCCAACAGACGTCGCCGTCCCGGTCCTACCCTGTACCCCGACCAGAGAGTATGGCTCTCAACTAAGAACTTACCACTACGGGTGGAGTCTCGCAAGCTGTCCCAGAGGTTCATCGGTCCCTTTAAGATTGCCAGGAGAGTCAATCCCGTTACTTTTTCGCCTGCACTTACCCAGATCCCTTAAGATCAATCCAACATTTCACATTTCTTTATTAAAACCTGTTGTTTTTTCTCCCCTTATCCCAGCAGGCAGACCTCCCCCTCCGCCCCGTGTCATCGGTGGCCAGTCGGCTTATACCGTCCACCGGATACTGGATTCCCGCCGGGTGCAGCGGTCCTGGCAGTATCTGGTGGACTGGGAAGGCTACGGTCCCGAGGAGCGCTCCTGGGTTCCTGCCAAGGACATACTGGACCCTGACCTCATTCGTCAGTTCAGGACCCTCCACCCTGAGAAGGCTGGTAGGAACGTCAGGAGCCGTTCCTAGGAGGGGGATTCTGTCAGGTTTTGGCCAAGACTGTTCGGGTTTTGGTCACTAGATGTCCCCATTGCACCTTTTTTGTACCTTTTGTTTTTCTTGCTCTAATTATTGTTTGCACCTGTAGGTCATTCCCTTGTTAGTATTTAAACCCTGTGTGTTCCTCAGTTCCTTGCTCAGTGTTTGTAAGTTAGCACCCAGCCCCAGCCCAAGCCTTGTTTTATACAGATATTTCTCTTGTTGGATTTTCCAGAGGTTCTCTGGTTTAGTTCTTGTGTATTATTTGAGTAGTCTTTTGAGGTTTGTTTTTCCCTGCTGTTTTTTACCACTTTGTGGAGTTTCTTTTGTATTTGAGGATTTCCATTTTGTGCCTCTTGGCTTTATTTTTGGACATTGTGGATTTAATTTCTTTGCCTGAAGATTTGGTTCTTTTATTAAACCACCATCTCTAGTACTGCTGTGTCTGCCTCATCTTCTGGGTTCTGACGATTATTAGTGACTGTTTCTCGCACCGGGTCCTGACACATATACAGGTGATTAAACCCAGCCATACTGTATTTTGGATGCCATATTGGATTTAGAGTCAAATCTAGGGGGTGCCGTAATATAATTTGCAGAGTAGAGGCTAAACATATGAAACCCACAAAGGAACAAAAGAAAAGCTTGCACTCTGTTCCTTGTCTCAGGCTGTACAGCTGTTCTCTCATCAAGTGATCATATTTTCACTCAGTAGATTATTCTTAATTTAATTTTGTCTTTACTAATATGTAAAATGAGTTTTGATTTAGAAAGGGCCATTATCAAATGGGCAGGAACAGAGGCAGGGGAAAAATACATGTAATCTGTTTTGCACTCAAATAGCGAATGGAGACCGCGTGCTTTCCCGCTGGTCCGTTCTGTAGGCTACTTCAGTTTTATAGCGGAGCATTTCTTCATTTGAGCAGCTGAGAAATAGATATAAGAACACTTACTTCACTCCATGCATCAACCACTGTGAGGAGAATGCTCTCGCTGACAAGACCAGTGATATTCCTGTTTGAGGAGCAGGCTCTTGCTGCTCGACCGGTGATATTCCTGTTTGAGGAGCAGGCTCTCGCTGCTCGACCGGTGATATTCCGCCCAAACTCTGTATACCATGGTCTCTCAAACCTTGTTCCTGCAGCTGCCCAGTGCTGAATTTGGGAAACCAAGTGAAATCTCTTCGGGAACATCAATAGTAACATGAGAGAGAGGAGATGGAAATGCATGGTGATTGAAATATTCTGTATAGCTGAAGGTCACTCAATTAATTATGAACATATAAACAATTCCCTATTACTAGGCTATTCAAAATTAAAATTCACATACGTATATATACACTGCTCAAAAAAATAAAGGGAACACTTAAACAACACAATGTAACTTCAAGTCAATCACACTTCTGTGAAATCAAACTCTCCACTTAGGAAGCAACACTGATTGACAATAAATTTCACATGCTGTTGTGCAAATGGGATAGACAAAAGGTGGAAATTATAGGCAATTAGCAAGACACCCCCCAAAACAGGAGTGATTCTGCAGGTGGTGACCACAGACCACTTCTCAGTTCCTATGCTTCCTGGCTGATGTTTTGGTCACTTTTGAATGCTGGCGGTGCTCTCACTCTAGTGGTAGCATGAGACGGAGTCTACAACCCACACAAGTGGCTCAGGTAGTGTAGTTCATCCAGGATAGCACATCAATGCGAACTGTGGCAAAAAGGTTTGCTGTGTCTGTCAGCGTAGTGTCCAGAGCATGCAGGCGCTACCAGGAGACAGGCCAGTACATCAGGAGACGTGGAGGAGGCCGTAGGAGGGCAACAACCCAGCAGCAGGACCGCTACCTCCGCCTTTGTGCAAGGAGGTGCACTGCCAGCGCCCTGCAAAATGACCTCCAGCAGGCCACAAATGTGCATGTGTCTGCTCAAACGGTCAGAAACAGACTCCATGAGGGTGGTATGAGGGCCCGACGTCCACAGGTGTGGGTTGTGCTTACAGCCCAACACCGTGCAGGACGTTTGGCATTTGCCAGAGAACACCAAGATTGGCAAATTCGCCACTGGTGCCCTGTGCTCTTCACAGATGAAAGCAGGTTCACACTGAGCACATGAGCACATGTGACAGACGTGACAGAGTCTGGAGACGCCGTGGAGAACGTTCTGCTGCCTGCAACATCCTCCAGCAAGACCGGTTTGGCGATGGGTCAGTCATGGTGTGGGGTGGCATTTCTTTGTGGGGCCGCACAGCCCTCCATGTGCTCGCCAGAGGTAGCCTGACTGCCATTAGGTACCGAGATGAGATCCTCAGACCCCTTGTGAGACCATATGCTGACACATGCACATTTGTGGCCTGCTGGAGGTCATTTTGCAGGGCTCTGGCAGTGCACCACCTTGCAAAAAGGCGGAGGTAGCGGTCCTGCTGCTGGGTTGTTGCCCTCCTACGGCCTCCTCCACGTCTCCTGATGTACTGGCCTGTCTCCTGGTAGCGCCTGCATGCTCTGGACACTACGCTGACAGACACAGCAAACCTTTTTGCCACAGTTCGCATTGATGTGCCATCCTGGATGAACTGCACTACCTGAGCCACTTGTGTGGGTTGTAGACTCCGTCTCATGCTACCACTAGAGTGAGAGCACCGCCAGCATTCAAAAGTGACCAAAACATCAGCCAGGAAGCATAGGAACTGAGAAGTGGTCTGAGGTCACCACCTGCAGAATCACTCCTGTTTTGGGGGGTGTCTTGCTAATTGCCTATAATTTCCACCTTTTGTCAATTCCATTTGCACAACAGCATGTGAAATTTATTGTCAATCAGTGTTGCTTCCTAAGTGGACAGTTTGATTTCACAGAAGTGTGATTGACTTGGAGTTACATTGTGTTGTTTAAGTGTTCCCTTTATTTTTTTGAGCAGTATATTTGTTATGTAATTGTCAGCCAACTGTAACCTGGTTCATAATCAATGAACCAACAACATCGCCTAGCATACGTTCACTCCCAGACATGGATAGAAATGTTGGAGCGTAGCAGAAGATAAACAGTCCATCCAGTATGCATAATAATACAGTCCACACTCAAAGGAAAATACTAGAATTTGTTTAATTTTGGAGTATAGGCTAGACCAATTATGTAGTCATCTTTGTTTTATGTATTTCTGCCTTGGGCAATTTGCGGTCCGCTATATATTATATAACTGCACAATCATAATATTATTATTTAAAAAAAAATCAGGCTTGAGTTCATAAGCCTATGCATATGCATAAACTCTAATATAGAAAGCACTATCCATTTTGTTGTTAGGCTTTGAAATAACATCCACAATAACCAAGTTTTACACTGTTTCAACCTGCTGTTCAACTTATTTCTTCCAATTGATCATCACAGTGAGGTGATAGACCTACTGTTTTGATGATGTGTTTGATGTGATTTTTGATTGCATTTGCACTGATGTCAGAGTGGTTTGAGGGACAATAGAGTCCTGATTACCAGGCCATTAGGAACTGATGGTAGTTAACAAATTGGGTACTACCAAAGCATGTCCAGAATGCCAAAAAGGAGATTATCGTGACTCAACGGTCACATGGAATTTTACTGCAGTCGTGAGTCATGACTGGTGGTGGGGTGGTAATATGGTCATCAACAGCCCTACTGTACGTATTTTTGTCAGGCAGGACCATGCAGCACTGAATAAAAGCACATTTGACTTGGAAGTTTACACAGTTGATATTTCAGCCATACATTACTCTGCGTCAATATCTATCAATTTAACCACTTTTGCAGTAAAATATTTGTATACAACCATGCATTTCATATATGGCAAACCTAAGAGATATGGAAAAATTTAGTAGTGCTTTGTTATACCTCGGTTAGGGGTATTTTAAAAACTAAAACCCTTTTTGAGGATTGACCACTAGCCTATCTCCCTGTGTGCCTCTCAAGCGACTAGGCCGGAAGTCCCTCCAACAGGATGGCTACAAATAGCATCCCTTTCAGATGCTAAATAGAAAGGATGGCATTTGAGTCAGTTCCTCACAAAATAGACTAGACATTCTTTGTATCATCACTTCGTGGAAGGACATATAATGTATTCAAGGAGCACATCACCATACTACATATATACAGTATATGATTTATACTGATCATGTACCATATGCTTGGATCAGCGGCAATGGAGGATCCTCTCCACAGAGTTTAGATCTACAAGTCAATTAATATTAGTGTAAATGAATGAAGAACATTCTCGTCTGCCCGTTGGATAAGGTTCATGTACGCAGTGCTTTGTCTGTATCAAGAGGATCTATTTTGATCCCCTAGCCTGTTCCTGTGTCCAGAGGTGGGACCAAGTCCCTATTATCAAGTCACAAGGTCCATCTCAAGTCGAGTCCCAGGTAGAACACTTTGAGTCTCGAGTCAAGTCAAAGTCATGCATTCTAAGAGCAAGTCAAATCGAGCCACAAGTTTTTTCAAGTCAAGTATCAAGTCAAGTAAAACAAAAATCTATACATGCAATGACTTGTTCAACTACAAATCTTTGTCTATGTATTAAGGCTACCATACAGCCCTTTTCATTTTGATTATGTAATAATTAAATTTAACAACAAATTCAAAATGTAATTTTCACATCAATGTCAAGCAATTTCCTACCAAAAGGCCAGTAGACCTATGCTAGTAATTGTTACTCGATGCCCCATTGCTGATGAGCTTGCAAGGAAACATTTAATTATCTTGATCACCAAACTATTTTTGGAGTTTTATACAGTACCAGTCAAAAGTTTGGACAAACCTACTCATTCAAGCGTTTTTCTTTATTTTTACTGCTTTCTAAATTGTAGAATAATAGTGAAGACATCACAATTATGAAATAACACATATGGAATCATGTAGTAACCAAAAAAGTGTTAAACATCAAAATATATTTTCTTCAAAGTAGCCACCCTTTTCCTTGATGACAGCTTTGTGCACTCTTGGCATTCTCTCAACCGGATTCATGAGGTAGTCACCTTGAAGGCATTTCAATTAACAGGTGTGCCTTTTTAAAAGTACATTTGTGGAATGTATTTCCTTCTTAATGTGTTTAAGGCAATCAGTTGTGCTGTGACAAGGTAGCGGTAGTATACAGAAAATAGCCCTATTTGGTAAAAGACCAAGTCGATATTATGGCAAGAACAGCTCAAATAAGCAAAGAGAAACGGCAGTCCATCATTACTTTAAGACATGAAGGTCAGTCAATACGGATTATTTCAAGAAGTTGTAAAGTTTCTTCAAGTGCAGTCGCAAAAACCTTCAAGCGTTATGATGAAACTAGCTCTCATGAGGACCGCCAAAGGAAAGGAAGACCCAGAGTTACCTCTGCTGCCGAGAACAAGTTCATTAGAGTTACCAGCCTCAGAAATTGCAGCCTAAATAAATGCTTGACAGAGTTCTAGTAACAGACACATCCTAACATCAACTGTTCAGTGGAGACTGTGTGAATCAGGCCTTCATGGACGAAACGCTGCGAAGAAACCACTACTAAAGTACACCAATAAGAAGAAGAGATTTGCTTGGGCCAAGAAACACGAGCAATGGACATTAGACCGGTGGAAATCTGTCCTTTGGTCTGATCAGTCCAAATTTGAGATTTTTGGTTCCAACCGCCGTGTCTTTGTGAGACGGAGAGTAGGTGAACAGATGATCTCTGCATGTGTGGTTCCCAACATGAAGTATGGAGCAGGAGGTGTGATGGTGCTTTGCTGGTCGCACTGTCGTGATTTATTTCGAATTCAAGGCACACTTAACCAGCATGGGTACCACAGTATTCTGCAGCGATACGCCATCCCATCTTGTATTTCGCTTAGTGGGACTATCATTTGTTTTTCAACAGGACATTGAACCAAAACACACCTCCAGGCTGTGTAAGGGCTATTTGACCAATAAGGAGAGTGATGGAGCGCTGTATCAGATGTACTGGCCTCCACAATCATCCGACCTCAACCCAATTGAGATGGTTTGGGATGAGTTGGACCGCAGAGTGAAGGAAAAGCAGCCAACAAGTGCTCAGCATATGTGGAAACAGGTGAAACTGGTGTGCAAAGCTGTCATCTAGGCAAAGGGTTGCTACCTTGAAGAATCGAAAATCAAAAATATATTTTGATTTGTTTAACACTTTTTTGGTTACTATGTGATTCCATATGTGTTATTTCATAGTTTTGATGTCTTCACTATTATTCTACAATGTAGAAAATAGTTAAATAGTTAAAAACCCTCGAATGAGTAGGTGTGTCCAAACTTTGGACTAGTACTGTCTGTATTCATGGCAATCCTCTCTCGCTACCAGTTGACATTTACGCTGCACCCGATTCTATAGCTGTACAGCAATTTAGCTATCTGTTCGCAAGGTCAGTGGTTCTCAAACTTTTTGACCCGTGCCCCCCCAAAATGAGTGGTTCAAATCTCACAACCCCTCGTGCACGTGCCAATGTAACAGTATAGCTTCCGTCCCTCTCCTCGCCCCAACCTGGGCTCGAACCAGGGACCCTCTGCACACATCAACCACAGTCACTCACGAAGCATCGTTACCCATCGCGCCACGGCCAGCTCTACGAAGAATCTTGGTGGTTCCAAACTTCTTCCATTTAAGAATTATGAAGGCCACTGTTCTTAGGGACCTTCAATGCTGCAGAAATGTTTTGCTAACCTCCACCAGATCTGTGCCTCGACACAATCCTGTCTCGGCCCTCTACAGACAATTCCTTAGACCTCATGGCTTGGTTTTTGCTCTGACATGTACTGTCAACTGTGGGACCTTATTTAGACAGGTGTGTCCCTTTCCAAATCATGTCCAATCAATAGAATTTACAACAGTTGTAGAAAATCTGTATTTCTGCATATTTTGTTTTATAGATTTGCAAGAAAACCTGTTTTTGCTTTGTCATTGTGTCATGTTCCTGACCTTATTTCTTTTATTTTGTCTTTGTTTAGTATGGTCAGGGCGTGAGTTGGGGTGGGCATTCTATGTTATGTGTTTCTATGTTGGGTTCAATGTATTAGCCTGATATGGTTCTCAATTAGGGGCAGGTGTTTTACGTTTCATCTGATTGAGAACCATATTAAGGTAGGCTGTTCTCACTGTTTGTTTGTGGGTGATTGTTCCTGTGTCAGTGTTTGTACCACATGGGACTGTTTCGTTCGTGTGTTCCGTCCTGTTATTGCGTTCATGTGTTTTGTTCTCAAGTTCAGGTCTGTTCACGTCGTTTGTTATTTTGTAGTTGTTCAAAGTGTTCTTCGTCTTCGTTTAAATAAACGAGATTATGTCTTCTCAATACGCTGCATTTTGGTCCGATCCTTGCTCCTCCTCAAACGAGGAGGAGGACGAGCGTTACACATTGTGGGTATTGTGTGTAGATTGATGAGATTTTGTATTTATTAATATTACAATTTTATAATAAGGCTGTAACGTAACAAAATGTGGAAAAGGGAAGGGGTCTGAATACTTTCCGAATGCACTGTATGAGACATCTCACAGACACACATTAGCTATCTACACCCAGTGGCAACACGTCATTCATTTTGAGCCCCACCTGTTTCCCATGTTATTTTGGCATTAATACGTGTCACATTGGAGTTTGCAAACAATGTACATTTTGTTAATAAAGCCCCACACAAACATGGTCTCTTTTTTGCTTTCTTGACTAAGGCAGCTCCAGAATGCAGGTGTTTCAGCCTAGCTCAGTGCTTTCTGTGGTGGTGAGGCAGCCAGCAGAAAATACGGAGCGTAGGGGTTGGTAATGTTCTCTAGTAGAGCCGTGATTGGCTCAGTGTTCTGTCACTCACGTGGACACGACATCACCGCATAATCTACGGGGAGAGCTCGAAAATTCAAGCCCCTTGGGTGCTGCCATAGAGTTACATTGGAAGTGCCCATCCAAGGAGGGTCAAGGTCATTGGCCACAGATAAAATGTTGTCAATTCACGTTAAATCTACAGTAACTTTAATTGGACTGATCATGTCAACATCATACTTTCAAAATCTTAGCTAGCAAGCTAGCAGTCATCATTATGGTTCAAGTCGTCAATCTACTGTCAAAAATGTTAATTCCTTGTCATATGAAGAGAAATTATGAAGAGACATTTTTGGTAAAACATTATCGGTGCTCATTGGCCATTGGACATAAACATTACACAACAAGTTGGAAATCGCAATTTCAACAATTAGTGGTTTGTAAGGAATCAGTGGCTAACTGCAAGCATTGCAAAGCAATCACTAGCCTGCTATTCAGTGGAGTGGATGTGTGGTCCAAGTCTGGGTTTAAGAGTATTTTTTCCAAGTTTAAAAGGATGAACATTCAACATTGGCCCTGCTGTCAATCCAGCATGATTTCTGACGCTTTTAAAACAACTGGAAACTGGGAACTGGGAAGTATCAGACTTCAGTGAGTTCAAGACAACTGGGAACTCTGAAAAATAAGTTTTGAACAGTCATCCAACTCGGAATTCCAAGTCAGGAACCCTTTCTAGAGCTCCGACCTGAATATCACCAACGTCATTATTCAACCTTGTTTTTTCAGAGTTCCCAGTTGTCTTGAAAGCATCATAAATCCAGAGAATGCCAAACTTTGATGACAAAGTTTGATGACAAAATTATCCCAAGAAAATCCACCGTGCCACCTTCCTGTTCAAGTCAGCACAGCACAACAAGCTGAGTCCAACCATTTCTTGTATGCTGCTGCATACATTATGTAGTATACCAGGGAGATATCTATACTGTAGCTAAGAAAGTAATACTAAGTGTATGTTGTGTGGTAAGCTGTTAGTAGCCCATATGCCTCACCCCAATAATATGGTCCTTTTTCCTCTCATAACAGCCTACTGTTCTGACTTGGTGTTGCACATATAGCCTATAGCCTGTTTTAGAGAAATAGAATCATATAATATTATAAGAGCTTTCTTTGTTTGCTTATATGACCCATTTATTTATCCTACGGTTCTGACTTGGTGTACTGTAAGAACGACCCATGTTCTGAATTCTGTCGCTCTACGTTTCAAAAGTGCTGAACAAATAGTTATATTCAAATCAAATCAAATGTATTCATATAGCCCTTCTTACATCAGCTGATATCTCAAAGTGCTGTACAGAAACCCAGCCTAAAACCCCAAACAGCAAGCAATGCAGGTGTAGAAGCACGGTGGCTAGGAAAAACTCCCTAGAAAGGCCAAAACCTAGGAAGAAACCTAGAGAGGAACCAGGCTATGAGGGGTGGCCAGTCCTCTTCTGGCTGTGCCGGGTGGAGATTATAACAGAACATGGCCAAGATGTTCAAATGTTCATTTTGACTACATCTGTCCTAGCTTGCTCATTAATGTCTTAATCTAAATTACGGATTGCCTCTTATCCGCTCGTCATCCCCTTATGCCATAGTTTGTACATCTCAATGGGCCAATTGTGTGCCGCCCTAAAGGTCACTAGATTCCAAAGATACTTCAAAGTTACCAAAATTCTGGTAGTTTACTGGTAGACTTCGAAAGTTTCTAGTAATGTACCCTCCCTTTGTGATTTTATAACACAGGCAGAGTGATCCTTTTTCACGCCCACTAGCCTGAGGAGAGGGACTGGAGCTGAGCAGGCAATCAGCCCCTCAGCAGCATACCACAGCCTCAGCTCTACTCTGCGATAGAGATAGAGCGATACCCCGAAATAGAGCTGGCACCATGCCATGGCCATGAGAGGGTCAGAGAGCATGTCTGCTAGAGGTGACCGGGATGTGTGAACAGATAAGACAAGGGGGTCACATTCCAGTATGGCTGCATGGTATATAGTTCATGATACCTTACTCATACTGTAACTGTAACACTGTAGTACTACATGTTGGATTATCATTACCATAACTACCAGCACTCATCAAAATGACATGACAACATTCCCGTCACTCCTCAGAGTGATCTACTGTATAACAGCAGTAGTATGGTACATGTCATTTTTGTCATGCACATTTGTGGCCTGCTGGAGGTCATTTTGCAGGGCTCTGGCAGTGCTCCTCCTTGCACAAAGGCGGACGTAGCGGTCCTGCTGCTGGGTTGTTGCCCTCCTACGGCCTTCTCCACGTCTCCTGATGTACTGGCCTGTCTCCTGGTAGCGCCTCCATGCTCTGGACACTACGCTGACAGACATAGCAAACCTTCTTGCCACAGCTCGCATTGATGTGCCATCCTGGATAAGCTGCACTACCTGAGCCACTTGTGTGGGTTGTAGACTCCGTCTCATGCTACCACTAGAGTGAGAGCACCGCCAGCATTCAAAAGTGACCAAAACATCAGCCAGGAAGCATAGGAACTGAGAAGTGGTCTGTGGTCACCACCTGCAGAATCACTCCTTTATTGGGGGTGTCTTGCTAATTGCCTATGATTTCCACCTTTTGTCTATTCCATTTGCACAACAGCATGTGAAATGTATTGTCAATCAGTGTTGCTTCCTAAGTGGACAGTTTGATTTCACAGAAGTGTGATTGACTTGGAGTTACATTGTGTTGTTTAAGTGTTCCCTTTATTTTTTTGAGCAGTGTATAACATTCTATTGGTTGCAAATAATTTGTATAATAATTTAAATTAAAAAAATTGAAGTTTTGAATCAGGTGTTGTTTTGTGTGTCAATTCATAAACCATGCGTCATGGAATTGGTACATCGAAAATCTCTTACCAACTATTTTGCAATTTATATGGCACAGCTGTCAATTTTTTGGTCCTTAAATTAAATTGGTATATATATTTATTTATCACAATTTTCTTTAACCATTTATGGTTTTTAATGCAGGGCTGACAGTCAAGTTCCTTACTTTTCCCCCCTTCTACTTGCCTCTTCCATTTTTGTGGTAATGCTGCAATTGGTTGGTTGTAATTTTAGTAGAGCAGACATTTCCATATGTCTGTGTTAGCTGCATGTGTGACATAACTCCACCAGTCCTATTTATGATATAATTTACAAAAATTATACATCTTTTAACAAATTTATCGAAAAATATGTTTTTTTAATCAATTCGTTTATTTGAGTTTAAACACTGGCTGTTTTTGTGGAAGCTGTACTGCGCCATTTACCCGACATTGTCCCCCATGTGGGACAGCCCCCTAGCAATTTAAGTTATATTCAATGAGTTCAGCATCTCAAGATTTAAGTGACGGCTAGCAAGATACACACACACAGCAAAGAGCGAGAGCAATGACATGGTGCAGATATCTGCACATACAGTATGTGACATAGTACGACATTTTCGGAGACCACTTTTGGCTCGTGAGCTCTACTTTCAGAACTACTGGCTAAAAAGTATCAGAAAGTACCAGAGAATCTCTTAAATTCCTACCACCATCATTGATTTTAATTTGGGGTGCAACAAATTCTTCTCCACAGGTGAACATGCTCAGGGTATTAGATTAGCTTGTTCAATGAATTATTCAGTTGGAATCTAATCCAATATTCTATTCAGGGAATATTTTCTCTCTGCTGAACTCAGAAACCGGATTAATTTCACTCTATACCCTGCCATCATACTACTGTTCACAGTGAAGGAGCTGAGAGAGGGAACCAATAGGCATCTCTAAACCATCACACAACAGAAGACCCTACAAACACACATGCATCTGGAGGACCTTTCCCTTTCAGTCCCATATTAAGCGCTAACAGCATTACTCTGCACAGTCTAACTCTGGGCTACTGGGTTACTCTGGCTGCATTCACACAGGCAGGTCAATTCATTTTTCCACTAATTGATCGTTTGACCTATCACATCAGATTTTTTCACATCAGATATTTTTCAGAGCTTATCTGATTGGTCTAAAGACTAATTATTGAGGGGAAAAAATCTGAATTGAGCTGCCTATGTAAACGCTGCTCCTGCTGTTCATTGGCTGTGTCCCATATGTGAATGTGGAGGTAAAGCCACCTGAGGCTCCTGCCTGGAGTTGCCTGGGGCCAGGAGTCAGCCAATGGGCGTGTCTACACATTACATTTAAATTCCGATTTCTGCTATCAGAATACGAAGCTCACAATGAAAGTCGCTTCATGGTCTGATTATGTTTAGATCTGGCTGACCACTTCAGGAGGTGGTCAGGGATGCATTGTGTGCAGATTTTTCCTCAGTCTGGACGCAATCAGACTACGTAAAGTGCAAACAGTGGTCGACCGTCATCAGCACTCCTTCCACAAGTCTCCTGAAAACCAGTATTTTGGGAACGAGAGGCACCTTTTCATTATAACATTGGAGTAAATACATTTCTAGCATGTGAAGAACATGTTTGCTGGTCTCATAAATGCTAGCCAGCTAGCTAATATTTAGATTTTTTTTGTTTTTGTCTAGAGTTATGCTAACCCATTTGCAATCCCTTTAGCATTGCCTGTTGGCTAGCTAGCTACCGTCACGTCTACTCCGCTCCTCCCCTCTACTAACCACCGGTCCTGGCAACCATCATTACGCGCACCTGGCATTCATCATTACGCACACCTGCGCTTCATCATGAGGTACGCTTGGACTCCTTTACCTCACTCATTACCTCCCCTTTATCCGGCACTCCCTTAGGTTCTTTCTCCAGGCAGTATTGTTTGTGTGTTTCATGTCAAGTCGCTACTCCTATGTTTTATTGTTCCATATTCTTTGTTACATTAAACTTAACACCTGCCTCTCGACTCCCACCATCTATATCTTAACTACATAGATTAGCTGGCTAGTTAGCTACAGTAGTTTGCAACTGCCATAAGTTGTTGTTGCGTTTTCATATTTTGCCTATTCAACTGTTTGTAGAATGCATACTGGTGTTTGAATATAGCATGGAAAAAGGGAATTCGGACATGCCGTGGACATGGTAGACACTTTTTAACGTGTAGACGCATGGCGTGTTCGGAATTCCATGATCAGGACTCTGTGATCAGAATACAAAAGCTGCATGAACTGTCAAATCTAGATGAGCCAATGAGCCAGGGCTTTGCAGCTATAGAATGAGCCTGGTGCTAACATGCATCCTTTATTTATTTTAAGACACATATTGATGATCTAAGTAAATGGTGCCACCTGTCAATGATTTTAGAGGGTAAGATTATTATGGTTTAAATGGGTTTGCTGTTGTAACAGTCCTGACCTGTTTTATGTTGTTTTTATGTGTTTATGGTCAGGGCATGTGTTTTGGGTGGGCAGTCTATGTTATTCGTTTCTATGTTGGTTTTGGTTTGCCTGGTATGGCTCTTGATTAGAGGCAGGTGGTTTGCATTTTCCTCTAATCAAGAGTCATATTTAGGTAGGGCAATTACACTGTTTGTTTGTGGGTGGTTGTCTCCTGTGTCTGTGTGATGTTACGCCACATGGGACTGTAGCGTTTGTTTGTAGTCGTGTACCTGTTCGTACGTTCTTCAAGTTATATGTAAGTTCGTGTCCAGGTCTGTTTTCATCGTTTATTTTGTTTTGTAGTTTATTCAAGTATAGTTCGTTTTCTGTCTACGTCGTGTTTGTTATTTTGTCGTGTCTTTAATAAATCATTATGTCTTCACAATCCGCTGCGCCTTGGTTCCCTCAATACTCCTCCTTTTCGGTTGAAGAGGAGGAGGATTATCGTTACAGCTGTCCAGATCTCAAATCAAATCAAATTTTATTGGTCACATACACATGGTTAGCAGACGTTATTGCGAGTGTAGCGAAATGCTTATGCTTCTAGATCCGACAGTGCAGCAGTATCTAATAGGTCATATCTAAAAATTCCACAACAAAACCTAATATCTAACAATTCCACAATAAAACCTAATACACACAATCTAGTAAAGGACTGGGATGAGAATATATAAATATGAAATATATGGATGAGCAGTGACAAGAGTGGCTACAATGCAATAACTAGTGTAGAATAGATGGTACATTATACAGTACCTACATATGAGATTGGTAATGTGAGATATGTAAACATTCTTGAAGTGGCCTTATTAAAGTGACTAGTGTTCCATTTATTATTATTTTTATTTCACCTTTTATTTAACCAGGTAGGCTAGTTGAGAACAAATTCTCATTTACAACTGCGACCTGGCCAAGATAAAGCAAAGCAGTGCGACACAAACAACAACACAGAGTTACACAGGGAATAAACAAACATACAGCCAATAATAAAATAGATTAAGTCTATATACAGTGTTTGCAAATGAGGTAGGATAAGGTGGGTGAGGCAATAAATAGGCCATAGTGGCAAAATTATTACAGTATGGCAAATGAAACACTGGGGTGATAGATGTGCAGAAGATGAGTGTGCAAGTAGCGGTACTGGGGTACAAAGGAGCAAAATAAATAAAATAAATAACAATATGGTGATGAGGTAGTTGGATGGGCTATTTACAGATTGGCTATGTACAGGTGCAGTGATCTGCTCTGACAGCTGGTGCTTAAAGCTAATGAGGGAGATATGAGTTTCTAGCTTCAGTGATTTTTGCAGTTCGTTCCATTCATTGGCAGCAGAGAACCGGAAGGAAAGGCGGCTGAAGGAGGAATTGGCTTTGGGGGTGACCAGTGAAATATACCTGCTGGAGCGCTTGCTGCTATGGTGACCAGTGAGCTGAGATAAGGTGGGGCTTTACCTAGCAACGACTTATGGATGACCTGGAGTCAGTGGGTTTGGCGACGGATATGAAACGAGGGCCAGCCCACGAGAGCATACAGGTCGCAGTGGTGGGTAGTATATAAGGCGTTGGTGACCAAATGGATGGCACTGTGATAGACTGCATCCAATTTGCTGAGTAGAGTGTTGGAGGCTATTTTGTAAATGACATGCTAAAGTCAGGATTGGTAGGATGGTCAGTTTTACTACGGTATGTTTGGCAGCATGAGTGAAGGATGCTTTTTGCGAAATAGGAAGCCGATGATTCTAGATTTAACTTTGGATTGGAGATGCGTAATGTGAGTCTGGAAGGAGAGTTTACAGTCTAACCAGACACATAGGTATTTGTAGTTGTCCACATATTCTAAGTCAGAACCGTCCAGAGTAGTGATGCTGAACGGGTGGGTAGGTGTGGGAAGGGATCGGTTGAAGAGCATGCATTTAGTTTTGCTTACATTTAAGAGCAGTTGGGGGCCACGGGAGGAGAGTTGTATGTCATTGAAGCTCGTCTGGAGGTTAGTAAACACAGTGTTCAAAGAAGGGCCAGAAGTATACAGAATGGTGTCGTCTGCGTAGAGGTGGATCAGAGAATCACCAGAAGCAACAGCGACATCATTGATGTATACAGAGAAAAGAGTCGGCCCGGGGATTGATCCCTGTGGCACCTCCATAGAGACTGCCAGAGGTCTGGACAACAGACCCTCCTATTTGACACACTGAACTCTGTCAGAGAAGTACTTGGTGAGCCACGCTAGGCAGTCATTTGAGAAACCTAGGCTGTTGAGTCTGCCGATAAGAATATGGTGATTGACACAGTCGAAAGCCTTGGCCAGGTCGATGAATACAGCTGCACAGTATTGTCTCTTATCGATGGCGGTTATGATATCATTTAGGACCTTGAGCGTGGCTGAGGTGCACCCGTGACCAGCTCGGAAACCAGATTACATAGCAGAGAAGGTACGGTGGGATTCGAAATGGTTGGTGATCTGTTTGTTAACTTGGCTTTCGAAGATCTTAGAAAGGCAGGGTAGGATAGATATAGGTCTGTAGCTGTTAGGGTCTAGAGTGTCTCCCCCTTTGAAGAGAGGGATGACCACGGCAGCTTTCCAATCTTTGGGTTATCTCAAACGATACCAAAGAGAGGTTGAACAAGCTAGTAATAGGGGTTGCAACAATTCCGGCTGATAATTTTAGGAAGAGAGGGTCCAGATTGATTGTCTAGCCCTGCTGATTTGTAGTGGTCCAGATTCTGCAGCTCTTTCAGAACATCAGCTATCTGGATTTGGGTGAAGGAGAAATGGGGGAGACTTGGACAAGTTTCTGTGAGGGGTGCAGGGCTGTTGACCGGGGTTGGAGTAGCCAAGTGGAAAGCATGGCCAGACGTAGAAAAATGCTTATTGAAATTCTCAATTATCGCAGATTTATCGGTGGTGACGGTGTTTCCTAGCCTCAGTGCAGTGGGCAGCTGGGAGGAGGTGCTCTTATTCTCCATGGACTTTACAGTGTCCCAGAAATTTTTGGAGTTAGTGTTACAGGATTTAAATTTCTGTTTGAAAAAGCTTGCCGTTTGTTGTTTTGTTAGTTATAGTGAAGTTCGTGTTTTTTCGTCTTGTCTTTAAATAAATTCTGTGTTCACAACCCGCTGCGCCTTGGTTCCATCACTACTTCTCCTTTTCGGTTGAAGAGGAGGAGGACCACCGTTACAGAACCACCCACCAATCCAGAATCAAGCAGCGGTGTAATCGGAGTAAGGGACAGCGCAAGAAAGAGGAATGGACTTGGGAGGATGTTTTGGACGGTAAAGGTTGCTACACATGGGAGGAGATCCTGGCTGGAAGGGATCGCCTCCCATGGGAACAGCTGGAGGCACTGAGGAGAGCAGAGGCAATCGGAGAAGGGAACCGGCGTTGTGAGGGGACGCGTCTTGCACGGAACCCCGAAAAGCCCGTGAGTACTACCCAAAAATTTCTTGGGGGGGTGGCTAAGAGGTAGTGGGCCAAGGGCAGGTAGGAGACCTGCGCCCACTTACCAGGCTAACTGTGGAGAGCGGGAGTACGGGCAGACACAGTGTTACGCAGTAGAGCGCACGGTGTCTCCTGTACGTGTGCATAGCCCAGTGCGGGTTATTCCACCTCCCCGCACTGGTAGGGCTAGATTGAGCATTGAGCCAAGTGCCATGAAGACGGCTCTACATATCTGGCCACCAGTACGTCTCCTTGGGCCGGCTTACATGGCACCAGCCTTGCGCAGGGTGTCCCCGGTTCGCCTACATAGCCCGGTGCGGGTTATTCCACCTCCCCGCACTGGTCGGGCGACGGGGAGCATTCAGCCAGGTAAGGTTGGGCAGGCTCGGTGCTCAAGGGAGCCAAGATGCCTGCACGGTCCGGTATTTCCGGCGCAACCTCCCCGCCCCAGCCCAGTACCACCAGTGCCTACACCACGCACCAGGCTTCCAGTACGTTTTCAGAGCCCTGTTTCTCCTCCACGCACTCTCTCTATGGTGCGTGTCTCCAGTCCGGTGCCTTTAGTTCCGGCACCACGCACTAAGCCACCTGTGCGTCTCCAGAGTCCTGTACACACTGTTCCTTCTCCCCGTACTCGTCCTGATGTGCGTGCACTCAGCCCGGTGCCACCAGTGCCGGTATCACGCACCAGGCATATAGTACGCTTTGAGAGTCCAGTGTGTCCTGTCCCTGCTCCCCGCACTAGGCTTGAAGTGCGTGTCTCCAGTCCGGTGCCTCCAGTTCCGGCACCACGCACCAGGCCTACAGTGCGTATCAGCCGGCCAGAGTCTGCCGTCTGTCCAACGGCATCTGAACTGTCCGTCTGCCAAGCGCCGCATGAACTGCCCGTCTGCCATGAGTCTACAGAGCCTTCCGCCAGACAGGAGCAGCCAAAGCCTTCCGCCAGACAGGATCAGTCTGAGCCATCCGCCTCCGCAGCGCCATCTGAGCCATCCGTCTCCCCAGCGCCATCTGAGCCATCCGTCTCCCCAGCGCCGTCTGAGCCATCCGTCTGTCCGAGCCATTAGAGCCGCCCGTCTGTCCCGAGCCGTCAGAGCCGTTAGTCAGTCAGGAGCCGCTAGAGCCATTCGTCAGTCAGGATCTGCCAGAGACGCCAACCAGACAGGATCTGCCAGAGCCGCCAAACAGACAGGATCTGCCAGATCCGCCAACCAGACAGGATCTGCCAGAGCCGCCAACCAGACAGGATCTGCCAGAGCCGCCAACCAGACAGCATCTGCCAGAGCCGTCAGTGAGCCATGAGCGTCCAGAGCCGTCAGCCAGCCATGAGCGTCCAGAGCCGTCAGCCAGCCATGAGCGTCCAGAGCCGTCAGCCAGCCATGAGCGTCCAGAGCCGTCAGCCAGCCATGAGCGACCAGAGCCGTCAGCCAGCCATGAGCGTCCAGAGCCGTCAGCCAGCCATGAGCGTCCAGAGCCGTCAGCCAGCCATGAGCGTCCAGAGCCGTCAGCCAGCCATGAGCGTCCAGAGTCGTCAGCCAGTCATGAGCTGTCCCTCAGCCCAGAGCGGCTATTTATCCAGAACTGCCCCTCAGTCCAGAGCTGTCTCTCTGTCCGGAGCTGCCTTTCAGTCCGGAGTTGCCCCGCTATCCTGAGCTACCTCTCTATCCTGAGCTACCTCTCTATCCTGAGCTATCCCTCTGTCCTGAGCTATCCCTCTGTCCTGAGCTATCCCTCTATCCCGGTGCTGCCCCTTGTCTCGATGTTACCCAAAAGATTAAGGGGGTGTAATTCTGAGGGTGGTCATTTGTAGGGGGAGATGTAAGCTGGGATTGACTATGGTGGGGTGGGGACCTCGCCCTGAGCCTGAGCCACCACCGTGGTCAGGTGCCCACCCAGACCCTCCCCTAGACTTTGTGCTGGTGGGCCCGGAGTTCGCACCTTAAGGGGGGGGGTTATGTCACGTTCCTGACCTATTTCTGTTAGTTTGTTGTATGTGTTAGTTGGTCAGGACGTGAGTTTGGGTGGGCATTCTATGTTTTCTGTTTCTATGTTGGTTTAAGGGTTGCCTGGTATGGCTCTTAATTAGAGGCAGGTGTTTGGCGTTTTCCTCTAATTGAGAGTCATATTTAGGTAGGTTGTTTCAGTGTTCGTTGTGGGTGGTTGTCTCCTGTGTCAGTGTTTGTCGCACCATACGGGACTGTTCGGTTTGTTTTTGTACATTGTCATTTTGTGTAGTCTCTTTTTCCCTGTTCGTGCGTTCTTCGTGTTTAATGTAAGTTCGTCGTCCAGGTCTGTCTACTCCGTTTGTTGTTTTGTTAGTTATAGTGAAGTTCGTGTTTTTTCGTCTTGTCTTTAAATAAATTATGTGTTCACAACCCGCTGCGCCTTGGTTCCATCACTACTTCTCCTTTTCGGTTGAAGAGGAGGAGGACCACCGTTACAGTCTTTTAATAATCTACAACTTTCTAAAATGTTTACGACAATCAGAATGTAGACAAGATCAGGACAAAGGATGCATGTTAGCACCAGTTATAAATGGGGCTAGAGTGACAGAACTAAGCATAGACTCTTACTGCTGAAGGTAACCTGCCTTAACAACGGTTGACAATTGCTTGAGAATTACCGGAAATTGCTTGTTGCTGCTGAACCTGGTTTTGTTACCTGAGATTTTCCAAGTTCAAGAATTCCTTTGCCTTTAGTTTTGTGATATAATAATTGTAGGTAGGAGGGTAGGTGAGGTTTTACAGAGAGAGGAGAATTAAGCATGGGGCACAATACTTTTTCCTGATCCTTTGCCCAGGACTTTAGCTGATCCCAGAGGATCAGATCATCTATCCATCTCCACTCTGCTCCGAAAGACCAGCAGAATATAAAATGCTTCTGCTCATAGAATTCCACTGCAGGCCATTGATGCTGTAGAGTTTTAGCCTACTTTTTTAGGACTACATCAAAGTTTTAGGACTACCTTAGAATCTGAACCAGCTCCCTGCATTTGACCATTTTAGTATTTACTCAGTACCTAGGAGGACAAAAAAAATGTGATGTTGCTATAAACAAAAATCTGCATAATGAATCAGAACGCATCTCCAAAGGGGAGCATAATGACCGCTAATTTGTCCTTTGGTACATATCCAACCCCCTCTTGGTTCCTAATTGGCGGCCGTAGATACGGCCCATATCTGGCTTGGCTCCTCTATGTGAATGTGATTAGTTGTACCTCCCAGTGTTGGAGAGACTGCCTGGGTAATGGGAGGGGAGGTTAGCAGTCAGATTGAAATGATGGTGGTGGGTAATGGTTGTATGGATGGTGAGGTGCAGCGGTGCACGCCTCCAGGGCTCTGTGCTAAGTCTCCTCTGTATTGGGCTTAATCAGGAGCAGGTCAGCCTCAGCCTGCCTCTGGATTCTCCTTTACTCAGGGGGCCGGGTGGGGCTCCCTCTCTCCTCTCCTTCCTTTTATCACACACTCCTCTCCTCTGCCTGCTCTGATTCCCTCCCCAGCTCCAGCCACGATGCTAATTAATTCCTATCCCAGAACACGGAGCAGGGAACTGGAGGAGCGGGGAGCTGCACACAGAATAATAAGGGTTCTGAGTCAAGGGGAGAAGAAAGGAGAAGGAAAGAGGAGAAAACACATGAAACACAGCAGACTCTCCCCCTACAGTGTTTCCATGTTTCCCTGGCCCCTACGGTGAGTCTGGTACGCTATGCTAACTAGTGAGTCACCATGCAGAGCTCTGATCTCCTATCATACCCACAGCAACACAGCAACACACAGCACAATTAGACCCAAAGCATATGTATCATCATGAATGTGTCAAATTAACACTTATTTCTATATAATCAAAAATGTATAAAGCAGACACCAAACCAAATAAAGGCAGGAAACACTTGATTGTGTACTGTATATAGGTTACTGTATCCGCCGCAAGAGTATGCAGGCATCTCCGATGTCATCAGTAGGAACTCTCAACCCGCTCTACTAAAGCCCCTTCGATGTTAATGGGGGTGTGCTCGGCCCTCCGTGTCCTGTAGTCCATGATCAGCTCCTTTGTCTTGCTGACTTTGAGGGAGAGGTTATTGTCCTGACACCACACTGCCAGATCTCTGACCTCCTCCCTATAGGCCAGTGGTCACCAACCATGAGTCAAGATCACTTTCTGAGTCAAAATGCCGTGATCTACCATTCAGATTTTATTTAAACATGACTTAAAACACTTAAGCCTATGCAATATTAACTTCTTATGGCTGCAGGGGCAGTATTGAGTAGCTTGGATGAAAGGTGCACAGAGGTGCCCATAGTAAACTGCCTGCTCTTCAGTCCCAGTTGCTAATATATGCATATTATTATTCATAATGGATAGAAAACACTCTGAAGTTTCTAAAACTGTATGAATGATGTCTATAACAGAACTCATATGGCAGGCAAAAACCTGAGAAAAAATCCAAACACGAAGTGGGAATTCTGACATTGGTCGATTTTCAACCAAGACCCTATTGAATACACAGTGGGATATGGATGAGCCTCTACTGTGAAGTGGGGCCGAAAGAGACAGGAATTAGTCAGGTCTATCTTGACCTGACCATGCTCTGACCATGCGCGTTCACATGAGAGGGAGCTCTGTTCCATCGCACATCTGAAGTCAATGTAATTCTCCGGTTGGAACGTTACTGAAGATTTATGTTAAAAACATTCTAAAGATTGATTCAATACATTGTTTGACATGTTTCTACTGACTGTTACGGAACTTTTTGACATTTCGTCTGCTTTTAGTGAACGCGCTTCCTGACTTTGGATTTGTTTACCAAACACGCTACAAAAATAGCTATTTGGACATAAATGATGGACATTACCAAACAAAACAAACATTTCTTGTGGAAGTGGGAGTCCTGGGAGTGCATTCCGACGAAGATCAGCAAAGGTAAGTGAAGATTTATAATGCTTTTTATGAGTTTTGTTGACTGCACAATTTGGCGGGTAACTGTATGGCTTCCTTTTGTGGCTGAACGCTGTTCTCAGATTATTATGCTTTTGCCGTAAAGCTTTTTGAAATCTGACACAGCGGTTGCATTAATCCACCTATCGTGTCAGATTTTGAAAATATACTTTACAGCGAAAGAAATCCAAGCTTTTGTGAGTGTAGCAATCAATGCTAGAACAGTTAGCCTTATATTAGCTTGGTTAGCTTGGTCACGAAAGTCAGAAAAGCAATAAAATTAATCGCTTACCTTTGATAATCTTCGGATGTTTCCACTCACGAGACTCCCAGTTACACAACAAATGTTATTTTTGTTCGATAAATATTACTTTTATCACAAAAAATGCCATTTGGGTTGTGCATTATGTTGAGAAAACCAAAGCCTTGTTCCGTTCGACAAATTTCAAAAATATCCGTAATGGTCCTAGAAACATGTCAATTGTTTTTTATAATCAATCCTCAGGTTGTTTTTAACAAACATAATCAATAATATTTCAACCGGACCATAACCTATTCTTTAAGAGAGAAAAGGAAAATGGGGAGCCCCTCTCTCGCACGCAGGAACTATTCAGAGGACACCTGACCTCTTTTGAAATATCTCGCTCATTTAAAAAAAAAAAAAAACTGAAACTATGTCTAAAGCCTGGTCACAGCCTGAGGAAGCCATTGGAAAAGAAATCTGGTTGATACCCCTTTAAATGGAGGATAGACGGTCCAGGAAACACAGATTTTTACAAATAATTATCACTTCCGGGTTCGATTTTCTCAGGTTTTCGCCTACAGAATAAGTATTGTTATACTCACAGACAACATTTTGACAGTTTTGGAAACTTTGGAGTGTTTTCTATCCTAATCTGTAAAATATATGCATATTCTACAATCTGGGCCAGAGAAAATGTCAGTTTACGTTGGGAACGTTATTTGTGATTGTGATTGTAATTGCATGATTATAAATATTTTTTGTAATATTTTTTAATCTGATACTTTTGGGAATTTTCTTCTTCCTTTCAGGACCGGAACAAGGCTGTAGTTTTCTCAGCATAACGCGCAACCCAAATGGCGTTTTTTTTGTGATAAAAGTAATATTTATCGAACAAAAATAACATTTGTTGTGTAACTGGGAGTCTCGTGAGTGGAAACATCCGAAGATTATCAAAGGTAAGCGATTCATTTTGTTGCTTTTCTGACTTTCGTGACCATGCTAATTTGGGGCTAGCTGTTGTAGCATTGATTGCTACACTCACAAAAGCTTGGATTTCTTTCGCTGTAAAGTATATTTTCAAAATCTGACACAATAGGTGGATTAACAACAAGCTAAGCTGTGTTTTGGTATATTTCACTTGTGATTGCATGATTATAAATATTTTTAGTAATATTTATGCCTTTGGCGCCCTACAATTCTAGCGGTTGTTTAGGAAAGTGATCCCGTAAAAGGGTTAAGAACAAGTGTATCTTTAATTCTATGTAAAACATGTATCTTTCATCAAAGTTTATGACGAGTATTTATGTTATTTGACGTGGCTCTCTGCAATTTCTCCGGATATTTTGGAGGCATTTCTGAACATGGCGCCAATGTAAACTGAGGTTTTTGGATATAAATATGAACTTTATCGAAAAAACATATATGTGTTGTGTAACATGAAGTCCTATGAGTGTCATCTGATGAAGATCATCAAAGGTTAGTGATTAATTTTATCTCTATTTCTGCTTTTTGTGACTCCTGTCTTTGGCTGGAAAAATGACTGTGTTTTTCTGTGATTTTGCGGTGACCTAACATAATCGTTTGTGATGCTTTCGCTGTAAAGCCTATTTGAAATCGGACACTTTGGTGGGATTAACAACAAGATTACCTTTAAAATGGTATAAGATACATGTATGTTTGAGGAATTTTAATTATGAGATTTCTGTTGTTTGAATTTTGCGCCCTTCACTTTCACTGGCTGTTGTCATATCATCCCGTTAACGGGATTGCATTAACCTATTAAAAACAATTCTGTGGCAATAAGGTTTGTGCAGTAGGCTATAGTCACAATACATTATCACTGCCTATTGGCTATGCATGAATTGCTCTGCCAATGTTATTCTTCTCAGATCATTTTGAAGTTATATTTTTAATAACTATATGATCACACTGGTAATAGATCAATTGTTGTATTACTTGTGAGGAACAAGTGAGCATAATAATTTGCTTCATTTTTTTTTTACTGGACTGATATCCTGAATGGAGGGAGCAGCGGCGAGGTTGCCTCTCACTGGACTCACCATCCCTCCGCTCTCCTTTCCTCCGCTGAGAAAAGGGGACACAGTCTTCCAGCTGATGGCGAAACTAAAGTCACACTGCATTATTTCTGCCTCATGAACCAATTCATGTTGTCCTATGACCAGAGAAAGTGAAATATTCCTTGATATTAAAAAATTTCTACTTTCAAAATGGGAACACTTTGGCTTCCCGGCTCTAGGGCTGCTGAATCAAATGCACCTAACGCATTGAATAAATAAAACAAATAGGAACACAAGGCTTTATCGTTGTTTAAAAAAAAAATGGGGTGATTGACTAGGGATGCCTCGGAGCAGCCCTAGCGTCGAGAAGGCAAAGTGTTCCCATTTCATGTTGGTGACCACTGCTATAGGCTGTGTCATCATTGTCGGTGATCAGGCCTACCACTGTTGTGTCATCGGCAAAATAAATTATGGTGTTGGAGTTGTGCAAGGCCACGCAGTCATGAGTGAACAGGGAGTACAGGAGGGGACTAAGCACGCACCCCTGAGGGGCCCCGTGTTTAGGGTCAGCATGGCGGATGTGTTGTTGACTACCCTCACCACTTGGGGCGCCCCATCAGGAAGTTCAGGATCCAGTTGCATAGGGAGGTGTTCAGTCCCAGGGTCCTTACCTTAGTGATGACCTTGGAGGGCACTATGGTATTGAGCTGTAGTCAATGAACAGCATTCTCACATAGGTGTTCCTCTTGTCCAGGTGGGACAGGGCAGTGTGGAGTGCAAAAGAGATTGCGTCATCTGTGGATCTGTTGGGGCGGTATGCAATTTGGAGTGGGTCCAGAATGTCTGGGATGATGGTGTTGATGTGAGCCATGACCAGCCTTTCAAAGCATTTCAAGGCTACAGATGTGAGTGCTACTTGTTGATAGTCATTTAGACAAGTTACCTTGGCTTTCTTGGGCACAGGGACTATGGTGGTCTGCTTGAAACATGTAGTTATTACAGACAGGGCGAAGTTGAAAATGTCAGTGAAGACACTTGCTGGTCAGCACATGTTCTGAGTACGCTTCCTGGTAATCCGTCTGGCCCTGCAGCCTTGTGAATGTTAACCTGTCTAAAGGTCTTACTCACATCGGCTACGGAGAGTGTGATGACAGTCGTCTGGAAAAGCTGGTGCATGGCTCAGTGTTGCTTGCCTCAAAGCGAGCAAAAAATATGTTTAGCTCATCTGGTAGGCTTGCGTCTCACAGCAGCTCGCGGCTGGGTTTCCCTTTATAATCCGTGATAGTTTGATGTGGTTAACTCTTCAATGCCATCTGATGAATCCCGGAACATTTTCCAGTCTATGCTAGCGAAACAGTCCTGTAGCTTAGCATCCACTTCATCGGACCACTTCCGTATTGAGCGTGTTACTGGTACTTCCTGTTTGTGTTTTTGCTTGTAAGCAGGAATCAGCCGGATAGAGTTATGGTCTGATTTGCCAAACAGAGGCCGAGGTGAAACTTGTCTGTGTTTCTGTGTGTGGAATAAAGGTGATCTAGAGTTTTGTCACCTCTAGTTGCACAGGTGACATGCTGGTAGAAATGAGGTATAACAGATTTCGGTTTCCCTGCATTAAAATCACTGGCCACTAGGAGAGCCGCCTCTGGATGAGCATTTTCTTGTTTGCTTATGGCCCTATACAGCTCGTTGAGTGTTGTTTGTGGTGGTAGATAGACATCTATGAAAAATAGATGAAAACTCTCTTGGTAAATATACCCAGCAAAAAAAGAAACGTCCCTTTTTCAGGAACCTGTCTTTCAAAGATAATTCGTAAAAATCCAAATAACTTCACAGCTCTTCATTGTAAAGGGTTTAAACACTGTTTCCCATGCTTGTTCAATAAACCACAAACAATTAATGAACATGCACCAGTGGAACGGTCAATAAGACATTAACAGCTTACAGACGGTAGGCAATTAAGTTCACAGTTATAAAAACTTAGGACACTAAAGATGCCTTTCTACTGACTCTGAAAAACACCAAAAGAAATATGCCCAGGGTCCCTGCTCATCTGCATGAACGTGCCTTAGGCATGCTGCAAGGAGGTATGAAGACTGCAGATGTGGCAAGGGCAATAAATTGCAATGTCCGTACTGTGAGACGCCTAAGACAGCACTACAGGGAGACAGGACGGACAGTTGATCGTCCTTGCAGTGGCAGATCACGTGTAACAACACCTGCACAGGATCGGTACATCCGAACATCACACCTGCGGGACAGGTACAGGATGGCAACAACAACTGCCCGAGTTACACCAGGAACGCACAATCCCTCCCTCAGTGCTCAGACTGTCCGCAATAGGCTGAGAGAGGCTGGACTGAGGGCTTGTAGGCCTGTTGTAAGGCAGGTCCTCACCAGACATCACCGGAAACAACGTCGCCTATGGGTACAAGCCCACCGTCACTGGACCAGACAGGACTGGCAAAAAGTGCTCTTCACTGACAAGTCGCGGTTTTGTCTCACCAGGGGTGATGGTCGATTTCGCGTTTATCGTCGAAGGAATGAGCGTTACACCGAGGCCTGTACTCTGGAGCGGGATCGATTTGGAGATGGAGGGTCCGTCATGGTCTGGGGCGGTGTATCACAGCATCATCGGACTGAGCTTGTTGTCATTGCAGGCAATCTCAATGCTGTGCGTTACAGGGAAGACATCCTCCTCCCTCATGTGGTACCCTTCCTGCAGGCTCATCCTGACATGACCCTCCAGCATGACAATGCCACCAGCCATACTGTTCATTCTATGTGATTTCCTGCAAGACAGGAATGTCAGTGTTCTGCCATGGCCAGCGAAGAGCCCGGATCTCAATTCCATTGAGCAGGTCTGGGACCTGTTGGATCGGAAGGGTGAGGGCTAGGGCCTTCCCCCAGAAATGTCCGGGAACTTACAGGTGCCTTGGTGGAAGAGTGGGGTAACATATCACAGCAAGAACTGGCAAATCTGGTGCAGTCCATGAGGAGGAGATGCACTGCAGTACTTAACGCAGCTGGTGGCCACACCAGATACTGACTGTTGCTTTTGATTTTGACCCCCCCCCCCCCCCCTTTGTTCAGGGACACATTATTCCATTTCTGTTAGTCACATGTCTGTGGAACTTGTTCAATTTATGTCTCAGTTGTTGAATCTTGTTATGTTCATACAAATATTTACACAATTTTGCTGAAAATAAACGCAGTTGACAGTGAGAGGACATTTCTTTTTTTGATGAGTTTAGTATTGTCTACAGCGAGCAGAACCTCAAGACTTCCTTAATAGTAGAGATTGCACACCAGCTGTTGTTAAGAGACACACACTTCCCCCCGATGCATAGAAAAACCAGCTAGATGTATATTGTCCATGTCCTTGTTTAGCCATGACTCAGAGAAACATAATATTTTGCAGTTCTTCTGAAGATGGGAGACAGTGCACATGAATAGATTTTAGTTAATGGAAAGCAACTGATTTAGCGGACAATCCACCATCTACAAATTGACAATTTAATCTCTGCATATCCCTCTTGACTTCCCCTTTAAAAGTATTCTTAGCTATTCTATCTCCTTAAGAAATTAAATCCTCCATCATGGTACTTAACAAGCAACTACAAATAATAAGGGAGAGTGGAGTAAGTTGAGACATTTTTTACATTCAACATCACTCCGTCAAGGTAAATATAGCATTCTTTCTAAGAAAGACATACATATATTTCAGGATGTTGTGTATCCCTGGAAATAATCAGAATTCATGTAAACATTACAGTTCTGAAAACATATCTTGTGCCAAAAAAGTGGTCGTAAATTGAGTTGCTGGACAGGGTAAATTAAGCCGCCTATACATTTCTGTACTAAATTAAATATCAGCACTACCTTTTTAAAACAATGTCTATCTTTATTTCCCAAACACAATTCAACACAATCACAATAGCTTTTTGGTCTTTTAATCATTTTAAGCATCTTTTAAGACAGGCTTAGCACCTAACAAACACTTTGTACTTTTCCGCTTTACTTTTAACATAGGCCAGGCTCTGTTGTTACCTCATATCCCAGCGATAATTCCTTGCATTACGCCTGAGGAGAAAACACTTCAATTTGCTCAACTTGCCATTGGCACAACATTTCAACAATTTTAGCCCACACAGCTACAATGATGCATTTTAATGCAAGGTTAAGGACCTCATATTGAAGCTCATAGAGACCCCAACTGATGTGTAGAACAATCTTAAAAGTTTTTACTTTGGTTTAGATACAAGCATCGTGACACCTCTAACACAAAATCTGTTTTTGGGACCTAACTTTTCCATGTGGTTTCTTCCATTCACAGACTTCATGAAATGATGACATCTTCCTTAAATATTGTGTCAAATTATACACTTTGGTATGGTTTCCCAGAAACAAGGGTGGCTCAACTTACCCCATTGGCTCAACTTACCCCACTCTCCCCTACATGCATAAGAAAATGGGGATCCATAATAATCGGATGATCAAAGGATTTCCGCACACTGAATCAGCGGCGCGCTTACAGTGTAAATGCGGTGCTTGCACTTTGTAACCTCACCCCAGGCATGGAGACTGTGTGAAGCCATTACAAGGTCAATACCAGTCCTTTCTCTGGTTCCCTGAACACTTCTTAAAGCAGCCTGCTGCTGTAACCCCATTGCCCAACACACCCCATGGATCACTTTCATTGATCTCACTCTTTCCTGGCATCTGGTTCCCTCCAATAGGACATTAATTATTCAGAAAAAAAAGAGCAATGAGGTCTGTGTTTGGGGACGACAGGGGAGGGTCGCCAGCAATCCCTTCCCCAGTAAAGGCCAGTGACGCAGAGAACATAATACCTGCCCTTAATCAACACTCTATGCATGAACCACAGTACTGTCACAGTACCGTCACCGTACCGTCATAGTCCTGCTGTACACCAACAGGCCTGTGAATCTTTTATGACCTCTACTGAATGGAAGGTGAAGACCAGGTCTAAAAGCCTTATATAGGTTGACTTCTCTGATGTTAAAAAAACAAAACATACATTTCTCCATGTGTAGAGAGTTGAACCATCAGAACAGTACTGACTGCCTCTTCCCTGTCTGAGTAACAGAGCTGTAAAGCCCCTGTCTGTCCGTCTACGATCCCCAGGCATTAGGGAGCAGTTGGCCAGCCAGATGACAGACAGCCTGCTCCCTTAAGCAGGACAGGGCCCCTCTACGCCCAACATCATTGGCATCCTGCAAGCAGAGATAACCCAAACTATACAGTATGTTTAATGTATTTAAGGGTAAGGTGAGGTGTTATGTGATTTGTGAGGTGCTTTGTGTCTGAAGTCACCCCAAACGTGATTAGTAAAATAATGTAATCCTCACTGATTGGCAGTTACTGTGACCTTGAGCTGCAGTGCAAGGATACTGGATAGTCTCTGGATGGAGAGTGTGTTCAGATGACAAAAGAGTGTCAGTTAAGACTGCTGAGCCATTATCTTTTCTTAAAGAGTCGTATGAGACATGTGAATGAATGAGAACATAATATGAGTGTGTTTCTATTTGTGACAGCAAGATAAGAGCAAAGAGGAGAGAAGCAATGAAGATAGAATAAAGGATTATAGCCATGATAACCCAAGACCAAATCAATAAAAAAAGTAATGTACAGGACAAAACAGTCATTTTCTGGTGATCCAGCTGTGGTGTAGCATAACTTTTAACTTCACCTTCAAGCGTCCCTCAGTGGGAGCGCAGTGAGTGGGAGCGCAGTGCATGCAGACTGTACTGTGTGTGTGTGTGTGTGTGTGTAGGAGTGCGCACATTTATGTGTGTGTAGGCGCGTCATGTAATTTATAATGCCCAGGGTAATTAGTCATTGTGGGATTAGTGTCTGGTAGAGGGCGTGTAATCGCTCCTGGATGAGGACTATGGCTGCCCTCCACACACCTCAAGCACTCAGCAGAGAGAGGTTTGTGTTGCCCTGTCCCGTGGGACAGCCTGGCATGGCATCCTGTAAAGACAGGGGAACAATGGAAAGGACAGGACACAACAGGGGGGAAAGCATGGTGAGGGAGAAACTGAGGGCAGTGGACATGGAGAAAGGCATATAGCTGAAAGATACTGTTCACATAGTCCAATACTGAACCACTGTGACAGAGGACGCACACAATTCGATTGGAAGCCTGTCAGTAGTATTCAATTTCTATTCTATTTCCATTGAATATACCATTATCTTGATGTAAGTTAAGAGCACAGAAATGTAATTGCCTATCCACCGTCACTAACAAGCATGCTTTCATTGCATTGAATACAAAGGATCTGCTCTAAAGAACCTTAGAATTTATCCTCTGGGGACCAAAAACATCAGTGAAGAATGAAGGGGGAACAGCCTTAATCATGGATACATCATTATACAGAGGTTAAAGCAAGACAGTGTGTGTGTGTGTGTGTGTGCGTGTGTGTGTGTGTGTGTGTGTTAGATAGGTAGCATGTGAATTGATTCTCCATTAGTTAGAGGTATATGTGGGTGTAAAAGTACCACATGGGCATTGGGCACGTGGAAAGTGCATGAGTTTACCCAGCACGCCCTCCAACATCCCCTTCCCTCTCCTCCATTCATCATCTCCTCCACTCACAAACAGCTCAGTCCCTACGGCAGGGAAAGAGAGGACACCTCCACAGTCTGAGCTCAAGAGCATCACCAACATATGTGCATGACAACCTAGCACTGGCGGTAACCTGCTTAGCAAACCCAAAATGCATTGCGGTGAATTATCGGCCAAAAATTCATAAACAACGCTTCTGTTCCTTTCCCTCCCTGGTCCCACCGATCTACAGTAATGGTAGTTGGACCTTATCGACTTTGACGTCAATGACTCTCAAATATTTCCCTGCTTCTTGTTTGAGTGAAAAACTAATCACGGATTGCAGCCTGGTGATGGTTATGACCCATATCAGTCACGTTGATGTATGCATCATCACCACGCTCGAATTCCCAAACTGCTCTTTTTTCATTACAGGGGGAGAATGGTGCTGCAGACGGAGGCCTGCGCTACGTCATAAACTTATACAGTGCATAAAAGGAAGTTCTAATTACCTGAGAGTAAAAATAGCTCCTGTGCCAGATTAATAGTGAGCACATCACGTTGGTATGTTCAACCTCCTGATTAGAGGTTATTTCATTTGAATCTGAATTGATGAAAAATAATTGGAATCGAAGGAGAGAAATTGGAATTGATTAAATTGTTACCAAAAAATGGAAACACAATGGGATGGAGTCGACTGAGAATCACTGAAATTGACCTCAAAGAATTCAGCGCTAATTGCTTAGGGATAGAGTAATGAGGTGGTGGCATGGCGTGTTAAAGAGAAAAGCCTTGGTGGTCTCTCCTCTTCAGGGAAAAGCTCTGGTGAGCAGCTGGAGGAGTGGAGCGCAGTGTGGTTTCAGCAAGACCAACTTCCTTGTCTGCTGAGAATGCCACTGTACTTTGTCTTTGCAGAGAGAACAGCTGGTGTGCGTGGCTTGACGCATGACCTTACATGCCATACGAGGAGAAAGGAGCAGTGAAAGATAAAGTAATGAAGAGAAAAAGGCATGGCCTCCATCTTCCCTGGCAACAACCCCAACGCTTCGCCCTCAATGGCTCAATGTTCCAGTCAGGCGGGCAACTGCAGTCCAGTGACATGGTGGATATTTCACCCTCTCTCTCCCCGCCTCTCACATGGCCCTTCTCATTACACTACCATATTGAGTAATTTAGCCCAAGTCCAGGGAGGGGCACTTATGAGGGTTTATACAACGGCTGGGTCTAATCCTGAATGCTGATTGGTTAAAAGCGCATGGTGTGTATTTCACAAGTTACCACCGGGCTAAATCTATGACGTTAAAATGCCTATTTACTCTGTTCCATCTGACTGTGCAATCCACTGTCTCATCAGCCCAGCCAGGCACTTTATAAACTTGATCTCCATTATAAAAAGCATCTAGACATTATCTCACATTTCTTTTAGACTAACATTTAGTTTTCAATAGCAGAGATTTGTATAAACCTTGCTGTCTCTCTCTTGACATTTTCAACATTGTTTCAATATTCAAATTCAAACTCCAGCTGTCCCATAGTAATGAACGTGTCGGGGTCGGGATGAGACAGACAGGCTGGCAGTTTTTCTCAGCCAGTCGAAATCATGAATCAGTAGGCATCATTTTTATGGATATATACAAAGAAAGGTCAATTGAAAAAAGGTCAAACAAAACTAAGTGCAGCTAGTTTGCAGTCTTTACAGCTTCAGTGTTTGAAGTGATTGTGTTAGCTGTGTTGTTGGTTAGCTCCTCTGACCAACAGTGTCCTGACGAGAGAGAACGTTTTCTATGCAAGGTGAAATTGCACCTCATTAGCTCATTGTTATGGATGTATCCAAATAAATGTCACGAGAAAACAGCTTAACTTCTTTGGGGTAGGGGGCAGTATTTTCACGTCCGGATGAAAAGCATGCCCAGAGTAAACGGCCCGCTACAAAGCCATAAAAGCTAGAATATGCATATAATTAGTAGATTTGGATAGAAAACACTCTGAAGTTTCTAAAACTGTTTGAATGATGTCTGTGAGTATAACAGAACTCATATGGCAGGCAAAAACCTGAGAAGAAATCCAACCAAGAAGTGGGAAATCTGAGGTTGGTCGATTTTCAACTCAGCTCCTATTGAAGATACAGTGGGATATTGGTAATGTTGCACTTCCTAAGGCTTCCACTAGATGTCAACAGTCTTTAGAACCTTGTCTGATGCTTCTACGGTGAAGTGGGGCCAAAGGAGAGGGGAATGAGTAAAGTCTATCATGACCTGAACATGCCCTGACCATGCGCGTTCACGTGAGAGCGAGCTCTGTTCCATCGCACTTCTGAAGACAAAGGAATACTCCGGTTGGAACATTATTGAAGAATTATGTTAAAAACATCCTAAAGATTGATTCAATACTTTGTTTGTCATGTTGTTACGGACTAAAAATATAACTTTTTAAACTTTTCATCCGTACTTTCCGCTGGACTTGCCCGCGCGTCGTGTGTTTGGAAAGTGTACTGAACGCTAGAACAACAAGGAGGTCCCCCTCCCGGATACGCACCAGGTTGTAAGCGCTCCTGAGATCCAATTTTGTGAAGAAGCACGCCCCGTGCATTGACTCTATCGCACTGGCTATGAGAGGCAGCGGGTAACTGTACCTCACAGTGATTTGGTTGATATCTCGATAGTCAATGCACGGGCGCAGACCTCCATCCTTCTTCTTCACAAAAAATAAACTCGAAGAGGCAGGTGAAGTGGAGGGCCGAATGTACCCCTACCCCAGGGATTCGGAGTCATATGTTTCCATAGCCGCCGTCTCCTCCTGTGACAGGGGATACACGTGACTCCTGGGAAGTGCTGCGTGTACCAGGAGATTTATTGCACAATCCCACCGTCGAGGGGGTGGTAATTGAGTCGCCTTCTTCTTACAGAAGGCAAGAGCCAAATCGGCATATTCAGAGGGGATGTGCACGGTGGAGACCTGGTCTGGACTTTCCACCGTAGTAGCACCGACGGAAACCCCTGAACACCTCCCCGAGCACTTTCGTGACCACCCCTTGAGAGCCCTCTGTTGCCACGAAATAGTGGGGTCATGACAGGCCAATCAGGGTATGCCCAGCACCACAGGAAACGCAGGAGAATCAATAAGGAAAAAATGAATTCTCTCCTTGTGTATCCATAGATACAGAACAAAAAGACTGAACGACTGGGTCGAGTCTCTGGCAACCGAACCAATAGAATGAACGACCAGCCAGCTTGGGTAGCATGGGGGCCTACAGTAACAACACCTGTGCCAAAGATCCTTCAAACACCGGCCTCTTGGGCATTATCACTTAATTAAATGTTTGACCCCAGGTCCTCTCTCTCTCCCTCATCCACTGTGTCTACCCACGTCATTCATTACCCAGGGCCAGGGGGTAGGGGGTTAAGGGGTGGTTAGGCTGGTAAATAAATGTTACATGGTGGAATCTTCAGGGTATTACAGAGCCCTTGGCATGCCTGGAATGAGTGAACTTGAACTGGTGAACGGCGATGGAGAGTCGCATGCAGAAAGATTTGCATGACTTGCATGATGAGCACAACGACATACTACATGTCACTTCCCATCTAGTGTTGAGGTCATCTCTAAGTCCTTGAGTTCCTTTTAGGGTATGAGAAAGCAGCATCTTAGCCCCAACCCCCATCTCTTCCATCAAGAACCACATCCAGCCTTTACTGACTCTTCTTCCTATCGATGCTTATCTGTTATCTTCCATCTTGCTTGCCAACTCGGACACAACAGTAATGTCCTCTTGCAATATGACACTTCTAGCATTTTCCAGGTGATAAATACACTGTACTCTGGGAGCCTGCAATTCATGTGGGACACCACCTACAACAGCCAGTTAATACAAATATAAATCTCTACACGGAAGATGGATGTACGGAACATATTTCCCCACTCCAAACTTAATCTTGGAAGGAAAAATGGTAGTGAAAGCTAAGGACAACAGTTTCATATATCTTGCCACAGAAAACCCATTTGACATGGGAGGGTTGCTCAGTTAGACTGACTCCCAAAATACTGTAAAAGACTCAGACTTAGTAAAAATACAAATTCATCCATTTCAAAATCTAATTTCATTATGTAATAAAAAATAAAATATGGCCCAACTTAACATTACTGTGAATTTACACAACAAAAACCACTATAGGTTAAATGACCAGCCATAATGCCTTTATATTTCCTACTATGTCATTGTATTTAGATGTGCTCAGCTGTTTACTTGGCCTAGGCTATATGTTAGGTCAGAGATACAGTATGTGGTTTAAACTGCCAAGCTCTCCATCACTGGGCTGTCTGTTGAGGCCAAAGTCAGAGGGTCAGATGAGGCCATCCATCACAGAGCAGGGCTTCCTGGCCTGGCCCTGGCCTGTTCCCAGCAGTGGCCCCACCCCGCACCACGCACCCCTCAACCCGGAGTCAAGGATGATTACCCAGCAATCCCAGCATTGATAAATTGACACACCATCATTAATGGATGGGCCTGTCTATAAGTGGGGAAGAGTGGAGAATTAGAGAGGAGAGATCTCATCTATAATCTAGAGACCCTCACTCCCTCAGGTTTGAATATTTAATTTCTATTCTCTTGGAGATACTGTCCACCTGGACCTCCTCTACATAGACTTATAGCTAGCTATGGTAATACATTATCCAGTGCATCTGAAAAATGACAAGGAGAAGAGGCTTTGAATATGCACTCCCCTACCTATTTATTTGGACAGTGAAGCTAAACTTTTAATTTGGCTCTGTACTCCAGCATTTGGGATTTGAGATAAAATGTTTCATAGAATTTGGGATTTTATTAGGATGCCCATTAGCTGGGGTCCACACAGAACATAAAACATTACATAATACAGAACATTAACAGCTCAAGGACATAGCTACATGCATTTAAATAAAAAAATACAAAAGGTTTACAATTTACAATAAAAGTTACTCCAAATGACATTATACATTATTTACCATCAATTTCTAGCACAACATAATCTGAAACACAACCAAAACAAACAGAAAATACATCCAACAAGTTTATAGAGCCACATGCTTGTCATTGCCTTTGTCACGTTCCTGACCTGTTTTCTGTTGTTTTGTATGTGTTTAGTTGGTCAGGGCGTGAGTTGGGGTGGGTATTCTATGTTGTGTGTCTAGTTCGTCTGTTTCTATGTTCAGCCTGATATGGTTCTCAATCAGAGACAGCTGTCAATCGTTGTTCCTGATTGAGAATCATATATAGGTGGCTTGTTTTGTGTTGGGGATTGTGGGTGGTTATTTCCTGTCTCTGTGTTTGTGGTCTGCACGAGCTAGGACTGTGACGGTATGTTCTTTTGTTATTTTGTATAGTGTATTGTTAGTGTTGATTAAATTCATTATGGAAAATTACCACGCTGCGTATTGGTCCTCTGATCCTTCTCGCCTCTCCTCGTCTGAGGAGGACGACTTAGACTGCCGTTACAGCCTTCTAGGAATATGGGACCAAATACTAAACTTTTGACTACTATAATTGAATTTGTATAAATACTTATTAAAAAAAATTGTGAAATGGGGGGACTAGACACATAGTGATTTCATTTCTAAACGGTATTACAGATATGACTCTCTTCTCTGTATACATCAATGATGTCGCTCTTGCTGCTGGTGAGTCTCTGATCCACCTCTACGCAGATGACACCATTCTGTATACTTCTGGCCCTTCTTTGGACACTGTGTTAACAACCCTCCAGACGAGCTTCAATGGCATACAACTCTCCTTCCGTGGCCTCCAACTGCTCTTAAATACAAGTAAAACTAAATGCATGCTCTTCAACCAATCGCTACCTGCCCGCCTGTCCAGCATCACTACTCTGGACGGTTCTGACTTAGAATATGTGGACAACTACAAATGCATAGGTGTCTGGTTAGACTGTAAACTCTCCTTCCAGACTCATATCAAACATCTCCAATCCAAAGTTAAATTTAGAATCGGCTTCCTATTTCGCAAAAAAGCATCCTTCACTCATGCTGCCAAACATACCCTCGTAAAACTGACCATCCTACAGATCCTCGACTTCGGCGATGTCATTTACAAAACAGCCTCCAACACTCTACTCAATAAATTGGATGCAGTCTATCACAGTGCCATCTGTTTTGTCACCAAAGCCCCATATACTACCCACCACTGCGACCTGTACGCTCTCGTTGGCTGGCCCTCGCTTCATACTCGTCGCCAAACCCACTGGCTCCAGGTCATCTACAAGACCCTGCTAGGTAAAGTCCCACCTTATCTCAGCTCGCTGGTCACCATAGTAGCACCTATCTGTAGCACGCGTTCCAGCAGGTATATCTCTCTGGTCACCCCCAAAGCCAATTCCTACCTTTGGCCGCCTCTCCTTCCAGTTCTCTGCTGCCAATGACTGGAACGAACTACAAAAATCTCTGAAACTGGAAATGCTTATCTCACTCACTAGCGTTAAGCATCAGCTGTCAGAGCAGCTCACAAATTACTGCACCTGTACATAGCCCATCTATAATTTAGCCCAAACAACTACCTATTCCTCTACTGTATTTATTTATTTAGCTCCTTTGCACCCCATTATTTATATTTCTACTTTGCACATTCTTCCACTGCAAATCTACAATTCCAGTGTTTTACTTGCTATATTGTATTTACTTCGCCACCATGGCCTTTTTTTGCCTTTACCTCCCTTATCTCACCTCATTTGCTCACATTGTATATAGACTTATTTTTCTACTGTATTATTCACTGTATGTTTGTTTTACTCCATGTGTAACTCTGTGTTGTATGTGTCGAACTGCTTTGCTTTATCTTGGCTAGGTCGCAATTTTAAATGAGAACTTGTTCTCAACTTGCCTACCTGGTTAAATAAATACAAATAAAATATGAATGAAAATATCCTCAAATAAAAGGTGACATGCTATACTGGCGTCTCATATAAAACATTTGATCTCAAATCCAAATTCTCAAGTATATAGACAAGTGTAACAATTTTAGCTTCACTGATTTGAACAGTGTTTCACAGGCAGGCTCCTACTCTCATCAAACCCACGCATATAAATACTTGCCTGTCGCCTCACTCTGTATACACATCACCTTACACAAACCTGACAAATGACCAGGTGTTGCTATGAATGGTTTATAAAAACAGTTTGGGCTAATACAAATGTTTCCTAGATACACACTTTTGATTCAATTACCTACAGCAGACTTTGGTAAATTTGACAATTTGGACAGTAACTGATCATATAACACATTATTATACATTATTTCCTATGAAGTTAAAAAAAATATTGGACCATCCAACATCCTCTTTGTTTTTACAGCTTTTCCTTTTTTGTTACATGTACAATTTATACACATTTTACATACATTGCACTTTTTGTTTTACAATGTAGTTACATAGCAGAAATATAGTAATTTGATATACATAACATCTGGATAGATAGTACTTTAACACATACGGTATACACATGTTTCCGTGTGTATCAAGAATGGTCCACCACCCGAAGGACATCCAGACAACTTGACACAACTGTGGGAAGCATTGGAATCAATTTGAACCAGCATCCCTGTGAAATGGTTTCGACATATTGTAGCATCAATGCCCCGACAAATTGAGGCTGGCTCTCAGGGCAAAAAAATCAATATTAGGAATGTGTTCTTAATGTTTTTTTACACTCATTATACATTACAGTTGAAGTCGGAAGTTTACATACACTTAGGTTGGAGTCATTAAAACTCATTTTTAAACCACTCCACAAATTTCTTGTTAACAAACTATAGTTTTGGCAAGTCGGTTAGGACATCTACTTTGTGCATGACAAGTAATTTTTCCAACAATTGTTTACAGACAGATTATTTCACTGTATCAGAATTCCAGTGGGTTAGAAGTTTACATACACTAAGTTGACTGTGCCTTTAAACAGCTTGGAAAATTCCAGAAAATGATGTCATGGCGTTAGAAGCTTCTGATAGGCTAATTGACATCATTTGAGTCAATTGGAGGTGTACCTGTGGATGTATTTCAAGGCCTACCTTCAAATTCAGTGCCTCTTTGCTTGACATCATGGGAAAATCAAAAGAAATCAGCCAAGACCTCAGGTGGACCTCATGTCTGGTTCATCCTTGTGAGCAATTTCCAAACGCCTGAAGGTACCACATTCACCTGTACAAACAATAGTATGCAAGTATAAACACCATGGGACCACGCAGCTGTCATACCGCTCATGAAGAAGACGCGTTCTGTCTCCTAGAGATGGATGTACTTTGGTGCGAAAAGTGCAAATCAATCCCAGAACAACAGCAAAGGACCTTGTGAAGATGCTGGAGGAAACAGGTACAAAAGTATCTATATCCCCAGTAAAACAAGTCCTATATCAACATAACCTGAAAGGCCGCTCATCAAGGAAGAAGCCACTGCTCCAAAACCACCATAAAAAAGCCAGACTATGGTCTGCAACTGCACATGGGGACAAAGATCGTACTTTTTGGAGAAATGTCCTCTGGTCTGATGAAACAAAAATAGAATTGTTTGGCCATTGTTGTGTTTGGAGGAGAAAGGTGGAGGCTTGCATACCGAAGAACACCATCCCAACCGTGAAGCACGGGGTGGCAGCATCATGTTGTGGGGGTGCTTTGCTACAGGGGAGACTGGTGCACTTCACAAAATAGATGGCATCATGAGGGAGGAAAAGTTATGTGGATATATTGAAGCAACATCTCAAGACATCAGTCACGAAGTTAAAGCTTGGTCGCAAATGGGTCTTCCAAATGGACAATGACCCCAAGCATTCTACCAAAGTTGTAGCAAAATGGCTTAAGGACAACAAAGTCAAGGTATTGGAGTGGCCATAACAAAGCTCTGACCTCAAGCCTATAGAAAATTTGTGGGCAGAACTGAAAAAGAGTGTCCGAGCAAGGAGGCCTACAAACCTGACTCATCCAAAATTCATCCAACTTATTGTGGGAAGCTTGTGGAAGGCTACCTGAAACTTTTGACCGAAGTTAAACAATTTAAAGGCAATGCTAACAAATACTAATTGAGTGTATGACAACGTTTGACCCACTGGGTATGTGATGAAATAAATAAAAGCTGAAATAAATCATTCTCTCTACTATTATTCTGACATTTCACATTCTTAAAATAAAGTGGTGATCCTAACTGACCTAAGACAGGGAATTTTTACCAGTGCTTCACGGTTGGGATGGTGTTCTTCAGTTAAATTTCAGGAATTGTGAAAACCTGGGTTTAAATGTATTTGGTTACGGTGTATGTAAACGTCCGACTTCAACTGTAGCTTGCCATTGGACGGGTGTTTGTATGGATGGCCATTATTTCCTGGGGTATACAAGGCTGCCAACAGACCCAGTATATTAAGCATAGGGAGGAACACAGGTAAACAAACATGCTGAGCTCAAAGAAAAACAATCATCCTGATAAACATCAAGATAACAGCCTATAGGATATAAAAACAATAAGAAAACAGAACGCAAGAAGCCTTCTTGCATCAACAGCCTATATTATATGGCAGAATAAAAAGGACGATAAATAATGTAATTGTTTTTTCTATACTTACATAAAATCATAACACAGAGCAAAGAGGTTTTGGGGATTGGGGTTGGGTATTAGGCAGATTTTAGTATGATCCTATCAGCTACCTGGACTGTATTTTAACACCGCTTTGAAATAGCACCAGTAGAAGTCGCGCCAATTATTTTCTTTATTTGGAGGATGGCATCACACACACACTTTACAGGCAATCTGTCCAGGTTTTCAGCTTCACATTGCCAGGCAGAAGCAGGCAGGGCCGTCAGCTACAGATGGGAAACCTAACGAGGCAGGGCCACTTTCTGCACGCTGTGCAAACATTAGCCACGTAAATGATTATCACTGTCCCAGCAATGGGAGGCCACAGGCACATATAGCCTGGCCAGTCATAGAGGACCGTTGAAGAAGACAGGTAGGCAGGCACAGACATTCAGCATCCATCTCTTGATCTCTCTTCATTACAGCAGTGTCTAGTGTTAAACTACTAAGGAAACAATGTAATGAGAAAACAAAATGTCCCTCTGATGACCATAAAGCTGTTCCCTAACAAATCATAGGTAGCTCCGTCTTCTCGGATGGCTCTTAATAAAACTAAACAGCATGGAACTGATGACGATGCCAGTGTGACCACAGAGACTAACTGAGCTGGAAAGCCTCCATTATAGTCTCTAAATGACCAGACTCAGAACACCATAACAATTTACTCCACAACGTTCCCTCAACTGACCATTGGAAGTTTTTAAAATGTGGCTAGAGTACTCGTTAGCAAAGCTTAAAGGAACAATCCAAGACTAACAGTATGTTCTAATGGATCATTTTTATATCATTGTACTGTGCATTTAGGTAGCTGTGATCCCAAGTATAACATTTTCAATATAGTTCCTTTCCCTCAGTCACAGGCCGGCAGTTCTGCTGGGTGAGTAGAAAGCTGCTCTCCAGAAATAGCTGTTTGACAGTGATGAATGTGGGCCATGCTTCCTGTAGATGAACTGTACTGTATACATTTACATTACATTTAAGTCATTTAGCAGACGCTCTTATCCAGAGCGACTTACAAATTGGTGCATTCACCTTATGATATCCAGTGGAACAACCACTTTACAATAGTGCATCTAACTCTTTTAAGGGGGGGGGTTAGAAGGATTACTTTATCCTATCCTAGGTATTCCTTAAAGAGGTGGGGTTTCAGGTGTCTCCGGAAGGTGGTGATTGACTCCGCTGACCTGGCGTCGTGAGGGAGTTTGTTCCACCATTGGGGTGCCAGAGCAACGAACAGTTTTGACTGGGCTGAGCGGGAACTGTACTTCCTCAGAGGTAGGGAGGCGAGCAGGCCAGAGGTGGATGAACGCAGTGCCCTTGTTTGGGTGTAGGGCCTGATCAGAGCCTGAAGGTACGGAGGTGCCGTTCCCCTCACAGCTCCGTAGGCAAGCACCATGGTCTTGTAGCGGATGCGAGCTTCAACTGGAAGCCAGTGGAGAGAGCGGAGGAGCGGGGTGACGTGAGAGAACTTAGGAAAGTTGAACACCAGACGGGCTGCGGCGTTCTGGATGAGTTGTAGGGGTTTAATGGCACAGGCAGGGAGCCCAGCCAACAGCGAGTTGCAGTAATCCAGACGGGAGATGACAAGTGCCTGGATTAGGACCTGCGCCACTTCCTGCGTGAGGCAGGGTCGTACTCTGCGAATGTTGTAGAGCATGAACCTACAGGAACGGGTCACCGCCTTGATGTTAGTTGAGAACAACAGGGTGTTGTCCAGGATCACGCCAAGGTTCTTAGCACTCTGGGAGGAGGACACAATGGAGTTGTCAACCGTGATGGCGAGATCATGGAACGGGCAGTCCTTCCCCGGGAGGAAGAGCAGCTCCGTCTTGCCGAGGTTCAGCTTGAGGTGGTGATCCGTCATCCACACTGATATGTCTGCCAGACATGCAGAGATGCGATTCACCACCTGGTTATCAGAGGGGGGAAAGGAGAAGATTAATTGTGTGTCGTCTGCATAGCAATGATAGGAGAGACCATGTGAGGATATGACAGAGCCAAGTGACTTGGTGTATAGCGAGAATAGGAGAGGGCCTAGAACAGAGCCCTGGGGGACACCAGTGGTGAGAGCACGTGGTGCGGAGACAGATTCTCGCCACACCACCTGGTAGGAGCGACCTGTCAGGTAGGACGCAATCCAAGCGTATACATTCTGAGCATTGTATTTGTACAAGACCTCAGCTGAATCTGGTAATGAATGGTGTGGCTGTTGAACAAGTTGAGGAGACTTAAACCGTCATGGTCAAAACATATAGATTTAATGGTTGTAAAGTTGGGGAGAGGTCTGTCCGTAATAAAGCTCAGCTTTTATGACACCACACTCCAAAAAGCAAGTCAAGCAGGCTCTAGTTTTGTCTTATCTTGATTATTGTCCAGTCGTGTGGTCGAGTGCTGTAAGAAAATACATAGTTAAGCTGCAGCTGGCCCAGAACAGAGCGGCACGACATCTTGCTCTTCATTGTAATCAGAGGGCTAATATAAATACGATGCATGCCAGTCTCTCTTGGCTAAGAGTTGTGGAGAGACTGACTGCATCAAAAATGTTTGCATAGTCAACTTACACACAGCTCTGACACACACTTACCCCACCAGATATACCCCAAGGGTCTTTTCACAGTCCCCAAACACAGAACAAATTCAAGAAAGCGTACAGTATTATATAGAGCGATTATTGCATGGAACTCCCATCTCAAATTGCTGAAATGAACCTGGTTTCAAAAAACAGATAAAGCAACACCTCACGGCACAACGCCTCTCCCCTATTTGAACTAGACAGTTTGTGTGTATGTATTGATATTTAGCCTACGTGAGTCATTTTTAAATGCATGTAGTTCTGTCCTTGAGTTGTTCTTGTCTTGGGAAGGTAGGAAACAACATCTCCACTACGCTGATCCTCAACACATGGGCCCCACAAGGGTGCGTGCTCAGCCCCCTCCTGTACTCCCTGTTCACCCATGACTGCGTGGCCACACATGCCTCCAACTCAATCATCAAGTTTGCATACGACACAACAGTAGTAGTGTAACGGGTGACGCTCTCCTCATCCTCGGACGAGGTGAGGAGAGAAGGATCCTCAGACCAAAACGCAGCTTCAGGGAAATAAGCCATCTTTATTAAACAACGATAAAGATGGCAACACGAAACGAAACAAACACTTGCAAAACTACAAAATAACAAAACGACGTTGACGAGACCTGAACATAAACTTACATAACTAAACATAAACTTACGTACAGGTAACAGACGACATCGAAACGAAAACGAAACAAACAAACGCTACAGTCCTATGTGGTACTAACATAACATACGGACACAGGAGACAATCACCCACAAACAAACAGTGAGAATGCCCTACCTAAATATGACTCTTAATTAGAGGCAAACGCAAACCACCTGCCTCTAATCAAGAGCCATACCAGGCAAACCAAAACCAACATAGAAACAGATAACATAGAATGCCCACCCAACCTCACGTCCTGACCAACTAACACACAAAAACTAACATAAATAGGTCAGGAACGTGACAGTACCCCCCCCACAAGGTGCGAACTCCGGACGCACCAGCACAAAGTCTAGGGGAGGGTCTGGGTGGGCATCTAACCACGGTGGTGGTTCAGGCTCGGGGCGCGGTTCCCACCCCACCATAATCCATCCTAACTTCCTCCCTCCAAGAATGTCCACCCTCTTTTGACCCCCACAAAATTCCCTTAACAACATATCTAATAGGGACAACACCGGGACAGAGAGATAAATCAAGAAAGAGGGATAGATAAGAATATAGAGATAGATGAAGATAGAGAGGGAGATTAGGATAGAGGGGCAACTCCGGACTGAAAGGCAGCTCCGGACAGAGAGACAGCTCTGGACTGATGGGCAGTTCTGGGTATCCAGCCTTTTCAGGCTGAAGGACAGCTCATGGCTGACTGACGAATCTCGATGCTCATGGCTGGCTGACGGCTCTCGACGCTCATGGCAGGCTGACGGCTCTCGACGCTCATGGCAGGCTGACGGCTCTCGACGCTCATGGCAGGCTGACGGCTCTCGACGCTCATGGCAGGCTGACGGCTCTCGACGCTCATGGCAGGCTGACGGCTCTCGACGCTCATGGCGCTCTGACGGCTCTGGCTGCTCATGGCGCTCTGACGGCTCTGGCTGCTCATGGCGCTCTGACGGCTCTGGCTGCTCATGGCGCTCTGACGGCTCTGGCTGCTCATGGCTCGCTGGCGGCTCTGGCAGATCCTGTCTGGTTGGCGGCTCTGGCAGATCCTGTCTGGTTGGCGGCTCTGGCAAATCCTGTCTGGCTGACGGCTCTAGCGGCTCCTGTCTGGCTGATGGCTCTAGCGGCTCCTGTCTGGCTGACGGCTCTGTAGGCTCATGGCAGACGGGCGGCTTTGCAGGCTCATGGCAGACGGGCGGCTTTGCAGGCTCCTGGCAGACGGATGGCTCAGACGGCGCTGGGGAGACGGATGGCTCAGATGGCGCTGGGGAGACGGATGGCTCAGATGGCGCTGGGGAGACGGATGGCTCAGATGGCGCTGGGGAGACGGATGGCTCAGATGGCGCTGGGGAGACGGATGGCTCTGGCCGGATATGGCGCACTGTAGACCTGGTGCGTGGTGCCAGAACTGGAGGCACCGTGCTAATGACAAGCACCTTCCTACTAGTGCGGGGAGCAGGGACAGGGCACACTGTATTCTCAAAGCCTACTCTATCCCTGATGCGTGGTACCGGCACTGGTGACGCCGGGCTGAGGACAAGCACATCAGGATTAGTAGGGGGAGAATATACAGTGTGTACAGGGCTCTGGAGACGCACTGGTAGCTTAGTGCGTGGGGCCGGAACTGGAGGCACCGGGCTAGATACACGCACTACAGGGAGAGTGCGTGGAGGAGGAACAGGGCTCAGGATACGCACTGGTAGCTTAGTGCGTGGTGCCGGAACTGGAGGCACCGGGCTAGATACACGCACTACAGGGAGAGTGCGTGGAGGAGGAACAGGGCTCAGGATACGCACTGGTAGCTTAGTGCGTAGTGTAGACACTGTAGGTACTAGGCTGGGGCGGGGAGGTGGTGCCGGAAATACCGGACCGTGGAGACGTACTGGCACTCTTGAGCATTGAGCCTGCCCAACCTTACCTGGTTGAATGCTCCCGGTTGCCCGACCAGTGCGGGGAGGTGGAATAACCCGCACCGGCCTATGTAGGCGAACCGGGGAAACCATGCGTAAGGCAGGTGCCATGTATGCCGGCCCGAGGAGACGCACTGGAGACCAGACGCGTTGAGCCGGCCTCATGACACCTGGCTCAATACCCAATCTAGCCCTCCCAGTGCGGGGAGGTGGAATAACCCGCACTGGGCTATGCACTCGTACAGGAGACACCGTGCGCTCTACTGCGTAACACAGCGCCTGCCCGTACTCCCGCTCTCCACGGTAAGCCTGGGAAGTGGGCGCAGGTCTCCTACCTGCCCTTGGCCCACTATCTCCTAGCCCCCCCCCAAGAAATTTTTGGGAATTACTCACGGGCTTTTTTGGCTTCCGTGCCAGACGCGTTCCCTCATAGCTCCGGTTCCTCTCCTCGGTAGCCTCTGCTCTCCTCCGTGCCTCCAGCTCAGCTTTGGGACGGCGATTTTCTCCTGCCTTAGCCCAGGGACCTTCTCCATTCATTATTTGCTCCCATGTCCAGAAATCCTTTCTCTTCTGTCCCTTACTCCGTTTAGTTTCCCTTTGCCGCTTGGTCTTAGCGTGGTGGGTGATTCTGTAACGGGTGACGCTCTCCTCATCCTCGGACGAGGTGAGGAGAGAAGGATCCTCAGACCAAAACGCAGCTTCAGGGAAATAAGCCATCTTTATTAAACAACGATAAAGATGGCAACACGAAACGAAACAAACACTTGCAAAACTACAAAATAACAAAACGACGTTGACGAGACCTGAACATAAACTTACATAACTAAACATAAACTTACGTACAGGTAACAGACGACATCGAAACGAAAACGAAACAAACAAACGCTACAGTCCTATGTGGTACTAACATAACATACGGACACAGGAGACAATCACCCACAAACAAACAGTGAGAATGCCCTACCTAAATATGACTCTTAATTAGAGGCAAACGCAAACCACCTGCCTCTAATCAAGAGCCATACCAGGCAAACCAAAACCAACATAGAAACAGATAACATAGAATGCCCACCCAACCTCACGTCCTGACCAACTAACACACAAAAACTAACATAAATAGGTCAGGAACGTGACAAGTAGGCTTGATTACCTACAATGACGAGACAGTCTACAGGAAGGTGAGGGCCCTGGCGGAGTGGTGCCAGGTAAATAACCTCTCCCTCAATGTCAACAAAACAAAGGAGCTGATCGAGGACTTCAGGAGACAGCAGAGGGAGTACGCCCCCATCCACATCGATGGGACCACAGTGGAGAAGGTGAAAAGCTTCAAGTTCCTTGGCGTACACATCACTGGCAATCTGAAATGGTCCACCCACAGAGAGTGTGATGAAGACAGCACAACAGCGCCTCTTCAACCTTAACAGAGCTTCTTTGGCCCCTAAGACCCTCACAAACTTTTGCAGATGCACCATTGAGAGCATCTTGTCGGGCTGTATCACTGCCTGGTATGGCAACTGCACCGCCCGCAAGCGCAGGGCTCTCTAGAGGGTGGTACTGTCTGCACAACGTATCACCGGGGGCACACTGCCTGCCCTCCAGGACACATACAGCCCCGATGTCACAGGAAGGCCAAAAAGGACATCAAGGACATCAACCACCCGAGCCATGGCCTGTTCACCCCGCTATCATCCAGAAGGCTAGGCCAGTACAGGTGCAGCAAAGCTGGGACCGAGAGACTGAAAAACAGCTTCTATCTTAAGGCCATCAGACTGCTGGCCTCCACCCAGCCCTGAACTTAGTTATTGTCACTAGCTGGCTACCACCCGGTTACTCAACCCTGCACCTTAGAGGCTGCTGCCCTATGTAAATAGACATGGAATCACTGGTCACTTTAATCATGGTTACATACTGTATTCTAGTCAATGCCACTTTGACATTGCTGGTCGTAATATTTATATATTTCTTAATTCCATTCTTTTACCTTTAGATGTGTGTATTGTTGTGAAATGTTAGATACTACTGCACTGTTGGAACACAAGCATATCGCTACACACGCAATAAGATCTGCTAAATATGTGTATGTGACGAATAAAATTTGATTTGATGTTGTTCTGTATTATGTCATGTTTCATGTTCTGTGTGGACCCCAGGAAGAGTAGCTGCTGCTTTAGGAACAGCTAATTGTTAGGTTAGGTTAGATTACTTGTTGGTTATTACTGCATTGTCGGAACTAGAAGCACAAGCATTTCGCTACACTCGCATTAACATCTGCTAACCATGTGTATGTGACAAATAACAGTTGCTTTGATTGATTTGATTTGATTTAATGGGGATTCTAATAAAATACCAAATACCAATACCTTGCCATTTTTATTTATTTAACCTTTATTCAACTAAGCAAGTCGGTGAAGAACACATTCTTATTTACAATGACAGCCTACTTGTAAAGCCCCACCAGCCAAACCCTCCCCTAACGATGCTGGGCCAATTGTGCTCCGCCCTATGGGACTCTCGATCACGGCCGGTTACAGCCTGGGATCGAACTCGGTCTGTAGTGACGCCTCTAGCACTGCGATGCAGTGCCTTAGACCGCTGCGCCCCTGTGGCACTGGAGAATGCCGATGGCTAACATCAATTCATGCTGAAACGCACACACATACATATGTCTATATTTAATCTTAAAAACACACTGAGGTACATAGTGAAGGAGTCATCAGTCAGAGTAGCCCGTCGTGTCGTTCAAGCTGCCTGTGGAGCCGGTAGAGATTGACTGATGGACACACACTGTCCTTCAGTAACTAGCAAAGCAAATGACCTATGAAGACACAAATGACTGGCATCAAATAGTAAAACATACACAATACCTCTCTGGCATTCTCCATCTAATATCTTTAAAAAATTACATGGTAAGGCACACAAGTTTAGGTATAAATCTTTGATTAAGAGCTTTGATGTATTGGAGGATGATAAGGTCATAGGGTTCATCCCAGTTTGACCCTGATGTCCTGGCCGTAAAAGAGCACCTGCAGCAGGATGGCCATGTCTATGAGGATCTGGACTGCCCCACACACCCAGAACTGGGACGGGCTGTGGTTCATCACGAAGTACGTCGTCTTGAAAATGTCTCCAACAGTCCACAGCAGCACCATCTTCACACTGATACAAGAGAGACAATGAGAAAGAAATAGTAAATATGTAGCAAGCTATGACAAAGAACAATGATTATCCACCATTTTAGAAATGTTTAAGATCATTCCCCCTGTAAATAGCCATGTTATTTTCTACTCGTTATTCTCTGTGTATTTATTCCTTGCGTCACTATTTATATCTTATCTTTAACTCTGCATTGTTGGAAATGGACCCATAAGTAAGCATTTCACTGTTAGTCAACACCTGTTGTCTACAAAGCATGTGACAAATAAAACGTAATTTAATTTAGATTTGATCCACATTTGGGAAAACAACATCTGTTGTATACACGTAAAGATAGGCACATCAATAAGCTGATGCCAGGACTCAACAGTATCATTGTTTCCTAAATGCAATCTGAAATCAGTACACAACAGAAAGTCTGAGGAGTGAAAGAGAACAGCAGATAAATAATCAATGAACAGAGTAAAGTGGCCAGCAAAACAATGATTGATCAGGCAGAGCGCTGCCTGGACAGTGCAGGCTAATACCCGCAAGAGGAGCACAGCAGCTATCTCCACTTGAGCTTAGACTATACTCTAACTTCACTAAAGTTACAGCAACACTTATTCAAATAACATTTTTGAGTGAGAATGATTACCATTGTGACAGAGAATGTGACAGGGTTGAACTGAAGACAGACAGACTGCTGAAAAGCAATTTAAGGCTTTATTGTAGAGTGATTCTATAGACTTGTTTACTGTGAGTTTCACCTGAGTCCATGTTGTCATGCAGATGAGATATTTGCTAAATTATCCTTGTGTGTAAAAAATATAAGTGCAGTATCAAAGGTAAACAGTTTCTTATTAACTTAAAACAGCCGAGACTTGCTTTCACTGTTCTGCTGATTTTTATTGCATGTTTATCAAACTTAAATTGAGAGTTGATTCAAAGATACTGTATTTAACATCAGAAACCTGCTTGAATCACTCTCCTTTGATCAAAATGTTGAGTGATGCTACCATTGGCTGTTGTCTGGAGGAAAAACAAATCACTGAGGTCTTCTTTATATTCAATGTCAAGCATGTGTTGTCAATTTTTCTACAATTGAGTACATGTGTATATGCTTAGAGGTTTGTATGGGTTGAAATAAAGGTGAGGGCATGTGTATGTGGACACATCTACAGCATATGATGTATACAGACCAGGAAGAATACCTTCACTGTACATGAATGTGTAGGTCAGCATAGGTCAGTCTGCACTGTAGAGGCTGTAAGGGTGTGAGGAAAAACTCATATCTTGATGCATTAATGGACAAAGGATGACTGTACATAAACAATTCAAGTCACATACAGACAAATCTGTGAATAGGCTACAGTACAAAATAGTTATGCTGGCTATGCTCACAGATGGGGACTCTCTGAGTTGCCATTCCACAGGGAAATCCAGTATTTTTGATGGGCTAAATGTTTTCTGAATATGTCCTCTACCGCACAAGATGAGCTCTCCTTTCCAGCAGAAACCCTCCCACTAATCCCCCCCACTGAAATGTTAGATGATTTTTTACATTCCCCCTCTATTTTCTCTCCCCCCGTCCCCAAGTCATATTTGCTAATTTCTTTGCTCTAGAGACTGCAAACATCATTAACAAGGATGAATCATTAACGAGGTAATTAACAGGGGCGGGTCATTTGTACAAGAGCAGCACATCACAATGGAGACATGTATATGTCACTTGTTAAGTCCTATTCAATCAGTGTAGCTGAAGGGGAGGAGACAGGTTAAAGAAAGATTTTTGACAATTGAGACATGGATTGTGTGTGTGTGCCATTCAGAGGATGAATGGGCAAGACAAAATATGTAATGCCTTTGAAAGGGATATGGTAGCAGGTGCCAGGCGCACCGGTGTGTGTGTGTCAGGTACTGCAACAGTTTCCCGTGTGTATCGAGAATGATCGACCACCCAAAGGACATCCAGCCAACTTGACAACTGTGGGAAGCATTGTAGTCAACATAGGCCAGCAACCCTGTGGAACACTCAAGACACCTTGTAGAGTGCATGCCACAATGACTTGAGGCTGTTCTGAGGGCAAAAGTGGGTGCAACTCAATATTAATAAGGTGTTCAAAATGTTTTGTACACTCGGTGTATGTAAATATGCTGTTCACAGACTACAGCTCAGCGTTCAACCCCATAGTCCCCACCAAGCTGGTGACCCTGAGACTTAACACCTCCCTCAGTAAAAAGATCCTGGACTTCCTGACAGGACGGCCCCAGGTGGTGAGGATAGACAACAACACCTCCGCCATGCTGACCCTCAACACAGGGGCCCCTCAAGGGTGTGTGCTTAGTCAACTCCTGTATTCACTGTTCGGCCACGCATGACTCCAACATCAAGTTTGCTGACGACACAACTGTGGTAGGCCTGATCACTGATGGCGATGAGACAGCCTACAGCGAGGTCAGAGACTTAGTGTTAGTGTGGTGCCATGACAAAAACCTCTCCCTCAACATCAATAAGACCAACGAGCACATATCACACTTTCACAAAATGCTTGAAGACATGGCTAAAGGTCAATCAGATTTGTGAACATGGTCCCTAGCTGTGTGTTGCCGCTTTCCATGTCTGTTGTCTGTAACTTGTGAGGTGTGGAAACACTTCGTTGCTTTTATGAATTTTGTCTTACTGCTTTTTGTTCTATGTTGCTCTGTCTGTATGCTATGTCTTGTTTTATGTTGCTATTGTCTATATTGTAATTGTTTTTAATAACCTGCCCAGGGACTGCGGTTGAAAATTAGCCGGCTGGCTAAAACCGGCACTTTTACTGAAACGTTGATTAATGTGCACTGTCCCTGTAAAAATAAACTCAAACTCAACTCAACGTGACTACAGGAGAAAGAGGGGAGAGCACCCCCCAATCCACAGGTTGCCTGGAGGTTAGAGCGATGGGCCAGTAACCGAAAGGTTGCTAGTTCGAATACCAGATCTGACAAGGCGATAAAAAATGATCTGTTGCTGTGCCCTTGAGCAAAGCACTTAACTCTAATTGCTCCAGGGTTGCTGTACAATGGCGACCCTACCCTGGCCATGACCCCACTCCCTAAAATATAGTTTTCCATCTCAAAAAACATTGCCCGGGTCATACCATCACTCTCCCAGCCAAACGCAGAGAAACTCATCTACACCTTCGATTTCTATTTGATCAATTACAGCAATGCACTGTTTTGGGGGCCTCCCAGCCAAATCACTACCGAAGCTCTCAATATTAGGAAAGTGTTCCTAATGTTTGGTATACTCGGTGTACAGGATCGATTTCAAAAAGCTCATGTATTTAAAGCCTTGAATGGATTGAGGCCCACCTACGTCTCCTCATCTTAATAGCCAACCACCTGACACTCTCCTCTACAGCCACTGCCTCAAGTCCCCAAAACATATCTTCAAACTACGGGGGACCAAGCCTTCTGCTCCCTTGCCCCTCACCTATGGAATGCTCTCCCTAATAATCTGAGAATCGCTCCATCAATCAAATTTCAATCAATCAATGAAATGTATTTATAAAGACCTTTTTACATCAGCCAATGTTACAAAGTGCTATACAGAAACCCAGCCTAAAACCCCAAACAGCAAGAAATGCAGATGTAGAAGCACGGTGGCTAGGAAAAACTCTCTAGAAAGGCAGGAAACTAGGAAGAAACCTAGAGAGGAACCAGGCTATGAGGGGTGGCCAGTCCTCTTCTGGCTGTGACAGTGTGGAGATTATAACAGTACACGGCCAAGACGTTCAAACATTCATAGATGACCAGCAGGGTCATATAATAATAATAATCACAGTGGTTGTAGAGGGTGCAACAGGTCAGCACCTCATGAGTAAATGTCAGTTGGCTTTTCATAGCCGATCATTTAGAGAGAGACTGCAGGTGTGGTAGAGAAAGAGAGCTTCGAAAACAGCAGGTCCGGGATAAGGTAGCACATACAGTGAACAGGTCAGGGTTCCATAGCCGCTGGCAGAACAGTTGAAACTGGAGCAGCAGCACGACCAGGTGGACTGGGGATCACTCAACTTTTAAAAAGGGCCTTAAATCCCACTTCTACAAACTTTTTTTCATAGTCCTAGTCCCAATATAAAATATATTTAGCACCTATCCAACTATTGCTATTTTACCTGCCTTGATTGTAAATGTATTTAGTTATTGTATATAGCCTTTTTAATATTTTTTTGCTCAGTAGAAGGGTTTGGCGGTATCCAGATTCTCAAACCGTCATACCGTTTCTGTACTATACCAGGGTATACGGTATTACTGAATGTGCACACAAGGGGCGCTATTTTTGACGCACAAAACAATTAAGGCAACAGGGATCTTGATCCAGGAGGGGATTGAATGTCTCTGCTGTAACCGAGAAGCTTGATCTTAACATCTAGCCACTTAGCAAGTTAGCAAACCAAAAGCATAGCTGGGGCCCTGAGCTGGACATAATTTATCTGACACATCTTAGATTTCTTATGGTTATACTTAACTTATAGTTAGAAGCAATGGCGTAGCACCCAAAACCTCCCCAAATTTATATTTTGAAATATCCTGGTATACGGTATATCGTCCAAGCCTACTCAGTAGAGCCTTGTGATAACTAATTAAAAGCGCTACTCAAATGAAATGTAATATTATTATGATACTGTATAAGCGCACATAGTTGCTGTCACAAACTTCAAACACTACACAGTTGTTACTGCCTAGTTGGATATACATTTCCCAGTGAGAAAACTATTTCTGTATTTACAGCATTCATATAAATACATTTTTATCATGTTTTTGCTTTGGTGGACCTTATTTTTCATTTTATTTACATTTGTCAATAAAACTCATGAAACTATTTATGTCAAATTGTTCTTCTCGTAGCCCTGGTTGTCCTGAAAAGAAAATGGTTAAATACTTAATTGTGAGGCTGAACATAAGACATGCAGATAAATGCAGATTTTTGCTCGAGTCTCGTGACTGATAGGGTTATGATGGTCCACACACACCCACACAGTCGTGAAGAGAGCACAACAGCACCTCTTACCCTAGGGAGGCTGAAAAGATTTGACATGATCCTCAAATGTTTCTACGGCTGCTACAGTACATCGACAGCATCTTGACTGACCGCATCACTGCTTGGTATGGCAAATGCAGCACCCTCAACCGCATAGCGCTACAGAGGGTGGTGTGGACAGCCCAGTACTTCACTTGGGCCAAGCTCCCTGCCATCCAGGACCTCTACATCAGGCGGTGTCAAAAGAAGGCCCGAAAATTGCCAGACTCCAGCCACCCAAGCCATAGACTGTTCACTCTGCTATAATCTGGCATATGGTACCAGAGCATCAGCTCTCAGACCAACAGGCTCAGAGACAGTTTCTACCCCCAAGCCATAAGACTGCTAAATAGCCATAAGACTGCTAAATAGTTAATTCATGGTTACCTGAACTATCTGCCCTGACCCCATCTTTCACCGACTCTATGCACACTCAGAAGATACACACACACATATATATATATATACATACATACATATATATATATATATATATATATATACATACACATACATACACAGTACCGTTCAAAAGTGTGGAGTCACTTAGAAATGTCCTTGTTTTTTAAAGAAAAACTATGTTTTTGTCCATTAAAATAACATAAAATTGATCAGAAATACAGTGTAGACATTGTTCATGCTGGAAACGTCTGATTTTTAATGGAATATCTACATAGGCGTACAGAGGCCCATTATCATCAACTGTCACTCCTGTGTTCCAATGGCACGTTGTGTTAGCTAATAGTTGAGTATCTGGAGCATCAGCATTTGTGGGTTCGATTACAGGCTCAAAATGGCCAGAAACAAAGACTTTCTTCTGAAAGTCTTAACTCGTCAGTCTATTCTTGTTCTGAGAAATTAAGGCTATTCCATGCGAGAAATTGCCAAGATACTGAAGATCTGGTACAACGCTGTGTACTACTCCCTTCACAGAACAACGCAAACTGTCTCTAACCAGAATAGAAAGAGGAGTGGGAGGCCCTGGTGCACAACTGAGCACGAGGACAAGTACATTAGAGTGTCTAGTTTGAGAAACAGACGCCTCACAAGTCCTCAACTGGCAGCTTCATTAAATAGTACCCGCAAAACACCAGTCTCAACGTCAACAGTGAAGAGGAGACTCCGGGATGCTGGTCATCTAAGCAGAGTTCCTCTGTCCAGTGTCTGTATTCTTTTTCCCATCTAAATCTTTTCTTTTTATTGGCCAGTCTGAGATATGGCTTTTTCTTTGCAACTGTGTCTAGAAGGCCAGCATCCCGGAGTCGCTTCTTCACTGTTGATGTTGAGACTGGGGTTTTGCGAGTACTATTTAATGATGCTGCCAGTTGAGGACTTGTGAGGCGTCTATACACTACATACGCACACATAAATACACACGCATCATATGCTGCTGCTACTCCGTTCTTTTTTTTAAACTTGTATTATTGTCTATCCTGATGCCTCGTCAATTTACCCTGCCATGTACATACAGTCCCTTCAGAAAGTATTCCCACCCTTAGACTTTTTCCACATTTTGTTATGTTACAGCCTGAATTTAAAATGGATTACATTTAGATTTTGTGTCACTGATCTACACACAATACACCATAATGTCAAAGTGGAATTAAGTTGTTATAAATGTTTACAAATTATCTCAATGAAAAGCTGAAATGTCTTGAGTCAATAAGTGTTCAATCCTTTTGTTATGGCAGCATAAATAAGTTAAGAAGGAAAAATGTGCTTAAGAAATCAGATAAGTTGCATAGACTCCCTATATGTAATAATTGTTTCAAATTATTTTTAAATAACTACCCCATCTCTGTACTCCACACATACAAATAGTTCCCAAAGTCGAGCAGTGAATTTTAAGCACAGGTTCAACCACAAAGACCATGTAGGTTTTCCTGTGGTTCGCAAATGACACCTATTGGTATATTGGTAAGAAAAGTTGACATTAAATATCCCATTGGGCATGGTGCAGTTATTCATTTTACACTTTGGATGGTGTATTAATACACCCAGTGTTATGGGTATTTCATGCCCTGATCTGTTTCACCTGTCTTTGTGCTTGTCTCCACCCCCCTCCAGGTGTCGCCCATCTTCCCCATTATCCCGTGTATTTATACCTGTGTTTTAATTCAAGTTACACCGAGTATATAAAACATTAAGAAAACCTTCCTAATATTGAGCTCCCCCCTCTTTTTTCCTCAGAACAGCCTCAATTCGTCGGGGCGTGGACTCTACAAGGTGTCGAAAGCGTTCCACAGTGATGCTGGCCCACGTTACAGTTCTTGACAAAACCAGTGCGTCTGGCACCTACTACCATACCCTATTCAAAGGCACTTAAATATTTTGTAATGACCATTCACACTCTGAATGGCACACATACACAATCAATATCTCAATTGTCTCAAGGCTTAAAAATCCTCCTGTAACCTGTCTCCTCCCCTTCATCTACACTGATTGAAGGGGATTTGACAGCAATAAGGGATCATAGCTTTCACCTGGATTCACCTGGTCAATCTATGTCATGGAAAGAGCAGGTGTCCTTAATGTTTTGTACACTCAGTTTCATTTTCCATTAATCATTTTAATCCCAATTTGTAATACAACACAATGTGGGCAAAGTCAAGGGGTGTGAATATTTTCTGAAGGTATTGCATCTACCTCAAATACCTCATACCCCTGCACATTGATCTAGTACTGGTACTCCCTGTATATAGCTACATTTTTGTGTATTTTAATCGTTGTGATGATATTATTATTATTATTATTATTATTTTAACTCTGCATCGTTGGTAAGCAAGCATTTCACGGTTAAGTCTACACCCATTGTATTCGGTGCATGTGACAAATAAAATTGAACTTGATTTGACACACAAATGTCACATACATACATACATACATACATACATACATACATACATACATACATACATACATACAGTTGAAGTCAGAAGTTTACATACACTTAGGTTGGAGTCATTAAAACTTGCTTTTCAACCACTTCACAAATTTCTTGTTAACAAACTATAGTTTTGGCAAGTTGGTTAGGACATCTACTTTGTGCAAGACAGAAGTAAGTTTTCCAACAATTGTTTACAGACAGATTATTTCACTTATAATTAACTATATCACAATTCCAGTGGGTCAGAAGTTTACATTCACTAAGTTGACTGTGCCAATAAACAGCTTGGAAAATCCCAGAAAATTATGTCATGGCTTTAGAAGCTTCTGATTGGCTAATTGACATAATTTGAGTCAATTGGAGGTGTACCTGTGAATGTATTTCAAGGCCTACCTTCAAACTCAGTGCCTATTTGCTTGACATCATGGGAAAATCAAAAGAAATCAGCCAAGACCTCAGAAAAAAAATTGTAGACCTCCTCAAGTCTGGTTCAGCCTTGGGAACAATTTCCAAACGCCTGAAGGTACTACGTTCATCTGTACAAACAATAGTATGCAAGTATAAACACCATGGGACCACGCAGCCGTCATACCGCTCAGGAAGGAGACGCATTCGGTCTCCTAGAGATGAACGTACTTTGGTGCGAAAAGTGCAAATCAATCCCAGAACAACAGCAAAGGACCTTGTGAGGATGCTGGAGGAAACAGGTACAAAAGTATCTATATCCACAGTAAAACAAGTCCTATATTGACATAACCTGAAAGGCCCCTCAGCAAGGAAGAAGCCACTGCTCCAAAACCGCCATAAAAAAGCCAGACTACGGTTTGCAACTGTACATGGGGACAAAGATCGTACTTTTTGATAAATGTCCTCTGGTCTGATGAAACAAAAATAGAATTGTTTGGCCATAACGACCATCGTTGTGTTTGGAGGAGAAAGGGGGAGGCTTGCAAACCGAAGAACACCATCCCAACCGTGAAGCACAGGGGTGGCTGCATCATGTTGTGGGGGTGCTTTGCTGCAGGAGGGACTGGTGCACTTCACAAAATAGATGGCATCATGAGGGAGGAAAATTGTGTGGATATATTGAAGCAACATCTCAAGACATCAGTCACGAAGTTAAAGCTTGGTCGCTAATGGGTCTTCCAAATGGACAATGACCCCAAGCATACTTCCAAAGTTGTGGCAAAATGGCTTAAATACAACAAAGTCAAGGTATTGGAGTGGCCATCACAAAGCCCTGACCTCAATCCTATAGAACATTTGTGGGCAGAACTGAAAAAGCCTATGAGAGAAAGGCCTACATACCTGACTCAGTTAGGAGGAATGAGCCAAAATTCACCCAACTTATTGTGGGAAGCTTTTTGAAGGCTACCCGAAATGTTTTACCCAAGATAAACAATTTAAAGGCAATGCTTGCAAATACTAATTAAGTGTATGTAAACTTCTGACCCACTGGGAATGTGATGAAAGAAATACAAGCTGAAATAAATCATTCTCTATACTATTATTCTGACATTTCACATTCTTAAAATAAAGTGGTGATCCTAACTGACCTAAGACAGAGAATTTTTACTCTGATTAAATGTCAGGAATTGTGAAAAACTGAGTTTAAATGTATTTGGCTAAGGTGTATGTAAACTTCTGACTTCAACTGTACACACTTAAACAGTCATTTCACTTGTCCTGTGGATCAACAGGAGATGAAAGTAATACTGAGTAAACAATTGATCGTGGCCTTGGGGGCCTTTGTAGGTAGGAGAAGTGATTATGGTATTGATTAGAAATACTGAAAGCGCTTTCTCTACCCCCTCACTAGACCTGACAAGTCCCCTATTGATCCCATCTAACCTTACACCTTCATCTGACCTAAGTGGCAGAGCATGGGAGAGAAGAGAGAGAGGGAGAGAGAGAGTGAAGGAAAGAACAGAAAAGATGTGTGAGAGCGAGAACGTGTGTGTGTGCGCGAGACGGAGAAAGAGATTAGGCACCTAATCTTCATCTCCAAAATATTTATTCATCTCACGCAAACACACACTTCACAAACACAGTGTCAGCAAATCTCTCTATACACCACTACACCAGAGGCAGAGAGAGCAGGGGGATATAGTGGTGCAGATGCCAAGGATAGATGACAGAGAGACAAATGGAGGGAGGGTGTGAGTGAGGTGATAGAGGGTGGCCTGATTGGTACCTGGCTCTGGCTGTAATTGTACTCTGCGTTGAGCCAGAGCTGTCAGCCCTCCTATTAGCTTCTCTTTTGGAGGCCTGGGATAGATGGAGCATCTGAAAGGTTGCAGCGGCGCTAAGAGTGCAGATAGCGACATTTACAGTAAACTCCTCCTGAACTTCCTCAGAGCCATCAGAGGAGTTAGACCACCTGACCAGCAATCCCCTCGGCTCCCTGCATCAGGGCTCATCTGTTCCGTCCTTCTTTCTGAGCTAATTACTGTACTGACGGGGGAGGGGTGGGGGAGAAGAGAGGAGAGACGGAGCTGAGGAAATAAGTTATGGGGAGAGGTGGAAGAGAGGAGAGTGGAAGAAAGGAAAGGAAGGACAGGAGAGAAGAGAAGAGGAAAGAGGGAGGATATGAGGAAGGGGAGGGAAAGGAGGAGTCTGGGTGGGACACTATTAAAGCAGCTCTGTTCAAACCACTGCGGTCACATTGAGACGCGTCCCTCATTCCCCTGCTCTCCCTCTCTCTCCCCTTCGCTGAGGAGGCGACTGACACACAGCAGTCTAATGTGGGCAGAGATTTACAGGGCTGCTCCAGGGAAGTCAACCCAGTGAGAGGACTCAGTCTAGGACACTCTTAACACTCTCACTGGCCTCTCATAGGGCAGAGGTCATTGGCATAGTAGACAGTGGTTCACAATGTCATGTGTCCAGCCCTATTGTAATCTGTTTTGAGGTAGACAGCAAACAGTAGGCTGCTGCTTTAATGCCCTCTCTGTAGTGTTACCATTGAGAATTCAGACACGTTTTCCAAATGAAATTCAATTACGAACAAAACCGCTGTTTCTGTGGACACAAAGACTGCCCTGAGAGAGACTAGAATGTAACTGTTAATGGGGTCATATTAATGCTAGCCAGCTAACGTACTAGTGCTGTTTCTCAGAGTCAGACATGGCTCAGCACCAGAGTCTGGTGTGATTACCCAGAGAAAGGCCTTCAGTTGAAACACTATTACATCGCTACTTGGTGGAGTGATTAACCGTGGGACCGCAGACATCCACACCATTTTCCCAGTGGGGTGATAGAGGAGCAGAAATCAAAAGGCACAGCAGGGGAAAAAGATTCTGCTCTTAACCCAAAGGATGAAATATGCATGCGTATCGATTGTCAGGAAGCAAACACTGGAAGGTCCGCAAACTGCCAGAGAAAGATGGATCTGCTTTCCCAAACGAAGGAGGGGGGAGAGTTTGCCCTCAGACATTTCACATTCTTTACAAGAAAGTAAATAAGTCCACATTCAAGTGAGACAGCCAAAAAGGGACTCTTGACTGTGCAAATTTCCATCCATAAAAATAGTGTACAAATATTGTTGCCAGATCCTCAAAGCCCAGATTTACATAAAACTGCAGTCATTTTTCTGGCCAGAACTAGGAGAAACACTTGCATATGCATGCAGAGTGACACTTTCTAATTCCCAGCTTTAATGTATTAGTCAAACTTCTGTTATCAACGGCCCCCGCGAGAAGCATGGTCAAGATGAAGGGAAGAGGAGTACGAGGAGGAATACTGATACAGGAGAGGTACAGATTACAGGTAAAACGAGCAGAATAAAAAGTGTTGTTTCACATTAAACCTAAAACCATGAAAATATTTATGTCAATAATTAAATTCCCAGTGCAAAAAGCTTACAGCAGTGTATTTAAAAATAAATAAATCTAGATATAATTGTTTTATTTTTATATATAAGCAAAGACTACTACAAAAAACTGAAATTCAGGACCTAAAGAAGAAAACTCCCAAGGAATGGTGGGACTTCATTAACAAAGGACTGGGACCAAAAAGACTGGGACCAAAAGGACTGGGACTAAAGAAACACCAGGAGGGAGAATACAGGTGGAGGGAATTGAAGCCGACAACGTGGCTGATGTTTCTAATGTATTTTTTGCTGAGGCGTGGACAAGCACCACACCTCTTGCCATCTTCCCCCTGCCCATGCCTACAAGGCAGGTTGAGCTGTGCAGCATTGGCTATATAAAGCAAGCTCTGACCAGACAGCCCACGTAAAGCGTGTGGGCCTGATGCATTCCAGCCTGGCACCTAAAAGAGCAGAAGATCTAGCTCCTGTTATCACACACATACTGTAGTTAACACCTCCTACTGGCAGGGGACTGTTCCTGCTGCCTGGAAGACTGCCAATGTGTGTCCCATACCTAAAGTGTCAAACCTATGTACAACGAGTGACTGGAAGCCCATCTGTCTAACTTCATGCCTTGGAAAAATCCAGGAGAGCTTCATCATAAAAAAAATGAATGCCAACAGTTTTATCTGAGTGCACGAATCAGTATGCCTACCTACCAAAATCCAGTACTACTACCACCCTTGTGAATGACTCAAGAAAACCAACAATGGTGAGGGTGTTACTTGCTGATATGTCCAAAGCCTTTGATCGAGTAGATCACGCAAAGCTCCTGCAACATCTGTCTGACATTGAACTGTGTCCAAAGTTACTAGTCTGGCCCCACAGGTACACCACCGGAAGAAGGCAGAGGGTGATGGCTAATGGCACATTTAGCCAATGGTCTCCTCTGGTGTGCCACACGGTGGTGTGGTTTCCCCATATCTGTTTCTCCTTCACATGTCCACCCGAAAAGTTGTCTTCAGTGACACTCTGGACATCCAGACGATGTAGGACTGTCCTGAGCCATACCATTAACCACCATCAAAGAGGACACTAACATGGGCTTGGAGGCAAAGCAGCTGGAATTCAGATATGTTTTTCTGGAGACCATCCACAACCTGCACCACTAATCCTAGGAGGACAGGAAGTACCAGTGGTAACAACTAAGTATCTTGTTTTCATCTAGACTCTAACCTCTCAGTGGTGACACACATGTGGAGCAGTCAGTGAGGAAGGCCTCAAAACACCTGCACTTGTTGACTGTTCTTGACAGGAATGGCCTACCCACTGAAGATCTGGTCACAGTCTGTACTACACTGATCAGGCCTGGAATACGGTAGAGTGCTGTTAATTGGATGCAGTAAACAGCAGCAGGCCCAACTAGACTGGGTACAGAGGAGGGCCTTGAGGATCATCTCCAGAGGTGGAGCAGTCCAACCACAGCTCCCCTCACTGCAGAGCAGTCCAACCACAGCTCCCCTCACTGCAGAGTAGTCCAACCACAGCTCCCCTCACTGCAGAGCAGTCCAACCACAGCTCCCCTCACTGCAGAGCAGTCCAACCACAGCTCCCCTCACTGCAGAGCAGTCCAACCACAGCTCCCCTCACTGCAGAGCAGTCCAACCACAGCTCCCCTCACTGCAGAGTAGTCCAACCACAGCTCCCCTCACTGCAGAGTAGTCCAACCACAGCTCCCCTCACTGCAGAGCAGTCCAACCACAGCTCCCCTCACTACAGAGCAGTCCAACCACAGCTCCCCTCACTGCAGAGCAGTCCAACCACAGCTCCCCTCACTGCAGAGTAGTCCAACCACAGCTCCCCTCACTGCAGAGCAGTCCAACCACAGCTCCCCTCACTGCAGAGCAGTCCAACCACAGCTCCCCTCACTGCAGAGCAGTCCAACCACAGCTCCCCTCACTGCAGAGCAGTCCAACCACAGCTCCCCTCACTGCAGAGCAGTCCAACCACAGCTCCCCTCACTGCAGAGCAGTCCAACCACAGCTCCCCTCACTGCAGAGCAGTCCAACCACAGCTCCCCTCACTGCAGAGCAGTCCAACCACAGCTCCCCTCACTGCAGAGCAGTCCAACCACAGCTCCCCTCACTGCAGAGCAGTCCAACCACAGCTCCCCTCACTGCAGAGCAGTCCAACCACAGCTCCCCTCACTGCAGAGCAGTCCAACCACAGCTCCCCTCACTGCAGAGCAGTCCAACCACAGCTCCCCTCACTGCAGAGCAGTCCAACCACAGCTCCCCTCACTGCAGAGCAGTCCAACCACAGCTCCCCTCACTGCAGAGCAGGCGAGAGCAGGCTGCAGTGCACCTGGTGAAGGACATGCACACTCTTGACCATCCACTGAATGATCTGCTCCCTCCAAAAAGAGGTAACTGAGGTAACCAGGCTCCTGAGAAACAGCCACGAACTGTCCTGTATAACTGCCCGTATGAACAGCCTGCAAAACACCACTCTACCCACTGCTATCAGTGAATAATAACTAGCTCTTAAATGGTCCCCCCCCCCCAATGTTTTTTTCTTTTTATCACATTTTAATATTTCAATTTCCATCATGAAAAATGTCCTGTTGTATAAGGATCGGAGACAGGCACAGGAATACATAATAGTTTTTTTATTACTCCACCCAAAATACAATATGTCATGAAAAACAGCAAGAGGACGAAGCCCAAAACAAACACGTATATAAAATACACAGGGATATCACCCAAACAAAAGAGCGAGGTATAAACCTCTAAAGATTACATGGGATGAGACCCGTTATAACACGACACGGCCCAAAATAACAAGTGCACAATACACGCAGCAAGAAAGCCGAAACAACAAAGACCAATGGACATGGAAACAATAACCGACAAGGACAATGTGAATCCCAAGCCGATACAACAGAGCACAGGTACTCACAAGACTAACGGATATGGAACAATAATCAACAAGGACAATGTGGAACAGAGGGCACATATATAACATACTAATCAGGGGAATGGGAACCAGGTGTGCGTAATGAGACAGTCCGGGGTTGGTGGTGATGATCCAGTTCAGTGACTCCTAGAAAGCCGGTGACGTAGACCTCCGGATCTGGTGCACGGAATGAGCAGCAGTACCAGTACCAGGGGAATCCGTGACATCTGTAATGTTTCAAGTGTTAAGTATGTTAATTTATGTCACATATTAGGTGTTATGTATTTTAAATCAGTGTTTTGCAATTATTAGTAAATTCTTCATATCTTCAGTTTTATCTGTGAGCAAGAATATATATACACTCAAACTCAGTACACTTTCCCATTCTAAAAACTAATATGGAAGCTTAATGACTATAAATAATTTTTATCATTATGAAAATACTGTGCCTCCAGTAGGCGTAGTAACACCAATAATGGTAACACCGATGAGACATTTTAAGTTCAAGGATTTTCTTAAATGGAGGCCACAGATGCTAAAATCTAAGCTTTAAGAATTATTCACTAAAGTGATATGATTAATAATTTTGGTCCCAATGTTATTTCCCTTCATTTTAATTGAGTAACACAAAATGACACTTTGGATTTAGACACACCAAATTGTCAATGGAATCCTCAAATGTATAACATACAGTGCATTGGGAAAGTATTAGGACCCCTTCCTTACTCCACATTTTCTTACATTACAGCCTTATTTTAAGTTGGATGAAATACATTTTTCCCCTCATCAATCTACACACAATATCCTATAAAGACAAGGCGAACATAGTTTTTATTTTTTGTGTGTAAATTTTGCAAAAACAGAAATCCCTCATTTACATAAGTATTCAGACTCGTTATAAGAGACGAAATTGAGCTCAGGTGCATCCTGTTTCCATTGACCATCCTTGAGATGTTTCTACAACTTGATTGGAGTCCACTTGTGGTAAATTCAATTGATTGGACATGATTTGGAAAGGCAAAAACCAAGCCACGAGGTCGAAGGAATTGTTCGTTGAGTTCCAAGACAGGATTGTGTCTAGGCACAAATCCGGGGAAGGGTACCAAAAAAATTCTGCAGCATTGAAGGTCCATAAGAACACAGTGGCCTCACATCATTCCTAAATGGAATAAGTTTGGAACCACCAAGACTCTTCCTAGAGCTGGCCGCTCGGTCAAACTAAGCAATCGGGGGAGAAGGGCCTTGGTCAGGGAGGTGACCAAGAACCCGATGATCACTCTGACAGAGCTCTAGAGTTCCTCTGTGGAGGTGGGAGAAGATTCCAGAAGGGCAACCATCTCTGCAGCACTCCACCAATCAGGCCTTAATGCTAGAGTGGCCAGATGGAAGCCACTCCTCAGTAAAAGGCACATGACAGCCTGCTTGGAGTTTGCCAAAAGGCACCTAAAGGACTGACCATGAGAAACAAGATTCTCTGGTCTGATGAAACCAAGATTGAACTCTTTAGCCTGAATGCCAACTGTCACGTCTGAAAGAAACCTGGCACCATCCCTACAGTGAAGCATGGTGGTGGCAGTATCATGCTGTGGGGATATTTTTCAGGGACTGGGAGACTAGTCAGGATTGAGGGAAAGATGAACAGAGAGATCCTTGATGAAAACCTGCTCCAGAGAGCTCAAGACCTCAGACTAGTGATGCACCGATATTACATTTTTGGCTGATACCGATATTGGATATTTTCCTTGCACCAAAAAATGATATTGATAACCGATATTTCTAATCTATTACAGTTAAATAGTTAACACACACACACATGGACGCAGCGGTCTAAGGCACTGCATCTCAGTGCAAGAGGCGTCACTACAGTCCCTGGTTCGAATCCAGGCTGTATCACTTCCGGCCGTGATTGGGAGTCCCATAGGGCGGCGCACGTCCGGGTTTGGCCGGGGTAGGCCATCATTGTAAATAAGCATTTGTTCTTAACCGACTTGCCTAGTTAAATAAAGGTTACACACACACTGACCAAAAAGTTATTTTGTTGGCATTTACGTATGTCCCCATTACTAGTAAAACATAATCAAAACCTATTTCTTTCACTTACTTGCTGCGCTGTTTCGTTGTTCATTTGTTCAGTCGTTTCATTCTCAACTAGGATTTCATCATACATGTCAAGCAGTGAAGTTTCAGCTGTCTGTCTGTGGCCTCTTCCTCGGTGCGCACTGTCACGAAGTCCGTTTCCATCTTGTCCAGCTGTGTATGTAACATTTCACGTAAACCCTGTTTCTTGTCTGGATCGAAGTAGCGGTCCTTTACAAATCATTGAGCATGGTGGCAACACAGTAAAGAGAGAATGCCTCCGAATCGCTTGTTCACAGCCTGTGTCGGCAGTTTTGTTGAGCAGGCATTTCAATGCCATGACAGAGGGTATCACGTCTTCTGCAGGCACAGTTGATGAGCTTATTTCTGGAGTCAGTTGTTCGAATGGAGCTGGCTGGTGTGTTCATGTTTCCAGGATCAAACATGTTCTCAAATGCCATTGAAATGGCAGCAGCGGTATGACAACCAGCACATTCATGAGCATGAAATACGACTTTCCTCAGTACGAAATCCTCGACAACCCACTGTGCTGTCAGACTCAGCATGCTCTTGGGGCTGATATCGCTGGTCCAAATGTCAGTCGTGAAGCTAATAGCAGTGTCGCTATTACTGTGTAACTCCGGTATGGCAACAACTGAAAAATAATGCTCTTGGTAGTGTGTACCGGTGCTCGACCAGTCGGCGAAAGCCAACATCACCCACGACAGAGAACGGTTGATTGTCAAGGGCAATGAATTCCATTATCTTGGCGTTAATGGATTACGCCTTTTCGTTCCAAGGTGGCTTAGCAGTTCAGACGTCTTTTTCCGTATTGTCGTGTCGTATCCTGTATATATATATATTTACACCTTTTCTTCACATATCTTTAATTTATTTTATTATCCAAGAACTCAACTACAAAAGCTTTCCTGCAACCCGCTTCACCAATTACAATCAGTATTATTTACCTCAATCTGAAAATCCATCGTGGAAGATAGCCAGGGGCTAATTCAGAAGCTAGCCTGAAAGCTAACCAGAAGCTACTCCGATAGCTAGCCAGAAGCTAATCTGTAGCTGCCCCGAAATTAGCCGAAATTAGCCGGTTTGCTGGCTAGCGTTGGTGTTTCAGCTGCCCACGTTTTGCGGTCATCAGCTATTCCTTTAGCTCGATAATCTACCGGCACTTTTGTGCAACGCGACTCGGACCGGAGCATTCCGGGACTTTTTTCTCTCAGTTTCCCCGGATTCCAACCGCAGGCTCTGGACACTTGCACCTTGATTTCGCAGCTAGCTAGCTGCATACCGTGTGACTATTGGCTTACGTCGACCCCGGAGCAAACTCAAATCTTGCTGGAGCTAGCCAGCTGAGGAGCTCCATCACCATCCGGACCCGTTTCTTTTGTTGCTGCTGCAGATACGGAACCCCACCGGGCCTTCACGACTGACTGCCGACGTTATCTGCCCGAGGGATTTATCCAACCGGCACCTCCGTCCCGACGTTACCTGAACGCTCATCTGAGGCCCGCTAATCGTTAGCTGTCTCATCGGCTGCTATCTGAACAAAACCCCACTACACGGAACCTACAGACGGAAACGCACGAGGTATCTACAAACAGACCTCCATCCTATGCTGCTACCGATAGCCATATACCCGGCCAGCTGTCTGGATCGCCACGACCCCAACCAACCTCTACTCACTGGACCCTTATTGATCACTCGATTAAGCATGCCTCTCCTTAATGTAAATATGCCATGTCCATTGCTGTTCTGGTTAGTGTTTATTGGCTTATTTCACTGTAGAGCCTCTAGCCCTGCTCACTATATATCCAACCTCTCAGTTCCACCACCCACATATGCGATGACATCACCTGGTTTCAATGATGTTTCTAGAGACAAGATCTCTCTCATCATCACTCAATACCTAGGTTTACCTCCACTGTATTCACATCCTACCATACCTTTGTCTGTACATTATTCCTTTAAACTATTTTATCGCCCCCAGAAACTTCCTTTTACTCTCTGCTCTAGTAGCTCTAGGCGACCAATTCTCATAGCTTTTAGCCGTACCCTTATCGTACTTCTCCTCTGTTCCTCTGGTGATGTAGAGGTGAATCCAGGCCCTGCAGTACCTGGCTCCACTCCTATTCCCCAGGCGCTCTCTTTTGATGACTTCTGTAACCGTAATAGCCTTGGCTTCATGCATGTTAACATTAGAAGCCTCCTCCCTAAGTTTGTTTTGTTCACTGCTTTAGCACACTCTACCAACCCGGATGTTTTAGCCGTGCCTGAATCCTGGCTTAGAAAGACCACCAAAAATTCAGACATTTTTATCCCCAATTACAATATTTTCAGACAAGATAGAACGGCCAAAGGGGGCGGTGTTGCAATCTACTGCAAAGACTGCCTGCAGAGTTCTGTTATACTATCCAGGTCTGTTCCCAAACAATTTGAACTTCTACTTTTAAAAATCCACCTCTCTAAAAACAAGTCTCTCACCGTTGCCGCCTGCTATAGACCACCCTCTGCCCCCAGCTGTGCTCTGGACACTATATGTGAACTGATTGCCCCCCATCTATCTTCAGAGCTCGTGCTGCTAGGCGACCTAAATTTGAACATGCTCAACACCCCAGCCACCCTACAATCTAAGCTTGATGCCCTCAATCTCACACAAATTATCAATGAACCTACCAGGTACCACCCCAATTCCGTAAACACGGGTACCCTCATAGATATCATCCTAACAAACTTGCCCTCCAAATACACCTCTGCTGTTTTCAACCAAGATCTCAGCGATCACTGCCTCATTGCCTGCATCCGTAATGGGTCAGCGGTCAAACGACCTCCACTCATCACTGTCAAACGCTCCCTGAAACACTTCAGCGAGCAGGCCTTCCTAATCGACCTGGCCGGGGTATCCTGGAAGGATATTGATCTCATCCCGTCAGTAGAGGATGCCTGGTCATTTTTAAAAAATGCCTTCCTCACCATCTTGAATAAGCATGCCCCATTCAAGAAATTTAGAACCAGGAACAGATATAGCCCTTGGTTCTCTCCTGACCTGACTGCCCTTAACCAACAGAAAAACATCCTATGGCGTTCTGCATTAGCATCGAACAGCCCCCGTGATATGCAACTTTTCAGGGAAGCCAGAAACCAATATACACAGGCAGTTAGAACAGCCAAGGCTAGCTTTTTCAAGCAGAAATTTGCTTCCTGCAACACAAATTCAAAAAAGTTCTGGGACACCGTAAAGTCCATGGAGAATAAGAACACCTCCTCCCAGCTTCCAACCGCTCTGAAGATAGGAAACACTGTCACCACCGACAAATCCACTATAATTGAGAATTTCAATAAGCATTTTTCTACGGCTGGCCATGCTTTCCACCTGGCTACCCCTACCCCGGACAGCAGCACTGCCCTCCCCTCTGCTACTCGCCCAAGCCTTCCCCATTTCTCTTTCTCCCAAATACAGTCAGCTGATGTTCTTAATGAGCTGCAAAATCTGGACCCTTACAAATCAGCCGGGCTAGATAATCTGGACCCTTTCTTTCTAAAACTATCTGCTGAAATTGTTGCCACCCCTATTACTAGCCTCTTCAACCTCTCTTTCGTGTCGTCTGAGATCCCCAAAGATTGGAAAGCAGCTGCGGTTATCCCCCTCTTCAAAGGGGGGGACACCCTTGACCCTAACTGCTACAGACCTATATCTATCCTACCCTGCCTTTCTAAGGTCTTCGAAAGCCAAGTCAACAAACAGATTACCGACCATTTCGAATCACACCACACCTTCTCCGCTATGCAATCTGGTTTCAGAGCTGGTCATGGGTGCACCTCAGCCACGCTCAAGGTCATAAACGATATCGTAACCGCCATCGATAGGAAACAATACTGTGCAGCCGTATTCATTGACCTGGCCAAGGCTTTTGACTCTGTCAATCACCACATCCTCATTGGCAGACTCGACAGCCTTGGTTTCTCTAATGATTGCCTCGCCTGGTTCACCAACTACTTCTCTGATAGAGTTCAGTGTGTCAAATCGGAGGGTCTGTTGTCCGGGCCTCTGGCAGTCTCTATGGGGGTGCCACAGGGTTCAATTCTTGGACCGACTCTCTTCTCTGTTTACATCAATGATGTCGCTCTTGCTGCTGGTGATTCTCTGATCCACCTCTACGCAGACGACACTATTCTGTATACTTCTGGCCCTTCTTTTGACACTGTGTTAACAACCCTCCAGGCGAGCTTCAATGCCATACAACTCTCCTTCCGTGGCCTCCAACTGCTCATAAATACAAGTAAAACCAAATGCATGCTCTTCAACCGATCGCTGCCTGCTCCTGCCCGCCTGTCCAACATCACTACTTTGGACGGCTCTGACTTAGAATATGTGGACAACTACAAATACCTAGGTGTCTGGTTAGACTGTAAACTCTCCTTCCAGACCCACATCAAACATCTCCAATCCAAAGTCAAATCTAGAATTGGCTTCCTATTCCGCAACAAAGCATCCTTTACTCATGCTGCCAAACATACCCTTGTAAAACTGACCATCCTACCAATCCTCGACTTCGGTGATGTCATTTACAAAATAGCCTCCAAAACCATACTCAATAAATTGGATGCAGTCTATCACAGTGCCATCCGTTTTGTCACCAAAGCCCCATATACTACCCACCACTGCGACCTGTACACTCTCGTTGGCTGGCCCTCGCTTCATACTCGTCGCCAAACCCACTGGTTCCAGGTCATCTACAAGACCCTGCTAGGTAAAGTCCCCCCTTATCTCAGCTCGCTGGTCACCATAGCAGCACCTACCTGTAGCACGCGCTCCAGCAGGTATATCTCTCTAGTCACCCCCAAAACCAATTCTTCCTTTGGACACCTCTCCTTCCAGTTCTCTGCTGCCAATGACTGGAACGAACTACAAAAATCTCTGAAACTGGAAACACCTATCTCCCTCACTAGCTTTAAGCACCAGCTGTCAGAGCAGCTCATAGATTACTGCACCTGTACATAACCCATCTACAATTTAGCCCAAACAACTACCTCTTTACCTACTGTATTTATTTATTAATTTATTTTGCTCCTTTGCACCCCATTATTTCTAGTCTCTACTTTGCACTTTCTTCCAATGCAAACCAACCATTCCAGTGTTTTTTTAGTTTTTATTTTACTTGCTGTGTTGTACTCACTTCGCCTCCATGGCCTTTTTATATTTTTATTTATTTATACATATATCTGTTTGCCTTCACCTCCCTTATCTCACCTCACTTGCTCACATTGTATATAGACTTATTTTTTTTTCACTGTATTATTGACTATATGTTTGTTTTTATTCCATGTGTAACTATGTGTTGTTGTATGTGTCGAACTGCTTTGCTTTATCTTGGCCAGGTCGCAATTGTAAATGAGAACGTGTTCTCAATTTGCCTACCTGGTTAAATAAAGGTTAAATAAAAAAAATTAAAAAATAAAGTTGTCTCGCTGAACTTTTCTTACTCTTTCAAATGACTGCTCGATCCATACAGCAGACATTGTGGGCTAGGTTAGGAATGCTGTGCTGCACGTGTAGCACAACATTTTAACATGGCATCATTACATCATGTACCTACGTTATATAGGTATGCACGTCAGCTTTGACATCGGTTTTGCACATTGGCGTTAAACTAGACATTGACCATTGTTAATGTTGCCATTTTTAGATAATATCCTCGGATTCCGATATATCGTACATCCCTACTTCAGACTGGGACGAAGGTTCACCTTCCAACTGGACAACGACCCTAAGCACACAGCCAAGACAAAGCATGAGTTGCTTCGGGACAAGTCTCTGAATGTCCTTGAGTGACCCAGCCAGAGCCCGGACTTGAACCCCGATCTAACATCTCTGGAGAGACCTGAAAATAGCTGTGTGGCAGCGCTCCCCATCCAACCTAACAGAGCTTGAGAGGATCTGCAGAGACAAATGAGAGAAACTCCCCAAAAACAGTTGTGCCAAGCTTGCAGCATCATACCCAAGAAGACTCAATTGCTGAATAAAGGGTCTGCATACTTATGTAAATGTCATATTTCAGTAGCTTATTTTATAAATGTGCAACATTTTCTAAAAACCTGTTTTTGCTTTCTCATTATGGGTTATTGTGTCTAGATTGATGAGGGATTATAACAATTTAATAAATTTTAGAATAAGGCTGTAACATAAGAAAATATGGAAAAAGTCAAGGGGTCTGAATACTTTCCGAAGGCAATTTTGCATAATAAGGCAGATTGTGGAGAACTGCGTCTGAGAAAACTGACTAAGTAAGTATAATGCATGTACTGAATGGAATAAAATATTGATGTTATGGTAAAAGTAGTCATTTTTAGTTTGTTTGTTGCATCCTCATGTAACCAAACAGTAATGAACAGGTTCTTTGAATAATGAGTTCATCATGTCTATAGAAATACAGAAATAAAGGTACAATGAGTATATTTTTCACAAGTTAGCAGGTGATACTCTATGGACAGTTGTTGGGGGATCAGTCTGTCCAAGTTGACCATGGAATCTGCTGCGGGGTACAGGATATCCTTTGGTGTTTCACCAGTCCAGGTGCTGGGAAAGAGACAGGAACTCAATCATGTAGAGATAGAGACAAATTCAAATTGACACTCCATGACGATGAAGAGAAAACAAGTATCAGTGGAATCTAGTAGTGTTGAGAGGGGAGGGATCACACCCAAGGTCAAAAAGGGAGATGGGACAAGGTCGTCTAGGAAATAGCAGAGCAAGACAGACTCATCATAGATTGAGGGTGATGCAGAAGAGCTCAACTCCTCCGCTAAGGGCAGGACAGGATTTGACTGGAAACAAACTATTACACAACAGTTAGACATAGTCAAAGCAGGTTGTGAAATAGATCTACATTAATATGATATATTAGTTAAGTTTCTGGTTTACCATGGTATTTATCCAAACATGAGAGGGCTACTCACACACAGTGTTGGGAAGGGATCAGAGCAGTGATTGAATAAGGGTATGGGACAAGACTATGTGTTCAGAGGCTTGACTTCAGGACACGACAGGCTCATCATGGATGGAGGGTGGTGGAGATGTGCTCAACAGGACAGGATTTGAATGGGAACCACACAAAAAACAGTACAATTATATTCAATTCAAGGGGCTTTATTAGCATGGGAGACATATGTTAACATTGCCAAAGAAAGTGCAGTAGATAATATACAAAAGTGAAATAAACAAAAATGAACAGTAAACATTACACTCAAAGAAGTTCCAAAAGAATAAAGACATTACAATGTCATATCATGTACAGTGGGGAGAACAAGTATTTGATACACTGCCGATTTTGCAGGTTTTCCTACTTACAAAGCATGTAGAGGTCTGTAATTTTTATCATAGGTACACTTCAACTGTGAGAGACAGAATCTAAAACAAAAATCCCGAAAATCACATTGTATGATTTTTAAGTAATTAATTAGCATTTTATTGCATGACATAAGTATTTGATACATCAGAAAAGCAGAACTTAATATTTGGTACAGAAACCTTTGTAATAACAGAGATCATATGTTTCCTGTAGTTCTTGATCAGGTTTGCACACACTGCAGCAGGGATTTTGGCCCACTCCTCCATACAGACCTTCTCCAGATCCTTCAGGTTTCGGGGCTGTCGCTGGGCAATACGGACTTTCGGCTCCCTACAAAGATTTTCTATTGGGTTCAGGTCTGGAGACTGGCTAGGCCACTCCAGGACCTTGAGATTATTCTTACGGAGCCGGACCTTGAGATGCTTCTTAATAGAGGTCGTCCTGTCCCCTTTGCAGAAAAGCATCCCCAAAGAATGATGTTTCCACCTCCATGCTTCACGGTTGGGATGGTATTCTTGGGGTTGTTATCATTCTTCTTCTTCCTCCAAACACGTCAAGTGAAGTTTAGACCAAAAAACTCTATTCGTCTCATCAGACCACATGGTCTTCTCCCATTCCTCCTCTGGATCATCCAGATGGTCATTGGCAAACTTCAGACGGGCCTGGACATGCGCTGGCTTGAGCAGGGGGACCTTGCGTGCGCTGCAGGATTTTAATCCATGACGGCGTAGTGTGTTACTAATGGTTTTCTTTGAGACTGTGGTCCCAGCTCTCTTCAGGTCATTGACCACATTTACATTTACATTTAAGTCATTTAGCAGACGCTCTTATCCAGAGCGACTTACAAATTGGTGCATTCACCTTATGATATTCAGTGGAACAGCCACTTTACAATAGTGCATCTAAATCTTTTAAGGGGGGGGGGGGGGGGGTCAGAAGGATTACTTTATCCTATCCTAGGTATTCCTTAAAGAGGTGGGGTCTCAGGTGTGACCAGGTCCTGGCGTGTAGTTCTGGGCTGATCCCTCACCTTCCTCATGATCATTGATGCCCCACGAGGTGAGATCTTGCGTGGAGCCCCAGACCGAGGGTGATTGACCGTCATCTTGAACTTCTTCCATTTTCTAATAATTGCGCCAACAGTTGTTGCCTTCTCACCAAGCTGCTTGCCTATTGTCCTGTAGCCCATCCCAGCCTTGTGCAGGTCTACAACTTTAGCCCTGATGTCCTTACACAGCTCTCTTGTCTTGGCCATTGTGGAGAGGTTGGAGTCTGTTTGATTGAGTGTGTGGACAGGTGTCTTTTATACAGGTACCAAGTTCAAACAGGTGCAGTTAATACAGGTAATGAGTGGAGAACAGCAGCAAGGAATGCAAGGAAACTTAAGTCAGTTTTAACCAAATTTCGATCAGCATGTTAAATGTGCAACAAGAGGGAAAAGAACTCTAGACCACCTATACTCCACACACAGAGAGGCATACAAAGCTCTCCCTCGCCCTCTATTTGGCAAATCTGACCATAATTCCATCCTCCTGATTTCTGCTTACAAGCAAAAATTTAAGCAGGAAGCACCAGTGACTAGATAAATAAAAAAGTGGTCAGATGAAGCAGATGCTAAGATACAGGACAGTTTTGCTAGGACGGACTGGAAAATGTTCCGGGATTCCTCCAATGGCATTGAGGAGTATACCACATCTGTCATTGGCTTCATTAATAATTGCATCGATGACTTTGTCCCCACAGTGACCGTACGTACCCCAACCAGAAGCCATGGATTACAGGCAGCATCCGCACTGAGCTAAAGGCTAGAGCTGCCGCTTTCAAGGAGCGGGACTAATCCGGAAGCTTATAAGAAATATTGCTATGCCCTCCGACGAACCATCAAACAGGAAAAGCATCAACACAGGACTAAGATCGAGTCGTATTACACCGGCTCTAATGCTCGTCGGATGTGGCAGGGCTTGCAAACCATTACAGACTACAAAGGGAAGCACAGACGAGAGCTGCCCAGTGACACAAGCCTACCAGACAAGCTAAACTACTTCTATGCTCGCTCGAGGCAAATAACACTGAAACATGCATGAGAGCACCTTCTGTACCGGAAGACTGTGTGATCAAGCTCTCCACAGCCGATGTGAGTAAGACCTTTAGACAGGTCAACATTCACAAGGCTGCAGGGCCAGACGGATTACCAGGACGTGTACTGCGAGCATGCGCTGACCAACTAGCAAGTGTCTTCACTGACATTTTCAACCTGTCCGAGTCTTTAATATCAACATGTTTTAAGCAGACCACCATCGTGTCTGTGCCCAAGAACACTAAGGTAACCTGCCTAAATGACTACCGACCCGTAGCACTCACGTCTGTAGCCATGAAGTGCTGTGAAAGGCTAGTCATGGCTCACATCAACGCCATCACCCCAGAGACCCTAGACCCACTCCAAACTGCATACCACCCCAACAGATCCACAGATGATGCAATCTCTATTGCACTCCACACTGCCCTTTCCCACCTGGACAAAAGGAACACCTATGTGAGAATGCTATTCATTGACTACAGCTCAGCATGCACAAAGGCGGAGGTAGCGGTCCTGCTGCTGGGTTGTTGCCCTCCTACGGCCTCCTCCACGTCTCCTGATGTACTGGCCTGTCTCCTGGTAGCACCTCCATGCTCTGGACACTACGCTGACAGACACAACAAACCTTTTTGCCACAGCTCGCATTGATGTGCCATCCTGGATGAACTGCACTACCTGAGCCACTTGTGTGGGTTGTAGACTCCGTCTCATGCTACCACTAGAGTGAGAGCACCGCCAGCATTCAAAAGTGACCAAAACATCAGCTAGGAAGCATAGGAACTGAGAAGTGGTCTGTGGTCACCACCTGCAGAATCACTCCTTTTTTGGGGGTGTCTTGCTAATTGCCTATAATTTCCACCTTTTGTCTATTCCATTTGCACAACAGCATGTGAAATTTATTGTCAATCAGTGTTGCTTCCTAAGTGGACAGTTTGATTTCACAGAAGTGTGATTGACTTGGAGTTACATTGTGTTGTTTAAGTGTTCCCTTTATTTTTTTGAGCAGTGTATTTCAACTAACCAGTGCCCCTGCACATTGACTCTGTACCGGCACCCCCCTGTATATATTGTTATTTTTTACTGCTGCTCTTAAATACTTGCATCTCTTATTGTTATCTGTATTTTTTTGAAACTGCACTGTTGGTTAGGGGCTCGTAAGTAAGCATTTCACTGTAAGGTCTACCTGTTGTATTCGGCGCATGTGACTTATAAAATGTTATTTTGATTTGATTTAACTGCCAAAATAAAGGAAACACCAAGTGTATAAATACGGCACTGGGCCACCACGAGTCGCCAGAACAGCTTCAATGCATCTTGGCATAGATTCTACAACTGTCTGGAACTCTATTGTAGGGATGCAACAACATTCTTCCACGAGAAGTTCCATCACTTGGTGTTTTGTTGAAGGCGGTGGAAAATGTTGTCTCGGACACCGCTCCAGAATCTCCCATAAGTGTTCAATTGAGTTGAGATCTGGTGACTGACACACACACACTAAACCCCCTATGCTCCTTTGAAATAAGATGCATTTAAAATATGCAATATGCTCTACCACACCCCTGTTCCATGAATTAAACTTCGACCCACCAGCACCATCACCCACTTATCCTAAGGCAGCTCCAAATTACCCCTTAAATTGTGCCAAGAGACCAATTTTTTGCGACAAGTTATGTTTTAAAACTGTTATGTTTACATTAATTCTGATTATTTCCAGGAATACACAAAATGCTGAAATATATGTAGATATCTTTGTTATGAAGAATGCTATTTCCCTTGACGTAATGACGCTAAATGTATAAAATGGCTCAACATACCCAACTCTCCTCTATATCTTTGTAGTGAGTGATTTTCAAGGCAGTAACATAATGACATAAAACTGAGGGACATACATGACACTAGTAACAAAAAAAGTATTTTAATAGCCTTTGTTTTTATTGATCTATACATTATATTTAATACTTTTGTTCACTTTCTAGCATTCAAAATAACAGATCTCTAAATCCCAAAAAGACATTACTACTGGGAGAAGCCAATTTGCTTACCTTAAGCACTTTAATGATTGCATTAACAAAGTTTTGCCGATAACGGACTTGCATTATTTTATCATTGATTAACAGATTAATATGAAGTAAAACATGTATGATGTGTAACTATGTCATTTTAACCTGTTGGGGATGGGGGCGCTGTTTAGACTATTTATGCTAATTGGGTAATTTTTGAAACGGCTTCCCACAAAATCCTTGATCGTACAATATGCATATTATTATTATTATTGGATAGAAAACAGTCTATAGTTTCTATAGGAGTTGAAATTTTGTCTCTAAGTGGAACAGAGCCCATTCTACAGCAATTTCCCTGACATGGAGTCAGATTTGAGAAATGTTGGCCACTTTTCTGAAGTCAGTTAAAAGGGCACTGTCGTTGCTATGACTATACGGACACTTCTTACGTCTTCCCCTGGATGCCTTTACGTGATGACGATTCCAACGGGCTCGATTGCTCGTTCACAGGCCCTACAAATGAAAAAACCCTGAAGCTAGTCATTCTTTGGGAGCTGCGTCATGAGCCTAGAGGACACCGGCGCGCATCTGTTCCAAGCGTTAGTTTAGCCTGTTATATTTCTCCGGTCATCTTTTCACTCGTTTTAGGAGTTAAAAACATCATAAGGTAGTTAATTTAAGGCGTTTTATAGCAATTTATATCCGTTTAGTGCGATTTTGGGACATTTATTTTTGCAACGATGTGAAAAGTTGGGCACGCTTTTCAGTTCATCCCGAACGCAGTTGACATTTCCACATGGCAAGAGGACAGCTTTCCACCAAAAGACGATTTCTCCCAAGAAAGGATCCTTTGCCCAAGATACTGATGGAAGAACAGCTCAAGGTAGGACATTTTTATTATGATAAATCGTGTTTCTGTCGAAACATTTTAGTGGCTTAGGACGCCATGTTTTTTGACGTAGCTTCGCTTGGCGCAAACTGTATTGAAAAGTAAGGATAAATTAAAAAATGTAATTCCGCAATTGTATTAAGAATTAAATTGTCTATCAATCCCTGTCCACCCTATATTTTTTAGTCACGTTTATGAGTATTTATGTATAAGAGTAGATCACTGTCTAAGTGGCGCAAGGACATTTTCTGACCAGCTGAGCTACATTTCACATTGTCTAACCATGATTTTGGTGGCTAAATATAAACATTTTCGATCAAACTCTATATGGATTGTGTAATATGATGTTACAGGAGTGTCATCTGAAGAATTCTGAGAAGGTTAGTGAAAAAATTAATATATTTTTGGCGATGTTGACGTTATCGCCCACTTTGGCTAGAATCAATGCTGGGCTGCTATGTGCTATGTGCTATGCTAATATAACGATTTATTGTGTTTTCGCTGTAAGACACTTAGAAAATCTGAAATATTGTCTGTATTCACAGGATCTGTGTCTTTCGATTCGTGTATGCTGTGTATTTTTACGAAATGTTTGATGATTAGTAGTTAGGTAAACACGTTGCTCATTGTAATTATTCTAGTCCATTTGTGATGGTGGGTGCAATTGTAAACTATGCCATATACCTGAAATATGCACTTTTTTCTAACAAAACCTATCCCATACCATAAATATGTTATCAGACTGTCATCTAATGAGTTTTTTTGTTGGTTAGGGGCTATAAATATCTTAGTTTAGCCGAATTGGTGATGGCTACTGGTGTTGGTGGACAAATAAAAGATGGTGGATTATGCTAATGTGTTTTTAGGTAATAGATGTACATCTTTACATATTGTGTCTTCCCTGTAAAACATTTTAAAAATCGGAAATGTTGACTGGATTCACAAGATCTGTGTCTTTCATTAGCTGTATTGGACTTTAATGTGTGAAAGTTAAATATTTTAAAAAAATATTCTTTTTGAATTTCGCGGCACTGGTTTTTCAGTGGGGGGGGGGGGGGTGTGCCGCTAGCGCCACGCTGATCCTAGACAGGTGTTTTTCATGGTTGCAAAGTCCAGGGATGCAAATGCCACTGCAATTCAAGTACAACCCACCAAGCACATTTGTTTTTAAGTGCATGGACAAACTGTTATAAACTGTCACAACATACGGTGGAGGATAGTAGCCTTTTCGATACTTCCAGTATCGAAAAGACAGTGCCACACACACACACAATGAGCTGCAGTCAGTCAGGGAAACTGCTAAACTGACGAGCTCTCCCCTGTCATTTCATTGCCCCGCTCCTCTCCCTCTTCCTTCCTCCTCCTCCTCTCCTGTGCTGGCCTGGAGGGGATATGAATAATTCGGCTGATTTTCCTGTACAGGAGCTGGGTAAAGGCAGGGCCTCTAATTCAATCATGTGGCCGGGTTTTATCAATGACTCTTCAGCAGCTACAGCACCAGCCTATCAGCCTCCATCCCTTGGTTAAGACATGTGGGCTCTTTCAACTCCCTCAACACCCCCATCACCATGCTAAAATGTACCATCACACACTGCAAACAGTTCTCCAACAGGTGCAAATACACTCATTGACATGGAACTGAAAACAGATAAAACTCACCAAGGCAAGGCAAAAACATTTGAAATGTCACACTCCAGTGAGAGCAAGACAACGAAGAAAGGATGCAAGAGAGAAAGAGAGAATTTGACCCCACACACAAACAAACAATATTCTCTGTATTCACTCAATTTGAGGTGGTCACTGTGGGCTAGGGATTATCCCAGAAAAAGCCTGAGAGTAGGTGAGACTTTCATGACTTGTGTGTGCATCCTCTTTCAAGTCATCCAGAGGACAGGACTGGGAGTCCTTACTTGGAGAAAATATTGTTATTTTATTGTGTTACCATTTCATTTTATTTATTTATTCTTTCTTACTTTTTAACTGTGCGTTGTTGGGTAAGGGCTCATAAGTAAGCATTTCACAGTAAAGTCTACGCCTGTTGTATTCGGTGCATGCGACAAATACAATTTGATTTGATTCACAGGTCACAGCTGGCAGAAGACGTCACATCTGTACTCCATATCCCCAGAGCATTCCGTATGGAGAAGTTGTAAAATGTACCAACCTTATGTCCTCAACTTAATAGCACCCTATGGATCACCAAATACTAAGACGCACATTAACACTTAGAGGGTGGTGTTCACAACTGTATGTGTGCTGAGCGATCTGCCCCTTCATGTTGCATTTTTATTTTACCTTTATTTAACTAGGCAAGTCAGTTAAGAACAAATTCTTATTTTCAATGATGGCCTAGGAACAGTGGGATTGATCAAAGGAAAGAAGTTATTCACATACTGCAGGCCTCCATGACAGGCTCAGTATGATTGGAGAGGAGAAGGAATTAGAAGATGACACACAAACATAAAACACACACACACACACTACATGGCTATATGCTAAAAAAATAAAATAAGACGTGAATCTGTGGAGGTAGCTAGTCTCGTGAGGTAGATTCCCCAGGTCCCCCATGGTGAGTAATCTCCACACAGCCATGCAGCACTTGGCTATTTTTATACTGTAAATCAGGAAAATGTTCTCTTTCTCCCTGGGCTTCCCATGGGTAATCAGCTGCGGTATGGGCTGGGCGTCTCTAGCAATGGCCCATGGAGAAGCAGCCTCACCAGGTGGCCCCATGGGAGGGAGGTGTCTACATGTCCCTGCTCGTTTAAGAGACAGATTAAAGCTTTCTCAGCTCAGCTGCACAGCAGGCACCAGCCACTAACTACCTATTTGACTTAAAGAGAAGGACCAGCACTGTGCTATGTATGCATTCAGTACTGCAAGGTAGGCTCTAGTTAGGGAGACCAAAACTGCAATACCTTGCTCTCTCTACCTCTTGCTCACCCCTCCCCCCACCCCATGTCTCTTCATCCTCCCCTCCATCTCTCTACTATAGTGATATTGCAGCACTATTTACAGCACTATATTGCATGATACAAAGCAATAGCATATAATATTTTAGAGACTCCCAGTATGATTTCACCATCTAAAAGCTGTAATAGGTCAAAAGGGACACTGTCATCACAACGTAAATAACTTCACAGGAGGCATCTGGGAATACTGTATTATAGTGAATTAGGAAGTGATGTCTCCTTTACAGTATTTACAGTCCACAGTAGCTCTGTGTTGGCCAACTCTCATGTTCCCCACCAACAGCAGCCCCAGCTCACCACCAACCCACCAGCAGCAGCCCCAGCTCACCACCAACCCACCAGCAGTAGCCCCAGCTCACCACCAACCCACCAGCAGCAGCCCCAGCTCACCACCAACCCACCAGCACCAGCCCCAGCTCACCACCAACCCACCAGCACACCACCAACCCACCAGCAGCAGCCCCAGCTCACCACCAACCCACCAGCAGCAGCCCCAGCTCACCACCAACCCACCAGCAGCAGCCCCAGCTCACCACCAACCCACCAGCACACCACCAACCCACCAGCAGCAGCCCCAGCTCACCACCAACCCACCAGAAGCAGCCCCAGCTCACCACCAACCCACCAGCACACCACCAACCCACCAGCAGCAGCCCCAGCTCACCACCAACCCACCAGAAGCAGTCCCAGCTCACCACCAACCCACCAGCAGCAGCCCCAGCTCACCACCAACCCACCAGCAGCAGTCCCAGCACACCACCAACCCACCAGCAGCTGCCCAAACTCACCACCAACCCACCAGGAGCAACCCCAGCTCACAAACACCCATCTAGCAGCCTCAGCTAAGACCTGAGGGTGTCTCTCTCTCCACTAGCCACCTCCTGCTGTGGCTGGCCAGGCAGAGACACTGTCTGACTGAACACTGTGGACCACTGACCACAGAAATACATTCCAGCTAGGTCAGGTTTACAAATAAACTAAAGACAATCATAGTTATAGGATGCATAGTACCTAAAGTATGTTATTTTGCAAGAACAAAAAGCCTTTTTGGTACATGGCCTTTAGCCAAGGTTGAAATTATATAGGGAGTCCACTTTAACCATATACTGACACTCGATATTCACAAACTGAAAATACTTTATATCCTAGGACAGGGGTTCCCAAACTTTTTTGCTTCGTGACCCAACAATTGAGGAGTGTTTTGTGTTGCGACACACCATAAGGGTTGAGTGGAGAAAAAACAGACCAAATAATAACTAGTGATGTACCATCTTGGCAGTGGAGATACAATTTTAAAGCAAATTTCCTGCAATTCTACACATTTTGCCATTGATCTGAAATAAAATCTTGCTGTTTTAAAGGCACATTTTCAGCAATTCTATAAATGTTGCCATGGAGCTGAGATAAAACGTTGCAGCTTTTAAACTAATTTCCTGCAATTCTACACATTGTGACAAAATGCTGTGTTCTAATGCTCAAACATGACAAAATCAACGGTGTCCTCATTGTCTAGCTCTTATTTAGTTGATTGTAAGTTCTAAAAAAATTATAGGCTATTATTTAAAAATACATACACTACCGTTCAAAAGTTTGGGGTTAATTAGAAATGACCTTGCTTTTGAAAGAAAAGCACATTTTTGTCCATTAAAATAACATCAAATTGATCAGAAAAACAGTGTACACATTGTTAATGTTGTAAATGACTATTGTAGCTGGAAACTGCTGATTTTTTAGGGAATCTACAGAGGCCCATTATCATCAACCGTCACTCCTGTGTTCCAATGGCACGTTGTGTTAGCTAATCCAAGTTTATCATTTTAAAAAGGCTAATTGATCATTAGAAAACCCTTTTGCAAGAGCTGAAAACTGAATTAAAGAAGCAACATAACTGGCCTTCTTTAGACTAGTTGAGTATCTGGAGCATAAGCATTTGTGGGTTCGATTACAGGCTCAAAATGTCCAGAAACAAATAACTTTCTTATGAAACTCATCAGTCTATTCTTGTTCTGGGAAATGAAGGCTATTCCATGTGAGATATTGCAGAGAAACTGATCTCGTACAACGCTGTGTACTACTCCCTTCACAGAACAGCGCACACGGGCTCTAACCAGAATAGAAAGAGAAGTGGGAGGACCCGGTGCACAACTGAGCAAGAGGACAAGTACATTAGAGTGTTTAGTTTGAGAAACACACGCCTCACAAGTCCTCAACTTGCAGCTTAATTAAATAGTACCCACAAAACACCAGTCTCAACGTCAACAGTGAAGAGGCGACTCTGGGATGCTGGCCTTCTAAGCAGAGTTGCAAAGAAAAAGCCATATCTCAGACTGGCCAATAAAAAGAAAAGATTAAGATGGGCAAAAGAACCCACAAGGGACAGAGGAAAATTGGAAAAAAGTGTTATGGACAGACGAATCTAAGTTTGAGGTGTTCGGATCACAAAGAAGAACATCCGTGAGATGCAGAAAAAATGAAGATACTGGAGGAGTGCTTGATGCCATCTGTCAAGCATGGTGGAGGCAATGTGATGGTCTGGGGGTGCTTTGGTTGTGGTAAAGTGGGAGATTTGTACAGGGTAAAAGGGATCTTGAAGAAGGAAGGCCATCACTCCATTTTGGAATGCCATGCCATACCCTGTGGACGGCGCTTAATTGGAGCCAATTTCCTCCTACAACAGGACAATGACCCACAGCACAGCTCCAAACTATGCAAGAACTGTTTAGGGAAGAAGCAGTCAGCTGGTATTCTGTCTATAATGGAGTGGCCAGCACAGTCACCGGATCTTAAACCTATTGAGCTGTTGTGGGAGCAGCTTGACCGTATGGTACATAAGAAGTGCCCATCAAGCCAATCCAACTTGTGGGAGGTGCTTCAGGAGGCATGGGGTGAAATCTCTTCAGATTACCTCAACAAATTGTCAACTAGAATGCCAAAGTTTGAAGGAAACAATTATTTAAATAATTTGTATTTATTTATTTATAACCTTGTCAAGTCTTGACTATATTTCCTATTCATTTTGCAACTCATTTCATGCATGTTTTCATGGAAAACAAGGACATTTCTAAGTGAACCCAAATTTTTGAAAGGTAGTGCAAGTCCATTATATTTTCTACAAAACAATTGTTGGTGTGCAATGCACAAAAAATATCCTGCGACTCACCTGGACCCTGACCTACAGTTTGGGAATCACTGCTCTAGGATACTGTAAGATTACCGCTATGAGAGTTTATCTGTGAGAGAGGAAGATGCCATCATCACACCACCAACTCCCATGGGGGTGAGAGCCTATCTGCAAAGAGGAAAAACACTTGAAAAAATCTATTTCAAGAGAAAACAAAACAAAACAGGGTTGGCCCTAAACTTTGAGTTTGGAGTGACTGTACTGTGACTGTACTGGGAGCTCAGTGCATTACTGTCTGTCACTGTCTCAGGGTATGGGAAATACTGCGCTGAACAACACACAGGCAGGTCGTTCCTCCACTTCTAGGCCCTTTGAGAAGTGTAACTTGGTCAAAATAAACTTGAGATATTATCTAATTTTACATTCTGTCAAAGAGCACATGTTCAACTTCATAAAATACGTGTTTTCCCATTGCAAAAAAATACTATAGTAAGAGTCTATTATTAAGTGCCAAATAAAGTAACAGGGTTGGCAGTAATAGGGTTGATGAATGGTAGCTTGTTGTGTGCAACAGGGAGTGGAAATTAAATGCAAAAACAAGTATATAGTTAAAACATTTATAGCCTGTGTATCTATGGGTAACAGGATTGATGTGTTATGCTCAACCCACTTAGTTTTCCACCACAAAACACCAGAAAATAACCAAAAAGAGTAGAACCAGCTCAACGTTCCTTTTGAAAAAAAGACCTAAAAAGGAATAGTTTCACCATATTAAAACGGAGAGTTCAGTTCAAGTAACAGGGTTGACAGACATAAATTAATCACTAATCCCATTAAATAAATAAATAATATTCAGAAATGACTGTCAAAACTACAGAATAACTAGGGCTTTACAATGATGGTGAAAGCTTGGAGAAATGTTGGGGTTAAGTGGGTTAAAATCTTTCTAGAAGTCACATAGGGTTCACGGAATAACATGTCAAAATGCTATATTTTGTCACTTCAGCAAGTCTTTATTCATATTAAAAATATGATTCAGATAGATTAAATTCTCCATGTGGGCACTTCATGTAATAAAACAGGCTTTTAAAATTCAATATTGGTGAACAATTTCTACTTAAAATATCTTAGGGACGCAAAAGGCGTGGAACGACCCAGGTATATTTATATCTCCCTCCCTCTGGGAGTGTTTATTGTTTCCATTGTACTATTTATTTTGTGCTTTGAGAATGTAGCCTAACAGTGGATTTCATTAAATACTGGAGGAGAGACAGGCTAATAGAAAACTGTCAGACAGGAAGAGAGGATAACAAGATAAAGAGAGGGGAATGGAAGAAGAAGAATGAGCAAGCAGTTACAGTATATCCTAAAGGTATTGTGAATCTGAGTACTTACTAGACCTCTGTCTTGCTTCACATTCTTTAATGGAACACAGCTGATCTGTCCATCAAACCTGTCATTCTCTCTCTCGTTCTGAGGCTACAAAGAAGAGTTACTCTATGAACAATCAAACACCCAATAAACTTTTTATAATGAAATTGGCCCCAAATTCCAAATGTTCACTTTGTCCCCTAAATCAGGCACATTCCTTCATATGATGCGGGAAATAGGGCTGTTGCGGTGACCGTATTACCACCACACCGGCGGTCACGAGTCCTGAAAGCAGTCAAATTACACATGACCGTTTAATCATGGTAATTAGGATTCTCCAAGCGCTGATGCTGCTGCTGGTCATCAGTAGCCTACCAAATTGCTAACTGCCTGGTAGTCAGCACTATTGTCCCTCTAATCAAATAAGCTCATGTTGTGCATTATTTCTAAAGGCTATATGCAATTGCGGGAAAAAAATGAGTGATGGTCCCGAATAAAAAGAGGAGGATCCCATCAGCTTTCTACAGGCTAGGCCTAAAATATTTAATAGCACATTGCTTATATTTACAACATGAGTATAGCCTACCTGGCTGGAATGAATTAAACCACAGGGAAAAGCCTCCTCCATTCGCTATTTAAGTGCATAGATGACATGTATTTTTTTTCCCGCTGCCCCTGTTTCTATACACGTGCATGATAATGGTCCATTCTAAATCAAAACAAATGTCACACATATATTATTTAGTATATGTAAAGACAAGATTAAATCAAGAAAATTCTGATGGGTGACAATATTAGCCTTTCACTTGTGAATGATGTGATGATGTGATGATACACCTTATGTAGCCTGGCCCATAGGCCTACATGTTTTAATAAGGTTTGTATCACAACTAAAGTGGGAAAATAACTTCTTATAATTAAGCACATTAATCTGCTTTACAAGGGGTGTAGAGCCTAACTGGCATAAATAAGCAGCGCCTGAGTTTCAATTTTGGGGAATGATTGCCTACACCGGCCAAACCCGGACGATGCTGGACTAATTGTGCACCGCCCTATGGGACTCCCAATCACATGATACAGCCTGGATTCTAACCAGGTTTTATGGTAGTGACGCCTCAAGCACTAAGATGCAGTGCCTTAGACCTCTGCGCCACTCGGGAGCCCAATATATAAGGTCCCACAGTTGACAGTGTATGTCAGAGCAAAAACCAAGCCAGAGCAAAAACCAAGCCAAGAGGTCGAAGGAATTGTCCGTAGAGCTCCGAGACAGGATTGTGTCGAGGCACAGATCTGGCGAAGGGTACCAAAAAAGGTCTGCAGGATTGAAAGTCCCAAGGACACAGTGGCCTCCATCATTCTTAAATGGAAGACGTTTGGAACCACCAATACTCTTCCTAGAGCTGACGTCTTATAGCCAACATTTATTTTGTAGCAGTGCTAAATGCCGGCAGTAAGCTTATCTTATTTGATTGAGAGATTCAATCATCATTAAGTAACATAATGGTTGGGGACATTGAATATTTACTTTCATGCTCTTCCCAAAAGTATTTAACTGCAGGGCACTCCCTCATAGGAATGTGGCGGTGATTGTCAAGCAAATATCTGTTGGTCTCATGGTAATTGACCATTAATTAACATAAACACATTTAGGATCTCTTGGATTCCACACATAGCCTACAAGCCATTTTAAAAAGTCTAATAAATCCATGACATATAGCCTACACCTTCACTGGGGCTTCTGGGGCTGCTGCTGGTGGGTTGGTAGTGAGCTGGGGCTGCTGCTGGTGGGTTGTTGTTGAGCTGGGACTGCTGCTGGTGGAGCATGATATGAAGAAAATAATATCATACTCTGAGTTGTCCTTATGTTAAGTCCTGATGTGGCTATGCCAAGTAGCCCTACTTAGTTAATTTAACAGACAAGATTTGCTTATTATTCTGTGGTATAATTTTATATTATTTTATAGTATGAAGAATACAATTGAACAAAGCTGAATAAAATATCAATATTTTCTCCCAACGATTTGAGGTAGTGCGCACATGCAGCTATTCTGTGTTGAGCTGTTAAAACCTGTTTGATATAGGGGGCAGTATTTTCACATCCGGATGAAAAGCATGCCCAAAGTAAACTACCTGCTACTCATATGATATGCATATAATTGGTAGATTTGAAAAGAAAACACTCTGAAGTTTCTAAAACTGTTAAAATTATGTCTGTGAGTATAACAGAACTTATTTGGCAGGCAAAACCCTGAGGACTTGTTTTTTTTCTCCAGATTTTTCTTTTTTGAGGTCACTCTCTTTTCAATCATTGGGAATCCAGATTTCTAAGGGACCTTCCTGCATTTCCTATCGCTTCCACTGGATGTCAACAGTCTTTAGAAATTGGTTGAGGTTTTTCCTTTGACAAATGAAGAAGTAGCCATGTTCAGAATGAGGCTCCAGTGAAGTGTACTGTTTGTTAGAGGCGCGTCACCAGAAAGCATGCTACACATTGTTTTCCTCCGGTATTGAACACAGATCATCCCGCCTTCAATTTTATCGATTATTTCCGTTAACAAAATACCTAAAGTTGTATTACAAAAGTAGTTTGAAAGGTTTGGACAAAGCTTACAGATAACTTTGAGATATTTTGTAGTCACATTGTGCAAGTTGGAACCAGTGTTTTTCTGGATCAAACGTGCCAAATAAATGGACATTGTGGATATATAACCGACAGAATTAATCGAACAAAAGGACCATTTGTGATGTTTATGGGACATATTGGAGTGCCAACAGAAGAAGCTCGTTAAAGGTAAGGCATGAATTATATCTTTATTTCTGCGTTTTGTGTCGCGCCTGGAGGGTTGAAATATGATGGTCTGTGTTTGTTTGCTTGGGTGCTATCCTCAGATAATAGCATTGTTTGCTATCGCCGTAAAGCATTTTTTAAATCTGACACGTTGACTGGATTCACAACAAGTGTAGCTTTAATTTGGTATATTGAACGTGTGATTTCATGAAAGTTTAATTTTTATAGTAATTTATTTGAATTTGGAACTCTGCATTTTCACTGGATGTTGGCCAGGTGGGACGCTACCGTCCCAGAGATGTTAACGGGTGAAATAACCTTGTTGACCAATCAGGACCTGAAAATGACTGCATGTCACATAATAATTTAACGCATTCATATATTTTTTATGGAGTTATTACACCTTGATTACACTATCACTCGTATTTCACTTCGCAACAATTCATCAATACGTATGCTATGATGCAGGAAAAGTTGTTTCGCACACCTACAGTGCTGGTCATAAAAAAAGATAGCTAGCTCATGGATGCAAACAATGTTCTTCCCCAAAAACATAGAAATATGACATCTGTTTCAGTAGCTAACTATATAGACAGGTGTCATCTAAAATAACACAGTTCTTATTTGATTGATGGTGGTCGGACCCATCTACAGTTGAAGTCGGAAGTTTACATACACCTCAGCCAAATACATTTAAACTCAGGTTTTCATAATTCCTGACATTTAATCCTAGTAAAAATTCCCTGTTTCAGGTCACTTAGGATCACCACTTTATTTTAAGAATGTGAAATGTCAGAATAGTAGAGAGAATGATCTATTTCAGCTTTTATTTATTTCATCACATTCCCAGTGGGTCAGAGGTTTACAGACACTCAATTAGTATTTGGCGGCATTGCCTTTAAATTGTTGAACTTGGGTCAAACATTTTGGGTAGCCTTCCACAAGCTTCCCACAATAAATTGGGTGAATTTTGGCCCATTCCTCCTGACAGAGCTGGTGTAACGGAGTCAGGTTTGTAGGCCTCCTTGCTCGCACACGCTTTTTCAGTTCTGCCCACAAATGTTGAGGTCAGGGCTTTGTGATGGCCACTCCAATACCTTGACTTTGTTGTCCTTAAGCCATTTTGCCACAACTTTGGAAGTATGCTTGGGTTCATTGTCCATTTGGAAGACCCATTTGCGACCAAGCTTTAACTTCCTGACTGATGTCTTGAGATGTTGCTTCAATATATCCACATAATTTTACTCCCTCATGATGACATCTATTTTGTGAAGTGCACCAGTCTCCCCTGCAGCAAAGCACCCCCACAACATGATACTGCCACCCCCGTGCTTCACGGTTGGGATGGTGTTCTTTGGTTTGCAAGCCTCACCTTTTTCCTCCAAACATAACGATGGTCAATATGGCCAAACAGTTCTATTTTTGTTTCATCAGACCAGAGAACATTTCTCCAAAAAGTACGATCTTTGTCCCCATGTGAAGTTGCAAACCGTAGTCTGGCATTTTTATGGAGGTTTTGGAGCAGTGGCTTCTTCCTTGCTGAGGGGCCTTTCAGGTAATGTCGTGGTCCCATGGTGTTTATACTTGCATACTATTGTTTGTACAGATGAACATGGTACCTTCAGGCGTTTGGAAATTGCTCCCAATGATGAACCAGACTTGAGGAGGTCCACAATTTTTTTAATGAGGTCTTGGCTGATTTTCTCATGATGTCAAGCAAAGAGGCACTGAGTTTGAAGGTAGGCCTTGAAATACATCCACAGGTACACCTCCAATTGACTCAAATGATGTCAATTAGCCTATCAGAAGCTTTGTTGTATAAAGTCATAGTCAACTTAGTGTATCTAAACTTCTGACCCACTGGAATTGTGATACAGTGAATTATAAGTGAAATAATCTGTCTGTAAACAATTGTTGGAAAAATTACTTGTGTCATGCGCAAAGTAGATGTCCTAACCGACTTGCCAAAACTACAGTTTGTTAACAAGAAATTTGTGGAGTGGTTGAAAAACAGTTAACCTTCAAAATAAAAGTGTGGCATAATTATACTATTTGTATTCGTTTGCATCACTGTCAATGACAGACTTTAATTTGAAAGCAAATTCCTCTATTGTGCCTAATCCTTTATGTGGCTAGCTTCACAACACATAACCCGGTCCAGTCGAGCCTCACTAGCCAGATGAAGCTAGCTGGTTGCTTATAACGTTAGCTTTGGACAACAGGGTTAAGTAGCTGGCTAGCTATTTATTTTCATGAACTGAAGTTAAATTTCAATAGGCAAACAACAAGTGGAAACCTAGCTAATACTTACTCACAAGGATTCCTAAATCATTGCTAAGATGAATGAAAATTACTGCAGTTTCTACTGGTCATTGTTTTCAGGCTGGTTGCATTGGTGCTAGCTAGGTACCAAGCTAACCTGTCTAGGATCAGCGTGGCGCTAGCGGCACACCCCCCCCCCCCCCCCACTGAAAAACCAGGGGGGGGGGGGGGGGGTGTGAAATTCAAAAAATTTTTTTTTTTTAAATATTTAACTTTCACACATTAAAGTCCAATACAGCTAATGAAAGACACAGATCTTGTGAATCCAGTCAACATGTCCGATTTTTAAAATGTTTTACAGGGAAGACACAATATGTAAAGATGTACATCTATTACCTAAAAACACATTAGCATAATCCACCATCTTTTATTTGTCCACCAACACCAGTAGCCATCACCAATTCGGCTAAACTAAGATATTTATAGCCCCTAACCAACAAAAAAACTCATTAGATGACAGTCTGATAACATATTTATGGTATGGGATAGGTTTTGTTAGAAAAAAGTGCATATTTCAGGTAGATGGCATAGGTTACAATTGCACCCACCGTCACAAATGGATAAAAAAACTACTTAGAGCAACGTGTTTACCTACTTACTAATCATCAAACATTTCGTAAAAATACACAGCATACACGAATCGAAAGACACAGATCCTGTGAATACAGACAATATTTCAGATTTTCTAAGTGTCTTACAGCGAAAACACAATAAATCGTTATATTAGCATAGCACATAGCACATAGCAGCCCAGCATTGATTCTAGCCAAAGTGAGCGATAAAAGTCAACAACGCCAAAAGATATTAATTTTTTCACTAACCTTCTCAGAATTCTTCCGATGACACTCCTGTAACATCATATTACACAATCCATATAGAGTTTGATCGAAAATGTTTATATTTAGCCACCAAAATCATGGTTAGACAATGTGAAATGTAGCTCAGCTGGTCAGAAAATGTCCTTGCGCCACTTAGACAGTGATCTACTCTTATACATAAATACTCATAAACGTGACTAAAAAATATAGGGTGGACAGGGATTGATAGACAATTTAATTCTTAATACAATTGCGGAATTACATTTTTTAATTTATCCTTACTTTTCAATACAGTTTGCGCCAAGCGAAGCTACGTCAAAAAACATGGCGTCCTAAGCCACTAAAATTTTTCGACAGAAACACGATTTATCATAATAAAAATGTCCTACCTTGAGCTGTTCTTCCATCAGTATCTTGGGCAAAGGATCCTTTCTTGGGAGTAATCGTCTTTTGGTGGAAAGCTGTCCTCTTGCCATGTGGAAATGCCAACTGCGTTCGGGATGAACTGAAAAGCGTGCCCAGCTATTCACATCGTTTCAAAAATAAATGTCCCAAAATCGCACTAAACGGATATAAATTGCTATAAAACGCTTTAAATTAACTACCTTATGATGTTTTTAACTCCTATAACGAGTGAAAAGATGACCGGAGAAATATAACAGGCTAAACTAACGCTTGGAACAGGAGAGGGTCGGTGTCCTCCACGCGCGTGACGCACCAAGAAAAGACTTGCTAGCTACAGGGTTTTTTGATTTATAGGGCCTGTGAACGCGCAATCGACCCCATTGGAATCGTCTTCACGTAAAGGCATCCAGGGGAAGACGTAAGAAGTGTCCGTACAGTCATAGCAATAACAGTGCCCTTTTAACTGACTTCAGAACAGTGGCCAACATTTCTGAAATCTGAATCCATGTCAGGGAAATTGCTGTAGAATGGGCTCTGTTCCACTTAGAGACAAAATTTAAACTCCTATAGAAACTATAGACTGTTTTCTATCCAATAATAATAATAATATGCATATTGTACGATCAAGGATTTTGTGGGAAGCCGTTTCAAAAATTACCCAATTAGCATAAATAGTCTCAACAGCGCCCCCATCCTCAACAGGCTAAAGCTAGTGTGACGACCCTCCCACTGTGTCTGCTGTATTCTCTCTTTGTTCTTGTTTCCTTATTTGAATGTCGGTGGGCGGAGTTGGGAGGGTCGTCAGATACATGGGAAACACCTGGGCCCACTGTCATAGGATAAATGCACCACTTCCCCAGTCATGGGGGAGACTCTCTCCAGGCAGACACCTTGATAGATTTGTTTGTGTTTCTTGGTGTTTTTTTTGGTTGTTTGTTTTAGCATCTTTCAACACCGTGCATTATCACATTCATGCATGCAAAACACTCACTTACACTACTGATTACTGATTACACACACCATTGTATATTATACTTAGTTACTTTAGTTAACCTCTTTGGGCTCAAGGGGCAGTATTGAGTAGCCAGATAAAAGGTGCCCATTTCAAAAAGGCCTCGTACTCAATTCTTGCTCGTACAATATGCATATTATTATTACTATTGGATAGAAAACACTCTCTAGTTTCTAAAACCGTTTGAATTATATCTGTGGGTGAAACAGAACTGGACTTAGAGCAATTTTCCTATGTGTATGTCAGAATGCAGAATTTTGCTGGCTGTTCTGAGACATGTGTATTAATTTGCCTGTCCTCTATTGGTTGAGATGCACTGCATACGCCTTCCACTGGGTGTCAGCGAATAGGGAGAGTTGAAATGGAGTTTCTACGTAGGTCCCAAAGGTTATAAATTGCTTGGAACCGAAGTGTCCCATCTTTCCATTCTTCGCTCTGACGCAGGAAGGGTCTTGGCATGTCATTTTAGAAGCTCCCGTATTAGCTCCTAGATATATCCGGCTCTGTTTTTATTCGATATAGGTGTTGAAGACATCGTAATGTTGTTATTTTAAACCGAATTATATCAGTTTATGTCAGTATATTGCGATTTTCGGGTATTTATTTTCGTGACGTTTTAGGATGATGGGTATCTCTGGCCCACATGGCTATTGTTTACTGCTAATTGCAACGTTGAAGACGACGTTCTCCAACCTAGCAACGATTCTTTTGGACAAAGGACACATTTCCCAAGATTCTGATGGGAGTTCATCGAAAAGTAAGAACTACTTATGCTGATAATTCATTGTTCTGTTGAAAAATGTCAAATGCATAAGACGCCATTTCCTGCAGTGTAGCCTTGCGTTATCGCAGCCTGTATTGCGCAGTAAGGTTAATTTTAAAAATGTAATTCAGCGATTGCATTAAGAACTAATTTGTCTTTCAATTGCTGTCCAACCTGTATTTTTTTAGTCAAGTTTATGAATAGTATTCGATAAGAAAAGGTGCCTTTACAAGATGGCGCCGTACAGATTGCTTGACGTTATGGACACTATTCTCATTGTCTAAGCACGATTTGTGCCGCTAAATATGCACATTTTCGAACAAACTCTATATGCATTGTGTAATATGATGTTACAGGACTGTCATCTGAAGAATTCTGAGAAGGTTAGTGAAACAATTAATATATTTTGGTGGTTTATACGTTATAGCTATTTTTGCCTTGAATCAATGCTGTTGTTATGTTTGCTATTGTGCTAAGTTAATATAACGCTATATTGTGTTTTCGCTGTAAAACACTTGATAAATCGGAAATATTGTCTGGAATCACAAGATGCCTGTCTTTCAATTGCTGTACACTATGTATTTTTCAGAAATGTTTTATGATGAGTATTTAGTTATTTGGCGTTGGTGTCTAATTTTTCTGTCTGCTTTCGGTGCAATTTCTGACTGTAGCTGCAATGTAAACTATGATTTATACCTGAAATATGCACATTTTTCTAACAAAACATATGCTATACAATAAATATGTTTTCAGACTGTCATCTGATGAAGTTGTTTCTTGGTTAGTGGCTATTTATATCTTTATTTGGTCAAATTTGTGATAGCTACTGATGTAGTAAAAAACTGATGGAGTAAAAATAGTGGTGTCTTTTGCTAACGTGGTTAGCTAATTGATTTACATATTGTGTCTTCCCTGTAAAACATTAAAAAAATCGGACATGTTGGCTTGATTCACAAGATGTGTACCTTTCATCTGGTGTCTTGGACTTGTTAATGTGTGAAAGTTAAATATTTAAAAAAATATATCTTTTGAATTTCGCGCCCTGCACTTTGAGCTGGCTGTTGTCATATGTGTACCGACGTCGGGCTTGCACGCCAAACAGGTTAATAAATATATATTTTGTTACTCCTTTTTTCCACGTTGTCTCCCTTTTGTTACGGGCTTTGAGCCGGTTCGTGACAAGTGGGGGCTCATCCGGGATTATTGAACGTATTGGTTTGGGAGAACGTGGAGAAAAGGAGTAACAAAATATATATTTATTAACTGAAATGTTCTTACTCTTTCAAATGACGGCTCGACATGTTGACTGCTCGATCCACACAGCAGACATTGTGGACTATGTTAGGAATGCTGTGTTGCCCGTCTAGTGCCAAATTTTACATGGTGTCTTGTACCTACGTTATATATGTATACACGGTAGCTTTGACATCTGTTAATAACACCGACATTAAACTAGACATCGGGCAGATACTGATGTTGGCATTTTTAGCTAATATCGTCCGATTCCGATATGTTCACCGATATATCGTGCATCCCTAGTTATTGCCAGGTGTAGCAACATTTTTGTGCTTCTAGTTCCGACAGTGCAGTATCAATATCTAACAAGTAATCTAACAGTTCCACAACAACTACCCTATACACACAAATGTAAAGGAATGGAATTAATATATAAATATATGGACGAGCAATGTCAGAGCGGCATAGACTGAGATACAGTAGATAGTATCAAATACAGTATATACACATGAGATAATGCAAGTAATGCAAGATATGTAAACATTAAAGTGACATTATTAAAGTGACTAGTGTTCCATTTATTAAAAGTGGCCAACGATTTCAAGTCTGTGTATGTAGGCTGCTTCCTCTTTGGCTGTTTAATTAACAGTCTAATGGCCTTGAGATAGAAGCTGTTTTTCAGTCTATCGGTCCCAGCTTTGATGCACCTGTATTGACCTCACCTTCTGGATGATAGCGGAGTGAACAGGCAGTGGCTTGGGTGGTTGTTGTCCTCGATGTTCTTTTTGGTCTTCCTGTGACATCGGGTGTAGTAGGTGTCCTGAAGGGCAGGTAGTTTGCCCCCGGTGATGTGTTGTGCAGACCGCACCACCCTCTGGAGAGCCCTGCGGTTGCGGGTGGTGCATAGCCCGAAGGGCTGCTCTCAAGCCAAGTTTCGCAGCCTCCTGAGGTTGAAGAGGCACCGTTGTGCCTTCTTCACTACACTGTGTGGGTGGACCATTTCAGTGATGTGTACGCCGAGGAACTTAAAACTTTCCACCTTCTCCACTGTTGTCCTGTCTATGTGGATCGGGGGGGGGGGGGGGGGGGGGCTGTTTCCTGAAGTCCACGATCATCTCCTTTGTTTTGTTGATGTTGAGTGGGGTTATTTCCTGACACCACACTCCCAGAGCACTCACATCCTCCCTGTAGGCTGTCTCATTGTTGTTGGTAATCAAGTCTACTACTGTTGTGTCAGCAAAATTGATGATTGAGTTGGAGGCGTGCATGGCCATGCAGCCATGGGTGAACAGGGAGTACAGGAGGGTGCTGAGCAAGCTCCATGTTTGGGCCCCAGTGTTGAGGATCAGCAAAGTGGAGTTGTTGTTTCCTACCTTCACCACCTGGGGGCAGCCCGCCAGGAAGTCCAGGACCCAATTGCACAGGGTAGGGTTCAGACCTAGGGCCTCTAGCTTAATGATGAGCTTGGAGTGTACTATGGTGTTGAATGCTAAGCTATAGTCAATGAACAGCATTTTTACATAGGTATTCCTCTTATCCAGATGGGATAGGTCAGTGTGCATTGCGATTGCATTGTCTGTGGATCTATTGGGGCGGTAAGCAAATTGAAGTGGGTCTAGGGTGTCAGGTAAGGTGATATAATCCTTGACTAGTCTCTCAAAGCACTTCATGATGACACTTACATTTGCATTCTTGGGAATAGAGACACATGGTGGCCATCTTGAAGCATGTGGGGACAGCAGACTGGGATAGGGAGAGATTGAATATGTCCATAAACACACCAGCCAGCTGAGGACACGGCTAGGGATGTCGTCTGGGCCGGCAATCTTGCAAGGGTTAACACGTTTAAATGTCTTACTCACAACGGCCACGGATAAGGAGAGCCTACAGTCCTTGGTAGCTGGCTGTGTCGGTGGCACTGTGTTATCCTCAAAGCGGGCAAAGAACGTGTTTAGCTTGTCTGTGAGCAAGGCGTTGGAGTCCGCGACGTAGCTGGTTTTCCTTTTGTAGTCCGTGATTGTCTGTAGACCTTGCCACATACATCTTGTGTCTGAGCCGTTGAATTGCGATTCCACTTTGTCTCTATACTGACGTTTCGCCTGTTTGATTGCCTTAAGGAGGGAATGACCACTCTGTTTGTATTCTGCCACATTCCCAGTCACCTTGCCATGGTTAAATGTGGTGGTTCGCTGCCAAAGGTGATTCAACAAAGTGCTGGTTAAGGATCTGAATGCTTATGTACATCTGATATTTCAGTTTCTTATTTTTTATTAATTTTCTTACATTTTTTTCAAAAAACCTGTTTTGCTTTATCATTATGGGGTATTGTGTGTAGGTTGATGAGGGGAAAAATTAAATAAAGCTGTAATGTAACAAAATGTGGAAAATGGCAAAGCGTCTGAATACTTTCCAAAATGCACCGTAGAACGCTATAGACTCACCAGCTCCCGTTTTCTCCCATTGTGCTCTTTATAACAAACACGTGACTGGCTCAACTATTCTGGGGAAGTACGGTAAGCTTCATAATGTAAAATAATGTGACAAGGCAAAATTAACTCAATCTGCTTTCTCTCGTAACATATTGCACAAGTTGACTGCAGGTATTTACTTAAAAAGTAGTTAGAAACATTAAAAAGTATTAACAAACTTCCAATAAATAGTTTCAACGGTATTGATGGTATATGAAAACCATCCCGTAGGTATTTCCAAATACCCTGGTATACGGTATACTGCCAAACCCTACTGTAGTCCAAATACAATCAGTTCCATTTGTCCTCAAGACAGAATAACCATACTATGAGACAGCAGTCACAGCTCAGCACATTAACAGAAGCTATCCGTCCTCAGCTCCATGCAGATAAGTCAGAGTGGAGACATGCTTCAGGCAGCACAGCCTTTTATGAGCCAAATTAACCATCAAGAGCACAGTTTAAGCATGCAACGGAGGAATGAGGGCTCATTTATATGGTTTCCAACTGTAATTCATATTTTATATTAACACAATCAATATGTCACAGCCCTGGTGCTAGACTGTAATGTCTTTGTCCTTGACGTGATTGCACCGTGGCTCTGGGCGGCAACTTGCTCATCCAATCAGTGAGAACATGAGGCCCGGTTCATCTCTGTCTCTGGGTGTCTCTACAGTGGTGGATCAGTGGGTAGCAGGCCCTCTCAGTGTGTCATTCTAGTACTATAGCTACTATCACTACTACGGTCACCTAAGTGTGGTCTGCCTTTCTAGGAGGCCAGCCTCTGTTCCTTATTGCCTCACTGAACTTCGGGGTCAGCTTCAGCGTGTGAAGTAACCAAAAAATATTTTATATTTGAGATTCTTCAAAGTAGCCACCCTTTGCCTTGATGACAGCTTTGCACACTCTTGGCATTCTCTCAACCAGCTTCATGAGGTAGTCACCTGGAATGCATTTCAATTAACAGGTGTGCCTTGTTAAAGGTTAATTTGTGGAATTCTTCTTAATGCATTTGAGCCAATCAGTTGTGTTGTGACTAGGTAGGAGTGGTATACAGAAGATAGCCCTATTTGGTAAAATACCAAGTCTATATTATGGCAAGAACAGCTCAAATAAGCAAAGACAAATGACAGTCCATCATTACTTAAAGACATGAAGGTCAGTCAATACTGAACATTAAGAACTTTGAAAGTTTCTTCAAGTGCAGTCGCAAAAACCATCAAGCGCTATGATGAAACTGGCTCATGTGGACCACCACAGGAAAGGAAGACCCAAAGTTACCTCTGCTGCAGAGGATAAGTTCATTAGAGTTAACTGCACCTCAGATTGCAGCCCAAATAAATGTTTCACCGAGTTCAAATAACAGACATCTCAAAATCAACTGTTCAGAGGAGACCGTGAATCAGGCCTTCATGGTCGAATTGCTGCAAAGAAACCACTACTAAAGGACACCAATAAGAAGAAGAGACTTGCTTCGATATTAGACTGGTGGAAATCTGTCCTTTGGTCTGATGAGTACAAATGTTTGATCCAATTGCTGTCTCTTTGTGAGACGCAGAGTAGGTGAACGGATGATCTCCGCATGTGTGGTCCATCTGTATGCAATCTGTAAATACGAATAAAATTGTTAAATTACGAGCCTTGTTGGTTAAGCCACAGAAAAAGTTAGCAACGTTCCCACTAGCCATGATTGGCTGATATAAATGAGTGGGTTGGACATGCCGAGAGAGGAGAGAGGATTGGTCTGCCATATTGAAGGCTGCTGTCTATATGAGTTCGTCAGTCTGTGTTTGTAATCCTGTCAAACACTGCTTTTTTATATAAAAAATAAAACATATATTGTGTAATGGAGCTGCATAAGTGTTGCTCTTTACCTTCTGGAGGATCAAGTTTTGAAATCAGTGGAATTAAAGTATGATAGCTAAAGAGATGGAGAAAACACCTGTTTCCGGATTACATCTTCAAACTAAGAGCAACTGTGGTATGGCATTCCTTACAGGGAGGCACGTCCATCATGCTTGATGATGTATACAGGTAAGATAGTCTAGCGATAGCTAGCTACATTTTCAGATATTACATGTTTTTAATTTGGACAGAAAGTGGTTTAATTTCAAGCTAAAGTGTACTGTTAGCTGGCTGGCTCCCTAGCTGACGTTACTATTTGTTTCCCAGAGCCATTTGTTTTCTAGTTAGAGCCTAATGTTAGCTAGCTAACATTGGACCTGGTTGGTTAGCTCCCAACACTGTGGCATTGTTGGCACTTTGTTCATTGTTGTTTAACTACCTAATGTCACCTGGCTGGCTCGTTAGCTAACGTTACGTGTGTGATCTTAAATGCTGTTTACCTAGCTAGATTCATGGTTTACCTTGCTAGCTAGCTATATGTCTTAAGCTAAAGTGTACTGTTAACTAGCTAGCTAACGTTACCTGGCTGGCTCCCTAGCGGATTCTATTCTAGAAAATAATACAAATAAATGAGTAGGTGTGTCTGAAATATTGACTCGTACAGTACACACACACACACACACACACACACACACACACACACACACACACACACACACACACACACACACTGACCAGGTGAAAGCTATGATCCCTTATTGATGCCACCTGTTAAATCCACTTCAATCAGCGTAGATGAAGGGTTAGAAACAGGTTAAAGGATTTTTAAGCCTCAAGACAATTGAGACATGGATTGTGTATGTGTGCCTTTCAGTGGGTGAATGGGCAATACAAAAGATTTCAGTGCATTTGAACGTAGTATGGTAGTAGGTGCCAGGCACACTGGTTTGAGTGTGTCAAGAACTGCAACGCTGCTGGGTTTTTCACGCTCAACAGTTTCCCGTGTGTATCAATAATGGTCCACCACCCAAAGGACATCCAGCCAACTTGACACAACTGCATCCCTGTTGAATGCTATTGACATCTTGTAGAGTCCATGCCCCAAGGGCAAAAGGGGCTGCAACTCAATATTAGGAAGGTGTTCCTAATGTTTTGTAAATTCAGTTTACACCACACATGGTACATGGAGTGTGTGCCAGCCTGCCAGGCCACTCACTCACTCACCTCATGCCGCGGGTGGAGTGGTTGTGGAAGTTCTGCAGAAGCTGTGGCACCCCCAGCATGGCCTCAAACAGCACGGCCAGGGAGCCCAGGCCCTCCACGAACAGCACAGAGTCCAGCAGGAGAAGGGTGAGGAAGGCACACAGCACCGTGAAGGCAAAACAGAATAGCAGGTAGTCCTCAAACGCACTCCAGCTCCAGAAGTAGCGCAGGTCCAGATCTAAGAGAGGGGGGGGGGGGGGGGGGGGGGGAGAAGGGGGAGGAAGAGAGAGGGAGAAGGGGAGGGGGAGAGATCCCTTCATTAGAAAATGCACCATCACAGACATTCATTGAACACACCACACAAATCAATAGAGTGCAGGTAAGTGAATGAAACAGAGACTCAGAAGCTTTTTCATCAAATCAAAAACAATCTGGATCTGGTCCCTGCAAGTGTCATTACTGGGCCCTTTCCACCACACAGAGCCAATACAAAGCTATAGAGAGCTATTCCTTAACTCAAATAACCAGATTGTGCTTTCAAGCTCTGCTTTTTCAAAGTCAAGTCAAATGTAGCCGTTGAGGCTAAGCCTACACTCTGACCAATGAGAAAGGGACGCAACATGGCAGCTGAAAGAAAATGTGGTCACAGACCGAGAGCTCTTTTCTCACTGTAACAAATATTCATTATTCAGATATTCTAAGAATATTTAAACTTCCATCCATAATTTTCTGTTTGCACTGGCAGCCCAATAGGGTCGGCCTACTGTATATAGTAGCAGAGCCCTAGAGAGAAGACAAACTGTTCACAGAAAATAGAGGCATTTAAATACAGTTCCAGATCTGCTTCACTGACGTTAATATTGCTATTGTTCATCTAATTGTATTCTAATGCAATTCATGGACAAACAACCTAAAAGGAGAGAGAATGAGGAAGACTGCATGACATAAAAGCCAAGAACAGTCAGAAAGAGAGAGCCCCCTGAGGGTCACAAGCTGAAATAAGAGTAGCTAGGAGTGACCTAAAATCCAGAGACAATCATGCATACTGTGTCAGAGGTTCTCTGTCTGGTAATGGTATATATAGGACCAGTCAGCTCTTCACAAGACATCCCACATGATCAATGGCCTCATATTCCTTTGAAATTACTGGAGAGGGGGGAATAAAATGAGCTGACATCAGCTGAATGGGATTGATAGTTAAATAAGAGCCCATTTGTTAGTGAGCCGACGACTGTGACATTCCATTTAGGAAGTGGTTGTGTTCCGCGTATTGTCATTAGGTTCTGCGTTCTGAGCGCCTGCACACAACAGCACCTGCCAGGGGTAACAGTGGCAACGGTGGGACACACCTGTCAGGAACACAGACCGCTACACACCATCGCCGGGCCCACGGCATTGTGGAAGAGGCAGAGTGAGACGTCTCATAGCGAGCACCGAGCAGCGTGCATGATTAATGATTAAGCTCCTACAGATCCAACACAGAGATAGGATCTGGGGGGGAGGGCAGGATGGATGATCAGAACAGAGGGGGACAGGACGCATACACTCGCTTATGACAGCACGCACACGCATACACACGCACACACAGTGTCGCGTCCGTCCTTGCAGTGAGGGCCAGGGCCCACCACCGGTGCAGTGCCCTAGCGGTCACAGCATATGAATAATATCTGTAGAGCCAGACGCTGACACTGATATCATCTGAACAGGGCCTAGCAGAGACGCCTTACTCAAAAAATAATCCTCAGAGGACTTCATTTTCACCTACAGAAAAATCTGATTTTACACTCCCCCCCCCCCCTCCCTCTGTTCTAGTGTGCTGGAAGCTTCAGGGGAGAGCTCTGCCCTTTGTCAGGAACATGAAAGCTTCTCTCCCTTTTAAATAAGACGGGCTAAGCACTACTGGCATTACTACAGCTTGCCCTGTTTTTCAAACTGCGGTCTCTTTTGCCCAAATACAATATAGCTCCCTCTATCTATTCACTCCTCTCTCTCTCTCCATCTCTCCTTTTAAAAGCCTGATAGTTTTATTTGCACTCTCAAAAAACACCTACAGCAAATTGTCAAGTGAAACATAATGAAGAAACATAACCAATGAATCTGAATCACATCTAAAAGAACAAATCAGTAAATGTCCCTCTCATCTCCCCCTTTCAACCTCTCCTGTCATCCCCCTTTTCTCTCTCTGCCATCCAGGCTGCTACAGCATCAGAGGCAGGCCGGCCTTCCCAGTGAGATCCCTGGCATTGTGCTTAGCTTAGCCAGTCTGGAGAGGAGAGCAGACTTGTTGACAAGCCGCACTTCAAAAGACCCACACAAGAAGGTGCCGTACTGAGGAGGAAAAGTGGGGAGGTGAGGTGCTTCATTTTTCAATAGCCCTTCAAAGATCAAACATTTCAATTACTAAAACAGCAACAAAAAAAAGTGCTCAATGAAAATTCTTCAAACATCTTGACAGTGTCGGTAATCCTGGGCAAACAGGTTTACAGCGGAGTCCACCACAACAGCTGCCAGTGTTAGCAGTGTTACAGCGCCCCATCAAGCTTGTCCATCTCAGCCCACAACAAGGAAAAGGAGAGGGAAAGAAATAGACCCATTTCACTCGAGGCATTTCATGTCATGCAGAGTACAGAGATATCAAGAGGAAGATAGCTAGTGAGAGGCCCAGAATATCCAAACTCATCATCCAGAGAGCCAACTTTGAGCCTCCCAGCCAGAGGAGACCCAGCTCGTGATGGGTCTACTCCATCACAGCCCACCCCATGCTCCAAATCTCACCCCAGGCCCCATGCCCCAGTTCCAAGGGGGCCCCAGTTCCAGATGCCATCCCTGCACTGCTGTCCTCCTGCAGGGTCACCAGGGCCAACCCAGCCACGCTCTCTGTCTGTCTTCTGAGCCCATGACTCTGGGACAGGTCAACCATCGGCACAGAGATACTGCCATTTCAGCTCATAGTACGCCCATGAGTATCGATTGTTCAAAGGGCGGTTGGATCCAGTTAGGTTGGATCCAAGATAATAAAAGCATTCAATCAGATCTGCCAGACAAGCCAAGAGAAAAACAGGAAGCAGGCGTACATAGTCAGCGTGGTCTGCACATATTTTACTCAGCATCACTCGGACTGTGACTAATAAAGCACCTCTCAATTAGAAATCCTAACAACATGGCACCTATGGCCAAGTGCCATGGGCTATGGGCAGAGATCTGGCTGTCAGAGGGGAAGCCTGCAGGATATGCTGACGTTTGGGGAGCACAGGATTTAACGAAGGCAGCATACAGAGGGCCTGGTTTCCTCAGTCAGCAGTGGGACTGATTGGCCTCTCATTAGGAAACACTAGACCACTGTCCTGTCTCATATTACACAAGTAGGTATGTTACTGCACATACTCAACATGGAAACAAAACATCCAATATGTTTCCTCTTCAAGCTTCACCTCTTTCACGTCATACTTTACATAGGAACACTGCAGAGCCCAAAAAGTCATACAAATCTTGCCCCTAGTCAAAAAGTAGGATTGTTGTATTCATCAAGTTGAATTTGAACGAACGTGACAGGGGGTTTCGATTACAGCTGTATTACAGCATCTGAGACTGACTGGGTACCAGACAGACTGACATGGACATGACTGCTGATCAGGGAGCAGTAATGTGTGTCTGAAAGTGGCTCTACTCAAATTCTACCGGAGAAAGAAAATGTACTGTACCCTTCTCATAAGCTCTTTGAATATTCTGAACAAGGACAAAGACCGTGCCGATATAACTATGTCATTAAGCTTACATTCAATTAAGCAGCTCTAAGTACACCGATTTAAAGTGGAATTAAAATACAATTTCTAAATCATTTAGCCATTCAGGCATATCCATATTTGCATTTTTCTATATATAGTAGATGACTGCAGTACTATTCTATTGTCTTGTGGCTCTGCTGCCATGTCCTATGGCTCTGACCTGGGTCAGCCACACATCAACCCCTGCCTGTGTTCAATTAACATTTATTAAAATAAATAATGAGGACTGATTTGCATTATATGTCATTATAATATTCATACACATAGTAGTACACAATTTTATCCTGGAAGATCATTTCACAGGCAGCAAAAACCAAGGCAATCACATCCCTGAAAACTCACTAAAGCAGGTCATGTTAGGTGGGCCTTTTCAAGGTACCTTCCATAATAATCTAAAAGAATAAACAAAACTTGACAGTCAGGCAGAAGACTTGAGTTTAAAGTGTGGGTAACTCAAACTTTTCCAAGACATCAAATGTCCCATTGACGTCACCTCTATGACAAGTTATTTACTTAAAGGGACACATTTACACATACTTCCAAGTTAGGATTTGTCCTCGACTCCTTTTCTGAGGTAGCCTACAAGACAGACACTGACCCCTAACGTATTACAATAACACATGTTTATATTCTGTCAGAGCAGCAGAGATAGACTAGTCTATTTAACAATGTTGATTGCAATGACCTCCTTGGCCAAACAGGATAGAACTGATCAATCAATCATCCAGCATCTCCCAGAACACATTATGGTAAAGGCCCATGAAGCTGTCTGACGACACCCAGAACACATCCTGGTAAAGGCCCGTGCGGCTCTCTGACGCCACACAGAACACATCCTGGTAAAGGCCCGTGCAGCTTTCTGACGCCACCCAGAACACATCCTGGTAAAGGCCTGTGCAGCTGTCTGACGCCACCCAGAACACATCCTGGTAAAGGCCTGTGCAGCTGTCTGACGCCACACAGAACACATCCTGGTAAAGGCCTGTGCAGCTGTCTGACGCCACACAGAACACATCCTGATAAAGGCCTGTGCAGCTGTCTGACGCCACACAGAACACATCCTGGTAAAGGCCTGTGCAGCTGTCTGACGCCACCCAGAACACATCCTGGTAAAGGCCTGTGCAGCTGTCTGACGCCACACAGAACACATCCTGGTAAAGGCCTGTGCAGCTGTCTGACGCCACACAGAACACATCCTGGTAAAGGCCTGTGCAGCTGTCTGACGCCACCCAGAACACATCCTGGTAAAGGCCTGTGCAGCTGTCTGACGCCACACAGAACACATCCTGGTAAAGGCCTGTGCAGCTGTCTGACGCCACCCAGAACACATCCTGGTAAAGGCCTGTGCAACTCTCTGACGCCACACAGAACACATCCTGGTAAAGGCCTGTGCAACTCTCTGACGCCACACAGAACACATCCTGGTAAAGGCCTGTGCAGCTGTCTGACGCCACACAGAACACATCCTGGTAAAGGCCTGTGCAACTCTCTGACGCCACCCAGAACACATTCTGGTAAAGGCCTGTGCAGCTCTCTGACGCCACACAGAGTGAAAAAATATAGACTGCGGAAGGCAGGTCAATGGACATCCTATCTAAATAATTACTTTTTAATGGAGGCCGGATGGTAATTAGACAGGGGTCAGACTGGGTGATGCGGTAATCACACCCCGAGAACGCCTGCCACCGTGGTAACGTTCTGACAGAGCAGCAGCTGGAATGTGCCTTCGGAAAAGTATTCAGATCCCTTGAAATGTTCCACATTTTATTGTGTTACAGACTTATTCTAAAATGGATTAAATAAAAAAACTATCCTCATCAATCTACACACAATACCTCATAAAGGCAAAGTTAAAACAGGATTTTAGAAACAGAAATACCTTATTTACATAAGTATTCAGACCCTTTGGTATGACACTCGAAATTGAGCTCAGGTGCATCCTGTTTCCATTTATCATCCTTGAGATGTTTCTACAACTTGATTGGAGTCCACCTGTGGTAAATTCAATTGATTGGACATGATTTGGAAAGGTCCACACCTGTCTATATAAGGTCCCACAGTTGACAGTGTATGTCAGAGCAAACACCAAGCCATGAGGTCGAAGGAATTTGAAGAACACATGAAGAAGTTTGGAACCACCAAGACTCTTCCTAGAGCTGGCTGCCCTTCCAAACTGGGCAATCTGGGGAGAAGGGCCTCGGTCAGGGAGGTGACAAAGAACCCAATGGTCAATCTGACATCTCCACAGAGGAACACTGGAGCTCTGGGAGAACCTTCCAGAATGACAACCATCTCTGCAGCATTCCACCAATCAGGCCTTTATGATAGAGTGGCCAGATGGAAGCCAATCCTCAGTAAAAGGCACATTACAGCCGCTTGGAGTTTGCCAAAGGCACCTAAAGGACTCTCGGACCATGAGAAATGGTCTGCTGAAACCAATATTGAAATCTCTGGGCTGAATGCCAAGCGTCTCGTCTGGAACAAACCTGGCACCATCCCTACAGTGAAGCACGGTGGTGGCAGCATCATGTTGTGGGGATGTTTTTCAGTGGCAGGGACTGGGAGACAAGTCAGGATCAAGGCAAAGATGAACGGAGCAAAGTACAGACAGATCCTTGATGAAAACCCGCTCCAGAGCGCTCAGGACCTCAGACTAGGGCAAAGGTTCACCCTTCCAACAGGATAACGAAACTAAGCACACAGCCAAGACAACTTCAAGAGTGGCTTCAGGACAAGTCTCAATGTCCCTTAGTGGCCAAACCAGAGCCCAGACTTGAACCTGATCGAACATCTCTGGAGAGACCTGAAAATAGTTGTGCAGCGACGCTCCCCATTCAACCTGACAGAGCTTGACCAGATCCAGAGCTTGAGAAGATCTGCAAAGAAAGTGAGAAACTCCCCAAACAGGTGTGCCAAGCTTGTAGCGTCATACCTAAGAAGAGTTGAGGCTGTATTTGCTGCCAAAAGGTGCTTCAACAAAGTACTGAGTAAAGCGTCTGAATACTTATGTAAATGTATTATTTAGCAACATTTTCAAAAAAAATGTTTTTCCTTTGTCATTATGGGGTACTGTGTGTAGATTGATTAGGGAAAATTGTTTATCCATTTTAGAATAAGGCTGTAACATAACAAAATTAGAAAAAGTCAAGGGGTCTGAATACTTTCCAAATGCACCGTGTAGAACAGTCCCTATTATAGAGTTGTCAGGTCATTACATGTTCTAAAGTCTTCATATTGGAAAGCATAAAGTAAACATTATCACAACAATCCTTTAATGGTATTTGTACACATATTCATGGCATAGACTTGGTTCAAGACAGACATACAAAAACAGAGGATAAGGTCTTTCCTCAACAACAGCCTCTGACCACTGTCTAGCTGTCCAGTCACGAGCCAAATGAAAAAAAACACCACCAGGCATAGTCAAGGTGACATTGTCCTTTCTATATCTTTGACAAGAAAAGAGCATTGTCTGGAAAGTGGTCTGATAGAAAGATTCAATTGTCTGACCAGTAATACCTAAACTCACCCCCCTCAGCCTTTTCTCAGATTATCTATTATTTACACCGGTCTTATCTGACCAGGAAGTCTTCTATTGATAATGTGTCTGTTGGGTAGCAGATAATTCACAGGCGTCATATCGAGCAGGACCTGCTAGTCCCTCTGTGCATTTTCCCTTATCAGGACCCTCCTCACTGCGCCAGCTGCTCACCAGGTGATCACTATCACACAAGTCACCTTCACATGGATTAAGTGTGTGTGTGTGTGTGTGTGTATGTATATACACACCAGCAATAAGAATTTACCAAACCTTGTCTACTAGGCTATTTGTTGACTGTCATGCCTACCTCTTAGAATGCTAAAAACGTACAGAGCAGTACACTACACGCTTGACCACCCTCCTTCACCAGGTCAATCCTCTGTGTTCAACCACTCCTCTCTCCTATCCTGTTGTCATCCTCTAAACATGCAGCTGGCCTGCCTACCCTGGCTGATGTTCAAATAAAACGTACCTCAAGAGTGCAGTGTGTAACATGCCGCATCACCTCACATTCTCCTCTCCTACCTCTCCGCATCACCTCACACTATCCTCTCCTACCTCCACACACTGCTATTACAATCGATCTGCCCTGCGCCTACATAACAGCCTTCCCTCTAACAACTTCTACAAGAGCACAGCAAGATTACAGTTGTTCGCGCATCATCCATTTGTGAGTTTTACCTGAACTCTCCTGCCATACAGGGAATGATGAGTCATTAAACTCTATTCTGGTTTCCACATTGTTCCTGATTGTGTGCTATTACAGTGAAGTGTCCTGGGGGGACAAAGGGAGCATGGGCTGTAATGTCACCGTGACCTTATGCTCAGGAGAAACATGAAGGAAAAGTCACCATTTTATCCTTACCTACACCATGTCTTTCTGGAGAAGTAAACAAATCATTCCTAGCCCTGAGGGGAAAACAGATATATATTTTTTTTTCAACATTGGTTTGAGGGCAAATGGGTAGCTGGGGAGTCAGTAATGACTTAGTATGGGTAGAATCAGGACAAGACAAGGACAGAGCCAATAAAGGGCTTTTATCTCTAGTTCTCTGAGCTAAATGGAAGTTACACAGCAGGATTAAGACTGCAGGATGATGAGAGCGCGAGAGACAGAGCGAGCGTGCGACAGAGTGCGAGCGACAGACAGAGCACGAACGACAGACAGAGCGCACGAGTGACAGACAGAGCGCACGAGCGACAGACAGAGTGAGAAAAAAGCAGTTCTGATAAGAGTTACATAAGAACAATGCAAGCCAGACAGTGAGAGTGGCATGGCTTCAAGGGCAAAGCATAACAGCAACACACGCACTGCAGCAGGGTTTCCTACCGCAGCATGCAGATGACACCAGCCAGGCTCCAGACTCTAATCTATACAATGCCAAGCTACACACCTGACTGGGACCCATTTAGGGCCAACTAACTACCTTATAAACTAATTTATGTCTCAAGCTCTGTCAGATTGGATGGGGAGCGTTGCTGCACAGCTATTTTCAGGTCTCTACAGAGATGTTCGATTGGGTTCAAGTCCAGGCTCTGGCCAGGCCACTAAAGGATATTCAGAGACTTGTCCCAAAGCCACTCCTGCATGGTCTTGGCTGTGCGCTTAGGGTCGTCATCCTGTTGGAAGGTGAACATTCCCCCAGTCTGAGGTCCTGAGCACTTTGGAGCAGGTTTTCATCAAGGATCTCTCTGTACATTGCTCCATTCATCTTTCCCTCAGTCCTGACTAGTCTCCCAGTCCCTGCAGCTGAAAAACATCCCCACAGCATGATTCTGCTTCACCATAGGGATGGTGGCAGGTTTCCTCCAGACGTGATGCTTGGCATTCGGGCCAAAGAGTTCAATATTGGTTTCATCAGACCAGAGAATCTTGTTTCTCATGGTCTGAGAGTCCTTTAGGTGCCTTTTGGTAAACTCCAAGCAGGCCGAGGAGTCAACACTACCATAAAGACCTGATTGGTGGAGTGCTACAGAGATGGTTGTCCTTCTCCCATCTCCACAGAGGAACTCTGGAGCTCTGTCAGTGACCATCAGGTTCTTGGTCACCTCCCTGACCAAGGCTCTTCTCTCCTGATTGCTCAGTTTGGCAGGTGGAAGAGTCTTAGCGGATCCAAACTTCTTCCTGTGTTCTTGGGGACAATCAATGCTGCAGACATTTTTTTGTACCCTTCCCTAGATCTGTGCCTCGACACAATCCTGTCTCGGAGCTCTACGGACAATTCCTTTGACCTCATGGCTTGGTTGTTGCTCAGACATGCACTGAACTGTGGGACCTTATTTAGACAGGTGTGTGCCTTTCCAAATCATGTCCAATCAATTGAATTTACCACAGGTGGACTCCAATCAAGTTGTAAAAACATCTCAAGGATGATCAATGGAAACAGGATGCACCTGAACTCAACTTCGAGTGTCATAGCAAAGGGTCTCAATACTTATGGAAATAAGGTATGTCTTTTTTATACATTTGAAATAAAACTATTTTCCCTTTGTCATCATGGGGTATTGTGTGTAGATTGATGAGGGGGGGAAAAATAATTCAATCAATTTTAGAATAAGGCTGTAAAGTAACAAAATGTGGAAAAAGTGAAGTGGTTTGAATACTTTCCAAATGCAGTGTAGTAACAATGCAAAATGACTAGTTGATTTGGGAAAGAGGGATGGCTAGAGGGGGAATGAGTAAAAGCAACATCAAAGATTAAGGGAGAGAAATAAAGTATAAGTGACATTATATTAGACGGGGAACGAGACAAGTGTGGAGGTATGCCAACTACTCTGATCTTGCTTCAATGTCAGTCTAAAATGGACAATTAAATAAAGAGGAAATAAACAAAAATATAAATGTACCATGTAACAATTTAAAAGATTTTACAGAGTTACAGTTCATATTAGGAAATCAGTCAATTGAAATAAATGAATTAGGCCCTAATCTATGGATTTCACATGACTGGCAATACAGATATGCATCTGAGAGTCAGAATGGGTCACAGATAGGTCCCGTGTGGCTCAGTTGGTATACAAACGTTTGTGGGTTCAATTCCCACAGTGGACCAGTACGAAAAAAGTATGGAACTGGATAAGAGCGTCTGCTAAATTACAAAAAAAGTAGGGAACCAGTCAGTATCTGGGGCTCAGGATCTTGCCACAGTATCTATGTTCATTCAAATTGCAATTGTGTTTGTTGTCCATAGCTTGTGCCTGCCCATACCATAAACCAATTGCCACCATGGGGCACTCTGTTCACAAAGTTGACATCAGCAAACCACTCGCCCACATGACGCCATTCCCGCTGTCTGCCAAACTGGGATTCCTCCGTTAAGAGCACACTTCTCCAGCGTGCCAGTGGCCATCAAAGGTGAGCATTTGCCCACTGAAGTCAGTTACGATGCCGAACTGCAGTCAGGTCAAGACTCTGGTGAGAGCTTCCCTGCGATGGTTTCTGCCAACAAAAATGATGTGATTGTGCAAACCCACAGTTTAATCGGTTGGCTGGTCTCAGACGATACTGCAGGTGAAGAAAACGTATGAGGTCCTGGGCTGGTGTGGTTACACGGGGTCTGCAGTTGTGAGGAAGGTTGGACATACTGACAAATTCTCTAAAACAACGAAGGTGGCTTATGTTAGAGAAATTAACATTAAATTATCTGGCAACAGCTCTGGTGGACATTCCTGCAGTCAGCATGCCACAATTACAAACTCCCTTAAAACATCTGTGGAATTGTGTTGTGTGACGAAACTGCACATTTTAGAGTGGCCTTTTATTGTCCTCAGGACAAGGTGCACCTGTGTAATGATCATGCTGTTTAATCAGCTTCTTGATATGCTACACCTGTCAGGTGGATGGATTATCTTGGCAAAGGAGAAATGCTCAGTAACAGAGATGTAAACAAATGTGTGCACAAAATTTGAGACAAATAAGCTTTTTTATTTCAGCTGATGAAACATGGGACCAACACTTTACACGTTGCGTTTATATTTCTGTTCAGTATATATTCCGGTCAGACGGTGGGGAAGTGGGGGTTACAGCTGTTAGGCCTCCTTTACTCCCTCCCTCCCTCCCTCCCTCCCGGGGCAACAACAGAGCATCATGGAGCAATGAGACAGCAAGGACATGGTGGTGGATGATGGGGGGGGGGGGGGGCAGGGCATTCTCTGACAATGGCTTGGGACGATCACATCACCAACGAAGACATATTGAGGACAGTGCGGCCAGTTTTTTCTGGTGGATGTGGACATACAGTGGGGAGAACAAGTATTTGATAACCTGCAAAATCGGCAGTGTTTCCTACTTACAAAGCATGTAGAGGTCTGTAATTATTATCATAGGTACACTTCAACTGTGAGAGACGGGAAAAAATCCAGAAAATCACATTGTATGATTTCTAAGTATGATTTCTTTTTCTGGATTTTTGATTCCGCCTCTCACAGTTGAAGTGTACCTATGATAAAAATTACAGACCTCTTCATGCTTTGTAAGTAGGAAAACATGCAAAATCGGCAGTGTATCAAATACTTGTTCTCCCCACTATATCCTTTACCATTCCCCTGCATGGCAAATCATAAGCGGTTGCCTCAATCTTGTCAGCCTTTCTGTCTGAATCTCTAGAACTCCACCAAACTGTACATTTGTCATGCCATACAGTGTCTTTTTCACTACTCTGTCTCTTTACTTCCCTCTGGCATTTTCCCTCCTCGCTCCATTAACAGGGGTTGCACAGCATAGACAATAGATGCTTCCTTTTATGTCCGAACAGGTTTTTGAAGTTCTCTGCATTCCCTGTTCAGTCTGTCAGTTCTGGCAAATATTACTCTTACTTTGATCTGAAACAGCATTCTGAGATAGGGGTCAGAGTTCGGCCAATTGATGCGTCAAGTGTGTGTGTGTTGGATCCTTCCTGCCAATAGAGCTAATTAATAGGAGCTTGTCAGGGTCAAGGGGCTGGAGGCACCACACTATTCTGCCTAATCACACCCTTACTGGGTATCAGCGCCAATGCAAGGTTAGAGCAGCCCACTGTAAAATGCCAGACTGGCGTTACACTAAACCGGACCTGATATTTCTGGGACACAGACTCTGGAAGGTGTTGTGTTTCTTAGAGTGAGAGGTTTGTATGGAGGGCTGTTCTCAGTGAGCCCAGTGTGAGACAAGGTGGAGTAGACGGGAGACGTTCAACGCCTCAGGGAGAGCCCTTGGCACAAACAGGGTTGGACATTTTTCAGCCCATCTTGCGTCACAACCAAAACCCACAAAAACAGTCACCAGACATCTTGCATCCACGCGCACGAACCCACCCGTGCGCGCACACACACACACAAACCCACACGTGCACACACACACACACACAAACCCACCCGTGCGCGCACACACACACAAACCCACCCGTGCGCGCACACACACACAAACCCACCCGTGCGCGCACACACAAACAAACCCACCCGTGCGCACACACACAAACAAACCCACACGTGCACGCACACACACAAACAAACCCACACGTGCACACACAAACAAACCCACACGTGCACGCACGCACACACACGAACAAACCCACACGTGCACGCACACACACACACGAACAAACCCACACGTGCACGCACACACACAAACAAACCCACACGTGCACGCACACACACAAACAAACCCACAAGTGCACGCACACACACAAACAAACCCACACGTGCACGCACACACACAAACAAACCCACACACACAAACAAACCCACACGTGCACGCACACACACGAACCCTCACAGTATCACTATTCTTTTAGCAGACATATCACAGCTGTTATACAGTACAGAGGCAAACACCATACAGAGATTGGCTTTTATGTGCCATCTAATGAAATAGGGGAGATCTGGCTGCAGGTGTAGTCTAATGCAAGGGTGTCAAACTCATTCAGCTGGTTTTTGTTTTTTCCTTTCAATCAAGACAAATCAGGTGAGGGGAGTTCCTTACTAATTAGTGACCTTAATTAATCAATCAAGTACAAGGGAGGAGCGAAAATCAAAGTTTATTGTTATAGCAGGTGCAGCGAAATGTTTATGTAGAATGTCTCACAAATACAATTTTCACAAAAAATATTTTTTATCGAAACAAGGAATAACAATCAAAAGTAGATAGAGTGAGCATGTATGAGAATCCAGAATATAAATATGTGGTGTGTATAGACAGTATATAACTGATATGTACAGAAGCAGGTATATTAGGATGAGCTGTGTTGAGAATACAGTATATACATACAGTGAGTAAACAGTAGATAAACAGAATATGAGGTGACCAGCGTTCAATGACTATATACATTGAGCGTATAAAACATTAGGAACACCTGCTCTTTCCGAGACATACTGACCAGGTGAAAGCTATGATCCCTTGATGTCACTTGTTAAATCCACTTCAATCAGTGTAGATGAAGGGGAGGAGGACAGGTTAAAGAAGTATTTATAAGCCTTGAGACATGGATTGTGTGTGCGCCATTCAAAATATTTAAGTGCCTTTGAACAGGGTATAGTAGTAGGTGCCAAGCGCACTGGTTTGAGTGTTAACTGCAACGCTGCTGGGTTTTTCATGCTCAACAGTTTCCTGTGTGTTTCAAGAATGGTCCACCACCCAAAGGACATCAAGCCAACTTGACAACTGTGGGAAGCATTGGCGTCAACATGGGCCAGCATCCCTGTGTAACACTTTGACACATTGTAGAGTCTATGCCCCAACTAATTGAGGCTTCTGAGGGCAAAAGGGGGTGCAGCTCAATATTAGGAAGGTGTTCCTAATGTTTGTGTACTCAGTGTACATGGGGCTTAGTCTCAAGGTGCAGGGCTGAGTCCCAGGCAGGTAGCCGGCTAGTGATGGCTGTTCAACAGTCGGATGGCCTGGTGATAGACCATGCAATACTTTTGGGTAAACTGTGGTCAATAGGACTGGGATTGAATGCCTGTCGTTGGTTTCCTGGCACCACTCCGTCAGGGCTCTAACCTGCCATGACTCGGAATTCCTTGAAGATCGGCGGTTGGCGACCACTGGTCCAGGGTGTCGGCAAGATAGAGGTGATATGGTCCTGAACTAGCCACTCAAAGCACTTCGTGATGACCGAGATGAGTGCTATGGGGCGATAGTCATTTAGTTCAGTTACCTTCGCTTGCTTTGGGACAGGAACAATGATGGACATCTTGAATCAGGTGGGGACAGCAGACTGGGATAGAGAGAGGTTGAATATGTCCGTGAACATTCCAGCCAGCTGGTCTGCGCATGCTCTGAGGACACGGCTTGGGATGCCGTCCAGGAAAGCAGCCTCGTGAGGGTTAACACGCTTGAAACGTCTACTCACATTGACTACAGAGAATGGGAGCCCACAGTCCTTATAAGCATAAACTCTGTTTTCCTCAATGCAGGCAAAGAAGGTGTTAAGCTTGTGCATCTCTCTGTTTTTTAAAGTTGGAAATGAGTATTTCCAGTTTCAAATCTGTGGAAGATTTGAGAAAATGGTAGCGAGAGGAGAACAGCGAGCAGTGTGGTGTGCGGCAGTAGGATGATCTCGGCAGGTGTTCAGGGGCTCCCTGTGTGCAATGTGTGATGAGGTTATTTTAAATGAGGCAGCCATAGAGGTGAGGGTTCAGCCTGAGACATACACTAGCAACTTCCTAGGATCAGAACAGGAAAAAAATAGAAATACTCCATTACTTCAAGAACAGAACTTGTGGTTTGACACAAGGCGAGCAGTCTTAGCCGCTGAACACCATATTATATTTGACATTTTTGACAGACTAAAGTTTGGCTCAACACTGACCCTGGTTGAACTGTCAGCCATGCTTTGCCTCATTTACTCGTCTGTTTCAGCTGGTAGAGGAACAGGCCTCTCATAAAATAAATTGAACACTCAATTATAAACGTGACCTGTGGAATGCACATGGAATTTAGACTTGGGAGTACTAGTGCCAGTCATAATACATGAAATGGCTTGTGGTTACATCTGTACATTGTTGTTTCAAGTCCAGTGCTCTCAGGCTATTACATTTGTATAATTTCTGTGGCATGCATCACAAGCAAAACCATTAGCACAGGAAAATCTGATTAGGCTAGCTTGAGGAATTTATTTCTTAATACACCCCTTCAAATTAGTCTATTCGGCTATTTCAGCCACACCAGTTGCCGACAGGTAGGGTTGCAAAGGGTCGGAAACTTTCCAGTAAATTTCCGGAATTTTCCATGGGAAGTTAAGCCAGGTAATTTAGGTAATTCTGCTTAAATTCATCAAAGAAGTTAGCTTATAACAGTGAACCTTTTTTGTGGGATACACAAGGCAATTCTAGGTCTTGTGGCATATTTTGGTTAAACTATCCCCAATTCAATGGAATTGCAACCCTCTGCATGCATAGTGCATTCTTCCATGACAGTTGATTCTCAAGATCTTGCACACTAACGAGATGCTATTGAGCCCACACTACTACACTGTCTGAGCCAAGAACTACATGCTTTCTGGTAAGTTTTGATTACAATACTGGGTGGGGTGAATATATTTTATATGACATACATTATTTTTTGTTAACTAGTAAATAGTAGCCTACAGCAAAGTGTGTTTAAATCATTTCTAACTTGTTAACAATTTCTGCTAGTTAGTTTTTGCTACCATGTGGGTTTTAGCTTGCTTGAGCCTACTAACTGAGGAGTGTTAATTCACCTGTTTCCATACATGTTTCATTTAAAAACATTTATCTTACCAAGGAGTTGTTAAACTCTATAACTATTTTTCTATACTTGGAATTGTATTTGATTTTTTTAAACTAGTTTTTTCTAATCTTTACAGGATAATCTGATGTGTGGAGACATTTCGCTGCTGCTAATGTAGAAGGAAAAGCTGTGTACATTTGCAAATACTGTGCCAAATCATATGAGAAGAATGCAACAAAGCAGATCATGCGGAATCATCTGGCCAAGTAGATAAAGTTCCCTCAGCGCTCACAACAAGCAACCTGACAAAAGTCCCTCTACTTCGATTCGAGGTGAAAATGATGAAGCAGACACCTTATCGATTGCAACATCCCATGGTCCTCCTGGAATCAGAAGTGTTTTTGACTCAATGGAGGAACGTAGTCAGAGAAATGCTGATGAATGTCTTGCTCGGCTGTGTATGCAACTGGTTCACCTCTGATGCTCACAGACAATATATAATGGAAGAGATTTCTGAATGTTCTTCGCCCAGCCTACACCCCTCCAACCAAACATGCTTTATCTACTCATTTGCTGGATGCAGAGTTTAACTGAGTTCAAGTGAAGGTCAAGCAAATCATAGAGAAAGCAGACTGTATTGCAATCATCTCTGATGGGTGGTCAAATGTTCGTGGGCAAGGAATAATTAACTACATCATCTCCACCCCTCAACAAGTATTCTACAAGAGCACAGACACAAGGGACAACAGACACACCGGTCTCGACATTGCAGATGAGCTGAAGGCAGTTATCAATGACCTTGGACCACAGAAGGTATTTGCACTGGTGACAGACAATGCTGCAAACATGAAGGCTGCTTGGTCTAAAGTGGAGGAGTTCAACCCTCACATCACACCCAATGGCTGTGCTGCTCATGCATTGAATCTGCTCCTCAAGGACATCATGGCACTGAAAACAATAGATACACTCTATAAGAGAGCCAAGGAAATGATTAGGTATATGAAGGGTCAACAAGTTATAGCAGCAATCTACCTCACCAAGCAAAGTGAGAAGAATGAGAGCATCACATTGAAGCTGCCCAGCAACACTCGTTGCGGTGGTGTTGTCGTCATGTTTGACAGTCTCCTGGAGGGGAAGGAGTCTCTCCAAGAAATGGCCATATCACAGTCTGATGATATGGACAGCCCCATCAAGAGGATCCTCCTGGATGATGTATTTTGGGAGAGAGTGGTAAGCAGCCTAAAACCTATAGCAGTAGCCATTGCACGGATTGAGGGAGACATGCCATCCTGTCTGATTTTCAGACTCTGCGTGCAGATGTAAGAGAAGAAATCTGTACTGCCCTGCCCACTTCACTGTTGCTCCAAGCAGAGGAAACTGCAGTTCTGAAATATATCAAAAATCATAAAGACTTCTGCCTGAAGCCCATACACGCCGCAGCGTACATGTTGGACCCCAAGTATGCTGGCAAGAGAATCCTGTCTGGTGCAGAGATCAACAAGGTCTATGGTGTCATCACTACCGTGTCTCACCACCTTGGCTTGGATGAGGGCAAGGTTCTTGGCAGTCTGGTGAAGTACACATCCAAGCAAGGGCTTTGGGATGGAGATGCAATATGGCAGTCGTGCCAACATATCTCATCAGCCACCTGGTGGAAGGGACAATGTGGATCTGAGGCTCTTTCCCCTGTTGCCTCCATCATCCTCCAAATCCCACCAACATCAGCCACCTCAGAGCGCAACTGGTCCTTGTTTGGGAACACACACACCAAAGCACGCAACAGGCTGACCAATACAAGGGTTTTAAATTTGGTGGCCATCAGGACATATTTGAGACTTTTTGAGCCTGACAACGAGCCATCCTCAACAAGGTTTGAAAGTGACAGTGAAGATGAGGTCTCAGTCTGATGTTCAAGAGGTGGACATTGAGGAGGTCCAGGGAGAACACATCGAAACTTGAGAGGAAGACAATCAAAGCTTTAGTTTCTGGACTATAATTTTACAGATGTATGTTGAAAATATGTTTGGGAGATGCGATGGATAATTGGGGATCATTCAATATTCCCTTTTGTTGTTCAGTGAAATCATCCTATGTGAAGAGTCAACTAATTTAATTAAAGTTCAATTCGTAACTAAATTGTTTTTGAATTATTCTATTGGAAGGATTTCCTAATTTGCAAATATGTCTACTTATAATAAGGTAAAAGGTTTACGTTTCTGACTCCATATGATATGGTAACTATATCATACGCAAAAAACATCTACAGTTCAATGGTATTAATATTAATTTGCATTAATTTCCGTTTATTCCCATATATTCCCGTTAATTCCGACGGAAAGTTCCCACCTCTAAATATTCCCCAAAATTTGCAACCCTACCAACAGGTGTATAAAATCAAGCACACAGCCATGCAATCTCCATAGACAAACATTGGCAGTAGAATGGCCCGTACTGAAGAGCTCAGTGCCTTTCAAAGTGGCACCGTCATAGGATGGCACCTTTCCAACAACTCAGTTCGTCAAATTTCTGCCCTTCTAGAGCATCCCCGGTCAACTGTAAGTGCTGTTATTGTGAAGTGGAAACATCTAGGCGCAACCACTCCTCAGCTGTGAAGTGGTAGGTCACACAAGCTTACAGAACGGGACAGCCGAGTGCTGAAGCGCGTAACATAACAATCGTCTGCCTCTGGAAGCAACGTCAGTGCAAGACCTGTTCGTTGGGAGTTTCATGAAATGGGTTTCCACGGCCGAGCAGCCGCACAGAAGCCTAAGATCACCATGCGCAATGCCAAGCGTCGGCTGGAGTGGTGTAAAGCTCGCCACCATTTTACTCTGAATCCCGCTTCACCATCTGGCAGTCCGACGGACAAATCTGGGTTTTGCGGATGCCAGGAGAACACTACCTGCCCCAATGAATAGTGCCAACTGTAAATGCTACAGCATTCAATGACATTCTAGACAATTCTGTGCTTCCAACTTTGTGACAACAGTTTGGGGAAGACCCTTTCCTGTTTTAGCATGACAATCCCCCTGTGCATAAAGCGAGGTCCATACAGAAATGGTTTGTCGATATCTGTGTGGAAGAACTTGACTGGCCTGCACAGAGCCCTGACTTCAACCCCATCGAACACCTTTGGGATGAATTGGAACGCCAACTGCGAACCAGGCCTAATTGCCCAACATCCGTGCCCGACCTCACTAATACTCTTGTGGCTGAATGGAAGCCTTCCCAGAAGAGTGGGGGCTGTTATAGCAGCAAAGGGGGGACCAACTCCATATTGATGCCCATGATTTTGGAATGAGATGTTTGACGATGTAGTGTATATGGCCCTGGGCTTAGCTATACCACAGCCTCTGCCATAGAAACAAACGGAGCATGGCTTTGTGTCCAAGGTTACACCTTCGCAATGCAAAAAAACCCACCAGTCTGTAGCGAAAACCGTAAAAAAATATATATGATTTTACCGGAGCTCCACACAAATTAACCATCATGAGTAAGGAACTCAATATTTCAAGTGAAATTTCTATTTTTTTAAACTTTATATTCATAATCTCCAACATATGTGAAAATAGCGAGTTTGTCTTGAAGTCAAAAAAATTGATAAGTGTTTCCAATGACATAAACCAATTGGTAGACAATTAGTAGGCAACGCCTACTCATAATTGGTTAAAATCACGATGCACACCGAGGAGGTCATTGGAAACACTTATCCTCCTCCATCTTTTTTCCACAGAACATAGAAACGTGCCATTTTCAGATATGTTGGGGTGGTGCTGGAGATGATGAATATGAAGTTCAAAAATGTAGAAATTTCCCTTTAAAATAAACCCTGTTAAATCTATAAAAAACATTTGCCAGAGAAAATAGATGATTTGCAGAATGGATGAGATGGAGGTCATTACCACTCAATAAATTAATAGGGACATTTTAGACATGCTGCAGAATTTTCTATCCCATCAAGGTGTGCCAAGGTTAAAAAAAGGTTGGGAACCACTGCTCTAGGGAGCCAATTTCATCAACCTGTCTGTCACACCTGTACCTTGTCATCCTCTGACGCACAGGAAGCAAGAGGGGGGGAAGACAAGAGAGATTAATTAAGGCCTCAATGACTGGAGATAAGAGGGAAGGCAGGGGGAAATTGGGACAGTGGTGGAAAGAGAAAAGTGTCTGCTAAGAGGGGATTGAGATATACTGTAGTTAACAGGGAGCTCTAGCCTTGCAGCCCATCTATAGACAGCCCTCTGGGAGCAAACAAAACATATAGAGTCTCTGTCTGCTCTGGATTGACAGTACTGTCAGAGTCATGGGAGAACTAGTGATCAATGGTGTTGGTGCAATAAGTCCTGTTTTCCCATCTTACACTACTGTGTGTGTGTGTCTGTGTGTGGGTGGGGGGGAAGAACCAGGACACTTAGGTCAAAGATGAGCTCATGAATAAATAAATTGGCCACAAATAAGCAACGTATTCTGACAGGCCCATAGTGCAGCAACTGTCAATATGTATTGGTGACAGGAGGCACCGTGATTTGGAATTCTGCACAATGTCAATACGGTGCGACATTATTAAAGGCGCCACAAAAATGTCGATGAAAAACATCCCAACAAAATAAAGTACAAACACCGGGGTCACGCGAAGATACTTTCTACACTGTCTAACTACAAGTCAGTCTGCTGCGTAGGCTATCTGCTGTGTTTCTTGCCCTTTTTAATAATTCATATGACCCTGTGGGAGTAGCCACTGGCAGAAGTCTGACTCGACCTTTCCCAGAAGAGGACTGAGCACTCGGAGTTCTCCATGTTTAAGAGGCCCAGGCATATCACCAACACCTAACCAGAAACAGAGCTTATGCAAACATTCCCATGGGGATTATTTTAAAACATGCACACAGTCAGAGCCATGGACAAACGCACAACATAACAATTAAGTTAACTTCAGCAAAACCAACTCTGAAGACCAACAAAACTGAAGTGTTGGCTACTGATTACATTTAGCTTATGTAACCAACTGTACTCTACTCACACACACCCTAGCTTCATTTGACTTATCTAGGCTTTAAATTACACACACTGTACACCTCTGTGTAAATAGTAATAAACGCTCAGCCTGTGCTGAGAGCGGTCACACCAGATTCACCTTGCTGCAATGCTGCAGATAACGCTGCCTGAGCTGCAGACAGACTGGCAGTCCCAGTCCAGACCGCAGTAGAGTAGACCCTACATACACTGAGCAGCACAGCAAAACTCATCCAAAACAAACAGACCACTCCACTAAGGCACCTGGCATAAGTACTCACTGTACACAGTCATCACTCCTCAAGGAAGCCTACCTCTGAGTCAACAACACAGCCGCTGTCCATTCCCTCACTTTCTACACAGTGACAGGTAGTGTATGACAAAGAGATATGAACAGACAGGATGGTGGGTGCAGCTGTGACCAGTAGATGGCTGTTAATTCATTAGTACATACAGGTAAAATAAAGGATACAACATATATACAAAGCAGGTGCTTCAACATAGGTGTGGTTCCTGAGTTAATTAAGCAGTTAACATCCCATCATGCTTAGGGTCACGCAAAAGTTGGCATTAATAAAAACTGAACTTGACGTGAGAATGTGCTTGTCCTCCCGCAAACTTTAGACCATGTGTACGCAGTTTCTAGTGGTTGAATGTAAAGGTTGTCGTAGTCGTTCTCCTCCTCAGATGAGGATCGGACCAAGATGCGGATTGGTAAGTATTCATGATTTAATGGCAAACCAACAAAACACTACAAATTAACAAAACAACAAACGTGACTAACCTGCAACAGTCCTGTGTGGCCCAAACGCTAACACAGGAAACAAACACCCACAAAACACCAGTGAAACCCTGGCTGCCTTAGTATGACTCTCAATCAGAGACAAACGATACACACCTGTCTCTAATTGAGAATCATACCAGGCCGAACACAAAACCCCACATAGAAATAGAAAACATAGACTGCCCACCCAACACTCACGCCCTGACCAATAAAGACATATAAAACAAGAGAAAACAGGTCAGGAACATGACATAACCCCCCCCTTAAGGTGCGAACTCCGGGCGCACCAGCACAAAGTCTAGGGGAGGGTCTGGGTGGGCATCTGACCACGGTGGTGGCTCAGGCTCTGGGCGAAGTCCCCACCCCACCATAGTCACTCCCCGCTTCCGTATCCCCCTCCCAATGACCACCCTCCAACTCAACCCACCTAAATGAAGGGCCAGCACCGGGATAAGGGGCAGCAGCTCCGGACTGAGTGGCAGCTCATGACTGGAGGGCAGCTCATGACTGGAGGGCAGCTCATGACTGGAGGGCAGCTCATGACTGGAGGGCAGCTCATGACTGGAGGGCAGCTCCTGACTGGAGGGCAGCTCCTGACTGGCGGGCGTCTCTGGCAGCTCCTGACCGGCGGGCGTCTCTGGCAGCTCCTGACCGGCGGGCGTCTCTGGCAGCTCCTGACCGGCGGGCGTCTCTGGCAGCTCCTGACCGGCGGGCGTCTCTGGCAGCTCCTGACCGGCGGGCGTCTCTGGCAGCTCCTGACCGGCGGGCGTCTCTGGCAGCTCCTGACCGGCGGGCGTCTCTGGCAGCTCCTGACCGGCGGGCGTCTCTGGCAGCTCCTGACCGGCGGGCGTCTCTGGCAGCTCCTGACTGGCGGGCGTCTCTGGCAGCTCCTGACTGGCGGGCGTCTCTGGCAGCTCCTGACTGGCGGGCGTCTCTGGCAGCTCCTGACTGACGGACGGCTCTAGCGGCTCCTGACTGACGGACGGCTCTACTGGCTCGGGACAGACGGGCGGCTCTACTGGCTCGTGGCAGACGGATGGCTCAGATGGCGCTGGGCAGACGGATGGCTCAGACGGCGCTGGGCAGACGGATGGCTCAGACGGCGCTGGGCAGACGGATGGCTCAGACGGCGCTGGGCAGACGGATGGCTCAGACGGCGCTGGGCAGACGGATGGCTCAGACGGCGCTGGGCAGACGGATGGCTCAGACGGCGCTGGGCAGACGGATGGCTCAGACGGCGCTGGGCAGACGGATGGCTCAGACGGCGCTGGGCAGACGGATGGCTCAGACGGCGCTGGGAAGACGGATGGCTCAGACGGCGCTGGGCAGACGGATGGCTCAGACGGCGCTGGGCAGACGGATGGCTCAGACGGCGCTGGGCAGACGGATGGCTCAGACGGCGCTGGGCAGACGGATGGCTCAGACGGCGCTGGGCAGACGGGAAGTTCAGGCGCCGCTGGGCAGACGGGCAGTTCAGGCACCGCTGGGCAGACGGGCAGTTCAGGCGCCGCTGGGCAGACGGCAGACTCTGGCCGGCTGAGACGCACTATAGGCCTGATGCGTGGTGCCGGAACTGGAGGTTACGGGGGTGAGGGCACGCACCTCAGGGCGAGTGCGGGGAGGAGGAACAGGGCTCTGGTGATGCACTGGAAGCCTGGTGTGTGGTGTAGGCACTGGTGGTACTGAGCTGGGGTGGGAAGGTGGCGCCGGATATACCGGACCGTGAAGGAGGACACGTGCTCTTGAGCACCGAGCCTCCCCAACCCTACCAGGTTGAATGGTCCCCGTAGCCCTGCCAGTGCGGCGAGGTGGAATAGCCCGCACTGGGCTATGCAGGCGAACCGGGGACACCACCTGTAAGGCTGGTGCCATGTACGCCGGCCCGAGGAGACGTACTGGAGGCCAGATACGTTGGGCCGGCTTCATGACATCCGGCTCGATGCCCAACCTAGCCCTCCCAGTGCGGCAAGGTGGAATAGCCCGCACTGGGCTAAGCACGCGTACTGGGGACACCGTGCGCTTTACCGCATAACACGGTGTCTGACCAGTACGACGCCCTCTCACTCCACGGTAAGCCCGGGGAGTTGGCTCAGGTAACCAACCCGGCTTCGCCACACTCCCCTTTAGACCCCTCCCAAGAAATTTTTGGGTGAGCCTCTCGGGCTTCCAGCCTCTCTTACGTGCTGCCTCCTCATACCAGCGCTCCTGGGCTGTGGCTGCCTCCTTCTCCTCCCGAGAGCGGCGATTCTCTCCCACCTTAGCCCAGGGTCCTTCTCCGTTGAATATTTGCTCCCATGTCCATTCCTCTTCTCTCCATTGCTTTTGTTCTTGCCGTCTTTCTCCAATCCGCTTGGTCCTGGTTTGGTGGGTGTTTCTGTAAAGGTTGTCGTAGTCGTTCTCCTCCCCAGACGAGGAGGAGCATGGATCGGACCAAGATGCGGATTGGTAAGTATTCATGATTTAATGGCAAACCAACAAAACACTACAAATTAACAAAACAACAAACGTGACTAACCTGCAACAGTACTGTGTGGCCCAAACGCTAACACAGGAAACAAACACCCACAAAACACCAGTGAAACCCTGGCTGCCTTAGTATTTATTTATTTTTTTTATTTTTTTTATTTAACCTTTATTTAACCAGGTAGGCAAATTGAGAACACGTTCTCATTTACAATTGCGACCTGGCCAAGATAAAGCAATGACTCTCAATCAGAGACAAATGATACACACCTGTCTCTAATTGAGAATCATACCAGGCCGAACACAAAACCCCACATAGAAATAGAAAACATAGACTGCCCACCCAACACTCACGCCCTGACCAATAAAGACATATAAAACAAGAGAAAACAGGTCAGGAACGTGACTTTGAAGTATTGAATTGCAAGACAAACGTAGCGTAGTAGCCTTGTGCAAATGGGGAATATATGATGACACTATTATTCATAACAAAAAAAACAGGTAGCTAAATATAATAACAAGATGCAATCGTTTGCTGTTAGTGAGAAGAGCGAAAATCGATTTATAACACATAACCAATGCAGAATAAATTCCTCATCTTTTCTGGCCATGGTGAGTTCATATTCCCTAAGTAGCCATACAACACCCATACGCATCTGTCATTTAATTGGACCTATTAAACAGGTTATTATAATTTCAGTTTTTGCTCTATGCATCCGAAAAGGAGAGCGGTTTATAACATGCAGTATAATTTAACAGGTGAACAGACAGATGCGCATGGGTTGATATTTTGCATGGAAGTGCGTTACAACTGTAAGTAGGCCTACTGTAATCCAAGTAGACAATGTTTCAGAATTCACGGGCAGTGCCGTATATTTAGGTTTGGGAAAAAGTAAATGTAAAACATTATTGATTCAATCGATCTGTTTACAGGTCCACAACAATTTATAATTGTTTTTGTCTTTCAGAAACAGTCAGATAGAGCAAATGTAACTGCAAAAGAAAACTTTCTGCCAACACCTCCAAAGACATTTGTTCAAGTTTGCAATTGCCATTTCCTTTAGATACTGTCTTGGCCTAATTCCAATATTTCCAAAGTATACAGCAAATAAGGGCGTTATTTGTATCTGTATTTATTATGGATCCCCACTAGCTGCCAAGGCAGCAGCTACTCTCCCTGGGGTCCAGTTAATACTTTTTATTTATTTATTTAACTTGCCAAGTCAGTTAAGAACAAATTCTAATTTACAATGATGGCCTATATTGGCAGTTATACAATTTTAAAAACATCACAATACATTCACAACATATTAAGTGTGTGCCCTCAGGGCCCTACTCTACAACACAAAATCCATGTGCCTATGTTTATAAGGTGTATTTTTTATCCGTTTTTTTTTATCTAATTTTACTGCTTGCATGAGTTACTTGATGTGGAATAGAGTTCAATGTAGTCATGGCTCCATGTAGTACTGTGCACCTCCCACAGTCTGTTCAGGACTTGGGGACTGTGACGAGACCTCTGGTGGCATGTCTTGTGGGGTATGCGTGGATGTCCACGCTGTCCGCCAGTAGTTCAGACAGCTCGGTGCATTCAACATGTCAATACCTCAAACAAATACAAGTAGTGATGAAGGCAATCTCTCCTCCACTTTGAGCCAGGAGAGATTGACATGCATATTATTAATGTTAGCTCTGTGTACATCCAAGGGCCAGTCGTACAACCCTGTTCTGAGCAAATTGCAATTTTCCTTTGTTCCTCTTTGTGGCACCTGACCACACGACTGAACAGTAGTCCAGGTGCGACAAAACTAGGGCCTGTAGGACCTGCCTTGTTGATAGTGCTGTTAAGAATGCAGTGCACGCTTTATTATGGACAAACTTCTCCCCATCCTAGCTACTGTTGTATCAATATGTTTGGACCATGACAGTTCACAATCCAGGGTTACTCCAAGCAGTTTAGCCACTTCAACTTGCTCAATTTCCACATAATTTATTACAGGATTTAGTTAAGGTTTAGTGAATGATTTGTCCCAAATACAAAGCCTTTATTTATTTTTTTAATATTTAGGACCAACTTATTCCTTGCCAGACATTCTGAAACTAACTGCAGATCTTTGTTAAGTGTTGCAGTCATTTCAGTTGTTGTAGTAGCTGACGTGTAGTGTTGAGTCACCCTCATACATAGACAAACTGGCTTTACTCAAAGCCAGTGGCATGTCATTAGCTATAATTTTTTTTTAATAATAATAAAAATGGGCCTAGACACCTGCCCTGGGGAATTCCTGATTCTACTTGGATTTTGTTGGAGGCTTACATTAAAGAACATATAAGCGTGCTGAAAGTTTGTTGTTTACTGTAAAATAGCATTGTATCTGGTCAAACAAAATTTTATCCAAAAGTTTACTAAGGGTTGGTAACAGGATGATTGGTCGGCTATTTAAGCCAGTAAAGGGAGGCTTTACTATTCTTAGGTCAGATATACTTGGATGTGTAGTGTCAGCGTTTGTTTTTGGAATTACATGCCTACATTTGCTAATCTTGCCAATTAAAAAAATGAAAGAGGTTGACAATATCAGTGGGTTTGGTGATGAATGAGCCATCTGATTCAATGAATGATGGAGCGAGTTTGCCTTTTTACCCAACATTTTATTTAAGGTGCTCCAAAGATTTTTACTATCATTCATCTTTGTTTCATAGTGCAGTTTCTTCTTTTAATTCAGTTTAGTCACATGATTTCTCAATTTGAAGTACGTTTGCCAATCAGCAACGTAACAAACTAACATACTTTTTTAGGAGAGAGTGGTCTGCGCGCAGGCAGCTCCAGATAATTTGACTGACAGTTCTGCCTAGTGATGTACGCTAGTTTCGCTTCAGAAGCAGTATTCCTTTACAGACACGTAAAATGACTTAAGTGGCGCTTTGAAACTATCTTCAGAGAAGGTTTTGTGTCGGCCCAACACCCTAATAAGATACTATGTCGGTATTTCCTTTATTTTGCCAGTTACCTGTACATGTGATTCAATTATTAAACAGGCTGCATCAACAACATTCACTCACCTTTGAGCGTTGCAGAAGGATTTGTGATGAGATTTGAGGGTATACATTAAAATAGTTACCTATTCTTGAGGTTGGGAGTGAGGCTACACAATAAAACTTGGTGAAAAAAAACTTGGTGATAAAACTTGGTGAGGTTAATAAAGCAGATTGTGGACTCTAGCTCAGCCAAGGCCAACACTGATTTTAACATCAGTAGAGAGCAATATCCAACCTCAGCAGAGCCATATAGGAACTATGAGCCACAAGGTCTTCACACGAGAATCTTTCTGAGGAAAACTGTGGAGAGAATGAATCTCCCTTTCCCACTCCAGACACACATGATGTTGACTCTCACCGACAATAAAGCGAGTCAACCTTTCTTTAGGGACCTTGATGTATTGAGGAGAAATGCTCATTTCATTCCATCTAGTCCCCCATCTATCAGTAAGTTTCACTTAGTAATTCTTAAAACATTATTTTGCAGCACTCGGCAGCATGAAAAACAGTACCTTCAGTACCTTCATCCTTCATCTTTGCAACTTAAAAGTTGCTAAAAAGGTTATAATAACACATCTGTATTTTCTTTTCCCCTTTTCCTCAGTCCACGTCCAAAACCTGCATCATAAGGGCAACCTGTTATGTATGGCCTTTGGGCAGTCAGTGGAAGTCAGAGCAAAGTCATTCAAGTGTTGAGCAGAGCCTATGACACTGAACACAGTGAAGGGCACATTACAACACATTACACAGCACTCTCTCGTTATTTCCTGGTGGTTATTTAATGGACTAGTCCTTGAGGTGCTATTCCAAATAATGTGCTGAGAAAACACCTGCTCGGACATATTTCGTTTTACCGTTGAGTGCCTTTAGGGTATCTTATGCACATATACTACCTACTGACCTCAGGTAACCCCCACTAAAGGAAGCTAATTGGCATCTCTCAACACAGGTACTTGTCTGCATGTGTGTTTTTGGTTTATTGTTGTGTGTGTGTGTGTTCTGTGGTTCGTCCTTTAAAAGTTGCAGCGTACTAAGGCACAGCTTGCATGGTGCTGCAGAATTCTATGGCACGTTATTTAAGTGTGAACCACTGGTACCATTAATACTAGTTAGTGCTAGTTTGACCACCAGAGGGCCTCTTTGAGAAGCATTTGATAGCCTTCAATAGTGGCTGTACTAGAGAATTTAAAACCTTTTTTGTAAGAACATAGAATATGGGTCTGATTTTAAGAAATGTTGCTTAATTCGTTTGATTAATATTATGGTGTTTCTATTCCAAGTAAAACTGAAAAACCCTCGGCTTCCAATAGGATGGAACAGAAAACATGACGTTGTACAACGTGGCGGTCGGGAGTAGTCTACAGTACTGGGCTATTTAGCTAAAGAATCCCTGTGTCGTGCGGGCTCGTGGGCGACCAGGGTTCAATTCCCCGACGGGGAGGAAGGAGTAGGCTGTCCTTATAAATAAGAATTTGTACTCGAACTGATTCCATATGTGTTATTTCATAGTTGATGTCTTCACTACTATTCTACCATGTAGAAAATAGTCAAAATAAAGAAACCCTGGAATGAGTAGGTGTGTCCAAACTTTTGACTGGTACTTGCTTAATATTACAGTGTTTCTATTCCAAGCAAAACGAAAAACCCTCTGGGTTTCCATTTGGATGGAACTTCAATATGCACTTTAAATAAGACCTACACCACTTTTAACAGCACATTACTCAACACTAGTGAGACTCATGTCGCCTACGGTAGGCCTACAGTATATAGACAAATATGACGTGACTCTCCACTAATAATTACATATAGAGGATTGGAGGATTCTAAATTAAAACCAAAAGCCGCCTCATGGGTCTCCCGGTGGTGGCCGGCACGGGTATCGAACCTGCATCTGTAGCAATGCATTTTGCACTGCGCCACTCAGGAGGCCCTATCCACAAAGTATCAAAATACAGAGAGGTGTTGGTAAAGGTATATTGTCCTGCTAATAGCCCACCATGGCTATTATAATACTGTATGGTGTCCAGGTCAGGATAACCAAAACATTTCTTTAAAGACTAATCAGAAAGAATGTTAGTACTTATTTATTTTAATCCAAAGCCATGAATGAGTGAGTCACTCAGCTTTATGTAGGTGACGGGCTATATGACTGTGCCATCAACTTGATAATATACATATGTTTTCAAAAAAACAAAAGTAAGCGATAGTAATTTGAACAATGGACAAAATAATATTTATAAAGGCCAAAACATTTATTTCTGTTTATAGAGAAATACTGGGCCAATTGTGCGCTGCCCTATGGGACTCCCAATCACGGTCAGGTGTGAGAAGTTTGTTCCCTACTACGACCTGTTCATGCCCTCACTCAAACACATCGTGCCATAATAGTAATTATTGTTTTATTATTTGTTTTGTCTTTTCTGGTGGATTGAACTGAAAATTGCAACTAATCACAGCCGGTTGTGATACAGCCAACCTAACTTAGAAATGCATTTCACAATAGAATTCCTCCTCTACCCTTCTAGGCAAGTCTATTGTCCAGCTACCTGCTAATAGCCACAATGGAACAGTACAACGTGAACGTGTGTGGTTGAAAGAGTATTTTCCAGTAAGCAACAATTTGTTACCTTCATTAGACAACTTTGTTCCAATATGTGTAATTCAGTGATATTTATTCCCATAGTAATTCGTTATGATCCATAACTAAATAAACATCTGCATTTTGAAAGAATATTTTAATCATCATTTTATTAACTCCAACTAAAATGTAGTTTAAATAACTATCTGCATTTTGAATGTATTTTATTAATGAAAGCATAAAGACGTTGAAGAAATACTGTACTGCTGTTTTGAGTTAGAAATGTAACACTTCAGAGCACTTAAGCATCGAATACATTGCAGGTAGGGGGATGTTCACACCTACAGTAGCCGGGCTATAAAGAGTCTATTGTCCTGCTAATCGGGCTACAAGTGTTTGAAAACCTGTGTTTTCAAAATGCCACCAGCTGTCCATCACTACTGTAAATAAAAACACAGCATCTTGATTACATTCTTTATTGTAACCACAATGTCACAAATAATTTGTACCTACCTTTCCAATTACTTTTAAAGTTTGGTTTTCATTTGATTAATATTATGGTGTTTATATTCCAAGAAAAACCCTCTAGGTTTCCGTTAGGATGGAACGGAAAATATGGCGCTGTACAACGTGACGGCCAGGAGTTGGCTACAGTGCTGGGCTATTTAGCTAAAGAATCCCATGTGTCGTGCGGGCACGTGGGAGACCGGGGTTCAATTCCCCAACGGGGAGGAAGGAGTAGGCTGTCCTTGTAAATAATAATTTGCTCTTACTTGACTTGTCTAGTTAAAGGTTTATCATAACATTTCTACACCCTAATTGTAGTCTAACCAACACCCAAACGGAGATCAAGTGAAAATAAAAATATAATTGTCCCCATGCTTGTCTCAGAGCAGCTTGAAACAGAGCTAAAAATAGTTGTAGGCTTTTGCTTCAAATCCTATTGCTTCTAACTTCAATATGCTCTTTAAATAAATAAGATTTACACCACATTTAACAGCACATTGCTCAAAACTAGTGAGACTCATGTTGCCTACGGTAGGCCTACAGTATGTCGGAAAATATGAAGTGACTCTCCGCCAATAATTACATAGAGGACTGGAGGATATTTCATATTCATTCCCATAGAATTCATTATGGATCCATAACTAAATTAACATCTGCATTATGAAAGAGTATTTGAATCATTATTTTATCAACGAAAGCATAAAGATGCCATTATTAGTGACATTGTTTTAGTTTGAACATGCAGACAGGCACTAAGAACAGTGGGAACGTTTCCCTAGTCAGCACCATTATTAGTGCAATGCTCCTTAAAGTGTTGCTCTGTGCCACCCCCCTCCCCCATGGGCTAGGTCAGTCTTCTGTGCGCAGCTCTGCGGCAAATCCCGTGCCCCCTGCCCTCATGCTTTGAACCTCGTGCGCTTTCAGTGGATACAGCTGGAGAACTGCAAGGCACTCCCATAGTGCATCACCAATATATACAGTTGAAGTCGAAAGTTTACATACACTTACGTTGGAGTCATTAAAACTCGTTTTTCAACCACTCCACACATTTCTTGTTAACAAACTATAGTTATGGCAAGTCGGTTAGGACATCTACTTTGTGCATGACAAGTAATTTTTCCAACAATTGTTGACAGACAGATTATTTCACTGCATCACAATTCCAGCGGATCAGAAGTTTACATACACTAAGTTGACTGTGCCTTTAAACAACTTGGAAAATTCCAGAAAATGTCATGGCTTTAGAATCTTCTAATAGGCTTTTTGACATCATTTGAGTCAATTGGAGGTGTACTTGTGGATGTATTTCAAGGCCTAACTTCAAACTCAGTGCCTCTTTGCTTGACATCATGGGAAAATAAAGACATCAGCCAAGAACACAGAAAAAAAATTGTAGACCTCCACAAGTCTGGTTCATCCTTGGGAGCAATTTCCAAAGCCAGACTACGGTTTACAACTGCACATGGGTACAATGATCGTACTTTCTGGAAAAATGTCCTCTGGTCTGATGAAACAAAAATAGAACTGTTTGGCCATAATGACCATTGTTATGTTTGGAGTAAAAAGGGGGAGGCTTGCAAGCCGAAGAACAACATCGCAACTGTGAAGCACGGGGGTGGCAGCATCATGTTGTGGGGGTGCTTTGCTGCAGGAGGGACTGGTGCACTTCACAAAATAGATGGCATCATAAGGAAATGATGTGGATATATTGAAGCAACATCTCAAGACATCAGTCAGGAAGTTAAAGCTCGGTCGCAAATGGGTCTTCCAAATGGACAATGACCACAAGCATACTTCCAATGTTGTGGCAAAATGGCTTAAAAGACAAAGTCAAGGTATTGAAGTCACAAAGCCCTCACCTCAATACTATAAAACAATTCTGGGCAGAACTGAAAAAGAGTGTCTGAGCAAGGAGGCCTACAAACCTGACTCAGTTACACCAGCTCTGTTAGGAGGAATGGGACAAAATTCACCAAACTTACTGTGGGAAGCTTGTGGAAGGCTACCTGAAATGTTTGACCCAAGTTAAACAACTGAAAGGCAATGTTACCAAATACTAATTGAGTGTATGTAAACTTCTGACCACTGGGAATGTGATGAGAGAAATAAAAGCTGAAATAAATCATTCTCTATACTATTATTCTGACATTTCACATTTCATAAAATAAGTGGTGATGCTAACTGACCTAAAACAGGGAATTTTTACTAGGATTAAATGTCAGGAATTGTGAAAAACTGAGTTTAAATGTATTTGGCTAAGGTGTATGTAAACTTCCGACTTCAATTATATTGTCCTGCTAATAACAGGGTTAATAATATATCTGTGAGAATATCCAAGGGGCTTTTATATAATTCAAAATTAATAATAATCGCTTGGTTTAAAAAATAATATTTTGGAGATGATTGTTTTCAAATAACCTAAAATGAGTCCATTCTTAAACATGGGGTGAGACATTGTTACTAATTTGTAAATAAAGCCAGTATGTTATTTAGAGTGATTTATTTCCGTTTTTAGAGGAAGAGAAACCAAAAACCTACAGTCATCTCATGGGTCTCCCAGGTGAGGCCAGCACGGGTATTGAACCAGCATATGTAGCAACACAGCTTGCACTGCTATGCAGTGTCTTAGACATTTGCACCACTCAGGTGCTGTACAACATGACCGGCCGGGAGTGGCCTACAGTACTACAGTAAGAGCAAAATAATCCTAACAAAATAAAATAATAAAAACCTTAGTATAACAACAGTTTTAGTAAGTAATACTGAAGTCATGCACAATTATAAGTTTCTATTTAGGTTTATGTAGACTGTACTTTCCTTACCTCAGGGACATCCTGCTCTATGGCAGCCAGCACAGCAGCACCTGTCCCCATGTAACCATACCACATACAGTGGTTGCTCCACTAAAAGTTTTGTGATTATGCTGCGGGACTTAGAGTCATTTGTGGTTTAGTACGGTACCCTGCGTCACCACTTCATTAATTGTCAGTTAGTGACACAGTAGGACCCAAAAGCATAATCAGTGCTCTAACTCCCCCTTGCACTGGTCTGGAGCAATGAAGTGGTGATGCAGGGTACCGTACTAAACCACAAATTACCTCTAAGTCCCGCAGCATAATCACAAAACTTTTAGTGGAGCAACCACTGTATGTGGTATGGTTACATGGGGACAGGTGCTGCTGTGCTGGCTGCCATAGAGCAGGATGTCCCTGAGGTAAGGAAAGTACAGTGGTGATTAGCAGGTTTCAGATGGGGAGCGAGGGGAAGGGATAGGTGGGGAGGGTTAAGGGCTATTCTGAGTATATACCATCACACCCCTCCATCCCCTCTGAAATCAGACACGTTGCCTGCCCTTCAGCAGAAGGAAGTAGCGTTCCTGTGGCGTTGACAGTCTACTGTAGTGTCTGTGGACAGGGTGATTAGGAGCAGTCAAAACAGAATTCTCTATTGGTTTGGATGCTGAGCTCCTGGGAGACAGGACTGAAAATGGATGGAGTAAATAGTGAGACTCTCCAGCTCCCAACAGGGGACAACAAATTCAGACAGTCTGGAACTCTGCCTTAGCAGACTATACTCATGACAAGACTACCAGGAAATTAAACTCTCATTCCGACACTCTCTCACAGACATCTATGCCCCAGTAAGGGTTATCTACAGTATAACACAATCTCAGACACGCGCGCATGGGTACACACACCCCATACTAACTCACCGATATCTACACCATGAATAACCTCACCATGAATAACTTAACCTCTCTTCACTAATCAATCAACATGAAAGGTACATTATTAGTGCCAAGAAGTTAGGGAACTAATAACTTTTAAATTATTGGAATATTACGAGATTTCATTTCGTTCTCAGTCTGCAGCCTAATAAAAAGCTGCCTTAAGATTGGCTCTGTAATTGTGCTGAAAGAGATTAAAATCAATCTGTGTGCAAACATAATTACCCATAAATCCAGTCCATAAAAGCTGTCTGAGCATGAACTTGGACAGACTCTGGTCCTCCCGGGTCCCCAGTACAATGGCTACTAGAGTACAGCCAGTCACTCTAAAAGGGTCTTCACATACATGCTACACATATACTGCAATGTAAACTTGTGACCGTCTCGACCGCTACCTCAGAGGTAACACACGACACTCGCCCCCCTCTAAACAGGGCGGTGTAAACAGAAATGTCTCATTGAGTCAACACATAATAGCAAAGCAACGTTTTTGAAACAGCTTTGAGTTTTTACATTAAATAGTAACAGCCGGTTACATTCTGTAAATGTCGCAGTGTTTTTTTGTTTGTTTTCTAGACCGCACTGTGTCACTGAGGTCCAGGCAAGAATCAACTCCCCAGGGAATTATTAATATTTTAAATTCGCTATTTGCCTTTACCTCATATAATGACTTCCATGATACTGATCAAATGAAGCCTGTTTTTCAAAGATAAGCTTAAACTACCTACCGCATTAAAGTTAAGAGCAACCATCTAGCTATGGTTCAGCTAAACGTCAGCATTCAGCTACAGCCAGCACGTTTATGTGAAGATATAGAAATTATTCTGTTTCACTAGCTAGCTAACGTTACCTAGCTGTGTAGCCAATATTATAATAACATGTACGACACTATGATAGCGTTACTCTACTTTTAGTCGTAGTGGAGGGGTAAACATTCATAATCGATATGCTAATATTACTTGATCATGAAGCAAGTTGTTAGCGAGTAGGAGTCAGCAGTGTATTGTCAGCTAATTTAGAAAATAAACCCTTTATTTGTCTGCACATGCTTGTGGATTGTTGCATTATTCAAGGGTGTAATATGGTTTGGTTGCATTATTTAATATCGTAATACTGTACGTTTCAGAATTAAAGTTGTCACATTGTTAAATAGTTTGTGCTAACTGGCTAGTGGCTATTGTGATATTTATGGTCAATTTGAGTTGAGGACCAAGAATGTCGTGTTTTTTTTCTCCATTTTTCATCATCACAATCTTGCGAAACCCGAACCCTCCAAGATCTCCTCCACAGTTCCCCAATAGCTGTCCCGCAACCATTCGAGACCCCTCCGACAGTCCCCCCCCCCCCGAAAAAAATAAAAAAATCATAGAATTAATTCCATTCCCCACCCCCAAGAACCCCCCAATGCATCAACAATAAAGAGAATGAACTGAAGAGAAAAAAAGAAAAGACAAGAAAACAGCAAACAACTAAAAAAAAAAAAAAAAAAAAAAAATTTAAACAAAGGACATCAAGTCCAATGAAATCATAACAGCAATGCCTACTTTATATGTTTGTGTGCATGTCTGGTACTATTACATGTATGTGTGTGTGTTCTTGTATGTGTTTATTTGAATGAGAGTGTGTGTATATGCATGTGTACAAACACCTGCACGGCATCAGCCTCAGGCAAACCAGCATTAGTTGTAAAAACACTGCCACCGCGAAAGGTAAGGAAAGATGTAACGTGAATTGAAAAGTAGAGACCCCAGCCGCTGATCTCTTTTACGTGACAGCCCTATGCATATATCCATCCAACATTTCCCCTTTTCTCCACACTAATCCTCGTAATATCAACAAAAAATAAATAATAAAATCACTCAATTCAACAGGACCCCAGGCGTAAACATAGTGTACCATCTATAACATCCAAAAATCTAAACAAGAAATTACTTAAGACTGATAGTGTGTGAGAGAAAGAGAGCAAGCGAGAGCGCAAGAAATAGAACAAGAGAGATATCCCAGAGGCCTGAGTGATTATACCTTCTCCTATGGCCCCCCCTTTTGGCAAGAGCTCAGTGTTGAAACAGAGCCCCACTACATAGGCTTATATGTACTGTATGTATGTGATGAGTGATCATTTGTCAAATGTGATGAGCTGTAATTGGCAAGTACTGTACATGCAGCATATTTAGCCATAGCTATTGCCTCTCAGGTGATATTAAAGAGTGTGTGGACTTAATGGTTGGGACTTAATAAATGTGTAATACATGTGTTTTTACAGTAACCTACAAGTGAAGTAGGGCTATTTGCCTGATGTGGTTATGGTTTGGTTACCTGTGAAGTGGTGCTGGTTGGTGCTGACCCGATTGGCTTGCTGGATGTTGCAGCAGAGGTGGAGCATAGATAGCATGGTGATAATCATCACCACACTCTGGAGGAGCAGAGTCAGTTCAAACTGCTTCCCTATCCTGTAGGTAGACATTACGGTAACTAATCAAAATTCTGCACAGACAACGCTCACTTCCTCTAACCACTTAGTTTTTTTCTATCCATGTTTAATGTAAACACGATAACCTGCAAACTGCTGTATGAGCATACAATAGTTTATTCGGTTCACTTTGAAATCAGTCCCAGTGACCCTTCTCTCCGATGGCCTCACCAGAAGAAGATGCGAAGGATGTTGGCGATGAGCAGCAGCAGGCAAACACGGGTGGAGAATCCCTCAGTGTTGCTGCTCTTCTGGATCTCCTGGTACTGAGGCACGTAAGGCAGGGCCCCTCCAAACACCATCACACAGGATGCCAGCCACGGCAGCAAGGTCCACGAGCCCTCCATGTCCTCCTCCTGGATGTCCACCTCGATGTCCATCTCTAGCTAGGGCCTCACAGACGGCAGCCTGGCCTCAGTCACACCCAGCCCTTGTGGAGAGGACAAACAGATACTCCTGATGAACAAGCTTAGAAATGAATAACATGTGTTGTTAGAGAACTTATCTTTCACCCTCTTGTACCCTTAAAAGCCGAGTTACCAACAAACTGCATGCAACCATCTCACACTCAGTCAAGACTCAAAAACAATTCCAATGCATCTCAATATCAAAATATTTCTGGCTAACAACTTTACTGTGATTAATTAAAATTGTCAAAAAAGACAAAAATAGCTTCTGAGCAAAGAGACAAGTACTTTGCTAAGACTATCTGGGGTGGTCTGAGTGGGGAGGGGAAAACTGAAAACTAGCTGTTATTGGCAGAGAAGTTTGAAACTCTTCCTTGGTCTATTAACTAATTTACTGCCTGGTGATTTCACCAAGCAGGCCAAAACTCCAGCCCACCAAAACAGGCTGAAATTTCAGACGGCCTTTTCAAACAGCTCTTACACTAAAGAGACATTATCATTTTCACGAGGGAGAACGTGCATAAATATGGCAGAATTCAGATATGACGTCATTGTTCTAGCACTATCCAAAGTTTTTCAACTAAGGAGTGCGATATTGTTCAATGTGCCATCAGCACAATCTACTTCGTTTTTTCAAATTGACAGGATCTTGAAGATAAAATGTAAATCATGTATACTCTGCAAAATAATCATATAAAAAATAAAAAGTAACGGAGAACAATTTACAATATGGCAAAACAAGTAATTTATGGTAAGTGGATGGGGGCTGCCATCATTATGCACCTCCGCTATTTCACAGTATTATTCCAACCTCAGTGTAGAATGAACAGACATACAGTTGAAGTCGGAAGTTTACATACACTTAGTTTGGAGTCATTAAAACTTGTTTTTCAACCACTCCAAAAACTTCTTGTTAACAAACTATAGTTATAGCAATTCGGTTAGGACATCTACTTTGTGCATGACAAGTAATTTTTCCAACAATTGTTTACAGACAGATTATTTCACTGTATCACAATTCCAGCGGATCAGAAGTTGACATACACTAAGTTGACTGTGCCTTTAAACAGCTTGAAAAGGTCCAGAAAATGTCATGGCTTTAGAAGCTTCTGATACGCTTTTTGACATCATTTGAGTCAATTGGTAGGTGTACCTGTGGATGTATTTCAAGGCCTACCTTCAAACTCAGTGCCTCTTTGCTTGACATCATGGGAAAATAAAGACATCAGCCAAGACCTCAGAATCTTTTGGGGTAAATGTCCACAAGTCTGGTTCATCCTTGGGAGCAATTTCCAAACGGCTGAAGGTACCACGTTCATCTGTACAAACAATAGTACACAAGTATAAACACCATGGGACCACGCAGCCGTCATACAGGCTGCTCAGGAAGGAGACGCGTTCTGTCTCCTAGAGATGAAAGTACTTTGGTGCGAAAAGTGCAAATCAATCCCAGAAAAGCACCAAAGGACCTTGTGAAGATGCTGGAGGAAACAGGTACAAAAGTATCTATATCGACATAGCCTGAAAGGCCGCTCAGCAAGGAAGAAGCCACTGCTCCAAAACCACCATAAAAAAGCCAGACTACGGTTTGCAACTGCACATGGGGACAAAGATCATACTTTTTGGAGAAATGTCATCTGAAACAAAAATAGAACTGTTTGGCCATAACGACCCTCGTTGTGTTTGGAGGAAAAAGTGGGATGCTTGCAAGCCGAAGAACACTATCCCAACCGTGAAGCACGGGGTGGCAGCATCATGTTGTTAGGGTGCTTTGCTGCAGGAGGGACTGGTGCACATCACAAAATAGATGTCATCATGAGGGCGGAAAATTATGTGGATATATTGAAGCAACATCTCAAGACATCAGTCACGAAGTTAAAGCTTGGTCGCAAATGGGTCTTCCAAATGGACAATGACCCCAAGCATACTTCCAACGTTGTGGCAAAATGGCTTAAGGACAACAAAGTCAAGGTATTGGAGTGGCCATCACAAAGCCCTCACCTCAATCCTATAGAAAATTTGTGGGCAGAACTAAAAAAGCGTGTGTGAGCAAGGAGGCCTACAAACCTGACTCAGTTACACCATCTCTGTCAGGAGGAATGGGCCAAAATTCACCCAATCTATTGTGAGAAGCTTGTGGATTGCTACCCAAAACATTTGACCTAAGTTAAACAATTTAAAGGCAATGCTACCAAATAGTAATTGAGTGTATGTAAACTTCTGACCCACTGGGAATGTGATGAAAGAAATAAAAGCTGAAATAAATCATTCTCTCTACTATTTTTCTGAAATTTCACATTCTTAAAATAAAGTGGTGATCCTAACTAACCTGAGACAGGGATGGTTACTAAGATTAAATGTCAGGAATTGTGAAAAACTGAGTTTAAATGTATTTGTCTAAGGTGTATGTAAACTTCCGACTTCAACTGTACATACACTACCGGTCAAAAGTTTTAGAACACCTACTCATTCAAAGGCTTTTCTTTATTTCTACTATTTTCTACATTGTAGAATAATAGTGAAGACATCAAAACTATGAAATAACACGTATGGATTCATGTAGTAACCAAAAAAAAGGGTTATACAAATCAAAATATATTTTGTATTCTTCAAAGTAGCCACCCTTTGCCTTGACAGCTTTGCACACTATTGGCATTCTCTCAACCAGCTTCATGAGGAATGCTTTTCCAACAGTCTTGAAGGAGTTCCCACATATGCTCAGCACTTGTTGGCTGCTTTTACTTCACTCTGCGGTAAAAAGAAAAGAAAATCCCTGGAGTGAGTAGGTACTGTATAACACAGGAAAATAAACTTTTTGATTGAATAGGGCCTTTAAAACATGAGTCACCTTGCCACCCACACCCATTCTCTCACACCCTGATCTGAATGAAGGATATCCCAAAAAGTCCTCTAGTAATATGCCAATGTCGCAAACCTGTAAAGAGACCAAGGTTTTCCTCTAAGCAGCGCTGCTATATAATAACCCTGAAGACAGACCCTCTGACACGCTCTGCCTTGCCTCTCTCTTTGCTGGAACACAGAACTGCTGCTAAAGAGTTTAAAGCTTTGAGAATGCAAATATTTCCAGAACAGTCCATGAGCTGTTACTATTGTCCTTCCATTTTACAGTGAACATTACTACTATACATACCACTACACTTGAGTTACTGCCTTTTCCATAGAGAGCATTCTAGAGGGGATAAGATAGATAATGCTCTCTCTTATTAGTCTCCCCTCTCCATAAAATGTAGCACTTTGTCTTAATATTTGCAGAAGCCAAATATGGAGTCCTCTTAAATATAATGCATACAGAACTGCCAGTATTTACATTGGATAAACTTTTTTCCCCCCCCCTATCTTTGGCCCAATCTCTCAAATGACTTTTGAGAGGGTAGAGTAAAACAAAAGTTCACATTTTTCCCTAGGCAACCAGAGGAAGAATATTGAAACAACAAAATGTCACTTCTACATCTGCATTGCTTGCTGTTTGGTGTTTTAGGCTGGGTTTCTGTAAAGCACTTTGTGACACCGGCTGATGTAAAAAGGGCTTTATAAATACATTTGATTCACTCTTTCTGTAAAAAGAGCTCTTTGGGGTGTGCTGAAGAAAATATGGCTGTTGAACTGTTCCGAGCAATGTAGACCACAAGGCCCATATTGATGCAATGTTCACAGTTGACTTAATACTACCTCCACATGTCCCCACAGAGAGACTGATCGAGACATCTAGAGGATAAACAGAGATACTTAATTACATTAACACATCTGTTACTCTGCATAACTCAGCTCTACTAAGTGTCTAAGTATGACATGATTTCTACCAGATCATGTCATACTTCCAGGATTCCTCTCAATTAAACATTCAGTAGGGGGACGGCAGGCAATAAAGGAAGAGGGAACTGGGAATACAGAAAGAGTGGGTGACATTTCACAGGCAATAGATACTTTGGTGACATTCAAAGTCTGTCAGGGAAAATACACATTTTGTCATTTCGTATAGAGCAGCATGTGAAACGTGACTGTGTAAGAGCTGCGATGTCATTAAAATTGAGCAAAAGGTCACAAGTTGAATGTTCTTTGCTTACTTTTTCAGTTGAACATTAAGCTACAGTGAATAACTGATAGACTATCCAATAATAACCAACAGAAAATGTTCCAGTGTTTTCTTTACCATGTGCTTTTAGGCTACAGAGTTTAGGTGTGCTTTCATTCAATGTCTTTGTCATACTAGGATACTTGTATTTGGAAGACTTGGGAAAAACACTTATGTAAGCAAAGCATGAAGGGGTTGGGCTTCAACATGCCTCAACATACAGGTTAATTATCATATGCCTAGTTGCATGAAAAATTCCAAATATTCTACAATTCTAGTGCCTGTACTACCCAAAATCTGAACTTTTTGTACAAGTTAGAAAGTGAAGAAACCAGACTTTGTCTTGAGGAATAAAGAACATCTGCCAGCAATGGATTCCCCCATCTCAGAATTTCATATCAATTTAAACCCCTTTGGATTGACTAAACACCTGGCAGAAGCTGTCCTTGAGATAATATTCCCGGGGCAATGTAGTAAGTAATCTCTACATCGACAGGATAATAAACTGGTAACACGTGAAAGAAAAAATGACCAAAGAATACAAGACCATAGAAAAAAATATAATTGCAGCGTGCGCGCCGATAGACGGCCATCGACAGTTTCGCTTGGAGGAAATTGATGTACATTGTGTACACTAAGAAAACGTGCACATTTTCCTTTAGGTTTTAGGCAGATGGCCTACCTGCATGGTCGGTCACGCGTTTGGTCTTCGAATATCCTGAACAATGACTCAATAACATAGAAAGTGAGAAAAAAAATACTTTATATTTACTTCAAATGTACTGCGGTTGCAGACGTTGTTCACCACTGAACATACCTCTTCCATTCACGCGCAGATTTATTGACAACTCCTCAGTCATGCGCTCAAACCTGTTCATAGACAAATTAGATATACCGTATACAGTATACAGTCTTCACAACTTGACTTCAACCAACGCAACTATTGGCTATGGGAAAACATCTATGGGAGTCACTGCATGACACACACAATGATGATTCGTTTCTTTATTATTGTCACATTACAATGCAGTTCACAGTGTTCTGAGTCTCTCCCCCCCCCCCCCCCCCCCCTAGTTTTAATGTGTACACACGTGAAAACCACGGGATTATAATCAGTGTAGCCAGGTTATGAAGCTCTGCATACCAAAAAACCCTCAATGTTCCACAATCCTCCATTCCGTCAGTTTCCTGCTTCAGTGTTCTCGCGAGACAACGTGTTTTGCATCTAGAGCTGCTGGTAGGGAAAGGGATCCTGAATTTATTTCAGCCAAAGCTATTTTTAGCTAGTTAGAGTTCATTGTACACCACTTCATAACACGCGTATCGTTCACAGGAAAAACATGGCAGAAACCGATCCAAAGTCAGTTCAGGACCTTACTAATGTGGTGAGTTTATTACAATGACAGTGTCGCTAGATAGCCAAATTAGATTGCTAACACCATTCAACCAGGCCTGGAAGGGATATTTGTCAATGTGCATTAGCCAATGATTTGAATAGCCTGTAGCCAATACATTGGATCGTATGAAACATCTCAGGAGTAGTGAATCTACTCTACACCGATCAGCAAAATAGCTCATCACCACCAATGGCTCCTACTGCTGTAGCTACATCTCCCATGATCATTCTGCATAGCTTGCTAGGTAGTGTAAACACATGGATCACAAAACGACCAATTTGTATGTGCTTTGAATCATGCTAAATAAAGGTCGACCAAATGATTCTGAATTGACCCCAAACCAGCCGTGCAGTATAGGCTCATTTGCCTTTTGGACTATCTTCATAAATTGCATGCAAGAAGGGTCACATTTGGTCATTGAATACCGGTAACTAGATATAACATCAGCCTGTTTTATGTTGATACTGCTCTCTAAACGGTGCCCTCATGTTGTTAGGTCCAGACGCTGCTGCAACAGATGCAGGACAAGTTCCAGACCATGTCTGACCAGATCATCGGGAGAAATATCCTTCCAGACAACTATCACTCAGAGCTGTCAGTTCAGTTCTGAGCAAAATGCACTGATCAGAAAGGGGACAGCAACATCCCCCCACATATTTAGGAAACTTGGTATGGGCCTAGATCTTTCAAATCATAAGGCCCATTTATAAATAAGGGTGTCATACAGTCACACCCATTTTATTGCCAAACAACTGTCTTTACTCCATTTTGATGTTTTTTTTTTACATAGGCTAAGTTGTAAAATATTTCTGGTAGCACTTTACATTACAGCACAGAATGAAACGGTAATAACATAGTATAGTGCATAGGAGGAATACATTAGATATACGTCTTACCAGTTGTAGTCTGGGGTATATCTGTGGGTGGTCATCATTCATGTTGTTATGGAGAAGAATTCCAGCCAGCACAACCCACTGGTCGGTGTTATCCAAAGGCCTATTATGGGCCAGCCCATTGTCTTCCTCAACCCTGTTCACTCGATGAGATGAGCACCCGCATTGATGACCTGGAGAAGAACATTGCCGACCTCATGACCCAGGCGGGCGTGGAGGAGATAGAAGGGGTCAAAGAACCACAGATGAAAGAAGGGCAAGGGTCATGAAGGTAATCTGACAGCATCTTAATACATGTTTTCTATTTCTGTATGTTGCAATGGATTATCATTAGTACTCACCTTCTGGCACTCATCGCTGTATCCAAGTCAGTAGTAGTCTTGGATTTACAAAAATTAAGATTTTAGGTGAAAGGTCTATAATTTAAGCTGTGTAAATATCCTTGCTGGCGAACATTGATATTTACCATTTATAAAATGTCTTATGGGTAGTATTTACATGCCTAAATTAAATTATAGTTTAGGCCTACCCTTTGATGTCACTACAATTTAAGTTGATCAAATGTGTAATTGATGGACAACTTTGTTTATTAGTTATAAGCCATTTCAAAATGAATTATTCAGAATCTCTGAACTGCCTTTGACTTGAATTGATGGAAAGTGCTTCGTAGGTCTATAGGTAGATGATTGCAGTTAGGAACCGTAAAAATTGTCATTTTATCAAATTAATTCCATCTGGAAAAGTTAATGCATCTCTCCCATACAGTAGATAAGTGTTTGCTCAACCAACTAAAAAAAACAGTGTCAATTACAGGTTGCCAAGTAACAAGATGTGACGGATTTTCTCCAGGAGTAGCATACTTTTCCACTGTAACCATTAATTATTTTGATTTGGTGTGTTGTAAAGTTATTTTTTATATTGACTATTGCAATAAAAGTAACAGTTCTTATGTAGTGACTTGAAGATTTATTTGAAAATGAGTATTTCCCCTCAGAACTTTTCAGCCCTATGAGTAATGGTTGATTGAAGTATACAGTAGAAGGCAAGCCAGTGATAAACAGCACTCTGTGCCAAGTAGAATGAATTCCAAATACAACTGACTTTTGGTTTGTATTAAATAAACCGTGCTTCTACACCTGCATTGCTTGCTGTTTGGGGTTTTAGGCTGGGTTTCTGTACAGCACTTCGAGATATTAGCTGATGTACAAAGGGCTATATAAAATAAACTTGATTTGAACTTGAATAGAGCAATCTTAAACCAGTCTCATTCTTAGGAAATAAATCAACATATTAGTTTCTTGTTTGCTTGTTTTTAAAAACAGCCTGAATGCCCTGAACCTATCTTATGGGGCTTTGAGAGACGTGCCTTCATGTGTGCATCAGAATAGTGTCGCATTAGAGCAGAGTTCCCTAACTGGTGCCCCATAGGCCAAATTTGGCTCCCAAGTTAGATTTCTTACTGTTGGAAATAAGACAAAAAACCCAGCAAATCAACTCCAACTGGAAATCTGTTCCAAAGTATTCCCGCGTACAATAGAGATGTGATCGTTTACAAATGTAACCAAATATTTTTTCAGTCAATTTGAAGTCTACAAATTATTTTTAAGTATGGTCAGGGGGCCAGAACATCCGCTCAAGAATATATACATATTATTATTATTTTTTAAATGGCCCGCGGCTGAATCTACACTGAACAAAAATATAAAACGCAACATGAGCTGAAACAAAAGATCACAGAAATGTTCCATATGCACAAAAAGCTTATTTCTCTCAAATTCTGAGCACAAATGTATCTACATCGCTGTTAGTGAGCATATCTCCTTTGCCAAGATAACCATCCACCTGACAGGTGTGGCATATCAAGAAACTGATTAAACAGCATCTTCATTTCACAGGTGCATCTTGTGCTGGGGACAATAAAAGGCCACTCTAAAATGTAGTTTTGTCACAACACAATGCCACAGATGTCTCAAGTTGGGTTATGGTATGAACAGGCATACGCTACGGACAACGAACAACTGCATTTTATCCATGGCAATTTCAATGTGCAGAGATACCATGACGAGATCCTGAGGCTTATTGTCGTGCCATTTATCTGACACCATCACCTCATGTTTTAGCATGATGATGCATGGCTCCATGTCGCAAGGATCTCTACACAATTCCTGGAAGCTGAAAATGTCCCAGTTCCTCCATACTCACCAGAAATGTCACCCATTGAGCATGTTTGGGATGCTCTGGATCAACGCGTATGACAGCATGTTCCAGTTTCCGAAGGAGATGTGTCGTGCTCCATGAGGTAAATGGTGGTCACACCAGACACTGACTGGTTTTCTGATCCACGCTGCTAGCTTTAAGGTATCTGTATTCCGTCATGTAAAATCCATAGATTAGGGCCTAATGAAGTTTTCAATTTACTTATTTCCTAATATGAACAGTAACTCAGTAAAATCTTTGAAATTGTTGCATTTATATTTTTGTTCAGTATAGTTGCTGATCCCTGCACTAGAGGTTATCTTGACTGAACAACAATCACACCCTAACACTTTCAATTCCTGACTCTTTACATTGCACACCAAGTCACACCTGACATCACTCCATCCACATGGCCAGCTCTATGACTGTGGTGATAACATCCACTCATGATGACCTTAGGCGAGACATGCTAAAGGCATGTCTGATAACAGAGGAGCTGACATGCAAAAAACACAGAAGAGGCTTTGCTGTTCTTTTCTTAAGAAACTTTATTAAATGTTTATAAAAGGAAACGTTCTCCATACTTTCCAGAAGATCATCTTAGTTTACCATTAACAATAGTAAACTTTTTTAAAAAGTGCCAACAGCAATACAACAATTAAACTTGGAAAAAACTTGCTGTGAAGTGGAGGGGAAAATTCAAGGGTTCTGTAGTTCAACACATGGGCAGTTAAAACCAGAGGATAAAATCTGCCTCCTAGTCTTTACATTTAGGTAGAACTAAAGGGTAGAGGCTGACTTAGAATATAAAATCTGCCCCGGTCATGTCAACAGCCCAGGCAAACTTGTCCCTCTGAGATTTGTTATAAATTTTGTCCAGGGGCACCTCCATGTTCTTACACCTATGGTGAGGGCAAAACGTATAAGAAATAATGCACAACATTAATAACTGGATAATAATGTATGTTGCAAATGCGTGTGAATACATAATTGTCAGATGCACATACAGTGTCATATTTCAGACCTGTGTGTGTGTGTACCCTCACCAGGCCACGCTGATGCGTGGGTCCAGGTAGTTCAGTTTGGAGGTGCCCAGTGCGATCTGCTTGTTCTCCTCTCGGTTTGTGGCCTGAACCTCCATCTTCATAAGCTGCTCCTCACAGCGCTGCACAGCCTTCTTCTTACGCTCCACCACCCTGAACACACACAGGAGTTCAGTCTGAATATTGTCTGCCCTGTTGAGCAATCATTTTCCCTGTCTGTCTGCTGCCAGTAAGGGCAACTCACGCCTGCAGCTTGCTGTCTGAACTGTGAGCTTGGACCTCCTTCTTTGCCAGCTTCAGCTCACTCTTGGCCAGGGCCAACTGCTCCCTCCTGCCATCAATCTGGAAATGGTGTATAACGAGAGAGGGCAGACTGAAGTAAACATTGAGCTAAAATAGGACACGACAACGTCACTATCATATATCACCCTCGATTTATCTATGTATCAAGTATCTGTTGATCCCCCTCACCTTGGACTGGAGGTTGGCCATAGACTGATCAAAGGTCTTTGGCGGCACCCGCTGGTGGTTGCAAAGTACTGCAACAGCTCGGTTGGCCCTGTTGTAGGAGAGCAGCTTCTCTGCCGGGTTGTCTGTCACTGTGGAGCAACAGGGGAACAAAGGACTATGAATGTTGGTGGTGAGTGAAGTTAATACCTTAGCTCTTTGGAAATACATAAGCTCACTGGTCATTACAAGATAAAGTGGATGGCTTAATTCAGGCAATATATACAGAGCAGTCAAACGTTTAATGTGCAGAGGGGTTGAGCGAATGTTTGATTACCAGACCACCAGGGAGCACTCCATTTCCTTTCTGTACCTCCAGAGACCCTCCCCCTGGCCAATGTACTCTTCCCCCACCCAGATCATTCTCACTTGCACCTGCTTGCCTTTGAACACATGCACATGTCTAATTTAATTAGAGGTTGCTACCCACACTGTGAACAGATTTAATCTCAGTAACAATCCAGAGAACCATCCCACCATGAGAGGGGAAAGAGGGGAGGGAGGGAGATACTGGGCCCCAGCAAAACATAGGGACTAACAATGTAATAACTCAGCACGCTGAGAGAATCTCAGCCAACATACTGCAAGCAGGGACACTAACACTGAGTGAACACAGAACATGCTGGGACTGATACACAACAGTGTTCTAAAGGAATGAATCACTGCTGAAATTAACAGGCAGGGCATGAGATGCAGCTCCATAGCGGGATCTTGCAGGAGTTCTAAACATAGCCATTGCATTCACAGACATTTGAACAGGTTGATGGACAAGTCTGGTAAACAAATGCTATAAAAGAACAGGTGCACCTCTAAGGATGGCATGTAAATGTATGTGTGGTGTTTGGGGGACGTACTGTTGGACAGCTGTCGGAGCTGCTCCTGCAGGGTGATGGAGGCGTTGAAAGTCCTGAATACCTTAGCAGTCAGGCCAGGCATCAGGGATGACAGGTGCTTATTCAACAAGCACGTCTAGAGGGAGGAGACACACATACGCAAGAATCGAGGACTGGATCGAGACAGGTGTGAAAAAGTATGTCCAGAAACACTAGATGGCAGTATAGTCCTGATGTTTGAACTCAGTCTTCCATAAAAAGGCCCAGAGTAGTCAAAAACATGATTTGCCTGTTATATACTTTCCCTCAATGAGGTTGGAATAATACTATGAAATTGCAAAATTTATGATAATTCCCTTTTAGTGTAACAAAGGTATGAATAGACAGGCTGAAATTTCAGCCTGTTTGTGGTATGGAGTTTAATTAGTTAAACCAATAAGAAAGAGGGTTCCAAACCTTTCTGCCAATAACTGCTAGTTTTCAGTTTTCCCCTCCCCAGTCAGACCACTCCCAGACAGTCACTGTCCAATTCTTGCTTGAAAGATTGCCCTTTGCTAAGAAGATGTTTCTTTTTGACTATTTTAATTGAAAACAATCACATAAAGGTACTTAATTGTTACCCTGAAATTATTTGAAATCGAATTTAAAAAAAAAGAAGTCTGCATTGGACCTTTAAGAAAAAAGGAAGAAAATGAAAAATACTGTCTCTGCATTATCGCCATCATACAGAATAAGGAGTAGATTAAAAAAGGCCATCATATTACTTTCCTCTGACTTATTAAATAGTTAGATCTGCCTAAAAGACAAGAATTACATTTCCATTAACTACACCACCACACAGTAAGGCTCTCCTCACCAATAACAGGGTGGCAAGTAGCCTAGCGGTTAAGAGCGTTGGGCCAGTAACCGAAAGGTCGCTTGTTCGAATCATTGAAAAAAAAAAAAGTGTTGAGCAAGGCACTTAACCCTAATTGGTCATGTAAGTTGCTCTGAATAGAAGCTTCTGGTAAATAAAAATATATATAAATAACAAAATATGCATTGGAGGCTAAGAGCAGAGGTCTACAGCTGTAATGACACCCAGTACACACAATCACATGAGCGTCACATGGGTGTGTGTATAGACGATGAATTAACTAAAGCAATCCCAGTGAGATCCTAGAGGACGACAGTGTTGTGGCTTAAGGGTGACGCTGGTATAATGAAAATCTCAAATCGCAGACAGACCTGGGTCACTCAGGACACACCCATCCCTCCCGTCCCCTCATACAGAGGCTGCTGGGTAGAACAACCTTCATACCCCTCCACCCATTCCTCACCCACTGGGGGAGCCCAAAACCCAGGATGCCGTCACACACACACACATCTGCATTCTTAAATTGTCTTCCTGCCCTTGCAGAGACTATAATGACACTGGCTGTGAATTTGGGGGTCAAATGTTGTCCTCTACATGCTGGTGTCATTACAGTGGTTAAGTGTTACACTAACAATAGGAGCTTCTCTCTTACCAAGGCTGTTCTCACACTGTGTATGTATGTATGTATGTATGTATGTATGTATGTATGTATGTATGTATGTATGTATGTATGTGTACAGACAGGTGTGATCTGCTATCTGTGAGCATCCAGGTGTGTAGTGATATTGACCCCTGACAGAAGTCTTGACAGAGGCGATGGATGGAGGTGAGCCAGTATCAGACCACATCCATCTGGCCTTCACTGATACCATGGCTCTGGACTGCAGAGATACCTCAGTCTAGCCTTGTGGTCAGCTACTGTCTGGTTGTGTTATGTTCTCCCTGAACCTGCTCTGACTGCCAGAGATAAAGGGTCAAGAATGCCGTGGAGAAGGTTTGGACAGCAGGACAGGTACATCACAATGGTTTGAGAAGCTGCTGATGGTGGGATGCTAACATATAAACTCCATATTACACACTCCTAGTTCTCAGCCTGAATATATTGACGTTTTAGTAATTTAACATACACTCTTATCCAGAGCGACATGCAGTAGTGAGCGAAACATTTGTTTTGTTAATTTTCCACATACTTTTTCAATACCGGTTCCCCGTAGGAATCGATCCCACAACCGTGGCGTTGCAAGTGACATGCTCTACCAACTCAGCCACACGGGAGGTATAAGTTTGAACCGACCACTCACTCCAGTTGAGCCAGACATGTACTGTACTACCCACTGCGGTTCCTTTATATAGGCTACTGTACATGCACACTGACAGTCATACAAACTCAGACCCTTTTACTGTCCGTAGCAGGTGGATAATCAGGTCTCAAGCCTGGCCCAGCTAAACGTGGTGGAGGGAAGGCAGTTATTAGAGCCTGTACCAATTTCTTCCGTGGCTGGTGCTTACATCATCTCCCACCCGCTCACCTGGCCTTTTAAAAAGTGTCAATCAGCTCGGCTCAGAGCAGCGATTAACATTTCACCCTCCAACATGCCCCTCCATTTCCTGATGTGCCATAGGTCACAAAGGAGGCCCCCCGCCCGCCTCTCAGGAGCGGATCACAACCATGTCATTTCACACCAATCATAGCAATAACCTTGGCCACCGGGCAAGACCTCCTCCACTGCCTGGTGACGATGCCTTACTTCTGCCGAAAGGAGAGGTGAAAGGACAGAGGATTTATATATAATCCACCCACCCAATATCGGCCTCTTTGCCTTCCCGCTCTCCCTTTAAGGCACCGGAGAGGCTGGGAGTAGACAGAGGCTACAGGCAAACACACAGCGGGATGGAGAGGGTTCTCTGAGGCTAAATTCACACTTGCGGCTGTTATGGTCACTCACTGGGCTTTACCATATCGTCAGGCTACAGCACAGCAACATGCTGTGAGGGATGTTTTCTTTTTTACATGTTGAGATAAACAAGCTAGACTGGTTCTGTGCGACTCACGTTGAGGCGATCAAACAGGTCGTCTCCAGGCTCCTTGTTCTTCATGAAGAGCTTGAGGTTCTTGAACACCTGGATAAACAAAACAAGGACAAGACAAAGAGAGACTGGTTTTATATCCCACCCTGTCGGTCCTAGACCTCCGGACTAGAAACAGCTGCTCACAGCTAGTCTACACACTGATCATGATAGGAGAGCCCAGGGCTGTCTACCCCATTCTTCCAGCTCACAGGGGAGAGGAAAAAAGATCCACTCAATTATATTTGACATTTCCAAGAAGTCCTGTTTTCCTCCTGCTCTAAATAAACCAGCTAAAATATGCAAGGAACTAATTAATGGTAGCAGATGTGTTGCTTTTCAAAACAGACTGATTTGAATGACAATTTATTCTTGTGCCAGAACTAAATTAATAGGGAAATAAGAGCCTGTGATGAACGGATGGACGCGTGAGGATTTCGAAAGATTTATTCCAGACTCTGTCTGGAGTGGAGCAACAGAGACAACGGCTGATTGATCAACCAATGTGTCGGTGTCATCAGGATGGACCTGAAAACATGGCAACAATCTGCACTCATCACAGGCTGTTTATGTATGAACAGATGTCTACGACACAGCTATGTTTGATAGGAGAATGCAGCAGTATGGTGGTTCAACATTCTAAATTCTGTTTAGATGATAAGCAAAGTGACCGGACACAGAATGCAGATGCTGGCAAGTGAAGCTTGGTAAACAGATAATGAATGATTGTGATGATCTGGCTAGCCAACACTTTGCATTGCAATTCATCATGCTCTCCCATGGAGCTGGAATGAGAATTCCTTCCATCTAATCTGAAATTAACCAGCTATCCCCTTCCCTCGGAATAAACATGCAAAAATATTCAGAACACTCATTAACTTTACCTGATGTGTTGCTTTTAAATATACTCTCATTTGAATAATTACACCTTCTGACAAAAAAAATGAACTGTCTGTCAGGTGCAACATTTCCCATTCGATCTTGGAGATAGCATGGCTGAATCATACTGGGGCTGAATCCTGACACTCACCAGCTAATGTTGTTCAGCCTCATTTCCACCTGACAGACAGCTGCTTGGCAGAACACACAGAACGGAGCCAGGCGAAAATTGAAAAATATATTTCTCTATTCTGTTTTTTTTGGTGTCAGAATTACTTTGATGGATTTAAAGTAACATAACTGTCTTTTGAAAATCTCACCTTTTAAAAGCTAATTCTGTTAACTGATACACAAATAATGTTGACTTGGCCTATATTCATGTGGCTTCATGTGAATTATTATTATAATATTTTTTTTGAAACACACCTTAAACTTGTATCTCAAACAGACCTTTCCCAAAATGCTTGCCATTTCCTCGTGTAACGTTATGTTTTTTGTCTGAGATGGCTCTTTGGCTGAGCTGTTTACTTGTCATTCATTTAAAAAAAATTATGACCGGTATACACCCACACCATACTGTTGTTGGGGTATGCCCACACCATTGAAACACAGAAAAGCTGCTTTTTAATATACATAATTACCATTTTTTGGAAGAAACTATTTCACTCATATTGTAGTTAAAGACGCAATCTGCAGTAGCGGGAAACGAGGCTACTGGTCGCTGCACCACCATTGTTTTTGCTTCCAAGCTGACCATAGCGCAGCATGGGAAAAAATTATACAAAATATCATTACATATTGTGCTCTTCTATCGCATGTGCCTTGATGTCCGAGGGGGAAAAAAACAGTTTGCGTTGTTTGCAATAACTTTGTTGATGTAATATCGCCACCGGATGTGGCCGTTTCACCATTAAGGATTCCAGCTTTAATGATAGGTCATATTTTATAGAAATGATGGACAGTAAAAGTTTGAGTAGACAAGTTTTTGGATACATTTTTTCCTTCAATACTTTATCTTGAACACATAAAGCAGTCTTTTGGGTTTTAGTGTTGGCATATTCCTCAATTTAAAAGTTATCCCGGGGGGCTCTCCCCAGGGCGCACTACAGTCCTCCACCCCAGGGCACCTACTCTGACTGCCTGGCCAAAAGTAGTACATTTAGGGTGCCATTTCAAACATCCCTTGTTAGTAGTACTAAGACTGCTAGCTCCTTACCCTCTTGGTGACGGGGACCTTGTTAGTAGTACTGAGGCTGCTGGCTCCTTACCCTCTTGGTGACGGGGACCTTGTTGTAGTAGCGGATACAGTCTTTACCCAGGAAGTCAAACTCCACCACACAGTCCTTGTCCTCCAGCAGGTCGTGGAGGGTGAGGTGCTCCACCCTCAGGGAGCAGCAGCCCACCGTGTCCGCCGTCTCGCCCTCCTCCTTCTCGTTTCCCGCTCTCAGGGCCAGCTGGAGGACACCACCAGAGTTAGCATACACAGGGGATATGGTCTGGCAGAATGGGGTGACTGACTAAAGAACTGGAGTATTTACATTTTCCCTTGGCTGTGGTTTAATACCCATCAACCCATGTATGGCAGAGGAGGGTCACAGAGAGACAGACCTTATCTATGAAGTAAAGGGCCACAGCTCTCTGGCGGGTCTCCATCTGTTTGGACTTGATGTCCTGCTGGTACTGCTGGCGGATCCCATTCACACAGCTTTTCAACCGTCGGGCCACCTCATACTTCTCCCAGTCCTTCTCACCCTGCGGAACCACAACACTGAGCCTTAGGAATACAGCTTCTTTACATGGTCTATCCACATGGGTTTTATTACATGGTAAGGTGCAGCCTCCAGGCAGTGCCTTCTCATTCAAAAGCCTTGCACTTGCGACAACCGAGGGCCAACACTCAATCATAGCCCTTTTAGTATTTCATGAGATTGTGGCTAAAACAATGTATTCATAGTCATGTGTCTAGTAATCCAATTCTTCCACGTGTCTAACCTGTTAAATGCCTAATGGAAAGAGCCAGTCAGAAAGGGTGACATTGTATTTGCGTAGTAGTGTAGAACTAGCCAGCGGCTGTTTAATTAGCTAGCCCCACACAACCTGACTCCCACCTCGCTGTTGCCACCACCGCATCGTCATGGCGACAAATTGTGGAGTAACTCAACCTTCAAAATAAAGAACTGGGAGATACGAGGAGGGAGGAGGTATGTGGAAGGAGGAAGGGAAGAGAGGAGATGGTGATGTGAGAGGACCAAGAGGCTAGGAGCTCAGGAACTAGCCATGTTGACATTCCATTCCGATTTGATTGCGAGGGAACGAGAGGTAGTGAACAGTGAGAGAGAGAAGAATCATAGACCCTAGTACTAGTTTATTTCCCTCTGTGTATTGGCAGAATGTCATGAAATGGAATCCTTCAGAAATGCAGTAGAGGAAGAGATTTGTGGGAGTTGTATGGGTAGGATAGTGATAGAGACTGTATTTTAAGCCTCTGAGTAACCTTGTTAATCTCTGAAAGACTCCAGGGAGATAGAGCAGAGCAGACCATCACCACAGTAGAGATGAAAGGTTGGATACGGAGTGGATTTACATGTCCTGTAAACACCATGGTCAAAGACCAGTTCGTCTCTATCTGATCTCTCAGCAGCAGCAGCACCCGCTTTACCCAACAAATCTCAATGCACACTTCTCTCACTAAGCAGTGGTGGAGAGATGGCAATTTGAAATCACACACCTCTGATCCATATACACCACTTAACACAACAAAGGTGATAAATTGCACTGAATCCCGACATGTTCCTCTCAAGCAACACAAAAGAAAATGGCTTCTAAACTCGCAGATACATGTGCTCCCCACAGACCTCTCCTTAAAACTCACAAAAATTGTTCACAATAGACAAAGCTTCAGAAGTTCCCAGTATGACTTCTAAGCCTATTCAACTATTCAAAAGCACAAATCACACCCTCAACTTAAACTCAAAAAGGTTTCCTCTATTCAATATGCCTTGGTAAAATACAGTACAACACACACCCAACTGCTCTATGACAAAAGAAACTAAACATTTCAACAGCTGCGGAACCTAATCATAATGGCCATGCAGTATTCAAACAGAATCTATGTAAATAATCGAAGCAATTTCGAGATCAAATTGAGTCATTTTCCTAAATGTATGAAACAAGTAAATGCACTATGGGTATCTGTGCGGGTTTGAATGAATGGAAGGTCATCAACTATATATCTTATAAAACATTGTTCAGGACAATTGGAGAGACTAACAACCAGCCTTGGGTTTCTGATACATGTTTTGCTGTATGTTTTACCCATGAAAATGCCACAAGGCTACCACTTTGTGGCATTGGAGATATTGTAGGCCATTGCAATAAAATTACTAGGCTTTCTGAGAGGTTCCGTTAAACTAAATTGATTGAAATATCTGTTAGCTTCTTACAACTGCACACACACAATGGTAGCCTGTTCTCCATTCAGATGGCTCATTCTTAAAAGGCAACAATGAACATTCTGCTCGCAAGTTAACCTTATGGCTGCAATCCCGCTACGATATGACAACAGCCAGTCCAAGTGCAGGGCGCCATATTCAAACAGAAATTTCATAATTAAAATTCTTCAGACATTCATATGTCTTATATCATTTTAAAGGTAATCTTGTTGTTAATCGCACCAAAGTGTCCGATTTCAAATATGCTTTTCAGCAAAAGCACTACAAACGATTATGTTGGCTCACCACAAAACCACAATAAGCACAGCCATTTTCCAGCGAAAGATAGCTTTCACAAAAAACAGAAATAGAGATTAAATGAATCACTAATCTTTGATTATCTTCATCAGATGACACTCATAGGACTTCATGTTACACAATACATGCATGTTTTGTTTGATTAAGTTCATATTTATATAAAAAAATCTGAGTTTACATTGGCGCGTTAGATTCACTAGTTGCAAAAACATCAAGTGATTTTGCATAGCCACATCGTTTCAACAGAAATACTCATCATAAATATAGATGATAATACAAGTTATACACATGGAATTATAGATATACCTCTTCTTAATGCAACCGCTGTGTCAGATTTCAAAAAAACTTTACTGAAAAATAAACCATGCAATAGTCTGAGACGGAGCTCAGTAAATAGCCAAATTAGCCGCCATGTTGGACTCAACAGAAACCAGAAAATACATGGTAAATGTTTCCTTACCTTTGATGAACTTCATCAGAATTCAGTCCTAGGAATCCCAGGTCCACAATAAATGCTTGATTTGTTCGATAATGTCCGTTATTTATGTCAAATTAGCTACTTTCGAATTGTTTACCAAAAGCCCTAACCAAAGTCACAAAGCGCGACCACTATAACGTGACAATGTCCAAAAGTTCCGTTACAGTCAGTAGAAACATGTCAAACGATGTACTGAATCAATCTTTAGAATGTTGTTTACATACATCTTGAATAACGTTCCAACCGGAGAATTACATTGACCGATGCATCTCACGTGAACGCGCCTCTTCAATGCGTGATCACCTCGTGGCAGTGGTGACTAAATCCTGTCTCCTTCGGCCACCCTTCACATTAAAGTCATCAGACAACGTTCTATTGACTGTTGACATCTAGTGAAAGCCGTAGGAAGTGAAAACTCATCAATATCTCGCTGTAATTTCAATGAGAGCTTGGATGAAAATCTGGCACCCCCAGAAAAATTCCAAACAGGAAGTGGAACTTCAGGTTTTTGCCTGCCATATGAGTTCTGTTATACTCACAGACATAATTCAAACAGTTTTAGAAACTTCAGAGTGTTTTCTATCTATTACTAATATGCATATATTAGCAACTATGACATAGGAGCAGGCCGTTTACTCGGGGCATCTTTCATCCAAGCTACTCAATACTGTCCCTGCAGCCATAAGATTTAAGGAATTTGGTAGCTCTGAAGACAAAGACATACAAAACACGTACACCTCTCGTACGCAGACACCTACAGTGGCTTCAGAAAGTATTCACATCGACATTTTGATACGTTACAGCCGGAATTTAAAATAGATTAAATTGAGATTGACAAATTGTGTGTGTAGGCCAGTGATGACAAAGTGGAATGTTTAGACATTTCTACAAATTGATAAAAAATGAAAAGCTGAAATGTCAACCATGTCAACCCTTTTGTTATGGCAAGCCTAAATGGGCTCGGGAGTAAAAGTCTGAATAGCAAGTCACATAAGTTGCATGGACTCACTGTGTTCAAAAATAGTGTTTAACATGATTTTTGTATATGGACTACCTCATCTCTGTACCCCACACATACAGATAAGTGTAAGGTCCCTCAGTCAAGCAGTGAATTTCAAACACAGATTCAACCCCAGACCAGGGAGGTTTTCCAATGCCTCTCAAAGAAAAAGGCACCAATTGGTGGATACATATATATTTTTTTAAAGCAGGCAATGAATATCCCTTTGAGCATGGTGAAGTTATTCATTTCACTTTGGGTGGTGTATCAACATATGCAGTCACTACAACGATACATGCGACTTTCCTAACTCAGTTGCCGGAGAGGAAGGAACCCTTAGGAATTTCACCATGAGCCATGACTTTAAAAACAGTTAATGTTTTTCGAATCACAGCCATTAAACTCTGAGGAATGAATCAACATTGTAGTTACTCCCCAATACTAACCTAATTGACACAGTGAAAATGAAGCCCGTAAAGAATAAAAAATATTCCAAAACATTAAGGTTGGGAGGTATCCAGATTCTCATAATCGCCATACCGTTTCTGTACCATACCAGGGTATTAACGGAAAAGCACACAGGGGGCGCTAATTAAATGTTTTAAAAATATATAATTTTACTTAATCACAATTTTAGGCAACAGGGATCTTGATCCAGTAGGGGGAAAGAGATGCATTTCGTTGTTTTCCGCATTTAACCCAACCCCCCTGAATCAGAGGTTGTCAGATAATGTCTAGTTAATTTTTATAGTGGTGATCAAGTTTATACAGTGTGTTCGTAAAGTATTCAGACCCTTTGACTTTTACCACATTTTGTTATGTTACAGCCTCATTCTAGAATTGATTAAATAAAACATTTATCAACCTACACACAACACCCCATAATGACAAAACAAAAATAGGTCCAGAAAGTTTTGCTAAGTTAATTTAAAAAAATAAACAGAAATACCTTATTTACATAAGTATTCAGACCTTTTGCTATAATACTCAAAGTTGAGCTCAGCTGCATCCTGTTTCCATTGATCATCCATGAGATGTTTCTACAAACGTGGAGTCCACCTGTGGTGAATTCAATTGATTGGACATAATTTGTAAAGGCACCCACCTGTCTATATAAAAGGTCCCACAGTTGCATTTCAGAGCAAAAACCAAGCCATGAGGTCGAAGGAATTGTCCGTAGAGCTCCGAGACAAGATTGTGTCGAGGCACAGCTCTGGGGAAGGGTACCAAAAAATGACAGCATTGAAGGTCCCCAAGAACACGATGGCCTCCATCATTCTTAAATGAAAAGTTTGGAACCGCCAAGACTTTTCCTAGAGCTGTCTGCCTGGCCAAACTGAGCAATCAGGGGAGAAGGGCCTTGGTCAGGGAGGTGACCAAGAACCCTATGGTCACTGACAGAGCTCTAGAGTTCCTCTGTGGAGATGGGAGAACCTTCCAGAAGGACAACCATCTCTGTAGCACTCCACCAATCACACCTTTATGGTAGAGTGGCCAGACAAAAGCCACTCAGTAAAAAAATACACATGACAGCCCGCTTGGCACCTAAAGTACTCTGACCATGAGAAACAAGATTCGCGCTCTGGAGTAGAGGTCGACCGATTATGATTTTTCAACGCCGATACCGATTATTGGAGGACCAAAAAAGCCGATACCGATTAAATCGGCCAATTTTTATTTAAGTTTTTATTATTTTTATTTATTTGTAATAATGACAATTACAACAATACTGAATTAACACTTATTTTAACTTAATATAATACATCATAAAATCAATTTAGCCTCAAGTAAATAATGAAACATGTTCAATTTGGTTTAAATAATGCAAAAACAAAGTGTTGGAGAAGAAAGTAGAAGTGCAATATGTACTATGTAAGAAAGCTAACGTTTCAGTTCCTTGCTCAGAACATATGAAAGCTGGTGGTTCCTTTTAACATGAGCATTCAATATTCCCAGGTAGAAAGTTTTAGGTTGTAATTATTATAGGACTATTTCCCTCTATACCATTTGTATTTCATTAACCTTTGACTATTAGATGTTCTTAAAAGGAACTTTAGTATTGCCAGTGTGACAGTATAGCTTCCGTCCCTCTCCTCGCTCCTCCCTGGGCTCGAACCAGCAACACAACGACAACAGCCACCATCGAAGCAGAGTTACCCATGCAGAGCAAGGGGAACAACTACTAGAAGGCTCAGAGCGAGTGACGTTTGAAACGCTATTAGCGCGGCTAACTAGCTAGCCATTTCACTTCGGTTACACCTGCCTCATCTCGGGAGTTGATAGGCTTGAAGTCATAAACAGTGCAATGCTTGACGCACAACGAAGAGCTGCTGGCAAAACGCACAAAAGTGCTGTTTGAATGAATGTTTACGCGCCTGCTTCTGCCTACCACCGCTCAGTCAGATTATATGCAACGCAGGACACGCTAGATAATATCTAGTAATATCAGCAACCATGTGTAGTTAACTAGTGATTATGATTGATTGTTTTTTTATAAGATAAGTTAGCTAGCAACTTACCTTGGCTTACTGCATTCGCGTAACAGGGAGTCTCCTTGTGGAGTGCAACGAGAGAGATGCAGGTCGTTATTGCGTTGGACTAGTTAACTGTAAGGTTGCAAGATTGAGTCCCCCGAGCTGACAAGGTGAAAATCTGTCGTTCTGCCCCTGAACGGGGCAGTTAACCCACCGTTCCTAGGCCGTCCGGGAAAAAAATTCACAAAACATAATTTTTTTTAGATAAAAAAAAAGAAAATAATTTCGTCAAATTGGTGCCCAAAAATACCGATTTCCGATTGTTATGAAAACTTGAAAAAGGCCCTAATTAAATCGGCCATTCCGATTAATCGGTCGACCTCTACTCTGGAGTGCTCAAGACCTGGGGTGAAGGTTCACCTTCAACAGGACCATGACCATAAGCACACAGCCAAGAAAACACAGGAATGGCTTCAGGACAAGTCTCGGAATGTCGCCGAGTGGCCCAGCCAGAGCCCGGACTTGAACCCGATTGAACATCTCTGGAGAAACCTGAAAACAGCTATGCAGCGACGCTCTTCATCCAACAAGACAAATTGAGAAACTTCCCAAATACAGGTGCGCCTAGCTTATACTGCCATACCCAAGACGACTCGGCTGTAATCGCCGCGTCAACAAAGTACTATGTAAAGGGTCTGAATACTTATGTAAATGTGTTTTATTTTTAATACATTTGCAAAAATGTCTAAAAACCTGCTATTGTTTTGTCATAATAGGGTAGTGTGTAGATTGAGGGAGAAAAAAACAATTTAAATCAATTTTAGAATAAGGCTGTAATGTAACAAAATGTGAAAAAAGTCAAGGGGTATACTTTCCAAATGCACTGTAAATTGCCTGGCTGGGCTGATGAGACAGTGAATTGAGCAGTGAGATAGAACAGAGTAAATAGGAATTTCAACGTCATAGCTTTAGCCAGTGGTAACTTGTGGAATAGACAACAGCTGGAATGCGGTTTTAACCAATCAGCATCCAGATTAGACGCTCCCGTTGTATAATATTTGGATGGCCATTGTGATTGGAGGATAACTGCGAGTGTCATGAATCAGGATCAACTCCTCTGTTCTCCTCGAGCTCATTAATGAAAGAATGTTCATATTTCAAAAATGGCAGAAAGGCCAGTCTCATTGGCAATGACAAGGAGTGTAATGTTAGCTAAAGAGACATACACAAGTTGTCTCTACTGTAACCAAGAAGCTTAATCTTGACATCTAGCCACAGATTGCAAGTTAGCCAACCAAATGCATAGCTGAGCCCTGAGCTGGATAGAATTCTGACATCTTAGATTTCTTATACAGTACCAGTCAAAAGTTGACACACCTACTCTTTCAAGGGTTTCTTTATTTTTTACTACATTGTATAATAATAGTGAAGACATCAAAAAACTATATATTTTGATTTCTTTATTTGAGATTCTTCAAAGTAGCCACCCTTTGCACACTTATGAAGCTGGTTGAGAGAATGCCATGAGGTAGTCACCTGGAATGCATTTCAATTAACAGGTGTGCCTTGTTAAAAGTTCATTTGTGGAATTTCTTTCCTTCTTAATGTGTTTTAGCCAATCAGTTGTGTTGTGACATGGTAGGGGTGGTATACAGAAGATAGCCCTATTTGGTAAAATACGAAGTCCATATTATGGCAAGAACAGCTCAAATAAGCAAAGAGAAATGACAGTCCATCATTACTTTAAAACATGAAGGTCAATCCAGAAAATTGTAAGAACTTTGAAAGTTTCTTCAAGTGCAGTCCCAAAAACCATGATGAAACTGCCTCTCATGAGGACCGCCACAGGAAAGACCCAGAGTTACCCAGAGTCTGCTGCAGAGGTAACGTTCATTAGAGTAAATTGCAGCCCAAATAAATGCTTCAGAGTTCAAGTAACAGACACATCAACAGTTCAGAGGAGACTGTGTGAATCATGCCTTCATGGTCGAATTGCTAAAAAGAAACCACGACTAAAAGGACACCAATAATAAGAAGAGACTTGCTTGACCAAGAAACACCAGCAATGGACATTAGACCGGTGAAAATCTGTCCTTTGGTCTGATGAGTCCAAATTTGAGATGTTTGGTTCCAACCGCTGTGTCTTTGTGAGAAATGGTGTGATGTGGGGGTGCTTTGCTGGTGACACGGTGAGTGATTTATTTGGAATTCAAGCCACACTTAACCAGCATGGCTACCACAGCATTCTGCAGCAATACACCATCCCATCTGGTTTGCGTTTAGTGGGACTATCATTTGTTTATCAACAGGACAATGACCCAACATACCTCCAGGCTGTGTAAGGGCTATTTGACAAAGGAGAGTGGTGGAGCGCTGCATCAGATAACCTGGCCTCCACAATCACCCGATCTCAACCCAATTGAGATGGTTTGGGATGAGTTGGGCCGCAGGGTGAAGGAAAAGCAGCCAACAAGTGCTCAACTCCTTCAAGACTGTTGGAAAAGCATTCCTCATGAAGCTGGTTGAGAGAATGCCAATAGTGTGCAAAGCTGTCAAGGCAAAGGGTGGCTACTTTGAAGAATACAAAATATATTTTGATTTGTATAACACTTTTTTGGTTACTACATGATTGTGTTATTTCATAGTTTTGATGTCTTCACTGTTATTCTACAATGTAGAAAACAGTAAAAATAAAGAAAAACCCTTGAATGAGAAGGTGACCAAACTTTTCACTGGTACTGTAGTTTTACTTAACTTATATGCAGTGCCGTGGCATCCCCCACGCAGCCCCTGCGAAGCAGTATTGAAAATTACACTGTATTTTGAAATACCCCGGAAATATTGCCCAAGCCTACAAAAGATGCATCTCGTTTGCAACAAGGCATTAAATTAATTCTGCAAAAAATGTGGCAAAGCAATTCACTTTTTGTCCTGAATAAGAAGTGTTGTATTTGATATGCCCCAAACATATTACGGAGTTCCACTGTCCATATATTCAAGCATAGTGGTGGCTGCGTCATGTTATGTGTATGCTTGTAATTGTTAAGGACTGGGGAGTTTCAGGGAAAAAATAAAACAGAACTAAGCACCGCCAAAGTCCTAGAGGAAAACCTGGTTCAGTCTGCTTTCCACCAGACACTGGGAGATTAATTCACCTTTCAGAACAATAGCCTAAAACACAAAGCCAAATCTACACTGGAGTTGCTTACCAAGAAAACAGTGAATGTTCCTGAGTGGCCAAATAATAGTTTTGACTTAAATCTACTTGAAAATCTATGGCAAGACTTAAATGGTTGTTTAGCAATGATCAACAACCAATTTGACAGAGCTTGAAGAATGTTGAAAATAATAAAAATGGACAAATGTTTCACAATCCAGGTGTGGAAAGCTCTTCGAGACTTACCCCAAAAAGATTGACAGTTATTATAGCTGTCAAAGGTGACCCAGGGGTGTGAATACTTATTTAAATGAAATATTTTATCATTTCATTTTCAAACATGTTTTCACTGCCATTATGGGGTATTGTGTGTAGATGGGTGAGGAAAACTAAGTTAATCAATTTTCAATTCAAGCTGTAACACATCAAAAAGGGGTATGAATACTTTAAAGCACTATATATGAGAATTGTTACTTAGGACAACAACTGTCTGCAGTTACTGCACCACCCTGACTACCTATGTTCCGCAAATTCAAATCTGGACATCGAGGCCAGTCCCCCCCCCCAATTCAAGACCTATTTAGACCTGGGATACCAGTTGGGTGCAATTAATTATCAGATAGAAAAGAAAAATCAGGAGGCTCCGGAGCTCATAGGGTAATATTTGAAAAACATGCCTCATACCTTGAGTTTGGAGCTGGGGTTGAGCATGACATACTTGCAGGAGCCCTGAACATTCTCATTCCAGCTGGCCAGCCAGGTCACTGTGTTGTCATGGCGAACCTCCTTCCAGTGGTGACCAGCAGGGGGCTCTGGGATACAAGACTTTCTAAGGTGGGTGGAGAGGTCAAGGGTCAGATACTGTAGGCATGAGAGACAGCATTACACAGGGTTTCCACTAGATAACTATGATAGACAATTTTGGCTGCGTTAAATTCATGAAAACAAACATTAGCTTGTTGGTCTTAATTTAAGTTTAGGCATAAGGGATTTTTTATTTTTATTGTTGCCACAAAGTTGGAAGCACAGAATCGTCTAGAATGTCATTCTATGGCTGTAGCATAAAGATTTCCCTTCACTGGAACTAAGGGTCCTAGGCCGAACCCTGAAAAACAGCCGCAGACCATTATTCCTCCTCCACCAAACTTTGGAGTTGGCACTATGCAATCAGCGTTCACCTGGCATCCGCCAAACCCAGATTCATCCGTTGGATTGCCCGATGGTGAAGCGTGATTAATCAGTCCAGAGAACGCGTTCCACTGCTCGAGTGTCCAATGGTGGCAAGCTTAACACCACATCAGCCAACGCTTGGCATTGCACATGGTGATCTTAGGCTTGTGTGCAGCTGCTTGGCCAAGGTCCGGACGAACAGTTCTTGTGCTGACATTGCTTCCAGAAGCAGTTTGGAATTCAGTAGTAAGAGTTGCAACCAAGGACAGACAATTTTTTTTACACGCAACGCGCTTCAGCACTCGGCGGTCTCGTTCTGAGAGCTTGGGCGGCCTACCACTTTGCAGTTGAGCCGTTGTTGCTCCTAGATGTTTCCACTTTACAATAACAGCACTTATTTTGACCGGGGAAGTCTAGCAGGGCAGAAATTTGATGAACTGGCTTGTTGGAGAGGTGGCATCCTATGACGGTGCCACGTTGAATGTCACTGAGCTCTTCATTAAAGCCATTCCACTGATAATGTTTGTCTATAGAGATTGCATGGCTGTGTGCTCAATTTTATACTCCCATCAGCCGAATCCACTCATTTGAAGGGGTGTCCACATATACATATAGTCTGAAAATGGCACCTTTATGTTTTGTAGTAAAAAAGACTGAAACATAAGTGTTTACAATGACATCAACCAATTAGTAGACAATGCTTACTAACAATTTATTTTACTACAACACATAGAAACGCACCATTTTCACATATGTTGATGTTGGGGTCATGGGGATGATGAATATGAAGTTGAAAAATGGTGAAGTTTCCCTTTATGATTTGGTTTAAAAATGACATTAAGAGAAATTGTATAAATAGACAAGGTTTATGATTTTGTGGCTGTGTTAACTAGTGAAGATCATTACACAGGGGCTGAAGTTTAACCCCGACTACTGCGGTGCTTGCTGATTTACATAAAGACCCTAAAGCCCTCTACAAGCTTCACATGCGTAGATCTGCATGTGCTGGGTGGAGTCAGATTTTTTTTGAGCAAAGTGCAGCTTTTGGTAACATAATACCGTGCTAGTCCAGACTCCCAAAGTGCAACATTCCCAAGGGGGTGCCAGATTTTCTTGTCGTCTTCTCATTTGTGGTGAAAGCAAAAGAAGAGTCTCGTCTTCCCTTACCAGCAAGTTGGCGAAACACGGCAGGCTAGCTAGCCTTTTAGCTTCCCACATATCCATGTGAAATAATCAGATTCATAATTAAATAATATGCCCTGTCAAATATTGTTATACTTGCCAGTGTAACCTACATTATCCTAATTTTATATAATGCTTCAATGTATTCACATCCATATCAGCAAAAAATAGAATGTCATAATTTCATTATCAAACCATGTTTTCATCCACTTATGAAAGTACAGTCATACCGTATAAAAATAAATCCCGATAGCTGTGATAGAAACAGTAAGTTTAAAGTACAATTTTATAAATGCAGACAAATCATTTGTTTGTTTGACATGGTGGGATCTTGTTGTGTCGGTAAAATGGATTATGCGATAAATGGCGGTGAAAATGCCTTTATGCGTACATATTGATATAATAATGGAAAGGGGGATACCTAGTCAGTTGTACAACTGAATGCCTTCAACTGAAATGTGTCTTTAGCATTTAATCCAACCCCTCGGAATCAGAGAGGTGCGGAGGGCTGCAATAATCGACATTAGTCTTCGGCGCACGGGGAACAGGGGGTTAACTGCCTTGCTCAGGGGCAGAACAGATTTTTACCTTGTCAGCTCGGGATTCAATCCAGCAACCTTTCGGTTACTGGCCCAACACTAATGACCATCATATCGAAGTAAACTTTGAGTCACACGATGATATGTGGTCCTCCCACTACGACTCGGGAAACCCCTCAGTTTATTAGGCTACAGAAGAAATAAAACAATGAACTTCACAGGGTGGTGAAAGTGAACGATGATGAGCTTGATATAAATATCGAAGGTCTTATTCTGGTGGCATGATCGATGCTTGACAAATTAAAATATTCTCTCATAAAAGAGTTACATTTTTGGGACATTTTTTATTTAATTGAATTGCTTTTATCATTGTGATGTTTCTTTTCAGCTGTAGGTTTGCACAACTCAATCTTCAGATTATTATTATTATTGTTGTTGTTTTTTTTGTAGTGTTTTTATGATTTGAATATTTTATTTTTTTACTGTAAAACTAGCCTACACACTGTATCTGTGACCTGTTTGTGCACAAATCCTATTTAACGCAACAGTTTGTGACTAAACCATTGGTAGAGTTGAAAATGTGATGGAAACACATTGAAGTTTCGTTTTTTTATATGGTACATGAAAGCTTTAGCGAAAAAGTAGATTTTGTGTGCACTGTCATCACGCACTGATTTTATCTGCAACAAGTCAGTTTGGTGGAATATTTTAAGGTTTGAGCAGTCACAGATTATATTTGGTTACCAATGCAAAATAAGATGCTTATTTAATGCCAAGCTAAACCAAGACAGCAATCTTGAAGTGATTTTGAAGTAGATTAGCTTCCCACATTGCCATGTGAAATAATCAGATTTATGATTAAATATGCATTGGCAAACATTTCTATACTTGCCGGTGTAACCTACAACATTATCCCAGTTTAATTTGCTGCTTGAAATGTATTCACTACCATATCAGCTAAAAATAGAATGTCATGTTATGAAGGAACCAAGAGAGCTTCATTGCCTACACAACACTGCCCCCACGGCTACACAAGGAGTGATACAGCACGTTACAATTTTCATGTGACACGGAAGCATGTCAAATGTTGGAGCACGCTACAAGGAGTCGTTTCTTTTGTGACGAAAAACATTGCGACACCGCTACGCTCCATAGGGTCTGTCTCCGTAGGGTACAAATCAGTCCTTAGCTGACACTAATTTAGACCTGTGACTGGGAGGTTAATCACAGACTTGGATCATAATGTCAAGAAACACAGTTCTTGGAGGAGTGGAGAAGTGTGGAGAACTACCATACTGTAGTCTTCCTCTAGATACAACTACTAAACCTAATGGAGGGGATGAATATTGCACATCCAAACCTGTTGTGGGACTGTTCCATAGTGTTTCTCCAGGCAGTAACCTTACCTTTTATTAACCCTTTTCACTTCTGAAACCTCCCCTTTACTAGCCATTCATGTTCTGATCTGAGCCCGTCTCACTTTTCACAGTTGATGATGACGTCCTCCGGCTGGATCCTCTTCTTAAGCATGCCTTGTTTGGGGTGCTCCCCCCGTCCTCGGAAGAGACCTGGCGGCTCAATCTTAAAGTTGCCGATGCGTTCCCGATGGTGGTCCAGTATACAGAAGCCATACTCCTCCACTATCTTCTGATTGGCCTCTTTCATCACCTGGAATGAAATATATATTTATATATATATATATATATATATATATATATATATATATATATATATATATATATATATATATATAAATATATATATATATTATATATATATTATATATATATTATCAGCTATGCCAATAATGCTATGAACCGCCTTCGCTCACACAATATTCTGTATCCATGCTATTACACTCAATCCAATATTGAAGTAGCCATTTAGATCTACCTTGAGTAATCGCCCTGTTTTGTACGAGTGCCACTCACCAGTTTCTCCTCTTTGCTCATGGCCTTCCTAGCCTCCACCTTCTCCTTGTGCATGTTGTGGAGCTCCCGAAAGTCACACTTATTCAGGTCACTAATTAGCACCCTCTCCTCCAGGGTCATCTCCTGCTCAGACAAACACAGGGACAAAACGCAAAAAAACAGATTCACTACCGAATTGTCCTCGTCCTCAGTCAATCAGAAATCTTCTGAGTAGACCTACCTAGTAAAACACAGAATGCCAACAGGCCCCTCCAACAGGGACGCTAAACAAGTAGCCCTTTTATTCAGTTATGATTAATTTCAATGTTTTTTTTGCAGTAAAATGTCATGACAACATTGACTCCCTTTAATGTGGCCTCCTACAGCAGACGAGTTGGCCTGCACAGCCCCGGGGATGTCACTATGGCCTCCTCATTCTGTCCATAAATCAGGAAGCCCATTTGAGTAAATGTCAATGTACACAGTGTACAAAACAGTAGGAACACCTTAATGCTTCCCACAATTGTGTCAAATTGGTTGAATGTCATTTGGGTGGTGGACCAGTCTTGATACACACAGGAAACTGTTGAGCATGAAAAGCCCAACAGCGTTGCAGTTCTTGACACTCAAAACGGTGCGCCTGTCACCTACTACCATTCCCCGTTCAAAGACACTTACATATTTTGTCTTGCCCATTTACCCTGAATGCCACACATACACAATCCATGTCTCAAGGCTTAAAAATCCATTATTAACCTGTCTCCTCCCCTTTATCTACACCGATTGAAGTGGATTTAACAAGTGGCATCAATAAGGGATTATAGCATCACCTGGTCAGTCTGTCATGGAAAGAGGTGTTCATGATGTTTTGTACACTTGGGTGTATATTTTACTAATTTATTTCCACTTATTTGAGGAAGGATTCTATAAGAGCAGCATGTCAACATATCCAGAATCCCAAAAATAATTGGGGACATTCATTGAGCAAGGAATCCATACTAGCAGCACATCAACATATTTAAAGGAAGGAGAGTTTAGCTATAGATAAATATAAAAATCTGGGATAAGGAGCTCTAATGCATTGTCTTGGCACCAGTAAAATTGTGATAGTTTCCCTAATACAGATCCAGTCCAGACACTCCAATGACAGTGTGGACACATGGAGCCACCGACCTTCCCTCTAAGCATGATTGACAGGCAGCGGGTGGGCGGAGACTGGGGGCAGTCAGGCGAAGAGAGGTTTCCCGTTATAATAAAACAGTTTAATTGGATTTGTTCATATGCGGGGAGCGACTTGTCTGGATTAGCATATCAATGCCTTTACACAAATCATATTTTCAAGAGCATTGGGCACTAAGCAGCACGAAATTAATTCTGCATGATACGCCTTTGGGCCTGGTGGAGTGTTGTGTACAGAGGACAGCCCACATACACCCATGTCTGTCATACTGCATCTATACTGAACAAAAATAGAAATGCAACATGTAAAGTGATGGTCCCATGTTTTATGATCTGAAATAAGATCCCAGAAATGTTCCACTCACAAAAAGCTCATTTCTCTCAGATTTGGTGCACAAATTTGTTTATATCCTTGTTAGTGAGCATTTCTCCTTTGCCAAGATAATCCATCCACCTGATAGGTGTGGCATATCAAGAAGCTGATTAAAACATCATGATCCTTACAGGTGAACCTTGTGCTGGGGACAATAAAAGGCCACTAAGATGTGGTTGTCACAACACACTGCCACAGATGTCTCAAGTTGAGGGAGCGTGCAATTGGCATGCTGACTGCAAGAATATCTACCAGAGCTGTTGCCAGAGAATTGAATGTTAATTTCTCTACCATAAGCCGCTTCCAACATTTGTTTTAGAGAATTTGGCAATATGTCCAACCAGCCTTACTACGGCAGACCACGTGTAACCATGGCAGCCCAGGACCTCCACATCCGGCTTCTTCACCTGTGGGATTGTCTGAGACCTGCCACCCAGACAGCTGATGAAACAAAGGAGTATTTATGTCTGAAAAAAAAAACTTTTGTGGGGAAAAACTCATTCTGACTGGCTGTGGGTCCACCCATGGCTGGGTAGGCCCACCCATGGCTGCACCCTTGCCCAGTCATGTGAAATCCATAGATTAGGGCTTAATTCATTTATTTTGTTAATATGAACTTTAACTTGGTAAAATCGTTGAAATTGTTGCGTTTATATTTTTGTTCAGTATAGTTACCTCTGCAGGGACATTCAACATATCTATATTAGTTGAACAGTATCGGGTCCTGAGGACCATGTTCACACTCTCAACCACTACTTGTTTGGTTCTCGGTTGGACTTCCAACTCCAAAATAGTTAGTTTTTTAATCTTAAATATGTTATACCGACAACTTTAGCCACTGATGTTATTCCAAGAACAAGCTTAGAAAACAAAATAAGATGTTTCAAGGGCTGGTCTCTCTAGGCTTTTCTTCCTCCTTCACTCCTCACCTTCCTCCAGTCCTTGAAGAAGTTGTTTCGGAACACATCTTTTGTGGTGTATTCATGGTCAAGCATCTGAGCAAAGAACAGGGCCACCTCCTCTGCAGCAAGGCCCAGCTTTACAACTTTACCTGGTGAACAAGCACATCACACACACAGTTCCATAAGATCCATAATCTTCGTTGGGCTACATTTTCAGTAAGCAGCTTGCAGGTCCTAAGTGGGAAAAATATATAATGTTGTAAAATAGTTTAGTACTCAGCTTGACTTTTTCCCCCTTGTATTACTGTCTGAAACTAACAGGTGCAAATGCTTGGTAAATCTTGCCCTTGTCATGTTCTCCAAATAGGGGAGCGAAGTGGCACCACTATACGAGTAGCTGAAGTGACTAGAGGAGCTGTGACCTCTGAGTCAGGCTTTTGGAGCTTAGTCAGAACCAAATGCACCATATCAACTAGTGATGGGATTATATTATTGTTGCGCTAGTTGGCTGTACCTGCACCAAAACTCCAGTAATTGTCCTTCATAGCTTGTTCTCCATCTTTTTAAATATGGAGCCAATTTGTTTTCAAATTTCCATGGCTGATCAAAACTCGTTTTCTCATGGCTCTTTTGTCCCTCTGCAGCAGACACATAGTGAGCAACATGTTTGGACCATGGAATCACAATAATCACATTGAATTGCATACATATCGTATCAGACCCTTAAGTATTGTGATAATATTGTATAGTGAGGTCCCTGGCAATTCCCCTCCATAATATCCCCAGAGGTCCCCTAGGAGCTGGCTCAGCAGGCCAATCAATGCCCAGAGAGAGAAAGGCGGAGGCCTGCAGTGAGCGGCTTTGGACATTCCATACCACTCCGAGGGGTGAATTAGTTGTGGAGGCCTGGCCCCAGAGAGGGACTTCACTACACACACAGGGATTAACTTATCAAACCTACTCTTGATATAGGAGCTGTCAGGGCTGCACTATGGGGGGGGGGATGAAAAACTATAGTTCTCAATCAAAATGTTTGATCCAGACAGCCAGACATCCCCAGGCTGTATGCCCTAAATAAAGGAGGCTGATCTTTTGTGGGCAGCTGTTGATCCATGCAAATCAATACAGAGTTGAGGAACAATCTTCTGGGGTGAATGATGAAAGGGAGGATCCTCCCCAGAGTGTCGTAGATGGAGGAGAAAGTGTCAACAACATTCAATCTGACCCAGACAGAATGCTTGGACAGTCTGAAAGTGAGTTATAAGCCTTCCTAGCGCAACTCTCTCATGCCAGGGAATCTACTTAGATATTTAGAGTGAAGAGCCTCGCTTTGAGAAGTGTTACGTGTTTACTTCTAAATGGTCGATGATCTGAGAAGGTGAATATAAACCTTCAAACCAGCAGGGCTGTACTGACCATTGTAGTAGAAGTTAACGTTGTCTGGGAGATGCTGGTACTCCGGCGGGAAAAAGGGACCCCTGTGCTCCAGAAACTTCCATTTTACACCATCTTCATACTTGTCCTCTTCCCACCTGAGGGACAAGTGTTTCAAAATGAGCCTCTTTCATAAAAAGGTTCATACAACCACCTCCCACACATCGTGCATATAGAAAAACAAACAAGCCCCACCATCTCCAGCGCTGCTGCTCCTCTTCTTCTCTTTTTTTGATCTTCAACGCTTTTGCTGCCTCAATCTCTTCCTTTGACTTCTTCTTTGTAGTGACTGGATGCTCCGCCTCCTCTTTCTTTGGCTTCTGGGAGATCAAGACAGCACCACAGAAACAATACAATTTACACAGTAGGTGATTTACACAATCAGTGAGCCCATTGTAAAATGTCCCAAAACAAAGCTTGTTTGTTATTTCAGCTGTACCCATGAGTCATATTCGCAAAGCACTAACATTATACAACAGCAATGTTTGTGAACACAATAAAATATTTATAAACATCTATACCGAACAAAAATATAAATGCAACATGCAACAATTTTACTAAGTTAGTTCATATGAAGGAAATCAGTGAATTGAAATAGATTAATTAGGCCCTAATCTATGGACTTCACATGACCGGGCTGGGGCACAGCCATGGATGGGCATAGGCCAGCCACTGGAGAGCCAGGCCCAGCCAATCAGAATTAGTTTTTCCCTACAAAAAGGCTTTATTATGGACAGAAATACTCCTTAGCTTCATCAGCTGTCCGGGTGGCTGGTCTCAGACGCTGCTGCAGGTGAAGAAGCCGGAGGTCCAGAGCTGGCGTGTTTACACGTAGACTGCGGGACGTGAGGTCGGTTGGACATAATGCCAAATTATTTAAAACAACGTTGGCGGCAGCTTGTGGTAGAGAAATTAACATTTAATTATCTGACAACAGCTCTGGTGGACATTCCTGCAATCAGCATGCCAATTGCACACTCCCTCAACATGAGACATCTGTGACATTGTGTTATGTGACAAAACTGCACATTTTAGAGTGTCCTTTTATTGTCCCCCAGCACAAGGTGCATCTGTAATGATCATGTTTAATCAGCTTTTTGATATGCCACACCTGTCAGGTAGATAGATTATCTTGGCAAAAGGAGAATGCTCACAAATAGGGATGTAAATGAATTTGAGAGAAGTAAGCTTTTTGTGCACATGGACCATTTATGGGATCTTTTATTTCAGCTCATGAAACATGGGACCAACAATTTACATGTTGCGTTTATTTTTGTTCAGATATAGTTTCCACTTCTCAGTTGATGTGAGTGAAAAGTGGGAGAAAATGATGCTACTACATAAACAGCTAAAAACTAGAACATTTGCCTGCTCCCTTGCTCGGGGAGGATGCCTACCTTCTCTTTCTTTATCCCCTCCGTGTTCTTCTCCGTCCTCGGGTCAGCCTCGTCCTTCTCTTTCAATTTCCTATTTAACCCGATGGCAACAAATAACATCTGTGTACAGCAACAATGTGCACCACTATTTGCTCACCTCCAACAGGTAGTGGTGTGGTGGAACTGATGTTCAGATGAGGCTAACACTTAGTCATAGGGTAACTGAATGACAGATGGAGTGAGGGCTAACATAAATAAGGGAGACCTGCTCACGTTGGAGTTGCACTGGAACACGAGGGACCTTCCATGGGTTCATCCTCTGGTCTTTTCCTCTTTTTCCCCCTATTTTCTGGCACAAAGTCTTCAACTTCAGGCTCCTCTTTTACAGCCAACTTAAACCTGGAGGAAAGCACGAAGAGACACTGAACAATGACCAGTCACTTTCACTCCCATATCAAGTGGTTGGAAAGCATGACCACAACCGGCTGTGGTTTCCTTTTACTTCCGAGTAAGACGTAGCTATTCATAGAGTAATACCTCAATCCAAAAGTACACCATTTAGTGACCACACGTAATTACATAATTACAGTGATTAAACATTATAGAAAAGGGCCTGATATTATTATTATACTAAGGCAAGCTTGTATTTCCCTGCAGTGTGCCTTGGAAGTGGGAAGGAAATTGACCAAATAAATAAATCAACATTACAACCACCACTGCAACTCAATTACAGTACTGCTTCATTTCACATGGTTGGATGGAAGAAAGAACACAGCTGTAGATGCTAATTCCCATTACAGGCAGAACGGAACAGGATAATGTACAGCGAAGCCAAGTTTTGAAAATCGCTTGGAGTGAGATGGGTGAACTATCCCTTCAAAATCTCCTGACTAGAGGTCCCTCTCCAAGAGGGTTGGAGGCCCACACCTGATCTATGTTCCCCAAATACTTTTCATTTCTACAAAATTAACCTACAATCAAGAAAAATCAAATGAATATTAATTTTCAGGTGGTTGAGGCTGATGTGCAAAATGTTGCCACCATCTTACACTACATAGGAATAAATGCAAAATATCTTTCCTATCATTTCGGTAGGAATAAATGACAAAACAAGATATTTGAGGCAAGGGACATTTCAATATAGCCTATTCTCATTTTATGACAGCCACACCGTTTTCAAAACTGTCCATAAATACTTACAAAAATGCACAGCCCTCATTGAAAATAAATATACTTTTTTTTATTTATTTTTTTAAGTTTGAAGACAAGTTGGCAAATCAGATTTCGAATAGACCAAATTACTCCAGCAGAATTGGTAAGAAATATTAAGAAGTTAAATAATAAAAGTATGGGGAATAACAGTAGTGTTCTTGCTGAGATAGACTAATTAGTGTGCCTATATTTTAGCCCATTGTAGGGGAAGGGAATTGTTCTAGTGACTTACATCAGCTATTGTGTAAAACCAAACAAATTACAGATAAAATCTCCTGAAGACAACATAGCCTAAATCTGTTGCTACACCAAACCCAAATGATCTTTCAATGTATTTTCCCGGCAGGTAGCCTAGTGGTTAGAGTGTTGGGCCAGTAACCAAAAGGTTGCTGGATCAAATCTCCGAGCTGACAAGGTGAAAATCTGTCGTTCTGCCCCTGAGCAAGGCAGTTAACCCACTGTTCCCCGGGCACCGAAGACATGGATGTCAATTATGGCAGCCCCCGGCATCTCTGATTCAGAGGGATTGGGTTAAATGCAGAAAACAGTTGAATGCATTCAGTTGTACAACTGACTAGGTATCCCCCTTTCCCACTAGAATCAGTTACAGTACACATTTGGGTTCACAATTTGTAAGGGCAAAATAGTATAGTTACACAAATCAGGTCACCCTAACAACATTTATTCTAAATGCTGCCTTTGTTGTTATAGCCTTATCAACCTAGTGCTAAATTGCCAATGATCAAACAAGGGGATTAATGTGAGCTATCTGGGCTAATCTAAATTGTGGATTAAATCCCTAGTAGTAGGCTATATTATCACATGCTGTCAAAGCATTCTGCAACAATTATAGACAAAACAGCACTACAAGTTGCCGTGCTGCTCTTTTGACAATTGAGGTTATACACTTTGATAAGCGGCGAGCGAACATGCCTGTCCAGTCTGCGAGGTAGTTTTGCAAGCCAATGCTAACTAGCGTTAGCGCAATGACTGGAAGTCTACTGGAACATCCAGTCATTAAACTTCCTTCAAACTGCATGCAGATACATAAAAATGGTATTCACGAGTTTCTGAATCTGGGGAAGTAGATTGCCAAAATCCCGAACTATCCGTTTAAGGACCTCCAACCCTTCACTTCACACCCTTTTCTTGTCACCGACAACAGTACAGATGGGTAATGATTGGATATTCTCTCAGTTTCTTCCAACGTTTTGTCTGAATGTCAGCCAATTCATCTGAACAACTATTTCCTGTATAGTAAATCAAAATATTCTTTGCAATTCCTAAGCGAGAGAGGTAGACTTCAATAGGATTAGGAAAATGTTGAAATGCCAATAGGTTCGTCTGTGAGGGAGGAAAAAAACCTGAGTAAGTCTGAGAGTCCATAAACAGAGAATTAACTGTATGTCATTCACTTTGTCAGTGTGACTATAAGGAAGCAAAACCGATACTGTTATCTGTAGCGGATTGTACCTTTCAGACCTAGCCTAAACTCCCACCATCCATCCCCTCAGAACACAGCGGTTTTTCATTTATTGCTTTTCTGACAAGCCACAGACACTTTTCTTCAGTACAGCAGGAAATACATTTTCTGATAGACAGCCAACACTCCCTGAAAAAAAGGGGAATGGATCCTGTCCTGGCTCTTGGAAATCCAAATGACAAGAATTCATTTCGATCACCTCCCTACCATTTGAAACATTAATAGATTAAAACAAAATTTCCAAATGGCAGCAGAAATGTGCTGATGTGACACTGAGCGATATCAAGCCACACAACTGCAACAGAGCTGTAGTTGAGCAAAGCCATGACAATTAGCTGGCTCTCTCATTACCAATACTGTTAATAGAATGCAGTCTCAGAGGAAAATGCCCACCTCACATCATCAAAGCTCTCCACGCTCTCCGTTTTGAAAGCCTTGACCTAATATAGAGGGAAAACAGAAAAACTCAGCACAAAAGATAAAGCTCAGCACAAAAGATAAAATACTCAAGCTCTTCTCTCAACTCCGTTTGTGGTCTGTATATACAGTACCAGTCAAAAGTTTGGACACACCTACTCATACAAGGGTTTTTCTTGATTTGGACTATTTTCTACTTTGTAGAATAATAGTGAAGACATCAAAAACTATGAAATAACACATATGGAATCATGTAGTAACCAAAAAAAGTGCTAAAGAAATCAAAATATATTCTATATATTTGAGATTCTTCAAAGTAGCCACCCTTTGCCTTGATGACAGCTTTGCACACTAAGCATTCTATCAACCAGCATCATGAGATAGTCACCTGGAATGCATTTCAATTGAAAGGTGTGCCTTGATAAAGGTTCATTTGTGTAATTTCTTTCCTTCTTAATGCATTTGAGCCAATCGGTGGTGTTGTGACAAGGTAGGGGGTAGTATACAGAAGATGGTCTTTTACCAAATAGGGCTAAGTCCATATTATGGCAAGAACGCCAGTCCATCAGTACTTTAAGACATGAAGGTCAGCCAATCCAGAAAATGTCAAGAACTTTGAAAGTTCGTTTGTTCAAGTGCAGTCGCAAAAACCAAGGGCTATGATGAAACTGGCTCTCAAGAGCACCGCCACAGGAAAGGAAGACCCAGAGTTACCTCTGCTGCAGAGGATAAGTTCATTAGAGTTAACTGCACCCCAGATTGCAGCCCAAATAAATGCATCAGAGTTGAAGTAACAGACACATCTCAACATGAACTGTTCAAAAGAGACTGTGTGGATCAGGCCTTCATGGTCGAATTTCTGCAAAGAAACACGAGCAACGGACAGACCAGTGGAAATCTGTCCTTAGGTCTGATAAGTCAAAATTTGAGATGCTTGGTTCCAACCGCTGTGTCTTTGTGAGACGCAGAGTAGGTGAGCGGATGATCTCCGCATGTGTGGTTTCCACTGTGAAACATGAAGGTGGTGGTGTGATGGTGTGCTTTGCTGGTGACACTGTCAGTGATTTATTTAGAATTCAAGCCATACTTAATCAGCATGGCTACCACAGCATTCTGCAGCGATACGCCATCCCATCTGGTTTGAGCTCAGTGGGACTATCATATGTTTTTCCACAGGTCAAAGACCCAAAACACACCTCCAGGCTGTGTAAGGGCTATTTGACCAAGGAGAGTGATTGAGTGCTGCATCAGATGACCCGACCTCAACCCAATTGAGATGGTTTGGGATGAGTTGGACCGCAGAATGAAGGAAAAGAAGCCAACAAGTGCACAGCATATGTGGGAATACCTTCAAGACAGTTAGAAAAGCATTCCTCATGAAGCTGGTTGAGAGAATGCCAATAGTGTGAAAAGCTGTCATCAAGGCAAAGGGTGGCTACTTTGAAGAATCTCAAATATATGTTTCTTTGTTTAACACTTTTTTGGTTACTACATGATTCCATGTGTTATTTCATGGTTTTGATGACTTCAGTATTATTCTACAATGTAGAAAATAGTAAAAATAAGGACAAACCCTTGAATGAGTAGGTGTGGACAACAATTGGGGAGAACGGGCTCGTGGTAATGACTGGAGCATTATCAGTGGAATGGTATCAAATACACCAAACTCACTCTGTTCCGGCCATTAAGCTATATAAATGGACAAAATAATTTACTAAGTAAATTGACACATATCAAGTAACATAGGGCTACAAAGGACCTGTGAATAACGTAGCAATTAAATCAAAAATAAATCGTAGGATGTACAGTGCATTCGGAAAGTATTCAGACCCCTTGACTTTTTCCACATTAGTTTTATTCTAAAATTTAAATTGTTTTTATTCCGTCAATCTACACACAATTCCCCATAATGACAAAGCAAAAACAGATTTAGACATTTTTGCAAACATAAATAAAATAAAACTGAAACTGTCACATAAGTATTCAGACCCTTTACTCAGTACTTTGTTGAAGCACCTCTGGCATCGATTACAGCCTCGAGTCTTCTTGGGTATGACCCTACAAGCTTGGCATACCTGTATTTGGTGAGTTTCACATTTTTCTCTGCAGTTCCTCATGCTCTGTCAGGTTGGATGGGGAGCGTCGCTGCACAGCCATCTTCAGGTCTTTCCAGAGATTTTCGATTGGATTCAGGTCTGGCCTCTGGCTGGGCCACTCAAGGACATTCAGAGACTTGTCCCAAAGCCACTCCTGCATTGTCTTGGCTGTGTGTTTAGGGTCGTTGTCCTGTTGGAAGGTGAACCTTCACCCCAGTCTGAGGTCCTGCGCAGGTTTCCATCACGGATCTCTACTTTGCTCCGTTCATCTTTCCCTTGATCCTGACTAGTATACCAGTCCCTGCAGCTGTAAAACATACCCAAAGTATGATGCTGCCAACACCATGCTTCACCATAGGGATGGTGCCAGGTTTCATCCAGATGTGAGATTTGGCATTCAGGCCAAAGAGTTCAATCTTGGTTTCATCAGACCAGAGAATCTTGTTTCTCATGGTCTGAGAGTCCTTTAGGTGCCTTTTTGCAAACTCCAAGAGGGCTGTCATGTGCCTTTTACTGAGGAGTGGCTTCTGTCTGGCCACTACCATAAAGGCGTGATTGGTGGAGTACTGCAGAGATGGTTGTCCTTCTGGAAGGTTCTCCCATCTCCACAGAGGAACTCTGGAGCTCTGTCAGAGTGACCATCGGGTTCTTGGTCACCTCCTTGACCAAGGCGCTTCTCCCACGATTGCTCAGTTTGGCAGGTGGCCAGGTCTAGGAAGAGTCTTGGTGATTCCAAACTTCTTCCATTTAAGAATGATGGAGGCCACTGTGTTCTTGGGGACCTTCAATGCTGCAGACACTTTTTGGTACCCTTCCCCAGACCGGTGCCTCGACACAATCCTGTCTCGGAACTCTACGGACAATTCCTTCGACCTCATGGCTTGGTTTTAACTCTGACATGCACTGTCAACTGTGGGACCTAATATAGAGAGGTGTGTGCCTTTCTAAATCCTGTCCAATCAATTTGAATTTACCACAGGTGGACTCCAATCAAGTTGTAGAAAGATCTCAAGGATGATCAATGGAAACAGAATGCACCTGAGCTCAAATTCGAGTCTCATAGCAAAGGGTCTGAATACTTATATTTAAAAAACATACCTTATTTACATAAGTATGCAAAAAAAATGTAACCTGTTTTTTTTCTTTGTCTGTATGGGGTATTGTGTGTAGATTGAAGAGGAAAAAAGTATATTTAATCCATTTTAGAATAAGGCTGTAACCTAACAAAACGTTGAAAAAGTCAAGGGGTCTGAATACTTTCCAAAGGCACTGTATGAGAAGACCCCTATGTTGAGAGATTCAGTATGAGGGTAATGGATCTTGGGCACCAGTCCAAGTACAGCATCAGGAAATCAATTTCTATCTAGTTGGTTTGGGGAGCTTCTGGAATCAACTATCATGGGGTTCACACAAGGACACGCTGGGAAGATGTAACCTGGGGTCAAATTTCTCAGGAAAAACTATCCAGTAGTACAAATGTAAGTCACAAACTGTAGCGGTGGTGATTTAGGCCTACTTGCTGTTGCTACTACTACAGCTGCTCCTGTTGATATCGCCACTGCCATAACTATTAGGCTACTACGAACACACAATATGTAGTGTATGATTTAAGAAAAGGTACTTACCTTTTTCTGGACTTTTACTTTTTCCGCCCGCTGAGACTTCGCTGTGGCTTTAGTTCTTTCCTTGTTGGGCTTTGTACTGTCAGACCACCAGAACAGAGAGACAGGGAGAAAAATAGAGTGTCATATTTCTCTCCCCGAGTTGGTACCTCCAACTTAACTCCAGTCTGCCATGAAATGTCATCAGAGACTGTCACAGAAGGCTGCTGCCAGTCATGCTTACAGGTATCTATTCTTCTCTTTCATCCCATTAATTACACATGCCAGTGACAGATGACTCTGGATTCATTTGTTTGCTCATATAATGCATCCAATATCAAGGAGAATTAATGTATTCATATAAAGATGGAGTACCCTACTCTGGGTAATGAAAGCAGGCGCCCACACACATTGTAGCACGTTGCTAGATTTACAATTGCTGGCTTGTTTGGAGACTTAATTTCTCTCCATTCTTTTACAACATTCTGTGTGTCTACGCCACAGAGCTGTGATGTGTATAATAACAGGAAGATGTTGACTGTTGTTTCAGTTAACTGTAATTCAGAAGTATAGAAGCCATGAAAAAAGTTAAGACAGTGCGTGTAAAAGGTAGTGTCTAACTACCTGCATGCAAAGACCATCTTTACATAATGAGATATACAAAAAAAAGTGAATGCGGCAGTGAACATATGTTTCAGATTAGGCCTAGCTAGTGCAATATGTACTACTTGGGTCTTAGAGATGGTGAGGAAGACAATTTCATGGATGCCTATGCTGATTTGTTCCTGAGATTGATATTGCACATAGGTCACTGTCTGGACTCACCTTTTCCTAAGTGCGTCTCCACCCGAGCTTCCTTCCTTATCACTCAGCCTCTGTCTAGGTGTCTTCGCTTTGGCCTTCCCTCCTTTGGCTTGGCCAACATTCTTCTCTCCGCCCATCTCCTACAGAGAACTGTAATACTGACCGTTCATTAGCTAGCAGAATGATTTGCTTGGTACAGAATGTTTTGTTAACTCAGATGGCAGCGCTAACCTGACAAGCATGGAAGTGCAGTAAAAATGACAAACTAACGTTACGTACGTGCATTTTCAAAATTTGACGTAATTAGCCCTGAACGATAGTGTGATACTATGGGTTGCTAGCGCGAGCAAAATAACCCGGTCACATGGGTTAGCATACATACTACTGTATTATACTAAACCATTTTTGCTTACCTACGGTAGCTAGCTAACTAGCGGTGTGTGGTTAGCTGGAAAATCTAATTATCAGTTCCACAAGCTTACCACTTCTTGTGTGCTAAATTTGGCCTTGACTGATTACTTTTGCTACGAATGGCTAATTAACTGTCTTGCTGTTTGGCTGAAATGTCCAAACCGCTCTGTCTGTAGAAAGTAGCGCGAGATTTTTAAAGTCCAAGTTCAACGCTATTGAGTCTGATTGGCTGAATAAATGAATTAGCTGTCTGCGAATACGCCTTACTGCAGCTAATATGTGTTATTTATGGGGAATATAATGAGGAATGAAAGTACATAATAAAGTAAACAAGGACACTCATAGCACAGCAATAAATATGTTACATTAATAATATGGTATAATTTTATATATTTTAAATATGCACTTCTATTTGCTTTCTGACAGGGCCCTATTCTAATAATCTTACGCATTATTCTCGAGTCCTAGCTTCCTCTCTCTTGAAGTAGGTTATAACTGATCTGACGACTGGATTGGCGTAAGCAAGCATTTTACACAAAACAACGACATATCACAGTTATAGCAAGTAAACACTTTCCTCAATAATGCAGCTATCATCATATCAGCAAACAAAGTTGTTATTGAAGCTCAGTGATTATTTTAATGGAGGAATTAAATATGTATTTAATAAAGTAGTATTTTAGGGTCATATACCTAGTTTTTGGTTGGCTGAGTGGAATTTTTGTTTCACTACCTATTCACCTATTCACTCATTTCCAATCCAAGCTTTCTCTTTTTGTTACATAATTGCTCACAATACATTTAAATATGTATGTAAAAACAAAAACGGGAAGATATTTCTATTTTGGCTGGTGCATATGAACACTGACCTGGAAAAAATATTATTTTCATTTCGACGTGGAATAAAAAGTAGATTCCAAAACTAAACCAGGTATTTTGAGGTGGGGAGAGTGACATTGGCAAAACAGTTTGGGGGAAAAAACAAAAAACACTGGCGTTATTTCCTTCAGGCTCTCTGTGATAGTTGTTGTACTGTCTCTTTAATAAGATACCGTAAAGGATCAGGTTGCGCACCGGGTAGTACTGGTATTATTTACAACTGGAAAGAGAGAATTTACAGATTGCGATGATACCCCAGCCCATCATTTCTACATTGCGCAGTGGTGTGAGTTGCTGGCGACATCGAAGTGTTTTAGTAACGGCTTTAAGGCTCCAGGCCTTGGACTTTCGAAGCGTACGTTGTCGGTCTACCTCGGCACCTGGTACTGTCAGATCCATGGAGGACATACTGACGAGGGTTGTGGTACCGTTACCTACATACGAGACGAGAGAGAAGTGCCCGCCTCCACCTGAATCGAACAGTTTGGAATTTATGCATTTCTACAGAAGCCTTGAAAAGGAAGAGAAGTCACAATTACTAGCAACGCTATCACACGATTTTGGTGTGGACCACAAAGGAGTTTCAGAGCTAGCAGGCAAGCTGCTCGACACTCAGTTAAGGGACTTGGCTACAATATTGCAAGTAGAGGACAGGTTACGATACAGTCTGACTCCGCGCTATAAACAGTTGCTTAATCACATAAGCAGGGTTGAGGGGGGAGTGAAGTTCCTGGTGGACCTACGTGCCGATCTGCTTGAAATAATATCATCTAAAGGAAGTGACAGTCCTCACATTCGGGTAAAGCCACTGTTTACAATATTCTATGGTGGCCTGCTAATGTCAATTCAAGTAGCGCGTTTTGGAAATAATTGACAGGTGCAGGCAGGAATTCTACACAACAGTATATGTATTTCAGAACTTGGAATCGACTTTTTATTTCTTCTGAGTTTTCAGGAAATAGATAAACAATAAATATTAACACAGTTATCTGACTGCACCTGCTCAAAAACGAACGGTCACTAAATGGAGCCAGTTCTACTGCCATAACCAGATAAGTGTTATTGAAAATTGAAGTTTTTCCAATGGAAAATAACATAAAACACGTGATTTGTTTACAAACAAGCTAATAGATGACATGTTTCTATATTTAATGCCAAGAAACAAAACAGATGTAGGTGCCTTATACAATGTAACCAATGTATACTGTAGGTACAGCACATTTAAAACGTGTGTGTCAAAGGCAAATCCGTTGCAGGCCTAATGTACTATACTAAATAAAGGTGTTGACAACGCTGTATGACATGGAAGCCCCCTTTGACCCACATTGGTATGGGTGTCCCATTTCAACTGACTGCTAGAGCAGTTCGTCTCTGATCACTTTTGCCCTAGTGAAGAAACTGTGACTGATCCAAGCATTTCAAAATCGTATGGGGTTGTTTTATTTATTTTTTAAGTGTCATGAAGGTCATTCCATGACATTTCAGCAAGCCATGACACTTACCATCTTAGATTTTTCTGAAATTGTTTCTGTAGTTAGAAACAGATAAGATTAGCATTCCTGCATCGTTATTTAGTTGAAATATAATTTAATCTGAGAATTTAAGCCATTTTAATTTATAGGATTCATATAATATTTAATAAATATAGCACCCATCATCCGATTTGTGCCAAACATTTTTCTACCAATGAGTAAGACATGAGGAATCAAAATAAATAGTCAAAAGCTACCCACGGACCCTCCCAGACCCAGTCCTATCCCACCCCAACAACCAATATACAGTATCAGTTCTCTATGTCTGACAAATAGTATGGAGCTGCGGCTCAGAGTATTGTTTCTTCATCCTATGTAATGGACTCTCATGGAATTTGGTGATGCTTTGTCCCCCGTTCAGAGGAGTTAGTCATTGAAGTTGTTAGGTTTATTACCCATCCTACATCCTGATATTACCAGGTTCTGACCATGAGATAGTGCTGCCCCCCTCCATGTTAAAGGGATATTTCAATCAAATTACAAAATTACATTTTAGTTTCCTTAGCCTGTAAGCAGTCTATGGACAATGTATGTCCACAACCCATTCTTGGCCACTGTTTCAAATACTAACTTTTTACAATTTGCTGCACAAATCCAATGAAAGTCAATGCTACCTATATTAGCATTTTCATGCTTCATATCCAAATCATCTATAAGTAACATCATTGAGTTACATAATAAATATTTTGATACTTTAGGATGATTTGGATATGAACATGTAAAAGTGATTGGTTCTGTATTGTTGAAAATCCAATAACATGGTGTGGAGACAAAGTTTTTTTCAATTTCAGTAGAAAATTAGATTTTTTTAAAGAAAAGTGCAAGGGTACCAATATATGTGGCCACAACTGTTTGTGCCAGCTGTTTAAATATCTATCGAATCAGATGTTTTTCCTGTTTTGCTCCCATAACTCCCCAATCTCCTATTGAGGCAAGTTACCAATTTGTACCCACATCAGTCTGTCCGACAAAGGCCTACTTTTCTCCATCTTGGGTGATGTAGGACATGGAGGTGAAAGGACATTTGCACTGAATGGGAAAATTGCTTGAAATCTAATTGGTCATCAATTCGGAAATGCTTGCTCAGCTTGACTCATTTTACCAGCATCTTCCCGCAGTTATTATTTGACCTCTTTACATATACGTTAGCTCACACAGGGATTTGTTTATCCGTTTATGTTCTGCTGCATCAGCTCTTTACCTGTGTTTGAGAATGATGCTAAATATGATATACAGTATTTCACCCACAGGAGTTCCTTTAAAAAGGTGGCACTATCAATGCAGTAGGCGAGAACAGCTGACTACCTTACTTTGGGGAAAGAAAAATTGGGGTTTAAAAATGTAATAGGTGAGAGTAAAATAAGAGCCTCTCACCTACAATGTGTCTGTGGGAGGAAAGAAAGAGGTATTCATAAACATGATAGTAATTAAAACAGCGAGTCAAGCAGAATCAAATAGGCCTTATAAAAGTTCTGAATTGCCAAGACTGCATTTACCAAGTAGACTTAGACTTGCTGTTGGTCTATCAATTTTGTATTTTCTCTCACTGAGTTCATTCTTCTTTACCTGTGCACGGAATAACCTGGGAGGTGAGAGATTAGGAAAATAACTGAGATTCATATAAATACTTCTGCTATGACTTCAGTTTAGTGGTCCCTTACATTTGACATGTATATTGGTTGTGGTTTCTCAGAGGCAATTTTAGCCTAAGTCTGTCACATGTCATCTAGGCCTACTGGAGCAAAAGGCATATAGTGTAGTAAGGGCTGGGAGGCTGTCGTGTTGCACCCTGGAAACTTTGAATGCACAACTGAATAACTTTGGCTTTGGTTCCTGTTTCATATGCATCACAGTTTCCTTATGGTTCTCTTTGTGCATGCAATACTAGCAACTGTGTAACAACCGTGGAAATTCCAAATCAATGTCCTCAACGGCATATACTGTAACACAAATTCATCGCCAATGAAAGAAAATGAAATTTTCTCTCAAGGATTAGAATCTCTCAAGCTTTTTTTCAAAGGCTCACATTATTGTCACAGCCATTCGGGCCAGTTTAATTTCAAGGTCTTTGATTCCTCAGCCTCTTCTCTTGCTCTCCCTTCTACTTCCATGTCACTAAACCTGACTATTGCAACTCTTCCATTTCAAAGGTTTTTCAACTGCCGCAAGGTCAACGAAATACAGATTTGTCCCTGAGTTTTGCTGTTCTTTTGTGTGACTAAGAATTGGGAGCTTCTTTAACCCAGAGGCAAGTCGGCAGCTGCGGTTGTATGTGTCGACATAGCATGATATCTTAACGCTTTTTCAGGGTTCATCATAAATCTCAGAATTATTTATTTGCTCCTGTTATCAGATTCTAAGTTTGGCTTTTTTTTGTGAGTCATCAAATACACACCGACACACTTTTAAAATGTGCTGTTTTGGACAAGTTTTTGGCCCTAGGGGTTATGTGGTTGCCTGGCTACCCCAAATCCTTACCCCGGCCAAAAGCTACGCCACGCCCATGGATGTTAGTTTCTTCTCCGCAATGAGGTACAGTATGTAGCGAACATAGAGCAGGGGAATAATTCAGTTGAGTGTATTTCCAGTGTGAAATTCAGCTAGATAAGGAAATATGGATGGGACAAGAAATTGCAAAAATAATCAAAATACAAGATAACTAATGTAAAATATACTGTGTCTGTAAAAACACGAACAAAAATGCAACCTGTAAAGTGTTGGTCTCATGTTTCATAAGCTGAAATAAAAGATCCCAGAAATTGTTTAAATGCAGAAAAAGCTTTTTTCTCTCACATTTTGTGCAGAAATGTGTTTACATCCCTATTTTCGAGCATTTCTCCTTTGCCAAAATAATCCATCCACCTGATAGGTGTGGCATATCAAGAAGCTAATTAAGCAGCATGATCATTAAACAGGTGCACCTGTTGGGGACAATAAAAGGTCACTCTAAAATGTGCAGTTTTGTCACACAACACAATGCCACAGATGTCTCAAGTTTTGAGGGAGCATGCTGGGAGCAATGGCCACCAGCACTGTTGCCAGATAATTAAATGATAATTTCTCTACCATAAGCCACCTCCAAAATCATTTTAGAGAATTTGGCAGCACGTCCAACCGGCCTCACAACCGCAGTATGTGTAACCACTCCAGCCCAGGACCTCCACATCCGGCTTCTTCACCTGCGGGACTGTCTGAGACCTGCCACCTGGACAGCTGACAAGTATTTCCGTCTGTAATAAAGCCCTTTTTTGGGGAAAAACTCATTTTGATTGGCTGGGCCTGGCTCCTCAGTGGGTAGGCCTATACCCTCCCAGGCCCACTCATGGCTGCACCCCTGCCCAGTCATGTGAAATCCATAGGTTAGGGCCAATATTATATATTTTTTTAACTAGGCAAGTCAGTTAAGAACAAATTCTTATTTGTCCGGCCAAACCCGGACGACGCTGGGCCAACTGTGCGCCGCCCTATGGGACTCCCAATCACGGTCGGACGTGATACAGCCTGGAATCAAACCAGGGACTGTAGGGACTCCTCTTGCACTGAGATGCAGAGCCTTAGACTGCTGCGCCATTCGGGAGCCCAAGTTAATTCATTTAAATTGACTGACTTCCTTAAATGAACTGTAACTCAGTAAAATCATTTCTATTTTTTTCAGTATAATTAATGTTTGGTGCAGAATTATAAGTTTTGTAATTTGCTTTTGCTAAGTGTAGAATTCATAAGCACTTTCAGCTGCTTTGGAAGGGATAGGCATAAACTGTATTTAGGCCTGACAGTTATCAATGTTTATTTTGGGGGGGAGGCTATCTTAGTGCACATTATTATTGGCAGGTACAGTGTTTGGCTGTTGACTTGCCAGGTGCTGCTGTAGATGGACAGAATAGAGTACGTCTAGCCTTAACTCAGTGTGATTTTATGCAGGTATAATGGTATGGATTTGTGTGTTTCCCTTTGTATGTGTGTACTGTTTGTTTGTTGAGAGAGCCTTTCTCTGCTATAATGAAGTCAGATCCTTGGAGGGGGACTATACCCTGCTCATATGACAATGTGTTTATTGAAGTGTGAGGTCTATGTCTCCCCATATACAGTACCGTAGGCTCCAGATCCATCTGTGCCATCATCACTACCAACAGATATAATGAAAACAAACAAATGCCCAGGAGGTCATACACCCACAAAAAGTAGGCCTTGTAGGTGATCATGGAACTACAGGATTGTGTGACAGCCATGCCTTTGATACCAACCTGTGAGGGAAGCTAGGCTGAATGTTATTAATGCTGCTGTCAGTCACTAGATAGTGTGATGACATTCAGTCATGAATTATACTTAAGTGAACTGATTGAGCTGTTCTCAGTGTTATTAAGCTGACACTAGTTACAGATTGAGAAAAAAAGAACACCTGTAAGCACTATGGCAGCTTGTTTTCAGTGTGCTAAACCCATTTGGATGGCATTAGGTGCTGGGACTGGGAGTGTGGGGCTCTGAGGCACTAATATGCTTTAAATGATCACTTTAATCAATAAGCAAATGTTTTTGTTAATAGGTAAATATAAATAGCTTGTTTGTGGCAGCCACACTCTAGCAGCTATATCCTGTATTTGGTTCTGATTAGTCTCTCTCATGACTAACTAATTATTGAGTAGCTGGCCAGAGCACACAGGAGCTTTACCTCTGGGTTCTGATGTTGCAGGACCTGAATGGCACTCTGAAGAGTCTGCTGTCGGAGTGGTTCTCTGTGGGTCTGCTGCGTCTGGAGAGGATCACCTGGCAGTCACCCTGTGAGATACTGCAGAAGATCAGCCAGTAAGAAGCCCCTGTAGTACACACACACACACACACACACACACACACACACACACACACACACACACACACACACACACACACACACACACACACACACACACACACACACACACACACACACACACACACACACACACACACACACACACACACACACACACACACACACACACACACATACATACATACATACATACATACATACATACATACACAAAGCTCTACAGTGAACCCATGTCTGGCTGGGCTGTGTATGTCCTGGCAGGTACGAGGCTGTGCACCCTGTGAGGAACTGGACCGATATAAAACGTAGGGTGGGCCCGTACCGTCGCTGCTATGCCTTCACTCACGCTGCCATGCCAGGGGAACCACTGGTCGTCCTGCATGTGGCACTCACAGAGGACATCTCTGATAACATACAGGTGAGAGGTTTTATATGGAATACCTCGTTTATTGACTATGAGAGAGAATGCAGAAATTGAGACGTTGGTTTAGCTGTTATGTAGATGAATTCCTCTTTATAGTACTGGAGACCACAATTTGATAGTAGACTGTATGTCTGACTCCAACAATGTTGTTTCTCCTGTCCCGTAGAGTATCGTGAGAGAGTTGGCTACCCTGGACTTGGAGGAGGATGTGAACAAGGTCAATACAGCAGTGTTCTACTCCATCTCCTCCACCCAGGCTGGCCTGCAGGGGGTGGAGCTGGGGAACGTTCTTATCAAGAGAGTGGTGCGGGAGCTGCAGGTGGGTGGAGAATGACATCACACCACTGTTTCTATGAGCAGAATGACAGGCAAAGTCGGACTGCCCCTCTCATGGGCCCCCACATCTGAACACTGTGGAACGTCTCCTGAGTCAATCAGCTGCCCCCCTGCGTCATAATACGTGATTTATTAGCCATCTCCATGGTCAGAGTTTTTTACACTCTGTTAGTCACTCGCTTCAGTGTCACCTGATGGATTCCATTCTCTCCAGACTTCCACCAAGTTCTTATAACCACAACCACTCACGACACCCCAAGCACTTCTGGCCATGGCCAAGAAACAGATGGCAGTCAATCACAACAGTAGTTCAACATAAGCTGGAGGCTATTTCAGTGTGGGAAGAGTGGTAATTATTATAAGATTATCATTTCTTGTAATATAACCTAGACATGTTCTTTTTAACCTAGACATGATAAATTAAACTAAATACTCGCACAATCCTGTATTTCCACCTGCATGTTAGGTGTGTGCTTGTGGGTAAAGAGGGGATTGCGGTAGGATTGAATGCTCTTCTCCACATTTCAGCCAAGATAGAGAGAGGAATATTGACATTTCAGCTGTCAGACCTAATCATGTTGAGAGGAGAGGAAACTCCATGTCAGGGTGCTCCAGCTATAGCTCTTATTAAATGATTGGAACATTGAATGGAAAAACAAGAGCCTCTCAACCTGATGGATTTACATAGCTGAGAGGCTTGTCTGAAAGGTTGAAATGGTCATATCCTGTCATATCCCGCTATAATGACATGCAAAGCAAATGATCATGAAAGCATTTATTTATTGGAATCTTTATTTATAGTAAATATGGACTCTGTTTTTGAATAGCTTTTTTCTGTGAGTGTAGTTGTTAGTCTGGTAGAGTATAGACTTGTAGGATAAGAGTATGTAGTGTGTTTCTTGTTGAATTGTACAGTAGCCTTGTTTACATTCAATAACGTTAGTCCTGGCCTAAGTATTCTAGCCACTCCATTGTTCAATCTACGCTCTTGACATTGGTAAACCGATATATGAAGTTCTAGGGATGTACATTGTTTTGTAGGGCTTGAATTGTTTATCTGTAGTCCTGATTCCATCTGAACTCTGCAGATATTGAATTAAAGCAGAAATGTAATTTAGTTTTACCACGCCTTTCGTTGTGACCAATGAGTTCTGGCTTTATCCCGAGGTCATGCTGATAACCCCTTATATCAGTAGGACAAAAAACAAAGAAAGATGACATTGTGACTGTGTTCAGTGCCATTGCAGTGTTATGCCCCATATTAAGGGCAATAGAACACCTCTACAGCCACTGAGGGACCACTACAATGGATGGATGATGGGGAGGGAAAGAGAAGGTCACAGTGTGGTTGAGGAAGTAGGGAGGCGGATCCCGTTGTCTTTCAGCATTACTCTCTAGGGCCTTTTCTGTCTCCCTATCATTTGGCCTTACTTATTTCTCTGTGGATTGCATGCCTGCTCTAAGCCTACTGACCAAGGCTTTACAGTAAATTGAACTGATGAATAGAAAGTGACCTCTTGACATGGTTATCCTCAGATCTACTGACTCGTGTGATGGAAGTACAGAGGAATGAATGAGAAAGAGGGAGAGGTAGAAGGAAAGGCTCACTCCAACATCTGCCTCCAGGGGTTGTCTGACACACTTTGCCTCCTCTGCTGCCTCCTGTGAATCAACACACCACACAGCTCTGTACCTTATCAGCCTAGACAAGAAAGATCCAACATGAGAGGGGGAGAGAGGGCAGGTAATAGAAGAGAGAGAGAGCAAGAAAGAGAACTTGTGAAAGAAAGGGGGGAGAGAGAGAAACCTAGGCGGCAGGCAGGCAGTGTATGATGATGGCAGAGAGGCACTAGGGACCAGAGTCAAGAGCTTGGAAGGTATTAAAAGTGAGAGAGAAAGGGAGGGCAGGGTAGAGCAAGAGAATGGGGGGGTCATCCATCTCTATCAATCCCAATGGCAGATATGTGGAGATGGAGTCGATTGGTGCTGTTGCTGTGTGTTGCAGTGGGAAACAAAGACGTTTGTATCTGATAGGTAGTTCAATGAGTTCAGCTCCTCCGAGAGACACTGGGGTATTACATACTGGGTTCATTATCATTTGTTTTGAAAGTGCATTCCCTTGGACAGGTCCAGAACATTTAAATTTGACAGGATGACAATTTATTATTGAACATATATTATCCAACCTATCTCACCCTTTCCTTAATGTTAATGTTTCATGTACTTTTCTCTCTGTAATACCTCATTGGTATTATTCATTAACTGGTGTAGACAAAGTTGTTTTAGACAGGCTGTCTATCCTCTCTGTCTATCTTTTTGCAGAGTGAGTTCCCCCACATGTCCCAGTTCTCCAGCCTGTCTCCCATCCCGGGCTTCTCCTCCTGGCTACAGGGCCTGCTCAGCCAGCACCGGAAGGAGGGCCGCATGGAGCTGCTAACTGAACGTGAGTGGAGGGAGGTGGCAGATGTCACAAACACAGCCCCCGATACCAACGCCCTGGATGCCCTGCGTAAGCTGATCAGCACTGGCGAGTGGACCCGCTCTGAACGCCTGGTCCACGTCCTGGAGCCTGCCCTGATGCGCCTCTGTGCCTGGTACCTCTACGGAGAGAAGCGGCGCGGCTATACCCTGAACCCTGTGGCCAACTTCCACCTGCAGAACGGTGCCACCATGTGGAGGCTGAACTGGCATGCAGACACCAGCCCCCGGGGAGTGGCCAACTCCTGTGGCATCATGGTGAACTACAGATACTTCCTGCAGGAGACCCCGTCCAACAGCGCTGCCTACATGCACAACAAAGTGATCACAGTTACAGAGCAGGTGCTGGGCTTGGTCTCACAGTTTCAGAAGAACAGCAAACTCTGAGCTTCATGGATACACATGTACACCCACACACACACTTGGTATCAAAGATGGATCTAGGTCCAGGACTGGCTGACTTTACAGCTCTGATCTAATGTGCCAAAACACGTTGAAAAACATGGAGACAATTTGTGGAATGATATTCATTTATTTTGTTATTTTCTATTTGCAATCTAGCCCATGTAGCGCATGGATTTTCCTCTCCCTTCCTTCCTGTGTGTGGTGTTATCATCTCTGATAGACTGTGTTTTATGGTGTGAGAGACTGCAGTTAATGAAGCGAGAGACATTTACAGTGCCTTGCAAAACTATTCATCCCCCTTGGCATTTTTCCTATTTTGTTGCATTACAACTTGTAATTTAAATGGATTGTTATTTGGATTTTATGTAATGAACATACACAAAATAGTCCAAATTGGTGAAGTGAAATAAAAAAACAACTGCTTTCAAAAAATGTAAAATATAAAACAATGGAAAAGTGGTGCGTGCATATGTATTCACCCCCTTTGCTATGAAGCTCCTAAGTCAGATCTGGTGCAACCAATTACCTTCAGAAGTCACATAATTAGTTAAATAAAGTCCACCTGTGTGCAATCTAAGTATCACATGGTCTGTCAAATGATCTCAATATATATACACCTGTTCTGAAAGGCCCCAGAGTCTGCAACACCACTAAGCAAGTGGCACCACCAAGCAAGTGGCACCATGAAGACCAAGGAGCTCTCCAAACAGGTCAGGGACAAAGTTTTGGAGCAGTACAGATCGGGGTTGGGTTATACAAATATATCAGAAACTTTGTTTCAAAGTTTTCAAAGCAAAAAATTTAAAGAATATGGCATCACAATAAACCTGCCAAGAGACGGCCGCACACCGATACTCACGGACCAGGCAAGGAGGGCATTAATCAGAGAGGCAACAACGAGATCAAAGACAACCCTGAAGGAGCTGCAAAGCTCCACAGCGGAGATTGGAGTATCTGTCCATAGGACCACTTTAAGCCGTACACTCCACAGAGCTGAGCTTTACGGAAGAGTGGCCAGAAAAAAAGCCATTGCTTATAGAAAAAAAATAAGCAAACACGTTTGGTGTTTGCCAAAAGGCATGTGGGAGACTCCCCAAACATATGGAAGAAGGTACTCTGGTCAAAGGAGACTAAAATTGAGCTTTTTGGCCATCAAGGAAAATGCTATGTCTGGCGCAATCACAACACCTCTCATCACCCCGAGAACACCATCCCAACAGTGAAGCATGGAGGTGGCAGCATCATGCCGTGGGGATGTTTTTCCATCAACAGGGACTGGGACACTGGTCAGTATTGAAGGAATGATAGATGATGCTAAATACAGGGAAATTATTGAGGGAAACCTGTATTAGTTTTCAGAGATCTGAGACTGGGACGGAGGTTCACCTTCCAGCAGGACAATGACCCTAAGCATACTGCTAAAGTAACACTCGAGTGGTTAAAGGGTTAACATTTAAAATGTCTTGGAATGGCCTAGTCAAAGCACAGACCTCAATCCAATTGAGAATCTGTGGTATGACTTCAAGATTGCTGTACACCAGTGGAACCCATTCAACTTCAAGGAGCTGGAGCAGTTTTGCCTTGAAGAATGGACAAAAATCCCAGTGGCTAAATGTGCCAAGTTTATAGAGACATACCCCAAGAGACTTGCAGATGTAATTGCTGCAAAAGGTGTTTCTACAAATTATGGACTTTGGGGGGTGAATAGTTATGCACGCTCAAGTTTTCAGTTCTTTTGTCTTATTTCTTGTTTGTTTCACAATAAAAAACTATTTTGCATCTTCAAAGTGGTAGGCATGTTGTGTAAATCAAATGATACAACCCCCCCCAAAATCATTTTTAATACCAGGTTGTAAGGCAACATAATAGGAAAAATGCCATGGGGTGAATACTTTCGCAAGCCACTATATCAGGCCGTGCCATGTTTCTACTTGACAACGTGTGTGATGCTGTAGCACAGCAAATAGGCTGCAGAGCTACTAGAATAAACCATGTTTTGATCATTTGGTTGATCTGTTTAGCTGCAAAGAGGCGTGTGTGTGTGTGATCGTGCAGAGCCGGGCAGGCAAAAAAGAGAACAGACACCCACATTGTATAGAATTATGTACAGCAATACAGTACCATATTGTCTCGAACACTGATTGTCACCCTACAATCTCTACTAATCAGTTAATTAATAATGCTTCTACATCTGCGTTGCTTGCTGTTTGGGGTTTTAGGCTGGGTTTCTGTACAGCACTTTGTGACATCGACTGATATGAAAAGGGCTTTATAAATAAATTTGATTGATTTGATTTGATTAAATTACTGATGATCAGTCAGGCTATTCTTTAATGAGCTGTGCTCGCAAGAGATTTAACATTTTGAATTTAATTTACACTATATGTAGAAGTTTATGTTCTGCAAAAGGCTAAGTCATGTTTCATACCAAAATGTGTTCAGTGGCCATGGCTGACACCATAGTCATTGCAGAGGGTGTTTGGAAATGTTTGCTACCTGCCACCACTCACTCCCCCCTAGAGACACATATCTGATGTACTGCTACACCAAAGTACTGAACCAAGTGGGACTCATATCTGCCCCCACTCTATTGTTTTGAAAGACTATAGCACAGCAAGTTGACTGTGAAATTACATTTTATCTCTCAAAGGAGCCAAACTTTTTTTCCGAGCCAGCCACACAGTGTCCCAGAAACTAATGAAGTGAGAAATAAAGTTAAAATAAATGGATAGATTTATAGTATTCACTGTAAATCCGGGAAGGAAATCAGAGAGCATAAAAGGACACTGTTTATAGGATGCCCCTGAGAAAGCATTCCTCTCGTGAGACAGACAGGGAGGGTGGACACCTGCTGATGCTCCAGTGCAAAGTCCAAGGCTGTCACACCCTTCACAACCATGGATGAGATTTTGAATGGAAACAACAATGACATATCCCTACCTTTCCACCAAGCAAAGAACATATTTACTGTTCTATCAATTCAACAACATAGATGGATGGATTTCTGTGGTGTTTATTCTTGAATGACATTGAACTCAAGAACTGGAAAAGTTGTCAACAAACTGGAGCACTGAGTCAACAGAGATATCACAACATTGCATTTCCACTTTATGTCCTTCATTGTCAGACAAGAGAAAAGAGCTACAGAGCATGTACATGTGCTTGAATTGATTTGATGTGTGAATAAACCTGTCAGTTGCGTTAATGTACATTTAGTGTGAAGGGTATATATATATATAATGTGTGTGTGTGTGTGTATGCAATGTGTGAATGAGAGCATGGGCATGTTATTGCCATCATTATAGGCTGATAAATTCAATTTGAATAGAGCACTGCACGAGAGGGGATCATCTTAGAAGCATTTTTGAATCCCGTAGAAAAGCTGATTTATTCTAGGTACCTCTCAAAGAATTACTAGACCTGTCAGTCACAGCATTACATTCATATTGAAGTCCTGTAGACATCTCACTCTCTATTCAGAATCCATCTCATTTGGCACACACTATTTGCTGCTGCTTCAACACACACACACACACACACACACACACACACACACACACACACACACACACACACACACACACACACACACACACACACACACACACACACACACACACACACACACAGCTTTCTTTAACAGCACTCAAAGGATGATTACTGACTATGACCGCTATGGTAAACCTGTATGGAATGGAAACATACAGCTTGTGTTTTCATCAATATTAGGGTGTAAGGCTTTCCTTTTGATACTGTGTAATTTTTCCAAAGAAAATGCAAACTGAGTCGTACAAGGTGAATGTGTTGGCATAAAGATGCAAATGTGTGCTGGCCACACTGACGACCTGGCGATATGTCGCAGCATTCTAATCAACACGCCTCAAGCCTCCTGCCAAATCCACATTAACATTTAAGGGCCCATTTGTTAATAAGCAATTACAGACAGAATTGATTAGTAGCCACTTTACACCATTTTTAATGGCTGGAATATGCCATTACAGTTTGGCAAGGTACACAAGCTACAAGGTTCTTTTCCCATATCACAGCACATTTGGACAGCGCATACATCAACCCTCATGTTCCTGCTCTTGATATGAATATTGAGTGTCTAACATGAAATATAGTGAAAATGAGAATGAGCTGAACATATTAATACAGCCTGGTCCAGTCTAATGTCAAGCGGATGGCCTGTCTAATTCATAGCACTGGTAAGTCATGAAATCTTTAAACCTTAAAGTATATTGAGGACCTGATGAATATGGATTGCAAAAGTTACCAGAAATAGAATTTAACACCTTGGTGAGTTCACACAATAAGTCATTGAAACAGTGGATTTAACTGAAACGTCTTCTTAGATGAGACATGAGGAAAGAAAAAGCTTAAAGGGAAAAAGAAATGCATTGGCTGTCTTATAATAGGCCTGAGATTATTCGAGTGAAAGAGAGAGCAATGAAAGGGAGAGAGTAATTGAAAGAAAATGAAAACAGTATGTTATTACAGTTGCAGTAAAGTATTAAAGTCATACCTAGTACTGTGTAGGATGTAAGAACCACTTGGTAGTTTATATATTCAGAAGAAAATAATGTGTTCATGATTATTACATAGGTATAGTACAGTAGATTGTGTGTTAAGGATAGTTTTCAAACATGCTAGACTTGTACTCATACAATGCTATACTATTGTAAAGCAATATTATTATTATTAGTTGATTTTCACACACACCAGGGACCTCAGTAGCTACTTTCTTTCCCATTTTTCTTTCCCCCTTATTGCATCTAAATAAATAGCATAGTGTAAACATTTTAACTTGGAAATGTCCTTTTATCACCATTCTACATCTGTGATCATTATTTTTTATGAATTATTTGACCAGATAATGAAATTCTATTTTCTTTTTACAAATGTAGGAGTTTACACCATATCACTGTACTGAGTGCTGTATGTTGTTTTGCTGTAGCAAGGTGCATTTAGAAAAGTCAAAAAGAGCCAAGCAGTCAATTAACACAGCCCTCCTGATTACAATATGTTCTGTTTACATCCTGAAGATGTTGCCACCTTTCTCTCTTTCCCCAATGGAAAGTAAACACAAGATATTGAAATGGGAATAGTGATTTGTAAAAAGGAAATGGAATATAAATGAATTGTGGTATTTCTGAAAGGGTGATTGTTTAATTAAAATGCTAAGCCATAGCAGGATATTCTCCCCTAACTGCACATTGTAGCTGGTGTTTTCATTTGGTTAGGTTCTGTGGGCCACTGTTCTGTCTCTAATCACAATCCTAAATCCACAGTGTCTCCTGAGGGTTAGGCTACAGAAGTAATTAAGTCAAAGAACTCAATGAGGGGGAAAAAACAAATTGTTTGCTTTTGTTTTTCTCTTTTTATTCAAAAGGCAAATAGTAAAAGAGAATCACATCATAAATGGAGGTGATTGTTTTTTTTCGGTAAACTTTGAAAATAGTAATCCCGTCAATTAGCATAATATTGGCAGATTTTGGACTTGATTAAGTTGTTGACTTGAAGTTCTGTCAATCCTGTTTATGGGAAATAGAAAAAGGAGTTACAGATATGGGCATAAACACAGACATAACAGGCAAAAGCTACTGGAATGTTTGCACCGGGTTCTGCACCATGTTCCATTGTGTAGGTAACACATGCAATGGTGGTCATAATGCATGAGTACAGCTTGAACTAAACTTGGTCTGAATGAAGTGATACAGTTGCCTACTTCTGGCTACAAAGTCCTCACTATGATCAAGGGTTAATTTAGCTTATTTGTCTAACTGAACTCAGAAATCATCACTAGTTCAAAGGTGAAAGGGTAAGAACTAGCTTTTGGCTGTGTGTCTCTGTGGTCTAACTAGGAGTAGTGGGAGAGGGAGGGAGTGAGTGTCCGACCACCCAGGGATATTTTGATCTAAAAGCGCCTGGATTGTTACCATCACCTGCAGCTGCTTGCAAAGTGTGGGTCAGGTGTCAACACTCATGCTCATCTGCATAAGAGATATGGAGGCAAATGCGTTGTTCATTTATTAATTCCAGAGGCTGATTAAGGTGAGTGTGTGCCAGCTATTAGGGCCAGTTGGAAAGAGCTGCCATCTTCCAGATTCTAAAAAGAATGGGTTTGAAAATGGTTTGGTAACTTTAATATTCAATCGATGTGATTGTCTAGACTACATTGAATCACATATAAACTTTCAACCCAACCTAAGCCTAATGCACTTCATTATTTTCCACATCACATTCAATCTATAACATATCAGATGCACGCTGCCTAATTAATGTGCCTGTATGTATGAGGTGAGACGTTCACTGCCTAACAAAATATTCTCCACCCATCCTTTGCTCAGTGCCCCAAACCATTCTTCCACAAGAGTTGCATGTAAACACTGACAAGGTCAAAGTTCAATATTCTATCTCTGAGATATTTCAGGAATGTTGAATAATAAGCAATCATATTTCCAGCCTTGATCCCTGACCTTAGGCATTGAATGAATCTGGTCTTATTATGGTCATATCGGCTATGAAGGGCTTTCCTCCATAGCAAAACAGTTGTCTGTAGCGGAGTCATTCATTCTTCTGACAGGTCCCGCTGGGAGCTGAATTCTATTGCCTGTGGAGAAACTAATCTCAAAACCAGGTCATTCATTCGCTGTGTGTGTGTGTGTGTGTGTGTGTGTGTGTGTGTGTGTGTGTGTGTGTGTGTGTGTGTGTGTGTGTGTGTGTGTGTGTGTGTGTGTGTGTGTGTGTGTGTGTGTGTGTGTGTGTGTGTGTGTGTGTGTGTGTGTGTGTGTGTGTGTCTTTCTTTCTGGCAGCATGTGAATGTGCCTGTGTAACTAGTGTGATTGTCTTCATCAGTGATTTTGCAATTGTGTTCCTTCCACAGCAGTGATTGGTGTAGGAACATGTCTGACCGCAGGGCGCGGTTGATGTTTATATGCAGTAATTATGGATCTCAGGACAGATTGATCTGAAATATCCACTACAATCACGATAAGACCTGAACAACGTCAGCAAGAAGTGCCTCCAGACAGTCTCTGTCATTGTGCTTGATTGTCAGCTATAAATATGGCATGGTGATAAAGGGACAGACTACAGGTACCTGCCTGCCCAGAGCTCAGTCTAATATCCAGGCGGCACAGGCGGCCAGTGGCACCTTAATTGGGGAGAACGGGCTCATAATAATGGCTGGAACGGAACAAATGGAATGGTATTAAGCACATCAAACACATGGTTTCCATGTGTTTGATACCATTCACTCCATTCCAGCCATTATTATGAGCCATCCTCCAGGCAATTTGAAGTGCATAGTGCCATGGATGACTCAAATCAAGGAATGAAAATGGAATAAATGAAAGAAAAGATGGGATTATGATTGCAGGGGGGGAAGTGACAGAGCACGAGCTATCATTAAATTACACATTCAGGATGGCATTACAGCAGTGCTGAGGGGATTCATTACTCAGTGTGTCAGTCCTGGCCAGGATTTGTTGAGTAGAAGAGATAGGGGCGTACACAAAAGAGTTCAACAAGGGTTCTTCTAAGAGCCTCAAAGTTCCTTGAAGAACCTTAGGGTTCTTGGCACTGAAAAATGCCCCGAAAGGTTCTTCCAAGAACCCCATAGGAGGTACACTACCATTCAAAAGTTTGGGGCCACTTAGAAATGTCCTTGTTTTTGAAAGAAAAGCAGATTTGTTGAGTTCCTCTGTCCAGTGTGTGCTCTTTTGCCCATCTTAATCTTTATTGGCCAGTCTGAGATATGGCTTTTTCTTTGCAACTCTGTCTAGAAGGCCAGCATCCCGGAGTCGCCTCTTCACTGTTGACATTGAGACTGGTGTTTTTTAAGGGTACAATTTAATGAAGCTGCCAGTTGAGGACTTGTGAGGTGTCTGTTTCTCAAACTAGATACTCTAATGTACAGTACTTGTCCTCTTGCTCAGTTGTGCACCGGGTCCTCCCACTCCTCTTTCTATTCTGGCTAGAGACAGTTTGTGCTGTTCTGTGAAGGGAGTAGTACACAGCGTTGTACGAGATCTTCAGTTTCTTGGCAATTTCTCGCATGGAAGAGCTTTCATTTCTCAGAACAAGAATAGACTGACGAGTTTCAGAAGAAAGGTCTTTGTTTCTGGACATTTTGAGCCTGTAATCGAACCCACACATGCTGATGCTCCAGATGCTCAACTAAAGAAGGCCAGTGTTATTGCTTCTTTAAATCAGAACAACAGTTTTCAGCTGTGCTAACATAATTGCAAAAGGGTTTTCTAATGATCAATTAGCCTTTTAAAATTATACACTTGGATTAGCTAACACAATGTGCCATTGGAACACAGGAGTGCTGGTTGCTGATAATGGGCCTCTGTACACCTACATAGATATTCAATAAAAAATCTGCCATTTCCAGCTACAATAGTAATTTACAACATTAACAATGTCTACACTGTATTTATGATCAATTTGATGTTATTTTAATGGACAATAAAATGTGCTTTGCTTTCAAGAACAAGGACATTTCTAAGTGACCCCAAACTTTTGAACGATAGTGTGGCATTCATTGAGGAATCTCCTTAGTTCTTGGAGGTTCTTGCAGGAACTTAAATGCCCAACTGAAAATGTTTTAATTTATGACGACAGCAGGTGCAGGCACTTAACATTTTTAAGATCTCCTCAATGTAAGGTAAGGTTCTCTCTGAAACAGAAAATGGACACAATTCAATGGATATCAATCAACAAACGAGGTAAGAATATTTTAAAGGCTATAGCTACATTTTGCGCAGATTACTGAACTGCTCACTTGTGTGTGTGTCTGTATCTGCAGGTATAGACTATCGTCGAGGAGGCACACAAAGGTATGTACAATTGGTATTGGTTTGTCTCATAATGTTTTATTCCCCACAGTTTCTATTTGAAGGACCCCTAAAATGATTTTCTTTTAGGGTGTAGAGGAGGCAGAGAGGGGTATGGGCAGGGTGTAGAGAGGGAGGTTTGTTTGGACAGATTAGTGGAGTTTAGACCATTGCAACACTTAGCTGGGTGTCAGAGATTTGTCTTAATTACAGCCATTCAGAGCAAAGCATAGGGGCCCTGTTTGTTTCTCTGCCTAATGACTTAGATGGGGATTATGCTCTCTGCTCGCTGCTAATTAGCTAGCTTTCCCCGGTACGTACATCAGACAGGCCTCCGACAAGCACCACTGTCCACGTTCTGAGAGACATACGTCTCCTTCACTACCTCAGCTCCTCACTACTGTCGGGTTGAATGAGTTCCGTACGAGGTGTGCTATCTCCAGGAAACACAGGCAGCAGCAACAGCACGTCGTGCGGAAGCTGAGAGGATGTGATGGAACCTATACATTCTGTCATATGGAACTGATGGGATTTAATAGATAGCTCGGTCTCAGCTCTGTCACGTGTCTATGTGATTTATTTAAAAAATGACTTTCACCCTAAAGTTCTGAATTCACTGCTCTGTGTTGAAGCAATACATCCTCCTTAGAGCTGTGTTGCTCCTCCCCTTTAATTATGTTGAGCTTGATAGAGTGACTGCTATTAAAGTCTAAGCCATGGTTCAAAGGGAATTTAAGGCACACACATTTACCACTCTGGGTTATCCTGTCACATTCAAGTCATAGAAGACAACGCACAGCAAGAGCCGATCTGCAAAACAATTACAGATACATGAATGAACAAATGGCTGAATAGTCAATGAACAGTCAATAAATTAATCAAAGAACGACTGCCCTAAAATCCAACTAATATCTTTGAAAACGGCCAATGTGGCATCGATACGAGTCAGAAACATTTTTCTACTGTCAAAATTGACTACAAAGTGTAATTGTAACGGTCCTGACCTGTTTTATGTTGTTTTTGTATGTGTTTATGGTCAGGGCGTGTGTTTTGGGTGGGCAGTCTATGTTTTCTGTTTCTATGTTGGTTTTGGGTTGCCTGGTATGGCTCTTGATTAGAGGCAGGTGTTTTGCGTTCTCCTCTAATTAAGAGTCATATTTAGGTAGGGTGTTCTCACTGTTTGTTTGTGGGTGATTGTCTTCCGTATCTGTGTTATGTCTTGCACCATACGGGACTGTTCGGTTGTTCGTTTCGTTTCGATGTAGTCTGTTCCTGTCCGTGAGTTTTAGTTAAGTAAGTTCATGTTCAGGTTTTTTTCGTCTACGTCGTTTTCTTGTTTTGTAATTTTGAAAGTGTTTTGTTTTTCGTGTTGCCATCGTCGTTAATAATAAAAAGATGGCTTATTTCCCGAATGCTGCATTTTGGTCTGATGATCCTTCTCTCCTCTCCTCGTCCGAGGATGAGGAGAACGACAGCCCTTACAGTAATAGTAAAATGTTGGTCATAAACCACAACGAGTAGATGAAGGTTGTGTTTGGATTGCAGTTATGTCAACAATTCATGCCCCCTTTTGCCAAGCTCCACGTACAAATCACCCCTCCGCCCACCTTGCTTCATTGAATGGGGCTCTGTTGTTTCATCGCCTGCACCGCGTTCGAAAGTACACGGCTGTTTGAGACTGAAAAGCCCTATACGAGTTGACCATGCAGCAATAAATCCAAACCAACTAGCAGCAACAAACCCAAACCAACTACCAGCATCAAACCCAAACCAGTCCAGTGCCATAGCAAAACATGTCAGTTGGTTACATAGTGGAACGGTGTCACCGGCCTGAATCAAATCTGGAGCAAGTAAGTCTACTTCTGTAAAGCATAGAATTAGCTTCCAAATGAGATTGTTATTTCTCGAGCTATGTTTATAATCCAGGGATGACAATTGTTGAACCTGTTTTTTTGTTAGACAAAGTGCACAGTTGAGTGCCAGACTGATCCCCTGGTCATGAATGGATGCCTGGACCTACCAGGAGCAAAGATGGATATCATAACATGTCCAGCAATGTGATTGCAATGGTTGAGCGACCTCCCAAAATAATTGAATTCACTGTTCACAGCTTGTCAGGCAAGACCTCAGAATAAAAGTGTGACACAAGTACGCTTGTGACACCTCCTCCGTTGTTGCCAGAGTCTCCCTTGACTCCCATGAAAAGGACACAACATCATGCCTCTGCTAGTGACCTGAGTTACTGCCCTGATGACACAACATTTACATTTAAGTCATTTAGCAGACGCTCTTATCCAGAGCGACTTACATTTTAACCTTTATTTAACTAGGCAAGTCAGTTAAGAACAAACTCTTATTTTCAATGACAGCCTAGGAACAGTGGGTTAACTGCCTTGGTCAGGGGCAGAACGACAGATTTGTACCTTGTCAGCTCGGGGATTTGAACTTGCAACCTTTCGGTTACTAGCCCAACACTCTAACCATTAAGCTACCCTGCCGCACAACAACATGTAATGTGTGTTATGTTAAATTGTGCATTAACAAAATGCTTTGTTCTTTCCTAATAACAAAATGCAATTTACCCCTTGGTTGTCTATTATATCTCCCTGTCACAGGCCCTCCCAGTCAACACCAACTCATAAGATTGCCTGCTGCAGTTGTTTGAGAGATGTCCAGTTCGCAGCCGAAAACACAGCATAGAGAAGAGCAGCAAGGGGGACCTCATCAGCATCATGCAGACATGCTCTCACTATGAATGGAACTGTCAGCCACATGTTGGCAAGTATGTTCACATGTTGGCAAGTATCCGGCCGGCAATCTTCACCTGTCAGTGGCAGCAGCTTTCACAGGCTCATAATTTCTACAAATACAGAAGGTAACCCACTTCATTACTTTGATAACACAATTGTGAAACACAATTTATGTAAACTGACATTATTTGTTGCTTAGTTTCTACTTTTTAGATGTATATAATGTCTAGGGCATCACCTAGCCTGGTGGAACCAGCCTGATCGCTGTGTTCACCATTCTATTTCACTTCACATTATATGACATCTGAAATTAAATAGAAAGGTGAAGGTGAAAGCAGCGATAAGTTGGTTCCACCGTGCTAACCTGAACCACCATTGATAATGTAATCAATGCTCTGTGTGAGTGAGATGATGTGATGGAGTCCAGACTGACAGGACAGCTTGTTGCTGATGTCTCTGAATGGAGAGATCTAGAGGTGAAAGAAACACAGACAAATTTAGGCGAGGTGATGGCTAGCGGAGTAGAACACTTAAAAATTTAAGGTGCTAGGAGCTCAGATGCAATAATTTAATAACCTAATAACCAACGTTTCGACAGACAAGCTGTCTTCGTCAGGGTATAATTTCTGAATAGAGAGAGACTTTTCACTCGGCAATGAAATTATATGAAAAGTATTACATTTTATTAACTTTTTTTGTTGTTGAATCAAATGGTATTTTCATTGGGAGGAGATATGGGACACCATAGAGGAAGTTATGATGACTGACATGGTTGGTTAAGTTGGCCCCAGCACCACCAGACAAAATGTTGATACGGTATCTGTATTGATGTCACACCAGCCTTCGCTTTGGCTCCCCCTCCTGTCCAGCTCAGGCGTTCGGTGTCGCCGGCCTTCTAGCTGCTGCCGAACCTACTGCTGGCAAACGCCCTTCCCTCATCAACCCCGGACTTGTCTCGTCATCATTACACACACCTGGTTCCAATCCCCACTCTATCACTGTATATATACTCCCTCTGCCCTTTGTTGGTCATTGTAAATGTTACTTGTTTTCCTGAGAGGAATCTCTCCTATTTCTTGAGTACTTTACATTTTGCACTTTGGGTTCGCCCTGTGCCTTTTTGTTTATGAAGATGTATTTTGAGCACAACAGCGTTTGGGGTTCGTCCCTCTTTGATCTCTGGTGTTAAATAAATGTAGTAGTTCTAAACCTGCGACTGCCTCCTGCCTACTCCTCTCACACTAGTGACAATTGACTGTGACTGACAATAAAATATGAAAGACAAGTGTAATATTTGTACATTGTTATATTAGTAGAACACTGCTTCAACAATATTATGTGAAGGAGGGTTTGTTCTACATGAAACTGTTACACTTAAAAGTTATCAAAACACTTTGTTTAGAATATACTTTATACACAGAGTATACCAAACATTAGGAACACCTTCCTAATTTTTATTTAACTAGGCAAGTCAGTTAAATTCTTATTTACAATGACGGCCTAGGAACAGTGGGTTAACTGCCTTGTTCAAGGGCAGAACGACAGATTTTTACCTTGTCAGCGCAGGGATTTGAGTGGAGTTGGTGTCGAAAGAACACAAGGGTTCAAATCAAATCAAATTTTATTAGTCACATGCGCCGAATACAACAGGTGTAGACCTGACAGTGAAATGCTTACTTACGAGCCCCTAACCAACAAAGAAGTTTAAAAAATACGGATAAAAGTAACAAGTAATTAAAGAGCAGCAGTAAAATAACAATAGTGAGACTATATAGAGGGGGGTACCGGTACAGGATCAATGTGCCGGGGCACCGGTTAGTTGAGGTAATATGTACATGTAGGTAGAGCTTTTAAAGTGACTATGCATAGATGATAACAACTGAGAGTAGCAGAAGTGTAAAAGAGGGGGGCAATGCAAATAGCTAGGGTAGCCATTTGACTAGTAGTTCAGGAGTCTTATGGCTTGGGTAAAGAAACCTCTTGGACCTAGACTTGGCGCTGCGGTAGTCTTTTACCATTTTTAGGGCGTTCCTCTGACACCGCCAAGTATAGAGGTCCTGGATGGCAGGGAGTTTGGCCCCAGTGATGTACTACCCTCAATAGGGCCTTGCGGTCGTAGGCCGAGCAGTTGCCATACCAGGCAGGGATGCAACCAGTCAGGATGCTCTCGATGGTGCAGCTGTAGAACTTTTTGAGGATCTGAGGACCCATGCCAAATCTTTTCAGTCTCCTGAGGGGGAATAGGTTTTGTTGTGCCCTCTTCACGACTGTCCTGGTGTGCTTGGACCATGTTAGTTCGTTGGTGATGTGGACACCAAGGAACTTGAAGCTCTCAACCTGCTCCACTGCAGCCCCGTCAATGAGAATGGGGGCGTGCTTGGTCCTATTTTTCTTGTAGTCCACAATCATCTCCTTTGTCATGATCACGTTGAGGGAGAGGTTGTTGTCCTGGCACCACATGACCAGGTCTCTGACCCTTTCCCCATAGGCTGTCTCGTCGTTGTCGTTGAATAGGCCTACCACTGTTGTGTTATCGGCATACTTCATGATGGTGTTGTAGTTGTGCCTGGCTGTGCAGTCATGAGTGAACAGGGAGTACAGGAGGGGGCTGAGCACGCACCCCTGAGGGGCCCCTGTGTTGAGGATCAGCGTGGAGGATGTGTTGCTACCTACCCCTACCGCGGGGCGGCCCGTCAGGAAGTCCAGGACCTAGCTGTGTTTAGTCCCAGCTGTGAGGTGTTTAGTCCCAGGGTCCTTAGCTTATTGATGAGCTTTTAGGGCACTATGGTGTTGAACGCTGAGCTGAGTCAATGAATAGCATTCTCACATAGGTGTTCCTTTTGTCCAGGCGGGAAAGGGCAGTGTGGAGTGCAATAGAGATTGCATCATCTGTGGATCTGTTGGGGTGGTATGCAGTTTGGAGTGGGTCTAGGGTCTCTGGGGTGATGGCGTTGATGTGAGCCATGACCAGCATTTCAAAGCACTTCATGGCTACAGATGTGAGTGCTACGGGTCGGTAGTCATTTATGTCATTTAGGCAGGTTACCTTAGTGTTCTTGGGCACAGGCACTATGGTGGTCTGCTTAAAACATGTTGGTATTACAGACTCGGACAGGGAGAGGGTGAAAATGTCAGTGAAGACACTTGCCAGTTGGTCAGCGCATTCTTGCTGTACACGTCCTGGTAATCCGTCTGGCCCTTCGGCCTTGTGAATGTTGACCTGTTTAAAGGTCTTACTCACATCGGCAGTGGAGAGCTTGATCACACAGTCATCCAGAACAGCTGGTGCTCCTCTGCATGTTTCAGTGTTATTTGCCTCGCAGCGAGCATAGAAGTAGTTTAGCTCATCTGGTAGGCTTGTGTCACTGGGCAGCTCTCGGCTGTGCTTCCCTTTGTAGTCTGTAATGGTTTGCAAGCCCTGCCACATCTGACAAGCGTCAGACCTGGTGTCGTACGATTCGATCTTAGCCCTGTATTGACGCTTTGCCTGTTTGATCTTGTCACTGGTGCTTCCTTCTTTAATTTTTGCTTGTAAGCAGGAATCAGGCGGATAGAATTATGGTCAGATTTGCCAAATGGAGGGCGAGGGGGGCTTTGTATGCGTCCCTGTGTGTGGAGTAAAGGTGTTCTAGAGTTTTTCTTCCTCTGGTTGCACATTTAACATGCTGATAGAAATTTGGTAAAACAGATTTAAGTTTCCCTGCATTAAAGTCCCTGGCTACTAGGAGCGGCGCCTCTGGGTGAATGTTTTACAGATCACACAGATGAATACAGATCATACAGATCATTCAATGCTGTCTTAGTGCCAGCCTCTGATTGTGGTGGTACGTATGTAAACAGCCACAAAAAATACAGATGAAAACACTCTAGGTAGATCGTGTGGTCTACAGCTCATCATGAGATACTCTACCTCAGGCGAGCAATAGCTTGAGACTTCCTTAGATATCGTGCACCAGGTGTTATTTACAAAATACATAGTCCAGCGGCCCTAGTCTTACCAGACACAGCTGTTCTATCCTGCTGGTACAGCGTATAACCAGCCAGCTGTATGTTGATAGTGTCGTCGTTCTGCCACGACTCCGTGAAGTTTAAGATATTACAATTTTGAATGTCCCGTTGGTAGTTTTATCTTGCGCGTAGGTCATCTATTTTATTCTCCAAAGATTGCACGTTTGCTAGCAGAACGGAAGTGGGGGTTTATTCGATAGCCTACGAATTCTCAGAAGGCAGCCCGCCCTCCTACCCCTTTTTCTCTGCCTCCTTTCATGCAAATCACTGGGATCTGGGTGTAACGGTTTTCTTCTGTGGAAGAAGGAGAGGACCAAAGCGCAGGGTGATTAGTGTTCATCATGTATAATAAAAGACAATAATCTGAACACTTCCAAAAATACAAAACAACAAACGTGAAAACCGAAACAGTTCTATCTGGTGCAGACACACAAAGACTGAAGACAACCACCCACAAAACCCAACACAAAACAGGCTACTTAAATATGGTTCCCAATCAGAGACAACACAAAACACCTGCCTCTGAGAACCATATCAGTCTAAACACAGAAATAGGAAAAACCTAGAAATACAAAACTAGACTGCCCACCCCAACTCACGCCCTGACCATACTAAATAAAGACACAACAAAGGAAATTAAGGTCAGAACGTGACACTGGGCCTGTTCCTGAGAAAGCAGTTTATTGTTTGCGTCGGGCTCTCCAGACCCGTTAAAGGAAAAAAAGGATTCTGCCAGTCCGTGGTGAGTAATCGCAGTCCTGATGTCTGGAAGGTATTGTCAGTCATAAGAGATGGTAGCGGCAATATTGTGTACAAAATAAGTAAAAAAATAAGTTACAAAAAACGTAAAAAAGCATTCCACAGATATGCTGGCCCATGTTGACTCCAATGCTTCCCACAGTTGTGTCAAGTTGACTGGATGTCCTTTGGGTGGTGGACCATTCTTGATAAACACGAGTGTTGCAGTTATTGACACAAACCAGTGCGCCTGGCAACTACTGCCATACCCCGTTCAAAGGCACTTCAATCTTTTGTCTTGCCCATTCACTCTCTGAATGGCACCCTTTCTCAATGCTTAAAAATAATTATTTAACCTGTCTCCTCCCCTTCATCTACACTGATTGAAGTGGATTTAACAAGTGACATCAATAAGGGATCATAGTTTTCACCTAAATTCACCTGGTCAGTCTGTCATGGACAGAGCTTAATGTTTTGTATACTCAGTGTACATAATCTCAGTAATTGAATTCTTCTCATATTACTCTGTAGGCTACTCAGTATGAGAAGAGTGCCATCCTCCTGCATCTCACATATGCCTGTAATTATTGAACTCTACCTGTTGGACCCACGAGGCAAACCCATGAGGCCACCTGACTGCACATGTCCATAACCTGTAATACACTACATAGTGCATTTGAAAATAATTAAGACCCCTTCCCTTTTTCCACATTTTGTTACGTTACAGCATTATTCTAAATGGATAAAAACAACATTTTCCCTCTTCAATCTCCACATAATACCCCATAATGAAAAAGCGAAAACAGATTTTTAGAAATGTTTGAAATGTATTATTATTATAATATATGTATATATATTTTTTAAATTGCGACCTTTTGCTATGAGACTCAAAATTGAGTTCTTGGTCACCTCATAGGAGGTGACCAAGAACCTGATGGTCACTCTGACAGAGCTCTAGAGTTCCTCTGTGGAGATGGGAGAACCTTCCAGAAGGACAACTATCTCTGCAGCACTCCACCAATCAGGCCTTTATGTTAGTAGCCAGATGGAAACCATTCAGTAAAAGGCACATGGCAGCCCCTAATGGACTCTGACCATGAGAAACTAGATTCTCTGTTCTGATGAAACCAAGAGTCACATCTGGAGGAAACCTGGCACATCCCTACAGTGGAGATGTTTGTCAGCATCAGGAACTAGGAGAATAGTAAAATTCGAGGGAAAGATGAATGGAGCAAAGTAAAGAGATTCCTGATGACAACCTGCTCCAGAGAGCTCAGGACCTCAGACTGGGACAAAGGTTTACTTTCCAACAGGACAACGACACTAAGCACACAGCCAAGATAATGCAGGAGTGGCTTCGGGACAAGTCTCTGAATGTCCTTGAGTGGCCCAGTCTCTGGAGAGACCTGAAAATAACTGTGCAGCATCGCTCCCCATCCCACCTGACAGGGCTTGAGAGGATCTGCAGAGAAGTATGGGAGAAACTCCCCAAATACAGGTGCGCCAAGCTTGTAGCGTCATACCCAAGAAGACTTGAGGCTGTAATCGCTACCAAAGTGCTTCAACAAAGTACTGAGTAAAGAGTATGAATACTTATGTAAATGTGATTTACGTTTTTTATTTATAGTACATTTGCAAACATTTCTAAAAACCTGTTTTTGCTTTGTCATTATGGGGTATTGTGTGTAGATTGATGAGAAAAAACAAACATTTAATCAATTTTAGAATAAGGCTGTAACGTAACAAAATGTGGAAAAAGTCAAGGGGTCTGAATACTTTCCAAATGCACTGTTGATGGTTGGGACTTCATCACCCACTGGAGACTTGAAGACAGAACTTCAACCAGAGAGCTGTGCATGTTAGACAGACAAACCCTTAGATTTGGGCAAATAGACCATAGAAATAGAAATGCCATTCAGTTCTGGGGTGGAGAAACAAGACAAGGAGAAACAAGACAAGACAAAAATAGCCAGTTATAGAATATTTGTGTCGTAGGACTGAAAACTGACTGAAAACCGTGCGGGCATTCCAGACACTGGAATCTAGATTGGATAACCAGCTTCAGCTATCACCAAGCTATGCTAGCTAGCTGCTGTCAGCTTGGCTAAACACGAGGTCAGCGCAGGTTTTAGCCTACACTTAGAACTGAATTAGCTGACCATCTGGAGATGGCGAGTCAGTCAGGAGAGAAGTCAACTTCAAAACTTTGTTCTCTACATAGCAAATCTAGCTTAGTTTACCTCGCTGTACTCACTACTGTACTTGTTTGTTGTGATTGAATGGCAAAGAGGCACCCAAGAAACACCCACATAAAAGCATACCCCCCCCCCCGACAACTCTTGTTTGCCTTCTGTCATGGCCGCTAGCATGTCTTAATGAGCACTGATGAAAAACAAGGCAAAATCCAGAAGTGCAGTTAACCTTTAACTCGACCAGTCTCATGGGAGTCCACAGTGAATGGTCTGTCTTGACCAGGAGGGGAAACGACTTGCTGTAATCCAATCCAATGATTTCAGATCTACACATATTAATGTCCTCGACATATATGCTCGCTGGGAGATTTGGAATTATATAGCAACTGATTGAGACCACTTATCCATGAGAGACATGGCAGGACCCAACTACAGTATACACCCTGCAATGTACTTTCACTCGGTGAGTTCCAGTACATGCTTCTCTCTGTGGGGTCTACCCTCTCCGCTTTCTAAGTGGACGCTGTGATTGCTGCTCTCTGCCACACAAAAGGCTGATCACTGCAATTACACCATGCAGTGTCAAAGATCATGGATCTCCGTGTCAGAACTGCATTTTTTTTGCCGCCTACGAGCCTGTAAGTTCTGTAAGACTATAATTCACAGAGCACCTCCTCCTGCCTGACCCCATGCCGATCACCATCTAATTCTCATATTGAAATGTAATTTAATTATATCCATCCCTTTCTCCTGTGCTACCAGTAGCAATAGCTGCAGCACACTTTAATAACAGCGAGCTTAGTGCAATTCCGGGGTGCATAATCAGGGCTAATATCATTACCTGTAAGAATTTGCTCACCGCTTTGTAATTCCGTCTAAGTGGGTTTCCCTAGCCTAGGAGATTAAAGATACTGGTAGTTTGTCTGCATTAGAATAAACACATTACAATGCACCTCAATAAATAAATGCCTGCCATTGTGCACAGTACAATTACAAATGTGCACAGAGACAGTTCGAGGCCTAAACTATTTAATCAAAAGAAGGCCATGTGTACACAGTTGTTTAGATCAAACCACGTAGCTTGTGTATACTCAAGCAACATAAGAGTTAAAAACGAATTACAAATTGATTATCCTGAAATAAACAATCTGAGGAAGCCCTTTATAATAACTCCACATAATAAAGCATGTATAATTGATTAGTAAATAGTCTATCATGTATTAATCATTACTTCCACATTTGTAAATGTTAGTAACCTAGTCTTTTAAAGTATGTCATAGTAATTCATAAGATCATTCATAAGATTTTGAATACAGGTCTTTTGTAAACCATTTACTAATCATTAGTTAAGTCTTTTTACTTGGCCTTCAGATGCATGGCCTCATCTAAAGTGTGGTTTAGATGAGGCCATGTGTCACGCTGGTATAAAGGATTTGGAGACAGGCGCAGGAATACACAATAGGGGTTTTTAATACACCCAAAACAAACACGTATACAAAAACACTGGGCTGTACCCAACCAAAAGAGCGAGGGTAAACCTTGTTGACCGACACGGGATGATACCCGTAATACACCATATGTAAAGCACGCAGCATAACAGCTGCACCAACGCATAGGTACTCACACCACCAACAGACATGGGAACAATAACCGACAAAGACAGAGGGAACAGAGAGCACATATATAACAAACGAATCAAGGGAAATGAAAACAGGTATGTGTAATCATTCAAGACAGTCCGGGGTTGGTGGTGATGATCCAGTTCAGTGAAGCCTAGAAAGCCGATGACGTAGACCTCCGGAACTGGTCAACAGAATGAGCATCAGTACCGGGGGGATCCGTGACACCATGTATCCAACCCATCTTTTTGTAATTTCTCACAAAAAGATAGACATGCCATTAGTATAAATTCCAGCAGTACCTGATGCTCCTTAATAAGGTCTCAAAATGGCCCAATGGTTAAAAAAAAGCACACAATACAGAGGATTTTTAAGAAAATGGAGACAATTTTATTCCGCAACAGTCACACTGTTGTAATGGTGTGATGTGCAACTTCTTGGCCAACCACAGTAATTCCCTTTACTGATATCCAATGTAAAGATTGAGGGAGAAAAGTTATGTTGTGAACTCCACTTCATTGCATTCAACAAACGTAATGCAAGGTTGAATTGGGTCGACAGTAAGGAGAAGGGAGTTGAGGGACAGATCAAAGAAATCTGTCTCATCAAAATCAAGGTTAGTGAAAGAATAGGTGGCTGATACTCAGTATTGTCTCAAGGACATGAAAGGTGTTTTCACGGTTGTAGCTACACTGTTTCCTCTGACAGATCCGAATCAGAGAGGATTCCATTATAGGCACTTTCACGGTCTCCTCTTTTAGACATAGGACCGCAACCCACCCACAAGATGGATTAAACGCCTTTTTAAATATGGCTAATGTGTTCATCTGGGGCTTCACCTTGTGCGCCTTAAGACAGAGAAGACACTCCACAAGCGTGACCGCCCACTGCCCTTCCAAATTGCATATCGTCTTCACACACGATGGCCAGTGGAATTAGTGGATTTAATTAGACCTTTCCCCACTGCCCAAGGTTACTGTGGGTGAGCTGTAGCCCCTAAGATATCAGTAATTAGTTACAGAGAGGTCACACCGCTCAAGTGTACTGCCTCAAGTCAACAGAGAGAGAGAGAGGGAAGGAAGGAGAAAGAGAGAGAGAAGGAGAGAGAGAGAGGGAAAGAGAGAGAAAGAGACAAAGAGTTATCTATTCAAAACGGAGATGTATGGGTAAACCACTTCTCCAATCTTTTTGGCTCTATAACAAAGAACAAACTGCAAAACTATATACCACTGGATTCTCCAATTACACTGAATGAACTACAGGACAAAATACAAAACCCCCCTACCCAAAAAGGCCTGTGGTGTTGATGTTATCCTCAATGAAATGATAAAATATCCAGACCACAAATTCCAATTAGCTATACTTAAACTCTTTAACATCATCCTTGGCTCCGGCATCTTCCCCAATATTTGGAACCAAGGAATGATCACCCCAATCCACAAAAGTGGAGACAAATTTGACCCCAATAACTACCGTGGGACATGCGTCAATAGCAACCTTGGGGAAATCCTCTGCATTATCATTAACAGCAGACTCGTACATTTCCTCAGTGAAAACAATGTACTGAGCAAATATCAAATTGTCTTTTTACCAAATTACCGTACTACAGACCACTTATTCACCCTGCACACCCTAACTGAGAAAAACGAACCAAAACAAAGGCAAAGTCTTTTCATGCTTTTAAAAATGGCAAAAAACACACATTTCTTTCCACAGGGCTTTGGGGTGCAGCATTAGCCCCACCCTCTACAACATATATATATCAATGAATTGGCGAGGGCACTAGAACAGTCTGCAGCACCAGACCTCACCCTACTAGAATCTGAAGTAAAATGTCAACTGTCAACTGTTTGCTGATGATCTGGTGCTTCTGTCCCCAACCAAGGAGGGCCTACAGCAGCATCTTCTGCACAGATTCTGTCAGACCTGTACCCTAACAGTAAATCTCAGTAAGACAAAAATAATGGTGGTCCAAAAAAGGTCCAGTTGCCAGGACCACAAATACATATTCCATCTAGACACCGTTGCCCTAGAGCACACAAAAAACTATACATAGCTCGGCCTAAACATCAGCGCTACAGGTAACTTCCACAAAGTTGTGAACGACCTGAGAGACAAGGCAAGAAGGGCCTTCTATGCCATCAAAAGGAACATACAATTTGACATACCAATTAGGATCTGGCAAAAAATACTTGAATCAGTTATAGAAACAATTGCCCTTTATGGTTGTGAGGTCTGGGGTCTGCTCACCAACCAAGGATTCACAAAATGGGACAAACACATTTGAGAATTCTGCAAAAATATCCGCCGTGTACAATGTCAAACACTAATGCATACAATGCATTAGGAGCAGAATTAGGCAGATACCCGCTAATGATCAAAATCCAGAAAAGAGCTGTTAAATTCTACAACCACTTAAAAGGAAGCGATTCCCAAACCTTCCATAACAAAATCATCAACTACAGAGAGATTAACCTGGAGAAGAGTCCCCTAAGCAAGCTGGTCCTGGGGCGCTGTTCACAAACACAAACAGACCCCACAGAGCCCCAGGACAGCAACAGGACAGCAACATAATTAGACCCAACCAAATCATGAGAAAACAAGAAGATAATTACTTGACACATTGGAAAGATTTAACAAAAAAACTGAGCAAACTAGAATGCTATTTGGCCCTAAACAGAGAGTACACAGTGGCAGAATACCTGACCACTGTGACTGACACAAATGTACAGACTCTGTGAGCATAGCCCTGCTATTGAGAAATGCCACCGTAGGCAGACCTGACTCTCAAGAGAGTCAGGAGAGTGCACACTGCCCACAAAAGAGAGTGCACACTGCCCACAAAATGAGGTGGAAACTGAGCTGCACTTCCTAACCTCTTGCCCAATGTATGACCATATTAGAGACACATATTTCCTTCAGATTACACGGATACAAAGAATTTGAAAACAAAGCCAATTTTGATAAACTCCCATATCTATTGGTTGAAATAGCACAGTGTGCCTTCACAGCAGCAATATTTGTGACCTGTTTCCACAAGAAAAGAGCAACCAGTGAAGAACAAACACCATTGTAAATACAACCCATATTTATGTTTATTTATTTTCTCTTTTGTACTTCAACTATTTGCACATAATGACATTTGTAAAGTCTTCATTATTTTGGAACTTTTGTGAGTGTAGTGTTTCCTGTTAATTTGTATTGTTTATTCACTTTTGTTTATTATCTAGTTCGCTTGCTTTGGCAATGTTAACATATGTTTCCCATGCCAATAAAGCCCTTAAATTGAAATTGAATTGAGAGAGAAAACATTCATAGAAAAAACAGTAAAGGATGGTAGGATGAGTGCAGGGGAGTGAGAGGGAAGATGAAATGGTATCAGAGGAGAATGTAAAACAACAGTATGGTTGCAATGAAGAGGTAGATGAATAGAACCACTAGAAATCCTGTTCTCTTCATCTGTCTCTCTGGGCACCCCCTTTCACACAGCCTTTCATGTCCACTCCCACGTCACCATAGAAACACCTGTGAGCGCAGCCATTTTCACCCACACCATTAAAAAACTATCCAAATGACATGTGGAGGCTGTGGCTGGGTCCAACCCACAGGAGAGACACCTCGCATACTAACCTGTTACAACATTCAATACCACTCATGTAAAATAATAGGTTTGTATCAGCTTTGATTCCATTTTCACTAACCCCTGATAGGGTTTGTCAGCACCGCAGGAGGTCTGTGCTCCAGCTTTTCCAAATCCCTGTGAACTGTTATGGGATCTAAAACACACAGCGATACATCTGTCTGCAGTAGACTAGATCAATGGATCCAGAGGCAGCATCAATAACAGGCAGCCTCATATTTAACCACACATCCATACAACGCTATTACAGTCAGAGGCTGGATTCAAGTCGTGACATATTACAGAATAATGATTGCCACTTTCGGATACTGAAATCAACCCCTTTCATTGTGCTCTCAGTGAAGTACATCATTTCCAACATGTTGGATTACCTATTTCACTCTCTCAATCAGTGAACTTGATTTGGCTCAGTCTAACCTACTGTATGTTACACTGCTGCCATAAAAGAATACAAGCAACAATGTGTTTCTGTTCTGTTACAAAGATAAATCAATAGACTTCACAAGTTGATAAAGTTTCTATCTTTACAAATCTGAGAGTGTTTTCTGCTTTTCTAAAGCTGAGACGTTATCAGTCTGTGTGGGTTTTATGATGAGTTCATAGCTTCATACTGCCTCAGCAGTCCCCTCTACTGGAACAATATAGATCACAGCAAAAGGGAAGGTGTGTGTGTGTTAAAGGCATAGTGTGAGATTTTGCCAATTTATTTTTGCAGCCATTCAATAAAGTACTACTCTACTCAATGCTAACTTCCGTTAACGCAATGGGGTAAACAAAAAAACAGTGTCCACAAATTCATCTGACTCGGAGGCTTAACTTCCATATTCTCCCACTATCCATTTAACAAACTGAAATGCTCTCTGAGAGACAACAGATGATGTAGAACAATGTGAGGAAGGACAGAGAGGAAGGTGATTAAAGCCTTTTCGGTGTAAACATAAAACTTTGTGTGGGAAGGTGACTTTCAGACAATCTCACCCTTTAAAACGAAGTCATTCCATGCACATTATTTTTTATAGCCTCCCTGTCCTAATTAGAATAGAATCTGTCAATCAGCAGCCCTCCTCCTCAACAATTCCCTCTAAGTGTTTCTCTCCAGAGAGGTAGCCTATGGCCTACTAAACCCACCCATAATAATGGGGTCCAATCATCTCTTATTGTCTCATTCTACCACTCAGCTCGTAGACGAACATTTAAAACCAATTAACACGGGATCTCAATCTGAAATGGCCATTCAATTATCATTTTCAGTCACATTCTACGTTCACTTAGCAAGGTTAAGTAAGGCTCTGAACCAAGAAGTTACATTGCATGGGCAATAGCTGTGGTAATTAACGCGTGTTAACCCAGCCCTTCTAATATTCATCAGCTGTTATTTGGTGCTTATCAACCTGATACTCTGTCCTCCCACAAGCAATGTCATCTGCTCCGTTGTATGTCTCTGTCTGTCCCTATGGTGGTAAGGGAAAGGATGGTCTATGGTGGACACAGAGTCTTTGACTATTCACACACACACACAGTTAGTCAGTGACTGGTTGTAGACATCCCTGTCTAAGGTATGTCTCAGAGGCCTTCTCTAATGTAGATTATGCAACAGAGACACTGAAGTGAACTAAAGAGGAACACCAAACCTCTATGTCAAGGACCAATTTGTATGGCTTTGTCAAAACATGTAGTGGCATTGGTAGACAATAGACAGAGAAAAAAAGAAAGGTAGATGCTCTGTGGGATGACCTTGATTTGTGTAGAGAGAATCCAGGAGCATCACTCAGGTATGCTGTCCCATCTTTAGTAGATTTTACATTTTAGTAATTTAGCAAACTCTGATCCAGAGCGGCTTACAGTTAGTGCATTCATTTTAAGATAGCTAGGTGGGACAACCACATATTACAGGCATAGTAAGTACACTGAATAATAACCCCTGATTAATAGGCAGATCTATGCTCTTCTTTTCAGGAGGGCTATTCAGTTACTAATCTGGACAACACAAATGATAATAAGCAGACAGGGGGACTTTTGGCTGCATTCTGTGCCTCCTTACCTTGAAGTCTGACAGAATCAGCCTCGTGTCAATAGTCATTTAGATGTGTAGTGATGAGTGCCTGGTTAGTATGCACTACAAAGCTAACAGCGGCCATGTCTGTTGAAGTAGATTAGCCCTGCTCTTCACCTCCCTGTATGACAGGGTTGGGCTCAATTCTAATTGAACGCAATCAATTCAGGAAGTAAACAAATAAATAAAAGGGGGAAAAACTGAAAAGTAGAAGCTATTTATTTCAAAATGTCAGAATTTTTTATTAAATCCCTTCATGAATTTACTTTCTCTCTTCCTCGTTCTTCCTCTCACTCCCATCGCTCTGTCTTGGCCGTGAAAAGAAGAGGACCAAGGTGCAGCGTGGTGAGTGTACATTTTCTCTTTATTTGGGAAAAAAGACACCGAACAAAACAACAAACACTACAAAAACAAACCGTGAAGCTACAGGCTATGTGCCCTAAACAAAAGTCAACTTCCCACAAAGACAGGTGGAAAAAAAGGCTACCTAAGTATGGTTCTCAATTCGAGACAACGATAGACAGCTGCCTCTGACTGAGAACCACACCCGGTCAAACACAAAGAAATAGAAAACATAGAAATAAAGAAACTAGAATGCCCACCCTAGCCACACCCTGGCCTAACCAAAATAGAGAATAAAAACCTCTATATGGCCAGGACGTGACACTCTCTGAATTCTCTCTAGGTCTTGTCCTGTCAAATTCTGAAAAGCCAGTGGATGATAAGCATCAGGCTCTATTCCTACCATTAATTGCATAGTGGAATACAAGGCTTTTTCTGAGATGATAACTTTTTATTGTTGTTTTATACATCATATACTTCATCGTGCCAGACATTGTTGCTATGACAACCACTTTGTGCTCAGCATTAGCTGGAAACGCCTAATGCGATCCAGAAAGTAATTGATGAAGTTGTCTGGATGTACATACAGTGAAAGCAACAAGCATAAATGACATTGTGTTACAAAACTGATACTGAAACTGATACGAGCAGAACCACCCTACAACCAGCAGAAGTCCACTGGCCACTGCTCCTATCCACCCAGCTCAACAGGCCTGATCAAAGACCAGCTGCAGCTTGAGGCAACAGGAGTGAGTGCTCTCTAATTAGGTCAACTGACATGCTGTACAGAGACCATGATTACTCTATGTTCCATCCAGACAGAGCACATACACTGAGTGTACAAAACATTAGGAACACTGAACACCTTCCTAATATCGAGTTGCACCCCCTGTTCCCCTCAGAACAGCCTCAATTCGTTGGGGCATGGACTCTACAAGGTGTCGAAAGCGTTCCACAGGGATGCTGGTCCATGTTGACTCCAATGATTTCCACAGTTGTGTCAAGTTGGCTGGATATCCTTTCGGTGGTGGACCATTCTTGACACACACGGGAAACTGTTGACACAATCCATGTCTCAGTTGTCTCAAGGTTTAGAAATCCTTCTTTAACTCCTCACCTTCATTTACAATTATTTAAGTGCATTTAAATCAAATCAAATTTTATTGGTGACATACATGTGCTTAGCAGATGCTATTGCGGGTGTAGCAAAATGTTGTGCTTCTAGCTCCAACAGTGCAGTAATATCTAACAAGTAATATCTAACAATTTCACAACATATACCCAATACACACAATTCTAAGTAAGGAATCCAAGTTTATCATTTTAAAAAGGCGAATCGATCATTAGAAAACCCTTTTGAAATTATGTTAGCACAGCTGAAAACTGTTTCTCTGATTAAAGAAGCAATAAAACTGGCCTTCTTTAGACTAGTTAAGTATATGGAGCATCAGCATTTGTGGGTTCGATTACAGGCTCAAAATGGCCAGAAACAAAGGCCTTTCTTCTGAAACTCGTCAGTCTATTCTTGTTCAGAGAAATGAAGGCTATTCCACGTAAGACATTTCCAAGAAACGGAAGATCTCGTACAATGCTGTGTACTACTCCCATCACAGAACAGCGCAAACTGTCTCTAACCAGAATAGAAAGAGTGGGAGGCTCCGGTGCACAACTGAGCAAGAGGACAAGTACATTAGAATGTCTAGTTTGAGAAACAGATGCCTCAACTGGCAGCTTCATGAAATAGTACCTGCAAATCACCAGTCTCAACATCAACAGTGAAGAGGTGACTCTAGGATGCTGGCCTTCTAGGCAGAGTTGCAAAGAAAAAGCCATATCTCAGACTGGCCAATAAAAAGAAAAGATTAAGATCGGCAGAAGATCACAGACACTGGAAAAAGTGTTAGTCTTTAATAAATAAATGTTTTGGTTATCCTGACCTGGACACCATGTATTATTATTGACCATTATGGGCTATTAGCAGGACAATAGACTCTTGCCAACACATCTCTGTATTTTGATACTTTGTGAAAGGCAATTGATCAGCATTAAAAACTTTGTGGATGGGGCCTCCCGAGTGGCGCAGCGGTAAAAGACACTGCATCGCAGTTGTGGTGGTTAATTTCTTTACTATCAAATGAGGAGAGAAACTTATCACACAAGTCAGAGTTATACTTAAACTAAATCTTTAATCACTTATTAATAAGGGAATAGGTCAATACAACGCACACATATAAAGTGAATTGATTGAGTGCTGGTCATGGCTGGTCGACGATTCACCGGTCAAATGATTTGTTGATAGCCCCAAAACAAAAGTACAAAGGTCTTTTATAGCCAAGATACACCCCTTTCAACCTACATGACGAACAACAGATATATAGAATGGATCATAAGGTTAAGATTTGTATGAAAGATAATTAAAATACATAGCAGACAGTATCTGCTGTGTCAACAGTTTTCATTGTATAGACCAGTGTCTGTCCCTCCGACGCCAAACTGGAACCATCTCTTCCTGGTATGGTATAGAACAGAAACATTAACTAATGCTCTGGAATGCTCTATGTTTTATCACCCAAAAGACATCTTAAATCTCCTGTCAATGTTATCTCCCAGAGGCCCATCCTCAGTAGAACACAAAATAGTTAACAATACTCTATTCTGTTGAATAAAACAACCATTTGAAGCAATAAAAGTATTAAAACATAATCTTGCAATTTTGCTCTCACACAGTGCAAACTGCGTTGCTACAGATGCTGGTTCGATTCCCGTGCCAGTCCGCAACTGGGAGACCTATGAGGCGACGGTGGGATTTTGGTTTCTCTCCCTCTAAAAACATAAATAAATCATTCTAAATAACAAACTGGCTTTATTTACAAATTAGTAAGAATGTCTCACCCCATATTCAAGAATGGCCTTTTAAATCACTCACTTTAGGTTATTTAAAAACAAAAGAATCTCCAAAATATTATAATTTTTTAAACAAAGCGATTATTATTATTAAAATTAATTAATTGAGAATTATATGAAAGCCCCTTAGATATTTCACAGATCAGATTTGCCCTAATGAAAAATGCCCCTTAGATATTCATTTAGAATCCTCTAATCCTCTAAATCGAATTATTGGCGGAGAGTCACGTCATTGAAAAGAACATTTTTCAACATGAGTCTGACTAATGTTGAGTAATGTGCTGTTAAAAGTGGTATAGGTCTTATTTATTTATAAAGCATATTGAATTTAGAAGCAATAGGACTTGAAGCAATAGCCTACCCGCTGTGGTTTCAGCGCCGTTTCACATTGCTCTGAGATAAGCATGGGGACTGGTCTTGATAAATCAATGCGATTTTTATTTTCACTCAATCTCAGTTTGGGTATTGGTTAGACTACAATTAGGGTGTGGCAATGTTATGCTTTTAGTACTGTAGCCCACGCCCGACCATCATGTTGTTTTTTATTTATTTATTTAACCTTTATTTAACTAGGCAAGTCAGTTAAGACAAATTCTTATTTACAATGACGGCCTACCCCAGCCAAACCCAGACAATGCTGGGTCAATTGTGCACCGCCGTATGGGACTCCCAATCACATCAGATGTGATTCAGCTTAGATTTGAACCAGGGACTGTAGTGACGCCTCTCACACTGAGATGCAGTACCTTAAGACTGCTGCGCCACTCGGGAGCCTATATTTCCCCAACGGAAACCATGAGGGTTTCATTTTCGTTTTTCTTAGAATAGAAAGACCATAATATTAATCAAATTAATGAAGTTACATTTCTTAAAATCAATCCCATATACTATGTTCTTACAAAAAAAGGTTTTAAATTCTCCAGTACCGCCAATATTGAAGGCTATCAAATACTTCTCAAAGATGCTCTCTGGTGGTCAAACTAGCACTAACTAGCATTAATGGTAACAATGGCTGACAATTAAATAATGTGCCATACTATTCTGCGGCAGCCCGCAAGGTGTGTTGCAGTATGATGCAACTTTTACAAGTAGAACCATTGAAGAGGTGATATGATCCTTGACTAGTCTCTCAAAGCACTTCATGATGACAGAGGTGAGAGCTACGGGGCGATAGTCATTTAGTTCAGTTACCTTTGCTTTCTTGGGTACAGGAACAATGGTGGCCATCTTGAAGCATGGGGGGACAGCAGACTGGGATAGGAAGAGATTGATTATGCCCGTAAACACACTCAACAGGTGACATCAATAAGGGACCATAGCTTTCACCTTCATTCACCTGGTCAGTTTATGTCATTAGAAGAGCATGTTCCTAATGTTTTGTACACTCAGTGTGTATATAATTTTTGTCACATGACTGAGTACAGAGACAACCTTCTCATTCAAACTAGACTGCAATGTATGGATATGGTATAACCAAGCACTTGATTGCAAGGCAAAACCTATTGTAATACCAATTACACAGACATTCTTACTACACAGCAGATGTAAGCAAACATGGATCAAAAAGACTTAGTATGCTCACTCATGCAATGCGAGTGTCAGTGTGACTGTTTACATGCGAGGAAACTAGTTCTGCTTGACCTTTGAGTGTTCCGCGCCAACGTATGTGATAAGAGAGTGTGGAGAGATCTCGCTGGGACTCCGAATGAACCCATGTGGTGGTCCAATCCTACCAGCACCCCTACCCAGCCCCCAGGGACAAACCACATTATGTCATCTCCAACAAACTTGAACACGGTATGAAAATGGGAAAAGCATTCCCTGGAGTATCAATTTGTTTTCACTGCTGGCTGCTTTTCACTTTGTAGTGCGATGCCTGTGATTTTTTTCCACACGACTAGGAGTTGAATCACAAGGATCTTACCCAAGGCTCCACAACAGGAGTCCCACAATCACCATGCCCACATCAGAGATTTTCTCACAGGGCTCCATGGACTGCCAGGCATTTTGAATGTTATGTTTGGGTTACCTTTCTGTTCAGTGATTCATGTTTCACCATTGATATTTTGGACCATATATAGAATTATTCTATAGCCTTTTTTTGTTTACAAGCAAGCGCCACGTTCGAGTGATCCTCACACATGCTCACAACTAAAAGGCCTGTAGCAGATAGATATATACTGATGTCGGAACCTTGACAAACTTAGCGAGTGAGTGATCGCCATTAAAAATCAAACAAGACTGATGGCTATAGTTATGTGTAGCGAATGGAGATGTGTGAAACTCACTCATCAGCCTGTAGTGTCCCCACTTGCACTGCCGAATAGCTAGCTTTTCAGTGGAGTCTACTGGTTTTTAAGATGTTTCGGGAGGGCGGTCACATGTGCCAGCAAGGTAGAGGTCCTGGGTTTGAGCCGAATCAGGAGGAAGCAATCCCTGATTAGTAAGCAGTGTGACGTCCGTTACATATGCTCAACAAGTATATTATTCTTCTGGCTTTATCTAGCTCCATTTGTGATATTTTACCTTGCCTCGCTGGCTTGCTAGGTAACCAATCCTGCAATGTTTTAGACAATAACCATTTAATTACGTGTTTGCGAAGTTGCATGAGCTGCATCTGAAGTCTGACGTGATTATATTTACTTCTGTTTAGGAACTGCTTACGCAACTTTAATGACGAGGCCAGGAGATGGGTCTATATGGCCCATGACTAGATTTCTTCTTTTTAACCTTCATTTAAAATAGGCAAGTCAGTTAAGAACAAATCCTAATTTACAATGACATCCTACACCGGTCAAACCCTAACCCAGACAACACTGGGCCAATTGTGCGCTGCCCTATGGGACTCCAAATCATGGCCTGTTGTGATACAGCCTGGAATCGAACCAGGGCCTGTAGTGACGCCTGAGATGCAGTGCCTTAGACCGCTGCGCCACTCAGGAGCCCAAATAGGTAACTGTCATCTTTCCACAAACCTAAGTTACAACAACCGTTTAAGGTCAATGGTTAATGTCAACAGACTGACCATAGTGATTTTTAATTTTTTAAATGTTTTATTTGGATCTCTTTTAGTCCCCATTTGGACTAATGTTCCAAGAGTCCTTAAAAATTAAAATACAATTTATAATACGAACACATTTCCACGTTTAATAACCTTTTGCCACTATAGGGGGTGCTGTTTCGCATTAGCATAATTTGCTCTACAGATTAAACTGCCTAGTACTCAATTCTTGCTCGTACAATATGCATATTATTATTATTATTGGATAGAAAACACTCTCTAGTTTCTATAGCCGTTGGAATTTTGTCTCTGAGTGAAACAGAACTCCTTCTACAGCACTTTTCATGACAGGGAGTCAGATTTCAGACATCTTGGCCCCTGATCTGGGGTCGGTTTAAAGGTCCCTGCAAATGCTATGGAGAAACAGACACTGCTTACGTCTTCCCCTGGGTGTCAGTACGTGGTGACGCTTTGAATGGAGTCGATTGCGCAATCAGGGCCTGTATAAAACAGCAAATACCGTTAGTAGCTTCCTTTTGCTGCCTGCGCCTTACGCACGAAGGACGTCGGACTCGCCTCCTTCCAACCTGTTGTTTAGCCAGTAATATTTCTCCGGTCATGTTTTTACTCGTTATAGGTGTTAAAAACATCATAAGGTAGTTAATTTAAACCGTTTTATAGCAATTTATATCCGTTTAGTGCGATTTTGAGGCATTTCTTTCTGAGACACTTTGAACCGCTGGGCACGTTTCCAGTTCATGCCGAACGTTAGTGGGCATTTCCACATGGCAAGAGGACAGCTTTCGACCAAAAGACGATTAGACCCAAGAAAGGATTCATTGCCCAAGATTCTGATGGAAGAACAGCTCATAGTAAGAACAATTTATTATGATAAATCGTGTTTCTGTCGAAAAATGTTAAACGCTTATGCCGCCATTTTGTTTGGTATAGCTTCGCTTGGCGCAACCTGTATTGAAAAGTAAGGATAATTAAAAAAATGTAATTCAGCGATTGCATTAAGAATTAAATTGTCTATCAATCGCTGTCCACCCTGTATTTTTTAGTCAAGTTTATGAGTATTTATATATAAGACTAGATCACTGTCTAATATGGCGCACGACATTTTCTGACCAGCTGGGCTACTTTTCTCATTGTCTAACCATGATTTTGGTGGCTAAATATGCACATTTTCGAACAAACTCTATATGTATGTTGTAATATGATGTTACAGGAGTGTCATCTGAAGAATTCTGAGAAGGTTAGTGAAAAAATTTATATATTTTGGCGATGATTACGTTATCGCTCTCTTTGGCTAGAATCAATGCTCTGGTAAAGTTTGCACATGTGGTATGCTAATATAACGATTTATTGTGTTTTCGCTGTAAAACACTTAGAACATCTGAAATATTGTCTGAATTCACAAGATCTGTGTCTTTCCATTGCTGTGAGCTGTGTATTTTTAAGAAATGTTTTATGATTAGTAATTAGGTAATACACGTTGCTCTGTGTATTTATTCTAGTCGAGTTGTGATGGTGGGTGCAATTGTAAACTATGATTTATACCTGAAATATGCACATTTTTCTAACAAAACCTATCCTATACCATAAATATGTTATCAGACTGTCATCTGATGAGGTTTTTTCTTGGTTAGTGGCTATCAATATCTTTATTTGGCCGAATTGGTGATAGCTACTGGTGTTGAGAAAAAATGGTGGACAAAGAAAAATGGTGTCTTTTGCTAACGTGGTTAGCTAATAGATTTACATATTTTGTCTTCCCTGTAAAACATTTAAAAAATCTGAAATGGTGGCTTTATTCACAATATCTGTATCTTTCATTAGGTGTCTTGGACTTGTGATTTAATGATATTTAGAAGCTACAATTTACTTGTGACGCTATGCTAGCTATGCTAGTCAGTGGGGGGGGTGGTGGGGGGTGCTCCCGGATCCGGGTTTCTGAGGCAGTAAAAGATAACACACTACTACAAACATACATAATATACCAACATAATGTGTGATGTGGGAGACTAAGTTGTTATGATATGTGAGGGTAGATATCTGATAGATATACGTATTGTGGCAAGTAAAAGCCGTTAGACTACACCACCCCTAATTATAATAAGGGAGGGGGGAACCTTTTCAAACTTAACACAAGTATACTCAATAAAAAGCACAACAGTCAGTGTGTGGGTCAAATTACAGGGTATATTATCTGAAGATGAATCGTGTATTTGAATGAATTAAATAAATAAAGCAGCGGGATATGGGAGAAGAAAGCAAGCATGCACCACGGAAGGGCGATTCACCGATCACAAGGTATACTATAGATGCATTCATTTAAAGTAATTAAAACCACTGCAAACCATTTACTATGCTGTATACATGTACCAAAATAAAAACACAAGCGTACCTGAAAATGAATCCCACTGCACAGGCCCGGGCCCATGTCCTGGTAACCGCCACCGGCCGTGGTACAATTTGGAAGGCTACAAGAGAGGTCAGAGAATATAAGTGCAATAAACCGGTATGAGAAGTAATCATAAACACTAAATATGTGCTAGTGTTAAGGCTCGGTTACAGCAGCTTGCGGGTGTGACCACAGAAATCTAATATCAAACAATGTTAGTTGGCAAATAGGACCCACAATGACAACAAAAAAAATAGCATGATATTCACAATACCTTGGAGACGCTGGATTTTCTCATAGCGTCCCTACACAACCGTGTACATCTAGACACTATAGATCTAATGTTGCCACCGCTCCCTAGTAGCAGCCTAAGAACAGAGTTCCTGTAAATGTGTACAACTTTAGTTATTTTAAGGTGGTTTTAATTGTTTTTAAATCAGCTATTTTGTTTTTGATAATATTTATTTTTTATTGCATATATCTGGCAGTTTTGAGCCACGTCTTTGTAGATTGACTGACAGGTTAACACTTTTTGGCTTGGCTAGCTAACTTTTGTTTGAAAAATACATCTGGAGATGGTACCATCTTTTTTGTTTCACCTGGCTGCTAATTCTAGATCTTTTGAGATCATCATTTGAGGAGTAGTCTGACGTGTGAGAGGAATGAGAGACAGAGGAATACAGCAGTGCTGAGGCAGAGAGCTCATAGACAACTGGCTACTATTCTAAACTTTGTGTGGTGAGCTTTCTGGCGCCCAGAGCTGCTGAGGCATCACCCAAGTGGCTGCTACACAGAGAGGAGGAGGAGAAGTCTAGTGGCTATAGACTCAGCATGGTTCCAAGACTTGCCCTCTACAAGATCATCAGCAGACACCATGCCATCTTAAAGAGTGTTAGGTCCTAGCTGCCTTTAATTAGAAAAGACATTGATCATAACAAGCACATTTTCTCTATCAGATGGCTCCAGGACAGTAAAATCGATTGCCAGAATATCCTTTGAAGCCAGTAGATTCCCCAAGAAGTTTCTCGATTTAGGCTGGATAGTTTTTGCTAGTGTGCAACATTCACAACTTTTACAGTAGTTTTCAATGGTTGTGTTCATACCTGGCTAGTAGCATCTCTGTCAAACCAGGTACATGTAAGTGGTTCGCTCCACACATGTCCATGATTGTCATGTAGGCTCTTTAGGACCTCACTTTGAAGTGACTGTGGCAATAAGGGGCTGATGCAACTCAGGGCCTACATCAGGGGGTTTAACTCATTGGTACAGGATATTATCCTTTTCCACCAATCTGTTCCATTACCTCACCATCTACAAAACCTTTTTAGGTGTTGTTCTCCTCTCTCCATGGTTAGGTTGTCTTTGTTGCTTCCAGAAGGCCATGACGGGGTCTGCAGCTGGAGTGTGGTAGTATTTTAAAAACAGTATATGATATTGCCATCTTAGCAAAATAAAACGAAAACATTTGCATGAAATGTTTAATTAAAAAAAGGTGAGCAGTTAGGTCAAGACCCTGGGGAGGACCACTAGCACGAGATGGTTTGACAGTTTGTGCAGAAATTATTAGGTTTTGCAAATCCACAATTTCACCAGTTGTCCGGGTGTCTCGTCTTAGACGATCCCGCAGATGAAGAAATCGGATGTTGAGGTCCTAGGCTGGCATGGTTACATGTGCCAAATTCTTTAAAAAGGCATTGGAGGCGGCTTATGGTAGAGAAATTCACATTTAATGCTCTGGCAACAGCTCTGTCGGACAGTCCTACAGTCAGCATTCCAGTTGCACGCCCCCTCAAACATGAGACATCTGTGGCATTGTATTGTGTGACAAAACTGCCCATTTTAGAAACTTTTATTGTCCTCAGCACAAGGTGCACCTGTTGATGATCATGCTGTTTAATCAGCTTCTTGATATGCCACACCTGTCAGCTGGATGGATTATCTTGGCAATGGAGAAATGCTCACTAACAGGGAGGTAAACACTTTTCTGTACAGAATTTGAGATAAATAATATTTGTGTGTATGGAAAAGTTCTGGGTTCTTTTATTTCAGCTCATCAAACATGGGACCAACATATTTCTTCCTGTGTATTTTAATTAGCTACACATACATATCCTTTGTATTTATATTTTTGCCTATTTGATCTGGTATCTAACAGGCTTACAGTATTGCACCAAATCATTATCAAAAAACAAGATTAGTCAAAAAAAAGTACTTGTTTCATTTTTACTTCGGTTTTGCCTGGCAAAAACAGAGTAGGCCTACATGTATATTATCGATATAAAAGTTTTCCATATATACAGTTTAGCAATCTACTGTTGATGCATATTTGCCAGAACAATAACATTAGCCTACCTAGTGATTTTATATATCAGATAGCCACCCAAGTAGGACTATCGGCTATACTGTATGTCTGAAGATAGCTGTAACATTACATTTACATTTACATTTAAGTCATTTAGCAGACGCTCTTATCCAGAGCGACTTACAAATTGGTGCATTCACCTTATGACATCCAGTGGAACAGCCACTTTACAATAGTGCATCTAAATCTTTTAAGGGGGGGGGCAGAAGGATTGCTTTATCCTATCCTAACATCCCACTGCTTTCAAAATTAGGGGATGAAAATGGTACATATATTACAATATTTGTGAGGAAGGGGCTACCCAGTTAACAACGTGCACTCCTGCAGGCACACGGCCCTCCAAAGCTCGGTGACATACCGTGCTTTTCATCAGTCTCTTGCAACCTACTCAGCATACCAGGCTGGTCTCATAGACTAGACGTATCATAGTAAACGCAAATCTATGGGGGGCTAGCGAACAGGTTGCTGACTTCCTGTACAGCTATTGGATCGAGTGCAGCGCAAATGTCAAATTGTAGGGAGACAGGATTGCCATAAATAAATACACAGCTTTAAAAATATTTTGGTGATCAAGAATATTAACTGTTTACTTTGCAAGCTCACCAGCAATGGGGCATCAAACAACAATTACTAGCATGGTCTTTTGGTTTGAAATTGCTTGAAATGTTTAATTTACTTATGAAGCTTGCATTTGGAATTTGTTGTTAAATTTAATGATTACATCATCCAAATATTTTGTAGTCAAATAATGACAAGGACTCTCTGGTAGCCTTATTACATAGACAAATATTTGTAGTTGAACTGTAGTGCTGTCCAAACAACTCTGCAAAGCGTTGGCTAATAATGTTCATACCCAGCAGTCCTGGGGTTAGCTCCTTCTTTTTTGAGTAGATAAAAAAAAAACTTTATATGAGACTCGACTTGCTCTTAGAATGCATGACTCGAGACTTGACCCATTCTACTTGGTACTTTACTTGAGACTTGGATCTTGTAACTTGAGACTTGCTTGTGACTCAAATAGTAGTGACTTGGTCCCACCTCTGCAACTCTCCCTGATGACACGGCCTTCTAACAGTCTGATATGAGCTTTAACTGCTTCAAAGAGATGGGGGCATTCCATGGTGGGGGAATCTGGTGCTCAATTCATTATGGACAGCCAAGGTCATTATCATCTCTTGTGAACACTTTGCACTGTACTGTAGCAGCAAGCTCTTAATAATTCAAGCCAGATAGGGTTGAATGAAATGGATCTCGTTAATTTCTTACAACAACTGAAGTCTGGTGACACTTCACGTTTATGTGACGGGGGTGGGGGGGGGGGGGGTTAGTGTCTTTGTTAAATGAGGTGGCGGACTGAAGGTTAGATTGTATCAACTCAGTGATCCTAATGTAACTCTAGGCTGGAGATAAACAATACTAGTGCCAATGTCGACCACAGGAACATACCCCACCGCTTCTTCAAGGGTTAACAGAGCCGTTGAATCTAACAGGCCTGCCAGGAGGTGGGTCTAGCCATTGTCTGGCTCAAGTAAAACTGCTGAGGATGTGCAGATGTTTCCTTTGGGACAAGTTGCAGGGATTATCATGGTTGTGCCAGCAGGTATCTGAACTGGGTTGTTCACTTTCACCCACAGTTTCCCTAGTCAGACTGCACTGCTTTCCGCTTCAAGCTATTGACACTGTAAGAGAGCCTGTCTCCAGCCTGGTTTAGCCTGTGCGATCTGAGGGTAGAGAACAAAGCAGTGCCGTGCTGTCCAAACAACTCTGCAAAGCGTTGGCTAATAATGTTCATACCCAGCAGTCCTGGGGTTAGCTCCTTTTTTGAAAGTCTGTGGAGCTAGCGGGTCTTTGATGATTAGTACTGCACACCCTGGGAACTTTCTCCCCAGGTCTGTGACTTCCAGCTCCAGATATCTCACATAAGGAATGTCAAGTCCGTTTGCAGCCTTAAGCTGTAGCCATCCACAGCTCTGGCTGTAAACTTAATAGGCACATAGACGGGACGCTGATCAAATTGCAGGGGTAGATTGTAGCTGGCGGGACATTAGTGATTGCTGGGAACTGTTCACCTGCTATTCAATGAAGTTGCAAATAGAAACCCTTTTCTTTTCTGCAGCAGTATACAGTAGTTTCAGTTTGTAGATTCAAGAGAATTGTATGGTCACACAGACTAATAACCAACACTGGAGTGCTCCGCATATAAATAGAACACAATCTTCCACACTGTCGCTCGTACAGTCAATCTAGCACAATTATTAGCTAGATATGACAAGAGCCTACAAACAAATTGCTTTGTTGAGCGAAGCGTCCCACAGGTAGATGGAGAGCGGATCCTGGCTGAACGGCACATACTTACAATTAGGCAACCAGGCTGCCACACTGGAATTTGGACTAAAGCCACATTCACAGCTTTTGTCCACACCAGGAACAGCAACCTTTACACATGTGAAATAAATCTCCTGGCACAGGGAAACACTGGCATTTTATGAAGCAAACCCCACCCCTCAATAACAAGATACACCTGGGCACAGTTAGGCGACGAATGTCAAAATTAAAATCAATTCCCTGCAACTTGAAAATGTATATTCACATTGGACAATTATAAATATAACATGGAATAAGAAAATTATATATACACTATCAGTCAAAAGATTTAGAACACCTACTCATTCAAGGGTTTTTCTTTATTTTTGCTATTTTCTACATTGTAGAATAATAGTGAAGACATCAAAACTATGAAATAACACATATGGAATCATTATTGAACCAAAAAACTGTTAAACAAATCCAAATATATTTTAGATTTTAGATTTTTCAAAGTAGCCACCCTTTGCCTTAATGACAGCTTTGAACCAGCTTCATGAGGTAGTCACTTGGAATGCATTTCAATTAATAGGTGTACCTTGTTAAAAGTTCATTTGTGGAATTTCTTTCCTTCTTAATGCTTTTGAGTCAATTAGTTGTGTTGTGACAAGGTAGGGGTGGGTATACAGAAGATAGCCCTATTTGGTAAAATACCAAGTCCATATTATGGCAAGAACAGCTCAAATAAGCAAAGAGAAACGACAGTCCATCATTACTTTAAGACATGAAGGTCAGTCAATATGGAAAATGTCAAGAGCTTTGAAAGTTTCTTCAAGTGCAGTCACAAAAACCATCAACCGCTATGAGGAAACTGGGACTGCCACAGGAATGGAACCCTCACAGGACCGCCACAGGAATGGAAGTCCCAGAGTTACCTCTGTTGCAGAGGATACGTTCATTAGAGTTACCAGCCTCAGAAAATGCAGCCCAAATAAATGTTTCACGGAGTTCAAGTAACAGACGCATCTCAACATCAACTGTTCAGAGGAGACTGTGTGAATTATGCCTTCATGGTCGAATTGCTAAAAAGAAACCACTACTAAAGGACACCAATAATAATAAGAGACTTGCTTGGGCCTAGAAACACGAGCAATGGACATTAGACTGGTGGAAAATTGTCCTTTGGTCTGATGAGTCCAAATGGGAGATTTTGGGTTCCAATCTCTTTGTGAGACGCGGTGTGGGTGAGCGGATGATCTCCACATATTTCCAACCGTAAATCATGGAGGAGGAGGTATTATGGTGTGGGGGTGCTTTGCTGGTGACACTGTCTGTGATTTATTTGGAATTCAAGCCACACTTAACCAGCATGGCTACCACAGCATTCTGCAGCGATACACATTTTACATTACATTTTACATTTTAGTCATTTAGCAGACGCTCTTATCCAGAGCGACTTACAGTAGAATGCATACATTTTATTACATTATTATTATTATTTTTTTTACATTTCATTACATTTTTTACATACTGAGACAAGGATATCCCTACCGGCCAAACCCTCCCTAACCCAGACGACGCTATGCCAATTGTGCGTCGCCCCACGGACCTCCTGGTTGCGGCCGGCTGCGACAGAGCCTGGGCGCGAACCCAGCCCAGCCTGGGCGCGAACTCAGAGACTCTGGTGGCGCAGCTAGCACTGCGATGCAGTGCCCTAGACCACTGCGCCACCCGGGAGGTGGCGCAGTGGCGCACCATCCCATGGCGCACCATCCCATCTGGTTTGCATTTAGTGGGACTATCATTTGTTTTTAAACAGGACAATGGCCCAACACACCTCCAGGCTGTGTAATGGCTATTTGACCAAGAAGGAGACTGATAGAGTGCTGCATCAGATGACCTGGCCTCCACAATCCCCCAACCTCAACCAAATTGAGATGGTTTGGGATGAGTCGGACCGCAGAGTGAAGGAAAAGCAGACAACAAATGCTCAGCATATGTGAGAACTCCTTTAAGACAGTTGGAAAGGCATTCCAGGTGAACCTGGTTGAGAGAATGCCAAGACTGTCTAAAGCTGTCATCAAGGCAAAGGATCTAAAATATATTTTGATTTGCTTAACACTTTTAGGTTACCACAGTACGTGATTCCATATTTGTTAATTTATAGTTTTGATGTCTCCACTATTACTCTACAATGTAGAAAATAGTAAATATAAAGAAAAAACCTTGAATGAGTAGGTGATCTAAAACTTTTAACTGGTAGTGTACATGCAAGGCACACTAATAAGAAATCACATCTTCAATACACACTGGAATATTTTAAACATGCAGAGCACAGCACTCAACTAGATCCAGGTTTCGATTCTGTAGAAAGAAGGTGGGTTTGTGCAGCCAAGCCAGTCATGGTTTGCCCGGCATATTCAGCTCATCCTGCATACACACTTGGGAAAGGGATTCAACTGAAATGTGTCTTCCACATTTAACCCAACCCCTCTGAATCAGAGAGGCGCGGGGGAAGGGCTGCCTTAATTGACATCCACTGCACACGGGAAACAATGGGTTCACTGCCTTGCTCAGGGGCAGAACAACAGATGTCAGCTTGGGGAGTCGCCCAACACTCTAACCACTAAGCTACATGCCACCCCATTTTGCAAACCTTCAGTCTTTAAAACGTAACATTAATATATATAAAAAAAAAAAAGATTTAATAAACCTCCCCAACTGTAACTTTATTAGTGGGTAATAATCTAACGTGATTGGTGAGTAATAATCAGTCTCTAGAAAAAGGAGCTCACAACATACTGCCTGCACTCACATTTACGCACTGGGGTTCTGTTGTCACCAAACTGCTTTCATGCGCAGCGATCTCCCCTCACAGGAGTGGTGACTGGGCACCTAAACCCACAAAATTATTGGGACCAGTCTTTCCGGACTCTGGTGGTGAAGCCCATTTAAAAACGCAGACACCCCATTGAAGGGCAAGGCACCAGCAACCCTGCGATCTGATTGAAGAGGTGCACTACGCTCATTGCCCAGCCAACCTTAATAACACAGGTATACACAAAAAAAGTACAACAGGGTGAAGGAGGATGAGGTGGCTAGAGTCAAGTTGGGATATGTGAATTGTCATGCAAGAGCTTAATGCAGTATGATCACTGTAAGCTTTTGGGAATATTGAAAACTGTCCTCAGAATTGAAATGCCGAGATGTCCATGTTGTGGAGGAGATCATCTAATGTGTTGTAGAAGTGAGGACAATGTGACGTGTTGCAATTGTGGTGGGAACCATGAAGTGACATCTTTGGAGTGCCCGGGGAGGGTGAAGGAGGATGACGTGGCTAGAGTCAGGCCTAATCACAGCATCTCATATGCAGCAACAGTGAGAAGGGTTGCGGGATTGAGTGGTCCTGAAGAGAGTATGGTGGTGGGTAGGCCTTCTCTCCAGGCGACAGAGATATTGCATGTGAAGAAGCTGGACTTTCTTGTTGTTATGTCAATGGTGGTCAATGGCACGGCTAAGATGGAGAAGAGGTCCAGAACGATTGATGTTATTGTGCATGCGGCAGAGTGTTTCCGGGGACTGAAGGATTTTTCGGCAAAGGATTTACATGAGGTACTGGCACGAGCAGTACCACCCGTTCAGGCCTTAGAGCCTGGAGAGGAAGTTATGGAATTTTGAAGGACTGAAGCATGAGTGCTTCTGTTAAAAGATCCATGTTAAAATTATATTAAATTATGATAAATGAAATGGCATTATTTCAATGCATACCGCAAACCACTGTGCTAGTACTATGGCTCAGTTACAGCAGATTGCAGGTGTGACCACACAAATCTAATATAAAAAACAATGTTAGTTGGCAATTAGCGGGCCCACAAAGAAAACAATAAAATTGCATGATATTCACAATACCTCGGAGAGGCTGCGTTTTCTCGTAGCGTCGCTACACAACCGAGTACATCTAGATTAAAATAATAAAAGTATACAATGTATTTACATACCTCGGGGCACAGCCCTACCATACCTTAAAACATAGAGATTTAAACAATCAACTATTTACAAAGCAATGAGGTTCAGAAATGTTTGTTGGCTTACCAATAGTGTGAGCAAAGGAGGAATAGCAGGTAAACAGATCCACGCAATCACCTATGTCTACCTTCACTACTTCCTTATATCTGCTCTGGTATTTACCACTGAAGCTGCGGGTCTATGTCCCACCCGCTATGTAGAAAGTAGTGTGTACAGAAAAACGAACATTTCCAGGCACAATCTTATTATGCATATTTGCTGAGGTAGCTAAGCAAATTTATCACAGAATTAGTGCCATTTACTGCAGATTGAGTATAATGTCCTACAGGAATTTGGCAAATTTGCATTGGGATTAAATACATTTGCTTTCGAATTAGGTCACCCTGTAGGATGAGCCCATTCCTCTCTAACGTTTCATTTTTTTCATAGAACATCATAGAAATAAAAGAGGAGACTTCCATTAATCTTATATCCCAACAGTAGGAAGCACAGCATTTAAATATCACCAGAGCGACCCCATTTCTCACCCAGCATTTTGAACTGAACCATTCTCCAGGAGGCCTCATTTACTCAGCATGGCTTCCTCAGAAATCTAGATCATACAGAGACCCCTGTTTTCTTTATTGAGTCAGGACTCTTTAGATAATTCTAATTATTGCTAGTAGTCCCTTTAATAGTCTTACTATCTATATCTCCCTCTTACCATATGAACTGCTGCAGCAAAGTCAATTAACTCAGTGAAACACTGGCCTTTCCTGCTCTCTTTTGCTTCTGTGGTTCAGATAATGAGCTATCTATCTCTCAATCTTCTGCCTCAGTCCCAGACGTCGGTGAGCACCTAATCTACTGCAGCACCTGCCTCCCCTGTGCCCTGTGTGACTCTTACCTTTCACTAGCTTTAGTTCAATCAGCTCATATCAATGGGCAGGACCAGACCTGGGTCTCTGGGGAGAAATGAACATAGAGGCTCTAAAGGGTATTGAAACAGGACATAATCCTTCAATAACAACAGGGCTCAACCTGCAAGGTAATATTTACAGATGAATTCAATACATGCTAATGGTTACCCTGGGAATAAATTACAGGAAATTGTTCCTGTGATGGTGAAGACTTTGAGGGGTATGCTGGCTGGCAATTCCAATAGTGCATTGAGCCTTGAAAGTGGGTTGGCTGTCTGAATGGCTGTCATCATAGCTAACATCAATGTATCCTATAAGGACCACAAACCGTCAGGTGGACTTGGCCAAATATTTCACAGACCTCTTTCTCTGTGTGGCCCTGTGTGTGGAGCAAAGCAAGGGCCCAGGGGCCACTCTATTCCTCAGGAGGCCTCCCTCCTAGCCTCAGAGAGATTAGAGTTGTGGGCTGAGTGCCTCCACCGGCCCCAGTGTAATCGCCACTCTCTGCAAGACTTCACCACTAGATCATTATCACGCGCAACCAGGGGCCAGGGGCCTGTTACGCTGCTCCCTTTCTATCCCCAGGGAGAAGACGGGAAGAGGAGGGAGAGGCAATAGAAAATACACAGGGTGATGAAACGAGATGTAGAGGATGAGGGAGAGAAAGAGAAAGAGGGAAGGGGAGAGATGTTCAAGAGCCTTATTTCACCCTCCTTCCCCCTCCTTGAAACAATCTAGACTTGACATTCAAGCAATGAAAATAAAGCACTCCTTTGGTACAGTAGTAATGTCATGGATTGCATGGCATTACGCTTCTCCCTTAGATACCATTTCTCTCTCTCTCTCCCACTCGTTCTTCCTCTCTCTCTAGCTTTCTCCTTATTTCTCTCACCTAGGGTTGCAAAACTATTGGTATTGACCAAACTATTGACCAAAGTTACCAGAATATTCTGTAATTGTGGCAATCTATGGTACTTTTGGTAATTTATACTTGAATAACTTTTAAAATAGGTTTTCATATATAGTAGAATTGTTTTATATCGGTGTTCACATTGTCTATGAGTTTCTAGAGGATATACCATACGGTAAAAAAAGCATCTAATCAACAAATGCCATTATTTTCTTTTAACACTACAACTCTTCCAACTATTGACTTTTTTTCACAACTGCCACCAGTTTGGCACCAAAACATTTCCATCAAAGACATAATGGCATTGTAAAATAAATCAAATGCTCGTAGTTGACTGGTAAACCTTGTTCTGTCTCACGATTCCGAAGCATGAAACGGAACAGGGGATATTCAGTGTGCTGCGTGGCTATGTTGTTGAAAAAACGATTCCACTGGATTGAATGGTGGGCTTTTGTACAGATGGGGCACCATCTATCATGGGACAGGCCCCTGTTCTCTAATTAAGAATGTGTCTCCCTCTGTTATATGGATGCATTGTATGATGCACCCACTGAGCTATAATGGATACATTGAGAGCAAATGGCAGAAAAAGAGCTGAACGCAGAAATGTGAGCTATGCAGCAGGTAACTACATTGCACAGGCCTGTTTGCAAAATTATGTGGAGATACAATGCATACGGAAAGTATTCAGACCCTTTGACTTTTTCCACATTTTTTTACAGTCTTATCCTGTTTGGGCTGCAAGCTGAATATTGAAAAAACTGGAAAATATGTGCACATTTTCAAACGGCCTCCTAAGAAACTTTTTATTTTACAATATACATATATTTACTACTGTTGGATAGATAACAGTCTATAGTTTCTAAAAAGGTTTGAATTGTTTCTCTAAGTCGAATATCTCTAAGTCGAATTTCTCTAAGTGTTTCTCTTGTCTATAAAAGGTCATTAGACTTAGGACCGTAGAAACACGTCACACGCCTTCATCAGGCTGTAATGCGGAAGTGAGAATTGAAAGCATTCGAATATCTCGTCCATGGACTGAATAACACACCTTCTTGTAAGACCTGCGCAGTTAAAAAAAAAATCCGGGCGCGAAGCATAATTTGGTCTCGGCTTCTGGAAGAAGGTCGATAACGGTGAATATGATCTCTGACTTCGATATTATTTGATACATGTCACAAAATCATCCTAAAGTATGTTTTTTCAATATACTTTAATTATATTATTGCAATTTATTCTGGACTTTAGACGTGATGTTTTGGAAGAATTTTTTGAAGAAGGAGAGGTTAGCGCCGCAATGCTATTGTGCTTGCTAACCAAAGAGGGAAATAGTTCGTTCTGGAACCCAACTAAAGACTCTACTGGACATTGGACCCCGTTACAACATTCTGATGGAATATCAACAAAGATAAGGACCCAATTTGGGATGCTTTTTCATATATCTGTCGAACTGTGCTATGCTAACTCTGCTAACTGTGCTAGGCTAGCGCTTGACTTATGCTAGTGCTGCCTTATGCTAGCTTATGTTGTTAGCTAATATAACGATGTATTGTGTTTTCGCTGTAAAACACTTCAAAAATCGGAAATATTGGCTTTATTCACACGATATCTGTCTTTCATTAGCTATCCACCATATGTTTTTCTGAAATGTTTTATGAGGTGTAATTAGTAGTCGACGTTGGTGTATGTATTTTCTCTGGCTACTCCCGTCTGGATTCAGGCTGTAGCTATGTGGTAGCATTTATGGTAGCATCAATGTAAAACTGATTTATAGCTAAAATATGCACTTTTTATGAACAAAACATAGATTTATTGTGTAACATGTTATATGACTGTCATCTGAGGTAGTTTTTTCTGGGTTCTTTAGGTTGGTTTTAGTTTATTTCGGTTGGCTTGTGCATGCTACTTGAATCATAATTCATACATCATAATCATATTCATACGTGTCTGTCCACTTTTGTATTTGGTGGTGAGCTAACATAAATATATGTGGTGTTTTCTCTGTAAAACATTTAAAAAATCGGACATGTTGGCTGGATTGACAAGATGTTTATCTTTCAAATGCTGTATTGGACTTGTTAATGTGTGAAAGTTAAATATTTAAAAAAAATAGATTTTGAATTTCGCGCCCTGCAGCTGTTGTCATTTTCGTTCCGATTTCGGGCTTGCAGCCCAAACAGGTTATTCTAAAATGTATTAAATTATTTTTCTTCCCCGTCAATCTATACACAATGCCCCATAATGACAAAACAAAAACAGTTTTTTAGAAATGTTTGCAAAAAAATTATCACATCTACATAAATATTCAGACCCTTTACTCAACACTTGGTTGAAGCACCTTTGGCATTGATTACAGTCACCTGTATTTGGGGAGTTTCTCCCATTCTTTTCTGCGGATCCTCTCAAGCTCTGTCAGGTTGGATGGAGAGCGTTGCTGCATAGCTATTTTCAGGTCTCTCCAGAGATGTTCCATTGGGTTCAAGTCTGGGCTCTAGCTGGGCCACTCAATGACATTCAGAGACTTGTTCCGATGTCTTGTCTTGGCTGTGTGCTTAGGGTTGTTGTCCTGTTGGAAGGTGAACCTTCGCCCAAGTCTGAGGTCCTGAGTGCTCAGGAGCAGGTTTTTCATCAAGGATCTCTCTGTACTTGCTCCGTTCATCTTTCCCTCAGTCCGGACCGGTCTCCCAGTCCCTGCTGCTGAAAAACATCTCCAAAGCATAATGCTGCCACCACCATGCTTCACTGTAGGGATGGTGCCAGGTTTCCTCCAGACGTGATGCTTGGCATTCAGGCCAAATAGTTCAATCTTGGTTTCATCAGACCAGATGTTTCTCATGGTCTGAGAGTCTTTAGGTGCCTTTTGGAAAACTCCAAGCGGGTTGTCATGTGTGTTTTACTGAGGAGTGGCTTCCGTCTGGCCATTCTACCATAAAAGCCTGGTTGGTGGAGTGCTGCAGAGATGCTTGTCCTTGACGTTTCTCCCATCTCCACATAGGAACTCTGAAACTCTGTTAGAGTGACCATTGGGTTCTTGGTCACCTCCCTGACCACGGCCCTTCTCCCCTGATTGTTCAGTTTGGCCAGGCGGCCAGCTCTAGGAAGAGTCTTCGTGGTTCCGAACTTCTTCCATTTAAGAATGATGGAAGCCACTGTGTTCTTGGGGACCTTCAATGCTGCAGAAATGTTTTGGTTCCCTTCCCCAGATCTGTGTCTCGACAGAATCCTGTCTCAGAGCACTACGGACAATTCCTTCAACCTCATGGCTTGGTTTTTTCTCTGACAGGGACAGTCAACTGTGGGACCTTATATAGACAGGTGTGTGCCTTTCCAAATCCTCTCCAATCAATTGAATCTACCACAGGTGGACTCCAATCAAGTTGTAGGAAACCTGTTTTTGTCATTATGGGGTATTGTGTGTAGATTGGTGAGTATTTTTTTTAAAATTCCATTTTAGAATAAGGCTGTAACGTAATAAAATGGCAAAAAATCAAGGGATCTGAACACTTTCCGAAGGCACTTTTATGGAATCAGAGCATGCCAATGTTCTATTTCACACCAACGCTTAGTGGTTCTCAAGGTGGAGTGTTGGAAAGATTTTTTTAGACCTGTTGACATTCGCAATGGATGTAAAAACAGACTTTGTTGACATTCTGTGTAATGAAAAAAAAAAGTCTCCTTGCCTATGTAACAGGCATATTTGGGAAACTGAACAAACTAAATGCAAGCATGCAGGGGAAATACAAAAACATTCTACAGATGAGTGGCCGAATCAGACCTCTACCGAGTACCTAACCCGGATTCGGGAGCACCCCCCACCCCCCCCCCACACTGATTAGCATCGTTAGCATAGCGTCACAATTAAATAGTAGCATCTAAATATCATTAAATCACAAGTCCAAGACACCCAATGAAAGACACAGATCTTGTGAATAAAGCCACCATTTCAGATTTTTTAAATGTTTTACAGGGAAGACACAATATGTAAATCTATTAGCTAAACACGTTAGCAAAAGACACCATTTTTTTACTCCAACAGTTTTTTCCTGCGTCAGTAGCTATCACTAATTCGACTAAATGAAAATATATATAGCCACTAACCAACAAACAAATTCATAAGATGACAGTCTGATAACATATTTATGGTATAGCATAGTTTTTTTTTTTTTAAATGTGCATTTTTCAGGTATAAATCACAGTTCTACATTGCAGCTGCAATCTGATATAGTGCTGATGCAGCCAGAACAATTACAGAGACCAACGTCATATAACTAATTACTTGTCTTAAAACATTTCAGAAAAAATACACAGCGTACAGATATTGAAAGCCCAACATCTGGTGAATCCAAACAATATTTCAGATTTATTAAATGTTTTATAGCGAAAACAAAATGTAGCGCTAAATTAGCATAGCCACGCCAGCCAGAACCAGCTGGGCGCGCCCGACCAGTTCACATGCACGACAGATATATGAAATAACATCGTAAATTGGGTCTTACTATTGCTGATCTTTCATCAGAATGTTGATAAAGGTGTCCTTAGTCCTGATGAGTCGTTCAATCCATTCACAATGGCAACTTTCCCTCTTCATTTAGCATAGGTACTGGTCGACTAGCACGGTTCTGTCCAAAGTTAAAAAACTCACAGAACGGAACACGGCAAAACTCCCGAAAAAATTCAAATAATCTGATTAAACTATATTGAAAAAACATACATTAAGATGATATGGTCACATGTATCAAACAAACTTCGAGACGGAGATAGTTTTCATCCGTAACGGCAGCATAACAAAAGACAATTGCACCTCTAAAACGCGCGTTTCAGAGAACCGGAAGTTGTCGGTCACGCTAAAGAAATAGGTCTTATTTCACGTCAGTACAAGATAAACAAAAAATTTCTCCTCTGACGTCTTCCTGACACCCAGAGGAAGACGAATGAAGTGTGTTTCGGGTCATAGGTGGCGTGACCATATATAGGCAGAGCGTTGAAGCGAGCATACACATCTTGCAATCTTCTTCTTGCTCAGGGAAAGTGCTGTCAAATGACTTGTGTTTCACTCAGAGACAAAATTGAAACGGTTTTAGAAACCATAGCTTGTTTTCTATCCAATGGTATATGGTTATATGCATATAGTAACAGCAATAATTGAATAAGAGGCAGTTTAATCTGTAGAGGAAATTATGCTAATGCGAAAACAGCACCCCCTGTATTCTCAAGAAGTTAAATCTGTTTGACTGTGATCCTGGCTTAGTTGATATGCAGGTAAGTGAAATCGAACAGCTGATCGAGCTGTCATGTGACCGAATGCTGCAGACAATACATTCACGGGTCACTATGGAGGAGTTTTGGTTCGACTCAAAAGGAATACTGTGCCGTCTCCCTCTTAGCATTAAAACTCATGTTACGCTGATTCAGTGATCTATTCTGCATTAAAACCAAACCAAACCAATGTCGATCCAGGCTGGATGTGACAGGAGAGATGAAGAGCGCACTGTCGACCACACCCCCTGACTTTGAGAAGCTCCGACGCGACATGCATCAAGCACACCCATCTAATTAGTGGTGGTGAGATAATTATGTCAGACTCATTTGCAATTGACTGTCATAGCCCCACATTAAAATTACATGATGGTGAGATGAGAATAGAATCAGAAATACTGCTAGAATGTTTTGCAATTAACTGCCATAGCCCCAATTTAAAAAGTAAACATTGGCTCTTAATTACATAATTTTTTTCTCTCACATGGTTGGGGTTGAGAATTTTCAGATATCAAAATGGATTGGCAGGCCCAAAAAGTTTGGGAACCCCTATCCTGGTTCAGCTCCCTCTCGTTGCTCTGTCAGACAGATCAGGCTCTGCAGGGACCTCTAGAATTCCTTCTCTGACACTGTTTTGATAACTCTGTGGAGGACAGAAACCTCTGGCAGGGTCACTCAGATCTGTAAATAAGACGGTCTACTGATTGTTAAATATTCAGGAGAGTTTGTTTTCCATATCACATCAATGTCAACTCTAGGTTTCTGTGTTGTACACCTCACACCCCTGAGAGTCTTTCTTTCGGGATCTATGCATGTACGGTGAGGCAGAGATAAAATACTTAACTGGGTGGCTGTTGACAGTCTGATTCTCTCTCTCTCTCTCTATGTCAGACTGACTCCTGAGTCAACAGAAGTCTGGATACCAGTGTTGGGTTCAATTCGAATTCAAGTCACTCAATTCAGGATATAATTGGAGTTTACAATCAAAACTTGAAAAGCTTTTTAAATACAGTTGAAGTCGGAAGTTTACATACACCTTAGCCGAATACATTTAAACTCAGTTTTCACAATTCTTGACATTTAATCCTAGTAAAAATTCCATGTCTTAGGTCAGTTAGGTTCACCACTTTATTTTAAGAATGGGAAATGTCAAAATAATAGTAGAGAGAATTATTTCTTTCAGCTTTCATTTCTTTCATTACATTCCCAGTGGGTCAGAAGTTTACATACACTCAATTAGTACTTGGTAGCATTGCCTTTAAATTGTTTAACTTGGGTCAAATGTTTCGGGTAGCCTTCCACAAGCTTTCCACAATACGTTGGGTGAATTTTGGCCCATTCCCGCTTACAGAGCTGATGTAACTGAGTCAGGTTTGTAGGCCTCCTTGCTCGCACACGCTTTTTCAGTTCTGCCCACAAATGTTCTATAGGTTTTGTAGTATATACAGTATTGTTACATATAGAGACAGATATGACACTATTGAGCAAAGACAAGTGTACATTAGACCACAAGAGATATAGCAGACATGAGTGAATGGCCACAGACTGGTAAAAACAGGAAACCAAGACATAACAGACGTAATGGCTTAGGGAAAAGAGGAAGAGGCGACACTTAAAGTGCATTGTCTATTGTAGAGGACAGGAAACCAAAGCAAGGCCATGAGTGCACAGGATAGCTCGACATACCGAGGTCAGAGGGACACACAAAGGAGGGTGCCAGCCAAATGACCAACAGATGGACTATAGGCATAATACATATCATTCATCGGACACGAAAGGGTCCTGCCACCATTGTAATATAATCAAGAGCGGATACAGGCGTTATTGGGCATGAACAAGCAGGAAGTCTGAAATGAAAGATAATGGTGGCAGATGACCTGAGGGAAGTAACTTCATTAACATGTGTGATGAACTGATATGCTGTGTGTGTATAAAGACAGAGCCAGTGCTCTGGGAAGGTTTGTGATCCGCGCACCATCTAGGCTAATTATATACTTTGTATTAAAGCCTATATTGAATTCACAAGTTCTTGTAAGAGTGTTATATTTCTGAGACGATTCTCCACGACAGTTTGAGGTCAGGGTTTTGTAATTGGCCACTCCAATACTGTAACAGTCCTGACCTGTTTTATGTTGTTTTTTATGTGTTTATGGTCAGGGCATGTGTTTTGGGTGGGCAGTCTATGTTATCTGTTTCTATGTGGGTTTCGGTTTGCCTGGTATGGCTCTTGATTAGAGGCAGGTGGTTTGCATTTTCCTCTAATCAAGAGTCATATTTAGGTAGGGCATTATCACTGTGTGTTTGTGGGTGGTTGTCTCCTGTGATGTCTATCGTGTTGTCGATGTTTTTTCACATTTGGAGCTGTTTTGCTGTTCGTTCGTTTTGATGTTCGTTCCTGTTCGTAAGTTTACGTTTGTCCATGTAAGTTTATGTTCAGGTTCCGTTGTACGTCGTTTTCTTATTTTGTAGTTTTGAAAGTGTTTTGTTTTGTTTAGTTTTCGTGTTGCCATCTACATCATTATAATTTATAATAAAGATGGCATATTTCCCAGACTCCGCATTTTGGTCAGAAGATCCTTCTCTCCTCACCTCATCTGAGGATGAGGAGAGCGACAGCTCTAACAGAATCACCCACCAACCCAGAGCCAAGCAGCGGAGTCAAAGGAGAAAGGGACAGGAGAAGAAGGAGCAATGGACATGGGACGATGTGTTGGATGGAAAGGGTGTTTACACATGGGAGGAGATCCTAGCTGGTAGAGATCGCCTCCCATGGGAACAGCTGGAGGCACTGCGGAGAGCAGAGGCTACCGGAGAGAGGAACCGGAGCTATGAGGGAACGCGTCTGGCACGGAAGCCGAAAAAGCCCGTGAGTAACTCCCAAAAATTTCTTGGGGGGGGGCTAAAGGGTAGTGGGCCAAGGGCAGGTAGGAGACCTGCGCCCACTTCCCGGGCTTACCGTGGAGAGCGGGAGTACGGGCAGGCGCCGTGTTACGCAGTAGAGCGCACGGTGTCTCCTGTACGAGTGCATAGCCCGGTGCGGGTTATTCCACCTCCCCGCACTGGGAGGGCTAGATTGGGCATTGAGCCAGGTGTCATGAGGCCGGCTCAACGCGTCTGGTCTCCAGTGCGTCTCCTCGGGCCGGCATACATGGCACCTGCCTTACGCATGGTTTCCCCGGTTCGCCTACATAGGCCGGTGCGGGTTATTCCACCTCCCCGCACTGGTCGGGCAACCGGGAGCATTCAACCAGGTAAGGTTGGGCAGGTTCAATGCTCAAGAGTGCCAGTACGCCTCCACGGTCCGGTATTTCCGGCACCACCTCCCCGCCCCAGCCTAGTACCTACAGTGTCTACACTATGCACTAGGCTACCAGTGCGTATCCTGAGCCCTGTTCCTCCTCCACGCACTCTCCCTGTGGTGCGTGTATTTAGCCCGGTGCCTCCAGTTCCGGGCCCACGCACTAAGCTACCAGTGCGTCTCCAGAGCCCTGTACACACTGTATATTCTCCCCCTACTAATCCTGATGTGCTTGTCCTCAGCCCGGCGTCACCAGTGCCGGTACCACGCATCAGGGATAGAGTAGGCTTTGAGAATACAGTGTGCCCTGTCCCTGCTCCCCGCACTAGTAGGAAGGTGCTTGTCAGTAGCACGGTGCCTCCAGTTCCGGCACCACGCACCAGGTCTACAGTGCGCCATATCCGGCCAGAGCCATCCGTCTCCCCAGCGCCATCTGAGCCATCCGTCTCCCCAGCGCCATCTGAGCCATCCGTCTCTCCAGCGCCATCTGAGCCATCCGTCTCCCCAGCGCCATCTGAGCCATCCGTCTGCCAGGAGCCTGCAAAGCCGCCCGTCTGCCATGAGCCTGCAAAGCCGCCCGTCTGCCATGTGCCTACAGAGCCGTCAGCCAGACAGGAGCCGCTAGAGCCATCAGCCAGACAGGAGCCGCTAGAGCCGTCAGACAGACAGGATCTGCCAGAGCCGCCAACCAGACAGGATCTGCCAGAGCCGCCAACCAGACAGGATCTGCCAGAGCCGCCAACCAGACAGGATCTGCCAGAGCCGCCAACCAGACAGGATCTGCCAGAGCCGCCAGCGAGCCATGAGCAGCCAGAGCCGTCAGTGAGCCATGAGCAGCCAGAGCCGTCAGTGAGCCATGAGCAGCCAGAGCCGTCAGTGAGCCATGAGCAGCCAGAGCCGTCAGAGCGCCATGAGCGTCGAGAGCCGTCAGCCTGCCATGAGCGTCGAGAGCCGTCAGTCTGCCATGAGCGTCGAGAGCCGTCAGCCAGCATGGACCTGCCAGAGCCGTCCAAACAGGACCTGCCAGAGTCCTTCAGCCGGGATCTGCCCCTTGTCCCGGTGTTGCCCCTTGTCCCGGTGCTGCCCCTTGTCCCGGTGCTGCCCCTTGTCCCGGTGCTGCCCCTTGTCCCGGTGCTGCCCCTTGTCCCGGTGCTGCCCCTTGTCCCGGTGCTGCCCCTTGTCCCGGTGCTGCCCCTTGTCCCGGTGCTGCCCCTTGTCCCGGTGCTGCCCCTTATTCCAGTGATGGTCTTTATCCTGGTGCTGCCCCTTGTTCTGGTGCTGCCCCTTGTCCCGGTGCTACCCCTTGTCCCGGTGCTGCCCTTTGTCCCGGTGCTAGCTGTTTATTTAGGGGAAGCTAATGTTTGGGTGGTCATTAGAAGGGGTAGACAGAAGAGGGGAGTGACTAAGGTGGTAAGGGGACAGCGTCCTGAGCCGGAACCACCACCGTGGTCAACTGCCCACCCGGACCCTCCCCTGGACTTTGTGCTTGTGCGCCCGGCGTGCGCATCTTGAGGGGGGGGTACTGTAACAGTCCTGACCTGTTTTATGTTGTTTTTTATGTGTTTATGGTCAGGGCATGTGTTTTGGGTGGGCAGTCTATGTTATCTGTTTCTATGTGGGTTTCGGTTTGCCTGGTATGGCTCTTGATTAGAGGCAGGTGGTTTGCATTTTCCTCTAATCAAGAGTCATATTTAGGTAGGGCATTATCACTGTGTGTTTGTGGGTGGTTGTCTCCTGTGATGTCTATCGTGTTGTCGATGTTTTTTCACATTTGGAGCTGTTTTGCTGTTCGTTCGTTTTGATGTTCGTTCCTGTTCGTAAGTTTACGTTTGTCCATGTAAGTTTATGTTCAGGTTCCGTTGTACGTCGTTTTCTTATTTTGTAGTTTTGAAAGTGTTTTGTTTTGTTTAGTTTTCGTGTTGCCATCTACATCATTATAATTTATAATAAAGATGGCATATTTCCCAGACTCCGCATTTTGGTCAGAAGATCCTTCTCTCCTCACCTCATCTGAGGATGAGGAGAGCGACAGCTCTAACAGAATCACCCACCAACCCAGAGCCAAGCAGCGGAGTCAAAGGAGAAAGGGACAGGAGAAGAAGGAGCAATGGACATGGGACGATGTGTTGGATGGAAAGGGTGTTTACACATGGGAGGAGATCCTAGCTGGTAGAGATCGCCTCCCATGGGAACAGCTGGAGGCACTGCGGAGAGCAGAGGCTACCGGAGAGAGGAACCGGAGCTATGAGGGAACGCGTCTGGCACGGAAGCCGAAAAAGCCCGTGGCATATTTCCCAGACTCCGCATTTTGGTCAGAAGATCCTTCTCTCCTCACCTCATCTGAGGATGAGGAGAGCGACAGCTCTAACAAATACCTTGGCTTTGTTGTCCTTAAGCCATTTTGCAACAACCTTGGAAGTATGCTTGTGGTCATTGTCCATTTGGAAGACCCATTTGCGACCAAGCTTTAACTTCCTGACTGATGTCTTGAGATGCTGCTTTAATATATCCATATAATTTTCCTCCCTCATGATGCCATTTAAATGGTTGAAGCCATTTATTAAGTGCACCAGTCCCTCCTGCAGCAAAGCAACCCCACAACATGATGCTGCCACCCCCGTGCTTCACGGTTGGGATGGTGTTCTTTGGCTTGCAAGCCTCCCCCTTTTTCCTCCAAACATAACGATGGTCATTATGGCCAAACAGTTACATTTTTGTTTCATCAGACCAGAGGACATTTCTCCAAAAAGTATGATCTTTGTCCCCATGTGCAGTTGCAAACCGTAGTCTGGCTTTTTAATGGCGGTTTTGGAGCAGTGGCTTCTTCCTTGATGAGCGGCCTTTCAGGTTATGTTGATATAGGACTTGTTTACTGTGGATATAGATACTTTTGTACCTGTTTCCTCCAGCATCTTCACAAGGTCCTTTGCTGTTGTTCTTGGATTGATTTGCACTTTTCACACCAAAGTACGTTCATCTCTAGGAGACAGAATGCATCTCCTTCCTGAGCGGTATGACGGATGCTTGGTTCCATGGTGTTTATACTTGCGTACTATTGTTTGTACAGATGAATGTGGTACCTTCAGGCGTTTGGAAATTGCTCCCAAGGATGAACCAGACTTGTGGAGGCCTCCAATTTTTTTATGAGGTCTGGCTGATTTCTTCAGATTTTCCCATGATGTCAAGCAAAGAGGCAGTGAGTTTGAAGGTTTGAACCTCCAATTGACTCAAATGATGTCAATTAGCCTATCAGAGGCTTCTAAAGCCATGACATAATTTTCTGGAATTTTCCAAGCTGTTTAAAGGCACAGTAAACTTAGTGTATGTAAACTTCTGACCCAATGGAATGGTGATACAGTGAATTATAAGTGAAATAGTCTGTCTGTAAACAATTGTTGGAAAACTTACTTGTGTCATTGCACAAAGTATATGTCCTAACCGACTTGCCAAAACTGTAGTTGAAAAACACGTTTTAATGACTCCAACCTAAGTTTATGCAAACTTCCCACTTCAACTGTAGCTTCTCATTTGTTGTTTATTGAGAAATCATTGAGAATAAAATACATTGGTGACTGACATTAATTTGAATTGAACCCAACGCTGCTGGATACAGATTCATATCACAGGTTGTTTACTGTGGTGGACAAAGCTCAATGAAAAGGAAGTACTCAGGAGGATTGAGCGTCTACTTTAGCATAATGAAGATTTAAGCCAGTGCAACAGAGGTGTCTGTGTGTCTCCACATAAGTGGATTGATCTGAGTGTTTCATATTAGAGCCACGCCTCTGTCAGGTAATCAGATGAGAAGTAAATGACTGAAGTTTTTCTACCTCTCTTTAACACACCGTTCAAACCAAGATGTTTTTCTGTCAACTTTAGCATCCCTCCAACTTTTTGCAGAATTGTCTTCATATATGAAAGGTATTGCTGGCGACAAAGCCTCTACTTTTATGTCCGCCAACCGACCTATTCATGATTCATAGTTCTGCCTATGGCTTAGTATGAAGTGTAGCCGTAATGCTGAGGCGGCATCGACACGCACTATACTACTATCCTCCTGATAGGTCTAAACTTTGCGAGGCATGTCACTTCACCCATCTCTTCTCATAGCCCACCACTAAGTATGCACTGTTTTCTTAACCACAACTGGATGGATAATGTCGTAGCTTAATCAGAATTAGTTAGGTAACATATATAAATATGATGTTTTATTTATCCTTATGCTTGTCATTAGAATGTCTTCTTTTGGTTTGCAAATACACACACACACAAAACATTTATGACTATTTGTTGGTGTTCTTAAAATACTATGTTTGATTTGTTGAAAAAAATGCCTTTGGGTTTGGTGAGTGGTTCATTTGTGTTAGTGCTAAGGTATCTTAAAGGGGCCCGCACGCACGTGGAATTTTTATGAGTTTTTATTTAAACACGTTAATTCTTTTGATAAACGACTGTTATGGGAACCTGGGATACAACATGAAGGATAGGTTTAAAAATTTCTGTCATTTGTCTAATATAGTAAAAAATACTTCTTTAAAGGGTTTTTGTATGACCTATGATCTCTATCATGACTTTCCGTTGTGGCTTGATCACCCTCATTGAAAAGCCATTTGGATAATGCATTTATGGTCATTTGTAATACTGATTTCAAGGTAATTTGTGTAATTGAAAAATATAGTTCTTAGCCATATTAACTAAGGCTGTTTTAATTCTATTTTCCTATGACCATATGGGTTAAAACATTAGTCTTTGTGGAGTTTTTCAGAGTAGTGATTTTAATTTGATTAGGTTATTTTAAATTTTGTTTTATCTTTTGTACCAGTACTAGTTTTGTTATATACATTACTCTCATACTGAGAGATATGTGTTAAAAAAGTGGGGGAGGATTCAGTTCTTTGAGGTTTTGGATTGAAGTTTATATACACCTTGAGTGATATGTGAAGGAGTGTATTGTATTGTTGTGTTTGTTCTGTTCTATTCCCGAGGGGATATAGGTCTAACTTCCTGATCGTTGGCTCTACGATGGAGTTGACAGTGTGATGGGGAGTATAAGCCAATTTGAAAGAATAGTTTCAATAGAATGTGTGGATATTCTCTTTGAAATATGTTTAGACATGTGTATTAAGAATAATTGGTAAAAGTAATAATTTATCATGTTGGTAATGAACGGAACTAAACTGTTGTTCTGATCTGTTCTTTCGAGGTTATCATGAAAAGTGACATCAGACGGTATCTAACTGGCCGAAGAAGAGTGACAAAGGCGTTGAATAAAGCCCTGTCTGGACCACTTCTACCGGGAGAAGGGAGCCAAGCCAGAAATTGGTGTACAGTATCCGATCTATGCTATCAACTGCTTTTCTCTCATGTTTCTCTCATGAGTGTGAGAGGAGTCCACGTGGAGTGAGCATGGAGAGAGATCTGTTCTAAACTTTTCTTATGTTGCTGGTATATTGGTTGACGAATGGACAAGACATAATGAGTGGTAAAGGTGAGACGTTGAAATTGGGTCATTATCATGGGCCATCCACTTTGAACTGTAAAGTTATTGGATGAAGAACGAAAAGGACGCCAGAAGAATCAGTGCCTGAAGGAGGGGGTTGGTCAACTGTGCCAATAAAATTGTTTTAGACTTTTGGGGTATCAGGTTGATTGTAGAGGTACACCACGTAAAATTATATTAACTTAGTTTAGTTTCAGAAGGGAAAAAGCTTACATATAAAGTAAGGTACTTGACATTGAAGGGATTTTATTTTTTATTTTATTTTAGATATTGAGTATGTAATTACTGTTCTGATTCTCCAGAAGGGATTGAATCCCTTGAGAGGGGAATGTCGTAGCTGAATCAGAATTAGTCAGGTAACATATATAAATAAGATGTTTTATTTATCTTTATGCTTGTCATTAGAATGTCTTCTTTTGGACTATACTGTTGGCAGTTACATTTTCCTTTCTCTCTAGGGAAAAGTCACTTGGGGCCCAGAGAGGGGAGAGGTCAGGCTTGTCTTTTACATGTCTGGTAATTTGTGAATAATCTGTGAAACCATGTGAAGGGCTCCACTATGTCTGTAATCCAGTCACTCCCTTCTTTTCCCATTGGGGGGAGGAGTATGGCAGTGTCTGGAACCATTATACCACCAACGCTGATGTTGAACTTATCATTCATAGTATCTGACCTAGTGTAACGGTTGTCCTCCTCCTCTACATCCGAAGAGGAGGAGTATGGATTGGACCAAAGCGCAGCATTTGTATATGACATAATAACGTTTATTAAAGAAAAAAGACGAATACACGAAAACACTTCAACAAACTACAAAATAATAAACAAAGTCAAAAGACCTGAACAAAACGAACTTACATATACACGAAGAACGCATGAACAGGTACAGACGACACAAACGAACGAACAAACGAAACAGTCCCGTGTGGTGCACAGACACAGACACGGAAGACAACCACCCACAAACAAACAGTGTGAACAGCCTACCTTTATATGGTTCTCAATCAGAGTAAACGTCAAACACCTGTCCCTGATTGAGAACCATATAAGGCTAATTTCCAATTACCTAAACATAGAAACACAAAACATAGAATGCCCACCCCAACTCACGCCCTGACCAACTAAACACATACAAAATAACAGAAAACAGGTCAGGAACGTGACACCTAGAGGTTCACTCCCCTTAGTGAGCTTCTCCAGGAGTGGGGGGAAGAGAGGGTGTATTTGAGATGGGAGTATCTATAATTGACAATTAATATATGCCATTGGATGAAGTAATGTTTTGGTCCTAAGTGGTACCAAGAACGAGATTAGAACCTCGGTTAAAGAGACCAAACTGAACAATAATTTATAGCTAATGCTATCTGGCTATGGGATACTCCTCTTTCAAGTAAAAGGCCCTTTGTAATGTTCCTAAGATCTGTGGTTCGTCATGTGAGTTGAGAGGGGTGTATCTTGGCTATAAAAGATACTAAGAATTGTTTTGTAAGCACTCTCAGAGAATTCATTCATAGACACTGAATTGATCTGAGAGTCAAAAGGGCTATGGTGAAGCTCATATAATTAAAGATTGACTTTATAATATAACTCTGACTTGTGTGTGGTTTGTAAACACATCATTTAGTAATACAGGAAATTACCACAACAATGCATAAAGAATTACTGTGGGAATAAATATCACAAAATTATGAAAATATTGGAGTAAAGTGTGTTTATTCAATTGAAGGCATCAAATTGTTGCTTACTGAAATTCCCAAAAGTCCTCCAATTGTTATAATACATTTGAAGATATAGCCTGGTCAACTATTTCAGCACCGTTTCACGCTGCTTTGAGACAAGCGTGGAGACTGGTCTTGATGAATCAATGTCAGATTTTTATTTTCACTAAATCTCCGTTTGGATATTGATTACGCTACGATAAGGCTGTGGAAATGTTAGCTAAGTTGAGGTGAGTGCTGCTCATGATCATGATGCCTAGTTGGCTCATTTATTAGCACTGATCAGAACGTTTTGCCAGAATGTTACTGTATGTACAGTACTTTAACAAGTGGATTATTTTGCTGTTCACTCGCAATCGCTTAGTAGCCTAAACCTACTCCAGACCAAAACCTTTTGACTCGTCTGAATCAATCAATGTGATGTTGTTTCACTGAATCTCCATCTGTATATTTGGTTCATTCTCTGTATGGGCAAATAAGTGGAGGTGGTATAGCTCATCTATTTGTTTGCTCATTGATCAGAATTATTTTTGATGCAATAATGTAGCCTAAATCAAGTGTAGGCATATTATTTTGCTTGATCGCATATGTAACTCCAAAAGTTGTGAAATATTTTCAAAAGTATGTCAGTCTCATGTTCATATTATAAACACGAGACTCACATGCTTTTGAAAATATAGATTGCTATAATTTTCTATCTGTATCATGATGAAGATACTCTCGATGTCAGACCCTACACTTGCTCGATAACAAAGCGTAGTGAATGCAGGAAAGACATGAAACGTGGATCAAAAAAAGCATGAGCTCTGTTACAAAATATAATGTTTTTATATGACAGAAGTTCCACACATTGCAGTGAGGCAAGATGTGTTGGAAAAATATTATTTGTATTTTTTTCTGTTACATTTCATGATATTCTTAGCCTACTATAAAATATATGTGTATTTACTGTGATCAGGGTACACAGCCATGTAACCCATAGGTTGCACAGACCAGTAACATCATTTAACTCAAAATATGCCATTCTATTCTTTGAAAATAAATTATATTTGTCTTATAAGACCTTCATAAAACAAATGAATAATTGATTCCTTTGTGATGGTCTATATTCAATGGAAGTCCACCCACATCTGCCCACGTCTACTCCTACTCCTAAACTTGCAGGCATGTGCACGGGATATTTAAAAGGCTTATGTAAAAATGGGACTGTATGAATTGGGTTCTAAAAAACATTGCCAGATTTTTTTTTACAGGCAAAATAATCTGTAAATGTAATAATAATATTTACCTGTGGATTATCTGGTCTTTTAGCAGTTAAACCCACAAAGCAACATGAGTCCTGTACGGAAGAGACACCCATTGAAACCTGTTGACCATGCTTTTACCTTTGAACAATCATGATGAAAGTTCAAATGTGATCTGTATCAGTATGTGTGTCTGCAACTGTCTTTGTGTGTGTGCATGTCACGTTCCTGACCTTATTTCCTTTGTTTAGTCTTGTTTAGTTGGTCAGGACGTGAGCTGGGTGGGCATTCTATGTTATGTGTTTCTATGTTTGGTTTAGGGTTGTCAACTAGCCTGATATGGTTCTCAATCAGGGGCAGGTGTTTTAGGTTTCCTCTGATTGGGAACCATATTTAGGTAGGCTGTTCTCACTGTTTGTTTGTGGGTGATTGTTCCTGTTCATTGCGTTCTTTCGTTGTCTGTATGTTCACATGTTCAGGTCTGTAGCGTCGTTAGTTTCATTTTCTGTTTATTGTTTTGTTCGTGTTGTTAAGTGTTTCCAATAAATATGGAAACATACCATGCTGCGCTTTGGTCCTCCTCTCTTCCACCAAACGACGAGCGTTACAGTGCATGCTTTTGTCTGCTCTTGGCTAAAGTGAGGTGTGAGAATATTTTAGCTTTAATTTTCAAATCAGAAACTGTTTTAGCAGGATTTATTTTCACTGTAAAATCCAGAGACTTAGCATGCGTGCACACACACACACACACAACACACACACACAGGAGGCTAGTGAGGGGAGGACGGCTCATAGTAATGACTGGAATGGAGTGAATAGAAAGGTTTTAAAACATAGAAAGCACTTGTTTGATACCATTACATTCTAGCCATTACAATGAACCTGTTCTCCCCAATTAAGGTACCACCAGCTGCCTGTGATGCCCACACAGCAGAGGTGAAAGGGTAGTGTTGTTGTACAAAGAGTCTGTCCTGCTCCCAGGGGCCTCCAGACTGATGTGTGGTGAAATCCTCTTAAGCTGTGGTTGGCCTCCATTAGAGGACCCTGTGGCCCCTGTGTGTCCCAACTCAGAGTTTAATACGGTTTAGCCTGTAATCATCACGCTAGGAGCTTTATTATGTGGTGATGGTGATGAACAGACTCCCAGGAATATTAAGAGAGCCAGATATCGAGAAGAACACAGCCATTGTGAGGATCACTGTCAGGAAAACAAAGCACAGAGAGGGGAGAGAAAGCTAGGAAGGGAGAGAGAGCAGAGGGAGAGAAGGTCTATAGCTGCCTTTATGATGGCTATAGGGCAGCTTACAGCTTACAGCAGAGTAGTGCTGTTGGGTGATATTGGGAGTAAACTGGGTTGAGTAATCTAACACAGAGGTAATGAGAATGAATGTTTGTCTTTGTTGTCTCTTTTCTCCCCAGCTGTGCTTTATAGATAGCTGGGCCCCAGCTCAAATACACATTTATCTCTCCACCGACTGACACTGCTAACGGAATGGTTCGGATGGCAAAAGAGGAGACAAAACACTAGGGTACAATTTTCACTGGAGCCGAACATTAAATTAGTTTTCTCTCCCTTCTATTTGTGCACAGAGCATTTCAGGAGAAAGTTTGATCAGGCCCCTTGAATCTGTTTAATCATGTCTCACTGGACCGATAGGCTAAATGAACATGTGCTAGGCTCTGTATGCTATGGTTGATAAGGACAGTTGGATTTTTAAACACACATTTAAAGAGAGCTCTAAAATGCATTAGCTCTATGAATAAGTGAATATAGTGATCCACAGGATTCAATCTCAGTCTGTGGCTTGAAACTGAACTTCAAGAATTATAATGTATTTCAAGGACAGCAGGAACAACACAGAAGTCCAATAGACATAATTTTACCCTGAGACCATCCTTGGGAGATATATAGGTTCTTCTTGAGTAGTCAGAGGGATATGGAACTTTAGACCACCTTAAAAATGCTGTCTTTTCATCAACCCAGCGAACCCTCTGGCAATATAATTTTCCTATTATTCTTCACTTCAGTGGTCTGAGTGTCCCTTGTTAACGAATTTATACAGTGTGGGTCCTCCGAGGATGAAATATCTCATTTACCAGGCCTTGTCAGGAGGGGCTAAATCAATATCTACCATGATGTATATACGTTACGATGGCAGTCCTGGAGCCAAGTAATGTGTAATATATGGATTAACATTCCTGTGTCCCTGCGTTCTGGGCATTAATCTTGATGCCTGACAGGGTAGAGAGAGACCGGCCGCAGGGATCTCCTGTGTCTCAACAGTTTTATTCAAATCAGGTCCGGCGGATTCTCTCCCTCCTGTCTCTCTGCATGTTTTTGGCAGGGCTGTGATGGATTGCGCATCCTGATGGAATTCAGATGTGTTGCGTTCCCGGGGAGCTTCTGTGACAGAGCCCAGTCCCCTCTCTGCTCATCGATCTGTGTTCCTGGCTGACCCAAGCCCAGTCCCTCAGACAGCGGCAGCGGTAAGCTACAAGCTGAGCGAATAAACATTGCTGTGCCCCATCATCCTCCCCTGCACTTTATGGCACAGAGCCTCCCTCCCTCACTCGGACCCTGCAACTGAGCCACAGACACTTATCATCTACCATCACAAACGCCCCCAGTCTACTTGGACACACTGATAAAAACAAAACACACACATGCACACACAAATGCATTCTCGTGCACACATGCTTAAACACACACACAATGTAACTTACACAGCACATACTGTAGACACACCACACTGTGATCTCTCCTCCATATCTGCACCATGCAGTGACATTGACAAGTAAATGTAGCTCTAAACTCAGTGTTCTGTGTTTGAGGTGTTTGATACAATCACACATTTCCATTTCTTCCCTGGCAAGAGCGTGTAATATACTGGGTAGCAGGTCATAACAGCGGAGTTATCAACCACTTTCACAGCAATCACTTGACATTAAGAGAGACGACACGGCTGAATTAGGAAAGAATTACATGAACACAGGGTCTGAGGCTCAGAAAAAACATTAAACTCACTGCTTGTTCCTTGGTCATGATTGCCACAAATCACCTCTGACTCACACCATTGACTGCATCATCGGATGACTAAATACAGGCTGACTTTAAAATGGATTAAATTGAGATTTTGTGTCACTGGCCTAAACATAATACCCCATAATGTCAAAGTGGAATTATGTTTTTAGACATTTTTACAAATTAAGCAAAAATGAGAAGCTAAAATGTCTTGAGTCAAGTATTCAACCCCTTTGTTATGGCAAGCCTAAATAAGTTCAGGAGTAAACATTTGCTTAACAAGGCATATAATACATTTCATGGACTCACTATGTGTGCAATATTAGTGTTTAACATGATTTTTGAATGACTACCTCATCTCTGTACCCCACATATGCAATTATCTGTAAGGTACTTCAGTTGAGAAGTGAATATCAAACACAGATTAAACCACAAAGACCAAGGAGGTTTTCCAATGCCTTACAAAGAAATGCACCTAAATGCATCTATTTGCACCTAAATGCACCGTATGTAAAGGTGAAGAAGAAAAAAAATCTGACATTGAATATCACTTTGAGCATGGTGAAGTTATTAATCATAACTAACTCAGTTGCCGGACAGGAAGGAAACCACTCAGGGATTTCCCCATGAGGTCAATGGTGACTTTAAAACAGTTGCAGAGTTTAATGGCTGTGATAGGAGAAAATTGAGGGTGGATTAACAACATTGTAGTTGGTCCACAATATTAACTTAAATGACAGAGTGAAACGAAGGAAGCCTGTAAAGAATTACTCCAAGACATGCATCCTGTTTGCAATAACGCACAAAAGTAAAACTACAAAAAAATTGGCAAAGAAATGTACTTTATGTCTTAAATACAAAGCGTTATGTTTGTGGCAAATCCAACACAACACACCATTGAGTACCACTCTTCATATTTTCAAGTGTGGCGGTGTCTGCATCATGTTATGAGTATGCGCGGCATCTGCAAGGACTAGGGAGTTTTTTATATAAAAAATGGAATAGACCTAAGGACAGGCAAAATCCTAGAAAAAAACCTGGTTCAGTCTGCTTTCCAACAGACACAAGGAGACAAATTCACTTTTCAGCAGGATAACACTGGAGTTGCTTACAAAGATGACATCAAATGTTCCTGAGTGGCCTAGTTGCAGTTTTGACTTAAATCGGCTTCAAAATCTATGGAAAGACTTGAAAATGGCCGTCTGGCAATGACCAACAACCAGTTTGACAGAGCTCATAGAATTTTGAAAATAATAAAATCGGCAAATGTTGCACAATCCAGGTGTAGAAAGCTCTTAGAGACTCATAGCTGTAATCACTGCCAAAGCTGTTTCTACAAAGTATTGACAGTTTGGACTCGTCAGACCAAAGGACAGATTTCCACTGATCTAATGTCCATTGCTCATGTTTCTTGGCCCAAGCAAGTCTCTTCTTCTTATTGGTGTCCTTTAGCAGTGGTTTCTTGGCAGCAATTTGACCATGAAGGTCTGATTCACACAGTCTCCTCTGTACAGTTGATGTTGAGATGTGTCTGTTGAACTCTGTGAAGCATTTATTTAGGCTGCAAGTTCTAATGAACGTATCCTCTCCAGCAGAGGTAACTCTGGGTCTTCCTTTCCTGTGGCGGTCTTCATGGGAGCCAGTTTCATCATAGCGCTTGATGGGTTTTATGACTGCACTTGAAGAAACATTTCAAGTTCTTGAAATGTTCAGCATTGACTGACCTTCATGTCTTAAAGTAATGATGGACTGTCATTTCTCTTTGCTTATTTGAGCTGTTCTTGCCATAATATGGACTTGGTATTTTACTAAATAGGGCTATCTTCTGTATACCAACACTACCTTGTCACAACACAACTGATTGACTCAAATGCATTAAGGAAAGAAATTCCACAAATTAAGTTTTAATAAGGTACACTTGTTAATAGAAATGCATTCCAGGAGACTACCCATGAAGCTGGTTGAGAGAATGCCAAGAGTGTGCAAAACTGTCAAGGCAAATGGTGGCTACTTTGAAGAATCTAAAATATTAAATATATTTTGATTTGTTTTACACTTTTTTGGTTACTACGTGATTCCATATGTGTTATTTCATAGTGTCGATGTCTTCACTATTATTCTACAATGTAAAAAATTGTAAAAATAAAGACAAACCTTTGAACGAGAAAATGTGTCCAAACTTTTAACTGGTACTCTAGATAGTGTAAAAACATAGTATACATCTCGCTTATATCATTATTTCCATAAGTCAGTTATTGTATTGGCTGCTGATGTTTTTCGGCTAGAATCAGTTTTACCCAGTGTTGACCTGCCAACCGCACGCTAGCAGAGTTAACAGAACCTTTAGACCAACACCTAACCCATATGCCGGTGTGTATCGGAATAATAATGTGTCCTTGGCATTTTTAAATGAGATTCATGGTTTAAATGGTGTTGAGAATATAGTGACACCAATTATTATAGGATCGTATAGGCCCGCTCCAGTAGAAAATATAGACAAATTATTAACCCTCCTACTGTATCAATCCTATATCCTATCCTAGCCTCACATTAGATTCTTAATTGTTTTGCTTATCTTAAATTCTATTCGTTACGATTCACATCCGATAGAAGGGCAGCCACAGTTTAACAGCATTCAAGTTATAATATACCCCAATCTCTACAATTAGCGTGTATCAGATCAACCACAAAACCCAAACTTGGTTTTTCCATATTAATTTCTGTGCAGTCCTCAAAGAAGAAAAAAAGAGTCAGTCTTCCCCATTTTCGCCTTTCAATGAATCTAAACCAAATGTTAAGTCCATCTAGTCCAAGGTTAAGTCCACCTAGTCCTAGTCCAAGAGTCCATGTATGAAAAATAAAAAGTACAGTACCAGTCAAAAGTTTGGAAACGCCTACTTTTAGCAGATTCAAAAGAAGATACATTTTTACCTGGCTGAAAGAGAAAGCATATAATATGTATTGTTTACAGGAATCTCATTCTACAACTATAGATGAAGTTGTGTGGAAAAAGTACACGGAGGGAGAAATATATTTATGTCATGGGCAGAGAAACTCAAAAGGAGTATGATCTGTCCAAACAGATCCTCAAGGAAGGTAGATCCTTTTAAATACGCTATTGGACAATAAACAGATTTGGCTAAATGGTTTTCAACCCCCTTGGCTTTTTTCCAATTTTTTCAATTACAACCTGGAATTAAAATAGATTTTTTGGGGGTTTGTATCATTTGATTTACACAACATGCCTACCACTTTGAAGATGCAAAATATTTTTTATTGGGAAACAAACAAGAAATAAAACAAAAAAACTGAAAACTTGAGCGTGCATAGCTATTCACCCCCCTCACCCCCAAAGTAAATTCTTGTAGAGCGACCTTTTGCAGCAATTACAGCTGCAAGTCTCTTGGTGTATGTCTCTATAAGCTTGGCACATCTAGCCACTGGGATTTTTGCCCATTCAATAAAGGCAAAACTGCTTCAGCTCCTTCAATTTGGATGGGTTCCGCTTTAAGTCATACCACAGATTCTCAATTGAATTGAGGTCTGGGCTTTGACTAGGCCATTCCAAGACATTTAAATGTTTCCCCTTAAATCACTCGAGGGTTGCTTTAGCAGTATGCTTAGCGTCATTGTCCTGCTGGAATGTGAACCTCTGTCCCAGTCTCAAATCTCTGGAAGACTGAAACAGGTTTCCCTCAAATTTCCCTGTATTTAGCTCCATCCATAATTCCTTCAATTCTCACCAGTTTCTCAGTCCTTGCCGATGAAAAACATCCCCACCGCATGATGCTGCCACCACCATGCTTCACTGTGGGTGATGAGAGGTGTTGGGTTTGCGCCAGACATAACATTTTCCTTGATGGCCAAAAATCTCAATTTTAGACTCATCTGACCAGAGTACCTTCTTCCATATGTTTGGAGAGTTTCCCACATTCCTTTTGGCGAACACCAAATGTGTTTCCTTATTTTTAGCCACTTGCTGATTTTTAGCCACTCTTCCGTAAAGCTCAGCTCTGTGGAGTGTACAGTTTAAAGTGATCCTATGTCAGATACTCCAATCTCCATTGTGGAGCTTTGCAGCTCCTTCATGGTTATCTTTGGTCTCTTTGTTGCCTCTCTGATTAATGCCCCCCTTGCCTGGTCCGTGAGTTTTGGTGGGCTGCCCTCTCTTGGCAGGTTTGTTGTAGTGCCATATTCTTTCAATTTTTTAATAATGGATTTAATGGTTCTCTGTGGGATATTAAAAGTTTTGTATCTTTTTCATAACCCAACCTTGATCTGTACTTCTCCACAACCTTGTCCCTGACCTGTTTGGAGAGCTCCTTGGTCTTCATGGTGCCTCTTTCTTGGTGGTGACCCTTGCTTAGTGGTGTTGCAGACTCTGGGGCTTTTCAGAACAGGTGTATATATACTGAGATCATGTGACAGATCATGTGACACTTAGATTGCACACAGGTGCACTTTATTTAACTAATTATGTGACTTCTGAAGGTAATTGGTTGCACTCTTATTTAGGGTCTTCATAGCAAAGGGGCTGAATACATATGGATGCACCACTTTTCTGTTTTTTATTTTAAACAAGTTATTTTTTTTATTTCACTTCACCAATTTGGACTATTTTGTGTATGTGTCACCTTAGTATTCTATGTTTTCTGTATTATTTTGGTCAGGTTAGGGTGTGACGAGGGTGGATATGATTGTTTTGTATTGTCTAGGGTTTTTGTATGTCTAGATGTGTGTGTGTAGTCTAGGCATATGTAGGTCTATGGTGGCCTAGATTGGTTCCCAATCAGAGGCAGCTGTTTATCGTTGTCTCTGATTGGGGATCCTATTTAGGTTGCCATTTTCCAGTTTGGTTTGTGGGTTATTGTGTATGTGATGTTACATGGCTGCACTCAGTGTTTATAGAGGTCACGGTAGTTTTGTATTAGTTTGTTCAGTATATTTCTTTATTAAAATAAGTATGTATTATAATCACGCTGTGCCTTGGTCTCCTCTCTACGACGATCGTGACAGTATGTCCATTACATGAAATCCAAATAAAAATCTATTTCAATTACAGGCTGTTATGCAACAAAATAGAAAAAATGCCAAGGGGGAAGAATACTTTTGCAAGGCACTGTAATCTATACTGTCCAAATAATGATGGTCCACACTTCCTCAAATATATAAAATTATCTATCTAACACACAAGCAACAAATTACTCTATTATTGTGGCAGTGTAACGATGTACGCTGAGAGTCGGGAAGCAAGTTCAGGGAGTGAAAACATTTAATTAATAAAAAAACAATAAACACAACCAACGCACCGACATGAAACTGCAACAATGACGACTGGGGAAGAAACCAAAGGGAATGACATGTAAAGGGTAGGTAATCAAGGAGGTAATGGAGTCCAGGTGAGTGTCATTATGCGCGTAACACTGGTGACAGGTGTGCACCCTAACGAGCAGCCTGCTGACCTAGTGGCCGGAGAGGGAGCACGTGACAGCACCTGAACCTGAACCAATAGGGGAGGGTCTGGGTGGGCATTTCACCGCGGTGGCGGTTCTGGTGCGGGACGTAGACCCCACTCCACCTTAGTCTTGGCCCCCTTATGTAGCGCCTCTGGAGTGGCGACCCTCGCCGCGGACCCCGGACTGGGGACCCTTACAATGGACAAAGAATCAGAGGGAAACTCTGGCAGCGCCGGACAGGCGGGAGGCTCTGGCAGCGCCGGACTGGAGGGAGCCGCTAGAAGCTCCGGAATGGAGGGCGTCGCTGGAGGTTTCGTGCCATTGATCCTCACTGGAGGTTTCGTGCCATGGATCATCACTGGAGGCTTCGTGCCATGGATCATCACCGGAGGCTTCGTGCCATGGATCATCACTGGAGGCTTCGTGCCATGGATCATCACAGGAGGCTTCTTGCCATGGATCATCACTGGAGGCTTCGTGCCATGGATCATCACTGGAGGCTTCTTTGCATGGATCATCATTGGAGTGGAGAGACACACAGGAGGCCTGGCTCTGGGAGAAGGCACAGGACTCACCAGGCTAGAGAGACATGCAGGAGGGTTAGGGATTGGGCATAGACACGGAACTCACCAGGCTGGGGAGACATGCAGGAGGCCTTGTCCTTGGCCGAGGCACCGGATGCACTGGACCGTGGAGGTGCACTGGCGGTCTCGAGCGCAGAGCTAGCACAACTCATCCTGGCTGGATCCCCCCTGTAGCCCAGCAAGTGCGGGGAGTTGGAACAGGCCACACTGGGCTGTGCTGGCGAACTGGGGACACCGGCGTAGGGCTGGTGCAGTATACCCCGGGCAGAGGAGACGCACTGGAGACCAGATGCGCTGAGCCGGCATCATCCCTCCTGGCTCGATGCCCACTCTAGCTCGGCCGATTCGAGGCGCTGCAATGTAGTGCACTGGGCTATGCGTGCGCACTGGGGACACTTTGCACTTCCCCGCATAACACGGTGCCTGCCCAGTCACTCTCTTGCCACGGTAAGCACGGGGAGTTGGCTCAGGTCTCCTACCTGAGTTCGCCAATCTCCCCGTGTGCCCCCCCAAAAGAATTCTGGGGCTGCCTCTCGTGCACTTTTCCTCGAGCCAACTCCTCATAGCGTCACCGCTCCAGCTTAGCTGCCTCCAGCTCCTTTTTCGGACGGCGATACTCTCCCGGCTGTGCCCATGGTCCTTTGCCGTCCAAGATTTCCTCCCATGTCCAGGAGTCCATTCCACCACGCTGCTTGGTCCCTTGTTGGTGGGTGGTTCTGTAACGATAATCGTCTGGAGAAGGAGAGGAGGACCAAAGTGCAGTGTGGTACGTATCCATAATACTTTTAATCAAAATGAATACACGAACAAAAACAAAAAAACGACCAACGAACAGTTCTTACAGGTGCAACAAACACTAACTAGAAAATAACAACCCACAAAACACAAGTGGGAAAACAGGCTACCTAAGTATGGCTCTAAATCAGAGACAACGATAGACAGCTGCCTCTGATTGAGAACCATACCAGGCCAAACACATAGAAATAGAAAACCTAGACCTATGACATAGAATACCCACCCACATCACACCCTGACCGAACCAAAAATAGAAACATACAAAGCAATCTATGGTCAAGGCGTGACAAACCAAGACAAAATTATTTATAATGGACATTTTCCTGCACAACATACAGTAGGTTCAGCAGAGCTTCTTATTGTATGGGACACTTTCAAATGTGCCTTCAGAGGTCATGCAATTTAATAATCATTTTTTTAACCAAAACTATATCGGTAAAGAGTTCATATTAACAAAGGGAATAGAGGAAATAACTGTACAGATGGATGGCAATAAAAAACTGTACCATTGAGGCACAGAATAAGTTAGAGGAAAAACAAAAGGAAATGAAAGATCTTTTTCAGGAAATATCAAGTGTAATATATTTTTTAAATAAAGTGAACTGGATGGAAAATGGGGAAAACGCACCGATATTCTTTTTGAATCTTCAACATAGAAATGCTACTAAAAAGAATGTACAGAAACTTGTTACACATGATGTAGTCATCCATGATTCACCAAAACAAACACTTTATTCGGCGTATGTTCTCTTTTCAATATCCTCCATTTCCACTAACTGAAGTGAACTGTAAGGATTTGTTTCCTAATAATAGTGTAAAATTAACAGCTGTATAGAAAAATTGTGTGAGGGCCATATTTGAAAGAGGAGGAACTTCTTTATGCAATTAAAGACTTTAGGCCAGGGAAAACTCCAGGGCTGATGGCATGCCAGTTAAAGTATATCAAACATTTTTAGATGTACTCAAAATACTCACTATTAGCATGTTTTAACCACTTCTATAAAAATGTAAACTATCAGATACGCAGCAATAAGGTCTGATTTCACTATTACTGAAACAGGACCCAGGTGGTAAGTATATAAAACATCCAGTCTACCTAAAAAACTGGAAGCCCCTTACACTTCAGTGTTGTGATGCAAAAATTCAAGCAAAATTCATAGCGCATAGAATTAAAAAGATGTTGTCGGATATTATTCATCCTGATCAGACAGGTTTTTTACATGGATGATACATTTGAGATAATATAAGACAAGTACTTAAACAATAGAACACTATGAAACATCGATGAAACCAGGTCTGGTATTTATAGCAGATTTTGAAAAGGCTTTGATAAAGTATGATGAGAATTCATATATAAATGCCTGGACTATTTACATTTGACAGAACATTTTATACAATGGGTTAAGGTTCTGTATAGTAACCCCAGGTGCAAAATGATAAATAATCGCTACCTCTCAGAAAGTATTAAACTGTCAAGAGGAGTTAAACAAGGTTGTCCACTGTCGGTGTATCTATTCATTTATGGCCATTGAAATGTTAGCTATTAAAATTAGATCCAACAATAATGTAGAAATCCAGGGCTTAAAAACAAAGGTGTCATTGTATGCTGATGACTCAAATTTCCTCTTAAATCCACAATCTGGATCCCTGCACAGCCACAAAGAGGATCTATGTAATTTTTCTAACCTCTCTTGATTGTGTAGGGTGCCGTCTTTCGGATGGGACGTTAAACGGGTGTCCTGACTCTCTGAGGTCATTAAAAGATCCCATGGCACTTATCGTAAGAGTAGGGGTGTTAACCCCGTTGTCCTGGCTAAATTCCCAATCTGGCCCTCAAACCATCATGGTCACCTAATAATCCCCAGTTTACAATTGGCTCATTCATCCCCCTCCTCTCCCCTGTAACTATTCCCCAGGTCGTTGCTGTAAATGAGAACGTGTTCTCAGTCAACTTACCTGGTAAAATAACGGTAAAATAAAATAAAAAATAAAAAATAAAATTGCAACCAAACTATGACAACTTTACCATATTACGTGTTGGATCACAAAAAATACCACTTTTACATTACCATGTAGTTGACCAATAAAATGGTCTGATGGTAAAGTTGACATACTCTGTATTCATGTCCCTAAAGAAATAAACTAATTCACTACATCAAATTTCAATACAAAGTTAGCAAAAATAGATAAGTTCTCACTACCATGGAAAGGTAAATACTTTAAAAAAATACTACTAGAAAAATCACCCTAATTAATGATGTAGTCACATCCCAGTTACTTATTAACTTAAGGCCCTGTCTACGCTGAACAATTCGTTTTTTAAATTATACGAGCAAAAAAAAAATTCACTTTATCTGGAACAGCAAGCCAGACAAAATTAAAAGTTCTTATTTATATAATGACAGTTAGTTTGGGGAGATAAAATTATTAAATATTAAAGCATTAAAACTCTCACTTAAAGCATCAGTCATACAAAAGTTAAACTTAAACCGGAAATGGTTGACCAGAAGATTAGTAAGAATGGCTCACCCCTTTATCCAGATTACAACCTCTCACTTTCAGTTAATTGAAAATAGAACCTTTTAAAAAATATCACCCTTTCTAAAACAAGCCATGCAAAGCTGGTTGCAATTCCAATTTCATCCTCCCGGAAATATAGAAAAAATAGAAAAAATATTATGGTTAAACTCAAATATACTAAATGTTTTTTCAAAAAAAGGAATATGACAGGGGGTGTTTTGTCACATGTGCAGCTAAAAAAATATATGGAATCGTTTGCTCTATCCAAAATCGCAACCAGCGGATTGCAGCATTACCGCAAAAATGTAGGTGGAAGTGGAAGATAGAGGAGGTAGGGAACATGTTTGTCTGCCCTTAATAATTATTTGTTGTTGTCATAAATAGAAAAATAGACCAGTTTCATTTGAGGCACCATACAGGTTGCAATAGTTAGGAAGAGTTTTTTGATGTGCCGATTCCATGGCACATGGTTTATGAACTGATACACAAAATAACACTTGATTCAAAACTTAGAGTTTTTAAATTTAAATTTTATACAAAATTCTTGCCACCAATAGAATGTTATGTATATGGGGCACACAACCATCTCAGTGCTGCAGATTTTGCTGCGAAAAGACAAAATCATTAGATCACTTATTCTGGTATTTCCCCTATGTAGCTATATTTTCTGGTCACAGGATCATGAATTTACCTAAATTAACTCTATAAATAGCACTGTTAGGAGATTTGGAAAGCCATAGTCAATCAATCAACAATATAATAATAGTGGGTTTAAAAGATCATGTTCTGTAATAATTTTGACAAAAAAACACGATATATAATGTATGCTTTATGTGTTTGGGTACTGTCTATCTGGATATGATGTATGTCAAGTAACTATATTCTTGCCATTTAACTACTGCGAAGAAAAGAAAAAGTGAAATGCCATGTATGTAAAATGTTTGTGTAGAATGTACTGAAAAAGCTGTAAAAAAAGAGTACATGTTTGTCCTCGGAAGAGGGAGGTGTGGTGGACAGGCCAATAATAATAATAATAATTTTAAAAAAGATAGTGTGTGCACATACATCCATACCCAAAAAATCAAAAACACACAAACACGCATGCACACACACTCAACTGTGTACATGTGAATTATTCAAAGCAATCTTCTAAAATAACTATACAAAAAGGCATCGTTATAGGTACCATCCTCTGTGTGGATGGCCCTTAATGCTGTATTTCTCTCCTCCATTCAGGATGATGGTGAAAGGGGTGATGGACACTGAACAGTTGGGAATACTTTGAATGAAACAGAGTATAATAAGAAGACAAATAGCTTTCCCATTTACATCTGTGTATCAGCATATCAAAGCCCCAGTTTAAGCATTCACACTTCCAATGAGTGTAATAATGGTATTAATAACATCTCAATGCCGGTCGGATGCATAACCAATACAAAAAAGGTGCTAAAACAGAAAATCTTTCCCGAAAACCAATTAGCATCAAAGGGGAGCTAGGTGCAAAAATAAAAATAGAAGCCATCTAAACCCATCTAACTAGTTAATGCAGCTGAGCTTTCATTGCAAGGGGATGGAGCTCTCTCTACTAGGCTAGTTTGGGATGATGACATCCTTATGAAAATATTTTCTCATGCTTTGAGATCACATCATGGCCAGGCACAGCATTATATGTGCACTGCCAGGGTACAATTGGAGATGTGTTGTATTACGTACAACTTAGATCCTGTAGTGTAAGTGTGAATTTGTGGTACAGTTTGTGCTATGTAAGCTATGTTCTATTGTAAATTGCCATCGTATATGTGTTTGTGGGTGTGCTGTGTCTGTGTCTGTATTGCTGTGTGTGCTGTGTCTGTATTGTATAGGGTTTCCATCCAATTGGCGACAGATTTTCATGCTAATATTCTAAAATCTGCATTAAAACAATATTTTCTCACCAAAGGTGTGTTTCCATCAAACAAACTTGTTGCGGATAAAAGACTGTGCATGATGATATAGTGCACATAAAAATAGTTTTGCGGTTAAGTTCCCATGTACCGAAAAAAAAAGTTAAATGGGTTTCCGTTGCATTTTGAACTCTAAGGATGGTTTTGACACAAAAACAGTTGCAATAAATCGCAAACTTGTCCAATCTAGTTTTGGCGCATGCTCTTTAGACAACAGCTGATGAAGTGGATTATATGATGAGATATAGATAAGAGCAATATAATATAATTGATCATCATGTCACCAGCATTCAAATAATACCCTTGATATTAATTGATCATTTGCATCAAGCACACCACTGTCCATCACTTCACCACCATATCATCGCGTGACTCCAAATTTACTTCGATTGGACGGTTATTATATCAATATTTGCTCTTCAAAGCTTTACCATTACAATTTCTCACAAAATGTATTTTACAGACACAAAAAATCCCACTATGTCGAAAAAACGAATTGTCTGTCAACATTTATTAAATTGAACCCGACATTTCCTGTTTCCATCAGGACTGCATGAAATGGTTTGGATGGAAACCTGGGCATATTCAATATGCCGAATCTGTTACTAAATGTTTCTTAAATGGAAGCAAACAAAACGGGGAGAGACCTACCTAAATTTGTCCAATAGAAACTTTAGTTTTAGTTGCAAAATGTTTCGTGTTGCAAGTGTTTGGACTAATAATTACACCCAAAGTTAATGTATTCATTATCATAATGTTGTGCCTTTACTTGTGCTTACAGTGGGTATTTATGCTGCGTAGGCCAAGCACAGTAAAGGCTAGCACTGATGTGGTGTGTGTGTGCGTTTGTGGGTGTGTTCTGTGCAATGGTTTGGGGTCACTTAGAAATGTCCTTGTTTTTGAAAGAAAAGCAATATTTCTTTCCATTAAAATAACATAAAATTGATCAGAAATACAGTGTAGACATTGTTAATGTTGTAAATGACTACTGTAGCTGGAAACAGCTGATTTTAATGGAATATCTACATAGGCGTTCAGAGGCCCATTATCAGCAACCATCACTCCTGTGTTCCAATGGCACGTTGTGGTAGCTAATGCAAGTTTATCATTTAAAAGGCTAATTGATCATTAGAAAACCCTTTTGCAATCATGTTAGCACAGCTGAAAACTGTTGTTCTGATTAAAGAAGCAATACAACTGGCCTTCTTTAGACTTGTTGAGTATCTGGAGCATCAGCATTTGTGGGTTCGATTACAGGCTCAAAATGTCCAGAAACTCGTCAGTCTATTCTTGTTCTGAGAAATTAAGACTATTCCATGCGAGAACTTGCCAAGAAACTAAAGATCTTGTACAACGCCTAGAAGGTGATGTACGAGATCTTCAGTTTCCTGGCAAGAACTCTGCCTAGAAGGCCAGCATCCCAGAGTCGCCTATTCCCTGTTGACATTGAGACTGGTGTTTTGTGGGTACTATTTAATGAAGCTGCCAGTTGAGGACTTGTGAGGCATCTGTTGCTCAAACTAGACACTCTAATGTACTTGTCCTCTTGCTCAGTTGTGCACCGGGGCCTCCCAATCCTCTTTCTATTCTGGTTAGAGCCAGTTTGCGCTGTTCTGTAAAGGGAGTAGTACACAGCGTGTATGAAAAGTAACACAATAAAATGACATAAAAATAACGAGGCTATATACAAGGGGTACTGGTACCGTGTCAATGTACGGGGGTACAGGTTAGTCGAGGTAATTTGTACATGTACTGTTGGTCGGGGTAATAAACAGCAAGTAGCAGCAGTGTAAAAACAAAGGGGGGGGGGTCAATGTAAATCGTCCAGGTGGCCAAATGATTAATTGTTCAGCAGACGTATAGCTTGGGTCTAGAAGCTGTTAAGGAGCCTTTTTGACCTAGACTGGGCCCTGGATGGCATGAAGCTTGGCCGAGGAGTTACCATACCAGGTGGTGATGCAACTGGTCAGGATGCTCTTGGTGGTGCAGCTGTAGAACGTTTTGAGGATCTGGGGACCCATGCCAAATTCTTTCAATTGCCTGAGGGAGAAAAGTTGTTTCCGTGCCCTCTTCACGACTGTCTTGGTGTGTTTGGACCATGATAGTTTGTTGGTGATGTGGACACCAAGAAACTTTAAGCTCTCGACCCGCTCCACTACAGCCTTGTCGATGTTAATTGGGGCCTGTTCAGCCCTCCTTTTCCTGTAGTCCACGATCATCTCCTTTGTCTTGCTCACATTGAGGGAGAATTTGTTGTCCTGGTACGACACTGACGGTTCTCTGACCTCCTCCCTATAGGATGTCTCATCGTTATCGGTGATCAGGCCTACCACTGTTGCGTCATCAGTAAACTTGATTATGGTGTTGGAGTCGTGCTTGGCCATGCAGTTGAGGGTTAACAGGGACTACAGGAGGGGACTAAGCACGCAACCCTGAGAGGTCCCAGTGTTGAGGATCAGCGTGGCAGATGTGTTGTTCCCTACCCTTACCACCTAGGGGCAGACAGTCAGGAAGTCCAGGATCCAGTTGCAGAGGGAAGTGTTGAGTCCCAGGGTCGGTAACTTAGGGAGGAGCCTTGTGGGCACTATGGTGTTGAACACTGAGCTGTAGTCAATGAACAGCATTCTCACATACAGTGCCTTGAAAAGTATTAAACCCCCATGGTTTCCTATTTTGTTGCATTACAACCTGTATTTTAAATATATTTTTATTTGGATTTCTCGTAATGGACATACACAAATAGTCCAAATTTGGTGAAGTGAAATTAAATAAGTAACTTGTTTCAAAAGATTATAAAAAATGAAAAACAGAAAAGTGGTCCTTGCATATACTATATATTCACCCGCTTTGCTTTGAAGCTCCGAAATAAGATCTGGTGCAACCAATTACCTTCAGAAGTCTAATAATTACTTAAATAAAGTCTACCTTGTGCAATCTAAGTGTCACATGATCTGTCACATTATCTGAGTATATAAACACCTGTTCTGAAAGGCCCCAGAATTTGCAACACTACTAAGCAAGGGGCACCACCAAGAAAGCGGCACCATGAAGAGCAAGGAGCTCTCAAATCAGGTCGTGGAGAAGTACAGATCAGGGTTGGGTTCTAAAAAAAGATCCAAAACTTTGAATATCCCACGGAGCACCATTATATCCATTATTAAAAAGTTTAATTAATATGGCACCACAACACATCTGCCAAGAGAGGGCCGCCCACCAAAACCGTGTAGCTCAGTTGGTAGAGCATGGCACTTGCAGCGCCACGGTTGTGGGTTCGATTCCCACGGGGGACTAGTATAAAAATGTATGCACTCACTACTACTGTAAGTCGCTCTGGATAAGAGCGTCTGCTAAATGACGTAAATGTAAATGTAAAACTCATGGACCAGTCAAGGGGGGCATTAATCAGAGAGGCAACAAAGAGACCAAAGATTACCCTGAAGGAGCTGCAAAGCTCCACAGCGACGATTGGAGTATCTGTCCATAAGACCACTTTAAGCCGTACACTCCACAGAGCTGGGCTTTACGGAAGAGTGTCCAGAAAAAAAGCCATTGCTTAAAGAAAAATAAGGAAACACGTTTGCTGTTTGCCAAAAGGCATGTGGGAGACTCCCCCAAAATATGGAAGAAGGTACTCTGGTCAGATGAGGCTAAAATTGAGCTTTTTGGCCATTAAGGAAAACACTATATCTGGCGCAAACCCAACACCTCTCATTACCCTGAAAACACCATCCCCACAGTGAAGCATGGTGGTGGCAGCATCATGCGGTGGGGAGGTTTTTCATCGGCAGGGACTGGGAAACTGGTCAGAATTGAAGGAATGATGGTTGGAGTTAAATACAGGGAAATTCTTGAGGGAAACCTGTTTCAGTTTTCCAGAGATTTGAGACTGGGACGGAAGTTCACCTTCCAGCAGGACAACGATCCTAAACATACTGCTGAAGCAACACTCGAGTGGTTTAAGGGGAAACATTTAAATGTCTTGGAATGGCCTAGTCAAAGCCCAGACCTCAATCCAATTGAGAATCTGTGGTATGACTTAAAGATTGCTGTACACCAGCGGAACCCATCTAACTTGAAGGAGCTGAAGCAGTTTTGAACAATGGGCAAAAATCCCAGGGGCTAGATGTGCAAAGCTTATAGAGACATTCCCTGTAAAGTTTAACTAGTCAGTGGCCACGCCCCCGTGAGCACAGACATGATCGAGCGTCATGGAACCGCCCTTTTCTATTGTTACGAATCAAACCCACTCCTGAGGAAATTCACAACAGACTAAGCAAACATAGAGACATACCCCAAGAGACTTGCAGCTGTAGTTGCTGCAAAAGGTGGCTCTACAAAGTAATGACTTTGGGGGGCTGAATAGTTATGCATGCTCAAGTTTTCAGTTTTGTGGTCTTATTTCTTCTTTATTTCACAATAAAACATATTTTTCATCTTCAAAGTGGTAGGCATGTTGTGTAACTCAAATGATACAAACCCAGGTTGTAAGGCAACAAAATAGGAAAAATGCCAAGGGGGGTGAATACAGTTATTGAAAAATAGACACACACCCCCGCCCTTGGTCTTACCAGACGTAGCTTCTCTGTCCTGCCTATGCACGGAAAACCCAGCCAGCTCTATTTTATCCATGACGTTGTTCAGCCACGATTCGGTGAAACATAGGATATTATAGTTTTTAATGTCCCATTGGTGGGATAGTCTCGACCGTAGATCACCGAGTTTGTTTTCCAGTGATTGCATGTTGACTTATAGAACCAATGATAGTGGTGATTTACTTACTTGCCTCCGAATCCTCACAAAGCACCCCGACCTTCTCTCTCTGTATCTCCGCCTTTTCTTCATGCGAAGAAGGCTGCTGCTTTCCTGCTCTCCGGAAAGCGGTATATCCTTCTCGTCAGATTCATTAAAGAAAAAATGTTTGTCCAGTTCGAGGTGAGTAATTGCTGTTCTGATGTGTCATGATGTGGCCCTTTCTGGGTGTAGATCATGGCTCCCCTCTCTCTCACTCTCTCTCCTACACCCATGTTCTGTTATTTCAGGTCATAAAGACTCTCCCCCCTGGCCATGCAGAAAGAGAGAACACAAAGAGAGAACAAGGGATTTCACTTGGTAAACACCTAAATCCCCAAAATGGGAGAATTAAAAACAATATGTCCACTTTTGTGGGAATGGTCCGTGGACACTTAAGGGACAGTTATGTTGAGTGTGTTACATTTGGTGACGTCATGAAGGACAGGAAACACACATAACTATATCTCTGAATGTGTACATTTCTCAGTTATTGGGTTTGCATCAAATTCTTGTATGCAATGAATGAGTAAAGATGAAACTATTTGTGAAATTATGTAATATGATGTTAACCTTTTATTTGAGAGAATTGTTTTCCATGTAAAGTTTAACTAGTCAGTGGCCACGCCCCCGTGAGCACAGACATGGTCGGGCGTCATGGAACCGCCCTTTTCTATTGTTACGAATCAAACCCACTCCTGAGGAAATTCACAACAGACTAAGCAAACCCCCAGCGTGAGCTGTGTTTGCGAATATTTAAGACCACGCAAACGCCGGTGAATTCCTAACCATACCAAGTGGAGTATTGGCTGCAAGGCTGGAAATGATTAAACTCTGAGACTATCGATCCCTACAGAATAAGAGCAAATCTTAGATACTAATTACTAGACTGTGGCTAGAATTTCTGTAAACCTAGGATGCGAATACCGACAACCGCTGAAACATCTATCTATGAGAATGTTTCTGAATGGTACTCTGAAGTATCCATTCTAACCACAAAATACATTGATCTTCGGGGAAACGCAACCATAGAGACGCTGATGAACTCTCCAGCAGACGGACCGGATTCCAACAGAGAAGACAACAATGGCATACGGCCGTAAATATATACTTGAAATTATTCTGAGTGAGCGGCCGTTCATGAGCAAAGGATTAGCAGTATTTCAATGTACATACTTAGACTGTGTGTAATGAATCCATTTGTCTTTCCCTCTCTTTCTCAGTCCCACCCCTTTCCCTTTGTCCACCAAGTTGTCATATAGGCTTAGTCCACTAGGGATTCTTTCCCTTCATTATTAGTAACCAATATCTACTGTTTGTTTATGTATTTCTGTGATTATTTAGTTAGTTAGTAAATAAATAATTGAGCCAATTGGTGTATGGATGATTCATAGTAGAGGCTGGGTTCGTGCAGATAACCAACAATTTACGACATTCAGATGAGACTGACGAAGGTCATAAGAATAATACAATCATAGAATACTAATTGATCAGATATTAAAATATCTTTAGAGTTATATTCGGAAATTCGAGGAAAAAATGAAAATTCTAACTTTGTAATCTGAACATTTTCTGTGGTACCACGACTTCCTAGTTAATTTCATTTACATGATTAGTTTAATCACGTAATAATAATTACAGAGAATTGATTTGATAAAATAACAGTCTTCACATAGAATGATACTGAAGACACGACAGATGTCCAGAAACTCTTTTCGTTCATAAGAGATGGTAGCAGCAACTTTATGTACAAAATAAGTTACAAACTATTTAAAAAATATATATTTCACCTTTATTTAACCAGGTAAGCTAGTTGAGAACAAGTTCTCATTTGCAACTGCAACCTGGCCAAGAGAAAGGAAAGCAGTTCAACACATACAACAACCCAGAGTTACACATGGAATTAACAAACATACAGTTAATAATACTGTAGAAAAAGTCTATATACAGCATGTGCAAATGATAAGGTAGGATAAGGGAGGTAAGGCAATAAATATGCCATGGTGGCGAAGTAATTACAATATAGCAATTAAACACTGGAATGGTAGATGTGCAGAAGATGAATGTGCAATTAGAGATACTGGGGTGCAAAGGAGCAAGATGAATAAATAAATACAGTATGGGGATGAGGTAGTTGGATGGGCTGTTTACAGATGGGCTATGTACAGGTGCAGTGATCTGTGAGCTGCTCTGACAGCTGGTGCTTAAAGCTAGTGAGTGAGATATGAGTCTCCAGCTTCAGTGATTTTTGCAGTTCGTTCCAGTCATTGGCAGCAGAGAACTGGAAGGAAAGGTGGCCAAAGGAAGAATTGGCATTGGGGGTGACCAGTGAGATATACCTGCTGGAGCGCGTGCTACGGGTGGGTGCTGCTATGGTGACCAGTGAGCTGAGATAAGACAGGGCTTTACCTAGCAGAGACTTGTAGATGACCTGGAGCCAGTGGGTTTGGCGACGAGTATGAAGCGAGGGCCAGCCAACGAGAGCGTACAAGTCGCAGTGGTGGGTACTATATGGGGCTTTGGTGACAAAATGGATGGCACTGTGATAGGCTGCATCTAATTTGTTGAGTAGAGTTTTGGAGGCTATTTTGTAAATGACATCGCCGAAGTCGAGGATCGGTAGAATGTTCCGTTTTACGAGGGTATGTTTGGCAGCATGAGTGAAGGATGCTTTGTTGTGAAATAGGAAGTCGATTCGAGATGTCATTTTGGATTGAAGATGCTTAATGTGAGTCTGGATTGAGAGTTTACAGTCTAACCAGACACCTAGGTATTTGTAGTTGTTCACATATTCTAAGTCAGAACCGTCCAGAGTAGTGATGCTGGACGGGCGGGCAGGTGTGGGCAGCGATCGGTTGAAGAGCATGCATTTAGTTTTACTTGCATTTAAGAGCAGTTGGAGGCCACAGAAGGAGAGTTGTATGGCATTGAAGCTCGTCTGGAGGTTAGTTAACACAGTGTCCAAAGTTAGGACCACAGGTATACAGAATGGTGTCGTCTGCGTAGAGGTGGCTCAGAGAATCACCTGCAGCAAGAGCGACATCATTGATGTATACAGAGAAGAGACTTGGCCCGAGAATTGAACCCTGTGGCACCCCCATAGAGACTGCCAGAGGTCCGAACAACAGGCCCTCCGATTTGACACACTGAACTCTATCAGGGAAGTAGTTGGTGAACCAGGCGAGGCAATCATTTGAGAAACCAAGGCTGTTGAGTCTGCCGATAAGACTGTGGTGATTGACAGAGTCGAAAGCCTGGCCAGGTTGATGAATACGGCTGCACAGTAATGTCTCTTATCGATGGCGGTTATGAAATCGTTTAAGACCTTGAGCGTGGCTGAGGTGCACCCATGATCAGCTCTGAAACCAGATTGCATAGCGGAGAAGGTACGGTGGGATTCTAAATGGTCGCTAATCTGTTTGTTAACTTCTCTAGGGTAGGGGGCAGCATTTTCACGTTTGGATGAAAATCATACCCAAATTCAACTGCCAGTTACTCATCCCCAGGAGATAAGATATGCATATTATTAGTAGATCTGGATAGAAAACACTCTGAAGTTTCTAAAACTGTTTGAATCATGTCTGTGAGTATAACATAACTTATTTAGCAGGCGAAACCCCGAGGACAAACCATTCAGAATATTTTTTTTGAGGTCACTGTCTTTTCAATGTGTTTTCATTGGGAAACCAGATTTCTAAGCGAATTGCTTGCAGTTCCTACGGCTTCCACTAGATGTCAACAGTCATGAGAAATAGGTTGAGGTTATTCCTTTGTGTAATGAAGAAATACGGCCATCTTGAAGTCGAGGCACTCCAGGTGTCCTGGACATGCACTTCAATCAAACAGAAGGCATGCAACATTTCGTTTTAATCCTGTATTGAACACAGATCATCCCGTCTTCAATTTTATCGATTATTAACGTTAAAAAAAAAATATTATATTACAAAAGTAGTTTGACATTTTTTGGCAAAGTTTACAGGTAACATTGGAGATATTTTGTCGTCACGTTTGAGCAAGTTGGAACCGGTGTTTTTCTGGATCAAACTCGCCAAATAAATTGACATTTTGGATATATATCGACGGAATTAATCGAACAAAAGGACCATTTGTGATGTTTATGGGACATATTGGAGTGCCAACAACAGTAGCTCGTCAAAGGGAAGTAATGAATTATATTTTTATTTCTGCGTTTTGTGTCGTGCCTGCAGGGTTGAAATGTTTTCTCTCTTTTGTTTACTATAAGTGCTATGCTCAGATCATAGCATCGTATGCTTTCGCTGAAAAGCCTATTTGAATTCTGACATGTTGACTGGATTCACAACCAGTGTAGCTTTCATTTGGTATCTTTCTTGTGTGATTTAATGAAAGTTTGATTTTATAGTAATTTTCATAGTAATTCATTTTAATTTGGCGCTCTGCATTTTCTCAGGTTTTTTGCCAAGTGACACAATAGCGTCTTGCCTAAACTCAGATTTTTGGATGTAAATGAACTTTACCGAACAAAAAATACATGTAACATGAAGTCCTATGAGTGTCATCTGATGAAGATTATCAAAGGTTAGTGATTAATTTTATCTCTATTTCTGCTTATTGTTACTGCTCTCTTTAGCTGGAAAAATGGCTGTCTTTTTCTGTGACTTGGCTCATACCTAACATAATCTTTTGGTGTGCTTTCATCGTAAAACCTTTTTGAAATCGGACACTTTGGCTGGATTTACAACAAGTGTAGCTTTAAAATGGTGTAAAATACTTGTATGCTTGAGGAATTTAAATGATGGGATTTCTGTTGTTTTGAATTTGGCGCCCTGCAGTTTCACTGGCTGTTGACGAGGTGGGACGCTACCGTCCCACATACCCTAGATAGGTTAACTTGGCTTTCGAAGACCTTAGAAAGGCAGGGTAGGATAGATGTAGGTCTGTAGCAGTTTGGGTCTAGAGTCTCACCTCCTTTTGAAGAGGGGGATGACCGCGGCAGCTTTCCAATCTTTGGGAATCTCAGACGATACGAAAGAGAGGTTGAACAGGCTAGTAATAGGGGTTGCAACAATTTCGACAGATAATTTTAGAAAGAGAGGGTTCAGATTGTCTAGCCCGGCTGATTTGTAGGGGTCCAGATTTTGCAGCTCTTTCAGAACATCAGCTATCTGGATTTGGGTGAAGGAGAAATGAGTCTGTGCTGCAAATATCTGCTTGAAAAAGCTAGCCTTTGCTTTCCTAACTGCCTGTGTATATTTGTTCCTAACTTCCCTGAAAGTTGCATATCACGAGGGCTATTCGATGCTAATGCAGAACGCCACAGGATGTTTTTGTGCTGGTCAAGGGCAGTCAGGTCTGGAGAGAACCAAGGGTTATATTTGTTCCTGGTTAAAAAAAAATTGAATGGGGCATGCTTATTTAAGATGTTGAGGAAGGCACTTTTAAAGAATAACCAGGCATTCTCTACTGACGGGATGAGGTCAATATCCTTCCAGGTCAATATCCTTCCAGGATACCTGGGCCAGGTTGATTAGAAAGGCCTGCTTGCTGAAGTGTTTTAGGGAGCGTTTGACAGTAATGAGGGGTGGTCGTTTGACCGCAGACCATTACGGATGCAGGCAATGAGGCAGTGATCACTGAGATCTTGGTTGAAAACAGCAAAGGTGTATTTGAAGGGCAAGTTGGTTAGGATGATATCTATGAGGGTGCCCGTGTTTACGGATTTGGGGTTGTACCTGGAGGGTTCATTGATAATTTGTGTGAGATTGAGGGCATCAAGCTTAATTTGTAGGATGGCCGGGGTGTTAAGCATGTCCCAGTTTTGGTCACCTAGCAGCACGAGCTCTGAAGATAGATGGGGGGCAATCAATTCAGATATGGTGTCCAGGGCACAGCTGGGGGCAGAGTGTGGTCTATAGCACGTGGCAACGGTGAGAGACTTGTTTCTGGAAAGGTGGATTTTTAATGGTAGAATCTTGAATTGTTTGGGTACAGACCTGGATAGTAAGACAGAAATCTGCAGGCTATCTCTGCAGTAGATTGCAACACTGCCACCTTTGGCAGTGTTGCAACCTTTGTCTTCCTAAGCCAGTATTCAGACACGGCTAGGACATCCGGGTTGGCAGAGTGTGCTAAAGCAGTGAATAAAACAAACTTAGGGAGGAGGCTCCTAATGTTAACATGCATGAAACCAAGGCTTTTACGGTTACAGAAGTCAACAAATGAGAGCATCTGGGGAGTAGGAGGAGCTAGGCACTGCAGGGCCTGGATTAACCTCTACATCACCTCCACCAGAGGGGGAGTAGGATAAGGGTATGGCTAAAGGCTATCAGAACTGGTCGCCTAGTGCGTTCGGAACAGAGAGTAAAAGGAGCAGGTTTCTGGGCGCGATAGAATAGATTCAAGGCATAATGTACAGACAGCGGTATGGTAGGATGTGAGTACATTGGAGGTAGGCATTGAGTAATGATGAGAGAGATTTTGTCTCTAGAGATGTTTAAACCAGGTGATGGCACCGCATATGTGGGAGGTGGAACTAAAGGGTTAGTTAAGGCATATTGAGCAGGGCTAGAGCTTCTATAGTGAAATAAGACAATAATCATTAACCAGGACAGTAATGGAAAAGGCATATTGATATTCGGGAGAGGCATGCGTAGCCGGGTGATCGTAGGGGTCCAGTGGGTGGTTGGGCTGGCTGGAGACACGGCGAATCAGACAGCTAGCAGGCCGGGGAAAGCAAGCTAGCAGAAGGGCCTTAGAGGGACGTCTCGACGGAGAAAAGTCTGTTTTAGCCTCTGCGTGCGGTGACGTCGATTGATTAGTAGGGTTCCGAGTAGCAGAGGGGTCCAAGTCCAATTGGCAAAATAGGTATAGTGGCCCAAGAAATTGGCCGATGGATCTATACAGCTAACAGTTCAATATGCTCTCGACAGCTAGCGGGCCGCGGCTAGCAGCTAGCGGGCCGCGGTTAGCAGATGGGCATTCAAGGGACATCGTGAGATGTAGGGGCCAGTTGAGTACCCCCTCGAGCAGATTACGTCGTAGTCCAGTCGTGAAGGATCGGCGGGGTTCCGTGCACCGTATCGGCAGTAAAAGGGGTCCGGGTTTTGTAGCCCAGGAGTGGCTGATGGGCCTCTTTAGCTAGCCTCGAGAAAGGGCCTAGCACGGGCTAGCTCCAGGTTAGTTGGTGCTTGCTTTGGGACCAACGTTAGCCAGGAGTAGTCACTCAGATAGCAGCTAGCTAGCTGCGATGGTCCAGAGCATTCGGTAGGAATCCGGGGATATGGAGAGAAAATAGGTCCAGTATGCTCTGGTTTGAGTCGCTTTGTACAAACCTGGCGAGAGCTTTCCCGAGCTAAAGGTTAGCTGATGACCGCTAGCAGTGGTTAGCTGATTACTAGCTAGTAGCTATTGAGCTGGCTAGCTTCTGTTGGGTGATTCCGGTTCCGCGGTAAATAAAAATGCTTTAGAAAAAACAGATCCACACCACATTGGGTGAGGTGGGTTGCAGGAGAGTATTTTGAAGTTGAGGTTTAGAAAAAATATAAAAATATATGCAAAGAAAAATATATAAAAGATATATACATGGGACACGATGTCACGTTCCTGACCTATTTCTGTTAGTTTGTTATATGTGTTAGTTGGTCAGGACGTGAGTTTGGGTGGGCATTCTATGTTTTCTGTTTCTATGTTGGTTTATGGGTTGCCTGGTATGGCTCTTAATTAGAGGCAGGTGTTTGGCGTTCCTCTAATTAAGAGTCATATTTAGGTAGGTGTTTTCACAGTGTTCGTGGTGGGTGGTTGTCTCCTGTGTTTGTGTATGTCGTTGCGCCACACGGGACTGTTTTCGGTTTGTTTGTTCATTGTTCATTTTGTGTAGCTTATTTTCTCTATTCGTGCGTTCTTCATGTTTTATGTAAGTTCGTCGTCTAGGTCTGTCTACACCGTTTATTTGTTTTGTTAGTGTATTAGTCGAGTTCGTGTTTTTCTTTAATAAATCATGTCGACAAACTCCGCTGCGCCTTGGTTCAATCCATGTTCCTCCTCTTCTGATGAAGAGGAAGAGGAAAGCCGTTACACACGACAAGACGAAGGACAAAGACGTCTGACTGCTACGCCATCTTGGTTTTAACAATGCGGGAAAAAAACTAATAAAAAAGCGCAGTTGATTAGGAGCCTGTAAAACGGCAGCCATCCCCTCCGACACCATTATAATCCGTTACAGTAACTACTTACCTTTCCAAAGTCGACATCAGTAACGTAACTTTTGGATTACCTCCCCTTAAAACTTCTTATGGCTGCAAGGGGCAGTATTGAGTAGCCATTTAAATCGTGCCCATTTCAAACGGCCTCATACTCAATTCTTGCTCGTACAATATGCATATTATTTTTACTATTGGATAGAAAACACTCTCTAGTTTCTAAAACCGTTTGAATTATTTCTCTGAGTGAAACAGAACTCCTTCTGCAGCACATTTCCTGACCAGGAAGTGGAATGTCAGAAATCGATGCTCTGTTCAACTTCATGCCTATACATGGGCAATGAACGTAAGAGTCTACGTACACTTCATACACCTTCCCCTGGTTGTCAAGAGGCGGTGAGAGAAGAAGTTTCGTGTCTATCTTGATCTGAGGTGGAATTAAAGCTCTTTGTATGACGTGACCGTCCATTTCCTGTTTCTGGAGCGCGCGAAAGAGGACATGGATTTGCCTTCTGTTTAGCTGTCGTTATGGACGACTAACATCTCCGGTTTAGATTTTATTTGATACATGTGACCATATCATCGTAAAGTATGTTTTTTCTATATACACTGCTCAAAAAAATAAAGGGAACACTTAAAAAACACAATGTAACTCCAAGTCAATCACACTTCTGTGAAATCAAACTGTCCACTTAGGAAGCAACACTGATTGACAATAAATTTCACATGCTGTTGTGCAAATGGAATAGACAAAAGGTGGAAATTATAGGCAATTAGCAAGACACCCCCCAAAACATGAGTGATTCTGCAGGTGGTGACCACAGACCATTTCTCAGTTCCTATGCTTCCTGGCTGATGTTTTGGTCACTTTTGAATGCTGGCCGTGCTCTCACTCTAGTGGTAGCATGAGACGGAGTCTACAACCCACACAAGTGGCTCAGGTAGTGCAGTTCATCCAGGATGGCACATCAATGCGAACTGTGGCAAAAAGGTTTGCTGTGTTTGTCAGCGTAGGGTCCAGAGCATGCAGGCGCTACCAGGAGACAGGCCAGTACATCAGGAGACGTGGAGGAGGCCGTGCGATGCCGTGCCCTAGACCACTGCGCCACCCGGAAGGTCAGTTATTTGGCATTGGTGTCTGTAATTTTTCTGTCTGCTTTCGGTGCAATTTCTGACTGTAGCTGCAATGTAAACTATGATTTATACCTGAAATATGCACATTTTTCGAAAAAAAACATATGCTATACAATAAATATGTTATCAGACTGTCATCTGATGAGGTTGTTTCTTGGTTAGTGGCTATTTATATCTTTATTTGTCCCGAATTTGTGATAGCTACTGATGTAGTCAAAAACTGATGGAGTAATAAAAGTGGAGTCTTTTGCTAACGTGGTTAGCTAATAGATTTACATATTTTGTCTTCCCTGTAAAACATTTTAAAAATCAGACATGTTGGCTGGATTCACGAGATGTGTACCTTTCACATGCTGTATTGGACTTGTTAATGTGTGAAAGTTAAATATTTAAAAAAAATATCTTTTGAATTTCGCGCCCTGCACTTGAAGTGGCTGTTGTCATAAATGTACCGACGTCGGGCTTGCACGCCAAACAGGTTAAGAGGCATTAGAAGAACACTAAAAGGATCCATGAAATGCATTTGGTGTGTCATCATAGTGGTCTCAGTTGGAACAAACTCAAGCATTGTCATTGAGAAAACAGAAAGGTGTCATAATTATGTCAGTGCGGTCATGACATTTTGTCAGATAGTTATTGTCATGCAAAAGATGGTAATTGATCGTTAACTAACAAACACGTTTAGCATCTCCAGGCCTCCACACATACAAGCCGCATTCAAGCTGCTGATGTGTGTCTTTGGAACATCAAAGTCTAATAAATGAATTGAATATACACCATCACAATAAATCCATTATTTATGTTATGCAGGTCTAAAGAAACATTATGATATGAAGAAAATATATTGAGTTGGAAGACCAGAATATGAGTTGGCCTACTCTATGTTATCCTGCTATGTGCCATACCATAGACTGTAGGCGTGTTTATTTAGCAGACAATATATGATTCAAGTACCGTGCCATTATTTCATATTTTATATATATATATAATTGAACACCGAGCTGAATAAAATAGAAAGGACATTTGTACCATTTCGGAGAGTGCACATATGAAGTGGCTATGTTGAGCGTAAAAGTGATAATTTGAAACCGGTCCTATGTGCTAGATTCAGAGTTATTTGGCAACTGTAGTTGGGAATGATACAAACCGTATAATGCCTTATAAATCCAAAGATACATGGGCTGCATGAAGCGACTATAGGCTATTGATTACATGAGAAATTCACAAAAAAAGCTTGTGCTCTGTTCCTTGCCTCAGGCTGCGATCGCTGTTCTCTCATCAAGTGATCATATTTTCACCCATCGGACTATTCTCAATTTAATCTTGTTTTTAATAATATGTACAATTAGTTTCAATTTAGAATGTCCCATTATTAAATGGGCAGGAACAGAGGCAGGGGGAAAAAACATGTCAGGTAGGCTACTCTGGTTATTTTTCTGTGCGACAGGTGATATTCCGCCCAAACTCTGTATGCCATGGGCTCTTCAAGGCTGTTCCTGCAGCTAACCAGTGCTTAATTTAGGAAACAAAGTGAAATCTGTTCAGGAATATTGATAACAAAACATATTTTGTTAAACTGTTGACAGCCCATTTCTCTGTGCGCTGGGGAAAGGAATGAAGTAGAATGGGGAGGATATGGAAAGCACGGTGGTGAGAAATTCTGTAGCTAAACGTAATGTGTCAGCCTATTATTTATGAAAATATAAACAATGACATATTACTAGGCTCTTCAAAAGCAAATACATATTCACTATAATTGTAGGCTCTGAATTTGTTTAATTTAGGCTAGACCAATTACGTACCAAAGATAGCTTTGGTACGTTGTAGAGCCACATTTTGCCGCAATTACAGCTGCAAGTCTCTTGGGGTATGCCTCTATTAGCTTGGCACATCTAGCCACTGGGATTTTTTCCCATTCTTCAAGGCAAAACTGCTCCAGCTCCTTCAAGTTGGATGGGTTCCGCTGGTGTACAGCAATCTTTAAGTCATACCACAGATTCTCAATTGGATTGAGGTCTGGGCTTTGACTAGGCCATTCCAAGACATTTAAATGTTTCGCATTAAACCACCCGAGTGTTGCTTTAGCAGTATGCTTAGGGTCATTGTCCTGCTGGAATATGAACCTCCGTTCCAGTCTCAAATCTCTGGAAGACTGAAACAGGTTTCCCTCAAGAATTTCCCGACCATCAATCACAGTGAGGTGAGTTTTAAAATCAAACTGTTTTGATTTTCGATAGCATTTGCATTGATTTCAGAGTGGTTAGAGGGACAATAGAGCCCCGAGTACCAGGCCATTAGCGACCTGATGATCATTAGCAAGTTGGGTAATACTAACACATGTCCAGAGTGCATAAAAGGAGATTACCATGACTCAACGGTCATGTAGAATTTTACTGTGGTCATGACTCATGACTGCCGATCTGGCGTTAATATGGTCACCGCAACAATCCTAGTGACAATGCATTTTTTTCGCAAACACTTCCTTTCTGAATTCAAAAGCAATCTAAGTAGTAATCACCTAGTCCTTCAAAATGATCTGTAATCTGAATACAATATTTAGCTTGTAATGTAAATGATTACAGTGAAACATTTTTGGTAACAGATTAAATGTTATCAGTTACTCCCCGAGCCTGACAATGGGTCATAAGTATCTTCAAAACTAGCTGGCTGTAAAGGGTGGATGTGCAGCAGGTGGGACGGAGTCAGGCGTAGGACACAGATGATGAGTAATAACGGACTTTTACTCAAGACGACAACAAAATAAATTCCACGCTGGGAAAACAATCCAGCTCACAAAATAGTAGCGACTGCTAAACACAAAACAAACACGCACAAAACTATGTGGGAACCAGAGGGTTAAATAGGGAATAAATAATAATGGAATGGAAACCAGGTGTGTACAATAAAGACAAAACAAATGGACATTGAAACGTAGTTCGGTGGCGGCTAGAAAACTGGTGACGTCGACCGCCGAACGCCGCCCGAACAAGGATAGGCCCCAACTTCAGCGGAAGTCATTACACTGGCAGCCACTAGTTTGACATCTGACATGTTTGAAGAGTATATTGTTCCAAACAATGTCTAACATAAGCTAAATCAAAAAGGGTACATTTCATAGTAATATTTGAATATTTAAATTCATGCAATGTTTTTTATTTCAGAATCTAGACATACTTATAGACATACTCCATATTTATAGCACACTATACGAGGTACAGTCGTATGAAAAAGTTTGGGCACCCCTCTGAGGCAGCATATCAATTTACTCTGTCGTCACAGAAAATGATCACAGTGGCATGCCATTCATTTTCTAATAAAACTGAGTACTGGGGTATTGTCCAGACAAAGATGTTTAGTGTAGCAATATTAAGTTGTATGAAATTAAATCAGATGTGAAAAATAGGATATGCAAAAATGTGGGCACCCTTGTCATTCTGTTGATTTGAATACCTGTAACTACTTAGCACTGATTAATTGGAACACACAATTGGTTTGGTGAGCTCATTCAGCCTTGAACTTCATAGACAAGTTCATCCAATCATGAGAAAAGGTATTTAAGGTGGCCAATTGCAAGTTGTTGTTCTCTTTGACTCTCCTCTGAAGAGTGGCAACATCGGGGCCTCAAAACAACTTTCACATGACCTGAAAACAAAGATTGTTCAACATTATGGTTTAGAGGAAGGCTACAAAAAGCTATCGCAGAGATTTAAGCTGTCAGTGTCCACTGTGAGGAACATAGTGAGGAAATGGAAGACCACAGGCACAGTTCTTGTTAAGGCCAGAAGTGGCAGGCCAAGTAAAATATCGGAGAGGCAAAGGCGAAGGATGGTGAGAACGGTCAAAAACAGCCCACAGACCACCTCCAAAGACCTACAACATCATCTTGCTGCAGATGGTGTCACTGTGCATCGTTCAACAATTCAGCGCACTTTGCACAAGGAGAAGCTGTTTGGGAGAGTGATGCAGAAGAAGCCTTTTCTGCACACGCCACAAACAGAGTCGCTTGAGGTATGCAAACGCACATTTGGACAAGCCAGCTTCATTTTGGAATAAGGTGCTGTGGACTGATGAAACAAAGATTGAGTTATTTGGTCATAACAAGGGACGTTATGCATGGCGGCAAAAGAACACAGCGTTCCAAGAAAAACACTTGCTACCCACAGTCAAATTTGGTGGGGGTTCCATCATGCTGTGGGGCTGTGTGGCCAGTGCCGGTACTGGGAATCTTGTTAAAGTTGAGGGTCGCATGGATTCCACTCAATATCAGCATATTCTTGGGAATAATGTTGAAGAATCAGTCACAAAGTTGAAGTTACGCCGGCGCTGGATATTTCAACAAGACAACGACCCAAAACACTGCTCAAAATCTACCCGGGCATTTATGCAGAGGAACAAGTACAATGTTCTGGAATGGCCATCCCAGTCTCCAGACTTGAATATCATTGAGAATCTGTGGGATGATTTGAAGCGGGCTGTCCATGCTCGGCAACCATCAAACCTAACTGAACTGGAGATGTTTGTAAGGAGGAATGTTCCGAAATACCTTCATCCAGAATCCAGACACTCATTAGAGGCTATGGGAAGCATCTAGAGGCTGTTATTTTAGCAAAAGGAGGCTGTAACAAATATTGATGTGATTTTTTTTATTGGGGTGCCCAAATTTATGCACCTGTCTAATTTTGTTTTGATGCATATTGCACATTTTCTGTTAATCCAATAAACCTAATTTCACTACTGAAATATTACTGTGTCCATCAGTTATTTGATAGATCAAAATGAAATTGCTGATCCAAACACCCAATTATTTATAAAGGGAAAACATGGAAATTGTCAGGGGTGCCCAAACTTTTTCATACGACTGTACATGATCATGTGCGGTTCACGGATCATAGGGGTCTTACCAGAGGCATGTATGGCTCTATAAAGGGCCTAAAATTGCCACTTTCCCCAAAAATGGTTTGTGATATAAATGTAAAAAGCATACAGATATAGGATCTTAATTTGACCTATATTGCCACAGCAAAATAATCCTGCAGCAACCGGATTTTAACATTGATAATGTTGCTTGATTGGTGGCAACAAAAGTGTGATCAAATTAAGATCTTACATCTTCCTCCTCCCCATGAAGTTTCTATGTAAGCATTTCCAGAGCAATCAGAGAGAGAGAGAGACAGAGAGCTCCAACAGATTAAATCGTCAAGGAACATAACACAAATCAGGCAGCAAGAGAGAAAATATATAAAAGATAACTGCAGTTACCCAAGCATCTCAAATTGGATTTTGTCTCACCATCCTTTTATGATAAAGAATACAATTAGGAGAATACAATAATATCTTTATGAAAAATCTATCTCATTCCTTTCCTACTGTTAAAGTAGTGAAAAAAAGTTCAGTGCAAATATCTTTTGACTGGACCCAGTAAGAGCAACTTTTAACGAAGCTATAGTTTCTGCCTTTATCCTTCTATCACATCAATTATTAATAATAGACCTAAAACAATTCAAACAATTATCTGTGTTTTGATTTAAATGCACGGTGTGGATGGCTCTCCTTTCATCTCTCTTTCTGTAGTTCACCGATCTCTCCACCCTGGTCTCCATCCTGCTCTTCTGACATGTTGAATTCTCAAGACTCACTTTAGTCAAATGCATTTATAAAGCCCTTTATACATTTATTATTTAAAAAATGTAACCAGGTATTCTTTATACATCGGCAGATGTCACAAAGTGCTTATACAAGCCTAAAACCTCAGAGAGCAAGTAATGCAGATATAGAAGCATGGTGGCTAGGAAAAACTCCCTAGAAAGGAGGGACCCTAGGAAGAAACCTAGAGAGGAACCAGGCTCTGAGGAGGTGGCTAGTCCTCTTCTGGCTGTACCTGGTGGAGATTATAAAAGCACTTAGCCATTAAGACCAGATCGTTATTCAAGATGTTCAAACATTCATAATAATCACGGTGATTAAAGAGGGTACGGCAGGTCAGCACCTCAGGAGTAAATGTCAGTTTATAAAAAGTAAAATGATTGTACTATATACAATGAACTCCCAACAGCAGCCCTTTTTCTTATAAAACAGGTTCTGTATAGGTTGTTTTCTTTCCTCACTAACGTAGTGAGAGAGGGTGGTGATGGACATGTAGAGGGAGGGTCGAAACAGCAAGTATAGGACTAGGTAGCACATCCAGTGAACAGGTCAGGGTTCCATAGCCACAGGCAGAACAGCAGAAACGGGATCAGCAGTACGACCAGCCAGGAGTCGTCAGACCAGGTCCTAGGTCCTAGGGCTCAGTTCCTCCAGAAGGGAAGGGAGAGCGAGACATGGGAGAATTAGAGGGTGCATACTTAAGATCACACAGGACACCAGATAAGACAGGATAATTACACCAGATAGGACAGACTGACCCCAGACCCCCGGGACATTGCAGTATAGAGGGACACTGTAGCCCAATCAGAAAATACCACCGGACAGGGTCAACCAGGCAAGATTTAAACCCATCCACTGCTGGTGTCTTCACGGAAAACTCTGATCATTCATAATTATAAGAATGTTAAATACATACACCTCAACTAATGTAGTGCTCTTGCCAGGCTGAGATCAAACATTCTTACTCTTGTTTTCTCTTGTTTTCTCTGTGGCTCCATGACTCAATTACACAAAAATAAACATTTTTCTTCAGGTAATTGTGTCTGAATTGTCTTATCTTCAGCAATGACTTCCACATTATGTTGTTGTGAACCTCTATCAGCTTTGTGGGCAGTAACAATTCGATGCGTCACGTAATAAATAATCATTTCCAAAAAAAGAAGGGAGATGAGAAGGCAGAGGGAGGAAAACTAGACTTGGCACAAAAAAGTCATTACAGATTTACTTCAAATGTTTCCTTGTTAGGGCCAGATTAAATTGTGTGAAACAGCATATTGCTCCTGACTTCCAAGCAAATTTAGTTTAGAATGCAACACCTGAACACCTGCAAATACAAAACTCACAAAAACTCCACTAACACAATCACAATCACATTCAATGAAATCATATCCTAAATATCAATCTATTGTTTATGAAGATTGGTTGTATCGTGTCACCACCATTATTTACATTATGGTATGCCTAGAGCTTAATTTTATATGTGATATCTAATTGTTTACTAACGTCTGTAATGTTTTCTAAGGGCTGTGTACGTGTCTCTAAAGAGGAACAAAGGTCCATGTCCATTATCTTAAAGTCAAAGTCACGTGCACATCTGACCTATCTTTTTTGCAGGTGCATTGTAACAGTTTAATAAAATGCGAAAAAAGAAGAAACCCGCACATAGAAGCTCTGATGAAGGCCTTTGAATCCGATACGTAAAGCTCTGACGAAGGCCTTGAGGCCGATACGTAAAGCTCTGACGAAGGCCTTGAGGCCGATACGTAAAGCTCTGACGAAGGCCTTGAGGCAGATACGTAAAGCTCTGACGAAGGCCTTGAGGCAGATACGTAAAGCTCTGACGAAGGCCTTGAGGCAGATACGTAAAGCTCTGACGAAGGCCATGAGGCAGATACGTAAAGCTCTGATGAAGGCCTTGAGGCAGATACGTAAAGCTCTGACGAAGGCCTTGAGGCAGATACGTAAAGCTCTGACGAAGGCCTTGAGGCAGATACGTAAAGCTCTGACGAAGGCCTTGAGGCAGATACGTAAAGCTCTGATTAAGGCCTTGAAGCAGATACGTAAAGCTCTGACGAAGGCCTTGAGGCAGATACGTAAAGCTCTGACGAAGGCCTTGAGGCAGATACGTAAATCTCTGACGAAGGCCTTGAGGCCGATACGTAAAGCTCTGACGAAGGCCTTGAGGCAGATACGTAAATCTCTGACGAAGGCCTTGAGGCCGATACGTAAAGCTCTGACGAAGGCCTTGAGGCAGATACGTAAATCTCTGACGAAGGCCTTGAGGCCGATACGTAAAGCTCTGACGAAGGCCTTGAGGCAGATACGTAAAGCTCTGACGAAGGCCTTGAGGCAGATACGTAAAGTTCTGACAAAGGCCTTGAGGCTGATACGTAAAGCTCTGACGAAGGCCCTGAAGCTGATACGTAAAGCTTATTAACCTCTACTCAATAGGGGGAGCCGTTAGCACTTTTTTTTCTGGACGTTGCCAAATTAAACTGCCCAGTACTCAATTCTTGCTCGTACAATATGCATATTATTATTATTATTGGATAGAAAACACTCTCTAGTTTCTATAGCCGTTGGAATTATGTCTCTGAGTGAAACAGAACTCCTTCTACAGCACTTTTCATGACAGGGAGTGAGATTTCAGAAATCTTGGCCCCTGTTCCCAGGTCAGTTGTAATGTCCCTGTGAATGCTATGGGGATACAAACACTGCCTACGTCTTCCTCTAGATGTCAGTAAGTGGTGAAACTTTGAATGGAGTCGATTGCGCAATCAGGGCCTGTATAAAAGACCAATGACCGGAAGTACATTTCTTTTCGTCTCTGCGCCTGACGCACGATGGACGTCGGACTGGCCTCCTTCCAAGCTGTTGTTTAGCCAGTAATATATCTCCGGTCATGTTTTTACTTGTTATAGGTGTTAAAAACATCATAAGGTAGTTAATTTAAACCGTTTTATAGCAATACACCTCTGCTGTCTTCAATCAAGATCTCAGCGATCACTGCCTCATTGCCTGTATCCGCCACGGGTCCGCGGCCAAACGACCACCCCTCATCACTGTCAAACGCTCCCTAAAACACTTCTGCGAGCAGGCCTTTCTAATCGACCTGGCCCGGGTACCCTGGAAGGATATTGACCTCATCCCGTCAGTTGAGGATGCCTGGTCATTCTTTAAAAGTTACTTCCTCACCATATTAGACAAGCATGCTCCGTTCAAAAAATGCAGAACCAAGAACAGATATAGCCCTTGGTTCACTCCAGACCTGACTGCCCTCGACCAGCACAAAAACATCCTGTGGCGAACTGCAATAGCATCGAAGAGCCCCCGCGATATGCAACTGTTCAGGGAAGTCAGGAACCAATACACGCAGTCAGTCAGGAAAGCAAAGGCCAGCTTTTTCAAGCAGAAATTTGCATCCTGTAGCTCTAACTCCAAAAAGTTCTGGGATACTGTAAAGTCCATGGAAAACAAGAGCACCTCCTCCCAGCTGCCCACTTCACTGAGGCTAGGTAACACGGTCACCACTGATAAGTCCGTGATAATCGAAAACTTCAACAAACATTTCTCAATGGCTGGCCATGCCTTCCTCCTGGCGACTCCAACCTTGGCCAACAGCCCCGCCCCCCCCGCTGCTATTCGCCCAAGCCTCCCCAGCTTCTCCTTTACCCATATCCAGATAGCAGATGTTCTGAAAGAGCTGGAAAACCTGGACCCATACAAATCAGCTGGGCTTGACAATCTGGACCCCCTATTTCTGAAACTGTCCGCCGCCATTGTCGCACCCCCTATTACCAGCCTGTTCAACCTCTCCTTCGTATCATCTGAGATCCCCAAGGATTGGAAAGCTGCCGCGGTCATCCCCCTCTTCAAAGGGGGAGACACCCTGGACCCAAACTGTTACAGACCTATATCCATCCTGCCCTGCCTATCTAAGGTCTTCGAAAGCCAAGTCAACAAACAGATCACTGACCATCTCGAATCCCACCGTACCTTCTCCGCTGTGCAATCCGGTTTCCGAGCCGGTCACGGGTGCACCTCAGCCACGCTCAAGGTACTAAACGATGTCATAACCGCCATCGATAAAAGACATTACTGTGCAGCCGTCTTCATCGACCTGGCCAAGGCTTTCGACTCTGTCAATCACCATATTCTTATCGGCAGACTCAGTAGCCTCGGTTTTTCTAATGACTGCCTTGCCTGGTTCACCAACTACTTTGCAGACAGAGTTCAGTGTGTCAAATCGGAGGGCATGTTGTCCGGTCCTCTGGCAGTCTCTATGGGGGTACCACAGGGTTCAATTCTCGGGCCGACTCTTTTCTCTGTATACATCAATGATGTTGCTCTTGCTGCGGGAAATTCCCTGATCCACCTCTATGCAGACGACACCATTCTGTATACTTCCGGCCCTTCCTTGGACACTGTGCTATCTAACCTCCAAACGAGCTTCAATGCCATACAACACTCCTTCCGTGGCCTCCAACTGCTCTTAAACGCTAGTAAAACCAAATGCATGCTTTTCAACCGTTCGCTGCCTGGACCCGCACACCCGACTAGCATCACCACCCTGGACGGTTCCGACCTAGAATATGTGGACATCTATAAGTACCTAGGTGTCTGGCTAGACTGCAAACTCTCCTTCCAGACTCATATCAAACATCTCCAATCCAAAATCAAATCTAGAGTCGACTTTCTATTCCGCAACAAAGCCTCCTTCACTCACGCCGCCAAACTTACCCTAGTAAAACTGACTATCCTACCAATCCTCGACTTCGGCGATGTCATCTACAAAATAGCTTCCAATACTCTACTCAGCAAACTGGATGCAGTTTATCACAGTGCCATCCGTTTTGTTACTAAAGCACCTTATACGACCCACCACTGCGACCTGTATGCCCTAGTCGGCTGGCCCTCGCTACATGTTCGTCGTCAGACCCACTGGCTCCAGGTCATCTACAAGGCTATGCTAGGTAAAGTGCCGCCTTATCTCAGTTCACTGGTCACGATGGCTACACCCACCCGTAGCACGCGCTCCAGCAGGTGTATCTCACTGATCATCCCTAAAGCCAAAACCTCATTTGGACGCCTTTCCTTCCAGTTCTCTGCTGCCTGCGACTGGAACGAATTGCAAAAATCTCTGAAGTTGGAGACTTTTATCTCCCTCAACAACTTTAAAAATCTGCTATCCGAGCAGCTAACCGATCGCTGCAGCTGTACATAGTCCATCTGTAAACTACCCACCCAATTTACCTACCTCACCCCCCATACTGCTTTTATTTATTTACTTTTCTGCTCTTTTGCACACCAGTATCTCTTCTTGCACATGATCATCTGATGATTTATCACTCCAGTGTTAATCTGCTAAATTGTAATTACTCGATTTATTGCCTACCTCATGCCTTTTGCACACATTGTATATAGATTCTCTTTTTTTTTCTACCATGTTATTGACTTGTTTATTGTTTACTCCATGTGTAACTCTGTGTTGTTGTCTGTTCACACTGCTATGCTTTATCTTGGCCAGGTCGCAGTTGCAAATGAGAACTTGTTCTCAACTAGCCTACCTGGTGAAATAAAGGTGAAATAAAAAAAATAAAACATTTTTTTTATATCAGTTTAGGGCGATTTTATGGCATTTCTGTGTGACGCACTTCGAGGAGCTGGGCACTTTTCTAGTACATGGTGAACGTTAGTGGCCATTTCGACGGGACAAGAGGACATCTTTCGACCAAAAGACGATTAGACCGGAGAAAGGATTCATTGCCCAAGATTCTGATGGCAGTTCAGCTAATAGTAACTATTTATGATGATAAATCTTTGTTCTGTCGAAAAATGTTAAACGCATATTCCGCCATTTTCTTTGGGGTAGCTTCGCTTTGGCGCAACCTGTATTGAACAGTAAGGATAATTTAAAAAATGTAATTCAGCGATTGCATTAAGAACTAAATTGTCTTTCAATCGCTGTCCACCCTGTATTTTTTAGTCAAGTTTATGAGTATTTATGCATTAGACTAGATCACTGTCCAATATGGCGCCCGACATTTTCTGACCAGCTTGGCTACTTTTCTCATTGTATAACCACGATTTTGGTGGCTAAATATGCAAATTTTCGAACAAACTCTATATGTATGTTGTAATATGATGTTACAGGAGTGTCATCTGAAGAATTCTGAGAAGGTTAGTGAAAAAATTGATACATTTTGGTGGTGATAATGCTATCGCTCTTTTTGCCGTGAATCAATGCTGGGGTAATGTTTGCACATGTGGTATGCTAATATAACGATTTATTGTGTTTTATCTGTAAGACACTTAGAAAATCTGAAATATTGTCTGGATTCACAGGATCTGTGTCACGATCGTGTGGCGGAGAGACGGACCAAGATGCAGCGGAATAATGATACATCTTCTCTTTTTATTTAAAGAAGATGAACGAACACGACACACTTTAACAAACTATACAAAACAACAAACGACCGTGAAGCTAAATAACGTTGTGCACATACACATACAGGCTACAAACGTTCTACATAGACACAGACACAGGAGACAACCACCCACCAACAAACAGTGTGAATGCCCTACCTAAATATGACTCTTGATTAGAGGAAAATGCAAACCACCTGCCTCTAATCAAGAGCCATACCAGGCAAACCAAAACCAACATAGAAACGAATAACATAGACTGCCCACCCAAAACACATGCCCTGACCATAAACACATAAAAACAACATAAAACAGGTCAGGACTGTTACAGTACCCCCCCCTCAAGATGCGCACGCCGGGCGCACAAGCACAAAGTCCAGGGGAGGGTCCGGGTGGGCATCTAACCACGGTGGTGGCTCAGGCTCCGGGCGCGGTTCCCATCCCACCATAATCCATCCTAGCCCCCTCCCTTCAAGAATGTCCACCCTCTTACTTCCCCCACAAAATCCTCCTAATAACAAATCTAATAGTGACAATACCGGGACAGAGAGATAAACCAAGACAGAGGGATAGATAAGACTATAGATGTAGATAAAGATAGAGAGGGAGATCAGGATAGAGGGGCAACTCCGGACTGAAAGGCAGCTCCGGACAGAGAGACAGCTCTGGACTGATGGGCAGTTCTGGGTATCTAGCCTTTTCAGGCTGAAGGGCAGCTCATGGCTGACTGACGACTCACGACGCTCATGGCAGGCTGACGGCTCTCGACGCTCATGGCAGGCTGACGGCTCTCGACGCTCATGGCAGGCTGACGGCTCTCGACGCTCATGGCAGGCTGACGGCTCTCGACGCTCATGGCAGGCTGACGGCTCTCGACGCTCATGGCGCTCTGACGGCTCTCGACGCTCATGGCGCTCTGACGGCTCTGGCTGCTCATGGCGCTCTGACGGCTCTGGCTGCTCATGGCGCTCTGACGGCTCTGGCTGCTCATGGCTCTCTGGCGGCTCTGGCAGATCCTGTCTGGTTGGCGGCTCTGGCAGATCCTGTCTGGTTGGCGGCTCTGGCAGATCCTGTCTGGTTGGCGGCTCTGGCAGATCCTGTCTGGTTGGCGGCTCTGGCAGATCCTGTCTGGTTGGCGGCTCTAGCGGCTCCTGTCTGGCTGACGGCTCTAGCGGCTCCTGTCTGGCTGACGGCTCTGTAGGCTCATGGCAGACGGGCGGCTTTGCAGGCTCATGGCAGACGGGCGGCTTTGCAGGCTCCTGGCAGACGGATGGCTCAGATGGCGCTGGGGAGACGGATGGCTCAGATGGCGCTGGGGAGACGGATGGCTCAGATGGCGCTGGGGAGACGGATGGCTCAGATGGCGCTGGGGAGACGGATGGCTCAGATGGCGCTGGTGAGACGGATGGCTCTGGCCGGATATGGCGCACTGTAGACCTGGTGCGTGGTGCCGGAACTGGAGGCACCGTGCTAATGATAAGCACCTTCCTACTAGTGCGGGGAGCAGGGACAGGGCACACTGTATTCTCAAAGCCTACTCTATCCCTGATGCGTGGTACCGGCACTGGTGACGCCGGGCTGAGGACAAGCACATCAGGATTAGTAGGGGGAGAATATACAGTGTGTACAGGGCTCTGGAGACGCACTGGTAGCTTAGTGCGTGGACCCGGAACTGGAGGCACCGGGCTAAATACACGCACCACAGGGAGAGTGCGTGGAGGAGGAACAGGGCTCAGGATACGCACTGGTAGCCTAGTGCATAGTGTAGACACTGTAGGTACTAGGCTGGGGCGGGGAGGTGGTGCCGGAAATACCGGACCCTCAAGGCGTACTATAGGCCTTGTGCGTGGTACCGGTACTGGTAACACGCTTCTCAGGGCTAGTGCGGGGAGAAGGAACAGTGCGTACAGGACTCTGGAGACACACAGAAGGCTTGGTGCGTGGTGTAGGCACTGGTGGTAATGTGCTGGAGACACGCACCACAGGGCTAGTACGTGGAGGAACAGTAACAGGACGCACAGGACTCTGGAGACACACAGGAGGCTTTGTGCGTGCTGTAGGCACTGTCTTAACCAGACGGCTAGCACGCACCTCAGGACGAGTATGGAGAGCTGTTCCCGGTGACATTAACTCACCAACACGCTCATTCGGACGGATGCCGTGCCTCATGCACCAAACCAGTACATCCCTCATAACTCTCTCCTCCAATTTCTCCATTAATTCCTTTACTGTCTCTGCGTCGCTCACTTCCAAATCCGCCCTCACCGGCTCCTTACGGTAAGCAGGAGGAGTTGGCTCACGTCTCCCGACTGACCCAACTAAACTACCCGAGAGCCCTCCCCCAAGAAATTTTTGGGTTTGACTTACGGGGTTCCAGCCTTGTTTCCGTGCTGCCTCCTCATATCGCCGCCTCTCTGCTTTCGCTGCCTCCAGCTCAGCTTTGGGACGGCGATATTCTCCCGGCTGTGCCCATGGATCTTCTCCGTCCAATATTTCCTCCCAACTCCAATAATCCTGTGTAGCAGGCCACTGCTCCAATTCACGCTGCTTGATCCTTTGGTGGGTAATTCTGTCACGATCGTGTGGCGGAGAGACGGACCAAGATGCAGCGGAATAATGATACATCTTCTCTTTTTATTTAAAGAAGATGAACGAACACGACACACTTTAACAAACTATACAAAACAACAAACGACCGTGAAGCTAAATAACGTTGTGCACATACACATACAGGCTACAAACGTTCTACATAGACACAGACACAGGAGACAACCACCCACCAACAAACAGTGTGAATGCCCTACCTAAATATGACTCTTGATTAGAGGAAAATGCAAACCACCTGCCTCTAATCAAGAGCCATACCAGGCAAACCAAAACCAACATAGAAACGAATAACATAGACTGCCCACCCAAAACACATGCCCTGACCATAAACACATAAAAACAACATAAAACAGGTCAGGACTGTTACAATCTGTGTCTTTCAATTAGTGTACGCTGTGTATTTTTAAGAAATGTTTTATGATTAGTAATTAGGTAATACACGTTGCTCTCTGTATTTATTCTAGTCGAGTTGTGATGGTGGGTGCAATTGTAAACTATGATTTCTACCTGAAATATGCACATTTTTCTAACAAAACCTATCCTATACAATAAATATGTTATCAGACTGTCATCTGATTAGGTTTTTTCTTGGTTAGTGGCTATCAATATCTTTATTTGGCCGAATTGGTGATAGCTACTGGTGGAGAGAGAAAATGGTGGACAAAGAAAAATGGTGTCTTTTGCTAACGTGGTTAGCTAATAGATTTACATATTGTGTCTTCCCTGTAAAACATTTTACAAACCAGAAATGATTGCTTGATTCACAAGAAGTGGATCTTTCATCTGGTATCTTGGACTTGTGATTGAATGATATTTAGATGCTAGTATTTACTTGTGACGCTATGCTAGCTATGCTATTCAGCTTTTTTACTGGTGGGGGAGGTGGGGGGTGCTCCCGGATCCGGGTTTCTGAGGCGGTAGAAGTTAACCTGTCTAGGATCAGCGTGGCGCTAGCGGCACACCCCCCCCCCCCCCACTGAAAAACCAGTGCCGCGAAATTCAAAAAAAATATTTTTTTAAAATATTTAACTTTCACACATTAAAGTCCAATACAGCTAATGAAAGACACAGATCTTATGAATCCAGTCAACATTTCCGATTTTTAAAATGTTTTACAGGGAAGACACAATATGTAAAGATGTACATCTATTACCTAAAAACACATTAGCATAATCCACCATCTTTTATTTGTCCACCAACACCAGTAGCCATCACCAATTCGGCTAAACTAAGATATTTATAGCCCCTAACCAACAAAAAAACTCATTAGATGACAGTCTGATAACATATTTATGGTATGGGATAGGTTTTGTTAGAAAAAAGTGCATATTTCAGGTATATGGCATAGTTTACAATTGCACCCACCATCACAAATGGACTAGAATAATTACAATGAGCAACGTGTTTACCTAACTACTAATCATCAAACATTTCGTAAAAATACACAGCATACACGAATCGAAAGACACAGATCCTGTGAATACAGACAATATTTCAGATTTTCTAAGTGTCTTACAGCGAAAACACAATAAATCGTTATATTAGCTTAGCACATAGCAATTAGCAGCCCAGCATTGATTCTAGCCAAAGTGAGCGATAAAAGTCAACATCGCCAAAAGATATTAATTTTTTCACTAACCTTCTCAGAATTCTTCCGATGACACTCCTGTAACATCACATTACAACATGCATATACAGTTTGATCGAAAATGTTTATATTTAGCCACCAAAATCATGGTTAGACAATGTGAAATGTAGACAAGCTGGTAAAGAAAACGTCCTTGCGCCACTTAGACAGTGATCTACTCTTATACATAAATACTCATAAACGTGACTAAAAAATATAGGGTGGACAGGGATTGATAGACAATTTAATTCTTAATACAATTGCGTTATTACATTTTTTAATTTATCCTTACTTTTCAATACAGTTTGCGCCAAGCGAAGCTACGTCAAAAAACATGGCGTCCTAAGCCACTAAAATGTTTCGACAGAAACACGATTTATCATAATAAAAATGTCCTACCTTGAGCTGTTCTTCCATCAGTATCTTGGGCAAAGGATCCTTTCTTGGGAGAAATCGTCTTTTGGTGGAAAGCTGTCCTCTTGCCATGTGGAAATGTCAACTACGTTCGGGATGAACTGAAAAGCGTTCCCAACTTTTCACATCGTTGCAAAAATAAATGTCCCAAAATCGCACTAAACGGATAGAAATTGCTATAAAACGCTTTAAATTAACTACTTTGTGATGTTTGTAACTCCTATAACGAGTGAAAAGATGACCGGAGAAATATAACAGGCTAAACTAACGCTTGGAACAGGAGAGGGTCGGTGTCTTCCACGCGCGTTACGCAGCAAGAAAAGACTTGCTAGCTAAAGGTTTTTTTCATTTGTAGGGCCTGTGAACGAGCAATCGAGCCCGTTGGAATCGTCATCACGTAAAGGCATCCAGGGGAAGACGTAAGAAGTGTCCGTATAGTCATAGCAACGACAGTGCCCGTTTAAATGACTTCAGAAAAGTGGCCAACGTTTCTCAAATCTGACTCCATGTCAGGGAAATTGCTGTAGAATGGGCTCTGTTCCACTTAGAGACAAAATTTCAACTCCTATAGAAACTATAGACTGTTTTCTATCCAATAATAATAATAATATGCATATTGTACGATCAAGGATTTTGTGGGAAGCCGTTTAAAAAATTAGCCACATTAGCATAAATAGTCTAAACAGCGCCCCCATCCCCAACAGGTTAAAGAGCAGTGATATTATCAAGAGCAGTGTGCGGGTTTCTTCTTTTTTCTCATTATTTTAAAGTAAAATGGACCGCTTTGTACACTACATCTTCGATGACAAGTAAAACATATTCTCATGATGTCACAAATCTGACAAATATCTTAAAGCTGTATCTCAGAGTAAAGTATTTCCAATGAGATGTTCTCAGTGTAAGTGATACATTCTGAGCTCATGTTGCTCTGCCACCCTCCCAACATGAGTATAGTGAGTATCTGAGCAAGAAACCCAAGCAGATGCTACATGATCCCTTAGAAAACAGCAGAGGAAGAAGGAACGCTCTTGTGGTTTGATTATAACAGCCACAGGGGACCATGGAGAGCAGACTTAATTAAAACTCATCTAGATGGAAAATGCAGGGGGGAAATGCCCTTTGTTAAGGTGCTGTGGACTTAGGAGATATATAATCAAGGTGTGGGGGAACTTGAGAGGGGCTCACTAACCAGCTGACTAATGTAAATTGAAAAATGATCACAATTAGTGTGCTGTGGCCACTTGGGTCATGGCCAGACACAAACACCATTAGGTTTCAGATAAAACAAATCTCTCTGGTAAATTAAAGCCCAGTGATCAAAGTAAACACATTACAATATTCTCATGGCAACAGAACCGACCACGAGCTATTAGGCTCTCCCACCACCAGAAGGAAAAGGTGTTGGGACACAGAGCATGCCGATCTGCCTCTGAATTGGGCCCATTTCCCCTGGCACCTCATTCATTCATTCATTCTCCCTTTAATCCTGTGCTGTGCCTGGGCAGCTAAATGACAGCACGCTTCTGCAATGGGCCCATCTCAAATCCCTATTAAAAATAATGAGCCATCCATTTCCACAGCCTGTTACTTGAAAACAATCCATATCACACAAGGCTTCGCACTGAGAAACAAGCGGAAGGCAACAATTGCAGAAAGTAAATGTATTTAATGACCCCTTGTTATCCTTGGTTGGGCTGCTCCTCTCCAGGGATAAACATCACTGAGACTCAGAGTGTGTTGAGGAGGATAGCTAACTGCTGAGACATAAGACGTGCTCTTATAGAATACCTGCGTCTAGGGAGGAAGTGGAAATATTTGTGACATTTTCTTCCTTTGTATAGTCACCCTTCTGGAAAGTTACAATGCTTGAGATGTCATAATGCTTGAGATGATTCATGTATGTCTCAGATTATGAGTAATAATCCAGCCAAAGAAAACATAATTTTTTCCTCACTAAGTACCCCGTTTCAGGGACTGAAAAACAGATTGAGGACAAGGCTCAGTGAAATGAAATCTGTTTGTGCCACTGCATTCACATCTCCCTCCGTCCTTGTCAATATAACATTTGAATGCACGAGTGGCTGCACAGCAGAGTCACATCATGGCTGTGAATTTGTTTGCTAATCGCTTGCTAGTTCTGAGGGAGATGAGTACATTTTTCTGTCAAAATGAACAGCGTCACTGTTGTTTTCTCCCGTGACAAAGGAATTGCAGATGTAATTAAAGTCTCTGGTTTGATGTGTTGCCAGAGGGACCAGCCAATCACACTAAGTCTATGAACAACTAACATCACTTCCCTCATTTTCTCTGAATCCTGCTGTGGTCAGTCACAAACATCTAATTCAATCACTTCTCTAACCTTTCCTCACACGGTGGTAGGTGGTAGGGAATGAAACAGAATTATCACACAGGTATGCAGCATGAGGGAATACCGAACAATTGACATGGCAGCACTGACAACTCGAGGGAGAGTGTGAGAATGGAACATGCGCATGTGAGAAGACATGGTCAAATAACAAAAAGAACAGTAAACAACTGTAACAGAGTCTTGGAGATGCCTTAAATTGATAGAGACATTTCTGAGAAAAGGTTATTTGCTCCCTCAGAATGACTTCCTCTCTCTCCGACTATGGCTACCTTCGAGAACAACTCCAGTATGTTACCTTATCTCAACCTTGGTGATTGAAATATGACATATCATATTGTGGAAGGGGAGTTGCCAAATCAAATGTTGTTCCTGATATGAGACACATACAACATAATTTCACTCTCACGTTTTGAGTCCTGCGCCAGTGTTTAGGCAGCAGACAAGTGGTTCTGTCTGTGTGTTTCTGGATGGGGAGCCACTGCCAGGCATTCAGGCAGTCAGGCACAGAGCTTTAAGCTGTGTCAAGAGCAGAGCAGTCAGACCTGAGCGTCTATATGCTTGCACAGTCACATCCAGTCTTACACTCTCAGCAGCACTGCACAGTAGTGCCAAAATAGGTATACACTACATGGCCAGAATTATGTGGACAGCCATTCAAATTTGTGGATTTGTCAATTTCAGCCACACTCGTTGCTGACAGGTGTATTACATCGAGCACAAAGCCATTCAATCTCCATAGACAAACATTGGCAGTAGAATGGCCCTTACTGAAGAACTCAGTGACTTTCAGTATGGCACTGTCATAGGATGCCACCTTTCCAACAAGTCAGTTCGTCAAATATCTGCCCTGTTAGAGCTGCCCCGGTCATCTGTAAGTGCTGTTATTGTGAAGTGGAAACGTCTAGGAGAAACAACAGCTCAGCCACAAAGTGGTAGGCCACACAAGCTTACCAAACGGGACCGCCAAGTACTGAAGCACGCAGCGCTTAAAAATGATCTGTCTTCAGTTGCAACACTCACTACAGAGATCCAAACTGCCTCTGGAAGCAACGTCAGTTAACTGTTCGTCGGGAACTTCATGAAATGGGTTTCCATGGCCGAGCAGCCGAGCACAAGATCACCATGCACAATGCCAAGCATCTTCTGGAGTGGTGTAAAGCTCGCCGCTTGACACCACTCGCTCTGGAGCAGTGGAAACGTGTTCTCTGGAGTGATGAATCTCACTTCACCATCTGGCAGTCCGATGGACGACTCTGGGTTTGGCAGATGCCAGGAGAACGCTACCTGCCCAAATGCATAGTGTCAAATGTAAAGTTTGATGGAGGAGGAATAATGGTCTGCGGCTGTTTTTCATGGTTCAGGCTTGGCCCCTTGTTAAAAGGTTTTTCTCATTGAGATAACATCTCTTTTCCAAGAGAGACCTGGTCCAATAGCAGCAGAGGGAACAACGTTTCATACAAAACAACTTACATACACTAACACAACATTAAACAAAACTATAAACACACATACATTACAACAAAAACATTTTACATTAAAAATTTTACATTAAAAACACGAAACTCTTGACTAAAAACAGCTGGCCTAAAAACAATTACACTCCCTTAGTTCCAGTGAGGGAAATATTAATGCTACAGCATACAATGACATTCTAGATGATTCTGTGCTTTCAACTTTGTGGCAACAGTTTTGGGCCCCTTCCTGTTTCAACATGACAATGCCCCCGTGCACAAAGCGAGGTCCATACAGAAATGGTTTGCCTCATCGCCCAACATCAGTGCCCAACCTCACTAATGCTTGTGGCTGAATGGAAGCAAATAACTGCAGCAATGTGGAAAGCCTTAGAAGAAGAGTGGAGGCTGTTATAGCATCAAAGGGGGGACCAACTCCATATTAAAAATCAAATCAAATCAAATCAAATGTTATTTGTCACATACACATGGTTAGCAGATGTTAATGCGAGTGTAGCGAAATGCTTGTGCTTCTAGTTCCGACAATGCAGTAATAACCAACGAGTAATCTAACCTAACAATTCCACAACTACTACCTTATACACACAAGTGTAAAGGGATAAAGAATATGTACATAAAGATATATGAATGAGTGATGGTACAGAACGGCATAGGCAAGATGCAGTAGATGGTATAGAGTACAGTATATACATATGAGATGAGTAATGTAGGGTATATAAACATAAAGTGGCATAGTTTAAAGTGGCTAGTGATACATGTATTACATAAAGATGGCAAGATGCAGTAGATGATATAGAGTACAGTATATAGATATACATATGAGATGAGTAATGTAGGGTATGTAAACATTATATTAAGTGGCATTGTTTAAAGTGGCTAGTGATACATTTTTACATACATTTCCATCAATTCCCATTATTAAAGTGGCTGGAGTTGAGTCAGTATGTTGGCAGCGGCCACTAAATGTTAGTGGTGGCTGTTTAACAGTCTGATGGCCTTGAGATAGAAGCTGTTTTTCAGTCTCTCGGTCCCTGCTTTGATGCACCTGTACTGACCTCGCCTTCTGGATGATAGCGGGGTGAACAGGCAGTGGCTCGGGTGGTTGTTGTCCTTGATGATCTTTATGGCCTTCCTGTGACATCGGGTGGTGTAGGTGTCCTGGAGGGCAGGTAGTTTGCCCCCGGTGATGCGTTGTGCAGACCTCACTACCCTCTGGAGAGCCTTACGGTTCTGGGCAGAGCAGTTGCCGTACCAGGCGGTGATACAGCCCGACAGGATGCTCTCGATTGTGCATCTGTCGAAGTTTGTGAGTGCTTTTGGTGACAAGCCAAATTTCTTCAGCCTCCTGAGGTTGAAGAGGCGCTGCTGCGCCTTCTTCACAACGCTGTCTGTGTGGGTGGACCAATTCAGTTTGTAATAACCATGATGCTGAGATGTTTGACGAGCCGTGTAGATACCTACATTTTATGGGGGCTTCTGTCTGAATGGTTGAGCTGCACATTTAAAGATGTTACATGAAGGCATCACTGAGTGAGTATATGTTGCTGAAAAACACCACAGTGGTTTTTGGGAACTTGGGATTTATGATATTCATGAATGTTATTCACACCAGCAGAGACTAATTTGTTTTTTCTCCCTTATTGTATCAAATCTGAGAATACAATCATCGAGCTCAGTTCAATAATGAAGTGTTCAGGAGAAAACAGTTCCACTTATTCAGATACATATTGTAACTCTATTCTTTATTGTCCTCTACATGACTCACTGTATTGTGTTCCTCTGTCTCAGCCATTGTGGTGGCTAGGTGAGATTTCAATCCCATCACATGAGATATAATGTCTCATTCGTGGAGTATAATGGTAATTCAAACCTTGTTATCAGCATGCTACAGTACTGCAACTCCTGCATTACAATTGTCTGTCAGTTGGCTGACTCAAACAGCCTTTATACACTGCAGTCCTAATAGGTGCTAAAATGGTGGAGCCTGGAGAGAAGAGAAATCCATTTGATGGGAGTTTGTATTGAATTCTGGGAACAGCTGTGCTTGGACATAGTGAACACAAGGAATGAATGGGATGATTTTTAACGGAATTAGAACAATTCCCCTGCTGTTCTCATTCTCAAGATGTATGTACTGTACAGTATAGTCTCGGTATTCACACCCCAGGAGAATATAAGGTGAACATTTAAATAACAATGTTCAATTGCCCAAACAAAGAGGAAATGGCAACAAAATGAATAATCTAGTGAAATGGGAAATGTCGAGCCATAACATGATACATGTTGGGACATACACAGCCGCTTTGAGGATGGGCGGCGAGGAGGATTTGAGCGCTCACAGTAAACCTTTGTCTGTCTGCTCACTCCAGCGCGTCCTCAACAAGTGAATTAAACATGCAAATCTCCGCCCTGCAATTTGCCAGGATGAGCATGTAAACAGCATGGATGAGGAGGAATATTAGTCTGTGAACCAGGGTTGTGTGTGTACTTTGCTTAACGAAGCTTTGCGAGAGGAGCCGCTGGACTGGCTTTGAACTCTCTACACATATTAACCAGACAGGATGGCCACCAGCTGGTCCAGTCACACTCTTCCACCTCTCTCTCCACCCCTCCTCCTCTACTCTCTCTCTCTCTCTCTCTCTGGACCATGGCTGTTTGATGCCCTATATGGGCTCCTGAGTGGTGCAGTGGTCTAAGGCACTGCATCTCAGTGCAAGAGGTGTCACTACAGTTCCTGGTTTGAATCCAGGCTGTATCACATCCGGTCGTGATTGGGAATCTCATAGGGTGGAGCACAATTGGCCCAGCGTTGTCCGGGTTTGGCTGGGGTAGGCTGTCATTGTAAATAAGAATTTGTTTTTAACTGACTTGCCTAGTTAAAAATTGTCCTGAATCTTGCCCTGGAGGCAGAACTGAGCGATTCCCGCTAGAAGGGCCAGCTGCAAAGTCCAAATTGGCTATAGCGTAAAAATTCCTGAAAACAAAATGTGCTTTTTGTTCATAATTTAAGGTTAAGCATTAGGTTTAGCAGTGTTGTTAACATTAGGGTCAAGTTTAGGGCTTTTTGACTTTGTGTCTGTGCCACCACTCTCTAGAGCTGCCTCCAGGGCAAGATTCATCCCAATAAATTCCAACCTGCTAAATGGATGGGGCCTCACGATGGGCAACTGGCCTTTAATATCCATTGGTTAGCCATCTCGGCTGATTTGAATACAGTATTCTAGTTGTATTCAAGTTCCAATATCACAGGTTTAATTGGGAGAATAATGTAGTGGAACCACACTGCATAGTCATAGGCCTCTCAGGCCTCCTACAGTCCTCCTGTTCCCTCTACCCCCTCTCAGGACTCTTAAAGTCCTCCTCCTGTTCCCTCTGTCTCCTCTCAGCCTGGCTACAACCCTATTTAATATTCAGCCTGGAGATGCTGTTGGGTAATGGCATTTCAGATGTTTAACAGTGAAAGTGTGTGTAATTGTGCTGTATGTCTCTGTTAGGGCTGACTATGCACAGGCCCAGCAGGTAATGAGATTGGTGGCAGAGGACAGAAAAGAACATGGTGGAGGGGCACCCTGTCACCGAGTTCTAAGAGAGAGAGAGAGAGAGAGAGAGAAAGAGAGAGGGGAGAAGGCTGGGGGAGTGAAGGAAGGGAGAATGCCATGCTAATGTAATGTTTTACATTAGCATGGCATTTGGGATAGTGAAACATCGTCATTTCCACAAACCACGACACCCACCATCTTAGATTGTTCAGAAATTGTTTCTGCAGTTAGAAACATGTAAGATTGGTATTCCTGAAACATTAATTTGTTTACATTTTGTTTAATCTCTGAGAAATTAAGCTAATTGAATGGACCATAATTGGCTATTTTAATTTATAGGATTCAGATAATATTCAATACATATAGTGCCCAACATCCAAATTGGACCAAACTTCTTCCTACCAATGAGGTAGACCTGAGGAATCCAAATAAATGGTCATAAGCTACCAACGGACCCCCCACACCCAGTCCTATCCCACCCCAACCAGTATACAGTATCAGTTCTGATGCGGCTTGGATTATTGCTTCTCTATACTATGTAATGTATTCCCTGTGAATCTGGTGATGTTTTTTTTGCCCTGTTCAGAGAAATTAGTAATTGAAGTCGGTTGCCTTATTTACCATAAAGTAGTGTGAAAGTACCAGGTTTTTACCACCATCCAGCCATACCGCCACACTCTATTATCCATTTTGCTGGTCTTGTGTTTATTAAATAGATCACATTTTCTTTGCAACTTTGGGTAGAAAAACCAATGGATTGGGCTCATGGTTACAATACAGTGTGTGGTCATCCTCACAATTCAAGCCAGCCCTCCATGAAAGCAAATCAGTTTGTTCTTCTTTTTCGCTTAATCTGTGTCCAGGAAACGGCCCCTTTGTGTGTGGTTAATTCCCTTAAAAAAAGGTGTGGATTAGTTACTGCTAGACCATTCCCGGTGAACAAGCAAACCATTAGGCTACAGCAGTTCTAATGGTTTCTATGTTCTCTAACACGCCGACTAGACCGGGCACGCGTGTGTGTCCACGTGCGTGTGTTGATTTTGTCCATCCCTACCAGATGCGATTAGAACATGCAGGTTTAAACATCATATTTGGGGAAAGTTCAAAACACATGAAACATTCATGGCCATTTAGCTAGCTTGCTTGCTATTGCTAGCTAATTTGTCCTGGGATATAAACATTGAGTTGTTATTTTACCTTAATGCACAAGGTCCTTTTTTCTGTATATTTGTAGAATTGTGACCCATTTTGAGTCACACAAACTCGTGTGTTCTCTACTCCACAGAAAAAGAGGAAACCTAGTTAGTTTTTAGTAATCTCTCCTCCTTCCGCCTCCTTCTTATTCTTCATCTTCTTCTGTGGACTTTATATGGCAGTTGGCAACCAACTTTAAGGTGCATTACTACCATCAACTGTACTGGAGTGTGGAGCTCAATTCATCTTTCAATCACCCATGTGGGTATATGCTCCTAAAAACCAATGAGGAGATGGGAGAGGCAATAACTTGCAGAGCGTCAAGGGTAAAAAATAGCATATACCCACGTGGGCAATTGAAAGATGAACTGAGGTCCACACCCCAGACCAGTTGGTGATGGTAATATACCTAACAGTTGGTTGCCAACCACCGTATAATGTTCAAAGAAGAAGAAGAAGCCTGAAGGAGGAGAGATTACTAGAAACAAACTCGGTTTACCCTTTTATATGTAGATTAATTGTCTGAGTAGAGGTGTCCCGTGTGCTCCCTCTCCGGCCTCTAGGTCACCAGGCTGCTCGTTATGGTGCACACCTGTCACCATCATTACGCACACCCTCAGACTCACCTGAACTCCATCACCTCCCTGATTACCTTCCCTATATCTGTCACTCCCCTTGGTTCTTTCCTCAAGTGTTATTGACTCTGTTTTCATGTTGGTGTGCTGTTTGTGTTACGTGTTTATTGTTTCATTTATTTATTAAAACACTCATTACCTGAACTTGCTTCCTGACTCTCAGCGCACTCGTTACAAGAGGACTGTTTTAGGACATCTATTCTTTTCACTATATATTTTACCTCTTGGTGATGTCATTCGGAAACATAATGTTAACTTTCACTGCTATGCGGACGATACACAGCTGTACATTGATGAAACACGGTGAAGCCCCAAAATTGCCCTCCCTGGAAGCCTGTGTTTCAGACATAAGGAAGTAGATGGCGCCAAATGTTTTTCTTATAAACTCAGACAAAACAGAGATGCTAGTTCCAGGTCCCAAGAAACTTAGAGATCTTCTTTTGAATCTGACAATTAATCTTGATGGTTGTACAGTCATCTAAAAAAACTGTGAAGGACCTTGGCGCTCCTCTGGACCCTGATCTCTCTTTTGACGAACATATTAAGACTATTTCAAGGACAGCTTTTTCCATCTACGTAACATTGCAAAAATCCAAAACTTTCTGTCCAAAAATGATGCAGAAAATGAATCTCTGCCTTTGTCACTTCTAGATTAGACTACTGCAATCCTCTACTTTCCAGCTACCCGGATAAAGCACTAAATAAACTTCAGTTAGTGCTAAACACGGCTGCTAGATTCTTGACTAGAACCAAAAAATGTATCATATTACTCCAGTGCTAGCCTCCCTACACTGGCTTCCTGTTAAGGCTAGGGCTGATTTCAAGGTTTTACTGATAACCTACAAAGCATTACATGGGCTTGCTCCTACCTATCTCTCTGATTTGGTCCTACCGTACATACCTACACGTTCACTACAGTCACAAGACGCAGGCCTCCTTACTGTCCCTAGAATTTCTAAGCAAACAGCTGGATGAAGGGTTTCTCCTATAGAGCTCCATTTTTATGGAATGGTCTGCCTACCCATGTGAGAGACGCAGACTCGGTCTCAACTTTTAAGTCTTTACTGAAGACTCATCTCTTCAGTGGGTCATATGATTGAGTGTAGTCTGGCCCAGGAGTGTGAAGGTGAACGGAAAGGCTCTGGAGCAACAAACCGCCCTTGCTGTCTCTGCCTGGCCGGTTCCCCTCTCTCCACTGGGATTCTCTGCCTCTAACCCTATTACAGGGGCTGAGTCACTGGCTTACTGGTGCTCTTTCATGCCGTCCCTAGGAGGGGTGCGTCACTTGAGTGGGTTGAGTCACTGACGTGATCTTCCTGTCTGGGTTGGTGCCCCCCCCTGGCCATGTTCTGTTATAATCTCCACCCAGAACAGCCAGAAGAGGACTGGCCACCCCTCATAGCCTGGTTCCTCTCTAGGTTTCTTCCTAGGTTTTGGCCTTTCTAGGGAGTTTTTCCTAGCCACCGTGCTTCTACACCTGCATTGTTTGCTGTTTGGGGTTTTAGGCTGGGTTTCTGTACAGCACTTTGAGAAATCAGCTGATGTAAGAAGGACTATATAAATACATTTGATTTGATGTCTCAAGTTTTGAGGGATGTGTGCAATTGGCATGCTGACTGCAGGAATGTCTACCAGAGCTGCTGACAGAGAACTGAATGTTAATTTCTCTACCATAAGCCGCCTTCAACGTCGTTTTAGAGAATTTGGCAGTACGTCCAACCGGCCTCACAACCGTAGACCACATGTAACCATGCCAGTCCACGTCTGGTTTATTCACCTGCGCGATCGTCTGAAGGGGAGGGGGGACTGGCTGCCAAGTGGGTGGGCCAATGCCCTCCAAGGCCCACCCATGGCTGCACCCCTGCCCGGTCATGTGAAAACCATAGATTAGAGCCTAATTTATTTATTTCAATTGACTGATTTCCTTATATGAACTGTAACTCAGTCAAATCTTTGAAATTATTACATGTTGCATTTATATTTTTATTCCAGATATTTAATAAACACAGGAGACCAGAGAAATGGATAAAAAGTGTGGCGGTATAGCAGGATCAGTGGCATCTGTTGGTTAAAACGTGGTACTTTCACACTGCTTTACTGTATATAATGCAAATGACTTCAATTACACATTTCTGTGAACGTGGGAAAAAACATCACCAGATTCACAGGGAATACATGATTTACTACGGAGAAGCAATTAATCCAAGCCACAGCTTCAAACGTAGAGAACTAATACTGTATACTGGTTGTTGGAGTGGGATTGGCATCGGTGTGGTGGGTCCATGGGTAGCTTTTCACATTTTTGGTGGGGGGGGGGGGGGGGGGGAGATTCCAAATGTCTTACTCATTGGTAGGAAGAAAATAGGCACAAATCGGATGTTGGGAACTATATTTATTCTATATTACCTGAATCCTATAAATTCAAGTGGCCAATTTGGGTGCAATCAATTAGCTTAATTTCTTAGAGATCAAATTATATATCAACAAAATAATGTTTCTGATACCATAGACCACATGGTTACTCAGAGAGCATGCTGTGAGTGACTATGGTCATAATAGTTCAGTGGGGCAATTTTACTTGGCTCTTTACAGGGCCATCATAATCACCAGACCATACTCCACAAGGAAAAGTGGAGCACTCACTCATCAGCACATACAGAACATTGACGAAATTATTGCTATTATTCCTTCTGTTCATTTTTTTTCTTTTTTCTTTAACCTTTATTTAACTAGGCATGCCAGTTAAGAACAAATTATTATTTACAATGACGGCCTACCAAAAGGCAAAAGGCCTCCTGCGGGTACGGGGGATTAACAATACAAAAATAAAATATAAATATAGGACAAAACACACATCACAACAAGAGAGACAACACAACACTACATAAAGAGAGACCTAAGACAACAACATAGCAAGGCAGCAACACATGACAACACAACATGGTAGCAACACAACATGAGAACAACATGGTAGCAACACAACATGGTAGCAGCACAAAACATGGTACAAACATTACTGGGCACAGACAACAGCACAAAGGCAAGAAGGTAGAGACAACAATAAATCACGCAAAGACCCAATCAGTGGGTCTTGCGATGGGTATACAGAGATGACCAGTTTACAGAGGAGTATAGATTGCAGTGATGTGTCCTATAAGGAGCATTAGCGTCAAATCTGATGGCCGAATGGTAAAGAACATCGAGCCACTCGAGAACACCCTTACCTGCCAATCTATAAATTATGTCTCCGTAATCTAGCATGGGTAGAATGGTCATCTGAATCAGGGTTAGTTTGGCAGCTGGGGTGAAAGAGGAGTGATTCCGATAGAGGACACCAAGTCTAGATTTAACTTTAGCCTGCAGCTTTGATATGTGCTGAGAGAAGGACAGTGTACCATCTAGCCATACTCCCAATTACTTGTATGAGGTGACTACCTCAAGCTCTTAACCAGGGGTGGGCAACTCCAGTCCTCGAGGGCCTGATTGATGTTACACTTTTTCTCCATCCCTAGTGAACATTGAGATATTAAAGACATGATAGATCAGACGCATAGTATATAAAGGAGTGAGATCTGTAGAAAGACAGAGTGGCTGTGGAATGTGCTGGGTGGACGGGAGGAGATCACAGGATTGCTATAGGGGAAGCAGATGGACATCTGTGGATTAGGCAAAGGAGGGGTTGAGGTCAGGAGGTCAGGTCAGATCCCCTGAAGGGAGTAATAAGGGTTTATTATCCTCTTCCTGTGGAACCATAAGATGTAAGGATTGGAGAGAAGGAGGAGTGTCTAAAGTGGGGTATACATACCTGGGATGGTGAGAAATGTTTTTTTGTCTGAATACAGCTGTGTCGACCCTTTGGGAATAATTAAACTTGGTTAAGCTTCTCTAGTGTTCGTGAGTTATTTACTCAGAAAAATAAGAACCTAACACTAGCAAACACAGCTGATTAATCAAATTGCATTCTAAACTGAAGAACATGATTAGGTAATTATTGGAGTCAGGTGTGTTAGCTGGGGCTGGGGAAAAACTGTGACACCAATCAGGCCCTCGAGGACTGGAATTGCCCACCCCTGCTCTAAACCCTCATAGGTAGTAATCACACCTGTGGGGAGAGGGGCAATCTTCTTACCAAACCACATGACCTTTGTTTTGGAGGTAATCAGGACAAGGTTAAGGGTAGAGAAAGCTTGTTGGACACTAAGAAAGCTTTATTGTAGAGCATTTAACTTTTTATAGCTGTAGGGGCAGTATTGAGTAGCTCTGATAAAAGGTGCCCATTTCAAACGGCCTCGTACTTAATTCTTGCTCGTACAATATGCATATTATTATTACCATTGGATAGAAAACACTCTCTAGTTTCTAAAACCGTTTGAATTATATCTGTGAGTCAAACAGAACTCATTTGGCACAAACTTCCTGACCAGGAAGTGGAAAGTCTGAAATCGAGACTCTGTTCTACTTCCTGCCTATACATGGGCATGATACGTATTAGTATTCGTGCACTTCATACACCTTCCCCTGGATGTCAAGAGGCGGTGAGAGAAGAAATTTAGTGTTTATCTTGGTCTGAAGTGGAATACAAGCACTTTGTATGACGTGTCCGCCCATTTCCTGTTTTCTGGAGAGCGCGAAGGGGTACTTGGATTTGCCTTCTGTTTAGCTGCCGTTATAGGCGACTAATATCTCCGGCTTTGATTTTATTTGATACATGTGACCATATCATCGTAAAGTATGTTTTTTCAATATAGTTTCCTCAGATTAATGAACATTTTTCGGGAGTTTTGCAGTGTTCCGTTCTCTTCCGTTTGTTGACATGGAGAGCTTCGAGCCACTTGGCTAGTGCGCTTGCTAAATCGAGAGGGAAAATGAACGTTCTAAATCCAAACAACGATTGTTCTTGACAAAGGACACCTTGTCCAACATTCTGATGGAAGATCACCAAAAGTAAGAAACATTTTATGATGCTATTTCATATATCTGTCGTGCATGTGAACTAGTCGCCGGCGCCCAACTTTGGGGTATTCAGCTATTCCCGAAGCTGGATGTCGTAATGAAGTTATTTTTTAGAATTCTAACACTGCGATTTCATTAAGAACTAATGGATCTATCATTTCCTATACAACATGTATTTTTTTGTTATGTTTATGAATAGCTATTTGGTCAGAATATGTGTGTCAGAAAAAGTGTCCGAAAAATATTGTTGCTGTTTAGACGTTGTGGAAAAAGTAGCTAAGATAGCAACATGTATAACCACTGATTTCAGCTCTAAATATGCACATTTTCGAACAAAACATAAGTGTATGTATAACCTGATGTTATAGGACTGTCATCTGATGAAGAATATCAAGGTTAGTCAAAAAATATATATCTTTTACTGGTTTGTTACAATCGCTAACTTTTGCTACTGGGAAATGGCTTGTCTTTCTGGCTATTGTGGTAAGCTAATATAACGCTATATTGTGTTTTCGCTGTAAAACACTTAAGAAATCGGAAATATTGGCTGGAATCACAAGATGCCTGTCTTTCATTTGCTGTACACTATGTATTTTTCAGAAATGTTTTATGATGAGTAATTAGGTATTTGACGTTGGTGTCTGTAATTATTATGGCTGCTTTCGGTGCAATTTCTGATTGTAGCTGCAATGTAAACTATGATTTATACCTGAAATATGCACATTTTTCAAACAAAACATAGATTTATTGTATAACATGTTATAAGACTGTCATCTGAGGAAGTTGTTTGTTGGTTAGTTTGGTTGGTTCTTGGTTAGTTAGGTTGGCTTTGTGCATGCTACCTGTGCTGTGAAAAATGTCTGTCCTTTTTTGTATTTGGTGGTGAGCTAACATAAATTTACGTGCTGTTTTCGCTGTAAAACATTTTAAAAATCGGACATGTTGGCTGGATTCACAAGATGTGTACCTTTCATTTGCTGTATTGGACTTGTTAATGTGTGAAAGTTAAATATTTAAAAAATATATATTTGGAATTTCGCGCCCTGCACTTGAGCTGGCTGTTGTCATAAGTGTACCGACGTCGGGCTTGCAGCCATAAGAAGTTAACACAAAATCCGGGGAGGGGCCAGCTGAGTATAAGACTGTATCATCTGCATATAAATGGATGAGAGAGCACCCTACTGCCTGAGCTATGTTGTTGATGTAATTTGAGAAGAGCGTGGGACCTAGGATCGATCCTTGGGGTACTCCCTTGGTGACATGCAGTGGCTGAGACAGCAGATTTTCTGACTTTATACACTGCACTCTTTGAGAGAGGTAGTTAGCAAACCAGACCAAAGACTCCATCGGAGACACCAATACTCCTTAGCCGGCCAACAAGAATGGAATGGTCTACCATATCAAAAGCTTTGGCCGAGTCAATAAAAATAGCAACACAACATTTTTTAGAATCTAGGGCAATGGTGACATCATTGAGGACCTTTAAGGTTGCAGTGACACATCCATAACCTGAGCATTTTTAGAACACATTTGATAAACAGGGAAAAATAGAAATAGGCCTATAACAGTTAGGATCCGCTTGATCTCCCCCTTTAAATAAAGGAAGAACCGTGGCTGCCTTCCAAGCAATGGGAACCTCCCCAGAAAGGAGAGACATGTTAAAAAGATTTGGAGATAGGCTTGGCGATGATAGGGGCAGCAACCTTAAAGAAGAAAGGGTCTAAACCATCTGACCCTGATGTTTTTTGGGGTCAAGTTTCACGAGGTCCATTAACACCTTGGACTCAGTGACCGCCTGCAGGGAGATACTTTGTAGCGGGGCAGGGGAAAAAGAGGGAGAAGCATCTGCAATAGTCGCATTAGAAAAGGTGGGAGATGAGGAAATGTTGGATGGGCAAGGAGGAATGGCTGAGTCAAATAGGAATCCTGACTTAATGAAGTTGTGATTAAAGAGCTCAGCCATATGCTTCTTGTCATTAACATCAACGTCAAGGGACATGGGCAGCTGTGAGGAGGAGGGTTTGTTCTCCAGGTCTTTAACTGTTTTCCAGAACTTCTTGGGGTTAGACACAAAGAGAGAGAACTGCTCCTTAAAGTAACTAATTTTGCCTTCCAGATAGTCTGAGTGTCAGAGTCTATCTAGAAGATAGCGAAGGAGTCAGGCGCAGGACATGGGTAAGAGTAAAAGAACACTGTATTTACTCAATCCAATAACGTAACGAAAATCCCGTAAAAACAAGGACAAAACAGGACATCGAACTCCAACACACGAAAGACAATCACGCACAAAGCAGAAAGGGAAACCAGAGGGTTAAATAAGGAACATAATTATGAGATGGGAAACAGGTGTGTAAACAGACAAAACAAAAGGAAAAATGAAACATGGATCGGTGGCAGCTAGAAAGCCGGTGACGTCGACCGCCGAACGCCGCCCGAACAAGGAGAGGGAACAACTTCGGTGGAAGTCGTGACACTGAGTGCACTTATTTTTCATTTGCCTGAACGAGAGCCAGTCGCCAAATGCATTTCTTGAGGTCAAGTAACTGCAAGATCACGGCCGAATCAGGGGCTGCACATGTTTTTAATTCTCATTTTCATGTCTGCTAAGGGTTGAGAACATAGGTCAAGTGCTGAGTTACGCTATTCTGTGATTTACATTGAACGCACATACAGATTACAATGCCTAAAGTAGCAATGTAGGAGAAACGGGTAATTGCTATAATATTTCAGCAACCTTTGAAACATTGTGGGTATGCACTGAAGGGCTATTAATGAGCAATACAGTGTACTGCTAACTACAGTACAGTACACTACTGTACACTTATAAAAAATGTTAATGAATGGTTGAACTGTAAAATTTGCAGGAGTAAAACTGTCACATACAGTCCAAACTGACTAATTAACCATTTAGCTAGAAATAGAAACCAGTACAAAAATACTTAAAATTCAGAGGAAGGTAAGTAATTAAATGCCACCACTGATTTCCTTTCATATTAATGTACATAATTGCATGTAACATGCGATTATGCACATTAGTGTGAATGGAGAGAGGTGTTGACGTTTAATTACTTACCTTCGTTTGAACTTGAAGTATTTTTCTATTGGTTTCTATGGGCGGCACGTAGCCTAGCGGTTAGGTTGGCTTGCCAGTTTGAATATCATTTCAGAGTGAAAAAATCTGTTTGGAAGTGAGCTGGCAACCAAAGGGTTGCTGGTATGATGAAATACTAGATGCCCGCCCACAACAACAGCACCCCGAGTATCCAGCGTGGCAGCCCCCTGCACCTCTCCAAAAATGTATATCTGTACACTACCAGTCAAAAGTTTTAGAACACCTACCCATTCAAGGGTTTTTGTTTATTTTTACTATTTTCTACATGGTAGAAAGTAGTGAAGACATCAAAACTATGAAATAACACATATGGAATCATGTAGTAACCAACAAAGTGTTAACAAATCAAAATATATTTCATATTTGAGATTCTTCTAATAGCCACCCTTTGCCTTGATGACAGCTTTGCACAGTCTTGACATTCTCTCAACCAGCTTCACCTGGAATAATTTTCCAACAGTCTTGAAGGAGTTCTCACATATGCTGAGCACTTGTTGGCTGCTCTTCCTTCACTCTGCGGTCCGACTCCTCCCAAACCATCTCAATTTGGTTGAGGTCAGGGGATTGTGGAGGTCAGGTCATCTGATGCAGCACTCCATCACTCTCCTTCTTGGTAAAATAGCCTTTACACAGCCTGGAAGTGTGTTGGGTCATTCTCATGTTGAAAAACAAATGATAGTCCCACTAAGCCCAAACCAGATGGGATTGCGTATCGCTGCAGAATGCTGTGGTAGCCATGCTGGTTAAGTGGTTAAAAAAAATCACAGACAGTGTCACCAGCAAAGCACCCCCACATCATAACACCTCCTCCTCCATACTTTACGGTGGGAAATACAGATGTGGAGATCATCCGTTCACCCACACCCACAACCAAAAATCTCCAATTTGGACTCCAGACCAAAGGACACATTTCCATGGTCTAATGTCCATTCCTCGTGTTTCTTGGGCCAAGCAAGTCTCTTCTTCTTATTGTTCCTTTAGTAGTGGTTTCTTTGCGGCAATTCAACCATGAAGACCTGATTCACACAGTCTCCTCTGAATAATTGATGTTGAGATGTGTTTGTTACTTGAACTCTGTGAAGCATTTATTTGGGCTGCAATTTCTGAGGCTGGTAACTCTAATGAACGTATCCTCTGCAGCAGAGGTAACTCTGGGTCTTCCTTTCCTGTGGTGGTCCTCATAAGAGCCAGTTTCATGATAGCGCTTGATGGTTTTTGCGACTGCACTTGAAGAAACTTTCAAAGTTCTTGAAATGTTCCATATAAACTGACCTTCATGTCTTACAGTAATGATGGACTGTCGTTTCTCTTTGCTTATTTGAGCTGTTCTTGCCATAATATGGACTTGGTCTTTTACCAAATAGGGCGATCTTCTGTAAACCATTCCTACCTTGTCACAACACAACTGATTGGCTCAAACGCATTAAGAAGGAAATAAATTCCACAAATTAACTTTTAGCAAGGCAATGATTACCTCATGAAGCTGGTTGAGAGAATGCCAAGAGTGTGCAAAGGGTGGCTATTTGAAGAATCTCAAATATAAAATATATTTTGATTTGTTTAACACTTTTTTGGTTACTACATGATTCCATATGTGTTATTTCATGGTTTTGATGTCTTCACTACTATTCTACAATGTATAAACAAGTAAAAATAAAGAAAAACCCTTGAATGAGAAGGTGTTCTAAAACTTTTTACCGGTAGTGTCTGTTGTGTCTTTCGGAGAGGTTGGGTTAAAACTTCTTGTCAATAGGGGGAGCTGTTAGCACTATTTTTTTCTTGATGTTCCCAAATTAAACTGCCTCGTACTCAATTCTTGCTCGTACAATATGCATATTATTATTACTATTGGATAGAAAACACTCTCTAGTTTCTAAAACCGTTTGAATTATGTCTGTAAGTGAAACAGAACTGGAGCAATTTCCCTATGTGGAGTTGAGAATGCAGATTTTTCCAACCTGTTCTCAGACCTGTGTATAACTTTGCCTGTCTTCTATTGGTTGAGATGCACTGCATACGCCTTCCCCTGGGTGTCAGCGAATAGAGGGCCTTGAAATGGAGTCTCTACGCAGATCAGAAAGTCTATAAATTGATTGGAATCGATGTGTCCCTCCTTTTGATTCTTCGCGCTGACGCACTGAGGACCTTGGCATGTCGTTTTAGAAGCTCCCGTTTTAGCTTCTAGTTATATCCGGCTACGTTTTTATTCGATATAGGCTTTAAAGACATCATAATCTTGTTATTTTGAACCGAATTATATCAGTTTATGTCAGTATATTGCGATTTTCGGGTATTTATTTTCTTGGTGCTGTAGGAAGTTGGTTATGTCTGGCCCACATGGCTAATGTTTACTGCTAATTGCAACGTGGAAGACGACATTCTACAACCTAGCAACGATTATTTTGGACAAAGGACACCTATCCCAAGATTCTGATGGGAGTTCATCAAAAAGTAAGAACTATTTATGCTGATAATTCGTTGCTCTGTTGAAAAAAGTAAAATGCATAAGACGCCATTACTTGCAGTGTAGCCTTGCTTTATCGCACCCTGTATTGCGCAGTAACGTTAATTTTAAAAATGTAATTCAGCGATTGCATTAAGAACTAATTTGTCTTTCAATTGCTGTCCAATCTGTATTTTTTTAGTCAAGTTTATGAATAGTTTTCGATAAGAATAGGTGCCTTTCCAAGATGGCGCCGGACAGATTGCTTGAGTATTTGGACACTATTCTCATTGTATAAGCACGATTTAGTGCCGCTAAATATGCACATTTTCAAACAAACTCTATATGCATTGTGTAATATGATGTTACAGGACTGTCATCTGAAGAATTCTGAGATGGTTAGTGAAAAAATTAATATATTTTGGTGGTTTATACGTTATCGCTCTTTTTGCCTTGAATCAATGCTGGGGTGATGTTTGCTATTGTGGTAAGCTAATATAACGCTATATTGTGTTTTCGCTGTAAAACACGTAGAAAATCTGAAATATTGTCTGGATTCACACGATCTGTGTCTTTCATCTGCTGTACGCTGTGTATTTTTAAGAAATGTTTTATGATGAGTAATTAGCTAATACACGATGGTCTCTGTAGTTATTCTGGTCGCTTTGGTGAGAGTTGTGATGGGGGCTGCAATGGTAAACTCTGATTTATACGTGAAATATGCACATTTTTCTAACAAAACCTATGCTATACAATAAATATGTTATCAGACTGTCATCTGATGATGTTGTTTCTTGGTTAGTGGCTATTTATATCTTTATTTGGTCGAATTTGTGATAGCTGCTGATGGAGTTAAAAAAATGGTGGAGTATAGAAGGGGTGTCTTTTGCTAACATGGTTAGCTAATAGATTTACATATTGTGTCTTCCCTGTAAAACATTTTAAAAATCAGAAATGATGGCTTGATTACCAAGATGTGTATCTTTCATCTGGTGTCTTGGACTTGTGATTTAATGATATTTAGATGCTACTATTTACTTGTGACGCTATGCTAGCCTATGCTAGTCAGCTTTTTTACTGGTGGCGGTGCTCCCGGACCCGGGTTTCTGAGGAGGTAGAGGTTAAAAGCAGAAGTCAAATTTCGTTTGGATCTTGAGTGCAATTGACCAATAAAGTGATGTCAAGATGTGTGGCAAGTGAGTGCCGTTAAGTATGCATATTTTCATACATTTTAATTTCACTACGTGTTAAATTTAAATTACTTTGAGTTAAAAAAATATATAATGTATGATGAGAGAGAGCGAGAGAGAAGGGGAGTGTGTGTATGAGAGAAAGAAAGAGAGAGAGACAGTGAGTTAGTGAAAAGAAAGAGCAAGAGGATCATTTGCTGGATTTTCTTTTCATTTTCAATTTCAAAAGCATTAAGAGGTTGTTAAACCATTAGATGACTCCACAATGTGTTAATGTGATGTATAGCATCCTCAAATCAGCAAAACGAAATAAATTGCATTCATAACTTTACACATACAAATGTGGCTAATTGCAAGAGAAAGTGACCAATCAGAGCCCATCAGACACCACAATGTTGCTGTGAATCTGTTACAGCCCCTGCTCTGAATCTTCACAGCTGTATAGTACAGCAGCCATCACATCAGTATCCTCAACTCAGCATGACAGGTTCCTCACCTTGATATGGCAGTTAGTGATGACCATCTACAACACTGATTGTTATTCAGATCATTATACCACATGATCATGTACAGAGGAAGCACTAATGTCTATACCACTGGCCATACACACCTGCAGTGCCTTCAGAAAGTATTCTCAACACTTGACTTGTTCCACATTTTGTTGTGTTACAAAGTTGGATTAAAATGCATTTAATTGTCATTTTTTGTCAAAGATATACAGAAAATAGTCTAATGTCAAAATGGAAGAAACATTTTAACAAAAAAACCTGGAAAATTAAACATTACAGTAAATCTTGATTAGATAAGTATTTAACCCCCTGAGTCAATACATATTAGAATCACATTTGGCAGTGATTACAGCTGTGAGTCTTTCTGGGTACGTTTCTAAGCTTTACACACCTGGATTGTAAAATATTTGTACATTATTCTTTAAAAAAATCTTCAAGCTCTGTCAAGTTATTTGTTGATCATGGCTAGACAGCCATTTTAAAGTCTGCCATAGATTGTCTAGCCGATTTAAGTCAAAACTATAACTAGGCCACTCAGGAGCATTCAATGTTGTCTTGATAAGCAACTCCAATGTATATTTGGCGTGTGTTTTAGGTAATTGTCCTGCTAAAAGATGAATTTGTCTCCCAGTTACTGTTGAAAAGCAGACTAAACTTTCTCTAGGATTTTGCCTCTGCTTAGCTATATTCCGTGTATTTTTATCCTAAAAAAACTCCCAAGTATTTGCCGATGACAAGCATAACTTCAGCGCCTTATTGTAAACAGGATGCACGTTTTGGAATATTTGTATTGTGGAGAAACTACAATGCTGTCGATCCATCCTCAGTTATCTCCTATCACAGCCATTAAACTCTGTAACTGTTTAAGGTGTGAATACTTTATACACTTTATACGGTATGTGCCTAGCAAACAAGATTAAAGGGCTAAGAGCTGGTTCTAGCAACCTAACCTTCTGAACCCATACTATTATAATGTCTATAATGTCCGTGGGCAATTCCACGATAAGACTCAGATTTCTCACTTAAAATAAATGTACAGTGCATTCGGAAAGTATTCAGACCCCTTGACGCTTTCACATTTTTATATGTTACAGCCTTATTCTAAAAAGGATTAACTATTTTTTTCCCTCATTAATCTACACATACCCCATAATGACAAAGTGAAGGTTTTAAGAATTTTTGCAGATGTATTACATAAGTATTCAGACCTTTTGCTATGAGACTCGAAAATGAGCTCAGGTGCATCCTGTTTACCTTGTATCATCCTTCAAATTTTTCTACAACTTGATTGGAGTCAACCTGTGGTAAACTCAATTGATTGGACATCATTTAGAAAGGCATACATCTGTCTATATAAGGTGTGAAAGTTGACAGTGCAGGTCAGAGCAAAAACAAAGCCATGAGGTCGAAGGAATTGTCCGTAGAGCTCCAAGACAGGATTGTGTCGAGGCACAGATCTGTGGAAGAGTACCAAAGAAATTGCAGCATTGAATGTCCCCAAGAACAGAGTGGCCTCCATCATTCTTAAATGGAAGAAGTTTGGAACCACCAAGGTTCACCTTCCAACAGGCCAACTACCCTAAGCACACAGCCAAGACAACGCAGGAATGGATTCAGGAAAAGTCTCTGAATGTCCTTGAGAAGTCCTGCCAGACTTGATCCCGATGGAACATCTCTGGAGAGACCTGAAAATAGCTGTGCAGCGACGCTCCCCATTCAACCTGACAGAACATGAGAGGATCTGCAGAGAAGAATGGGAGAAACTCCCCAAATACAGGTGTGCCAAGCTTGTAGCGTCATACCCAAGAAGACTCGAGGCTGCAATTGCTGCCAAAGGTGCTTCAAAAAAGTACTGAGTAAAGGGTCTGAATACTTATGTAAATGTCATATTTCTGGGGTAAAACATAAATTGAAATTGCATAAAAAATTGCTTTGTCATTATGGGGTATTGTGTGTAGATTGATGAGGGGGAAAAAACTATTTAATCCATTTTAGAATAAGGCTGTAACCTAACAAAATGTGGAAAAAGTCAAGGGGTCTGAATACTTTCCGAATACACAGTATGCCAAACAAAAACCATTGACTGCAAAGTTTAACAAACCATACAACTCTATGCACAAGGACTACTTCTAACAACTTACACTGAAAATGGAAGTTTGGTAACTGAATCTTGGTACAATCTCATTCAGTTTGTTATGCCTACAGATTTTCAGAAAACTCTGTTAAATATCTGCTCCGAATTAAGATTAAACGATGTCTGCAGAAAGAATGGGATGTCAGCAATTTTTGGCGGAGGGGAGTTATTGAACTACATTAAGTGAAGCAGATTTACACCGGGTAATTAAATTGCAGTAATGGAATTTCACCACGGGACCCTTATCTGTACTACACAGAAATGCATAATTATTGATATGAGTTCTCCTCATGGTGATGTGGTATTTGGTCTTTTGTTTTGTATTTTACTACTCTTCCTGGGGTCAACACAAAACATGACATAATACAGAACATTAATAGACAAGAACAACTCAAGGACAGAATCAATAAAAATCAAAGAAGAAAAAGGCACACGTAGCCTACATATCGATAAATACACAAACTATCTAGGTTAAATAGGGGAGATGCGTTGTGCCGTAAGGTGTTGCTTTATCTGTTTTTTTAAACCAAATTTGCTATTCATTTGAGTGGTAGGCATACAATTATCTGTAAGGTCCCTCAGTCGAGCAGTGAATTTCAAACAGATTCAACCACAAAGACCAGGGAGGTTTTTCCAATCCCTCGCAAAGAAAGGCACCTATTGGTAGATGGGTAAAAATACAAAAAGCAGACATGCAATATCCGTTTGAGCAAGATTAAGGTATTAATTCCACCTTGCATGGTGTATCAATACACCCAGTCACTCAAATAAATTAAGTTTTATTTGCCACCGGCGCCGGATACAGGAAGTGTACCCTTTTACAGTGAAATGCTTACTTAAAAGCCCTTTTCCAACAATGCACTTATAAAGTAAGAGAATTAACAAATAGAGAAAAAAATAGTAACACAATAAAATAACACAATAAAAGAGCAATAACGAGGCTATATACAGGTTATATACCACTGACGAGATGGGTCCGGATGAACCAGGATGGGAGCTGTAGTGAAGTGATGTTTGAGGTCCCGGAACGCCCGGTCAGGAGCTGTGGACGACGTGAACAGAACCTTGGGCGAGGTGCGTGCTGACAGGGGGGACACCAGGGTGCTGTACCCCGGATAAAGCGGTGATAGAAATTGGTGAACCCAAGGAAATGTTGCAGCTGCACCCTGGATGTAGGCTGAGGCCGATCCATCAGAGCTCTCACCTTCCTGGGATACATCTGGACACTCCCAACCGAGATGATGTAACCCAGAAAGGGGATGGTGGAGCAATGGAACTCGCACTTCTCCGCCTTCACAAACAGCTGTTTCTCCAGAAGGCATTGAATGACCTGCCGGGCGTGGAGAACGTTTTCTTGAGGGGAGTGGGAGAAGACGAGGATGTCATCAATGTAGAGGAAGATGAACCAGTTCAACATGTCACAGAGAACATCATTCACTAGAGCCTGGAACACAGCAGGGGCTTTGGTGAAGCCAAAGGGCATGACCAGATACTCGTAGTGGCCACTGGCCATGTTGAAGGCGGTCTTCCACTTTTCCCCCTCTCGTATCGACACCAGGTGGTAGGTGTTCCGTAGATCCAGCTTGGAAAACACAGTGGCCCCCTGGAGCGGCACGAAGGCCAAGGAGATGAGTGGTAGCAGATAACGATTCTTAACTGTAATGTCGTTGAGTCCCAAGTAGTCAATGCACGTGCGCAGGGTCTTGTTCTTTTTCTCCACGAAGAAGAAGCATGCGCCGATGGAAGAGGAAGAGGGACGGATAAATCCAGCAGCTAGGGAGTCCCCAATGTAGGTATCCATAGCCTTGGTCTCAGGCCCCAACAGAGAGTACAGACGTCCCCGGAGCGGCGTGATGCCAGGAAGAAGGTCAATCCCGCAGTCATAGGGTCGTGGCGGCGGAAGATACGTGACCCGGGCCTTGCTGAACACCTCCCGGAGGTCCTGGTACTCCGCGGGAATGGCTCAGAGGTCCGGGGCACCTTCCGAGCCCCCAGGAAGATGTCCCAGGGCAGGTTGTGATGACTTCAGGCAATGGGCATGGCAGAATGGGCTGCAGCCCATGATGGCACCAGTGGACCAGTTAATGAGGGGATTGTGTCAATGGAGCCAGGAGAATCCCAATACCATGGGAATCTGAGGGGACATGATGAGCAGGAACTGGATAGCCTCGCTGTGGTTCCCTGACACCCGTAGGTGGATGGGAGTGGTGTTGTGGGTGACTCGGCCTATAGAGCACCCATCCAGCGCTCTAACGTCCATGGGAGTGGAGAGGGGCTTAGTGGGGATGTTCAGCGTGGACGATAGGGTAGCTTAAAAAAAGCTCTCGTCGGCCCCAGAGTCAATGAGAACCCGAGGAGATTTGGACTGGTCTTCCCACAGCAGAATGGCATGAAAAGGGGTGAGAGCAGAGGAAGCAGGAATGTTCTCCATATGGCCCACCAGAGTCCTTGCTCCCGCCGGTGAGCCTGGCTTCATTAAAGGAGAAGAGGAAACAAAATTACCAAGAGTCCCGCAATACAGACAACTCTTCGTGTCGATCCTGTATTGCCGTTCCGCTGGCGACAGCCCAGCTTTGCCTAGTGGCATAGGCTCAGAAGGCGGTGACTCGGCTGTCTTCGGCAGGCCTCGGGGCAGATCGGGAAGCCTCGGGTCCTCTCAACAATGAGTCCGTCGGGAGCTTCCGGGTTGACTCGGAGGCAAAGTGGGATCCCTGGGCATGCTAGCGAAATCCAATTTCCTCTCCCTCTGTTGTTCCCATAATCGCCCATCGATACGGATGGTCAAAGTGATGACGGAATCGAGCTCCATAAGTAACTCCTGGGCTGCAAGCTCGTCCTTGACCTCCTCCGAGGTTCCGTGCAGGAACATATCGAACAGTGCCTCTTGATTCCAAGCACTCTCTGTGGCCAACGTAAGGAAATCCACTGCATAATCAGCTACACTGGGGGAGTCCTGCCAGAGCTGGATTAGCTTCCAGGCGGCCTCTTGCCCGGAGAACGGGGCATCATAGACCTTCATCACTTCTCCCACAAACCCCTCCAGACTAGCGCATATGGACGGCTGTTGTTCCCGCACGGCAGTAGCCCAGGTGAGAGCCCTCCCATACATCAGCGTTATGAGGTAGGCTATGTTGGAGTGATATGAGGGGAAGGAGGAGGGCTGAAGCTCGAAGACAAGGGCACACTGAGCTAGGAATGCCCGACAGCTGCTCGGCTCTCCATTGAAGCGTTCCGGAGGAGATAAGCGGGGCTCCTGAGAAGAAGGTGGAGTCGCTGAGGAGCTGTGGGGTTACCATCGTGGTAGGCGGCCTCCCCGACAACCCGTAGAATTGCTCCAGCAAACTGTCCAACGCCCGGTCATGTTCAGCCAACGTTTGGAACCCCTCCGCAAGGCCACGAAGCAATTTCTCGTGCATACCGATGGTGGCGCCCTGGGTGGAGATGCCATTGCGCAGCTGGCCCGGGTCAGCTGGATCAGTCATGGCCAGTTCGTACTATCAGGAATCAAGGTAAGACCCTGATGCAGACACTTTGAATAAACAATAGTTTAATAGTCCAAGGGGCAGGCAAGAGATAGGTAAAGGCAGGCAGGAGTCAATAATCAAGAGAAGGGGCAAGGTTACAGGTCGGCAGTCAGGGTCAGGGGCAGGCAGAGTGGTCAGGCAGGCGGGTACAGAGACGGGACAGGCGAGGGTCAAAACCAGGAGGGTCAGAAAAAGGGAGGCTAGGAAAAAACAGGAGCTGACAGGACAAACGCTGGTAAGCTTGACAAACAGGACGAACTGGCAACAGACAGAGAACACAGGTATAAATACACAGGGGATAATGGGGAAGATGTGTGACACCTGGAGGGGGGTGGGGAGAAGCACAAAGACATTTGAAACAAATCAGGGCGTGACAGCTGCAGGCGTTTTCGTAAGAAGACCGATTTTCAGGATGTCTCATGGTCTGACAAACACTTCTCTAGGTCTACCACCATTCACCACAGATGGATGCAGTGGATTGAGACGCATCCTCTGTCTTGTTAGGAGTATTTAGGTGTATTGGCCACGCCCACTAATTGGCCACACCTGATCTCAAGGGTCGTATCTACACTTGACACTTACATGTGACTTTTACTATCAGAATACAAAGATTGCATTTAAAAGACAGGTCGAGACGCACAAAAGTCGCTTCACGGTCTGATTGTGTTCAGATCTGGCTGACCACTTCAGGAGGTGGTCAAGGATGTATTGTGTGTAGATTTCTCCTCAGTCTGATCGCAAACAGACTACCGAAGCGCATACAGTGGGCGACGTCATCAGCACTCCTCCCACAAGTCTCCAGAAAACTTGTGTTTTGGGACTGAGAGGCACCTTTTCATTATAACGTTGGAGGAAATACTTTCCTAGCGTGTGAGGAATGTGTGTGCTGGCCTCATAAATGCTAGCCAGCTAGCTAATATTTAGAAAAAATATTTGTCTGGCTAGAGTTATGCTAACCTGCTAGCTTGCTGGCTACAGAGGTTAGCTGGCTAGTTAGCTACAATAGTTATGTAGATACTGCCATTGGTTGTTGTGTTATTATCATATTTAGCCTATTCCACTGTTTGTAGAATGCATACTGGCATTTTGAATATCTCTCTGTACTTCACAGGGAAAATGTAGGTGTAGACGCATGATGCGTTCAGAATTCCATGATCAGAACTCTATGATCAGAATACTTAAGCTGCATGAACTGTCAAGTCTAGACATGGCAAATTAGTGCTTTTTTTCCTTTAAAATTGGGGTCTTCTTTTAATATAATAAAATGAACAACTTTGTATGAGTAAAAAAATGTGGTCTAATTGCATGAACAGAGAACAGATGATCATAGGTTTGAATCTCCTTGACACCATGACCCTACAAAAAAGAAATGTGTCTGCATGATTAATGCCTAAGCAAATTACTGTGTCTTATCTGTGCTTGGAGTTCAAAATAGTAAACACAAACTGAGCTAGCGCTGTTATTAAAAGTCTCATTAAAACATTCAGTGAAAGTTTTAAGGAAGTTTTCAAAAACCTCTACATAACCTATCAAAGGAAATTCACAACATTTAGAGAATGTTCAGTACGTTATTTAATTACCTTCAAATGTTATCATTTTTGTATTAACTTTTATTTACTCCGGGTAGTCCAATTGAGACCAGGGTCTCATTTACAATGGTGCCCTTAGTAGAAACATTTGACATCTTCCATCATATTGTTTGAATTGTAATGTTGGTGATTTTCTATTTACCAATTTCTGTGTTCTATGTTTGTGCTTTTCAAGTAACCCTTTGTGTTCATGCAAGTGACTGATTGAACAAACTCTCACTATCAGTCTCTGCAATTTGCCAGTACTCCCAGACCCTTGTTTTGAGAATGAAATAGATCTCAGTTTCAAGGTCTCATCTTGGAGAGAAGGAGCCTTGTGAGGTATTGGTCTGTCATATGCATGACCCAGTATTGGTCGGTCACATGAATGAAGCAAATGTTAGTGATTAATTAATTGTGAATAAGCTAAATCATGCAAATATGACTTGTCTGCGGTATATATGAGAACTAATGGGACTGCCCTGGGAGAACTCCTGACAGACGTTCACTGTGGTGCATCAAGTTTGGTGGAACTTCTCCAGCGCACTGACAATAAATAATTAGTCATTTAAAATTGACTTTGAGTGTCCCTGTGTAAGAATTTCCACGACAACAGAAGAATAAGAACAAGGCACAACCTCAACACCACAATTTCAACAAATAAACCACTACAATCAATCAAAACAAGCAATCCCTAATGAATTAATTCAACACCAGAGTCTTAAACTGCCCCAACGGCTATCACGTTTCAGGTAAGACCCAGATGCAGACAACGTCGAAGTAACAACAGTTTATTAATCCAACAGGAGCAGGCAAACGACAGGTCAAGGGCAGGTAGGGGTCAGTAATCCAGATAAAGGTACAAAGATACAGGACGGCAGGCAGGCTCAGGGCAGGCAGAAAAGGTCAACAACGTAGAAAACTAGAAACCAGGAACAATCGAGAGACAGGAACAGAGGGAAACGCTGGTAGGCTTGACAAAACAAAATGAACTGGCAACAGACAAACAGAGAACACACGTATAAATACACAGGAGATAATGGGGAAGATGGGAGACACCTGGAGGGGGTGGTGACAATCACAAAGACAGGTGAAACAGATCAGGGTGTGACAAGCTGCACCAGGGAATCAAGATACAATGCATTTCGTAGGTTATTCCATAAATGGGTGGCACAAAAACTAAAGGAGGATTTTCCTAAATTCAGTGGTGGAAAAAGTACCTGATTGTCATACTTAAGTAATAATAAAGATACCTTAATAGATAATGACTCAAGTCAAAGTGAAAGTCACCCAGTAAAATACTACTTCAGTAAAAGTCTAAAAGTATTTGGTTTTAAATATACTTAAGTATCAAAAGTAAATGTAGTTGCTAAAATATACTTAAGTATATAAAAATATAAATAGTAAAGTACAGATACCCAAAAAACAACTTAAGTAGTACTTGAAATAATTTTTACTTAAGTACTTTACACCACTGCCTAATTTTAAACTAGGTAAGTCAATTAAGAACAAATTCTTATTGAAAATGATGGCCTACCAGGGAACAGTGGGTTAACTGCCTTGTTCAGAATGACAGATTTTTCAATCCAATTTCAATTCAATCCAACAACCTTTTGGTTACTGGCCCAACACTCTAACCACTATGTCATACGTTAGCAACAAAGTTAGGTAAGTTGGAAGCTTGTGTTGTAGGGCTTTGTAAACAAAATGGGAGTAATACATTGATCTATGGGACTTTAATGAGGACCAGGCTCCCTTTTGATACGCGATGCAGTGGTGAGTATTCAAACTGGCCCCAGTGATAAAATTAATGGCCCTATGTTAGACAGCATCCTAAGGTTTATGAGTAGTGGCTGTTGCAATCTGGTAAATGGTATCACCATTATCAAGAACTGGCAGGAAAGTTGACTGTACAATCTGATTCCTGCTATTTAGGGAGAGGCAAGATCTATTTCTAAAAAAAAGAAGCCCACTTTAAATCTTAGCTTTTTAACTAGCTCATCAGTATGTTTTTTAAACATTAAGTCTTTGTCAGTCCAAATGGCCAGATATTTGTAGACGGGAACCCGATCAATGGGAGAACCATCCAATGAATAAATATGTAGCCCATCTGAAACATTCCTGCGAGAACTTGAGAACAACATGTATTTAGTCTTGCCCGCATCAAGTACAAGTTTTAATACAACAAGGGCTTTCTGTAAGGTATCAAGGTTGCATTGTCCCGAAAGAGAGCATAGTAAATACAGCTCCTGCAGCGCACAAAATGCTAAATATTTCCTCTGAAAGGGGAAGCCTCCATGAGAAGAGACACAGCGACAGAGTCTGTATCGCAGAGATAACTATTTACAGGCAGAGTAAAAAAAGAAGAGACAATAACTTTTTATTTTTCCAGACCTATACAGGCTGTCGGTAAATACACACAAATGGAAAAATGTAATTAAACAAATAGAATCTAGAATGTTAAACTTAACCTTTTGCAACAAATAGACTCTAGAATATTAAACTTAACTTTTTTATAACAAATAGACTCTAGAATATTAAACTTAACCTTTTTATAACAAATAGACTCTAGAATATTAAACTTAACCTTTTTATAACAAATAGACTCTAGAATATTAAACTTAACTTTTTTTATAATAAACAGACTCTAGAATATTAAACTTAACCTTTTGCAACAAATAGACTCTAGAATATTAAACTTAACCTTTTTATAACAAATAGACTCTAGAATATTAAACTTAACCTTTTTATAACAAATAGACTCTAGAATATTAAACTTAACCTTTAGCATCAAACAATTCACTCTCAACAATTTGTGCACTCGCTCTCCTTCCAGTCCGAGTGGTGTGTCTTATGCGCAACATCAGAAATTGAATAACCTTTCATTTCCATTCTCAGAATGTTAATAAAACCTCCCAGGAAAACTTTCAGGGAACCATACTAAAACATTCCAGAACCTCCCTGCAACCTAAAAAGGAACATTCGCAAAACAGGCAAAACTTTCACTTCCATCCTCAGAACGTTTAAAAAACTGTTTACCAGTTAGGAAACGTATGGCTTCGTTCCCAGAAGCAAAGGAAAACCAAAAACGTACATTCCCACAACTTCCAAGGAACCAAATGTGCTAGCTGGGATGTGACTTCCTGAAAAAACAGCAACTGTTTGTCACATTGTGTATATCGTCATGTTAGATTAACTCTGAGGCTGAGGGAATGTGTGTGTGAGAGAACAGGGCGAGAGACAAACTCAGTGTGTGCCTGGGTGTGTGTGTTACATTGGCTCTAAAGCGATAATTGGGGTGGAGATGTGGTAGAGTAGCCGGCCTCATGCTGTTGGCTGTTTGATTGGAGTCTCATGCCTACCATACTGCAGCCCTCTCTCCTCCGGCACCTCCATAATGAGATCACCCAGGTGATCCCGTTGGGTTCAATAATTCATGAGTCAATACTGGGAGAGAGGGCCGCTCTCCACTGTTCCCAGGCCACACAACAGTGAACAACACAGGAGCAGGGTGGGAGACAGATGGAGACACTAACACATTCTCTCCCCTACAGTCAATTACCTCCACAACCAGAATCGCTCTCAAGAATAGTAAACCAATGAGAACTCGTAAAAGTGAGGACATTTGCCGGTCCTAAAAAGGAAAAATGCTATTTAAGGGTTAGGGTTAAAATTAGATTTAGGATTAGGATTGAGGGTTACGGTTAAGGTTAGGGTTAAGGTTAGGGTAGGGTTAGGTTTAGAGTTGGGGAAAATAGGATTTTGAATGGGAATCAATTTTTGGTCCACAAAATGTTCTCACAAGTTTAGTAATACACAACTATCTGTGTGTGTGTGTGTGTGTGTGTGTGTGTGTGTGTGTGTGTGTGTGTGTGTGTGTGTGTGTGTGTGTGTGTGTGTGTGTGTGTGTGTGTGTGTGACATAGTGAGAGAGGGGTGCAGAGAGATGAGACAGGGGGTGTTGATTATTTTTCTTGTAAGGACACATACAGAGGAGGGGAACACAGTGCCTAGGAGTGGTGGTGTGTTTTTCTGAGTACGTTTAGAATCCCATCCCAGTGTTCAGCCTGTGGTGAAGATGAAACATGGATGACTCACAGTTTGTCTGACAGAGGAGCCTTAGGACAGTGGGAGGACAACCTTCTATGTGTTTGGAAGCTTTTTCAAAGATAGTGACACTCTCTGACCTCAATTGTAGGCATTAAACTACAGGCCCACAGGTGTCCTCCAACAGGAAAGTGTTATAGGTAGTTGCCAGTTGCTTTCTGTATCTGTCATCAGCCGTGTCCTGTACAAGAAGCCAAAGAAGGGTATTTATGATATGCTAATTAACTCCATAGGACCAGCAGGTTACAAAGGTTTCCATCTTCTGCCTGCCGCAGGATATCCGTATAAAAACATGGGGCAAAAGTCCATACTGCTTCCTCACAGCCAACACAAACAATGAGTGTACAAAACATTAAGAACACTTGCTCTTTCCATGACATAGACTGAACAGGTGAATCCAAGTGAAGATGTCACTTGTTAAATCCAATTCAATAAGTGTAGATGAAGGGGAGGAGACAGGTTAAAGAGGGATTTTTCAGCCTTGAGACAATTGAGACATGGATTGTGTATGTGTGCTATTCAGAGGGTGAATGGGCAAGACAAAATATGTAAGTGCCTTTGAACAGGGTATAGTAGTAGGTGCCAGACGCACTGGTTTGTGTCAAGAACTGCAACGCTGCTGGGTTTTTCATGCTCAACAGCTTCCCCTATGTATCAAGAATTGTCCATCCACCCAAAGGACATCCAGCCAACTTGGCACAACTGTTGGAAGAATTGGAGTCAACATGGGCCAGCATCCCTGTCGAATGCTTTCGACACCTTGTAGAGTCTATGCCCCAACGAATTGAAGCTGGTCGGAGGGCAAAGGGGGAGGGGTGCAACTCAACATTAGGAAGGCGTTCCTCATTTTTGGTATACTCAGTGTACAGTACACACATACACTCTCACACTGACAGACAGACACACATAGACACACACCCTTGCGAGAGCATCGTGTTGACACATTGAGCTGCCTGATTTCTAGTAGTCAGGTTGGAGGCCGTCTTGCCCCTTTTTTCCCCATCAGGAGCTCTGCAGGAACAATTAGGTGTCTGACAGCTCTGGTTCTCTTCCTGACTGAGGAAGCATCTATCTGCCCCCAGGGCACTCACATGTCACGTCAAACACACACCTACCTGTACCGCTGCATCCTCCAGAGCAGCTTCACCATAGCACCTGTAACCAATAAAATACATCACGTCTCTTCTCCTCACAGAGAGAGAGGGAGACAGACAGAAAGAAAGAGAGACAGAGAGAGAGTGGGAGAGAGAGAGAGAAAGCAGGCTTATCATGAATAATCATCTCTGGGATGCGTCAGGTTGAATGTCTAGATCCCTCCTCAGGTCCACTGAGTGAACCCAGTCAGTTCAGTTATCTGGTCTATTGTCAGAGCCCTGTCTGTATGCCCCTGGCCTCACAGCTGGCCTTAGAGAGGGAGTTAATCCCTCTGTAAGTACTCTTACTCCACTACATTCCTAAAGAAAATATGTACTTTTTACTCCCATAGAATTTTCCTGACACCCAAAAGTAACCCAAATGCTCAGGTAGTACATTAATACGGTCCAATTCACACACTTATAAATATAACACGATGTCATCCCTACCGTCTCTGATATGGCGGTCTCACTAAACACAAATACTGCATTTGTAAATTATGTCTGAGTGTTGGAGTGTGCCTCTGGCTGTCCGTAAATTGAAAAAACAAGAACATTCTTTCGCCAGGGCCCCCCTTTTGTAGTCTCGCAGATCAAGTATCCCTGCCACCAAAAAATACTCAGTAGGGGACTCAACTAACTGTTAAGAGTTAGAGTAGTAGCCTAGTGGTTAAGAGCTTTGGGCCAGTAACTGAAAGATTGCTTGTTTGAATCCAAGAGCCTAAAAAATCTGCCAAAAAACTCTGCTGTTCTGCAAGGCAGATAACCCCCATGATACAACAGGTAGGTCTAATCCTAGGTGCTGATTGTATAAAAACACATTCCAGCCGTTGTCTATTCCACAAGTTACCACTGGCTAAATCTATGATTTTAAAATGCCTATTTACTCTATTCCATCTGACTGTACAATCCACTGTCTCATCTACCCAGCCAGGCAATTTACTGTATATTCTAGATCCACACTGTAAAAATGATCTAGACATCATCTCCCATTTCTTTTAGACTAGCATTTGATTTTCAACAGCGGAGATTTGTAATAACCTTGCTGTCTGTCTCTCCGACATTTGCAACATTGTTCCAATATTGAAATTCGATCTCCAGCTGTCCTATAGTAATGAACGTGTCGGGAATCAGGACGAGACAAACAGGCTAGCAGCTTGTCAGTCGAAATTATAAATCAACATCACTTATATGGATATAGACAAAGAAATGTTAAAAGAAAAACATTAAATGCAGCTAGTTGGCTGTCATTCCAGCTTCAGTTTGAAGTGATTGTGTTAGGTGTGTAGTTGTCAATCTCTTCTGAACAGTGGCCTGGCGAGAGAGCAAATGTTCTATGCCATGTGAAATCGCACATTATTAGCTCATTGTTATACATGTATCCAAAAACAATCACCAGAAAACAGCTTTGCTGTTATTCTGGCTGTACTGTTTGACGTGACTGTGTTAGCCAAAGTCAGCTAGCTAGCAAGCAAGGGATAATAATGTTGTCAGCCATCATGGCAACGGAAGATTTAGAACAAACGGCTGTCCATAGATTTAGAATAAAAAGACTTAACAACTGGATTGCGTCTCTGGCAACCGAACCGATATAATGAACGACCAGCCGGTTTGGGTAGGAACCCTAGATTTGTGTCGGGACTATATCTCGTGGAAGGATTAAATGGTATTATTAAATTAATCAAAATATTTTTTTTAATGAAAATATATAAATCATTATTTGAATATGTTGGTAACCCGTTGTATAAAAGTAATAATGTCCTCGAAGCTGGTGATAAGTGATGATGCCCTCGACTGCATCTCAGGCTTAACAACACCTGTGCCAATATATCCTCCAAATACTGGCTTCTCTGGCATTATCACTTAAACAACAACTGCTCTCCGGGCGCTGATGATGTGGACATCGATTAAGGCAGTCCCCGCAGCTCTCCCTATTCAGAGGGGTTGGGTTAAATGCGGGAAGACACATTTCTATTGAATGCATTCAGCTGAGCAACTGACAAATGTAGGTATACACAAGGTTCAATTTTGAAATTTGGTTGTGCATCAGTAGTTTTCCTCTTATGTCTGTCACTGACAGTCACACAATTAGCCCTTGTTAGCTAACATTTTTTAGATCGGTAAGTTAGTCTAGCAGCCAGCTATCTGAACTTAGAGTAATCATGGTCGAATTACCGACCAGGGGGCCCCCATTGATTTGTCAAAATGAGTAAAATTGCATGAAATGAGTTATAAAATTGCAAAATCTTCTCTCAGCCACATGGCAAAATAGAATTGCAGCAAATTTGCTTTAAAACAGCAGCATTTGTTCCAATGGCCCATATGTAGAATTGCAGGAAATTATCTGGGGGCCAACAACATTTTACTATGGGCCCCCTAAAAACTCGAGCTGGCTCTGACTGCATGTGTGGGTAGGCCTGATAAGTTCAGATTTTTTGTGGCCCCCACCCCCATCAAAGTTGCTCATCCCTGCCCTATACCATGACAAAGCTAATCAATCAACAAACCTCTCAGCCTTTTCAGCTGCTCCTCCATTTTACATAGTAGATCTTTAATTATCTGATGGGCAAAGCAAGCAAACATGGGGAAAAAATGATTAATTACGTTAAAAAATATATATATATACAAAATAAAACCTGAAATTAAGTGTTGTCTTTTTAGGAGGAAACTTTTTCTGAAATAAACTAAAGTAGAAATAGAACAAGACCTCCTCTCTTCTCTAAGGTAATTCAGACCTGAGTTACACACACGTAAATGGAACTTAATTCCCTTTTTTATGCACTTTTCTCTCTATGCGTATTCTTACCTTGAACTTAAGCATGGGAAAAAGCCAGTGCCAACCAGGTACCCGTTTGGGGTGGAGATCACAGAAATGGAGGTGTGGCACAGTTGTGTCCACAGATACGCCATATTTGGACCTCGACTTAATTCCCTCGTAATTCCACCACCTTTATGCATGAAGAAACCATGAATAAGGTCGAGCGAACCTGTCGGTTCCAAGTAGAAAACGACTTCTTTCTTTTTTCTTATAGTAATAACACCATTCTCCATGCACTGTAATTTATCAATTGAAAAGAGCTGTTGATAAGAGCTAGCTCTTACAGGCTAAAATACAATTGTAATTTATATAAGATCTATTTTACCTTCGCTGGAGATGAATGTGAAACCATTCATATGTCAGGAAACCATTTATGCCACTCCCACAGTGAAGAATTTTAATTGTATGGCTTTATAATTTGTAGGGAATGCATTTCGTTAGGCGAGCCAAATAAGATGAAAAGCCAAAGAGTCGCACAAAATGTAACATTTGTGCTGTCTAGAATGTTTTAATCATATGCCCCAACTTTTTGTATTTCCTTCAATTTGTAGGTTATATGTTAAATATTATTAGCCACCATCAGTAGCAACCACAAGTAATAATCACGTATATTTAACTGCCAATTTAGTGTTCGTAGGTAGGCCCTACACTACCTTCTTATCATTCCAATCCATTGTTAGATTAAGCCTACCTTTATTGTTTCCTCTGTAAACTGTCACGTCCATGTGGTTGTTACTGAGGGTCAAGTAACAGTTTGATAATATTTAATGGAGACCAAATACAAATTATAGTAAAAATAAATCATAACATGCAGACTTTTTAAATCCTTATGGAACACAAACCGTTAGATATTTTCAAATACATTCATCTTAAACGTTTCATATCACAAAATTTCGATCAGAGCAATCTTAAGGGTATCCTTTTTGAGTCAGAAAATTATATTCATATGATCGTTAAGATATACAAAACCTTGCAGATAGGCAATCCAGTCCAACAGTTATGGATGGAGTTAGAAAGTTGGCTGTCAGAAGTATTACAATGGAAATGTACTTTTAATCCGTCTGTCTGCATATGTCAAGAAATGTCATAAGAGGGTGCAGTTGGACGATACTGCCAGCGCCCTGCAAAATGACCTCCAGCAGGCCACAAATGTGCATGTGTCAGCATATGGTCTCACAAGGGGTCTGAGGATCTCATCTCGGTACCTAATGGCAGTCAGGCTGCCTCTGGCGAGCACATGGAGGGCTGTGCGGCCCCACAAAGAAATGCCACCCCACACCATGACTGACCCATCGCCAAACCGGTCATGCTGGAGGATGTTGCAGGCAGCAGAACGTTCTCCACGGCGTCTCCAGACTCTGTCACGTCTGTCACATGTGCTCAGTGTGAGCCTGCTTTCATCTGTGAAGAGCACAGGGCGCCAGTGGCGAATTTGCCAATCTTGGTGTTCTCTGGCAAATGCCAAACGTCATGCACGGTGTTGGGCTGTAAGCACAACCCCCACCTGTGGACGTCAGGCCCTCATACCACCCTCGTGGAGTCTGTTTCTGACCGTTTGAGCAGACACATGCACATTTGTGGCCTGCTGGAGGTCATTTTGCAGGGCGCTGGCAGTGCACCTCCTTGCACAAAGGCGGAGGTAGCGGTCCTGCTGCTGGGTTGTTGCCCTCCTACGGCCTCCTCCACGTCTCCTGATGTACTGGCCTTTCTCCTGGTAGCGCCTGCATGCTCTGGACACTACGCTGACAGACACAGCAAACCTTTTTTCCACATTTCACATTGATGTGCCATCCTGGATGAACTGCACTACCTGAGCCACTTGTGTGGGTTGTAGACTCCGTCTCATGCTACCACTAGATTGAGAGCCCCGCCAGCATTCAAAAGTGACAAAAACATCAGCCAGGAAGCATAGGAACTGAGAAGTGGTCTGTGGTCACCACCTGCAGAATCACTCCTGTTTTGGGGGGTGTCTTGCTAATTGCCTATAATTTCCACCTTTTGTCTATTCCATTTGCACAACAGCATGTGAAATTTATTGTCAATCAGTGTTGCTTCCTAAGTGGACAGTTTGATTTCACAGAAGTGTGATTGACTTGGAGTTACATTGTGTTGTTTAAGTGTTCCCTTTATTTTTTCGAGCAGTGTATTAACATGGATGTTCCAAGATTCCGAGTTGTCTTGAACATGGCATTAAGTCAAAGTCAGAATACGGGTATGTGTAGACAGACCTCTGCCACAACTCGAGTTCTATGATCTCCACCCCAAATGTATAGCTGGCTAGCATGCGTTTCCCCACGCTTAAGTTCAAAGTCAGAGTGCACCTATACACATAGAGAAGAAAAATGCTTAGAAAGGGGATTAAGCTCCATTTACACGTGCATAACTCAGGTTTGAATACCCCCCTAAGAGCCTTTCTTTCCGGCAGGAGCCTTAGACAATACCCAGCTTAGAGATGCTTCCCACTGGGACACCAAATAATTTCAATGTGGACAATTGGGTAATATTTGGTTGAAACGTTGATCATTGAGATTAATTAGATTACAACCTACAGTGCTTTTGGGAAGTATTCAGACCCCTTGACTTTTTCCACATTTTGTTTCGTTGCAGCCTTATTCTAAAGGATTAAATATATTAAACATAACATTCTTTGGTCTGATGAATCCAAGATTCAACTCTATGGCCTGAATGTCAAGCGTCACGTCTGGAGGAAACCCAGCACCATCCCTACGGTGAAGCATGGTGGTGGCAGCATCATGCTGTGGGGATGTTTTCAGTGGGAGGGACTGGGAGACTAATCAGGATTGAGGCAAACATGAACGGAGCAAAGTACAAAGCGATCCTTGATGAAAACCTGCTCCAGAGCGCTCAGGACCTCAGACTGGGGCAAAAGTTCACCTTCGAACAGGACAACGATCCTAAGCACACAGCCAAGACAACGCTGGAGTGGCTTCTGGACAAGTCTCTGAATGTCCTTGAGTGGCCCAGCCAGAGCCCGGACTTGGACCCGATCAAACTTTTCTGGAGAGACCTGAAAATAACTGTGCAGCAACGCACCCCATCTAACCTGATAGAGCTTGAGAGGATCTGGAGAGAAGAATGGGAGAAACTCCCCAAATACAGGTGTGACAAGCTTGTAGTGTCATATCCAAGAAGACTCAATGCTGCTAAAAGTGCTTCAACAAAGTACTGAGTAAAGGGTCTGAATACTTATGTAAATGTGTTATTTCAGTGTTTTATTTGTAATACTTTTCAAAGGCACTGTATATACACCCACTCTAAAAGACAGCAAAAAGTTTCTTCAATTTCCAATTTGTAATCACTATGCCTTTAATCATTTAGAAGTACATCCAAATTCCAATGGAAATTTTAAGGGGTCCTTATTACACATGTAATTACACTGTAAAAAGTATTGTAGTTGATTGTAAAAACTCAAACTTACACTGTAATAATAACATGTTTCTGGTGGTATATGTCTTCGTTAATGTTACGTAATCTTATTGTGTTCATTTTATATTACATTTTTTTACTTTAGTTTATTTAACAAATATTTTCTTAACTCTATTTCTTGAACTGCATTGTTGGTTAACTTCTTGTCAATAGGGGGAGCTGTTAGCACTATGTAATCTTGACGTTCCCAAATTAAACTGCCTCGTACTCAATTCTTACTTGTACAATATGAATATTATTATTACTATTGGATAGAAAACACTCTAGTTTCTAAAACCGTTTGAATTATATCTGTGAGTGAAACAGAACTGGACTTAGAGCAATTTCCCTATGTGGATCTGAGAATGCCAAATTTTCCAACCTGCTCTCAGACCTGTGTATAACTCTGCCTGTCTTCTATTGGTTGAGATGCACTGCATACGCTTTCCCCTGGTTGTTAGCGAATAGGGAGACTTGAAATGGAGTCTCTACGTAGTTCCCAAAGGTTATAAATTCCTTGGCAAAGACGTGTATCATTCTTTGCCCCTTCGCTCTGACGCACTGAGGACCTTGGCACGTTCTTCTGGAAACATCGGTTATAGATCTTAGACATTTCCGGCTGTGTTTTTATTCGATATAGGCTTTAAAGACATCATAATCTTGTTATTTTGAACCTAATTATATCAGTTTATGTCAGTATATTGCGATTTTCGGGTATTTATTTTCTTGGCGCTGTAGGAAGTTGGGTATCTCTCATGCTATTGTTTACTGCTAATTGCAACGCTGAAGAGGACGTTCTCCAACCTAGCAACGATTATTTTGGACAAAGGACACCTATCCCAAGATTCTGATGAGAGTTCATCAAAAAGTAAGAACTATTTATGCTAATAATTCATTGTTCTGTTGAAAAAAGTCAAATGCATAAGCCGCCATTACTTGCAGTGTAGCCTTGCTTTATCGCACGCTGTATTTTGAAGTAACGTTAACTTCTTGCCACTATAGGGGGTGCTGTTTCGCATTAGTATAATTTGCTCTACAGATTAAACTGCCTAGTAGTCAATTATTATTATTGGATAGAAAACACTCTCTAGTTTCTATAGCCGTTGGAATTTTGTCTCTGAGTGAAACAGAACGCCTTCTACAGCACTTTTCATGATAGGAAGTCAGATTTCAGACATCTTGGCCCCTGATCTGGAGTCAGTTTAAAGGTCCCTGTAAATGCTATGGAGAAACAGACACTTCGTACGTCTTCCCCTGGATGTCAGTACGTGATGACGCTTTGAATGGAGTCGATTGCGCAATCAGTGCCTCTATAAATCACCAAATACCGGAAGTAACTTCCTTTGGCTGCCTGCGCCTGACGCACGAAGGACGTCGGACTCGCCTCCTTCCAAGCTGTTGTTTAGCCAGTAATATTTCTCCGGTCATGTTTTTACTCGTTATAGGTGTTAACAACATCATAAGGTAGTTAATTTGAACCGTTTTATAGCAATTTATATCCGTTTAGTGCGATTTTGAGGCATTTCTTTCTGAGACACTTTGAACCGCTGGGCACGTTTCCAGTTCATGCCCGACGTTAGTGGGCATTTCCACATGGCAAGAGGACAGCTTTCGACCAAAAGACGATTAGACCCAAGAAAGGATTCATTGCCCAAGATTCTGATGGAAGAACAGCTCAAAGTAAGAACAATTTATTATGATAAATCGTGTTTCTGTCGAAAAATGTGAAACGCTTATGCCGCCATTTTGTTAGGTGTAGCTTCGCTTGGCGCAACCTGTATTGAAAAGTAAGGATAATTTAAAAAATGTAATTCAGCGATTGTATTAAGAATTAAATTGTCTATCAATCGCTGTCCACCCTGTATTTTTTTGTCACGTTTATGAGTATTTATGTATAAGACTAGATCACTGTCTAATATGGCGCACGACATTTTCTGACCAGCTGGGCTACTTTTATCATTGTCTAACCATGATTTTGGTGGCTAAATATGCACATTTTCGAACAAACTCTATATGTATGTTGTAATATGATGTTACATGCGTGTCATCTGAAGAATTCTGAGAAGGTTAGTGAAAAAATTAATACATTTTGGCGATGATTACGTTATCACTCTCTTTGGCTAGAATCAATGCTCTGGTAACGTTTGCGCATGTGGTATGCTAATATAACGATTTATTGTGTTTTCGCTGTAAGACACTTAGAAAATCTGAAATGTTGTCTGAATTCACAAGATCTGTGTCTTTCCATTGCTGTGAGCTGTGTATTTTTAAGAAATGTTTTATGATTAGTAATTAGGTAATACACGTTGCTCTGTATTTTTTCTAGTCGAGTTGTGATGGTGGGTGCAATTGTAAACTATGATTTATACCTGAAATATGCACATTTTTCTAACAAAACCTATCCTATACCATAAATATGTTATCAGACTGTCATCTGATGAGGTTTTTTCTTGGTTAGTGGCTATCAATATCTTTATTTGGCCGAATTGGTGATAGCTACTGGTGTTGAGAAAAAATGGTGGACAAAGAAAAATGGTGTCTTTTGCTAACGTGGTTAGCTAATAGATTTACATATTTTGTCTTCCCTGTAAAACATTTAAAAAATCTGAAATGGTGGCTTTATTCACAAGATCTGTATCTTTCATTAGGTGTCTTGGACATGTGATTTAATGATATTTAGATGCTACTATTTAATTGTGACGCTATGCTAGCGATGCTAATCAGTGTGGGGGGGATGGGGGGTGCTCCCGGACCCGGGGTAGAGACCCGTGAAAGGTTAATTTAAAAAATGTAACCCAGCGATTGCATTAATTACTAATTTGTCTTTCAATTGCTGTCCAACCTGTATTTTTGTAGTCAAGTTTATGAATAGTTTTCGATTAGAATAGGTGCCTCTCCAAGATGGCGCCGGACAGATTGCTTGAGGTTTTGGACACTATTCTCATTGTATAAGCACGATTTGTGCCGTTAAATATGCACATTTTCGAACAAACTCTATATGCATTGTGTAATATGATGTTATAGGACTGTCATCTGAAGAATTCTGAGAAGGTTAGTGAAAAAAAATTATATATTTGGTGGTTTATACGTTATCACTATTTTTGCCTTGAATCAATGCTGGGGTGATGTTTGCTATTGTGGTAAGCTAATATAACGCTATATTGTGTTTGCTGTAAAACACTTAGAAAATCTGAAATATTGTCTGGATTCACAAGATCTGTGTCTTTCATCTGCTGTACGCTGTGTATTTTTAAGAAATGTTTTATGATGAGTAATTAGCTAATACACGATGGTCTCTGTAGTTATTCTAGTCGCTTTGATGATCGTTGTGATGGTGGCTGCAATGGTAAACTCTGATTTATACCTGAAATATGCAAATTTTTCTAACAAAACATATGCTATACAATAAATATGTTATCAGACTGTCATCTGATGAGGTTGTTTCTTGGTTAGTGGCTATTTATATCTTTATTTGGTCAAATTTGTGATAGCTACTGATGGAGTAAAAAAATGGTGGAGTAAAGAAGTGGTGTCTTTTGCTAACGTGGTTAGCTAATAGATTTACATATTGTGTCTTCCCTGTAAAACATTTTAAGAATCAGAAATGAAATCAGAAATGATGGCTTGATTCACAAGATGTGTATCTTTCAGTTGGTGTCTTGGACTTGTGATTTCATGAACATTTTATTATATGATATCCCTGTGGCTTTTTGCTAGGCTATGCTAGTCAGCTTTTTTTGATGGGGGTGCTCCCGGATCCGGGTTTGTGAGGCGTTAGAGGGGGCTTGTAAGTTAGCATTTCACGGTAAGGTCTATCTATACCTGTTGTATTCGGCGCATGGAACAATTAACATTTGATTTGACTTGAATTGCAGTCTGTAGTTACAGAGGTGTAACAACGGATGCTTGTTACCAATGGGCCAGTTTCCACTAAATTCACCAATTTTGTGTTTTTTTCCTTCTCAGCTGCATCTGATTCAGTACCAACTGTTACAAAAGATAAAGGAAAAAAAAGTCAAAATAAAACATAATAAAAGTACATTTGAATGACACTAAGTGGCAGTGTTTTTACAACTAATGCTGGTTTGCCTGAGGCTGATACTGTGCAGGTGTTTGTACACATGCATATACACACACTCTCATTCAAATAAACACATACAAGAACACACACACATACATGTAATAGTGCCAGACATGCACACTAACATATAAAGTAGGCATTGCTGTTATGATTTCAGTTCTCCTTGATGTCCTTTTTTTAAATTGTAATGTTTTTGTTTGTTATTTTTGCATTGTTGTTTGCTGTTTTCTTCTGTCTTTTCCTTTTTTCTCTTCAGTTAATTCTCTTTATTGTTGGTGCATTGGGGGGTTCTTGGGGGTGGGGAATGGAATTAATTGTATTTTTTTTCTTCTGGGGGGGGGGGGCTGTGGGAGGAGTCTCGAATGGTTGCGGGAACTGTGGGGGGGGATCTTGGCGGGTTCGGCCTCCACAAGATTGTGATCATGAAAAAGGAAACTGACATATTTTATATCACTATCATGCACCCTCACACAAGGATGGCTCTGTTGCGGAAAGACTGATACATGTTTGATAGTGTCTTGATGCTGTATTGTTTGTCCTTCATGTTCTAATACTTTAATGTTACCCCTTCCTTGTGTTTTTGTAATAAATAATTCCAAATTAAAAAAATTAAAAACAACTGTCACAAAGTTGTCATCTCTAATGGACAGATGTATTGGCTGTCCAAGATTACAAAGGTTGGAGGATCAATGGGCTTTAATTACCTATCCATGAATGCACTCTTCAAAATCTCCACTCAGTGTTGCTAGCACTTGCCGCCAAAAAGTGTACCATATGGGTTAACTTGGGTTAACTTGGTTGAGTTTCCAGAGACAGATCTGATTTTGTCAACCTCACTAAACGGCATACGGGTTTCATCACAGACTATAATTTTTTTAATGAACTTATAATTAATGTGTACATTACCCAATATCACAATCTGAACATCCTTGCCATCATAGTGGGAGAAAAAACCCACTACTACACCACAGAGTACATGTAATGCTGTATCATTCTTACGACAATGTAATTACTAGGTTTTAAACAGGATTTAGTTAGTTAAAAAGAGCTGTATTTTCAGGGGTACCTATTTGTAATTAATGTGTACTTATATAGTACATTACCCATATTAACAGCATGGCCCTCATTTTAAAGCTTCTGGAAGCGCCTGGAAACGCCATTCAAGTGGGAGGATAAACACACTAGTTACTAGTACACCACAGAGTACATGTAATATCTGCCTAAATACAATGTAATTACTAGGTGTTACACATGATTTAGATAGTTCAAACTAAGTGAATCCTGAGGGTTACTTACTTGAGAATTATTGTGTACCTACAGTGTCTTCATAAAGAATTCACACACCTTGACTTTTTCACACATTTTGTTGTGTTGCAGACTGAACTTAAAATTGTAAAATGTCGATTTTGTGTCACTGTTCTACACACAATACCCCGCAATGTCAAAGTGGAATTTCGTTTTTAGAAATTAATAAAAAATAATTAAACATGAAAGGCTGAAATATCTTGAGTCAATAACTATTCAGCATCTTTGTTAAGGCAAGCCTAAGTAAATCCAGGAGTAAAAATGTTCTTAACAATTCACATAATAAGTTGCACTCACTCTTTGTGCAATAATAGTGTTTAACATGATTTTTGAATGACTACCTCATCCCTGTACCCCACACATACAATTATCTGTAAGGTCCCTCAATAGAGCAATGATTTTCAAACACAGATTCAACCACAAAGACTAGGGAGGATTTTCAATGCCTCGCAAAGAAGGGCAGCTATTGGTAGATGGGTAAAAAAAATAATCTGACACTTGAATGTCCCTTTGAGCATGGTGACGTTATTAGTTACCCTTTGGATGGTGTATCAATACACTCAGTCACTACAAAAATACAGGCATTCTTCCGAGCTCAGTTGCCTAAGAGGAAGGAAACCACTCAGGGATTTCACCATGAGGTTGTAGCGGTATTAATTAGAGAAAGGTAAAGAAGATTTTGTTCGGGCGCCAGGCAGGTATTAACCCTGCCGAAAGGAAAATAATAGAACAGCGAGAGTACCACTACCAGACCCACACACATCAACAGAAGAGACTGCCTAGAGTGTAGCCTGTTGACCAGATAGCCAGCGGAGAGGAAAAAGAGTACACACCCTATAGATCCCACATCACATCAGTCCTTCCACAATTCTTGGTAACCCCACCAAACATACCTCATATAACAATAATGGCAGAGCAAATAAACATCAACTTCATACAATAATTAATGAACCCAGTCATCACACAGAGGATTTGCAAAAGTTTGTATTTTCTTCTTGGGAACGAGTGCAGAGGGTATGAATGTGTGGTGTCCATATACACACTAGTCCAGCTCCAATCAAACTTAAATGTACTTAGGAAATAGAGTCAGTTTCAGTGTAAAGCACTGGACATAGCGTGAAGAAAAAGAGAGAAAGAGAACAAGAGAGGGCTTAGCTGTGGTCTTGAGGTTGCAGGTATCAGGTCTGTCTGTCCGATGATATGTTGGGTTGTAGTTGAACGCCTCGCAACAAATGTTGCTTCTAATCCATTTGATCCATAACCATCGCGGTCCCACATGAGAACAACCACGTCGTCGAGTGATCACACCGAGGATTGATTCAAAAAACTGTACAACCACATATAGTGAAGACAAACAAAAAAACCTCTGCAGCATAGCACACACCAACCAAACTGTCGCGCCAACAAGAGCTCTCCCCAATAGAGCTTAAGGAGCCCTTTTATCTCCTCCTTCCTACTGCTCATCTGCTCTTAAAGTGGCGGCGCACTTAAGTGCAGGATTTCGCCACAAGGTCAATGGTGATTTTAAAACAGTTACAGAATTTAATGGCTGTTAGTCCACAATACTTACCTAAATGACAGAGTGAAACGAAGGAAGCTTGTAAAGAATAAAATTATTCCAAAACATGCATCCTGTTTGCAATAAGGCACTAAAGTAAACCTGCAACAACAAAAAAGGATAATAAATTAACTTAATGTCCTGAATACAAAGAGTTTTGGGGCAAATCCAATGCAACACATCGCTGCGTACCATTCATCATATTTTCAACCATGGTGGTGGCTGCATCATGTTATGAGTATGCTTGTCATCGGCAAGGACTAGGAAGTTTTTTAGGATAAAAATAAACAGAATAGAGCTAAGCACAGGCAAAATCCCAGAGGAAAACCTGGTTCAGTCTGCTTTCCAACAGACACTGGGAGACAAATTCACCTTTCCGCAGGACAATAACATAGAACACAAGGCCAAATATACACTGTTTCTTACCAAGACGGCATTGAATGTTCATGAGTGGCCTAGTTACAGTTTTGACTTAAATTAGCTGTGATGGGAGAAAACTGAGGATGGATCAATAACATTGTAGTGACTCCAGAATATTGACCTAAATGACAGAGTGAAAAGAAGAATACAAATATTTAGAAAAAAATATTCCAAAATATACATAAAGTATGTGACTCGTTTCAGGAAACTAGGCATATGCCACACGTCACTACTTAACAGGAGCGACAATTGAACGTAAACTTAAACGTTTTTTGTAGAAATGCCCTCTGGAACATTCGTGAACTTTAAATACAAATAAAATTGTTAAATTACGAGCCTAGTTGGTTTAGCCATAGCCATATTAAAAGCCAGCAACCTTCCTGCTAGCCATGATTGGCTGAAATAATGAATGGGCTGGACATGCCGAGAGATGAGTTAGGATTGGTCTGCCATGCTTCTGTCTATAATATGAGATGGTCAGTGTGTGTAAGGTAATCCTTTCTAATGCGGCTTTAAAAAAAAGATATCACGTAGTAGAACTGCAAAAGTGTTGCCCTCCACTTTCTGGAGGACCGAGTTTTTAAATCAGCGGATTTAGCTAAGGAAATTGAGAAAATTCTGGCGTTTGATTGCAAATATGCAGACGGAGTTGAAAAGATAACATACAGAAGGGCAACCATGACATCCATGACAGAGAGAGAGAAGCATCCATCCATCTATATGGGTAAGAGAGTCTTGCTAGATATATTTTCAGATATTACACGTTTCTCATTTTGTCAGAAAGTCATTTTCATTTCAAGTTAAAGTGTAATGTTAGATAGCTAGCTAACGTTAGCTGCCAGGCTATTAGCTAATGTTACGTGTATGATCTGTGTAGTAATATTATTAATATCTCAGAGCCATTTGCATTGCTAGTTGTAGCCTAATGTTAGCTAGCTAACATTGAACCTGGCTGGTTAGCTCCCTGCAGATTCTTGCAGGATAGTAACGTTATGAGTTGGGATTATGGTTAATTGTTTAGCTAGATACATGTCTAAATCAAAGACTCCACTATGCAAGTAACTATTTCAATAGAATGTTTACGATGTCACTGCAACAACTATCGATAGACGTAGCTGGTAAATTCGCTCTGGCTAGCTACGCTCTGAGATTACGAACGGACAATCTGACAACACTCTGAGTTTATGAACACCCAGAGCACACTTTGGCACGCCAGATTAAATTTATGAACACACCCGTTGTATAAACCAGCCTTTAGTCTTGAAATCTTTGGTTGTTTTGTACATAGCCACAAATGTGAAGAGATGGGTGGGGCTAAAGCTTAAAATGGTGTGAACGATGCTGAATGGGTATAGACAAAGAAGAGCTCTCCAGTAGGTACCAAAACATTCAAGGGCAATTTTATCAAAAGTGAGGTTACAAGTTTATCAACTTTTAAAGCAGAATTACTTTCCCATTGTTCCTCAACTGTAATGTATGATATACCATTTTCTAGCTCTAACTCTCTACTTTTATCCAATGTAATGTAATACAATTTCAAATTTTGCTACATAAGACCGAATCGAGCCGGTAGGTCACATATGTTTGCAAGAAGGCAATAAATTATTATATTTTTTTAAAACACAGCAAAGGAATACAATTTTTGACTTAAATGCAAAGTCTTATGTTTGGGGCAAACATAACACATCACTGAGTACTGCCTCCTTATTTTCAAGCATGGTGGTGGCTGCATCATGGTATGGGTATATTTGACATCGTCAAAGACTGCAGAGTTTTTCAGGATAAAAATAAACAGGATGGAGCTAAGCACAAGCAAAGTCCTAGAGGAAAACCTGCTTCAGTCTGCTTTACCCCAGACTCTGGGAGAGGAATTCACCTTTCAACAGGACAATAACCGACAACACAAAGCCAAATCTACACTGGAGTTGCTTACCAAGAACACAGTGCATGTTCCTGAGTGGCCACGTTACAGTTTTGACTTAAATCTGTTTGGAAATGTATTAAAATCCTTGGAAATGGCTGTCTAGCCATGATCCCCAACACCTTGTCAGAGCTTGAAAAATGTTGATAACAATAATAGGCTAATATTGCACAATACAAAGAGACTTATTCAAGAAAAGTCACAGCTGTAATCACTGCCAAAGGTGTTTCTAACATGTATTTACTTAGAGGGTGAATACTTGTCTAATCAAGGTACTGCATAGTAGTGTTTTATTTATTTTTTCACTTTGACATTAGTATCTTATGTTGATCTTGACAAAAATGAAAATTAAATCCAATTTAATCCCATTTTGTAACGCAACAACATGTGAAAAAAAATCAAAGGGGTGTAGATTTCTATAGCCACTATACTTACGACTCATTACTAAGTGAAAATAATAACTGCAAAGGATAAGCTTCTACTTTCGTCAACTTTATTGCAACATATAAAAATACCTTATATTTCTTACAGAATAATAAGGATTTTTATTTGTAGATTCATAATTAGATTAATTAGATTAAACAAACATATAGGGATTCTCAATAACACAAAATAACTATTTTAGTGGTGACTCAAAACTGCATCCTATAAATATGGTGAATAACATGATTGTCTTTTTCTCCTCTTTTTACATTACAAGTAACAATTGAAATCAATAACGTTTGTGTCTTCATTTGTTTCTTTCTTATAAGCATTTGTCCGTCCTGGAGTCTGAGACTTTGTGGGAATCTGTGGTAGCAAAGGCTCTACAATTAGCCTAATGTTATTAGCTAGCTAGCCTCTGCCAAGCCCCCACAACCGGATGTTCCGGCTTTCAGGGGAAATGGGTGCGACTTCCACTTTTGGACGTTAACAAGGCAACCCTCAATCTTAACTCCTCCACATTCACTGGATTGGTTGAACAGTGCAGAAGAAAGCCTCCTTCTAGTCAAGACCAGTATGTAAGGGATCTAGTTTCAGGCGCTTCTTTTACGCCTGCTACGTTAGGTTACTAGCTACCCATAATCAGACACGGTATATAAACCTTCTCCAATATCCCTGCTATCATAATTAACATGAGTTCTGTCATTTAGTGTTTAGGCCTAAAGATAGGCCGGGTTACCTATTTGTTGCATTATCCAGCTAGCATTATACTAATAATGGTCCTGCCTGGACAATAGATCAACTGTCCTGTAGGAGGTGCTGCCTGGACAATTTTATTCTTATAGCGGATATAACGTTGAAGATCTGACGGTTTCAAAAGTACAAATTCAACATATATAGAAAAATTGGGTAACATGATGGCATAATTCTGTGGTTGAAATTTCACCCTCAAAAAAACAGTTTACGTTGATGACTTTTTGCTAATCTAATGTATTTTACCTGTAGATTCCACATCACAATAAATTGACAAATGAAATTGAAACAACATTGATTCAACTACTTTGTGCCCAGTGGGCTCTGTATCCTGTGTGAGAAAGACTTCTTTAGCATTCCCTTCCATGTTCTACAGTAAGCAGCACTGGCAGAATAGGAAATGTCAAAGTGCAGAATAACAAACTCATGGAAATCAACTGTAAGAGTGGGAAAGACAGCAGAATCTAACCTGAGTTAGGTATTAGCACCAGAGAGCTCTGAATGTGGTAACATGACGTTGACCTCAGGTGAACTTACCGTACTACTGCTCTCCACCATCATGACCAATCCCCTCAGTGTTCATTTAGTGACGGGAGTGTATTAGGGTCGTTCCACGAAATGAGTGTCTTTGTGTCCCTTTGATATATAAGTGGAAATTGTGCAACAATATTGAATTTTATAAGCCTATTAAATTAAATGAAGTGCCCTTTAATATCGAACACATGGAGAATGAAATAAATGTAAAGTACACAAAAATTAAGCATTTTCAATTGCCCCTCTGTGCAGATTTTAACCCACTTAACCCCAAAACGTATCCACGTTTTCCTCTAGTTATTTGGTTGCTTTGACAAAGCTTTTTCTGAAGATGATTATTTATTTAATGTGATTAGTGATTCATTTACGTCTGTAAATTAGTGGAACGACCCATTAGTAAAGTCTGTGTATGTGTGTCTATGAGGACTGAGGAGTCTGTATTCTGTCCCAGACCTAATGAGCAGCAGCCTGTCACTCAGGGTGGCTGACAAAAGGCTTTAATGCTGTCAAATGCATTAATGAGAGATAGAACAAGGGGTTTTCTATAATCAACATAAAAAAGGAAGTCCCAAAAAATGACTGTGCAGTCTAGACAAGACGAGAGCAATCAATAGCAATCACACAGAACATTGTCAGAAATAAATTGAAGTGCTCTGTTCAATCTGGATCGCTGAAGCGTTACATATTGCGTAATAGAAATGTAAAGGTACTTTCCAATTAAGCCGAGATGTGCAGCGGTTGGCGTGAATGCAGTCTAAAATGGGAACTTCTGCGATACGGCTTGAATAGAAGGATGTGTTTTAGAATGTGTTCATAGATAAGGCTAAACAAATAATAATAATTGTAAATATTAATCATTTGGTGGTTGAATACAGTATATTTGTCCTATTTGATGTGTGAATTGGACATTATGTTTTTTGCATATCTCAACTCTCCCTGAGACACATTCTGAGAGTGTAATTAGGGTTAAGTGCAATTAGGGTTAAGTGCCTTGCTCAAGGACACATTGACACATTTTTCACCTTCTCGGCTCGGGGAATCGAACTGGCCCAATGCTCTAACCACTAGGCTACCAGCCAGACACAACCAATGAGTTGTCTCAGGCAATCACAGAGTATCCCTCCCTCCCCCCCACACACACACACCTACCTACACATCATCTGTGGGATGCCTGCTTTCATCAACTACTATACATGTGGTCTCTATGTAAATGAGCTCTGTCATGTAGGTGTCCATGTGTGAAGGTGTATGAATAAGTAATAGGAGGATGTCTGTGAGAAGCCTTGGGTCTCCGTTTTGCTGTCACAACCAGTTGGTAAACACACTTACAAGCCCTGTAGGGGCTCTTACAAGCAATAAAACTTAATGTGATGGGAATTACAGTAACGGCTTTATTAAATTAGTGCAAAAGACAGACATAACTCACTCAAAATGTCACATTTTTCTTGCTTTATCGTGACTCATGGGGTCTTCCACACAAACCCACACACACCATTTTTTTTACGAGTGCAAAAAAACGAACCACCAATTCACTAGCCTTCCTTGACCTCTTTGTGTGACTCAGGGGGAGGCGGTACTAGTGTCAGAGAAACAAAACCATGTAACACAAGGCAGACAGATTTCTAATCAGCAAAGCAATTCAAGACTCCAGATTAAAATTAATCACAGATTCTCAAAAAACTGGAGATGTACATTAAAAATAGTAAAACACATCGATAGCATTAGAAATAGTGCCTAAAGTCCACAAAAATGTTTCTCTTTTTTCTGTGGGGGTAATTGAGAGCCGGCAGTCCAAATACATAAGTTAATTAATATATTTGTACAATGGTAAAAAATAAAATATATATAGTGTACTTTTTTGTAAGTTTCACACCGTTACTATAAAGATATATTGTTTTCCACTCCATGACAACTAATGCAATAGAAACAGAACGAATCAAAAAAGACTCCAGAAACTTCTGACTTGAGAAGGCTTATGGCTACCACCTTGCCCTAACCACAACCACTGCAGACAAAAACAGTTTTTTTTCTCTCATTACAGTAGGAAACAAGATCAAATACACTCGTCTGTGACGAGAAAATAAAGTAATACATCAAAAAGTCAATGCTGTTCCCCATCCAGTATCCAGTAGCTCAGACTATGCAGTGTTTCCTTGCCCAGCAAAAGAGTCCATTCAGGCGGTGGTGTCCGTGACAACAGAACCCACAGAGATGGACGGAGGAGACGGGCGGGCGAGGGGTGGGAGAAGGATGGGCGAGGGAGAAGACCAGTGGCAAGGACAACTGTTCAGGGGAGGTGGAACAGAGCTAGGGGCGGTAGTGGACGGAGAGAGGGGTGGGGTAGAGGTGAAGGGAGGTAACTAAAAGCTGGTGTGGAATGGGGGGGGGGGGGGGGGGGGGGGGCTGGGTAAGATAATGTGGGGAAACCCACGAAGCTTAATACCACAGAGGGCCAGTCTGAATTGTGTTTTTGTGTAATTGTTTGCTAGTTGTTTTAGTTATGGTGAGAGGTCTTCTCTCCTTAGGCTTGATGGCGTAGGTGAGATATGTTGTTTCTCTTCAGTGTTGCAAGTGGACTACAGTAGGTTTCATCACAATTTACAGGCCTGGTAAGAAAAGAGAGAATAGTGGATAGAAAGTGAAAAAGCAGAAGAGAGAATGACAGGGAGAGGAAAAGAAAGATAAACAGATAGTCAAGGGCATCGTCAACACAGATCAGTTGGAATCAATTACACAAGACAGGTGATAGGTATCCTACATTAAACATTCAGGATGGAGAGGACAGAGAAGATAGAAATATACACCCTTGGTACAGATTTAGACAGAATAAAGAGACTCAATTGGTCTGTGTAAAATGGCCATGGATACATTTGAGAACTTGACAATGACATGTGCTCCTCTGTCACACCCTGCTGAATGGAACATGTATTTATTTTCTATAGTGGTTACAGTGCATTCGGAAACTATTCAGACCCCTTGACTTTTTCCACATTTTGTTACATTACAGCCATATTCTAAAATGCATAAAAAAATATCCTTAGCAATCTATACACACTATCCCATAATGACAAAGTGAAAAATGTTTTTGACATTTTTGCAAATGTGTAAAAAAGAAAAACAGAAATACCTTTACATAAGTATTCAGACCCTTTGCTATGAGACTCGAAATTGAGCTCAGGTGCATCCTGTTTCTATTGATCATCCTTGAGATGTTTCTACAACTTGATTGGAGTCCACCTGTGGTAAATTCAATTGATTGGACAGGATTTGGAAACGCACACACCTGTCTATATAAGGTCCCACTGTTGACAGTGCATGTCAGACCAAAAACCAAGCCATGAGGTCAAAGGAATTGTCCGTAGAACTCTGAGACAGGACTGTGTCGAGGCACAGATCTGGGCAAGTGTGCCAACATTTCATTTTTTTTTGCAGAATTGAAGGTCCCCAAGAACACAGTGGCCTCCATCATTCTTTAATGGAAGTTTGGAACCACCAAGACTCTTCATAGAGCTGGCCGCCCAGCCATACTGAGCAATCAGGGGAGAAGGGCCTTTGTCAGGGAGGTGACCAAGAACCCGATGGTCACTCTGACAGAGCTCAAGAGTTCCTCTGTGGAGATGGGAGAACCTTCCAGAAGGACAACCATCTCTGCAGCACTCCACCAATCAGGCCTTTTGTTAGTGGCCAGACAGAGCCACTCCCGAGTAAAAGGCACATGACAGCCCACTTGGAGTTTTTCAAAAGGCACCTAAAGGACTCTCAGAACATGAGAAACAAGATCCTCTGGTCTGATGAAACCAAGATGAAACTTTTTGGCCTGAAGGAAACCTGGCACCATCCCTAGGGCGAAGCATGGTGGCAGCATCATGCTGTGGGGTTGTTTTTCAGCGGCAGGGACTGAGAGACTAGTCAGGAATGAGGGAAAGATAAACAGAGCAAAGTACAGAGAGATCATTGATGAAGATCTGCTCCAGAGTGCTCAGGACCTCAGACTGGGATGAAGGTTCACCATCCAAAAGACAACGACCCTAACCACACAGCCAAGACAACTGAGAAGTGGCTTCGGGACAAGGCTCTGAATGTCCTTAAATGGCCCAGCCAGAACCTGGACTTGAACCCGATCGAACATCTGGAGAGACCTGAAAATACCTGTGCAGCAACGCTCCCCATCCAACCTGACAGAGCTTGAGAGGATCTTCAGAGAAGAATGTAGCGTCATACCGAAGAAGACTCGTGGCTGCAATGGCTGCCAAAGGTGCCTCAACAAAGGGTCTGAATACTTATGTAAATGTGATATTGCTGTTTTTAATTTGCACAAATTTCTAAAAACAGTTTTTGCTTTGTTATTATGGGGTATTGTGTGTAGATTGATGATGGAAAAAGCTATTTAATAAAACAACAGAAACGAACGTGACGCTGACTAGGGCTATACAGGCCACTAACACAGACAAATACCCACAACTAAGGTGGAAAAACAGGCTGCCTAAGTATGATTGACAATCAGAGACAACGATAGACAGCTGTCCCTGATTGAGAGCCATACCCGGCCAAAACATAGAAACAGAAAACATAGAAATAAAGAAATTGGAATGCCCACCGCAGTCACACCCTGGCCTAACCAGGGCGTGTCCCAAGACTAGCAGAAAAAACACACATGAATTGCAGCCTGGTGCCTTTATATGTACACAGAGTAATTTATAAGAAGTTACATAAAAGTAGGGTAATACATTTATATATTTTATAGTGAAATAAATCAGATTGATGCACAGACTTTGGGTACAGTTTGTGCTGCTAGCTAAACCTTTCTTCACACAGACATGTGTTCCACACACAGCGTTATGAAATGTGAGTTGTTATCGATCCAGCTGCCTGTCTCCCTCTGCCATCTCTCATTCCTCTGTTCTGTCACTGTTGGCTCTACTCAGAACTCTGTCTCTGTCTTTCTCTCTCCATTATGATATGTAGCCGCTGTATGAGTATGGTTGTTTTTCAGCCGTGTCTGGACAGTAAGGACAGCCCCTCAGGACCATGGGACTGATCCTGCCTGAGCTCGTGTACGAGTGTGTCGTTCCTGTTGCTAGTGGAGACAGGCACTCTCTCTGCTGCAGAGCAGCTGTGCTGTTGCTCAAGGTCTGTATGCTACACAGATTCTGCTATGTGAATGGGGAGGCATTGTAGCGGCCATTTCTTTAGCCCATAGAAAAGGCATTTTATATCTGATATACAGAAAGAGATGAGATCGCCCATCTATACATGGAGAGTTAAGTTCATGATGTGCTCAAGGGTCCAGCTTTCTTTAGCAAACTAAGTGTCAAAAGATGTTCCTTCACTGCTGATCGACAAGTAAAATGCATGCAGTACAAAATAGTGTAAAAGAGATATGTAAATGAAAATGATTCCACCACTCTCCTTGATAAATTGGGTATACACAGTTAGATTCAAATCAAATCAAATTGTATTTGTCACATGGTTGAATACAACAGTGAAATGCTTACTTACGAGCCCCTAAACAACAATGCAGTTAAAAATATATATATAAAAAAATATGAATTAGAAATAAAAGTAGCAAGTAATTAAAGAGCAGCAGTAAAATAACAACAGCGAGACCATATACAGGGGGGTACCGGCACAGAGTCAATGCGAGGGGGCACCGGCCAGTCGAGTTATCAAAGCGACCATACATAGATGATAACAACAGACAGTAGCAGTGGTGTAAAAGAGGGGGGCAATGCAAATAGTTTGGGTAGCCATTTTATTACATGTTCAGGAGTTTCATTGATTTGTATTCAGCTCCCTTTTCCCTTTGTGTGTGTGGGGGGATTAAAACTTTTCTGTTTTATCTGAAGTGAAATATGTCTTTCTCTTCTTCCATCTGTCTTTGCTCCTCTTTCTCCACTGTGTCCTCAAAATAAGTTTAGAGAGTGGTTTTGAGAAATGTGAACTGTAATTTTGTGAGACATTCTGAAATGAATTGGCCCTTAGACATCCCAAAATTTCGAAACGATCGAAGCGGGCCTAATTTGATGGGGGATATATCTAATGGGAGGAACTATAGATTTTTTATTTTCACAGTTGTTTTTCACTGAGCCTCTTTTCTACTGTGTTGCTCTAAGTGATTCTGCAAAAGAACTATAAGTTGAATAACACTCTGGAGCACAGCGAAGACACTCATGCTTCAGAGATGTGTTTTGCGAATGTAATGAGACTCTGGGAACCTTTATCCACGCGTGCGGGCCTTGAAACATACCAATTCTTTCCCCTCTGGCTAAAAACTCACGGCCTGAAAAATGAAAATAAACAGCTAAATCAATTCACCTCAGCTCTCACATGGAGGCAAAAAGTCAGGCACAGAGCAGATAAGAGAGACCCTTACCCCCACCAATCTGAGTGAAAATGGGAAGGGAAATGTGACCAGCACACCTGCTGTACCTGGAGAGGCTGAGATGTGGAGGGAATGATGGAGAGAGAAAGAATGAGGGAGAGAGAGAGAGAAAGAGACGGAAAGAAGGATAGGAGGGATAGGGATAGAGGGAGACAGAGGGCTGTTTGATCTAATCAACATCACCTTAATTGGGTGAAAGTGCTACTGGCAGAAGTCAGCTGGAGTTGGGGCAAACATAATAACTCACACGCTGCCCTCGTAAAATCCAGTCCAGAATAATTACCATCCTCCCTGCCTGCCTGTGGATCTACCCTTCCTTCTCTCCTTCATCTTCATCTCATTCTCAATGTCAATATGTCAGGAGACACGTCTCACAGCATACAGTGAGCCATATCCAATATCTGCTCCATTTGTAAAGAGAAGGAGGAGTGTAAAGTTTGCCCTTTGAAAGTCTAATCATATAGCAACAACCCTCACTGTCACTCTCTGCTTCCCATTATGACTTTAAAGAGAGTAGTTCTGACAACTAGAACAACTAGAAACATTTGTGTTTTATAGTATGAAAAAGAGATATGTGCTGTTCAAATTATTCTTTGCCAAACCGACATGGCACCGACAGACATGGCAGCTCTGCTTCCAGCTCCTTAGCAACTTTGCAGTATTTCGTTTTTTTGTGTGTTATTTCTTACATTATTAGCCCATTACGTTTTTTGTGTTATTACATACAGCTGGAAATAACTTTTGGATATCAGAGCGGCAGTAACTCACCAGCATTATGACCATGATACTTTGTTCGTACCCCTCAGGGCAATTGAACTTGTCCAAGAGGCTAATCCAAGATGCTGCCGGTGGAGAAAAGGTATTCGGAGAGGACTTCTAGTCCGACTCAGGAGGCGTGCACACCTTCCACTGCTTCCGAGTATATTACTCGCTAATGTTCAGTCTCTGGACAATAAAGTAGACGAGGTCAGGGCGAGGATCTCCTTCTAGAGAGACATTAGGGACTGTAACATACTCTGTTTCACAGAATCATGGATCTCTCGGGATACACTGTCCCCATCCATACAGCCAGCTGGGTTCTAAGTACATCGCTCAGACAGGAATAAAGAACTCTCCGGGAAGAAGAAAGGCGGGGGTGTATGTTTCATAATTAATGACTCATGGTGTGATTGTGATAACACACAGAAACTCAAATAATTTTCTTCACCCAACATAGAATACCTCACAATCAAATGCCAACCGTATTACCTCCCAAGATAATTATCTTCGGTTATAGTCACAGCCGTATATTACCCCTCAAGCAAATACCACGACCACACTCAAAGAACTACATTGGACTTTATGCAAACTGGAAACCACATATCCTGAGGCAACATTTATTGCAGCTGGGGATTTTAACAAAGCAAATTTGAGGAAAACACTTTCAAAGTTCTATCAACACATTGACTGTAGTACTCGCTCTGGAAAAACACTAGACCACTGCTACTGCCCCTTTTTGAGATGCCTACAAGGCCCTCCCCGCTCTCCCTTCGGCAAATCATATAAGACATTTTGATCCTCCTTTCCTATAGGCAGAAACTCAAACAGGAAGTACCGTGCTAAGGTCTATTCAACGCTGGTCTGACCAATCGGAATCCATGCTTCAGGATTGTTTTGATCACGTGGACTGGGATATGTCCCGGGTAGCCTCTCACAATAACATTGATGTATACATCGACATGGTGACTGAGTTCATCAGGAAGTGTATAGAGGATATTGTTCCCACGGTGACTATTAAAACCTACCCAAACCAGAAACCGTGGATAGATAGCTGCATTTGCACAAAACAGAAAGCGCAAACCAACGCATTTAACCATGGCAAGGTGACTGGAATATGGTAGAATACAAACATTGTAGTTATTCCCACCTTAAGGCAATCAAACAGGCAAAACTTCAGTACAGAGACAAAGTGGAGTCGCAATTCAACGGCTCAGACACGAGACAATCACGGATTACAAAGGGAAAACCAGCCACGTCGAGGACACCGAAGTCTTTCTTCCGGACAAGCTAAACACCTTCTTCGCCCGCTTTGAGGATAACACAGTGCCACCGACACGGCCCACTCCAAAGGAATATGGCCGGCGTGATGAAGACATTTAAGTGTGCTAACCCCTCGTAAGGCTGCCGGCCCAAACGGCATCCCTAGCCGCATCCTCAGAGCATGCGCAGACCAGCTGGCTGGAGTGTTTACGGACATATTCAATCTCTCCCAATCCCATTCTGCTGTACCCACTTGCTTCAAGATGTTCACCTTTGTTCCTGTACCCAAGAAAGCAAAGTTAACTGAACTAAATTACTATTCCCCTGAACCATTCACTTCTGTCATCATGAAGTGCTTTGAGATGCTAGTTAAGAATCATATCACCTCTACCTTACCTGACACCCTAGACCCACTTCAATTTGCTTACCACCCTAATAGATCCACAGACAATGCAATCGCCATCGCACTGCACACTGCCCTGTCCCATCTGGACAAGAGGAATACCTATGTAAGAATGCTGTTCATTGACTATAGCTCAGCATTCAACAACATAGTACCCTCCAATCTCATCATTAAGCTCGGGGCCCTGGGTCTGAACCTCACCCTGTGCAACTGGGTCCTGAACTTCCTGACGGGCCTCCCCCAGGTGGTGAAGGTAGGAAACAACACACCCACTTCGCTGATTTGAAGTGTCAAGTGCCATAATTCAGTAAAACAGTCGTGACTAGGCTAGACACAGTATTAAACATGACATTGGCAAACAAAGATTTTAGCATTTTTAATTGTAGGGGAAGAGGGTTTATCAACCAGGTAATGTCATACCTATTAAATCAAAACAAAGGGATTAAAAGAGGAATAATTAAAATGACCAAGGAGGAGGCGGATCCCATTTCTCCTCCTCCTAAATAACCTGTTACCGAGTGGATTAGAGCAGGGAAAGTGGCTGTCTGGGCAGAAAAGGGGATTTAAACATCACTGTGTGTGTGTGTGTGTGTGTGTGTGTGTGTGTGTGTGTGTGTGTGTGTGTGTGTGTGTGTGTGTGTGTGTGTGTGTGTGTGTGTGTGTGTGTGTGTGTGTGTGTGTGTGTGTGTGTGTGTGTGTGTGTGTGTGTGTGTGTACTCATCAGGGAGGGTGGATGCACGTTGGCTGACTGAGGCAGGCTATCTGCCTGGGTTTATTTCCCTATTTGTGGATTAATTGCCTTTTCTTTCTCTGAGGTTCGGCAGCAGCCCTTTATCAAATCTCCAACAGCTTATAAAATCCCACAGTGCTCACCTGAGCTTCTGAGAACAACAGTAACAACAACACACCCACACGGGGAATAAATGTCAAATATGGCTTAAAGAGCCTCATCAACATTTTAGCCTTTAACTGATAGCTGATAACAGGCTCATCATTGTGAATGTGTCCCAATGCGGCCAACATTATACTGTAACTAGTACACAGCCCAAGATATATGTTAGAAAGTAGAACAGGCAGTGATGGGCTGTGGGCATAGGGGAGATTGCAAGAGGGTGACTGAGCCTTGAGACAGCCCAATGGGAGTAGGAGAGGAAATGTCAACTGATTTAATACTGCAGCTGCTCGTTCACCCATGCCTTTCACTTTATCACCTCCACTCACATGTGTTTCCCTCATAAGCTAAATACATTAAAACAAAATTATCTTAAAAGGCCAGTGGTGCCCACAGCGCTCATGTGAAAAAAACAACTCTATTTGCTGTATTTACATGCTGCTGTTCATCCAGCAGCTCCTACAGCCCTAACATCACATGATGCTAGACTTCCATTTCAGACCTGCCAGAACCTGCTGGAGAAAGATAGTACCAGTCCCTTCAGGATTCTGCAGCATTCTTTTGTGATAGTTGCGGGCCAAAATGCTTGATTTTGTTGCGACAATTCTTACATTTTGCTTGGCAAGTTGCGATGATTTTGTCAGATTTTTCACAAAAATGTGGTGGAAGGTTTGTTGACGTGTTGCTTGATTAAACCATTTTATGCAATAAAAGTAAGGTGATTGGTTACAAAAGCGCACCCCCTTTTCGTAGTGCGGTGATCGGATAGTTATACGCAGTAATATTGCAATGATTTGGCAGTTTTATGCAGTAATAGTGCGGTTATTGGCCAAATTTGCAAGCCATAATATTCAGGGAATTGTTGATTTTGTAAAAAAATTCTGCAATCGCAGAATCACAAAATACTGGAGGGACTGTAATACAAACACACTCTGTCAGTCAGTCAGGCCATTCACTGACAGTGAGACAGGGGGCACTGTGGTCATCTCTGTCAAACTTGCAAATTGGTTTTACAATCTAAATGAGAGAAATTCCTGAACACATTAGCTATCCAACATGTATTAGTACTCTTACTAACAATGGCCATTATTTTGTTTGCCTGCAAACAGTAAGCACCATCCAGACAATCCACCACACACAAATAAACAAAACAATACACACACGCTAAATCTGTATGTTGCTTGACATGAAATCCACCCTGTCCAATTAGGCTCTGTTAACAGAGGTACAACAGCAGAACTCAAGGTGGGATTTGAGGCCTCATGAGTTACAGGTATGTGGGAAAGTCCTGCTACACTCCCATCGCACTGTAGAGGCTCACACATCAACAGGGACTGACTGGACCCATAAGCTCCAGGGACCTAGCTGCTTAGGTCTAAAGAGTGGAATATGTGTGTATGCTTACCACCGGCTCTGTCCCAGAGGCTTGCATACATTATTTAAGGGTCTGTAAAAGTAACCCCGGCTGAGTTCTTTATCCTCGAAAAGTAGGGAAGGAGCAGGAGGGTTCATGCGGATATGGATTTTTCTGTTGTGCTGGGCTGGGCAGAGAGACAGTCACTTTGGAGCTTGCTGCCCACTGAAAAAGATTGTTTAGTTAAAAAACAAAGAAAAAAAAATAACTTTATTTAACTTGCCAAGTCAGTTAAGAACAAATTTTTATTTACAACGACGGCCTACCCCGGCCAAACCCGGACGACGCTGGGCCAATTGTGCGCCGCCCTATGGGACTCCCAATCACGGCAGGATGTGATACAGTGGCACAGTGAGATGCAGTTTCTTAGACTACTGCGCCACTCGGGAGGTTTGGGCAATGTGTTCTCCGAGCATGTGCTGACCAACTGGCAAGTGTCTTCACTGATATTTTCAAACTCTCCCTGTCTGAGTCTGTAATACCAACATGTTTCGAGCAGACCACCATAGTCCCTGTGCCCAAGAACACGAAGGTAACCTGCCTAAATGACTACCGACCCGTAGCACTCACGTCTGTAGCCATGAAATGCTTTGAAAGGCTGGTCATGGCTCACATCAACACCATTATCCCATAAACCTTGGACCCACTCCAATTTGCATACCGCCCCAACAGATCCACAGATGATGCAATCTCTATTGCACTCCACACTGCCCTTTCACACCGGGACAAAAGGAACACCTATGTGAGAATGCTATTCATTGACTCCAGCTCAGCGTTCAACACCACAGTGCCCTCAAAGCTCATCAATAAGCTAAGGATCCTGGGATTAAACACCTCCCTCTGCAACTGGATCCTAGACTTCCGGACGGGCCGCCCCCAGGTGGTAAGGGCAGCTAACAACACATTCGCCACGCTGATCCTAAAGACGGAGGGCCCATCAGGGGTGCGTGCTTAGTCCCCTCCTGTAGTCCCTGTTCACTCATGACTGCACGGCCAGGCACAACTCCTACACCATCATTAAGTTTGCTGATGACACAACAGTGGTAGGCCTGATCACCAACAATGATAAGACAGACCAGGATCTACTTCCGGCGCCGACCAAGATGGCTGCCTCGCTTCGCGTTCCTAGGAAACTATGCAGTATTCTGTTTTTTATGTGTTATTCCTTACATTGGTACCCCAGGTAATCTTAGGTTTCATTACATACAGTCGGGAGGAACTACTGAATATAAGAGCAACGTCAACTCACCATCGTTACAACCAGGAATATGACTCTCCCGAAGCAGATCCTGTGTTTTGCCTTCCACCCAATACAATGGATCTGATCCCAGCCGGCGACCCTAAACAACGACGCCGTAAAAGGGGCAAACGAAGCGGTCTCCTGGTCAGGCTTCGGAGACGGGCACATCGCGCTCCACTCCCTAGCATACTACTCGCCAATGTCCAGTCTCTTGACAATAAGGTTGATGAAATCCGGGCAAGGGTAACATTCCAGAGAAACATCAGGGATTGTAACGTTCTTTGCTTCACGGAAACATGGCTCACTCGAGAGACGCTTACGGAGTCGGTGCAGCCAGCTGGTTTCTTCACACATCGCGCCGACAGAAACAAACATCTTTCTGGTAAGAAGAGGGGCGGGGGTGTATGCCTTATGATTAACGAGACGTGGTGTGATCATAACAACATACAGGAACTCAAGTCATTCTGTTCACCTGATTTAGAATTCCTCACAATCAAATGTCGACCGCATTATCTACCAAGGGAATTCTCTTCGATTATAATCACAGCCGTATATATTCCCCCCCAAGCAGACACATCGATGGCCCTGAACAAACTTTATCTGTGTCACGTTCCTGACCTGTTTTCTGTTGTTTTTGTATGTGTTTAGTTGGTCAGGGCGTGAGTTGGGGTGGGCATTCTATGTTATGTGTTTATATGTTGGGTTAAATGTGTTGCCTGATATGGTTCTCAATTAAAGGCAGGTGTTTGACGTTTCCTCTGATTGAGAACCATATTAAGGTAGGCTGTTCTCACTGTTTGTTTGTGGGTGATTGTTCCTGTGTCTGTGTCCGTTGCACCACACGGGACTGTTTCGTTTGTTCATTCGTTTGGCTAGTCTTTCCTGTTCGTGCGTTCTTCGTGTCTATATGTAAGTTCTTATGTTCAGGTCAGTCTACGTCATTGGTTTGTTATATTGTTATTTATCAAGTGTAGTTCGTGTCAGTGTTCGTCTTGTCAAATAAATTCATTATGTCTGCATACCTCGCTGCGTGTTGGTCCGATCCATGCTCATCCGGGGAGGAGGAATATGACGAACGTTACAATCTGGCTCTTTGTAAACTGGAAACCACACACCCTGAGGCTGCATTCTTCGTAGCTGGGGATTTTAACAAGGCTAATCTGAAAACAAAACTCCCCAAATTCTATCAGCATATCGATTGTGCTACCAGGGCTGGTAAAACCTTGGATCATTGTTATACTAACTTCCGCGACGCATATAAGGCCCTCCCCCGCCCTCCTTTCGGAAAAGCTGACCACGACTCCATTTTGTTGCTTCCAGCCTACAAACAGAAACTAAAACAGCAAGCTCCCGCGCTCAGGTCTGTTCAACGCTAGTCCGACCAATCTGATTCCACGCTTGAAGACTGCTTCGATCATGCGGATTGGGAAATGTTCCGCATTGCATCCAACAACAACATTGACGAATACGCTGATTCGGTGAGCGAGTTCATTAGAAAGTGCATTGACGATGTCGTACCCACAGCAACGATTAAAACATTCCCAAACCAGAAACCGTGGATTGATGGCAGCATCCGCGTGAAACTGAAAGCGCGAACCACTGCTTTTAACCAGGGCAAGGTGACCGGAAACATGACCGAATACAAACAGTGTAACTATTCCCTCCGCAAGGCAATCAAACAAGCTAAGTCCCAGTATAGAGACAAAGTAGAGTCGCAATTCAACAGCTCAGACACAAGAGGTATGTGGCAGGGTCTACAGTCAATCACGGATTACAAAAAGAAAACCAGCCCCGTCGCGGACCAGGATGTCTTGCTCCCAGACAGACTAAATAACTTTTTTGCTCGCTTTGAGGACAATACAGTGCCACTGACACGGCCCGCTACCAAAACCTGCGGGCTCTCTTTCACTGCAGCCGAGGTGAGTAAAACATTTAAACGTGTTAACCCTCGCAAGGCTGCAGGCCCAGACGGCATTCCCAGCTGCGTCTTCAGAGCATGCGCAGACCAGCTGACTGGTGTGTTTAAGGACATATTCAATCAATCCTTATCCCAGTCTGCTGTTCCCACATCCTTCAAGAGGGCCACCATTGTTCCTGTTCCCAAGAAAGCTAAGGTAACTGAGCTAAACGACTACCGCCCCGTAGCACTCACTTCCATCATCATGAAGTGCTTTGAGAGACTAGTCAAGGACCATATCACCTGCCCCCTACCTGACACCCTAGACCCACTCCAATTTGCTTACCGACCCAATAGGTCCACAGACGACGCAATCACAACCATACTGCCCACTGCCCTAACCCATCTGGACAAGAGGAATACCTATGTGAGAATGCTGTTATTTGACTACAGCTCAGCATTTAACACCATAGTACCCTCCAAACTCGTCATCAAGCTCGATACCCTGGGTCTGGACTCCGGCCTGTGCAACTGGGTCCTGGACTTCCTGACGGGCCGCCCCCAGGTGGTGAGGGTAGGTAACAACATCTCCACCCCGCTGATCTTCAACACTGGGGCCCCACAAGCAAGGGTGCATTCTGAGCCCTCTCCTGTACTCCCTGTTCACCCACGACTGCGTGGCCATGCACGCCTCCAACTCAATCATCACGTTTGCGGATGACACTACAGTGGTAGGCTTGATTACCAACAACAACGAGACGGCCTACAGGGAGGAGGTGAGGGCCCTCGGAGTGTGGTGTCAGGAAAATAACCTCACACTCAACGTCAACAAAACAAAGGAGATGATTGTGGACTTCAGGAAACAGCAGAGGGAGCACCCCCCTATCCACATCGACGAGACAGGAGTGGAGAAGGTGTTCCTCGGTGTACACATCACGGACAAACTGAATTGGTCCACCCACACAGACAGCGTTGTGAAGAAGGCGCAGCACCTCAGGAGGCTGAAGAAATTCAGCTTGTCACCAAAAGCACTCACAAACTTCTACAGATGCACAATCGAGAGCATCCTGTCGGCCTGTATCACCGCCTGGTACGTCAACTGCTCCGCCCACAACCGTAAGGCTCTCCAGATGGTAGTGAGGTCTGCACAACGCATCACCGGGGGCAAACTACCTGCCCTCCAGGACACCTACACCACCCGATGTCACAGGAAGGCCATAAAGATCATCAAGGACAACAACCACCCGAGCCACTGCCTGTTCACCCCGCTATCATCCAGAAGGCGAGGTCAGTACAGGTGCATCAAAGCAGGGACCGAGAGACTGAAAAACAGCTTCTATCTCAAGGCCATCAGACTGTTAAACAGCCACCACTAACATTTAGTGGCCGCTGCCAACATACTGACTCAACTCCAGCCACTTTAATAATGGGAATTGATGGAAATTATGTAAAAATGTATCACTAGCCACTTTAACCTGTCTAGGATCAGCGTGGCGCTAGCGGCACACCCCCCCCCCCCCCCCCCCCCACTGAAAAACCAGTGCCGCGAAATTCAAAAAAAATATTTTTTTTTAATATTTAACTTTCACACATTAAAGTCCAATACAGCTAATGAAAGACACAGATCTTGTGAATCCAGTCAACATGTCCGATTTTTAAAATGTTTTACAGGGAAGACACAATATGTAAAGATGTACATCTATTACCTAAAAACACGTTAGCATAATCCACCATCTTTTATTTGTCCACCAACACCAGTAGCCATCACCAATTCGGCTAAACTAAGATATTTATAGCCCCTAACCAACAAAAAAACTCATCAGATGACAGTCTGATAACATATTTATGGTATGGGATAGGTTTTGTTAGAAAAAAGTGCATATTTCAGGTAGATGGCATAGGTTACAATTGCACCCACCGTCACAAATGGAATAGAAAAACTACTTAGAGCAACGTGTTTACCTACTTACTAATCATCAAACATTTCGTAAAAATACACAGCATACACGAATCGAAAGACACAGATCCTGTGAATACAGACAATATTTCAGATTTTCTAAGTGTCTTACAGCGAAAACACAATAAATCGTTATATTAGCATAGCACATAGCACATAGCAGCCCAGCATTGATTCTAGCCAAAGTGAGCGATAACGTCAACATCGCCAAAAATATATTAATTTTTTCACTAACCTTCTCAGAATTCTTCAGATGACACTCCTGTAACATCATATTACACATTCCATATAGAGTTTGATCGAAAACGTTTATATTTAGCCACCAAAATCATGGTTAGACAATGTGAAATGTAGCTCAGCTGGTCAGAAAATGTCCTTGCGCCACTTAGACAGTGATCTACTCTTATACATAAATACTCATAAACGTGACTAAAAAATATAGGGTGGACAGGGATTGATAGACAATTTAATTCTTAATACAATTGCGGAATTACATTTTTTAATTTATCCTTACTTTTCAATACAGTTTGCGCCAAGCGAAGCTACGTCAAAAAACATGGCGTCCTAAGCCACTAAAATGTTTCGACAGAAACACGATTTATCATAATAAAAATGTCCTACTTTGAGCTGTTCTTCCATCAGTATCTTGGGCAAAGGATCCTTTCTTGGGAGTAATCGTCTTTTGGTGGAAAGCTGTCCTCTTGCCATGTGGAAATGCCAACTGCGTTCGGGATGAACTGAAAAGCGTGCCCAGCTATTCACATCGTTTCAAAAATAAATGTCCCAAAATCGCACTAAACGGATATAAATTGCTATAAAACGCTTTAAATTAACTACCTTATGATGTTTTTAACTCCTATAACGAGTGAAAAGATGACCGGAGAAATATAACAGGCTAAACTAACGCTTGGAACAGGAGCGGTCGGTGTCCTCCACGCGCGTTACGCACCAAGAAAAGACTTGCTAGCTACAGGGTTTTTTAATTTATAGGGCCTGTGAACGCGCAATCGACCCCATTGGAATCATCATCACGTAAAGGCATCCAGGGGAAGACGTAAGAAGTGTCCGTATAGTCATAACAATAACAGTGCCCTTTTAACTGACTTCAGAACAGTGGCCAACATTTCTGAAATCTGACTCCATGTCAGGGAAATTGCTGTAGAATGGGCTCTGTTCCACTTAGAGACAAAATTTCAACTCCTATAGAAACTATAGACTGTTTTCTATCCAATAATAATAATAATATGCATATTGTACGATCAAGGATTTTGTGGGAAGCCGTTTCAAAAATTACCCAATTAGCATAAATAGTCTCAACAGCGCCCCCATCCCCAACAGGTTAAACAATGCCACTTAATATAATGTTTACATACCCTACATTACTCATCTCATATGTATATGTATATACTGTACTCTATATCATCTACTGCATCTTGCCATCTTTATGTAATACATGTATCACTAGCCACTTTAAACTATGCCAATTTATGTTTACATAGCCTACATTACTCATCTCATATGTATAGACTGTACACTATACCATCTACTGCATCTTGCCTATGCCGTTTTGTAACATCACTCATTCATATATCTTTATGTACATATTCTTTATCCCTTTACACTTGTGTGTATAAGGTAGTAGTTGTGGAATTGTTATGTTAGATTACTTGTTGGTTATTACTGCATTGTCGGAACTAGAAGCACAAGCATTTCGCTACACTCGCATTAACATCTGCTAACCATGTGTATGTGACAAATACATTTGATTTGATTTGACAGCCTATAGGGAGGAGGTCAGAGACCTGGCCGTGTGGTGCAAGGACAACAACCTCTCCCTCATCGTGATCAAGACAAAGGAGATGATTGTGGACTACAGGAAAAGGAGGACTGACACACGCCCCCATTCTCATCGACGGGGCTGTAGTGGAGCAGGTTGTAGTGGAGCAGGTTGTAGTGGAGCAGGTTCCTTGGTGTCCACATCACCAACAAACTAACATGGTCCAAGCACACCATGACAGTCGTGCAGAGGGCACAACAAAACCTATCCCCCCTCAGGAGACTGAAAAGATTTGGCATGGGTCCTCAGATCCTCAAAAGGTTTTACAGCTACACCATCGAGAGCATCCTGACGGGTTGAATCACTGTCTGGTATGGCAACTGCTCGGCCTTCGACCGCAAGGCACAGTACATCTCCTGGGCTAAGCTTCCTGCCACCCAGGACCTCTATACCAGGCAGTGTGAAAGGAAGGCCCTAAAAATTGTCAAAGAGTCCAGCCACCCTCGTCATAGACTATTCTCTCACTTCTGCACTGCAAGCAGTACCAGAGCGCCAAGTCTAGGTTTCAAGAGGCTTCTAAACAGCTTCTACCCCCAAGACATAAGACTCCTGAAAAGCTAATCAAATGGCTACCCAGACTATTTGCACCCCCCCTCCCCATCCCCCTACGCTGCTGCTACTCTCTGTTATTATCTCTGCATAGCCACTTTAATAACCCTACCTCCATGTACATGATTACCTCAATTACCTCGACACCGGTGCCCCTGCACATAGACACATTGACTCTGAACCAGTACCCCCTGTATATAGCCCCACTATTGTTATTTACTGCTGCTCCTTAATTATTTGCATTTCTAATCTCTTGCTTTTTTTGTTGGTATTTTCTTAAAACTGCATTGTTAGTTAAGGGCTTGTAAGTAAGCATTTCACTGTTTGAACTGAAACCTGTTATATATGTGACAAATAACATTTTGATTTGATTTGATATGAAATCATGACAACCTGGCTGCAAAGCATGTAACTGTCCCCAGAAATGTGATTCACACGTTTGCCTAATCTTCCACTGTTATTAGGTCTACAACTAGGACATTAAACACTTAATTAGAATAGCCTATTTGGGAAATATTCTTAATAACTTTAACTTTTCTTAATGCTTTTGATGGGCTATTTTAATTAGTAGGATTTGGCTTTGGCCGTTTGGTTCGGAACAGCAAGGAGGAGGGATGCATGCATCATTGTCACACACGATGAAGTCGGGGAGGGAACTATTTATCTGTTTCCGTCTGTTAGTACGTTAGTGCGTTTATCACACGTGATATCTCAAAACAGCACGGGCACGATATTGACAAAACGTGGGTGAATGATGCATCTTGCCATAGAGATCCGGAATTTACTAAATTACACTGATTGGCCAGATGGGGTCACTATAACAACAGAATGAAAATGCTAACTTTGAAAGGTCATGCCCCTCATCCCATTTGACCCTTAGTCATGGAATTCCCTCTCCTCACAATGGAGGTCCCTCTCCTCACAAGGAAGAAATTTGACTAGGGAACCATAAGGTCCACCATGACAGATTTTCCGCCATTTAGAATTTTGTGAAAAATGATACTCTTCTGGCACTGAATGACTGATCTGCACGAAACCGTATATGTGGCATCTATGGACAATGGTCTCTCAACGTAATATTTTCCAGACTAGTACCAAAAACAACATGGCCACTATTTACCAATAAACATTCATGTGGGTGTGGCCTTTCACATAAATGCATATAAATCAGTCAAGGATATTTGTATTGTAACAAAAATGTGTACACATATTGCAAACAGTGTGAAGACTTAATATATGCAAGAACATTCATATTGACCACACGGTGGTGCTACAACAGGCACGTTTATATCTTTTGAACTGTTTGAACTGAAATTTGACACACATGCTCAGGGATATGAGTCTAGTTAACCCATGCAATATCTCAGACACCACTGGCCCTGCATCATTCGTGGGGAACGACATGTTTACTGTTGCCTTCTTTCTTTTAGACTAAGCTTCACTCAACTGTAAGATTTGTTCAAACTACTCGTTAGATTTTTCTATATTGCTATTGTTTGTTAGAATTAACTCATTATTACCTTAGGCTTGTCATGTTTTCAGGTTATTCAGAAACAACTTAAAACTTTCGGAGGACTCTGTTAAATAAATAAATAGTTTGATCATGAAGTAGCAGGGCGGGATGAGGCGGGAGAAAGCCAGCATGCATAAAAACAGAAGTTATGTTCATATCAAATGAAGAGAAAAGAGCTATGTGGATTTTTAAATAATTTGATGGCTGTCAATCATCTTCGATATTTGTTACTATCGTAATATTGCCCAACCATATGATGGAGCAGCATCTCTCCTTAGGTTGAGTGCAGTCCTCTCTGGTGGACTTACAGCAAGCCCCACCACCCATACAGTGTTTCAGACCTTTCCTTCCCATACATAGAGCCTGCTATAGAAGGCCTGCAGGCAGATGCAGTGTAAATGTCAATCTTACCGAAAGTACATGTTTGTGAATGTGTTCAGAAATTGTGTCTTTACAGTGTGTGGGTGAAGGCACATAAATGTACGTACCACAGGGGGCTGGTGAGGGGAGGTAACAATAGTAACAAACACATGAATGGTTTGAAACCATTCCATAAATTCTATTCCAGTGATTATTATGAGCCCGTCCTCCCAACCTGCCTGTGGTACGTACAGTATGGAAGGGAGAGAGTGTGGGTGTTAGACAGCATCCACGTACAGTATGGAAGGGAGAGAGTGTGGGTGTTAGACAGCATCCACGTACAGTATGGAAGGGAGAGAGTGTGGGTGTTAGACAGCATCCACGTACAGTATGGAAGGGAGAGAGTGTGGGTGTTAGACAGCATCCACGTACAGTATGGAAGGGAGAGAGTGTGGGTGTTAGACAGCATCCACGTACAGTATGGAAGGGAGAGAGTGTGGGTGTTAGACAGCATCCACGTACAGTATGGAAGGGAGAGAGTGTGGGTGTTAGACAGCATCCACGTACAGTATGACATTGGATATGTGTGTGTGTGCGTGTGTGATTCGTGTCAGAGGGGGTACAGACAGTCTAATCTCCCCACACCTTTCTTCTCTCAGACTCTCTCAGACTTCCATTTTTTCACTGTCTTTCTGCTGAGGGGTCAGAGTTCAGTCTGGTGATAAGGGAATTGAAATCACAGTATCTTTCTCCTCGACTTCTCTCACTATCTGGCTCCGCGACAAGAGTGATCAGTCTCTTCTATCTGTGCCTGAGCGGTAGAGCCTGGGTCTGGCTGATGTGGCCTGACAGAAGTCATCTCTCTCTGTGTATCGCTGTACCGACTCTGATACAGAGGGGACCTCTATGGCCCAGCTCTCTTCTCACCAGCTCCCACTGGAGACACAGACAAAGATGACCTCTCTCCATATATCACTACCTGTCTCTCCATAGTGCAGAGCTCAGCTTAATAATATGCTGCAGTGCCTGCTGTTGATGCTATACTGCGACTCCACATAACACACCCCATTCAGCTATGGTTTTGGCCAATGAAACAACATGCTTTAGTTGGTTAATGAATGCCGAGGTCTATCAGTACATTATGGTGTGTCATAATGAATGCCAATGGGAAGCTCTGCATGCCACCCAATTAACATTAACTGGGCTCATACACACACCGGCTGTTTCCACATTGGCCACTGATAACAAAGCATCTAACACATAGACCACCGAGAGAGAGAGAGACAGAGAGAGAGAGAGAGAGAGAGAAAGCAGGCTTATCATGAATAATCATATCTGGGATGCGTCAGGTTGAATGTCTAGATCCCTCCTCAGGTCCACTGAGTGAACCCAGTCAGTTCAGTTATCTGGTCTATTGTCAGAGCCCTGTCTGTATGCCCTTGGCCTCACAGCTGGCCTTAGAGAGGCAGAGAGAGGGGGAGAGAGAGAAAGTAGTGAGACAGAAAAGAGGACAGATGGAGAGATTACATACCCAAAGGGAGAGTGATGGATGGAGGAACGAGGTGAGATAGAGAGATTTGGAGAGAAAATTAGGAGATGAGGAAAAGAGATTGTGATTGTAAGTCAGGGATGCCTGGAGATTGAGAGATAAAGATAGAGAGAGAGTGAATGAATGAGTGATAGAGAAGGAGAAAAACTGAGAGAGAAGGGCAATGGAAGCGGGTGAGCGAATAGAGAGAGAGAGTGATGAGGGAGAGAGTTAGTGGCTGCTTGGTATGATCAGGCCTGCAGGCGTCTTTTGCTCAACACTCTCAATGGCTCCATTGTGCGTTGAATTACAGATGGGACATCCTCCTCCCTTTCTCCCTCCTCCTTCCCTCCATTCTCTGGCTCCCCTCCTGCCAAACACTGCCGTGGGCACGGAACTCAGCCGTAAAACCAGCCCAGCCCACAGTCCCCCTCTGAACCCAGGATAGGCATCTATTTAACAGTTGAAAGTTATTTTATTCCTCCAGAAGACTGGCTGTTAAAAGTGCACCATTATGTCTCCCATTTTCAATGGAGGAGTAAATTATTCATGTATTACCAATGGAATAAATGAGATATACAGTGTGAGCTCCCAACAGGAGTCCCTGGGAAGCTCCTGGCTGTAGTGGGGGATGCTAGATTAACGGTGGGGGAGACACAGACACACCAACACAAACGGAAGAGACGCTGGGAACAGGTCTAAAAGTCGCTGTAAAGACGCCTGAGATTAAATGAGCGCATATTCTGCCCAAGGCATGTCGATATTAGCAGCAGCAGCAGCAGTTTTACCACCATCAACAAGCACAGATACCATTAACGTTTAAGGTAGAGGAATGTGGAGTCTGGATAGAACTGTACGTCTGCGGTGTAAAGGTTTTAGAACATTATGGATGAGATTGTGTCTGTTATATACTGTACCACCCCTGGCTGGGAAACTAGCACCACTATCATCATGCGAGGAGTGTTCGTTAAGTCTCCATTTAGTGTGCTGCAGACCTATGAAAAAGTATGTGGTCAAGTTCCCCCCGAGTGGCGCAGCGGCCCAGGGCATTTGCCGTGCATGAGGCGTCACTACAGACCCGGGTTTGATCCCAGGCTGTGTCACAACAGGCCGTTACCTGGAGTCCCATAGGACGGCGCACAGCGTTGTCTGGGTTAGGGGAGGGTTTGGGCGCGAGGGCTTTACTTGGCTCATCGCGCTCTAGCGACTCCTTGTGGCGGGCCGGGTGACTTCAGTCGTCAGTTGAGCGGTGTTTCCTCCGACACATTGGTGCGGCTTGCTTCCAGTTTAAGTAGCCGGATGTTAAGAAGGGTGGTTTAGCGTGTCATGTTTCGGAGGACACATTACTCGACCTTCGCCTCTCCCGAGTCGGTTGGGGAGTTGCATCGATGAGACTGGATCGCAATTTGATTGAAGTATGAGGTAATCTAATTCATTTTATATACTTTGAACTAACTGGTTACCCCAATCATCTGTGGTGCCAGCTAGCTAGTGTTCATATGGATGTCACAGTGACATGCCAATTAGCTAATGTTACTGCACCCCCGTAAGCAAGGCGACAAGGCAAGCAAATGACCAGTGCACCGGTGTGCTTGCCGACGTGGGATGCTTCCCACTGGGCAGCTGTATCACTGTGTCGCCAGCAGTAGCTAGTAACGTGGCCAATTTTTTCCCTCCCAGGATTGTATTGTCCTACAATGGTGCACTGATGTCCCACAGCGGTGTGGGAAATAGCTAGTGTAGCCAATATCAGGGGATGACAATCACAGCAAGCACATGCATACAACGCATACAACACATACAAGTAACAGTACACTCATCATCAGTACTTTCATCAAAAATCAACAATTGTCCTGAAACTGAAACTGTACAATTATTTTGTATGTGAAACTAACAGTAAAATCCGACAACGACTCTGACTCATCATCTGGCTACAAAACCTAAGTCCAAATTATTGTGGTAGTTTAATGGTAAACTCGTCCATAGCTGTACACCACATAGTCACAACCGACAAGAGCTAGTGTATACTCACAGAATAGGGAGAGCAGGACTAGAGATACCGTATACTCACAGAATAGGGAGAGCAGGACTAGAGATACCGTATACTCACAGAATAGGGAGAGCAGGACTAGAGATACCGTATACTCACAGAATAGGGAGAGCAGGACTAGAGATACCGTATACTCACAGAATAGGGAGAGCAGGACTAGAGATACCGTATACTCACAGAATAGGGAGAGCAGGACTAGAGATACCGTATACTCACAGAATAGGGAGAGCAGGACTAGAGATACCGTATACTCACAGAACAGGGAGAGCAGGACTAGAGATACCGTATACTCACAGAATAGGGAGAGCAGGACTAGAGATACCGTATACTCACAGAATAGGGAGAGCAGGACTAGAGATACCGTATACTCACAGAATAGGGAGAGCAGGACTAGAGATACTGTATGCTCACAGAATAGGGAGAGCAGGACTAGAGATACCGTATGCTCACAGAATAGGGAGAGCAGGACTAGAGATACCGTATACTCACAGAATAGGGAGAGCAGGACTAGAGATACCGTATACTCACAGAATAGGGAGAGCAGGACTAGAGATACCGTATACTCACAGAATAGGGAGAGCAGGACTAGAGCCAGCAGCATCATCAGGTTGGAGCATACAGAGTCAGCACTGCTGCAGTCCATTCTGTTCTTCTTACAGGTGCACACTTGGACCTTGATCTCGGTGCTGTTGGAGAGTGGAGGCAGGCCAGAGTCTGTCACCACCAGAGGTAACTGGTAGTTGGCCCTCTTCATACTCTGTAGCAGCATGATCTGGGCATGTGTGTCTGAAATAGAGACCAGACAATGAGGTTAACTGACAAGATAATTATGTTGATATACTTACATGCTGGAGCATGTGCCACACTGTACAATCATGACAGTTAATTAAACAGACAAATGAATAGAGATGCATAAACAGCACACATGCACACAACAGGGATGGGGTCAATTTGAGTAATTGAAAAAATGGTATCTCAGTAAACTGAAAAGTAGAAGCTATTTTATTCACATACACACACACACACACACACACACACACACACACACACACACACACACACACACACACACACACACACACACACACACACACACACACACACACACACACACACACACACACACCAGGCTAACAGAAGTAAACACACATAGGTCATGGCCAGGATCATTCTAGCTAGAATGCTGTATATCCATTTCTCGTCAACTTATCTCTTTGTGCTCCCTATCTATCCCAGCAGAGTTGATTGAAGAGCATTTCCCCCTGTCACCCACATGCAATGCTTTTGCACAGGCTTTAGCCTCTGTCAGTCAGTCCTTCAATCAGAGGAGCAGCAGGTCCGTCAGACATGATGCAAATCCTAAATCAATGTCTGTGTTCCATGTCTGCCACTCCTCTCCTCCACAGCCCTGCTATCCCACTGAGGCCACCCATAGAAACTGACATTACGGAGACATATAGTAGAGAACAGTAGACCTACTGTCTAACGCCTGTACCCAGAGACACACACACACAGAAATAACCAAAGAAGCACCTTCAACGGATGTATGGCAGACCCCCCCCATGTTTCTAATGACAAGCCTTTTCACATGATATGGGAGAGGAGACTGTATGAAATAGCCCGATAATTCCCCACTTTACCCATCACAAAACATGGGCTGGTACTGCTAAAATGTACTGTATCAGTCTAGGGGGTGTACTGTAAGTTACAGTCTGAACTCACTGTTGACCCTGGAGACCTTCCACGTCTTCTCCAGCCCTGGCTGCTTCCCCAGCTCGATCTTAAAGGGCCCAGCGTTGGGGTGGATGTCCCTGTCCCTTCCCCCCACGATCACCACACTGTCCTTGGTGTCTTCACACACCCGTACCACAGATGGGTGCACGTAGGGAGCATTGTCATTGTAGTCCTCCAGGTGGATGACCAGAGTGCCAGTACCAGAGGCTGGGCGACTACCTGTGAGGAGGACACAATACACACCTGTTATAAAAACATCAACAACACAGCTCTCTCTGTTACAAACACGAGGCACTGTTCTGAGTACTGTAGCTATACACATTTCTTTGATGGCTTGGGACATTTCCATTTCAGATTTACCAAGTATCAGTTTCTTTCCACTTCAATCCAGGGTTGATTCAGGCGGCTCCAAGGTCTCTAGATACTAGCTATGTGATAAACTTCTCTCTTTCCTTTAACTCTGAGCTTCAATCAACTTAATAGAGAACTGTACAAAACAAACTGTGTGTCATTTCCAGATCAAAGGAACATGAATCACTTGGATCATGGTTGAGAGAGATGTGGCTTGGCAGAGCAGGTCCCTGTGTTGTGTAGATGAGATTACTCTTTATTGAATGACGCAGAGAGACAGCACGACTGTGTGCGGTATGAGTCAGGCATGGCTGTGCTGTATGAGTCAGGCATGGCTGTGCTGTATGAGTCAGGCATGGCTGTGCTGTATGAGTCAGGCATGGCTGTGTGGTATGAGTCAGGCATGGCTCTGTGGTATGAGTCAGGCATGGCTGTGCTGTATGAGTCAGGCATGGCTGTGCTGTATGAGTCAGGCATGACTGTGTGGTATGAGTCAGGCATGGCTGTGCGGTATGAGTCAGGCATGGCTGTGTGGTATGAGTCAGGCCTGACTGTGCTGTATGAGTCAGGCATGACTGTGTGGTATGAGTCAGGCATGGCTGTGTGGTATGAGTCAGGCATGGCTGTGCGGTATGAGTCAGGCATGACTGTGCTGTATGAGTCAGGCATGACTGTGTGGTATGAGTCAGGCATGGCTGTGCTGTATGAGTCAGGCATGACTGTGCTGTATGAGTCAGGCATGGCTGTGCTGTATGAGTCAGGCATGGCTGTGCTGTATGTTTCAGGCATGGCTATGTGGTATTTTGTCTGCCTCACAAAATGGCACCTTATTCTCATATACTGTTGTACTAGGGCTCTATATAGGGAATAGGGTGTCATTTGGGGTGCAAGCTTTCTGTTGCTTAGAGATTAGAGGGGATTGAAAAGCAGCTTCATTCAAAATAGCCCTGGAGGTCACTGGCAATTACCCACACATGGCAAAATCAGCAATTAGAGAATCATCTCACCACAATGCGCTTTCCAGGAACCTGGAAGAGTTTGAGTGGAGGGGAGGTGAACGTGTCAAGATGCATGTGTCATAAATGTCAAACTGTTCAAACGAGAGCCGGTTTAATTTTCATTGCTGTGTTATTAGGGAGGTGGCGCTTTGAGTGGGGGCATTTTCCTCTAGTGAAAGATTAAAACGGAGAGAGATAATCCTTATGACTCTCCGTAAACCTAAAAACAAAGTCAACCTATAAAGTTGATTTTGCTATAAACATCCCAGCAGGTCTAGGCCTATCACCTCAGATTGGAGACACACAAACCCATACACAACATCAATGTGTGGTATCAAATGGTAACAAAACACTTTCAGACAAAACCTTGTTATGCGATTGAGAATGGATATATAGCTCTGTCTGCACATCAACAATTAATTCAACAACAATCCCATATTCAAGGACAATATAATTTTAACACCAGAAAACACACTCTTTACCATCTGTCACAACACGAACAAGAGCATTACGGGTGGAGAACTGAAGTACCGGTACCCAGATTAAAGCCAACAGAGCAGTGTTGTGTTGTGATAACAGCAAAACAGTTGCTATAGCTCACACTGGGACAAAGAAAAGGCTCCTGGATATGGAGATGCACTGCTGATGAGACACAATCAGGCTCAACAGCTGCTCAATCTGAACTAAACAAACACGAGCATACAGATGGAACAAATGTGGAAATGAATTATGATTTGTGCTCTAAAGGGGAAAGATCTTTGGTAATTTGTTGAACTTTATCTCATTGTTAATGTGTTTATAGCAGGTGGGTGTTAGTGTTAGATCAGGAGAAATAGATCACTTTCATGGATGATTACTTTCATAGATTACTTGAAAGCATTTGGGTGTGGTTCATCTAACAGAGTTCAGTTTAGGGCCTTGAAGAGTTAAGTTTCAGTAACAGATACAGCAAGTTGCTGTAGCAGCCTCTTGATTTTGATTTAAAGGGTGCGATTAGAATTTTTTGTTTTGATGAAGATGGAGATTGTTGGGGACAAGGGCCTGTGATTATCTGTATTTATTTCAACACATCAACACTATAGAGACTGTTTTCTTCTCCCCATGTGTCCCAGCAAAAACAGATGTCGCAGGAAACATGTAAATTCTGCCCATTTATAGTGAGACAAGCAGACGCTGTGCTTGGCTAGAGTTTAATGAAGCCGTTTGTCTTCTGTTGGCATCTAAAATGCATATTCCCTCATATAATCACTCTTTCTCCCTCTTTCCCTCCTCGTCATCTTCATTATCATCACATCCACATCAACATGTCTCAGCACAAACTGAGCTCATCTTTTCTCCTCTACTTCACTCTGCTATGTCACATAGATGAAGTTAAACTCATATGTGTGTTGTGAGGCATTAAATCATTATCCAGTGTACAGTTTGTTTGCATTCAAGCTTATCTCGCATTCATTAATAGGCAATTTGGTCACACTTCAGCATTACATTAAAGGAATTAATGCTACAAGAGAGTAACAATAAAACCTATTTTCCCTCCATATAGGCGAAACGCAATATTGTTGGCAGTAAAAGTTGACTGAGAGTTTAAATGAATCTTTGTAACCATTGACATTTGGTGTTTACTTTCTACTGACTGATTGTCATCTTTTTACTTCCACCAAACAACGACTCAGACAGATCAATCTTCATTATGACACATCATTATACAGAGATTGTACATCAAACCAGTAAGTTAGGAATATTACTGGCAAAAGTTTCTATGCAGTACTTGCCTAAGGATACTGCTAATACTTCATAGCAGCTTGTATAATTTCCCTGTATAATTTACCATGAAATATTATACTGTGCAATATAGGGCCAAGTGGTTATCCCTGAGTGTTTTTCCTAGCAATGCAATACAATTATTGTATTTACAGAAATTAATATTGACCTGTGATACTCTACAAGTCTGAGTGCTGATGTGTAATTGATGTGCATCACTTTAAATAGCACTTTGTTACAATATGCAATAACCAGAAAGGTTCCTTTTGAGAAAGGCAAAGAGAGAAAAAGAGCGAGAAAGAGAGAACGAGATACGGGTGGGGGGGTGGGTGCAAGGAGAGAGAGCAGTCATCATGAATAATCTGTTCTGGGATGTGAGTGAACCCAGTCAGTTCAGTTATCTGGTCTATTGTCAGTGCCCTGTCTGTACGCCCCTGGCCTTGCAGCTCTGCTATTCTCCTGTAGCAGCCCAGAGATGAGGAGTAGACAGGGAGCTGGTGAGATGGGGATTGATTGACTTGTGGAGCTGGGATGGGAAGCTAATCCTCTGCTGCAGGCTGTGAGGAGAAATGCGCCCTTCTTCTTTCTCTTCCCCAGACCTTGTCTGGAGGCTAACACACTTCCTTGTTTCTCTCTTTCCCATCTCTGGGAAGGAAATGAGGGACAGGGCTGTGTTGAGACCGGCAGCAGTTTGACATGGATTTAGTGGAGCTTCTCCCTGGCACACAATGTGATGGGCATAGGATCTATAATCTAGTTCTGCTGCACATTTAATCTGGGAAACAGGCTTTGTAGAGCAGTACGTACTTAAGATTGGTAAGAAAAACAACATCACATTGGCTAAAATGAAATGGAATATTCCGGTGCTCAGTCAAAGGAGTTTTATTTATTATGTGAGAGGGTTACTGTTGTGGGCTACTAAGAGCAACATATGATTTTGCTCTCTTCTTAATAACCTCTTCAAACACATAGGCCTGTCTGTGGTGAATAGGGCCCTACTCACATTCCACTAGAAGCTGAATTTTTGTGGACATTAAGACCTCGCAGCAGTCTTACCTGGCTAGCTGCTGCTTCTTTTCATTATAACACCCATTAACTGTAGGAATTATTTAAAATACCAGCAATGGGTGGGGGGTGGGGGGGCCTTGGCTGGAAATGCTTATTATTGTGATCATTATTGTGATTATAGTCTACTAAAGCAGATGATGGAGAAAACCGAAAGAAAAATAATCACAAGGTGGATGAGAAATAGCATTGCCAGAAAATGTCACAACATATCACACTCTCCCATGCAGCCAAGGAAACTAATTCACAGATGCAAAGCAAAGGGGAAATAGAGATTATTAGAAAAGAGAGGATGGGAGAGGAGAGAAGGAGAAGAGGTGGCAGAGGAAGAAAAGAATAAGCAAAGGCACGAAGGAGTAGGATGTCAGGAGCAAGAAGGGCAGATTTGAGAATGGAGAGATACAGTGCATTCGGAAACTATTCAGACCCCTTGACTTGTTCCACATTTTGTTACGTTACAGCCTTATTCTAAAATAGAGTAAATACCTTTTTTTGCTCATCAATCTACACACAATTTCCCACAATGACAAAGAAAAAACAGGTTTTAAGAAATGTTGGCAAATTTATAAAATGAAAAAAGAGAAATAGCTTTTTTACATAAGTATACAGACCCTTTGCTATGGGACTCAAAATTGAGCTCAGGTGCATCCTGTTTCCATTGATCATCCTTGAGATGGTCCTACAAATTGATTGGAGTCCACCTGTGGTAAATTCAATTGATTGGAGAGGATTTGGAAAGACACACACCTGTCTATATAAGGTCCCACTGTTGACAGTGCATGTCAGAGCAAAAACCAAGCCATGAGGTCAAAGGAATTGTCCATAGAGCTCCGAAACAGGATTTTGTCGAGGCACAGATCTGGGGAAGGGTATCAAAAAAAATCTGCAGCATTGAAGGTCCCCAAGAACACAGTGGCCTCCATCATTCTTAAATGAAAGAAGTTTGAAACCACCAAGACTCTTCCTAGAGTTGGCTGCCCGGACAAACTGAGCAATCGGGGGTGAAGGGCCTTGGTCAGGGAGGTGAGCAAGAACCTGATGGCAGCCCGCTTGGAGTTTGCCAAAAGGCACCTAAAGGCTCTCAGACCATGAGAAACAAGATTCTCTGTGATGAAACCGAGATTGAACTCTTTGGTCTGAATGCCAAGCGTCACGTCTGGAGGAAACCTGGCACCATCCCTACGGTGAAGCATGGTGGTGGCAGCATCATGCTGTGGGGATGATTTTCAGCGGCAGGGACTGGGAGACTAGTCAGGATCGAGTAAAATATGAACAGAGAAAAGTACAAAGATCCTTGATGAAAACACTGCTCTGGAGCGCTCAGGACCTCAGACTGGGGCGAAGGTTCAGCCTTCCAACAGGACAACAAACCTAAGCACACAGCCAAGACAATGCAGGAATGGCTTCGGGAAAAGTCTCTGAATGTCCTTGAGTGGCACAGCCAGAGCCCGGACATGAATCCGATCTATTATCTCTGGAGAGACCTGAAAATAGCTGTGCAGCAACGCTCCCCATCCAACCTGACAGAGCTTATGAGGATCTGCAGAGAAGGATGGAAGATACTCAAGGCTGTAATTGCTTCCGAATGTGCTTTAACAAAGTAAAGGGGCTGAATACTTATGTAAATATGATATCATATGCAAACATTTCTAAAAAACAGTTTTTGCTTTGTCATTATGTTTTTTTTTTTTTTATGATCAATTTTAGAATAAGGCTGTAACGTAACAGAATGTGGAAAAATCAAGGGGTCTGAATACTTTCCAAATGCACTATACACCCTGAGAGAGAGGTGTGAGTGGAGAATGTCAGGTGAATACGCACGCAGGTAAAAGGAGAATGAAAACACAAAATGAGAGAGAAGTGGATGAGAGGCAATTAAACAATCTATTTTGAGAATGATAACACATGCAAAAAGGGTACTTATACACCATTATATCCCCTCTTCACACAGCCAGAAGGTAGAGAATGAGCTGTATAGAGTGGTCTTGTTTAGTCTCCCTAGAGAAGGCCATTCACTCACTAAATCACACACACATCCCTCTTTCTCTCTTACTCTCTCTCTAGTGGATGATGTGAAAGACTATAGCTTCATGCTAATCTGATTGGCTGATCATTGCTGTAAATAAGCCCAGCCACAGCCAATTTAGCAATGGGAGGGTGTTATTAAGAAGGATGACTTCAGGGAGACAACTGAGGAGGGCAGGTGCACTGCTAGTTTGACAAATTAGTTTCAAAAGCGACTTCTGGTTGTCATTTCATTCTATCAAGCTACTGGAATGGCTACTGACAAGACTAAAAAACAGCAAGTGAGGTATGAAAGCATACTATTCACTCGACTTCAAGCAAGCTCAACCATCATGGTGTTATTATAACATGGTACAATGGCATGAGCCACAGTACTTACTGTAAATACAATTTAAGTAATGGATACCTAATTTGTGACTGGTTACAGGATCACAGGCATTTGGTGCTAGTTCCTGCTTCACAGGAGAGCTGTTCGAAGAAATTATCATTAATATAATTATTGTTTGCAAAAACATGTATGTGATCTTTTAATATTAATAAATTCTAATTACGAGCCATGGAGAAAGCACAGAGGTCATCCATGCCTATTTACTCTGTTCCATCTGACTGTGTAATCCACTGTCTCATCAGCCCAGCCAGGCAATGTATAAACTTGATCTCCACTATAAAAAGCAACTAGACATTATCTCACATTTCTTTTAGACTAACATTTAGTTTTCAACAGAGGAGATTTGTATAAACCTTGCTGTCTGTCTCTCTGACAATCGCAACATTGTTTCAATATTCAAATTAGATATCCAGCTGTCCCATAGTAATGAACGTGTCGGGAGGAGACAGACAGGCAGGCAGCTTTTCTCAGCCAGTCGAAATCATGAATCACCTGGCATCATTTTTATGGAGATATACAAAGAAATGTCAATTGAAAAAAGGCCAAACGAAATGAAGTGCAGCTAGTTTGCAGTCTTTACAACTTCAGCTTGAAGTAATTGTGTTAGCTGTGTTGTTGACTAGCTCCTCTGAACAACAATGTCCTGACGAGAAAGCACATTTTCTATGCCAGGCGAAATCGCACCTCATTAGCTCATTGTTATGGACGTGTCCAAATAAATGTCACAATAAAACATTTTAACAGAAGTTAAAATGTAGCTACTGTTGTTATTCTGGCCTCACTGTTTGACGTGACCGTAAGTTAGCCATTGATGGCTAACTAGCAAGCAGGGAAACAGCCATTATGGCAATGGAACATTTAGAACGAACAACTGTGTCGTGTCCATAGATACAGAACAAAAAGACTGAATGACTGAGTCGCGTCTCTGGTAACTGAACCGATAGAACGAACGACCAGCCGGCTTAGGTAGCAACCCTAGATTTGTGTCAGGACTATAGCTTGTGGAAGGATGAAATAGTATGAATAAATTAATCAAAATAAAGTTTTTAATTAAAATATGTCATTATTTTAACATGTTGGTAACCTGTTGTGTAAACAGGATATATTGGCACGGTTTGTCAGCCCGAGATGAATATATCCTCCAAACACTGGCATTATCACTTAAATTGATATCTCAAAGTTCAAGGGGGATGTTGAGGTTACCATACATAAAGTGTTCAACACAGTGTATCTCTGGTGATTTCAACATAGCAGGAAACTGATCCGTCGTTAATATCAGTGGTCTTTCTAACTAGGGGGCTTGTTGGAACCTACCATGGCAGAGACAAACCATTAAACTGTAGCCTGCCGGCCTGTCGGCCATGCCTCCCTCTAAGAACAAAGCAGCTGATTGGTCTCCCATTTCCGTCTAATGAGAGACAAACTAGGAGGACGAGTCAGTCACCCCACTTTACCAACACCCTGGCTGGCAGCTTTCATCACTAACGCCCACAGCAATGCCACAGCTTTGTGCTGTCTCTGAAATGGCCTTAAAACCAAAGGCAAAAAAGAAACAATTAAGGCCGTTTTCTCCTCACAGTGACAGGTGATGCATCTGTAAGGTGCTACACTTGTATTTCTGTAGGTTCTTATACAATTTCAATTAAATTTAAAAAAGTGGTTCAAACGCTCAGTGAAACACCTAGGGATAAACAGTACAGCACACCTCAACTTATCAGCATCTCGTTTATTGTCCTACAAGAGGAAAATCTATACTATACTACAACATACAGTATATACACACAGCCTCCATTCAACGACTATAGTCACATCTTCACCATGGCAAACTACTTTCACCATGGACACTACACTCTTAGAAAAAAGGGTACCAAAAGTGTTATTTGGCTGTCCCCACAGGAGAACATTTTTGGTTCCAGGTAGAACCCTTTTTGGTTCTAGGTGAAATCTTTTGGGCCCCAATTCGTAGGCGATCGGATAAACCCCCATTGCCTTCCATTCTGCTAGCAAACGTGCAATCTTTGGAGAGTAAAATCGATGACCTACGAAGAAGATTAAACTACCAACGGGTCCCACAACTTACTGGGGAAAGGGTCTACATCGAACCCAGTGGGGTTCTACTTGGAATCAAAAAGACTTCTTCAAAGTTTTCTCCTTTGGGGACAGCAGAAGAAACGTTAAAGGTTCTAGATAGCACCTTTTTTTTCTAAGAGTGTAGACAGATTTGTAACAACAACAACAAACAAGGCAAACTTTTCTCTCTTGCCAATTTAAAAGTGTCCTTTAATCACAGACATGGGAACATCTGAAGGACGACTGCTTTTCTTCTCTAAGGGCTCTCTCTCGCTCTGGCGAGGATGAAAACAACTTGTTTGGTCAGAAAGCGGGAGAGAGAGTGGGAGGGAGAGAGAGGAGGGAGAAAGAGAGAGAGAGGGTGAGAGAGCGTCAAGGTTAATGAGACAGAGAGGCGAGACAGGAGAAAACAGAAGGCGAGGCAACGGCAGGCTGTGATCTCCGCTTCCCCGACCATATCCCATTACAGCGCCATTATCCGGGGCCGGACGCCGGCTCCTCTTCCCTGTCCCCTCCCCATCCTCCCCTGTGCGGCCCGCTTTGAAGCCCTGGGTCATAATTGATTGGCTGTGTAGAAACACGTCTGCTACGTAGTTAACCTCTTCACCTGCAGCTCTCCTCTTCATAAAGGGACAGCTCTGACTGAAACACAGAGGATGCAATCAAAAGCAGCACTCAGTACACTCGGAGGGAGGAGGTAACCTGGCTCATCCTCCCATCTCTCTCTTTTGGACGGGAGCCTGTGCTCTGCAGATCTGGCTGCTGGAAGGACCTGAGACAGAGTATTTTGGTGTTCGTTATTGAGGGGAAGCTGAGTCCTTTTAAACACCCTTAATTGTGCAACCAGCCAGCTAGCCTGGAGCTGATCTAACCTATTCAGAATGCTTCAATCTGTTAAAAGCACAGTCAGTCCCAAATCCCAAATTAGCTGGGCATTGATTCGACAATAATTGAATCACAGCCCTCAGTGAGTTCTACATTAAGCAGTAAAAGCCTAGCCAGACACAGATCTATAGAATGTAGATCTGTAATCTGTCAGACTAAGGCATTGTCAGTGGTGACTGATCTAGAATGAAGCCCCAGATGCAGTGCAGTGGGCTGACATGATGAGTCACGCTGCTATCCCCATGGAGCCCATCTCCATGTAATCCGCTAGTTAACGTTAATCCATCTCAATATCTCTCTCGGCCTGATTCACCACAGACTGACTACCTTGAGGTGTGGAGCAGAGTTAGCTCTAAATCATTGTATCAGAACAGTTCTGAGCGCTGGAAATTACTCAGGCCATTACAGGGACAAAAGTCTCATCTCAGCATTTAGCATAGCAATGAAGCAGGACAAGCAGAGCAGCAGTAATCGAAGTACTGTAAGGATAGTAGAGGCCTACAGTAAGTGGAGGGACAGAGCACTGCTTTTCTTTCCACGTGAAGAAGGGGGATGGAATTGTTCTTCTTTGAGTTAAAGAGTGCAGACAGTGCAGCAGATGATTGACAGGTCCTCTGTTCACCCAATGAGCAGTCATTGAAGCTTATCAGGCCTCTATGGAGCTGTGCACTAGAGCTGAGAGACAAAACACATAGACACCATGCTCGCTGCTCCGTCTTAGATTTTCAATTACACTAGAATGGAAGCCAGTTTGCTCTGATGAATACCGAGGCATCACCCTGCCGAAATATGTGTGGATAATATCCCTGGGTGGGCGAGTGGTGCAGCATTCTGAGCGGGCCCTCCCTCTAAATAGCGTCTGTATTGAGGTCGCCTCACCGTATGTCAGTGTTCAAAACAAACAGTGCTCTGCTCCCTCATGCATACATAAAGAGCTGCTGATATGAGGCACGGTGGCGGTTGGCGGCCGGCGCAGGGCTTTGATAATGTATTCATCACTCTAAATGACAAGTGCAGCCCACCAGGAGAGTGTTTAACATTTAAATAAAGAGCAGTGAAAACAGCCATTCAACAACATGCAGGACAGATATTGGCTGCACATTAAATAGCAGCACTGACACTGCAAATCACCTCGGACTAAGCCCTTAAGTAGAGCATTCTCATAAACATGTGCGTTTTGGTAGGTTTTAATATCTCAAATAGTGGTAGGGGGTTTTGGGAGTGAGGCCATTATGATGCCCAATATTGGATAAGCAGATAGGATTAAGGCCAAAACCTTGGAAATTCAGAGTCGCAAAAGCATATACAGTACAAACAAGGGTATATACAGTTGAAGTCAGAAGTTTACATACACCTTAGCCACCAAAAACACCAAACTCAGTTTTACACAATTCCTGACATTTAAAATGTACTGTCTTAGCTCAGTTAGGATCCTCACTTTATTTTAATAATGTCAAAATAATAGTAGAGAATTTATTTATTTTCAGCTTCTATTTCTTTCATCACATTCCCAGTGGGTCAAAAGTTTGCATACACTGAATTGGTATTTGGTAGCATTGCCTTTAAATTGTTTAATTTGGGTTAAACATTTTGGGTTGCCTTCCACAAGCTTCCCACAATAAGTTGGGTGAATTTGGGCCCATTCCTCCTGACAGAGCTGGTGTAACTGAGTCAGGTTTGTAGGCCTCCTTGCTCGCACACACTTTTTCAGTCCTGCCCACACATTTTCTACAGGATTGAGGTCAGGGCTTTGTTATGGCCACTCCAATACCTTGACTTTGTTGTTCTTAAGCCATTTTGCCACAACTTTGGAAGTATGCTTGGGGTCATTGTCCATTTGGAAGACCCATTTGTGACCAAGCTTTAACTTCCTGACTGATGTCTTGAGATGTTGCTTCAATACATCCACAACATTTTCCTCCCTCATGGTGCCATTCATTTTGTGAAGTGCACCAGTCCCTCCTGCAGCAAAGCACCCCCACAACATGACGCTGCCACCCCGTGCTTCACAGTTGGGATGGTGTTCTTCGGCTTGCAAGCCTCCCCCTTTTTAATCCAAACATAACAATGATCATTATGGCCAAACAGTTCTATTTTTGTTTCATCAGACCAGAGGACATTTCTCCAAATAGTACGATCTTTGTCCCCATGTGCAGTTGCAAACCGTAGTCTGGCTTTTTTATGGCGGCTTTGGAGCAGTGGCTTCTTCCTTGATGAGCGGCCTTTCAGGTTATGTCGATATAGGACTTGTTTACTGTGGATATAGATACTTTTGTACCTGTTTCCTCCAGCATCTTCACAAAGTCCTTTGCTGTTGTTCTGGGATTGATTTGCACTTTTCACCAAAGTACATTCATCTCTAGGAGACAGAACGCGTCTCCTTCCTGAGCTCTATGACGGCTGCGTCGTCCCATGGTGTTTATACTTGCATACTATTGTTTGCACAGATGAACGTGGTACCTTCAGGCGTTTGGAAATTGCTCCCAAGGATGAACCAGACTTGTGGAGGTCTACAACTCTTTTCCAGAGGTCTTAGCTGATTTCTTTTGATTTTCCCATGATGTCAAGCAAAGAGGCACTGAGTTTGAAGGTAGGCCTTGAAATACATCCACAGGTACACCTCCAATTGACTCAAATTATGTCAATTAGCCTATCAGAAGCTTCTAAAGCCATGACATCATTTTCTGAAATTTTCCAAGCTGTTTAAAGGCACAGTCAACTTAGTGTATGTAAACTTCTGACCCACTGGAATTGTGATACAGTGAATTATAATCTGTTTGTAAACAATTGTTGGAAAAATTACTTGTGTCATGCACAAAGTATATGTCCTAACCGACTTGCCAAAACTATAGTTTGTTAACAAGAAATTTGTGGAGTGGTTGAAAAACGAGTTTTAATGACTCCAAACTAAGTGTATGTAAACTTCCGACTTCAACTGTACATTCTCAACGAGGACTGAAAGAGAGAACATCTGGTGTCTCAGTAGGGAGTCAGAGAGCTGGATAAAATCTGTCTGAGATTCAACCTGCAGCCCCACTGACAAGGGAGTCCAAATAAATACCCAGCAACTCTTCTCCTAGTTTAAACAGTATCTCTCCTCCAACTTAATCTTTCTGATAGCTCCACTGTGGAAGGCAAGAAGGTGTTGTAATGAGGCAAAGCTCTGTGGAATTCACCAATTCATTCCAAAAAGAAAGATTGTGCATTTTTTCCGACAAGCAGAGAAATGTTTGACAGTGTTGCTGGAACACAGTCAAGGGCGAGGTAATTCAGGTGAATCTGCAACTTCACACCCCAACGAGTGCAAAATGAATCCATTTATTTCTCCTTCTTGTAGAACAATGGCTCAGCCACGCAAACTGAGCACGGTGCTCACCTCACTGCTCTCTGACCTGATGGACAGGAGGGTACCCTGGTGAGGTGGCCCCTAACCTTAAGAGCCAGGAAGTCTATGAGAATTCTAATCACCTCTCTACATCACTGCATCTGCCTCTTCTACCACCCCCTCTTCTTATCTTCTCATTATTCCAAACTACACTTTATATACAAAAGTATGTGAACAACCCCTTCAAATGAGTGGATTCAGCTATTTCAGCCCCACCCGTTGCTGACAGGTGTATAAAATCGAGCACACAGCGATGCAATCTCCATAGACAAATATTTGTAGTAGAATGCCCTTACTGAAGAGCTCAGTGACTTTCAACGTGGCACCATCATAGGATGCCACCTCTCCAACAAGTCAGTTTGTCAAATGTCTGCCCTGCTAGAGCTGTGCTGTTATGGTGAGTGGAAACGTCAAGGAGCAACAATCTCTCAGCCGCAAGTGGTAGGCCACAGAAGCTCACAGAATGTGACAGCCAAGTGCCAACATTTTTTTGTCTGTCCTCGGTTGCAACACTACCAAATTCCAAACTGCCTCTGGAACACAGGAGGTTGGTGGCACCTTAATCGGGGAGGAAAGGCTTGTGGAATTGGCTGGAGCGAAATAAGTGGAATGGGTTCAAATACATCAAACACATGATTTCCGTTCCGGCAATTATTATGAGCCGTCCTCCCTCAGCATCCCCCACTGCTCTGGAAGCAATGTCAGCACAAGAACTGTTCGTCGAGACCTTCATAAAATGGGTTTCCATGGCCAAGCAGGCGCACAAAAGTCGAAGATCACCATGCGCAATGCCAAGTGTTGGCTGGATTGGTGTAAAGCTCGCCGCCAGTGGCGAATTTAGGTATAGGTGACATGGGCAGCCACGGCATCTTTCCCGGGGCGACACAGGGCATAGCGCGCCTCTAACTTTGTACAGTACTAATGCAATTAGTAAAATCAGTCACACTACCAAAAAAACACAATTCATTCATAATACTGTGAATATAGAAATATAGAGTTTCACAGGCATATTGTTGCATTTTCTTCTGGTTCGAGCGAAATGGTTAAGAATAATATAAATCCAATCTGCACACCACCACGGTGGATTGGTTTAGTCTTGCCTCTTGGTTGACAGGTTTGGGGGATGGGTAATGTATTGATGCTCGAGTGCCAAATCAACACAGATTTTTTAAATTTTGTCTTTGTTACTTCTTTTTGATAATTATGAGTCTTATTTTTGTATACATTTTTATATTTATATAGTTTTAAATGTTATGATTATTTTTGTATTGTTCCAAATGTCTGAATATTTTTTTTATTTGTACGTGTCCCCAAACAATTGTGTTTTTTTGTTTGTTTATTTGAGTTGTTTGTAACTTATTTTTTTACTTAATTTGTACATAATGTTGCCGCAACCATCTCTTATTACTGAAAATAACTTCTGGACATCAGGACTGCGATTACTCACCACGGACTGGCAGAATCCTTTTTTTCCTTAAACTAGTCTGACGAGCCCAACGCGAAAAATATACTGCTTTCTCGGGAACAGGCGTGATTTGCATCCCCGTGATTTGCATGAAGAGGAGGTGGCGAAAAAGGGGCCAGAGGGCGGGCTGCCTTCTGAGAATTCGTAGGCGATCGAATAAACCCCCACTAGCTTCCATTCTGCTAGCAAATGCGCAATCTTTGGAGAATAAAATCGATGACCTACGAAGAAGATTAAACTACCAACGGGACATTCAAAACTGTAATATCTTATGCTTTATGGAGTCGTGGCTGAACAACGAAACTATCAACATACAGCTGGCTGGTTACACGCTGTACCGGCAGGATAGAACAGCGGTGTCTGGTAGGACAATGGGTGGCGGACTATGTATTTTTGTAAATCACAGCTGGTGCACGATATCTAAGGAAGTCTCTAGCTATTGCTCGCCTGAGGTAGAGTATCTCATGATAAGCTGTAAACCACACTATCTACCTAGAAAGTTTATCTGTATTTTTCGCAGCTGTTTACATACCACCACAGACTGAGGCTGGCACTAAGATAGCATTGAAGGAGCTGTATTCCGCCATAAGAAAACAAGAAAACGCTCACCTAGAGGCGGCACGCCTGGTACCCAAGGACTGTAATGCAGGCAAACTAAAATCTGTTTTACCAAATTTCTATCAGCATGTAAAAGGTTCAACTATAGGGAAAAAACCTTTGAACCACCTAGAGGGTTAATCTGTGTTTCCCCTCCATTTGCCAAATCTGACCATTATTCTATCCTTCTGATTCCTGCTTACAAGCAAACATGAAAGCAGAAAGCACCAGTGACTCGGTCTATAAAAAAAAGTGGTCAGATGAAGCAGATGCTAGGCTACAGGACTGTTTCCCAGCACAGACTGCAAAATGTTCTGGGATTCCTCCGATGGCATTGAGGAGTACACCACAGCAGTCACCGGCTTCATCAATAAGTGCATCGATAACGTCGTCACCACAGTGACCGTACGTACATACCTCAACCAGAAGCCATGGATACAGGCAACATCCACACTGAGCTAAAGGATAGAGCTGCCGCTTTCAAGGAGCAGGACTCCAACCCGGAAGCTTATAAGAAATCCCGCTATGTCCTAGACAAACCATCAAACAGGCAGAGCATCAATACAGGACTCAGTTTCCTCAAGGTTAGTCAAACAGTCATAAACTATGGACGAACAACAACCTGCCCCAATGGAGTACACCAAACCAGACAAAAGAGAAGCACAGTGTCAACCACACAGAAGAGTAAAAATTACTAATGGAGCTTCCCCAAGACCTATTACTAGCTCAACCCTAGTCTTCATGCAGTTACTGGTGCTGGGTATTTATACACTTTAACCTATCACAGAAGAAGCTCCCAGCAAGCTGGTTACCCCCCTGAGCCACGGACGTGATCGCGAGACAACTGGTCCAGCCACGGTCACCACACAAAAATAACAAAGCACTAACACTGTCCAACGTTTGTCGTTAGAGACACATGTCGCTAAACCTACCAGGGGAGAAGATTAGAGTCCAGGAATAAACAAACATACAGTCAATAACACAATAGAAAAATATATATACAGTGTGTGCAAATAAGATAAGATGAGGGAGGTAAGGCAATAAATAGGCCAAAGTGGCAAAATAATTACAATTTAGCAATTAAACACTGGAGTAATAGATGTGCAGAAGATGAATGTGCAAGTAGAGATACTGGGATGCAAAGGAGCAAAAAAATATATAACAATATGGGGATGAGGAAGTTGGGTGGGCTGTTTACAGATGGGCTGTGTACAGGTGCAATGATCGGTAAGCTGCTCTGACAGCTGATGCTTAAAGTTAGTGAGGGAGATTTAAGACTCCAGCTTCAGTGATCTTTGCAATTAGTTCCAGTCATTGGCAGCAGAGAACTGGATGGAAAGGCGGCCAAAAGAGGAGTTGGCTTTGGGAATGACTAGTGAAATATACCTGCTGGAGCGCGTGCTATGGGGGGGTGCTGCTATAGTGACCAGTGAGCTGAGATAAGGCGGGGCTTTGCCTAGCAAAGACTTATAGATGACCTGGAGCCAGTGGATTTGGCGACAAATATGAAGTGAGGGCCAGCCAACTAGAGCATACAGGTCACAGTGGTGGGTAGTATATGGGGCTTTGGTGACAAAATGGATGGCACTGTGATAGACTACATCCAATTTGTTGAGTAGAGTGTTGGAGGCTATTTTGTAAATTACATCACCGAAGTCAAGGATCGGTAGGATAGTCAGTTTTACGAGGGTACGTTTGGCAGCATAAGTGAAGGAGGCTTTGTTGCGAAATAGGAAGCTAGATTTAATTTTGGATTGAAGATGCTTAATGTGAGTCTGGAAGGAGAGTTTACAGTGTAACCAGAGACCTAGGTATTTGTAGTTGTCCACAGAACCGTCCAGAGTAGTGATGCTAGACGGGCAGGTGGGTGCGGGCAGCGATCTGTTGAAGAGCATGCATTTAGTTTTACTTGCATTAAAGACCAGTTGGAGGCCACGGAAGGAGTGTTGTACGGCATTGAAGCTCACCTAGAGGTTTGTTAACACAGTGTCCAAAGAAGGGCCTGAAGTATACAGAATGGTGTCGTCTGCGTGGGGGCGGATCAGAGAATCACCAGCAGCAAGAGCGACATCATTGATGTATACAGAGAAAAGAGTCGGCCCGGGAATTGAACCCTGTGGCACCCCCATAGAGACTGCCAGAGGTCCAGACAACAGGCCCTCAGATTTGACACACTAAACTCTATCTGAGAAGTAGTTGGTGAACCAGGCGAGGCAGTCATTTGAGAAACCAAGGCTGTTGAGTCTGCCGATAAGAATGCGGTGATTGACAGAGTCGAAAGACTTGGCCAGGTCGATGAAGACGGCTGCACAGTATTGTCTTTTATCGATGGCGGTTATACTATCGTTTAGGACCTTGAGCATGGCTGAGGTGCACCCATGAACAGCTCGGAAACCAGATTGCATAGCGGAGAAGGTATGGTGGGATTCGAAATGGTCGGTGATCTGTTTGTTAACTTGGCTTTCGAAGACTTTAGAAAGGCAGGGTAGGATAGATATAGGTCTGTAACAATTTGGGTCTAGAGGGATGACCGCAGCAGCTTTCCAATCTTTAGGGATCTCAGACGATACGAAAGAGAGGTTGAACAGGTTAGTAAAAAGGGGTTGCAAAAATTGCGGCGGACAATTTTAGAAACAGAGGGTCCAGATTGTCTATCCCTGCTGATTTGTAGGTGTCCAGATTTTGTAGCTCTTTCAGAGCATCAGCTATCTGGATTTGGGTGAAGGAGAAATGGGGGAGGCTTGGGCAAGTTTCTGTGGGGGGTGCAGAGCTGTTGACCGGGGTTTTCTTATGGCCTTATACAGTTCGTTGAGTGCGGTCTTAGTGCCAGCATCGGTTTGTGGTGTTAAATAGACGGCTACAAATAATTTACATGAGAACACTTTTCGTAGATGGGAGCTTATCATATTATTCTAGGTATTCTACCTCAGGTGATCAATACCTTGAGACTTCTTTAATATTAGATATCACGCACCAGCAGTTATTGACAAATAGACACACACCCCCGCCCCTCATCTTACCAGATGTAGCTGCTCTGTCCTGCCGATGCACCGAGAAGCCAGCCAGCTCTAAATTATCTGTGTCGTTGTTCAGCCACGTCTCAGTGAAACATAAGATATTATAGTTTTTAATGTCCCGTTGGTAGGAGAGTCTTAATCATAGATCATCCAGTTAGTTTTCCAATGATTGCACTTTGGCCAATAATACAGAGGGAAGTAGTGGTTTACCTACTCGTCTGCGAATTATTACAGACACCCCGCCCACTTCCCCCTTTTCTTCGGTCTTTTCTTCACGCTGATGACTGGGTTTTGGGCCTTCTCTTGACAAAGCAGTATATCCTTCGCGTCGGACTCATTAAAGAAAAAAACTTTTTCCAGTTCGAGGTGAGTAATCACTGTTTTCATGTCCAGAAGCTCTTTTCGGTCATAAGAGATGGTAGCAGAAACATTATGTACAAAATGAGTTACAAACAATGCAAAAAAACCGAACAAAATATCACATTTGGTTAGGAGCCCGTAAAATGGCAGCCATCCCTTCCAGCGCCATATACACAAAAACATGGAAGCAAGTCCCCGTAGCAATATTTCAACATCTAGTGGAAAGCCTTCCCTCAACAGTGGAGGCTCTTACAGCAAAAAAGGGGGGGATCAACTCCATTAATACCCATGATTTTGGAATGATGACTTTTGGTGATGTAGTGTATTTCCTCTTTCTCTCCATCTCTCCTTCCCTCTGTACCTCTCTTTGCTGGTGGGAGGGAGGCTTGACCTGACCTGATGTTTATGCAGAGAGCAGATGAAGCCAGGAACAATATGTCCCTATGGCCCCTGGTTGTTGTTTTTGCCATGTGGTTGTTCAATTCGACACAACTTTCTTTTTTCCCTCAGGGACAGGGTTTTACTCCAGCTAAGGGGTCAGCTGGGTTTATTGTATCAACAACAGTTCTGCATCAGTTCTCTCGTCTCTCTTCCTTTCCTAACATACTAGAACCTAAAAAGTGAGCTCCTGGCTGAAAAGTTAAGAAGTACTGAAGTGTAAAAGTCATGGAGGAAGTAGAGCGAGGAAATCAATAAGGAGAGTGTATGCTGCCCCTAGAAACACATCACAATGACTTCCTCTACCCTCTCACTCAGACCCCCCAGCCCTTATTCATATCATTATATACAGTCTGATATTTTTTATATATCTCTCCTCTCTTTCCCACTCTCTCCCAAATCAATTTATCCTCACTTTCCCCTGTAAATACAGTGCCTAGTGAAAGTCTACACACCCCTTGCAGTCTTCACATTTTGCTGTCCTAAAATGTTATCTGAAAAGGGATTACATTTCATTTTTTTCCCTACCGATCTACACAACCTACTCCACATTTTAAAAGTCAAAGTAAAATTATAGAAAAGTGTTCTAATTAATACAAAATACAAAAATAAGATGTATTGATTGCGTATGTCTTCACACCGATTTATTACTTAAAGGTAGATTTAGTGAAATGACGTTGTCACGAGATATTGCAGATATTGAGATGAGCGAGATGCAAGACTTTTCTCTGACAATCAGACACAGTATATGTGCACGGTCTCGCTTCACACTGTTACAGCGTGGTAGCCAGGGGACCCAAAACAGCAGAGAAGTTGAGCCTCGCACTTCAAAGCTCTTAGTCGTTGTGGAAATGAACCTACTATGCTGTTTACTTTCTGCATTTACGTCATATCACTGAGTCTACCTTTAATAATAATAAACCATTCAGCAGAGGCTTTTATTCAAAGCAACCTTTTACGTTTTTTCTCCACCTTTACAGGAGTTACACTCTCTCTCTTCTTTGCTCCCCCTCTCTCCCTCCCTTTCTCCCTCTTACTCTCTCTCTCCTGCTCTCTGCCTCCCTTTCTCCCTCTCAGCCGGAGCTCTCTGCTGGTCAGGCAGGTTGACGTTTATTGTCATGAGTGTAAGGACTGACGCTGGAGATGAGAAGCAGGTACGGGGAGTCAACATTTAATTTAGCACAGACATTAAACAAGACAGGAACAGCGTCAGCACCGAGTAACACAACGACATACGAACATTAATCCTGAAGCACAGAGCTTGGGAACAGACAGATATATGGGAGGTAATGACACAGGTGATTGAGTCCAGGTGAGTCCAATAATTGCTGATGCGCGTGACGGGAAAAGGCGGGTTTGCATAATGATGGTGGCCTTCGAGCGCCAGGGAGGGGGAGTGGGAGCAGGCGTGACAATGAGTCTTGTCCTGGAGGCAGAATTGAGCCATTTCCCCTTAGATAGCCAGCTTCAAAATTGTCAATATTGTAGAAATTCATGAAAACAAACATTTGCTTTTCAGTCTTAATTTAAGGTTAGGGTTAGCAGTGTGGTTAAGGTTAGGGTTAATGTTAATGTTAGGGTTAAAAATCAGACTCTGTGGCTGTGCCAGCTAGTTGCCACTCTGCAGAAATGCCTCCAGAACAAGATTCATGACGGAAAACGCTAACCTGCGCTGGTCAGTGGGAGGGCTGGAACATTCATTGGAGTGCTCCAGATAAAGACTTGTGTTAGATCGATACCCTGTTAGTAGCCGGCGTAGGTGTGTTGTCATGCAATCATCTAACACATTGTTGCAGACGAGCTTCAGCCTGTCCATGACAGAGCACTTTCCGCAGGCCAGAGGCACACACAAAGGGACAGCAGAAATCTGCCTTCTGCTGCCATCACGACCACAATGGAAAAACAAGAAAACATACACAGACAGGTACACACACACACACACACACACACACACACACACACACACACACACACACACACACACACACACACACACACACACACACACACACACACACACACACACACACACACACACACACATACACACACACACACACACAGAAGCTGAGCATGGCATGCAGTGCAAAGACAGAGACTGGGCCATTACTCCAGCAAATACCCAGAGGGCATGTTCTTAGACATACAACACATGGCTCAAATTGCCTTCATAAACTATAATTTACTAGCAGGTTACTGCAGCTGCTAGACTGCTAGACTGCTCAGTGCATGAACATCATAACAGGCAATTATTTTACAGAAACCTCCAGTTAAAAAAAAGAGAAATAATAGTCATAACTACACTATTGACAGCAATGGTCCAAAGAGTACAGCTGGAATCAGAGAATATTAAACCCCTTTATTGACATTCCCCATTTTAATGAGTCAATCACTGCTGGCGCAAAATGTCAACTCATTAGTCATGCTGGCAACGACTAGCTACACCACCCTACCCCATCTTCCAGATCATTTCTATTCGTTTTCTCCTGCAATCTCATCCCCAGCGTCTGCCTCTCAGAAGGTCTGTCATTTCACATGCCTGTTCTTCCAACTGTTCAAATCACAACTCCTTCGCTCGTAAAAGAAGGAGTGGGACTGAGAGGGTGAGAAGTGGATACAGAGACACAGTCTGAGCGAAAAGTGCTGGTAACACATGAATAGATATAATATTTTTGTCTGCAGCTAAGATCTCATCTGAGTTTGGTGGGCACCTGGGCTCACCCCAGCCCTGCAGTCCCAGAGCACCATGATGGGACTGGCCTCCTCTGCCTCCTCCAGCCCTCTCTGCAAGCCACAGAGTTAATGTTAATAGAATCTCACACATCTGTTAATGGATCTGTCAGAAGTTCCCTGAGGGGAGGCATCCTAGTAGAGAAGACGAAGCCCCTTCTACTCTCTCTCGATCTCATTCTTTCTTTCTCTCTCTCTCAATTCAATTCAAAGGGCTTTATTGGCATGGGAAACATATGTGTACATTGTCAAAGCAAGTGAGATAGATTATAAACAAAAGTGAAAGTAACAATCAAAATTAACAGTAAACATTACACTCACAAAAGTTACAAATGAAAAAATACATTTCAAAGGTGATATAATGGCTGTCTACCAGTGGAGGCTCATCAGAGGAGGAAGGGGAGGACCATCCTCCTCAGTAAATTTCATAAAAATAAAAATTGTAAAACATTTAAAAAGTTATAAATTTTAGAAAGAACCACACAAAATATATTCACGTTACCAAAATAATTGATTAAAACACAGTCTTTTACAATGAAGGTCTAGAGTAGCATCAGCAGCACTCTGTTGGGTAGCACCATGGTATGGCCGGAGGAGAACCAGCTTCTGTCCTCATCTGGTTACATTGACTTCCATAGAAAACCTTGGAGGGTAATGGTTCTCACCCCCTTCCATAGACTTACACAGTAATTATGACAATATCCGGAGGATGTCCTCCAACCCATCAGAGCTTTTGCAGCATGAACTGACATGTTGTCCACCCAATCAAAGGTGCAGCTAATTAATCTAGTACTGAAAGCATAAGCTACAGCTAGCTAGCACCGCAGTACATAACATGTGGTGAGTAGTTGACTCAAAGAGAGAGAATTACAATAGTTGAACAGTTTTGAACAAATTCCTTTCTGAAGAAGAGGCAAGAGAGACATAAAGACATTTTCTGGGTTTTTTTTCACTTTCAGATTCACTTACTTTGCTAGCAAATGCAGCTAGTTAGTTTAACCTAATCAAACAGAGGAATGCTATGTTAGCTAGCTGACTATGACAATCCCACACAACAATGGAACTCTTCCAAGTGGTTTTACAAATCTATTGCCACCGAGGACCACTGGTGTAATTGCTAAACTGCTTAATGACTGGCAGTACACTAATGTCACTGCATGACTGTAAATCAAATCAAAATAAAAAATTTGTCTCATGCACTGAATACCACAAGTGTAGAAATTACCGTGAAATGCTTACTTACAAGCCCTTAACCAACAATGCAGTTCAAGAAATAGAGTTAAGAAATTATTTACTAAATAAACTAAAGTAAAAAATAAATTAAAAAGTAACACAATTAAATAACAATAATGAGGCTATATACAGAGGATACCGGTACCGAGTCAATGTGCGGGGGTACAGATTAGTCGAGGTAATTTGTACATGTAGGTAGGGGTAAAGTGACAATGCATAGATATTAAAGAGCGAGTAGGAACGGTGTAAAAACAAATAGACCGGGTGGCAATTTGTTAATTGTTCAGCAGTCTTATGGCTTGGGGGTAGAAGTTGTTAAGGAGCCTTTTGGACCTAGACTTGTCTCTCCGGTACCGCTTGCTGTGTGATAGTAGAGGGAACAGTCTATGACTTGGGTGACTGGAGTCTTTGACAATTTTTGGGACCTTCCTCTGACACCGCCTAGGATATGGGTCCTGGATGGCAAGAAGTCTGGCCACAGTGATGTACTGGGCTGCACGTCTCCTGAGGGGGAAAAGCATTGTTGTGCCCTCTTCACGACTGTTTTGGTGTGTTTGGACCATGATAGTTTATTGGTGATGTGGACACCAAGGAACTGGAAACTCTCTACCCGCTCCACTACAGGCCCATCTATGTGAATGGGGGCGTGTTCGGCCTTCATTTTGCTGTAGCCCATGATTAGCTCCTTTATGGGACCACACTGCCTGGGACCACACTGCCAGGTCTCTGACCTCCTCGCTATAGGCTGTCTCATTGTTGCCGGTGATCAGGCTGTTGTGTCATCAGAAAACTTAATGATGGTGTTGTGCTTGGCCACACAGTCGTGGGTAAACAGGGAGTACAGGAGGGGACTAAGCACACACCCCTGAGGGGCCCCCGTGTTGAGGATCAGCGTGGCATATGTGTTGTTGCCTACCCTGGCCACCTGGGGGCTGCCTGTCAGGAAGTCCAGCATCCAGTTGCAGAGGGAAGTGTTTAGTCCCAGGGTCCTTAGCTTCGTGATGCGCTTTGTGGGCATTATGGTGTTGAACGCTAAGCTGGAGTCAGTGAGCAGCATTCTGAAACAGGTGTTCATTTGTCCAGGTTGGAAAGGGCAGTGTGGTGTGCGATTGAGATTGTGTCATCTGTGGCTCTATTGGGGTGCTATGCGAAATGGAGTGGGTCTAGGGTTTCCGGCATGATGGTGTTGATGGTGCATGACCAGTCTTTCAAAGCACTTCATGGCTACCGACGTGAGTGCTACGGGGCGGTAATCATTTAGGCAAGTTTCCTTCGGTTTCTTGGGCACAGGGACTACGGTGGTCTGCTTGAAACATGTAGGGATTACAGACTCGGTCAGGGAGAGTTTGAAAATGTCAGTGAAGACACTTGCCAGTTGGTTAGTCCATGCTCTGAGTACAAGTCCTGGTAATCCGTCTGGCCCCGTGGCCTTGTGAATATTGACCTGTTTAAAAGGTAGGGCGTGATCACACAGTCTTCTGGAACAGCTGGTGGTCTCGTGCATGCTTCAGTGTTGCTTGCCTAGAAGCAAGCTTAAAAGGCATTTAGCTCATCTGGTAGGCTCTGGTTAGCTCGTGGCTGGGTTTCCCTTTGTAGTCCGTAATAGTTTGCAAGCCCTTCCACATACGATGAGTGTCAGAGCTGGTGTAGAAGGATTCAAACCTTGAAAGCGGCAGCTCTTGCCTTTAGCTCGGTGCGGATGTTGCCTTTAATCGATGGCTTCTAGTTGGGATATGTATGTACGGTCACTGTGGGAACGACGCTGTCGAAGCACTTATCGATGAAGCCGGTGACTGAGGTGGTATACTCCTCAACGCCATTGGATGAACATATTCCAGTCTGTCCTAGCAAAACAGTCCTGTATCGTAGCATCCGCATCATCTGACCACTTCCGTATTGAGCAAGTCACTGGTACTTCCTGCTTTAGTTTTTGCTTGTAAGCAGGAATCAGGAGGATAGAATTATGGTCAGATTTGCCAAATGGAGTGCGAGGGTGAGCTTTGTATGCGTCTCTGTGTGTGGAGTTTTTTCCCTCAGGTTGCACATGTGACTTTCTGGTAGAAATGAGATAAAACGAATTTAAATTTGCCTGCATTAAAGTCCCCGGCCACTAGGAGCGCCACTTCTGGATGAGCATTTTCTTGTTTGCTTATGGCCTTATACAGCTTGTTGAGTACGGTCTGAGTGACAGCATTGGTTTTTGGTGGTAAATAGACAGCTACGAATAATACAGATGTGAACTCTCTTGGTAGACTGTGTGGTTCCAAAGCTTGTCATGAGGTACTCTACCTCAGGCGAGCAGTAGTGGGTTTACTAACGAGTTAGTTATATTAGCTATGTTGACTATGACATTACTTTAGCAAATATGGTGACAACGATGTAGGCTGTGTGTAGCGGTTATGATATGATTTGGCTTGGAAAGCTTTTTTTGCCTGGTCTCCTACAGCTGATGTGTTGTGTATTGAAGTCCACAAGCGAAGGTAAAAGAGGAGAGGAGGAGAGAACATAGATGCGAGAAGGAATACAACGTGGCTGCTATGAAAGTGAACTGTGTTTACGCGTGATCAGGGGTGTATTCATTCCGCCGATTCTGTTGAAAAAAAGTTTTCTTAAACAGACACGGAATGAAATGAAACATACCAGAATTTGTCCAAAAGAAACTCTCGTTTGCAACTGTTGGACTACTGATTCCACCCTAGATCAGCTAGATGCAGGCAAGAGTGTGCAAGGCAGTATTGAATGTGTCACTGTCTGTCCATGTGTCACTGTCTGTCATCTCAAATTTCTCTCTCAACCTGTGTGCACCTACGCTGTAAACTTTCATTCATATTGTTGTTTGTAGCAACCTCATGATGGGTATTGGGACCATTTGAGTATCATGTAGTTGCCTAAACATGTCGATGTTACATTCAACTGGGTGAATAGAATATGAATGACAGTTATCCAATATGCTGTAATAAATACCAATAAATAAATCGTCCTCCCTCATCTTAAACGGCACCGACCGCCACTTCTATGTACAGTGTTGTAACAATGTACAAATAGTTAAAGTATAAAAGGGCAGATAAATGAATATAAATATGGGTTGTATTTACAATGGTGTTTGTTCTTCACTGGTTGCTATTTTCTTGTGGTACAAGGTCACAAATCGAATTTCACCTAATAGACATGGGAGTTTATCCAAATAATTTTTTTTTCTGTGTAATCTGAGTCTCTAAAATGGTCATACATTTGGCAGTAGGTTAGGAAATGCAGCTCAGTTTCCACCTCATTTTGTGGGCAGTGTTCACATAGGCTGTCTTCTCTTGAGAGCCAGGTCTCTCTCTCTTTGGCTTACTGTACTATCACAACCTCGTCTCCTCATCTCCTCATTTTCTCTCCATCTCACCTCGTTTCTCCATCCATCACTCTGTCTTTGGGTATGTATCTATCCATCCTTTCCCTCTTCTGTCTCTACTTCTCTCTCTACTTCCCTCCCTCTCTAAAAAGACATAAGTGCTGTGAGTGTGTGCCTCTCAAAGCCACAGTCCATGATAGAGCGAGAAGGACATCGCATTGCCTTGAGGTTAATTAAAGCTGGGCTGTGCCAGGTGAGACAAATTACGGTTCTACTCACTGACTATACCTGGATATTAAAACTCTAAGAGCGAGAGTCAAACCACGGTTATACACCACGGTTATACACCACATAGACATGGAAGAGGATATAATAATGCATTTATCTTACTTTACATCTCTCATTGATACTGTCTGGAATTAAGCCATCGCGTCTACAAAACTCCTTCAGATAATAATTTTCTGTGTTGACATACTAATGAAAGTCGATGACGTTGTTGTAAGGGTATCATTTAAGGATTAAATATGACATTTCTTGCAATATTCCTTATAACACATTCTCTCTCCAGATGCTAAATGGATAATCCACTGCACCAGGGGTGTCAAACATTTGTTTTTGTAAGATACATTTTTTCAGAGTTAAATGATCTTAGTCGACATTGAAATGACTAAAACCAAATTGAAACTGTGTAGAAACAATAATGACCTGCATTTATATTCTCTTGACTCTGTCCAGCTTGCTAACAGTCATCAAAACGAAAGGCAGTCAAGGAGCACAGACAATTCCCAAACCAGATAGAGGACTATTGAGGAAATATTATCCCCATTTGGTAACACTTTACTTGACACCCAGAGTCATAACACATTATAACACGGTCATAACCATGTCATAATATGTCATAACGTGACATAACTTGTCATAACCTGTCATAATGTGGTCATAACACTCTCATGACACATATATTTAGACCTATTGCGACATATATTGCGTTATTTTATGGCTGGTTATGACACCTACAAAAGACTGTCAAAACCCACAAAACCTACCATGGATTTATTTTATGATTGGTTACATAAGAGTTTCGAAACTCACAAAACATACCACACAAGGCAAAACATTCCATTTAAGTGATAATGCCCTCGAAGCCGGTATTTGGAGGATATATATGCCAACATATTCAAATAATGATTGACATATTTTCATAAAAAACTTTATTTTGATTAACTTATTCGTACTATTTCATCCTTCCACAAGATATAGTCCCAACAGAAATCTAGGGTTGCTACCCAAGCCGGCTGGTCGTTCGTTTTATTGGTTTCGTTGCTAGAGACGTGACCCAGTCGTTCAGTCTTTTTATTCTGTATCTATGGATGCGAACCAGTCTTTCATTCTAAATGTTCCATTGCCATACTGGCTGGCGAGGTTCTTCTCCCTTGCTTGCTAGCTAGCCAACTATGGCTAATTTACAGTCACGTCAAAAAGTGCAGCCAGATTAACAGCAAAATAGGCGCATTTGCATTTGTTTAAACTGTTTCTAGTGGCATTTATTTGGATACATCCAAACAATGAGCTAATGTGGCGTGATTTTGTCAGGTGTTCAGAGGAGCTAGCCAACAGCATAGCTAACACAATCACTTCAAACTGAAGCTGGAAAAACTGCAACTAGCTACACTTCGTTTTGTTTTACCTTTTTTAAATGGACATTTCTTTATATTAAAATGATGCCAGCTGATTCATGATTTCGACTGGCTGAGAAACGCTGCCTGTCTGTCTCATCCCGACACGTTCATTAATATGGGAGAGCTGGATATCTAATTTGAATATTGAAACAATGTTGCAATTGTCAGAGAGACAGACAGCAAGGTTTATACAAATCTCCACTGTTGAAAACTAAAGGTTAGTCTAAAAGAAATGTGAGCTAATGTCTAGATGCTTTTTATAGTGGAGATCAAGTTTATAAATTGCCTGGCTGGGTAGATGAGACAGTGGATTGCGCAGTCAGATGAAACAGAGTAAATAAGCATTTTAACGTGTTAGATTTAGCCGGTGGTAACTTGTGGAATAGACACCGTCTGGAATGTTTTAACCAATCAGTATTCAGGATTAGACCCAGCTATTGTATAATACAGCATAGCCTACTTGTCAACAGAATGTTTATGTTATATAATATTTTCAGAAATTGACCATATTAAATGATAATTGTAATTATGCACACTGATGTCAGACGTGCACCTACCAAAATGCTCTGTTGCTGATGACTGGGATGAATGCAGGAGCAGATTTCAAGAGCAGGACAACACACACTCTTTTTTTACTGATGACTGACATAAGGGGTTGTATGTGATAGGCCTATCTGGTTTATATGAGAATGATGGCCATAAATGCTTCTTGACAGTGTCATAAAGTGTATTTTCTTAGAACAAGTAAAGTTACACAGGATGGTCATAATGCTTCAGGACAATGTCAGAAAGTGTATTTTCTGCAAGTTATTTAAAATGATGGAAAACAACATGACTGTGAATAATTAATTACAACAACAACAAAGCACGTAAGAAACAAACTCTCAAACAAAATGAAACTTCTTGGCAGGGAAAAAAGAGATTTGAATAAATGTGGGTTTTGACTCTTATGTAGGTGTCGTAAGCATTCATAAAGCAATAAAACAGGTGTAAATGTATGGGTCATGTGAGTGTTATGACCATATTATGACAGGTTATGACAAGTTATGTCAGCCGTTATGAAATGGTTATGACAGAGTCATAATGTGTTATGACGCTAAATGTGAAGTAAAGTGTTACCATAAAGGTAAAGTACGGCCCTCCGGACCTCGGTGAAGACCGAATGGGGCTCGCAGGTATAAATGACTTTGACATCTCTGCACTACAGCATTTGTATGAAGACTCTTAATCACAATGAAAAGAGACTTATTGAATGTATCACTTACCATTGTCTGTGGCCATAAAGATGGCGGTGTATTTGTTGTCGTGAACGTAAGGCGACTCGCGGTCCAGATTGGCGGAGGTGTTCACCGTGCCTCTGACCGGGTTCACGCTGAGCCAGTTAGCCGGGTCTCTCAGGACCGCAAACCTGAACAGGGAACAGATGACAGCTGATCAGAATATATTCAGGGTAATACCATGGTATGACACTATACAATATATTCAAGCTTTGTAGACATGCAGATCACCTATGCGACATAAGATAGATAGTAAGTGCAATTGAAAAATAATACATTTTTCTATGAAGAAATACTGAATGGACAATAACTATCAAAGATACAAAGCTTTTTAATCACAGCATGACAAGACTGCATGTACTGTATCTGAAGTGTGTATGAGGTGCGGGTGAGGTTGAATGGACGGCTGTGTATGTCTGTGGACACTGTAGTTGGACTGTGTGTTTGATGAATGAACTCTCGTAGCTTCTCAGTGAAAAATGACCTAGTTTGTGTGGAAAGTGGCTGAAGTATGAGGCCTCCATGACCCCGCTAATGTGATCCTGAGCGCTAATGTGATGGGAGGTGCATTGTGATTGGCTAGGGAATGGAGACATGTCTCTGGGGCTTCTCATCTGTGTTCATGTCACACACGGCTGATTTAGTGGCCAATCCCCATCCCATACACACACCAAGAGGTACTAAACACACACACGCACTGTTTAGCACCTCTTACCCCTTTAAGTTTACCAGTAAACACTCCACATGCACCTTTGTGCTTTTACACACACACACACACACACACACACACACACACACACACACACACACACACACACACATACACACACACACACACACACACACACACACACACACACACACACACACACACACACGCGAGCATGCAAGCACACCCGGCACACGAACAAAGTGCTCTCAGTGGTAGACAAATTGTCTTTGAAACTGAGCTCTTCTGCTAACAGAGCGAGACAAAGCCTTGGGAAATGGCTTTGTAATCAACCTCCACTCACACCTTCACCACAAGAGAAATGACACCTCTCCTCTATCTCTATCTCCCTATTCCTCTCTCCCACCATGCACCTATTAAATTACCACAACAACATACCGCATTTAAAACGCATGCACCTGACATGACCGGATATACAGTACTGTACAGTGCACACCCACACACACATTACCACAGACAGATTGCATGCATATGGAAAGAGATAGCAAGAAACAAAACAGACACATACTTTCACACAAACAGACTGATACACACACACACACACGGACTGTGCACACAGCTCATTTTATAGTAGAATGAGAAATCAGAACCAAGCTTAAACATTCTCACAGGTCATTAACCCCAATATGTCCCTATTCTCCCATCAGTAAACACATCTAACACACACACATGCACGCGCGCAGACACACACACACGCACGCACGCACGCACGCACGCACGCACGCACGCACGCACACACACACACACACACACACACACACACACACACACACACACACACACACACACACACACACACACACACACACACACACACACACTTCCTGGTTATCGGTCCTCCATCACCACCAGGCATCACACAACAATACATACACACACAGAGAAGCTCATTGCTTGGAAAGAGGCAAAAACAAGATGATTATCCTGCTGCTTTGGGTACACAGATAGTCGCTTGATCCAGTAATACATTGTTCAATGGTTTGTATTGACTGCAAGCCTATTTGGTGATAGAATCTATTCGGTTGCAGCTTAAATGATAAAGCATATAAAAGGTTTTCCCCCACCCGTTTTCCGCAACACCGCTGTGTTTTTGAGGGATTGGAGCCTAGAAAGGAAGTCATTCTTCCACCTGATTGTCTGATTTAGACAGATATGTATGATATGTCTCTCTATATCTACATGAGTGTGGCCAGATCCACAGTTTAAGTCCCCTGAATAGAGGCTTCCACTGAGTGTAACCAAACATCTGTCCTACAGCGAGCCTCATACGGCTGTCCTATAATCGCCCTCCACCACAGACCTCTCAGAAACACTGGTCTTCTGGCCCTCCTCAGGTCCAACTAGCCCATCAAGCATCAGGACTCTGGACAAAGACCCATATCCTGCCCTCTCCTCCCTTCTCCCAGTCCAGATGTTTCAGATTCTCTCTCTCTCTCACACACACACACACACACACACACACACACACACACACACACACACACACACACACACACACACACACACACACACACACACACACACACACACACACACACACACACACACACACACACACACACACACACACACACACACACACACACACACACACACACACACACACAGAGAGAGAGAGAAGAGATGTGCAATAAATCCCTCCAGTTGGCCCGTCCAGGGGCTGTGAGTGGGAGTGTGTGTGCAGTGAGGCCTGAGTGTGGGTTTCAGTGAAGAGGCCAGTGGTGCTGCTGAATAATTAGAGCTGTTGACTAGGTCCCGCTGACTGGTGACTGGCCAGTCTTCCCTGTCTGTCCTGTCTACCCTTGCCTGACAACTCACACTGAATTCTTCGATCGCTACATACGTTAGGTGAATCTGCCATCATTGAAGTCATTTGGGTGACGAGTGGCATTGTACAAATCAAAGACGTTGGTTTACCCATGTATGTTCTGGCTCTAGACCAACCCATAGGTTTCTGGGACCAATCAGATGGTTCGAAAGCAATGAGTCTGGGTAACCAGATAATGTCTACCGGCTCTGCCGTGTCCTGCCCGGCCCTCTGGCCTGTACACTCTTTGAAAAAAAGGTGCTATCTAGAACCTTAAAGGGTTCTTCGGCTGCCCCCATAGGAAAACCTTTGAAGAACCGTTTTTGGAGAAGACAGAGAGTAAGAGGGTTCTACATAGAACCAAAAAGGTTTCTCCTATGGGAACAGCCGATGAACCATTTTGGAACCCTTTTTTCTTAGAGCGTACCACCCTGTCTGCTCTGGTCTGCCCTGCCCTGCCCTGCTCTGCCCTGCCTTGCCCTGGTCTGCCCTGCCCTGCTCTGCCCTGCCCTGCCCTGGTCTGCCCTGCTCTGCTCTGCCCTGCCCTGCCCTGCTCTGCCCTGCCCTGCTCTGCTCTGCCCTGCCCTGCCCTGCTCTGCCCTGCTCTGGTCTGCCCTGCTCTGGTCTGCCCTGCTCTGCTCTGCCCTGCTCTGCTCTGCCCTGCTCTGGTCTGCCCTGCCCTGCCCTGCCCTGCCCTGCCCTGGTCTGCCCTGCTCTGGTCTGCCCTGCTCTGGTCTGCCCTGCTCTGCTCTGGTCTGCCCTGCTCTGGTCTGCCCTGCCCTGCTCTGGTCTGCCTTGCCCTGGTCTGCCCTGCCCTGCTCTGGTCTGCCCTGCTCTGCTCTGCCCTCCCCTGTCTTCCCTGATCTGCCCTGTCTGTCCTATTTGTTTGTCCCCTCCAGCTGGGGACGGCCCTGTCTTACTGTCTGTCTTCTCCAGCTGGATGAGACAGGGCTCTGCCACATCAGACAGGACAGAGACAGGGCTCTGCCACATCAGACAGGACAAAGACAGGGCTCTGCCACATCAGACAGGACAGAGACAGGGCTCTGCCACATCAGAGTCTCAGTCACTGATGCTAATCAGATACAGTATGTATCAGAATGATGCTATGAGAGGGGGACCTCCATAAATATAGCATAAAAACACTCCAAACCTATCACTCTTAACAAAATCGTATGCCATTATTTATTTTCTTTCCAGGTATTTAAACCTCAGTTCCCATGTAACGTTGAAGTTGTATGTAAACTTCTGACCAACTGGGAATGTGATGAAAGAAATAAAAGCTGAAATAAATCATTCTCTCTGCTATTATTCTGACATTTCACATTCTTTAAATAAGTGGTGATCCTAACTGACCTAAGCAAGGGGATTTTTACTAGGATTAAATGTCAGGAATTGTGAAAAACTGAGTTTAAATATATTTGGCTAAGGTGTATGTAAACTTCCCATTTCAAATGCATAAGCATCAGAGGCACTCAAACACAAACTTAGTAGTAGTAATGCATAACAGATGCGTTCTCTTTCCACGCTCCCGCTCTAGACATACAGTAAGTGACACCCACACATACTTTAAAATTATTGTACACAATGGTAATGCACAAAATGGTCCCACGCTTCCTCTCTAGTCTCTATAGTGAGTGCCTAGCAATAAGAGCAGCCCTGTGAGGGCAGGTTATGGTACTGGATCACCCCAGCTCCATGGTAACCCCAAATGAGGCAGCACAACGTGTACAAACACAGGGACCATTAACCTTCTCTTAAGGTCATTAGAGAGACATTAAAAATACATTATGCAAATAAAAAAAAACATCTTTCTCATACAGGGTACATGTTTATCAGCAACATTGCAAATTGTCACAGCCAATTGTCCAAATAATCACTTACATCCTCATCTAGAATTTTCCCTTTTATCCTTCTCTCTCTCCTCCTCCTCTGCCTCTCTCTCTCGCTCACTACAAACACACATACACATAAGCACACAAGCATACGCGCTCACACACAAATGAGAAAAGATTGGAGCCAGAAATTGCCTATACTTTCTGCTTGCACAGTAAAATAGCCAATAGCAAGTTGATTTGCTCACATTATTTCTGCTTGAGCGGCAGAATTCCTCTCCGGTGCTGTAAGGCAAATCCAGGCCTGACCCTACTCTACCGAGAACTGAGTCTGAGCCCATTTCAGCTTTCATCTGACGGTTAGAGCCTCCCTGGGGACACCTTATAGGACTCAGATCTTCCAGGACCCAGGACAGCCCAGTCAAGGGAGTGCTTTTCCTACATCACAGGAAGATGCAGTCTATTCTAGAATAATGACAGTGACACCCTGAGAGAGAGAGGACGTTAAGACAACGCAGCAGCACTCTTTAGGAGAAATCTGCTCACCCACACAGTTCACATAGATATCTCTGCATGAGGTTGAGACCCCTTTAGGATCAACTATTACACTACCATTGCATCAGATGCATATGGTTATGCATACAGTATGCGTCTGTCTGTCTGTCTGTCTGTCTGTCTGTCTGTCTGTCTGTCTGTCTGTCTGTCTGTCACGTTCCTGACCTATTTATGTTAGTTTTTGTGTGTTAGTTGGTCAGGACGTGAGGTTGGGTGGGCATTCTATGTTATCTGTTTCTATGTTGGTTTCGGTTTGCCTGGTATGGCTCTTGATTAGAGGCAGGTGGTTTGCGTTTGCCTCTAATTAAGAGTCATATTTAGGTAGGGCATTCTCAATGTTTGTTGGTGGGTGATTGTCTCCTGTGTCCGTATGTTATGTTCGTACCACATAGGACTGTAGCGTTTGTTTGTTTCGTTTTCGTTTCGATGTCGTCTGTTACCTGTACGTAAGTTTATGTTTAGTTATGTAAGTTTATGTTCAGGTCTCGTCAACGTCGTTTTGTTATTTTGTAGTTTTGCAAGTGTTTGTTTCGTTTCGTGTGCCATCGTAATTTATAATAAAGATGGCTTATTTCCCTGAGCCTGCGTTTTGGTCTGAAGATCCTTCTCTCCTCACCTCTTCCGAGGATGAGGAGAGCGTCAGCCTTTACAGAATCAACCAACAAGCTAAGACCAAGCGGCAAAGGGAAACTAAACGGAGTAAAGGACAGGAGAGAAACAAGGATTTCTGGACTTGGGAGGAAATATTGGACGGGAGAGGTCCATGGGCACAGCAGGGAGAATATCGCCGTCCCAAAGCTGAGCTGGAGGCACGGAGGAGAGCAGAGGCTACCTGGGAGAGGAACCGGAGCTATGAGGGAACGCGTCTGGCACGGAAGCCGAAAAAGCCCGTAAGTAATTCCCAAAAATTTCTTGGGGGGGGGCTAGGAGATAGTGGGCCAAGGGCAGGTAGGAGACCTGCGCCCACTTCCCAGGCTTACCGTGGAGAGCGGGAGTACGGGCAGGCGCCGTGTTACGCAGTAGAGCGCACGGTGTCTCCTGTACGAGTGCATAGCCCAGTGCGGGTTATTCCACCTCCCCGCACTGGTAGGGCTAGATTGGGTATTGAGCCAGGTGTCATGAGGCCGGCTCAACGCGTCTGGTCTCCAGTGCGTCTCCTCGGGCCGGCATACATGGCACCGGCCTTACGCATGGTTTCTCCGGTTCGCCTACATAGACCGGTGCGGGTTATTCCACCTCCCCGCACTGGTCGGGCAACCGGGAGCATTCAACCAGGTAAGGTTGGGCAAGCTCAATGCTCAAGAGTGCCAGTACGCCTCCACGGTCCGGTATTTCCGGCACCACCTCCCCGCCCCAGCCTAGTACCTACAGTGTCTACACTACGCACTAGGCTACCAGTGCGTATCCTGAGCCCTGTTCCTCCTCCACGCACTCTCCCTGTAGTGCGTGTATCTAGCCCGGTGCCTCCAGTTCCGGCCCCACGCACTAAGCTACCAGTGCGTCTCCAGAGCCCTGTACACACTGTATATTCTCCCCCTACTAATCCTGATGTGCTTGTCCTCAGCCCGGCGTCACCAGTGCCGGTACCACGCATCAGGGATAGAGTAGGCTTTGAGAATACAGTGTGCCCTGTCCCTGCTCCCCGCACTAGTAGGAAGGTGCTTGTCATTAGCACGGTGCCTCCAGTTCTGGCACCACGCACCAGGTCTACAGTGCGCCATATCCGGCCAGAGCCATTCGTCTCCCCAGCGCCATCTGAGCCATCCGTCTCCCCAGCGCCATCTGAGCCATCCGTCTCCCCAGCGCCATCTGAGCCATCCGTCTCCCCAGCGCCATCTGAGCCATCCGTCTCCCCAGCGCCGTCTGAGCCATCCGTCTGCCAGGAGCCTGCAAAGCCGCCCGTCTGCCATGAGCCTGCAAAGCCGCCCGTCTGCCATGAGCCTACAGAGCCGTCAGCCAGACAGGAGCCGCTAGAGCCATCAGCCAGACAGGAGCCGCTAGAGCCGTCAGCCAGACAGGATCTGCCAGAGCCGCCAACCAGACAGGATCTGCCAGAGCCGCCAACCAGACAGGATCTGCCAGAGCCGCCAACCAGACAGGATCTGCCAGAGCCGCCAACCAGACAGGATCTGCCAGAGCCGCCAACCAGACAGGATCTGCCAGAGCCGCCAACCAGACAGGATCTGCCAGAGCCGCCAGCGAGCCATGAGCAGCCAGAGCCGCCAGCGAGCCATGAGCAGCCAGAGCCGCCAGCGAGCCATGAGCAGCCAGAGCCGCCAGCGAGCCATGAGCAGCCAGAGCCGTCAGAGAGCCATGAGCAGCCAGAGCCGTCAGAGCGCCATGAGCAGCCAGAGCCGTCAGAGCGCCATGAGCAGCCAGAGCCGTCAGAGCGCCATGAGCAGCCAGAGCCGTCAGAGCGCCATGAGCGTCGAGAGCCGTCAGAGCGCCATGAGCGTCGAGAGCCGTCAGCCTGCCATGAGCGTCGAGAGCCGTCAGCCTGCCATGAGCGTCGAGAGCCGTCAGCCTGCCATGAGCGTCGAGAGCCGTCAGCCTGCCATGAGCGTCGAGAGCCGTCAGCCTGCCATGAGCGTCGAGAGCCGTCAGCCTGCCATGAGCGTCGAGAGCCGTCAGCCTGCCATGAGCGTCGAGAGCCGTCAGCCTGCCATGAGCGTCGAGAGCCGTCAGCCTGCCATGAGCGTCGAGAGCCGTCAGCCTGCCATGAGCGTCGAGAGTCGTCAGTCAGCCATGAGATGCCCTTCAGCCTGAAAAGGCTAGATACCCAGAACTGCCCATCAGTCCAGAGCTGTCTCTCTGTCCGGAGCTGCCTTTCAGTCCGGAGTTGCCCCTCTATCCTGATCTCCCTCTCTATCTTTATCTACTTCTATATTCTTATCTATCCCTCTGTCTTGATTTATCTCTCTGTCCCGGTGTTGTCATTATTAGATGTGTTATTAAGAGGATTTTGTGGGGGAAGAAAGAGGGTGGACATGCTTGGAGGGAGGAGGCTAGGATGGATTATGGTGGGGTGGGAACCGCGCCCGGAGCCTGAGCCACCACCGTGGTTAGATGCCCACCCAGACCCTCCCCTAGACTTTGTGCTGGTGCGTCCGGAGTTCGCACCTTGTGGGGGGGGTACTGTCACGTTCCTGACCTATTTATGTTAGTTTTTGTGTGTTAGTTGGTCAGGACGTGAGGTTGGGTGGGCATTCTATGTTATCTGTTTCTATGTTGGTTTCGGTTTGCCTGGTATGGCTCTTGATTAGAGGCAGGTGGTTTGCGTTTGCCTCTAATTAAGAGTCATATTTAGGTAGGGCATTCTCACTGTTTGTTGGTGGGTGATTGTCTCCTGTGTCTGTGTGATGTTACGCCACATGGGACTGTTTCGGTTTTGTTTGTTCGGTTTATGTAGTCTGTTCCTGTTTTCATGCGTTCTTCGTTATACGTAAGTTCTTATGTTCAGGTGCGTCTACGTCGTTTGTTGTTTTGTAGTTATTCAAGTATAGTTCGTTTTCTGTCTATGTCGTGTCTTGTTTAAATCAATAAATCATGTCATCATACCTCGCTGCATATTGGTCTTCAGATCCCTCTCTCCTCTCCTCGTCTGAGGAGGAGGAGGATTTAGAGAACCGTTACACTGTCTGTCTGTCTGTCTGTGTGTGTGTGTGTGTGTGTGTGTGTGTGTGTGTGTGTGTGTGTGTGTGTGTGTGTGTGTGTGCACATGTTTGTGTGTGTGTTTGTGTGTGTGACAGACAGACAGAGGGAAGAAAAGAGAGTGTGTGAGAGAGAGATCTGATTGGTACCATTGTTACTGACATTAAGTATTTCTGAGAAAGCTTGTACTAAGTAAATCCTCATTCAAATAAACTTATCGTAAGTGCATTGGATAAGACCATTTGCTAAATTATAGACTGTAAGTGCACTGTAGAGAAAATTGTATATTTTTAATTTCAAAGCTGATTGAATTACTATTTTTTAACTGTATCCATCTGCAACTTACCACAGGTGAGATAAATTACACAGTAAACTAGAATAATTGAAAACCAAATTATTTAGAATGTTTTATAATTTAGTCTATGTCATTTTTGACTTTGAAGTGACAAATCTCAATTTCAATTTCAATTTTTTCTATTTCTTGTTCCTGTGTCGTTGTAAATCGTACAAATACATGTGTAAACACCAAAAGTTTTTTAAGAAACAGTGAAACATGCAGCAAGGGTGCCAATATATTTGACCACACCTGAAAATACAGTACAGAATGTGTGTATGCTGTAAGTTAATACGTGTATAGCTACAGTATGGATGTGTGTATGCTGTAAGTTAGTATAGCTACAGTATGGATGTGTGTATGCTGTAAGTTAATACGTGTATAGCTACAGTATGGCTGTGTGTATGCTGTAAGTTAGTACGTGTATAGCTACAGTATGGATGTGTGTATGCTGTAAGTTAGTACGTGTATAGCTACAGTATGGATGGGTGTATGCTGTAAGTTAGTATGTGTATAGCTACAGTATGGCTGTGTGTATGCTGTAAGTTAGTACGTGTATAGCTACAGTATGGATGGGTGTATGCTGTAAGTTAGTACGTGTATAGCTACAGTATGGATGGGTGTATGCTGTAAGTTAGTACGTGTATAGCTATAGTATGGATGTGTGTATGCTGTAAGTTAGTATGTATATAGCTACAGTATGGATGTGTGTATGCTGTAAGTTAGTATGTGTATAGCTACAGTATGGCTGTGTGTATGCTGTAAGTTAGTACGTGTATAGCTACAGTATGGCTGTGTGTATGCTGTAAGTTAGTACGTGTATAGCTACAGTATGGATGGGTGTATGCTGTAAGTTAGTACGTGTATAGCTACAGTATGGATGGGTGTATGCTGTAAGTTAGTACGTGTATAGCTACAGTATGGATGTGTGTATGCTGTAAGTTAGTACGTATATAGCTACAGTATGGATGTGTGTATGCTGTAAGTTAGTACGTGTATAGCTACAGTATGGATGTGTGTATGCTGTAAGTTAGTACGTGTATAGCTATAGTATGGATGTGTGTATGCTGTAAGTTAGTATGTATATAGCTACAGTATGGATGTGTGTATGCTGTAAGTTAGTACGTATATAGCTACAATATGGATGGGTGTATGCTGTAAGTTAGTACGTGTATAGCTACAGTATGGATGTGTGTATGCTGTAAGTTAGTACGTATATAGCTACAGTATGGATATGTGTATGCTGTAAGTTAGTACGTGTATAGCTACAGTTTGGATGTGTGTATTCTGTAAGTTAGTATAGCTACAGTATGGATGTGTGTATGCTGTAAGTTAGTACGTGTATAGCTACAGTATGGATGTGTGTATGCCCTAAGTTAGTACGTGTATAGCTACAATATGGATGTGTGTATGCTGTAAGTTAGTACGTGTATAGCTACAGTATGGATGTGTGTATGCTGTAAGTTAGTACGTATATAGCTACAGTATGGATGTGTGTATGCTGTAAGTTAGTACGTGTATAGCTACAGTATGGATGTGTGTATGCTGTAAGTTAGTACGTGTATAGCTACAGTATGGATGGGTGTATGCTGTAAGTTAGTATGTGTATAGCTACAGTATGGCTGTGTGTATGCTGTAAGTTAGTACGTGTATAGCTACAGTATGGATGGGTGTATGCTGTAAGTTAGTACGTGTATAGCTACAGTATGGATGTGTGTATGCTGTAAATTAGTACATGTATAGCTACAGTATGGATGGGTGTATGCTGTAAGTTAGTACGTGTATAGCTACAGTATGGATTGGTGTATGCTGTAAGTTAGTACGTGTATAGCTACAGTATGGATGTGTGTATGCTGTAAGTTAGTACGTATATAGCTACAGTATGGATGTGTGTATGCTGTAAGTTAGTACGTGTATAGCTACAGTATGGATGTGTGTATGCTGTAAGTTAGTACGTGTATAGCTACAGTATGGATGTGTGTATGCTGTAAGTTAGTACGTATATAGCTACAGTATGGATGTGTGTATGCTTTAAGTTAGTACGTGTATAGCTACAGTATGGATGTGTGTATGCTGTAAGTTAGTACTTGTATAGCTACAATATGGATGTGTGTATGCTGTAGGTTAGTATGTGTATAGCTACAATATGGATGTGTGTATGCTGTAAGTTAGTACGTATATAGCTACAGTATGGATGTGTGTATGCTTTAAGTTAGTACGTGTATAGCTACAGTATGGATGTGTGTATGCTGTAAGTTAGTACTTGTATAGCTACAATATGGATGTGTGTATGCTGTAGGTTAGTACGTGTATAGCTACAATATGGATGGGTGTATGCTGTAAGTTAGTACGTGTATAGCTACAGTATGGATGTGTGTATGCTGTAAGTTAGTACGTATATAGCTACAATATGGATGTGTGTATGCTGTAAGTTAGTATGTATATAGCTACAGTATGAATGGGTGTATGCTGTAAGTTAGTATGTGTATAGCTACAGTATGGATGTGTGTATGCTGTAAGTTAGTACGTGTATAGCTACAGTATGGATGTGTGTATGCTGTAAGTTAGTACGTATATAGCTACAGTATGGATGTGTGTATGCTGTAAGTTAGTATAGCTACAGTATGGATGTGTGTATGCTGTAAGTTAGTACGTGTATACCTACAGTATGGATGTGTGTATGCTGTAAGTTAGTACGTGTATAGCTACAGTATGGATGGGTGTATGCTGTAAGTTAGTACGTGTATAGCTACAGTATGGATGTGTGTATGCTGTAAGTTAGTACGTGTATAGCTACAGTATGGATGGGTGTATGCTGTAAGTTAGTACGTATATAGCTACAGTATGGATGGGTTTATGCTGTAAGTTAGTACGTGTATAGCTACAGTATGGATGGGTGTATGCTGTAAGTTAGTATGTGTATAGCTACAGTATGGATGGGTGTATGCTGTAAGTTAGTACGTATATAGCTACAGTATGGATGGGTTTATGCTGTAAGTTAGTACGTGTATAGCTACAGTATGGATGGGTGTATGCTGTAAGTTAGTACGTATATAGCTACAGTATGGATGGGTGTATGCTGTAAGTTAGTACGTATATAGCTACAGTATGGATGGGTTTATGCTGTAAGTTAGTACGTGTATAGCTACAGTATGGATGGGTGTATGCTGTAAGTTAGTACGTGTATAGCTACAGTATGGCTGGGTGTATGCTGTAAGTTAGTATAGCTACAGTTTGGATGTGTGTATGCTGTAAGTTAGTACGTGTATAGCTACAGTATGGATGGGTGTATGCTGTAAGTTAGTACATGTATAGCTACAGTATGGATGTGTATATGCTGTAAGTTAGTACGTGTATAGCTACAATATGGATGTGTGTATGCTGTAAGTTAGTACGTGTATAGCTACAGTATGGATGTGTGTATGCTGTAAGTTAGTACGTGTATAGCTACAGTATGGATGTGTGTATGCTGTAAGTTAGTATAGCTACAGTATGGATGTGTGTATGCTGTAAGTTAGTATGTGTATAGCTACAGTATGGATGGGTGTATGCTGTAAGTTAGTACGTGTATAGCTACAGTATGGATGGGTGTATGCTGTAAGTTAGTACGTGTATAGCTACAGTATGGATGGGTGTATGCTGTAAGTTAGTACGTGTATAGCTACAGTATGGATGGGTGTATGCTGTAAGTTAGTACGTGTATAGCTACAGTATGGATGGGTGTATGCTGTAAGTTAGTACGTACATAGCTACAGTATGGATGGGTGTATGCTGTAAGTTAGTACGTATATAGCTACAGTATGGATGGGTGTATGCTGTAAGTTAGTACATGTATAGCTACAGTTTTGATGTGTGTATGCTGTAAGTTAGTACATGTATAGCTACAGTATGGATGGGTGTATGCTGTAAGTTAGTACGTGTATAGCTACAGTATGGATGGGTGTATGCTGTAAGTTAGTATGTGTATAGCTACAGTATGGATGGGTGTATGCTGTAAGTTAGTACGTATATAGCTACAGTATGGATGGGTGTATGCTGTAAGTTAGTACGTATATAGCTACAGTATGGATGTGTGTATGCTGTAAGTTAGTATAGCTACAGTATGGATGTGTGTATGCTGAAAGTTAGTACGTATATAGCTACAGTATGGATGGGTGTATGCTGTAAGTTAGTACGTATATAGCTACAGTATGGATGGGTGTATGCTGTAAGTTAGTACGTGTATAGCTACAGTATGGATGGGTGTATGCTGTAAGTTAGTACGTGTATAGCTACAGTATGGATGCGTGTATGCTGTAAGTTAGTACGTGTATAGCTACAGTATGGATGGGTTTATGCTGTAAGTTAGTACGTGTATAGCTACAGTATGGATGGGTTTATGCTGTAAGTTAGTACGTATATAGCTACAGTATGGATGGGTGTATGCTGTAAGTTAGTACGTATATAGCTACAGTATGGATGTGTGTATGCTGTAAGTTAGTACGTGTATAGCTACAGTATGGATGGGTGTATGCTGTAAGTTAGTACATGTATAGCTACAGTATGGATGGGTGTATGCTGTAAGTTAGTACATGTATAGCTACAGTATGGATGTGTGTATGCTGTAAGTTAGTACGTGTATAGCTACAGTATGGATGGGTGTATGCTGTAAGTTAGTACGTAAATAGATACAGTATGGATGTGTGTATGCTGTAAGTTAGTACGTGTATAGCTACAGTATGGATGGGTGTATGCTGTAAGTTAGTACATGTATAGCTACAGTATGGATGGGTGTATGCTGTAAGTTAGTACATGTATAGCTACAGTATGGATGTGTGTATGCTGTAAGTTAATACGTATATAGCTACAGTATGGATGGGTGTATGCTGTAAGTTAGTATGTGTATAGCTACAGTATGGCTGTGTGTATGCTGTAAGTTAGTACGTGTATAGCTACAGTATGGATGTGTGTATGCTGTAAGTTAGTACGTGTATAGCTACAGTATGGATGGGTGTATGCTGTAAGTTAGTATGTGTATAGCTACAGTATGGCTGTGTGTATGCTGTAAGTTAGTACGTGTATAGCTACAATATGGATGTGTGTATGCTGTAAGTTAGTACGTGTATAGCTACAGTATGGATGTGTGTATGCTGTAAGTTAGTACGTGTATAGCTACAATATGGATGTGTGTATGCTGTGAGTTAGTACGTGTATAGCTACAATATGGATGTGTGTATGCTGTGAGTTAGTATGTATATAGCTACAGTATGGATGTGTGCATGCTGTAAGTTAGTACGTATATAGCTACAGTATTGATGTGTGTATGCTGTAAGTTAGTACGTATATAGCTACAGTATGGATGTGTGTATGCTGTAAGTTAGTATGTATATAGCTACAGTATGGATGTGTGTATGCTGTAAGTTAGTACGTATATAGCTACAGTATGGATGTGTGTATGCTGTAAGTTAGTATGTATATAGCTACAGTATGGATGTGTGTATGCTGTAAGTTACTACATATATAGCTACAATATGGATGGGTGTATGCTGTAAGTTAGTATGTGTATAGCTACAGTATGGATGTGTGTATGCTGTAAGTTAGTACGTGTATAGCTACAGTATGGATGTGTGTATGCTGTAAGTTAGTACGTGTATAGCTACAGTATGGATGGGTGTATGCTGTAAGTTAGTACGTGTATAGCTACAGTATGGATGTGTGTATGCTGTAAGTTAGTACGTATATAGCTACAGTATGGATGTGTGTATGCTGTAAGTTAGTACGTGTATAGCTACAGTATGGATGTGTGTATGCTGTAAGTTAGTTCGTGTATAGCTACAGTATGGATGGGTGTATGCTGTAAGTTAGTATAGCTACAGTATGGATGGGTGTATGCTGTAAGTTAGTACGTGTATAGCTACAGTATGGCTGTGTGTATGCTGTACGTTAGTACGAGTATAGCTACAGTATGGATGGGTGTATGCTGTAAGTTAGTACGTGTATAGCTACAATATGGATGTGTGTATGCTGTAAGTTAGTACGTGTATAGCTACAGTATGGATGGGTGTATGCTGTAAGTTAGTACGTGTATAGCTACAGTATGGATGTGTGTATGCTGTAAGTTAGTACGTGTATAGCTACAGTATGGATGGGTGTATGCTGTAAGTTAGTACGTGTATAGCTACAGTATGGATGTGTGTATGCTGTAAGTTAGTACGTGTATAGCTACAGTATGGATGGGTGTATGCTGTAAGTTAGTACGTGTATAGCTACAGTATGGATGTGTGTATGCTGTAAGTTAGTACGTGTATAGCTACAGTATGGATGGGTGTATGCTGTAAGTTAGTACGTGTATAGCTACAGTATGGATGGGTGTATGCTGTAAGTTAGTACTTGTATAGCTACAGCATGGATGTGTATCTAACATCTGTTCCAGTGCAGCATGGGGTCCTATGTTCATTAGTGTTTCCTGTGACAGGAGTGATGTTGTAAATGTCCCCAGCAGCTGGAGACAAACGCTGCCTCCTACTGTACATCACATCCCATCAGACAGACCCCACTACTCTCTGCTCTGCGCGCCTCCTAAACCGGCCCCCGTGCTAGATGGGTAGAGCTAGGAGACAGTAATCAGTGCAACACCAAACCCCTGGCCTGCCCAGGGAGCCATGCACGGGTCCACATCTACAAGCCACAGATCTGCTAAGTCTCCAGTAAAAATGCTGAAATAGGCACTAACTCATTTATCTTTGTCCCCCTTGCGCTTTTTTACGCTGTGTCAACCAAGTAGATTTCCAGAGATGTGCTGCATATTGATGCCCCCCTCTGTGCCTCTCCTTCTCAGGCTGGGGCGCTGGAGCCTGGGGGCTGTTTGCTGCTGGTACACGTGGAAGAAGTGGGGAAGGGATAATGCTACAGGCTTCCTCACTGACGTGTCATATGGGGTGAGATGCTGCTACATAATCAGCCATTTTAAATAACATGGGAGGACTGCGATGATCAAGATTGGATTAGCAAAGTTCATCAAAATTGTTGAAAGGTTTTAAAACAATTCTAATAAGGACAACTGTCACGACTTCCGCCAAAGTCGGCACCTCTCCTTGTTCGGGCTGCGTTCGGCGGTCGACTTCACTGGCTTTCTAGCCATCGCCGCTCCATTTTTCATGTATCCATTTGTTTTGTCTTGTTCCCTGCACACCTGGTTTTCATTCCCAAGTCAATTCATATGTATTTATTCCTCTGTTCCCCATCATGTCTTTGTGTAGGATTGTTTGTGTTACGTGTATTTTGATATTGTTGATATTGTTACGCGCATCATTTTTTGTCTATGTTCCGTGTTTTGGGCACATTTTATGTTATTTTTTGCTGTCATTTTGACCGGAATAAAAAGTGCGCCTGTGCACTCTGCTCTCCTGCACCTGACTTCTTCTCCAATACACACTCCTAACAGCAGCAGTTGGACAATGGATGATTTTTATTTTTATCCATCAGATATTGACTGAATTATAGCACATCAAACATTTTACTGGACAAATAATTAATGGAGTTCAGGGCTTTTGGTAGGAATTCTGGAATTACATTAATTGTAAAATGTCACTTTTCTTTTCTTAGAATGCACTCATATATACATTTTCTAATATATCAGGTATTTTATTTGTGTTTTGTGTTCCAATAAATGTTTTATATGTGCCTACTTTGCATAAATACACTGGGTGTATTTGCATGTATGATAAATTAACATAAAGGGTGGAACAGGGCTGCAAACACCAAAGACTTCCTCTGTCTACTCTACCTGCTCTGTCTACCATCCCTGCTCTGTCTACCCTACCTGCTCTGTTTACCCTACCTGCTCTGTCTACCCTCCCTGCTCTGTCTACCCTACCTGCTCTGTCTACCCTCCCTGCTCTGTCTACCCTCCCTGCTCTGTCTACCCTACCTGCTCTGTCTACCATCCCTGCTCTGTCTACCCTACCTGCTCTGTCTACCCTCCCTGCTCTGTCTACCATCCCTGCTCTGTCTACCCTCCTTGCTCTGTCAACCCTACCTACTCAGTCTACCCTACCTGCTCTGTCTACCCTCCCTGCTCTGTCAACCCTACCTGCTCTGTCTACCCTACCTGCTCTGTCTACCCTACCTGCTCTGTCTACCCTCCCTGCTCTGTCTACCCTACCTGCTCTGTCTACCCTCCCTGCTCTGTCTACCCTACCTGCTCTGTCTACCCTCCCTGCTCTGTCTACTCTACCTGCTCTGTCTACCATCCCTGCTCTGTCTACCCTCCTTTCTCTGTCAACCCTACCTGCTCTGTCTACCCTCCCTGCTCTGTCTACCCTCCCTGCTCTGTCTACTCTACCTGCTCTGTCTACCATCCCTGCTCTGTCTACCCTCCTTGCTCGGTCAACCCTACCTACTCAGTCTACCCTCCCTGCTCTGTCTACCCTCCCTGCTCTGTCTACTCTACCTGCTCTGTCTACCATCCCTGCTCTGTCTACCCTCCTTGCTCTGTCAACCCTACCTACTCAGTCTACCCTACCTGCTCTGTCTACCCTCCCTGCTCTGTCTACCCTACCTGCTCTGTCAACCCTACCTGCTCTGTCTACCCTACCTGCTCTGTCTACCCTACCTGCTCTGTCTAACCTACCTGCTCTGTCTACCCTCCCTGCTCTGTCTACTCTACCTGCTCTGTCTACCATCCCTGCTCTGTCTACCCTCCTTGCTCTGTCAACCCTATCTACTCAGTCTACCCTACCTGCTCTGTCTACCCTCCCTGCTCTGTCTACCCTACCTGCTCTGTCAACCCTACCTGCTCTGTCTACCCTACCTGCTCTGTCTACCCTACCTGCTCTGTCTAACCTACCTGCTCTGTCTAACCTACCTGCTCTGTCTACCATCCCTGCTCTGTCTACCCTCCTTGCTCTGTCAACCCTACCTACTCAGTCTACCCTACCTGCTCTGTCTACCCTCCCTGCTCTGTCAACCCTACCTGCTCTGTCTACCCTACCTGCTCTGTCTACCCTCCCTGCTCTGTCTACCCTACCTGCTCTGTCAACCCTACCTACTCAGTCTACCCTACCTGCTCTGTCTACCCTCCCTTCTCTGTCTACCCTACCTGCTCTGTCAACCCTACCTGCTCTGTCTACCCTCCCTGCTCTGTCTACCATCCCTGCTCTGTCTACCCTCCTTGCTCTGTCAACCCTACCTACTCAGTCTACCCTCCCTGCTCTGTCTACCCTCCCTGCTCTGTCTACTCTACCTGCTCTGTCTACCATCCCTGCTCTGTCTACCCTCCTTGCTCTGTCAACCCTACCTTCTCAGTCTACCCTACCTGCTCTGTCTACCCTCCCTGCTCTGTCTACCCTACCTGCTCTGTCAACCCTACCTGCTCTGTCTACCCTACCTGCTCTGTCTACCCTACCTGCTCTGTCTAACCTACCTGCTCTGTCTAACCTACCTGCTCTGTCTACCATACCTGCTCTGTCTAGGCCTACTGTACCTGCACTCACTGCGCTTTCTAGACTGCCTCATTAATTACTGTTGTTGTCACGTTCTCTTGCATAATTCAACAAGTGTGTCAATAGCAGGATACCCTCAGATTAAAAATCAACACGCTAGGCTCGAGTTTGCACCTATCTATGCATACTTTAAATGTTTTCCGATATTAGACATAATGTCACTATAAACCGAGTGTTCTTTTTTGGAAGTTGCTTTCATTTCAGTACATCTAATATGAAAACATTTCACTTGTATTTAATTGTAACCTTTTTCAATTCCACAAAAAATGTACACGCATTAAAATAAAGTTATCTTTCTTCTCGTCTTATGATGTAAGTGTCGAGGCGATGCGTTAAATCCAGACGAAGCTATAGCATTATAGATGCAACAGAAAGACAATGTATTCCATTGAGCCCATTTCAGCTGTTATCGCGGTGTGTTTGACAGGTCATTACAAACGTTTCCGTAGTCGTAACATTAACGGGAAAAAACATCCAGCACAAGCAGGAGTATGAAAGGGTCGCAGGAGTAAAATGAAAGCAATCAATCCAGCGAGATTTAAGTGACAAGTGGATTTTGCACCTCAAACATGCCCACAGATCCTCAGGTGGGCGGGGCATGCACGCTGCTAACTGGATTTGACACTAGCAAACACACCCACACAAGTGCACACACACACACGCAGGCGCGCACACACGCACACGCTCGCGCTCGCACGCACACACACACACACACACACACACACACACACACACACACACACACACACACACACACACACACACACACACACACACACACACACACACACACGCTCACACAACCTGTCTGGCAGTGATTCAAAGTGCCAATGTACCTCACCTTGACTATCCTGAGTGCACTGTGACTTAGACAAGTGCATACTTCTGAGGTGTGATGTTTTGGCAGCACACTTCAAAGCCACTAATCATGCTCCCTCTCTCCACTTCCAGACAGCAGTGATCAGTGACTTACTGGCTGAAAGAACCAGAGGGCAAGAAGCCAATGATAATTCTCCCCTCTATCAGTGAGCTACTGTATGTGAAAAAGACTTTTGAGGGCAGCCATTAGTACATTTGAAATTCCCCAGAAGTTCAGGACCTGTTTTTGGGCCTTGGCAGTCTGTAGACTTCATCAGAATTCAGAACTCGCTGAGCAGGAATGAGGGAGGAAGAGATAACAGTGCAGAGGACTGTGGAGGAAGGAATAATTACAGTGCCGGGCAGCACTCTCTTCATTCTTTCTTTGCCTTCTTCCTCCACTACCTTGTTCACACTCTTCATTTCATTCTGACTGTCTGCTACTCTGCTGACAATGAGTCTAATAACCTCGGATGTCTAAGCAGGACTGTGAGAAAACATGGCTACTTGTTAGTTGATAAAAGGGTGAAAAGAGAGAGATGTCAGTTGGCGTTGATCTAGTCTGCCCCTGAGAGAACTGCAGCTATAATCAGAAAACTTTGTCATCAAGACACCCACTCAGGGCCTGATAGGAAAATTACAGCCACATGTGCCCCCATGCTGCCCAACCTCACACGGCTCTGCTCTGGCCCACAGGAGAAATTGCCTTTGTCACACCAGGTCATATTTCTATTCCATATCAGCACAATAGCAAGGCTGTAGTAAGGAAGTAATGTGACGGGCAGAGTGGGCAAAATAAACACAATGTGACTGGCCATCAATCAGCTGTCAGACACACTGCGTAATATGGCTTGTTTCCGACTGTGTACATGTAAGTTAGAATATGTTTATTGATAAGAAGTAGAAGCTCAGTATTGAGAAGTCAGAATAAAAACAGAGCTTAATCTGTCTTGATTAGATGGCTCTGGAAGGTCATGGAACTTTAAACATACGTTTTTAATTTCATCAAAGTTGGCCAGACTATCCTCTTAACCTCTTGGGAAGTTAAATCTTTTCTCATTAACTGAACTGAGATGCTGTAATTGTTGGTCTTCTGTTTACCTATGAAACCATTTTACTTATTCAAACGGAAAGCACCAGAAACCATATACTGGACCATAGTCCAAAACGCATTTCTTCAAGTGGCTACGGAGGTGCATATTTGGTGTGCAATACCGTTTTCCATAAAACCTTGCAAAGCTCCCACTGAACTGTTGCATGTGGCGATTAGCCTCTCCAACCCTCTCCATTTTAATACATCTTGTACATAAGATGATACAGGCTTTGACAAAATGGGTCCAGCAATCATAATGGACATCCTCCTCAAGTCCCTTAAGAGTGAATAAGGAGTAAACGCATACATTTTCCATTGTTGTGCACTGAAATGAGAAAACCCTGATGAGATTTTAGCGGGTAGTTGGCCTATGTCTGCAGGTGCATTCAGTGCATCAACTTTAAGCTGAATAATTTTTAGTATTCCATCATCCAGCAAACCAATAGTCTTCGAGATGGTCAAAACGTGTTTTTCTGTCCCTTGTAAAAGATGATGCATAGAGTCCACTACGACCAAGTCTATGGGCATGAAATATGGACATTTAAATAGCTCAGAGAATCTAGCCCAAGTTTTAGACTCTTTAGTTTTCCTCTCTGCCTTGACCTTCGCCTGTGTCCACATACTCCCTTGCATTTTGTGAACTTAATTCTTACGTTGCAGTACAAGGTTGTCCGTCCAGTGCATGATGGAGTAATCTGCCTTTTCACCTTTTACATGGAAATGTCTGTAGGCATTTGTTGCAACCTGTGTGAGCTTGACGTGGATCTGTGTTGATGAACAGATAAAAAGATGCTGTTGAAATCTCAAGTAAGCTACAAGAATGTTAAAAACATTACACTAATAAAAAGTTTCTATTAGAATGACATTGAAAATAAAAAGGGGCCTGAAAGGCCCGGCAATGAAGTAGCCAACTTGATCAATTGTTATGATATATTAGATGCACACTAGTTAGGGGGACAAGCTTATGAACGCTTTTACAAAGGAAACACAAATAACTCCATAATAATATACACACCTACCATGTTCACCCTGCCAAAATATTTTTTGCTGCAATGGCAATTCCAATTCTTGCTGTTCAACTGTCCATTGATGAGTGAATTTATCATAGAACCTAGCATTATCATAGAACTTAGCATTATCATAGAACTTAGCATTATGTTCATAGTATGCTATCTTTCCCAAAGGTCTGTGGCAGTGGCCACACTCTTTCATGTGATATCAAAAGTCTTGGGTTTGATATCACCTGCCTTGCGCTTTGACATGATAGCGACAACAACAAAAAATAGAGTATTTAAATGGTAGTACATTTGACTAAATTACTCACTCAAAATATACCAAGTATAATATGTTATAAATATTACAAAAATTTACCAAAATGTGAACAGAGGACAATATTCAGAAAGTATTTCAAAATACACACAAAGTAGGCTATTTGACTGAAAACAATCGTTACTTCTGTAACAATGTAAAAATGCAAACAATTATTCAGAGACTATTTCTAAAAGATAGCTCTTAATCCACGATATGGCAGATGTTGAAAAGCTATAACACATAACACATTTTCTTAACAGGTTATGGTCAACAATATCAAAGGCTGCACTGAAATCTAACAGTACAGCTCCCACAATCTTCTTCTTATCAATATCTTTCAACCAATCATCAGTCATTTGTGTCAGTGCAGTACATGTTGAGTGCCCTTCTCTATAAGCATGCTGAAAGTCTGTTAATTTGTTTACAGAGAAATAGCATTGTATTTGGTCAAACACATTTTTTCCCAACAGTTTGCTAAGAGCTGGTATTAAGCTGATAGGTCTGCTGTTAAAACCAACAAAGGCCGCTTTACCACTCTTGGGTAGCAGAATGATTTTGGCTTCCCTCCAGGCCTGAGGACAAAGACTTTCCTCTAGGCTCAGATTGAAGATATGACAGATAGGAGTGCCTATAGAGTCAGCTACCATCCTCAGTAGCTTTCCATCGAAGGTTTCAATGCCAGGAGGTTTGTCATTATAGATGGATAACAATAATTTTTCCACCTCTCCCACACTAACTTTACAAAATTCAAACTTGCAATGCTTTTCTTTCATTATTCTTTTTTTATGTATGAATATGATGGCTCACTGTTAGTTGTTGGCATTTCCTGCCTAAGTTTGCCCACTTTGCCAATGAAGTAATTATTAAAATAATTGGCAACATCAAATGGTTTTGTGATGAATAAGCTATCTGATTCGATGAAAGATGGAGTTGAATTTGCCTTGCTGCCCATAATTTAATTTAAAGTACTCCAATGTTTTTTTCCATCATTCTTTATATCACTGATCTTGGCTTCATTAATACAGTTTCTTCTTCTTTTAGTTGAGTTCTCTCACATAATTTCTCAATTTGCAGTAAGTCAGCCAGTCAGATGTGCAGCCGGACTTATTAGCCACTCCTTTTAACCCCATCTTCTTCAACCGTACAGTTTTTCAATTCCTCAATCCATGGAGCCTTAACAGTTCTAACAGTCGGTTTCTTAACAGGTGCATGTTTATCAACATTTGGAAGAAGCAATTTCATAAATGCATCAAGTGCAGCGCCTGGATGCTCCTTACTAATCACATCAGACTAACAAATATTTTTTACATCATCCACATAAGAGTCACAGCAAAATATTTTGTATGATCTCTTATACACTATTTTAAACCCAGCTTTTAGAACTTTGGCTTTCCTGGATATACAGTGCCTTGCAAAAGTATTCATCCCCTTGGTATTTTACCTATTTGTTGCATTACAACCTGTAATTTAAATTGATTTTGATTTTATGTAATGGACATACACAAAATAGTCCAAATTGGTGAAGTGAAATGAAAAGAAAAACGTGTTTCAAAAAATGCTATGAAACCCTTAAATAAGATCTTGTGCAACAAATGACCTCCAGAAGTCACATAATTAGGTAAATAAAGTCCACCTGTGTGCAATCTAGGTGTCACATGATCTGTCACATGATCTCAGTATTTATACACCTGTTCTGAATGGCCCCAGAGTCTGCAACACCACTAAGCAAGGGGCACCACTAAGAAAGTGGCACTATGAAGACCAATGAGCTCTCCAAACAAGTCAGGGACAAAGTTGTGGAGAAGTACAGATCAGGGCTGGGTTATAAAAAAATATCAGAAACTTTGAACATCCCACGGAGCACAATTAAATCCATTATTAAAAAATGGAACGAATATGGCACCACAACAAACCTGCCAAGAGAGGGCCGCCCACCAAAACTCACGGACCAGGCAAGGAGGGCATTAATCAGAGTGTCACGATCATCAAAGAGAGAGAGAGAGGACCAAGGCGCAGCGCGTGAAAAATACATATTTTTATTATAAGAAGGAAAAAACGAAACAAACCAACAAAACAGACGACCGTGGAGCTATACAAACATAAGTGCTGACACAAAACACTTCGACATAGACAATTCCCCACAAACAGCTAAAGCCTATGGTTGCCTTAAATATGGCTCCCAATCAGAGACAACAATAACCAGCTGTCTCTAATTGAGACCCAATTCAGGCAACCATAGACTTTCCTAGATACCTACACTCAACCATAGACACAGCTAGACTTCTATACTAAACATAAACCCAACTACTCTAATAAACCCCCTAAACCTTACAACCACCCTAGACACTACAAAAACACATACATTCCCCATGTCACACCCTGACCTAACTAAAATAATTAAGAAAACAAAGAAAACTAAGGCCAGGGTGTGACATAACCCCCCCCTTAAGGTGCGAACTCCGGGCGCACCAGCATAAAGTCTAGGGGATGGTCTGGGTGGGCGTCTGTCCACGGTGGCGGCTCTGGCACTGGTCGTGGTCCCCACCCCACCATAGTCACTACCCGCTTTCGTAGCCTCCTCCAAATAGCCACCCTCCACATTAACCCCACTGGATTAAGGGGCAGCACCGGACTAAGGGGCAGCACCAGGACTAAGGGGCAGCACCGGACTAAGGGGCAGCACCAGGACTAAGGGGCAGCACCGGACTAAGGGGCAGCGCCGGACTAAGGGGCAGCGCCGGACTAAGGGGCAGCGCCGGACTAAGGGGCAGCGCCGGACTAAGGGGCAGCACCGGACTAAGGGGCAGCACCGGACTAAGGGGCAGCACCGGGATAAGGGGCAGCACCGGGATAAGGGGCAGCACCAGGATAAATAGCCGCTCTGGGCTGAGGGGCAGCTCATGACTGGCTGACGGCTCTGGACGCTCATGGCTGGCTGACGGCTCTGGACGCTCATGGCTGGCTGACGGCTCTGGACGCTCATTGCTGGCTGACGGCTCTGGACGCTCATGGCTGGCTGACGGCTCTGGCAGATCCTGTCTGGTTGGCGGCTCTGGCAGATCCTGTCTGGTTGGCGGCTCTGGCAGATCCTGTCTGGTTGGCGGCTCTGGCAGATCCTGACTAACGAATGGCTCTAGCGGCTCCTGACTGACTACCGGCTCTGACGGCTCGGGACAGACGGGCGGCTCTGACGGCTCGGGGCAGACGGATGGCTCAGATGGCGCTAGGTAGAAGGATGGCTCAGATGGCGCTGGGTAGACGGATGGCTCAGATGGCGCTGGGCAGACGGATGGCTCAGATGGAGCTGGGCAGACGGATGGCTCAGATGGCGCTGGGTAGACGGGCAGTTCAGGCACCGCTGTGCAGACGGCAGACTCTGGCCGGCTGAGGCGCACTGTAGGCCTCGTGCGTGGTGCCGGAACTGGTGTTACCGGGCTGGGGACATGCACCTTCAGGCTAGTGCGGGGAGAAGGAACAGGGCATACTGGACCCTGGAGATGCACATTAGGCCTAGTGCGTGGTGCCGGAACTGGTGGTACCAGGCTGGGGACACGCATCTCAGGGCTAGTGCGGGGAGCAGCAACAGGACACACAGGACTCTGGGGACACACAGGAGGCTTGGTGCGTGGTGTAGGCACTGGTGGTAATGGGCTGGAGACACGCACCACAGAGTTAGTGCGTGGAGGAGGAACAGGGCTCTGTTGACACACAGGAAGTTTGGTGCGTGGTACCGGACTGGAGACACGCACCATAGGGCTAGTACGTGGAGGAGGAACAGGGCACAATTGACTCTCAAGGCGCACTATAGGCCTGGTGCGTGGTATCGGTACTGGTGGTACCGGGCTGAGGGCACGCACCTCAGGAAGAGTGCGGGGAGAAGGAACAGTGCGTACAGGGCTCAGGAGACGCACAGGAGGCTTCCCAACCTTACCTGGTTGTATGCTCCCCCATATCAACATCTCTCTCTCTTCGCTCTCCTCCAATAACACCAACAACTCCTCAAATGTCTCATAATCTCCCATCCTTTCACTTTCCTCCAATCTGTCCAATAACTCCTCCACATTCTCTGACTCATACCTTAGTTTAGCCAACTGCTCCTGATAGTAAGCACGGGGAACTGGCTCAATTCTCCCACTTGACCCAGCCACACTCCCTGTGTGCCCTCCCCCAAGAAATTTTTGGGGGAGCCTCTCGGGCTTCCAGCCACTCTGCCTTGATTTACGCTGCTTGGTCCGATGTTGGTGGGGAATTCTGTCACGATCGTCAAAGGGAGAGAGAGAGAACCAAGGCGCAGCGCGTGAAAAATACATCTTCTTTTTATTATAAGAGGGGAAAAACGAAACAAACCAACAAAACAGACGACCGTGAAGCTATACAAACATAAGTGCTGACACAAAACACTTCGACATAGACAATTTCCCACAAACAGCTAAAGCCTATGGTTGCCTTAAATATGGCTCCCAATCAGAGACAACAATAACCAGCTGTCTCTAATTGAGACCCAATTCAGGCAACCATAGACTTTCCTAGATACCTACACTCAACCATAGACACAGCTAGACTTCTATACTACACATAAACCCAACTACTCTAATAAACCCCTTAAACCTTACAACCACCCTAGACACTACAAAAACACATACATTCCCCATGTCACACCCTGACCTAACTAAAATAATTAAGAAAAAAAAGAAAAATAAGGCCAGGGTGTGACACAGAGAGGCAACAAAGTGACCGAAGATTACCCTGAAGGAGCTGCAAAGCTCCACAGCGGAGATTGGAGTATCTGTCCATAGGACCACTTTAAGCCGTACACTCCACAGAGCTGGGATTTACGGGAGAGTGGCCAGAAAAAAGCCATTGCTTAAAGAAAAAAATAAGCAAACACGTTTGGTGTTCGCCAAAAGGCATGTGGGAGACTCCCCAAACATATGGAAGAAGATACTCTGGTCAGATGAGACTAAAATTGAGCTTTTTGGCCATCAAGGAAAACGCTATGTCTGGCACAAACCCATCACCCTCTCATCACCCTGAGAGAGAGCACCAAGAATGGTGGTGGCAGCATCATGCTGTGGGGATGTTTTTCATCGGCAGGGACTGGGAAACTGGTCAGAATTGAAGAAATGATAGATGGTGCTAAATACATGGAAATTCTTGAGGAAAACCTGTTTCAGTCTTCCAGAGATTTGAGACTGGGAAGGAGGTTCACCTTCCAGCAGGACAATGACCCTAAGCATACTGTTAAAGCAACACTTGAGTGGTTTAAGGGGAAACATTTAAATGTCTTTGAATGGCCTAGTCAAAGCCCAGACCTCAATTCAATTGAGAATCTGTGGTATGACTTAAAGATTGCTGTACACCAGCGGAACCCTTCCAACTTGAATGAGCTGGACCAGTTTTGCCTTGAATAATGGGAAAAACTCCCAGTCGCTAGATGTGCCAAGCTTATAGAGGCATACCCCAAGAGACTTTCAGCTGTAATTGCTGAAAACGGTGGCTCTACAAAGTCTTGATTTTGGGGGGGGTGAATAGTTATGCACCCTTGTTTTTTGTCTATTTTCTTGTTTGTTTCACAATAAAAAAATATTTTGCATCTTCAAAGTGCTGGGCATGTTGTGTAAATCAAATGATACAAACCCCCCAAAAATCTGTAGTGTTTGTAAACACCCTGGTAGGTTGATTAATAAGGGAACCAGATTACAGGCACCGGTTACAGTGAGATGCTTCCTCTTGAGCGGACAGCTTGATGAAAACCAGTCAATATTCAGGTCCACAAGAAAGTAGACCTCTCTGTTTACATCACATACACTATCAAGCATTTCACACATATTATTTAGATACTGACTGTTAGCACTTGGTGGCTTATAGCAACACCCCAAAATAAAAGGCTTTTTATCTGTGCCAAGTGAACCTGCAACCACAACACTTCAATCACACTTGACATAAGATCTTCTCTAAGCATGACGGGGATATGGCTCTGAATATATACAGCAACACCTCCCCAATAAGCATTTCAGTCTCTTCTATAGATGTTATATCCTTGTATTGCTACTGCTGTATCATCAAATTAATTATCTAAGTTAGTCTAAGAAATGGCTAATATATGAATGTTATCTGATGTTGGTAAGTTATTGATTTCATGAACCTTATTTCTAAGGCTACATATATTAATATGGACTATTTTCAGCCCTTTCCTGGGTAGCTTATCAGAGATAGACAATATGGAAAAGAGCAAACAAAGCAAGATAAAAAAATATATACATTCAGCATTCCATTTAATCAATTGGTGTGTGTGTGTGCTGCGGAGTAGAAACTGCGAACCCATATGCTTGGCTCTCTCATCCCTTCCAGTCTTCTGGGAGGGAGGATGGACAATGAGCCTGTCATAGCGGATGTAAGCAATGTCCCCACGCGCTCTGGCAGCTTTGATGGCTGGGATCAGTTCTTTCCTCTTCTGGCGCACAGCTTCAGGATAGTCCTCGTTGAGGAAGATATACGTTCCTCTCAAGTTCTTGGCTTTTCCAGAACAGCTACCTTCTCCTTGAACCTCAGGAACTTGACCACTATGGGCCTGGGCCTGTCACCTGGGCTGGTGGTGGGTTTTCTAGTCCTGTGGGCGCGCTCCACCTCAATCTTCCTGTGGTCCATCTTCAATTTCTCAGAGATCGTTTCCCTCACTCTGTCCTCAGACTCCGTCCAGATCTCGTGGAGATTCTGCAATTCTGTCCTCAACCATGTTGTTCCGCCTTGATTGTCCCTCGGGATAGTCTGATTTATCCGTCATTGTTATCATGGATTCACACACAGAACTGATGTCCTCTCTCAAAGGCTTACAGATTGCTGTCATCTTGCCGTTCTCCGGTTTCAACTCATTGAGCTGACCCTGGGAGAACTGCAAACTGTTCTTCAGGTCCTGGACCTCTCTAGTCAGGTCGTTCATTCTTTTATTAGTTGAATCCACCAGTATTTGGACAAAACACTTGAAGCTATTTTCTTGTTGTTTTAACAACTACTTGTAGAACTATTTTTGTTTGTTTAAAATATCCTTCACGTGTAATAGAGAGATACCACTGTCCTCAACGGTACTCCTGCCGGCTTTGGTCTTTGTCATGGTAGCTAGCAACTTAAGTAACGCTGTTACTCCTCGCAGTTCCAGGCAGGGCAGGTCACAGGGAAGATTGAAAACAACAGCAGGGATCCAGACAGCCACAAACCCGGTACAATCCGCGGTTCCAGCCACAATGGCTAACCACATCGTGGACTGTGTTCAAGCCCTCAAGACAACCTTGCCAGCTTGATAGACAGTTAACTAGCAACTAGGCTATCTGCTACGTCAAATAGTTCCTCAGACCCGGCCTTGGTCGGCAGGATCACTGAACAGAGACTAGCAGTACCAGCAACTGATGCCAACTGTGTCGCGGGATCCAAACTAGAAAGTTAGCTAGCTACTAACTTTCCAATACACTTTCATACCACAAACTTCTCAAAACAACAAACCAGAGTGGACGCAGGGCAAAGAGTGGGAGATGTGTAGAAACCTCCTATGTGTTCTGTGCCACTGCAAGATGAGGCCGTACTTACAGAACTTCCATGACATGTTGTAGGCTAAATGCAAACAGTGTGAAATAAGATTTTGTTCTACACATTTTTGGGGAAAATTGTGTCAAATTGTCTCTGAACAGTTGTTGTGTTTTGTATCTTCTCTCTTTATCTATCTCTACTTAATACTTGTGGAATTGACTGAATTGTTGTCAAGTAGGTTAATATTTCTACATATTGTGTCAGGCCTGGTCTGTACTAAATCTTATTGAGAGAGGTCATCTACATTTTGAATTAGTCTCTGAATAGTTGTTTGCATTTTTACATTGCTACAGAAGTAAGAATTGTTGACAGTCAAATACTTTGTGTGTATTTTGAAATACTTTCTGAATATTGTTCTATGGTCACATTTTTTATAATTTATTTATATTTATAAGTATAATATATTATACTTGGTATATTTTGAGTGAGTCATTTAGTCACAGTAATGTACTACAATTTAAATACTCTCTGTTTTTTTGTTGTGTTGAGTGTTAATCGTTTTTTTATAGTGATTGTCTTTATACAATGAAACACAACATGAGTGATATTCCTATCGACATGAACGTGGTGTCATATTAGAGAAGAGGTTGTGCTCTTTAAAACTAAGTTAACTTGGAATTGTCATTTGTTTTTGAGCTGTGTCTGTTTATTTGAAATGTGTGAGAAAATTATCTTTATCTTTAAAATTCTCAGAAATCTACAGCAGCATTCTAGGAATTATATTGGGGTCTGAAGGGTTAACACTGGGAACCTAGCATTGAAGTCTTCAGTCACTTTTAAAGGGACAGGCTTTCTTTCTGGTGAAAAAAACAGAAATTAATGTTGTTTCGGATCAACAAAAATGTTGTAATTAATATTGTTGTGTTGTACTGGCAATAATGACAACAAACTATAACTTAATGGGTTCAATAAAGTTTTAATAGGATATTGGTCCTACAAGACTTATCAAAAACATATATGATAAATGTACTTTTTATCTGTCTGACTGCATATTTCAAAACATGACATATGAGGGTGCAGTGATATACCCGGAGAGGTGAAAGAAATGGCAGTACGGTCCAGTACGGAATCCCGTCAAAATAAATAGTGGGGATATGCCATACCGGTAAAATATGAACCTATCACAATAATTAACCCAGACTGCCAAGAAAACTAAAGGCTGTTAGACCATTAGTAAACATTTCTACATGTCAGCCACATAAAACATTTGCAAATTTACTTGAAACTGGGTGTATACGCTCGAAATTGTGTTGTGTTTCGAGATGTGCATGGATAGCAGTGGACGCATCAATTCGGGCTACAAGTGTAGGCTTAATGACAATCCCAGAATGTCATTACAATACATGTTTAAGTATTTTATAACAGATGTCTCTTTCCATTCATCAAATTGTGGCTGCACAGTGCATTTTTTTGATGATGGAATAATTTTGTGAGTGGATGAACGTGAGCGGGTAGCCTATAGCCCCTTTTTGAAGTGATTGTTTTACAATCAGATGAAAACACCACGACTGGTTGTGTTAATGCCTTATTAAAAGGTAATACATGTTCAAAGTTTTCTGACAATTCTTTACTAGGCCTACTAGAGAAACAGCGATCATATGAATTTAATAGACATTCTATATGTCATTCTATGAATACACCTACAGTAGGGGCTCTATTTAATCCGCATTAGGGAAGTTCAGCTTTACAGCGTGATTGAAATTTAAAGGCAATGTTCCCACTTTAGCAGTGACTGTATTCACGGTAAGCACTGCATACCTTACCTTGACATTTATACTGCTAAAGTAAACTGATTAAAACAACCAACTCATCATCAATATTTGAATCAGCTGTGTAGTGCTTGCGCAAAAACCAAAACGTGCACCCGGGGAGGCTGACCGAATTTGGAAAACCCTGGAATAGGCAATAAAAAAAGGGAGTCCCGTACCTACTTTTCACCCCTAACTCAGCGAGCACTTTTTCAAAAGTTTTAACATTGGATGGCCCCAACCATAAATCTGTAAGTCTCTGCTCTCTCTTTGCTTTTAATCTGTGGTTATGTTTTAGTTGTGTTGTGTTAGTTGTGTTCTAGCTGGTCTCCAGTAGTTGGGCACTAGCTTGCCGACCATTACTGTGGTGTATGGCTAGGCTGACTAGGCTAATAGCTAATTGGCTAAATAACTAACAATAGCCAGCTGGCTAAGCTAACTGTATACAGCTAACGTTCTATGATAACTGGTTAGCGTTATGTATTTCCAAAATATTGCTTTACTTTAATGTAGCTGTTAAGGTGTTGATAGCAACTGGCTGACTCATTCAGTGCTAACATAACATTAGCAGGCTGGTAGGGCTAACATTAGCAGACTAGTAGGGCTAATGTTAGCAGGTTAGTTGGCTAGCAACTTTGCAAGTTTATTTGTAACATTACATTCATAAAGTATTTGCTTGTAAGTTTAACATTTTATTGAAACCAGTATTCATGAGTGGAACTCTTAAGTCCAATCTTCTTACATTATATTGAGGAACATTCTATTGTTGGTACTTCAACACTATTAAAATTAAATTATTATTGTAAAAGTGTATAAATTACAGTGATCTGTCTTTGAACTTATTAACTTTGTGTTCATTTCAGCAGCATATTTCTCTTTGGCTTTTGTTTGTCTGTCTTTCCCCTGGTGGCATTCATATGTCTTAGTGCCCACAACTTAAAAGGAACCACCATTGAATGGGAGACTTTTACTCTCCCAACTGAGTTTTGGGAGCTGTGCAGATGTTGTGCATCTGTTGAAGGTAATATGAGATATTACTAACAGAATGACAGGCTTGTAGGGAAACTAACAATGTTGCTCTATCAAATATAATAACTCCTCTGTGCTTGTAATCGAATACCTTTTGCCTCAAACTTTTGTCCTTTCTCAATGTTATGAAATTTTGTGAGGTTGCCAATTCTTGTTCCTGAATGCATTTAGTTATTTGGACCTCAAATTTGAACTCAAAATATAACGTAACCCGGCAAATGCGTCATCACACTCCTTCATCTGATTGGTCGGGTAGGTGGGCCTTCTGAGCCGGCATACGAGTCATCACACTCTCTCATTCGATTGGTCGAGTATGTGGGCCTTCTGACTTTGTGTCTATGGTAACTAGTGACGACCCTGAAGCAGCTGTAATGTTAGCAGAGGTAGCTAGCTAGCTAGCTAAATTAAATTACTACAGCCAATAGCTAACATTACTAGCTAGTTAACAAACATTGTAGTTAACATGATCATGTTACATGGATTTAAATTGTAGGTGTAAGAAATTGCACATTTCTGTCTTGACAAAAACAAGCAAGCTAATGAGTCTCTTCGTGGGAGGGAATGATGCATCACCAAACGAGGGCATGGATTTCCAACAACTCATGGCCAGGCTGAATCAGATGCCACGGGGGTATGAACGAAAGGCTGACTCAACTCTTCCAACAACAATAACAGCAGCAACTCCAGCTGAGCACTCCTCCAGCGGCTGCGCCGGAATGGGCGTTTGTCGCGCAATACAGAATGAGATATCCCTAAGTTCAATGTTTACTTTTACAACTTGCACATTGGTGGTAGCTAATGTTGAATATTTGAATCCTGTTAATTTGCTAATGATGGTATTTTCTGTTTTAATAGCGGGCAGTAAGGGATATACACATTAATGCTAGCAAGGACAACTATAGAAAATAAAAGAAAAATGAATGTATTTATTTATGACTTTGAATTGACAAAAGAAAGTTTCAGGGGGGGGGGGGGAAAGTCCACACCCCGAAATCAGGGTAGGTTGTTGTATGATGGTTATCTTAGCATTCTCATGCATAAACTTAATTTCCTGTTTTTCTATGTCATGTCTCAGGAAGAACAGTCTGCACAATACCCATGTACTGTCTGCTGGTCAGTCAGTTGAGATGAAGGTACACCACAGGAGGTTGGTGGCACCTTAATTGGGGAGGACGGGCTCAAGGTAATGGCTGTAGTAGAATAAATGTTATCAATTTCATTTACGCCGTTCCAGCCATTATTATGAGCTGTCCTCCACTCAGCAGCCTCCACTGTGGGACACAGATGAAGAGTGAAGCATAGCAGAGTTTGAAGGTGAGTAGTCCCATAAAGACATGGACTGACTGTAACACAGTTCTACATCTTAAAATGTTCTCAGGGATTTTGATGCATACAGTATAACAATTGCTAATACACCACACTGACTTCTCAGACTCAGCTGCAAATCAGCATTAGACTGAAAGAGTTTTTAGTGTGATTTCAATGTGCTTTTTTAGCTTTGAGATTCCTGTGTTCAAGACAGTTTGCTTATTGGGTAGAATATCAAATTGCCAGCTATAATTTCACAGGCCTGGCCAGTCGGTCAAAAGAACTCTCTGTTGAAGAGAAGTAGCGATTTGCGGGGGAAACTGAAGACATGATATCTGATGTGGAGACAGACCCAGAGAACCCGGATGCATTTTCAATAACCTCCCCACCCTGGCTCTCCCCGGAGTACCTGATTGCGTCATGAGACTAGAGAAGAAGGGCTCTTATGGGGGGGAAAAACTAAGCAACCATCCACATCCACAGCGGCCCTGCCCAGAACATCTGACCACAGAAAATCACCTGCACTTTAGAGACTATTTGAGTTTGAATTGAGTTTATTTTATTTTTACAGGGACAGTGCACATTAATCAACGTTTCAGTAAAAGTGCCGGTTTTAGCCAGCCGGCTAATTTTCAACCGCAGTCCCTGGGCAGGTTATTAAAAACAATTACTATACAGACAATCATTGAGCAGTGAGCACATGCACAGCAACATAGGACAAACAAGACACAGCATACAGACAGAGCAACATCGCACCAAAAGCAACAAGACAAAATCCATATAGGCAAAAACGTGTTTCCACACCTCACAAGCTACAGACAACAGACGACATGGAATGCGGCAATACACAGCTAGGGATTATGTTCACAAATCTGATTGACCATGTCTTCATGTTTTTTTGTGAAAGTGTGATAGGTGGTGCAGTTATGTGTGTCTGATGGCAGTGTATTCCATACATGGGAAGCTCTCAGAGAAAGCGGATTTACTGAAGGTGCTTTTCTTTAAGGGAACTGTACAGTCACCTCTCATGGCGGACCTTGTGGATCTGCTACCATAGGTTTGGGTTTTCTGTTTAACAAACAATTTCACTGACTCTTCACACCTGCTACTCAAATTACTTTTTTCACTGACTCCCACTCACTCACCCACCCTTACATTTACACTTAAAGTCAGAAGTTTACATACACCTTAGTCAAACACATTTAAACTCAGTTTTTCACAATTCCTGAAATTTAATCATAGTAAAAATTCACTGTTTTAGGTCAGTTAGGATTTATTTTTAGAATGTCAAATGTCAGAATAATAGTAGAGAAGGATTTATTTCAGCTTTTATTTCTTTCATCACATTTCCAGTGGGTCAGAAGTTTACATGCACTCAATTAGTATTTGGTAGCATTGCCTTTAAATTGTTTAACATGGGTCAAACGTTTCGGGTTGCCTTCCACAAGCTTCCCACAAAAAGTTGAGTGAATTTTGGCACATTCCTCCTGACAGAGCTGGTGTAACCGAGTCAGGTTTGTAGGCCTCCTTGCTCGCACACGCCTTTTCAGTTCTAACCACACATTTTCTATGGGATTGAGGTCAGGGCTTTGTGATGGCCACTCCAATACCTTGACTTTGTTGTCCTTAAGCCATTTTGCCACAACTTTGGAAGTATGCTTGGGGTCATTGTCCATTTGGAAAACCCATTTGCGACCAAGCTTTAACTTCCTGATTGATGTCTTGAGATGTTTCTTCAATATATTCACATAATTTTCCTTCCTCATGATGCCAAGAATTTTGTGAAGTGCACAAGTCCCTCCTGCAGCAAAGCACCCCCACAACATGATGCTGCCACCCCCGTGCTTCCTCCAAACATAACAATGGTCATTATGGCCAAACAGTTTTATTTTTGTTTCATCAGACCAGAGGACATTTCTTCAAAAAGTACGATCTTTGTCCCCATGCGCAGTTGCAAACTGTAGTCTGGCTTTTTTTATGGCGATTTTGGAGCAGTGGCTTCTTCCTTGCTGAGCGGCCTTTCAGGTTATGTCGTTATAGGACTTGTTTTACTGTGGATACAAATACGTTTGTACCTGTTTCCTCCAGCATCTTCACAAGGTCCTTTGCTGTTGTTCTGGGTTTAATTTGCACTTTTCGCACCAAGTAAGTTCATCTCCAGGAGAACGCGTCTCCTTCCTGAGCGGTATGACGGCTGCGTTGTCCCATGGTGTTTATACTTGCGTACTATTGTTTGTACAGATGAACGTGATACCTTCAGGCATTTGGAAATTGCTCCCAAGGATGAACCAGACTTGTGGAGGTCTACAATTTATTTCCTGAGGTCTTGGCTGATTTCTTTTGAAAGATAAAAAGACACTGAGTTTGAAGGTAGGCCTTGAAATACATCCACAGGTACACCCCCAATTGCCTCAAATGATGTCAATTAGCCTATCAGAAGCTTCCAAAGCCATGGTGAAATTCTCTGGAATTTTCCAAGCTCTTTAAAGGTACAGTCAACTTAGTGTATGTAAACTTCTGACCCACTGGAATTGTGATACAGTGAATTATAAGTGAATTAATCTGTCTGTAAACAATTGTTGGAAATGCACAAAGTAGATGTCCTAACCGACTTGCCAAAACTATAGTTTGTTAACTTCTCTAGGATAGGGGGCAGCATTTTCACGTTTGGATGAAAGGCATACCCAAATTCAACTGCCAGCTACTCATCCCCAGAATATAAGATATGCATATTATTAGTAGATTTGGATAGAAAACACTCTGAAGTTTCTAAAACTGTTTGAATCATGTCTGTGAGTATAACATAACTTATTTAGCAGGCGAAACCCAGAGGACAAACCATTCCGATTTTTTTGTTGTTGAGGTCACTCTCTTTTCAATGGATTTTCATTGGGAATACAGATTTCCAATTGACCTTCTTGCAGTTCCTACCGCTTCCACTGGATGTCAACAGTCTTTAGAAATTGGTTGAGGGTTTTTCCTTTGTGTAATGAAGAAGTACGGCCATCTTGATTGAGGGTCACTCGAAGTGACCTGTTTGTTAGAGGCGCATGAACAGAAGGCTAGCTACAGTTTGTTTTAATCCTGTATTGAACAAAGATCATCCCGTCTTCAATTTTATCGATTATTTACGTTAAAAAATACCTAAAGTTCGCGCCCAGGCTCTGTCGCAGCCGGCCGCGACCGGGAGGTCCGTGGGGCGACGCACAATTGGCCTAGCGTCGTCCGGGTTAGGGAGGGTTTGGCCGGTAGACATATCCTTGTCTCATCGCGCTCCAGCGACTCCTGTGGCGTGCCGGGCGAAGTGCGCGCTAACCAAGGGGGCCAGGTACACTGTGTTTCCTCCGACACATTGGTGCGGCTGGCTTCCGGGTTGGAGGCGCGCTGTGTTAAGAAGCAGTGCGGCTTGGTTGGGTTGTGCCTCGGAGGACGCATGGCTTTCGACCTTCGTCTCTCCCGAGCCCGTACGGGAGTTGTAGCGATGAGACAAGATAGTAATTACTAGCAATTGGATACCACGAAAATTGGGGAGAAAAGGGGATTACAATAAAAAAAAAATAATAATACATTTTTAAAAAATACCTAAAGTTGTATTACAAATGTAGTTTGAAATGTTTTGGCAAAGTTTACAGGTAACTTTTAAGATATTTTGTATTCACGTTTCACAAGTTGGAACCGGTGTTTTTCTGGATCAAACGCACCAAATAAAATGACATTTTTGATATATATCGCCAGAATTAATCGAACAAAAGCACCATTTGTGATGTTTATGGGACATATTGGAGTGCCAACAACAGAAGCTCGTCAAAGGTAAGGCATGAATTATATTTTTTATTTCTGCATTTTGTGTCGCGCCTGCAGGGTTGAAATATGCTTCTCTCTCTTTGTTTACTATGGTGCTAACTCAGATAATAGCATCGTTTGCTTTCGCCGAAAAGCCTATTTGAATTCACAACCAGTGTAGCTTTAATTTAGTATCTTTCATGTGTGATTTAATGAAAGTTAGATTTTTATGGTAATTTATTTGAATTTGGCGCTCTGTATTTTCTCTGGCTTTTGGCCAAGTGAGACAGTAGCGTCCCGCCTAAACTCAGATTTTTGGATATAAATATGAACTTTACCGAACAAAACATACATGTATTGTGTAACATCAAATCCTATGACTGTCATCTGATGAAGATCATCAAAGGTTAGTGATTCCTTTTATCTCTTCTGCTTTTTGTTACTCCTCTCTTTGGCTGGAAAAATGGCTGTGTTTTTCTGTGGCTATGTACTGACCTAACATAATCATAATCCTTTTTGAAAACAGACATGTTGACTGGATTCACAACAAGTGTAGCTTTAATTTGGTGTCTCGTGTGATTTCATGATAGTTAGATTTTTATAGTAATTTATTTGAATTTGGCGCTCAGCATTTTTACTGGCTTTTGGCCAAGTGGGACGTTATCGTCCCACATATCCCAGAGAAGTTAAAAAAGTATTTTGGCCGAAGGGGCAGTATTGAGTAGCTTGGATGAAAGGGGCCCATTGTAAACGGCCAGCTCCTCAGTCTCAGTTGCTAATATATGCATATTATTATTAGTATTGGATAGAAAACACTCTAAAGTTTATAAAACTGTTTGAATTAAGTATGTGAGATTAACAGAACTCATATGGCAGGCAAAAACCTGAGAAGTTCCACTTCCTGTTTGGATTTTTTCTGGGGGTGCCATATTTTCAACCAAGCTCTCATTGAATATAAAGAGAGATATGGATGGGTTTTCACTTCCTATGGCTTCCACTAGATGTCAACAGTCAATAGAATTTAGTCTGATGACTCTAATTTGAAGGGGATTCGAAGGAGACAGGAATGAGTCATCGCTGCCATGAGGTGACCACGCATTGAACTGGCGCGTTCACGTGAGAGTGAGCTCTGTTCCTTCTCTCAATTGAAGTCGATTTAATTCTCCGGTTGGAACGTTATTCAAGATGTATGTTAACAACATTCTAAAGATTGATTCAGTACATCGTTTGCCATGTTTCTACCGACTGTAACGGAACGTTTGGACATTTCGTCACATTATAGTGGTCACGCTTTGAGACTTTGGTTAGGATATTTGGTAAACAATCGAAAGTAGCTAATTTGACATAAATAACGGACATGAACGAACAAATCAAGCATTTATTGTGGACCTGGGATTCCTAAGACTGCATTCTGATGAATTCATCAAAGGTAAGGAAACATTTATCATGAATTTTCTGGTTTTTCTGGAGTCCAACACGGTGGCTAATTTGGCTAATCATCTGAGCTCCGTCTCAGATTATTGCATGGTTTATATTTCCGTAAAGTCTTTTTGAAATCTGACACAGCGGTTGCATTAAGGAGAGGTATATCTATAATTCTATGTGTATTACTTGTATTATCATTTATATTTATGTTGAGTATTTCTGTTGAAACGATGTGGCTATGCAAAGTCACTTGATGTTTTTGCAACTAGTGAATCTAACACCTCAATGTAAACTCAGATTTTTTTATATAAATAGGAACTTAATCAAACAAAACATGCATGTATTGTGTAACATGAAGTCCTATGAGTGTCATCTGATGAAAATAATCGAACGTTAGTTATCTCTATTCTGGTTTTTGTGAAAGCTATCTTTAGCTGGAAGAAATGGCTGTGGTTATTGTGGTTTTGTGGTGACCTAACATAATCGTTTGTAGTGCTTTCGCTGAAAAGCCTATTTGAAATTGGACACTTTGGTGGGATTAACAACAAGATTACCTTTAAAATGATATAAGACACATGAATGTCTGAGGAATTTTAGTTATGAGATTGCTGTTTTTTGAATTTGGCGCCCTGCACTTCGACTGGCTGTTGTCATATCGATCCCGTTAACGGGACTGCAGCCATAAGAAGTTAATTAACAAGAAATTTGTGGTGTGGTTGAAAAACGAGTGTTAATGACTCCAACCTAAGTGTATGTAAACTTCTGACTTCAACTGTACACACCACAGAACATCACACTCTTCTTTTTACTACACTTTATTACTTGTATTTTTTATTTATTTTTATTTTTCAAATTACTTTATTGGGTATTTTTGGAGATGTTTCATTTTATAATTTGACATTTGAACACCACTTGTTCTTCTTTTTTTACAAATAAAAGCATGTTTATACAGAATTAGCACCCAGTAGTGTAGGGGGGGTGTACCGATGTACGCTGAAAGTCGGGAAGCAAGTTCAGGGAGTGAAAAAATGTAACAAATGGAAGAACAAAACACACACGAACAGGGCACTGACATAGAACAGAAACAATGACGACTGGATGACGACTGGGGAAGAAACCAAAGGGAGTGGCATATATAGGGCAGGTAATCAAGGAGCTGATGGAGTACAGGTGAGTGTCATTATGCGCCTAACGCTGGTGACCGGTGTGCACCCTAACGAGCAGCCTGGTGACCTGGAGGCTGGAGAGGGAGCACACGTGACAGGTTGTGACAATAAAATATGTGTGGGGGGTTGGGATAGGGGGGCAGTGACAATAAAGGGAGCGGGCGGGGGTGCTGTAACAATGTTGAGGAGTGATTATCAAGGTTAAAAGGTCTTCCGACTGGCATGGAAGTGGCAGAGTCTTCAGAGGTGTAGGGATAGCTAAGAGTCTGAAACCAAGGTATTTGGTGCAGTGACAGAGGGAGTCAGAGCATCTTGTGTGTCAGTACCGCCACCATGCGTCGCACCAGGCATCGTTTGGGTCTGCTATTCATTAAGGCCTTGTTGACACTGGCTGTCACTCCACATCCATCATTCAGGGTCTGATAGGAGAGGACCCCACTTACCAACCCACCCAACCTTCTCTCTCCAGTCCAGGACGGCCACTAATACACTGGGACTGGGAGGTAGAATAGACTACAGCACAGATACCACAGAGATAATAGAAACAAACAGTTGATACAGTACATTAGAGTCAGGGGAAGATGCGTCTTTGATACACAGTGGGACTGAGCTCACAGAGCAGTAAACTCACCTTAGTCAGTACCACTATCACTGCTGCAGTCACAGGCTAGGGGGGAATCAGTTTGCTCTGATCTCACTCCTATTTATCATTTCAAGTGACACGATCACAGCCTGGAATATCAGCTTTAAAGTTGGAGCTCAAGAAGGCACTCTCCCAGTGTTTCAATTAACTCATTAAGAAGGGTAGTATTTCCCTCTCTCCTGGTCTAATACTCTACAGTCATTTAGATAGAGGCCTCTCAGCTCAGGCTTCTCAGCTCAGTGGCACCTCCACCATCAGGTCCCCTAAGCAAAAATGACAGCGACAGAGAGGATGAATGAACCACACACACAAGACACAGACAAGTCCACGCACACCCATCTCTGTGAGGGTAATAGCAGCCACTGTAGCACATTTCCATAAATTATCATGCCTGAGCAACGCAACACATCAAATGACAGTTATGATCATAATAAAGCACAAAACGTAGCTCTTTGCATCACCTGAAAATCATAACCCTGTAATTAACATGGAGAAAAGCAATTTATCTGCGCTTCAGTGAGGCCTTGCAGCGCAGTCTCTCTCTCTTCCTCTTGGCACATTTGGGATTGTTTTAATTATCTCATGGAATCATGGTTATGTGTCTTTAGCCTTCCCCCTCCACATATTTGGCACTCCATTACTTTGAATCTAAAATGAGAAACTAAAGTACACAACTGATTGGTCTACAATCTGCCTTCAATCAACCCAGAAGGAAGAATATATCAGGAACAAAAAGAGAAGAGAAAGGTGGCGGGGGCTGACAGAGCTGTTAGAAAGGATACACCTGATAGTCAGGGACATGATCCCAGAGTAACAATGTGACAGTGTTCTTAAACAACAACATAAGTATGATGATGGGTAATACCAAGAGAACAGCAAAGCTTCTCCAGAACAGTCAACTACACTTGAAACCTTTTAGAAGTTGCGGCTGTCTCAAAGGTCAAAGCACTTATCCTGGTTTCTCCCTTCGGTTGATGCCACAACAACCTCCTACAAGAGTAATGGTTCTGCACCATGGTAAATCTGATATGTAGGAAGCAGATATTTTGTGGTTTTTGAAAGGTCTCTATTCCTGCAACTCTGGGGTACGGCATGACCAGACTGTACGTTCCTCTAGGAACCCATCAGAGCACAGGTTCCATTAATTATAGTTGGCTGTAGATAGCACTATTGCATTATTAAACACAGCCATCCACCCGCGCATACCTCTCTCACTGTATAACTCTCTTTCCATCCCTTTTTCACTATTCCTCCCACTTATTCCTCTCTCTCCTCAACCCTCTCTCTCATTACCAACCTCCCCTTCACTCTCCATCCTCTCCCAAAACCTCTGTTTCTATTCCTCCATCCAACTCTACCCTTATCGCTCCTTTTTTTACCCTTCCCTCATTCATCTTAGGGAGTTTCCCTGAGCTGTCCATCTACTTTCTCTAGTACTTATCCTAACCACCAGAACTCCCCCACTCATCTGTAGGCTCTCGTCCATAAAGAGAGCAGGGAAAATCAGAGGAGCAGGTTTCATATCTGATTTAATACACAAAAGGACATGAGAAACACTCAAAAATCAAATCAAATGTATCAGTCACATGCGCCGAATACAACAGGTGTAGACCTTACAGTGAAATGCTTACTTATGAGCCCCTAACCGACAGTGCAGTTTAAAAAAATACGGATAAAAGTAAGATGTAATTAAAGAGCAGCAGTAAAAAAATAACAATATATACAGGGGGGGGGGGGCGGTACAGAGTCAATGTGTGGGGGCACAGGTTAGTTGAGGTAGTATGTACATGTAGGTATAGTTAAAGTGACTATGCATAGATGACAACAGAGAGTGGCAGTGGTGTGGAGAGGGGAGGCGTGGAGAGGGGGACAATGCGAGTAGTCTGGGTAGCCATTTGACTAGATGTTCAGGAGTCTTATGGCTTGGGGGTAGAAGCTGTTTAGAAGCTTCTTGGACCTAGACTTGGCACTCCAGTACCACTTGCCGTGTGGTGGCAGAGAGAACAGTCTATGGCTAGGGTGGATGGAGTCTTTGACAATTTTTAGGGCCTTCCTCTGACACTGCCTGGTATAGAGGTCCTGGATGACAGGAAGCTTGGCCCGAGTGATGTACTGGGCCGTGCGCACTACCCTCTGTAGTGCCTTGCGTTTGGAGGCCAAGCAGTTGCCATACCAGGCAGTGATGCAACCAGTCAGGATGCTCTCGATGGTGCAGCTGTAGAACCTTATTAGGATCTGAGGACCCATGCCAAATATTTTCAGTTTCCTGAGGGGGATTGGTTTTGTCATGCCCGCTTCATGACTGTCATGGTGTGCTTGGACCATGTTAGTTTGTTGGTGACGTGGACACCAAGGAACTTGAAGCTCTCAACCTGCTTCACTGCAGCTCCGTCGATGAGAATGGTGGCGTGTTCGGTTCTCTTTTTCCTGTGGTCCACAATCATCTCCTTTGTCTTGATCACATCGAGGACGAGGTTGTTGTCCTGGCTCCACACAGCCAGGTCTCTGACCTCCTCTCTATAGGCTGTCTCGTTGTTGTCGGTGATCAGGCCTACCACTGTTGTGTCATCAGCAAATTTAATGATGGTGTTGGAGTCGTGCCTGGCCGCGCAGTCATGAGTGAACAGAGAGTACAGGTGGGGGCTGAGCACGCACCCCTGAGGGGCCCCTGTGTTGAGGATCAGCATGGCGGATGTGTTGTTACCTACCCTTACCACCTGGAGGCGGCCCGTCAGGAAGTCCAGTATCCAGGTGCAGATGGAGGTGTTTAGTCCCAGGGTCCTTAGCTTATTGTTGAGCATTGAGGGCACTATGGTGTTGAACGCTGAGCTGTAGTTAATGAATAGCATTCTCAGATAGGTGTTAATTTTGTCCAGGTGGGAAAGGGCAGTGTGGAGTGCAATAGAGACTGCATCATCTGTGCATCTGTTGGGGTAGTATGCAAATTGGAGTGGGTCTAGGGTTTCTGGGACCATAGTGCTACAGGTCGGTAGTAATTTAGGCAGGTTACCTTAGTGTTCTTGGGCACAGGCACTATGGTTGTCTGCTTAAAACATGTTGGTATTACAGACTCGGACAGGGAGAGGTTGAAAATGTCAGTGAAGACACTTGCTAGTTGGTCAGCGCATGCAGTACATGTCCTGGTAATCCATCTGGCCCTGCGGCCTTGTGAATGTTGATCTTTCTAAAGATCTTACTCACATCGGCTTCGGAGAGCGTGATCACACAGGCTTCCGGTACAGCTGGTGCTCTCATGCATGTTTCATTATTTGCCTCGAAGCGAGCATAGCAGTAGTTTAGCTCGTCTGGTAGGTTGGGGTATGTACGTACGGTCACTGTGGGGACGGCGTCATCGATGCACTTATTGATGAAGCCAATGACAGATGTGGTATACTCCTCAATGCCATTGGAGGAAACCCGGAACATATTCCAGTCTGTGCTGACAAAACAGTCCTGTAGCTTAGCATTTGCTTCATCTGACACTTTTTTATTGATCTAGTCACTGGTGCTTCCTGCTTTAATTGTTACTTGTAAGAAGGAATCAGGAGGATGGAATTATGGTCAGATTTGCCAAATGGAGGTGAGGGAGTGCTTTGTATGTATCTCTGTGTGTGGCGTGTAGGTGGTTCAGAGTTCTTTTCCCTTTGGTTGCACATTATCTGATAAAAATTTGGTAAAACTGATTTTAGTTTCCCTACATTAAAGTCCCCGGCTATGTGGAGTGCCGCCTCTGGGTGAGCGTTTTCTTGTTTGCTTATGGTGGATTATACCTCATTCAACGCTATCTTAGTGCCAGCCTCTGACTGTGGTGGTATGTAAACAGCTACAAAGACTATAGATGAAAACTCTCGCGGTAGGTAATGTGGTCTGCAGCTTATCATGAGAAACTCCACTTCAGGCGAGCCATAGCTCGAGACTTCCAGAGATATCGTGCACCAGCTGTTGTTAACAAAAATACATAGACCGCCACCCCTTGTCTTACCAGACGGCGCTGTTCTATACTGCCGGGACATCGTATAACCAGACAGCTGTATGTTGGTATTGTCGTCGTTCAGCCACGACTCCGTGTTACAGTTTTAATGTCCCATTGGTAGTTTAATCTTCCCAATAACTCGGCCATTTTATTGTCCAAAGATTTGCTAGCAGAATTGAGGGGGGTGGGGGTTTATTCGATCGCCTCAGACTCCTCAGAAGGCAGCCCGCCCTCCGACCTCTCTTTCTCCACCTCCTCTTCACGCAGATCACTGTGGTCGGGGCCTGTTCCAGAGGGAGCCATATATCCTTCTCCTAGGGCTCGTCAGAGTCATGAAAGAAGAAAAAGGATTCTGCTAGTCCGTGGTGAGTAATCGCAGTCCTGATGTCCAGAAGTTCTTTTCGGTCATAAGAGATGGTAGAGGCAACATTATGTACAAAAATAGTAAAAAAAGAAGTTACAAACAACGCAGATAAACGGAAAAAAAACAATCGGTTGGGGGCACGTAAAACTTCTGCCTTCTGCTCCGGCGCCATACTACATTTGGCAATATAAAATGGCAAGATGCACCACCGAGACATCTGCACTATTATGACACTGTCTTGAAGTTGACAATGTTCACCGTCTCAAAAAGGAACATGATGAAAATAAAGAATGGACAAGAACATGATGAAAGAAAGAACGATTAAAGAAAAGCTCTCTGAAGAATGCCACTGCAGGAGAACAACTCCTAAGGGCAATTAAAGCCAGGTCCCCATTACCCAGTTCTTCTTCTAAGACCATCCAAAAAGCACAAACTACATGCATTGTCTTGAGCTACAGAGTACTGGTACTATTTGCATGTGCCTGAAGAATATGGGTAAATACTATCTACTCTTCAGCCATGATAAAACAGTGCGGGACTTTCCTGGAATAGTTCCAGGAAAGAGAGTTCCAAAGATGTCACTCCAGGTGGGCAGCCCTTCCTGTGGAGTGACAACAGTGTCATTAAGAATGTTCAGATGGTGTGAGAGCCACTGGAGCTGCACCACATCAGCAGAATGCCTGGTAGCAGGTCCAGTACAGGGCGGTCTGTCATCCTGCAGCTGGCCTTCCTGTTTCACAGCTCTCAACTGGGTCAACATGTACAGGACCACAGACACACTGACACACATACAGGTCTCGGGGGGTCTTTCTACATAGTCCATTACATAATCCCATGTCTCTGAAACGAACAAAAGCAGCACCACAGAAAGCAAACGGAGTCCCAATAGGATAACTATATCATAAGGTTATACAGTATCTGTCTGCCCTCATGTGATGTGTCACGACAAACACATCTGAGTTCAGCGTTTATTACAGAGCTTATTGTAGTCTTGTACAGCTGTAGATTTGCCCCTGTTGACTAGTTCCAGTAGATCAGTGTATGACGTGTCTCTCTCTCTGTGTGTGTGTGTGTGTGTGTGTGTGTGTGTGTGTGTGTGTGTGTGTGTGTGTGTGTGTGTGTGTGTGTGTTGACTGCATGGAGGGGGAGTCAGACTTAGCAGTGCTGAGGAGAGGGTGAGAGAGACATGTTATCACCCTGTCTGACCTTGTCAGATAAGGGCCTTTACGCTGCTCATACACCTCTCCTTCACATGGTCTCTCCAACTACATCCATCTCTCTCCGCTCTCCATCTTCCTCCTCCTTCCTTAACGTCTCTTCATGCCGCTGCCTCTTACTCGCCTTCCACTCCTTTAAAGCCTCAGCACTTTTAATTTGATATGGCAAAAGAGAGGTGAAATTTTAAATTATGGATAAGTTGTTCTGTTTGAGACGCCGTTTGTACTTTCAAGGGAGGAAAAAACAAACCAACTATGTCTTTTAAAATGATATGGGTTAAGGGATAGGAGCTGGTCTGTCTAAGGCAGAGGAGTTGGTTCTTTGCATGATTCCACTGAGGGTTGTCTGGGCTGCTTGGACTTCCTTTCAGTCTGGCTGGCAGGAGGCTGGGGTGAATGTGATTAAGTTGATTCTTATAAATTCATTTAATCCAATAAATTGAACTTTAGGCAGAACTAAGCTAGGACTTTATGTGGGTCATATTAGGTGCAAATACGGTTATCATTCTGTAGCTTGTAATACGTATTATTGATTCAAAGTAAGTATTTAAAGTACATACTGATGATATTCAGTAAAGTGCAGACAAGATGCAAGCGGAGGTGCTGGCCGTACTGTATGTCAATACTCAAGTCAACAAAATGTACCTTCTTCCAGGATATTTCTTCCTCAAAATCACTAGAAAACAACCACACGAAAAACAGCACACACACACATCAAACAAAACACCAAACTAAAAAGATCTGTGGAAAAGTTTGCCAGGCTCTCACTTCCCATTCCCTCTCCCTTCACTCCGCTATGTATCCCAGAATTCCAATTGTGTATCTATATTTGTGATGTTCCTGAGGAATCCTTTAAAGCAAGGCTCCCCTTACTCAGGGCCAACTCTACCTTACAAACCGCCTGGCGGACAAGAGAAAGAAGAGCATCAGATCAGCAAAAACATGAATAAAGTCCAAAGCATACTTTTTATTATGTTAACATAATATTTGCCAACCTGTCGATTCAGTTAGACTTGTATTGCATATTCACCCCTATAAAATACAGTGTGACACTGTTCTTTAGATTCACAAATTCAATCAAATATATCATTGCTGTCTGATGAAAACCTAATCTTTTCAGGAAGTTGAAAAAATGACCATATTTTTCCCATTAACAAACATACAATTATGAAACTTCAGAAGCTATTTTCAATACATGTTCTTGGTCCTAGAGTCATGAAATGTTCAGACAACATTAAGGGGAGTTATTGCTTTTAATAAATGTAAAAAAGTTACAATTTGCAAAAATGTTGTTCTATTTCATCAGACAGTGGCGTTATACTATCTGATTAATAAAAGTTAGAGAGGTAGAGCAGATGAACACTGACATAAAGAATAAGTGTAGTATTATTGTTCTGTATTTTTATGGATCATGGCTGACGGAATTGGCTGACACGATTTTCCTAATTTCCCATGAGTGTTCATTACACAATCCGTATAGCTTCTACAGCACTTACCTCTCCTAAGGAGTAAGATGCAGAAGCTCATCTTCCATTACTCACTGTATCAGACACAATATGACTCTAATGAATGCTGTTAGCCACATCAAAAAGCACTATTTATAGTTCCATTGGGCTCAGGTTGAATCTACTCAGCGTTTGCTAGTCTTGTGAACAGCTTTTATCATAGCTGTTAATTACATCTTCAGAATTAGACTTCCTCCAAATCATCAAGGGAAGAACAAGAGTGAGGCAACGAGATCAATGGGAACCCTGTTCCTTCTGCACGACGCATTCTTGTTCTAGCTCGTATGGAACAACATCCAGCAGGCTCAGTCTTTGAAAATGATCAGGGAATGTGATGGATCCACAATTAACATTGGTTTCAAGGTAGGACTACTGAAAAAGAAAAATGGTTTTGAAGGCTGATCTTTAGTCTTTGCACATACTATCTGAATAGACGTATTAGTAGTTCATCAGCCTTCTTTGATTATTTTACAAATTAGTCAACATTCAGTCATTCCTCCTTAGAATAGTGGGGAGAACAACTAGTAGGAACTCAGAACACGTATGTGCTGCTTTCTCCCCATTTTTCTCTGTCACTGCTCTCTATATACTCTTCCCCCATCTCCATCTCCAGCTCACAACGTCTTCCCCTGTTCTCATTCTCCTCTGGCCTTAGGTTAAGGCTATGGCACTTCAAAATCTGTTTCACTGGCAAAAGGTGATCAAAAGACACAAAAGAGCCCGATAGAGAGAGAAACAGATACAAGAGAGAGAGGAAGAGAGCGAGGTAGTAAGAAGCAGGCCACTTGTAAGAAGACTACGCCATAGGTAAGTCCAATCTTAGAAAAAAGGGTTCCAAACGGGTTATTTGCAGAGGGATAGGGTTCTACCAAGAATCGTTTTGATCAGAACAACACTTTTTGGTCAAATGGTGAAGTCAAATGGTTCTAGCTAGGACCTTTAACATCCTAAGAACAGTTTTTGGAAGAAAGGGAAGAATTCTTTGGAAGGCAAGAAGGGTTCTACATAGAACCATATATAATATTTCCCAGCATGCTCTATTGCAGGGAGATCTTCTGAATTGTTTGGTTTACTGTAAAACTGTATATGTGTTTTTGCATGTACATTGATTGGTTGATAAATGTTATGCTACACAAAGATAAATAACATACAGTTTTCTAAACTAATCCAATTTGTTAGTAATTGGATTTATTGCACCCGTTATTGAGATGGTTGTTCCAGTTTAGATTGAGGTATTCTCAGTATTCAATCATTCTGAATGCAGGTGGCGGGTGATTAACAATTCCACTTGTTGGATATCCTAACTCTGGCTCGATCCAATTGGAATTATACATCACTTTGCAAACCAGGAGATTCCTAACACCAATATGTTAGGGTATAACTAGGCCCTCAAAGAAAGACCTTATGATATACACTATGTAATGTACTGTCATAAAGAATTACATTTGAATAAGGCTGGTGGGTATGTTGGAAATTACAAGATTATGTTATAATACTTTTACTACATCAAATGGTTTTATGCAACAGAATAGAGGGTTCTTATAACTCTATTGTGTCTGTGTGAACTGAAAGTGGGCCTCTGGGAGATAACACTGACAGGAGATTTGCGATGTCTTTGGGGATACCGCATTCCAGAGCATGAGTTATTGGGGGAGATGGCTCCAGTATGGAGTTACGGGGCCAGACACTGGTCTCTACACAATGCTAACTGTTTGTTCAGCAGATACTGTCTGCTGTGAATTCTAAGTATCTTCATACAAATCTTAACATTGTGACCCATTCCAATCAATCAAGCAATCAATCAAATGTATTTATAAAGCCCTTTTTTACATCAGCTGATGTCACAAAGTGCTATACAGAAACCCAGCCTAAACCCCAAACAGCAAGCAATGCAGGTGTAGAACCATCTGTTGTGTGTCATGTAGACTAAAGGAGGATGGACTTTGCTATAAAATGCTGTGGCTTAAACCAGCTCGTTGAGTTCTCAGTGAAAATAAATGCAATTGACAGTGAGAGGAGTTTTTTTTTTTTTCTGAGTTTAGTAAGAACCATCCAAAGATAAAAGGGTTCTCGGTAAAACCCTTTACAGACGCTTCTAGACTGAACCCTTCATCGAGGGTTCTAGGTAAAACCATATAAAGGGGGTTCTTTGAAGAACCCTACACATTTATTTCTAAGAGTGTAGTTTCTGGAATACAGACTCTTCTATGGGCTTGAATAAATCAAAATGACCTGTATAACAGGATCACAGTACACTCCCACAGTCTGCACTAACATCCAGAACACACTCACCACACAGTACACATCAAATCCCATGAACCTTTATATATGTGCATGGAACAGAGAGAAAAAGACAGGATTTAACTCAGGGATGAGAGCGAAGAAGTGGAGGACACGTAATCCTATAGTGAATGAAAGAATATTTAGTACATTTCATCTGTTGGAAGGATGGCATAGAATAGAGAAAGACCAAGTACCAACGATATAGAACAGAGAGCGCAAATGAGGAGAGGGTATGATGGAGAGGTGAAATGTGGAAGAGGATCAGCTGTTTTTGAAAGATGATGAAAGAAAAGGGCATGAGTGCTTCAACTGAAGGAGGAAATAGAGGATAAATAAATATTGACTAAAAGGAGAGGAATAAATGGAGGAAAAGAGGGTCCAACAACATCAGAACTCTTCAGAAGAAATGAGGGGATGGAAAGAACCATTACTGCTTGTTGGTCTTTTTCACCAAACATGCATATTTAGGCCCATATCCAGAGTGTGACGTGTGCTCCCTCTCCAGCCTCTAAGTCACGAGGCTGCTCATTATGGCGCACACCTGTCACCATCGTTACGCGCACCTGCACATAGTCAGACTCACCTGGACTCTATTACTTCCTAGATTACCTGCACTATATATGTCACTCCTTTTGGTTCCTTCCCCAGGCGTCATTATTTCTGTTTCATGTCTGTGCGTTGTTCTTGGTTTGTATTATGTTGCGTTTATTTATTAAAACATTCACTCCCTGAACTTGCTTCCCGACTCTCAGCGCACATCGTTACAAACTGGGCAATACCAAAACCAGGACAGTGAGAATAATTCAAACCCAGAGTTTAGCAAAATCCTACTCAGGCGACATACAGTAAAGCCAACCTATTGCATTTGGCTGTAATACAGTGAGGAGGTTTTACTGCTCATAAACTACAAGAAACAATAATCATATAGTAGCTGTAATGTCATCATCTGGTGCATTTTATTTCAGGGGTCATTTATGGCCTGATATATTTACATAAAACTATTTTAACTATTATGTAACACCAACCATTCGCTAACTTGAGCATCACAAATTGAGCGTAAATCTGTGCTAAAAGCCCATAAAGCAATCACGACTTTCCCCTCTTGTAAAGCAAGAGAAGTTCACCTAATGGCTCTCCAGAGCTGCCAGGGAACGATTTGACTGTTACACACAAAGTAATGGACCTCCTAGACAGACAGTGTGGGAATGATTAGAGTGTTACACAGTTAAAGTTAATGAGGCTCTAAAGTGGGCCAGGTATGATTTGACTGTGGTGAAAACAGTTAACCTGAACACACCTCTATAGTAATAGGCCACCCCGGTGACAGAGGAATAATTTGAGTGTTTACAAAAAGTTGACAGCCAGACAGGCAGTTTTATGCGAAGGCGATTGGCTGACATGTATAAGATGTCCATTTATAGTGTGTCTGGTGACAGACAGGGAGGGACAACTGAGGGATAGAGGGATGGAGAGAAGTGTGAGCCGGAACAGATGGAGAGATGTCTGGAAACCAAGAGGTGTGCTGTCATGGCTTCCGATTTGTTGTCTTTGTTAAATCACCTTGTCACACTAACATAGAGGAGCTCACTGTGAAGAATCTCTTTCTTTCAACACCATAGACAAACTCTGAAGGTGAGTGAGGATAAAGATTAAAAGGGTAAGAACAAATTCATTGTAGATCATTGTTGTTTGTCAAACTAAGTTGAACCCTGATTGTCCCCCTTGACAACATTCAATCAATAACTGTGAGGAACATCTGTGGAATCAACGCCGTATGAGATTTCCTGCACATCAACAGACCTGGACACAGCTCATTGTTGTCAAGCTGACAGTCGGTGTGGACCTCAATATCCATGAGATGACATTCAGGTTACAACCAAAGCCAGGACTCCTGGCTGAGGTTGATGACCTGATCACTCACCTGATGCTCTGTGATTGGAGAACGTCTGGGTCGGTGGCGTTGAGCAAGGCCACAAAACTTCCCAGGGGGATGTTCTCCATCTTAGTGACCTGGAGGGGGTCGGGAAAGAAGACGGGCCCCTCGTTGACGTCCAGGACAGTGATGTGTACGGTGGCCGTAGAGCTGGAGCCGTAGCCCACATCTGGCACCAGGGGGTCCTCGTTCTCCACCTTGATCAGCAGCGTGTGGAACACTACACTCTCATAGTCCAGAGGCTGGGGAGAGAGGAGAGAAGTGGAGGGAAGGAGGTGAGAAGAGAAAACATGTAAAGAACAGAAAGGAGACGATGGATGATAAGACCGGTAGGACAGCAACAAAGAGGTGAAGGGGAGAGAACATTTTTAAGAAAAAGTGGGAAAATGGAGGACAGCAGCAAACTAAGTAAAGGGGCAAACGGCAGTGTGCTAGAGAAAAAATATACAATATTACAGCAATACTACAGCTATTCTGTAGTCCTGTATCCTATATATATTGCTAAATTGTATAGATTTATTGGAATAATGAGAGCAATAAAAGTTATGAGTGTTACAGGATCTTTAGGGTGCAACCTGTATGTTCATATCTCCAGTGAATAGGCCAGATTGTGCAGTAATATCACCATCCACCCTGCCTGTTATACTTAAGTGATTATGCCCGAGAAGCCGGTGTTTGGAGGATATATTGGCACGGGTGTTATTAGGCCCAAGACAAAGTCGAGGACCAGCAAACCGTGCCAATATGTCCTCCAAACATCGGCTTTGAGGGCATTATCACTTTTATACAACGGGTTACCAACATATTCAAATAATGATAGACATATTTTCATTAAAAGCACATTTTCTAGGGTTGCTAGAGAAGTGACCCAGTCATTCAGTCTTTTTGTTCTGTATCTATGGAAACGACCCAGTCGATCGTTCTAAATGTTCCATTGCCATACTGGCTGGCAACGTTCTTATCCCTTGCTTGCTTGCTAGTCAACTACTGCTAATTTACAGTCACGTCAAAAAGTTCAGCCAGAATAACAGAAAAGTAGCTGCATTTGCATTTGTTTAAGCTTTTTTCTAGTGACATTTATTTAGATTCATCCATAACAATGAGCTAATGAGGTGCGATTTTGCCTGGCATAGAGAATGTGCTCACTCGTCAGGACACTGTTGTTCAGAGGAGTTCGCCAACAACACAGTTACAGTAACACAATCATTTCAAACTGAAGCGGGAAAGACTGCCAATTAGCTGCGTTTCGTTTTACCTTTTTTTCAATTGAATTTCTTTGTATATATCCATAAAAATGATGCCAGCTGATTCATGATTTCGACCGGCTGAGAAATGCTGCCTGCCTTTCTGTCTCGTCCGGACTCCCAACACGTTCATTACTATAGGATAGCTGGATATCTAATTTGAATATTAAAGCAATGTTGCAAATGTCGGAGAGACAGACATCAAGGTTTATACAAATCTCCGCTGTTGAAAACTAAATGTTTGTCTAAAAGAAATGGGAGATAATGTCTAGATGCTTTTTATAATGGAGATCAAGTTTATAAAGTGCCTGGCTGGGTAGATGAGACAGTGGATTGTACAGTCAGATGGAACAGAGTAAATAGGCATTTTAACATCATAGATTTAGCCGGTGGTAACTTGTGGAAGGGACACCAGCTGGAATGCGGTTTTAACTAATCAGCATTCAGGAATAGACCCACCCGTTATGTAATGATACCACAAACAATACCTGTTTTAGCTCATTCATCATTAAGAGGATTGAGAGAGATAGGAGAGTCATTTGAGAGATAATTGAGAGAGATATTTGACCCTTTGCTAAGACCCGCCCCCTATACTATTGCAACCTCGGTCAACATTTTCCAGGGAAGCCCAATTCCCCTTTCAAACCACTATAGCAGGGGTGTCAAACTCCTTTTCCCCCAGGGGCCACTATCGTTCTTCACAGACCGCACTTAAATACTAATATATTTCCTTGCCATCAAAATCTGCAACAATCCATTGCTTTTGGAATTTCTGATGATCCCTGACTGCATAGCTTTTGTTGCAATGACTGTTACCAAGCTGGACAGAGTGAAGAGACTGTAAATGTAGGTCCATTATTTTCAATTGACCCCATCCATCTTTAGACATGTTGTACTTTAATAAAAGAGGTCAAGTTTTTTCTGTGAGCCAATAGGGTAACCAAGGTAACCATGGAATGTTTTCCCCCAAGGCGAGCGGGGCCGTGACATTATATCTAATACTAACTGAGAGTATTGTATTTTTATACAATCACAATGCTGTCAAAGTGTGTTCTTAAAGAGTTGATTGAATGCCACGCATGTCACACGTGACGTCATTTTGAATTTTGAATACCTCCCCGTGTGTTTATGCTAGAGCAGGGGTGTCAAAGTCAAATGGACGGAGGGCCAAATAAAAAATTTAGCTACAAGCCGAGGGCCGGACTGTTCGAATGTTCATTGAAAATTTTTTAAATGACGCATATAGTCTAGTGAACCTAATTGAACCTACTGAAAACCTAACAAATATATTCCAATATGATCAGATAAATAAAGCAATATTTTCTTATGGCTCTGTCAGTAATCTTTAATTTTCAACAGACACAAAAGACAAATTTCCTTTATATAAAAATCCCCATAACATGAACATTAAATGAAAGAAACCGGTATTCAAGGCACCATCAGTAGCCTATATTTTCTATTTTAGCAAAAGTGGGCTAAATTTACTTCAAAGAAAAAAACAATAATAGCAATTTTCTATCATCCACTCAACTGAAATATTTTTAAAATATAATTGGATTGAAATACAATAAAATAAAGTGCAAAAATCTATTAATCAAAAACAACACTTTGTTTAAGGAGAAGTAACATGCAGTGAAAACAAATAAACTTTAACTTTTAAACTTGAACTGAGTAAAAACTCTAAATATGTGATTGCACAGTAATGTTCACTTGTTTGAGGTTGAGGGTGATACTTGGTGGTGTCCCATCTTTTCCACAAGTTCATCAATGTTCGGGGTAAGGCTCTGAGCTGAGGAAATCCTCAGAATTGAGTGGAGGTGTTCAGCAGTAAGTCGACTTCTGTGTGATGTTTTGTTCAGGTTCATCAAAGCAAACAGTTGTTCACACAGGTATGTGCTGCCAAACATAGACAACGTTTGAGCAGCCTGGATGCGCAGCTGGGGCATTGTTTCGGGGAGGAAACGGGCGAACTCCGCAGCACCCACTGCCGCATATTTTGCCCTCAGTGCATCATTGCATTGGAGGTCAATCAACTCCATTTGGAGGTTTGGTGGTGAGCTTTCCACGTCAACAGCAAATGGGTTACCGAGCAGTTCCAACCTGCTTTTTTGTGCTTCAAAGTCAGCAAATCGGCGTCGAAAGTCAGCGGCAAGCATACCTATTTTATCAGCCAACTGTGCGCTCGGGAACGCACTGGTAGAGAGCTTCTCTTTCATGGTCTGGCAGCTGGGAAAGTGGCTCAAATTTTCTTTCCGCATCTGCGTCTCCCACAGAGTCAGTTTGGTTTTAAATGCCTTCACTGTACTGTACATATCAGAGATGACATGATCCCGACCCTGCAGCTGCAAGTTCATTGCATTCAGATGACTCGTAATGTCACACAGAAAAGCCATTTCACACAGAAACATTTCGTCTCGGAGTTGTGTTGTGTCTTTCCCTTTGCTGTCCAAGAACAGACAAATCTCCTCACGAAGCTCGAAACATCTTTGAAGCACCTTTCCCTGGCTTAGCCATCGCACCTCTGTGTGATAAGGCAAATCACCATGCTCCGTTTCTAACTCCGTCAGAAATGCCTTGAACTGGCGGTGATTCAAACCTTTGGCTCTGATAAAGTTAACTGTGCGCGTGATGATGCTCATTACATGCTCCATTTTCAAGGCTTTACCGCACAACGCTTCCTGGTGTATGATACAATGATAAGCTGTCAGCTCACCTGTCGCGTTTTCCTCTTGCATCTTTTCCCGTATCTTCGCCACCAGTCCGCTCCTGTGTCCACACATCGCAGGTGCTCCGTCGGTTGTCAAACCCACGAGTTTTTCCCAAGGCAGCTCCATCTCATTTACACATCTTGACACCTCTTCATACAAATCATGCCCCGTAGTTGTGCCATGCATAGGACGTAAAGCCAAAAACTCCTCTGTCACGCTTAGGCTGGAGTCCACTCCGCGGATGAAAATTGACAACTGGGCAATGTCAGAAATGTCGGTGCTCTCATCCACAGCCAAGGAATATGCAATGAAATCTTTTCCCTTTTTCACAAGCTGCTCTTTTAGATTGATGGACAACTGGTCTACTCTCTCGGCAATGGTGTTTCTGCTCAGACTCACATTTAAAAAGAGTTGCCTTTTTTCTGGGCAAACTTCGTCACAAACTTTAATCATGCAGTTTTTGATGAAATCCCCCTCCGTAAATGGCCGGGCTGATTTAGCGATCTCTTCTGCCAAAATAAAACTGGCCTTGACAGCAGCCTGGCCTTGTGATTTGGCTTTTTTGAACAGAGCCTGTCGAGATTTGAGGCCTCGTTTTAATTCCTCTGCCTTTTGTAGCCTTTGTTCCATGTCCATATTCTTGTTTTTGTCCGCGTGTTTCGTTTCATAATGTCGTCTCAGATTATACTCTTTCAGTACCGCCACACTTTCTCCACACAGAAGACACACAGGTTTTCCAGCTACCTCCGTGAACATATACTCCGACTCCCACCTTGTTTGAAACCCCCGGTTCTCAGTGTCCACCTTCCGTTTTGCCATTTTTGATGGGTATCTGAAAGTTAATTTTACTGTGATGCTGACGACTGCTGTGCCAATAAATATTGAAATGAAGCAGCCTACTGCTCGGTGCGTCACCGTTGCATTGTGGGAAATGTAGTATTGGTGCGTGTAAAAGATCTGCGGGCTGCCGGCTTGCTGCGGTCTGCGGGCCGGTTCTAATAATAAATCAAGATCATCCCAGGGGCCGTAAAAAACCTTCTCGCGGGCCGGATGTGGCCCGCGGGCCTTGACTCTGACATATGTGTGCTAGAGGCTTACCCGCAGATCAATACCCTCTTTATGCCGACATGAAGCTTGCTCCTATTCCTTAACATGGGGCTTGTGAAAGCAGTGTTTGTCTACACATAGGAGTCCCTGAATGCACTGTGCATAAATTCAAAGCTACTAACAATTTTTGGAGCTAACAATGCTCTCAAATTGTTTGCTGATGTCGACAGTAGATGAGAGAATTATATTCCTAATATAGCCAATTTACAGTAGATTGCCAATAAAGGGTGCCAATAGAAATTATTCACACCCCTTGACTTTTTCCACATTTTGTTGTGTTACTGTAAAGGCAGTCATTGTTGTTCTCCCCCTTAGACGAGGAGGAGCATGGATAGGACCAAGATGCGGATTGAGGGAAATAAGCCATCTTTTAATGAAAAACAGCAAACAAGACACTACAAACTACAAAACAACAAACGTGACTAACCTTCAACTGTCCTGTAAGGACACAGGAACAAACACCCACAAAACACCAGTGAAACCCTGGCTGCCTTTGTATGACTCTCAATTAGAGACAAACAATACACACCTGTCTCTAATTGAGAATCATACCAGGCCGAACACAAAACCCCACATAGAAATACAAACATAGACAAACCCACCCAACTCACGCCCTGACCAACTAAAATGAATACAAAACAAAGGAAAACAGGTCAGGAACGTGACAGAACCCCCCCCTTAAGGTGCGAACTCCGGGCGCACCAGCACAAAGTCTAGGGGAGGGTCTGGGTGGGCGTCTGTCCACGGTGGCGGCTCTGGCGGTGGACGAGGTCCCCACCCCACCATAATCAATCCCCGCTTCTTTATCCCCCTCCCAATGACCACCCTCCCACTAACCCCACCTAAATGAAGGGGCAGCACCGGGATAAGGGGCAGCACCGGGACAAGGGGCAGCACCGGGACAAGGGGCGGCACCGGGACAAGGGGCGGCACCGGGACAAGGGGCGGCACCGGGACAAGGGGCGGCACCGGGACAAGGGGCGGCACCGGGACAAGGGGCGGCACCGGGACAAGGGGCGGCACCGGGACAAGGGGCGGCACCGGGACAAGGGGCGGCACCGGGACAAGGGGCGGCACCGGGATAAGGGGCGGCAGGTCCTGGCTGAGGGACTCCGGCAGGTCCTGGCTGAGGGACTCCGGCAGGTCCGGGCTGAGTGGCAGCTCCGGACTGTAGGGCAGCTCCGGACTGTAGGGCAGCTCCGGACTGTAGGGCAGCTCCGGACTGTAGGGCAGCTCCGGACTGTAGGGCAGCTCCGGACTGTAGGGCAGCTCCTGACTGGCGGGCAGCTCCTGACTGGCGGGCAGCTCCTGACTGGCGGGCGTCTCTGGCAGCTCCTGACTGGCGGGCGTCTCTGGTAGCTCCTGACTGGCGGGCGTCTCTGGCAGCTCCTGACTGGCGGGCGTCTCTGGCGGCTCCTGACTGGCGGGCGTCTCTGGCGGCTCCTGACTGGCGGGCGTCTCTGGCGGCTCCTGACTGGCGGGCGTCTATGGCGGCTCCTGACTGGCGGGCGTCTCTGGCGGCTCCTGACTGGCGGGCGTCTCTGGCGGCTCCTGACTGACGGACGGCTCTAGCGGCTCCTGACTGACGGACGGCTCTACTGGCTCGGGACCGACGGGCGGCTCTAATGGCTCGTGGCAGACGGCTGACTCAGATGGCGCTGGGCAGACAGATGGCTCAGACGGCGCTGGGCAGACAGATGGCTCAGACGGCGCTGGGCAGACAGATGGCTCAGACGGCGCTGGGCAGACAGATGGCTCAGACGGCGCTGGGCAGACAGATGGCTCAGACGGCGCTGGGCAGACAGATGGCTCAGACGGCGCTGGGCAGACAGATGGCTCAGACGGCGCTGGGCAGACAGATGGCTCAGACGGCGCTGGGCAGACAGATGGCTCAGACGGCGCTGGGCAGACAGATGGCTCAGACGGTGCTGGGCAGACAGATGGCTCAGACGGAGCTGGGCAGACGGGCCGTTCAGGCACCGCTGGGCAGACGGCAGACTCTGGCCGGCTGAGACGCACTATAGGCCTGGTGCGTGGTACCGGAACTGGAGGTACCGGGCTGAGGGCACGCACCTCAGGGCGAGTGCGGGGAACAGGAACAGGGCACACTGGACTCTCGTGGCGCACTCTAGGCCTGGTGCGTGGTACCGGAACTGGAGGTACCGGGCTGAGGGCACGCACCTCAGGGCGAGTGCGGGGAGAAGGAACAGTGCGTCCAGGGCTCTGGAGACGCACAGGAGGCTTGGTGCGTGGTGCCGGAACTGGAGGCACCGGGCTGGAGACACGCACCATAGGGAGAGTACGTGGAAGAGGAACAGGGCTCTGGAGATGCACTGGAAGCCTGGTGCGTGGTGTAGGCACTGGTGGTACTGAGCTGGGGTGGGAAGGTGGCGCCGGATATACCGGACCGTGAAGGAGGACACGTGCTCTTGAGCACCGAGCCTTCCCAACCCTACCAGGTTGAATGGTCCCCGTAGCCCTGCCAGTGCGGCGAGGTGGAATAGCCCGCACTGGCCTATGCAGGCGAACCGGGGACACCACCTGTAAGGCTGGTGCCATGTACGCCGGCCCGAGGAGACGTACTGGAGACCAGATACGTTGGGCCGGCTTCATGGCACTCGGCTCGATGCCCAACCTAGCCCTCCCAGTGCGGCAAGGTGGAATAGCCCGCACTGGGCTAAGCACGCGTACTGGGGACACCGTGCCCTTTACCGCATAACACGGTGTCTGACCAGTACGACGCCCTCTTACTCCACGGCAAGCCCGGGGAGTTGGCTCAGGTATCCAACCCGGCTTCGCCACACTCCCCTTTAGCCCCCCCCCAAGAAATTTTTGGGTGAGCCTCTCGGGCTTCCAGCCTCTCCTATGTGCTGCCTCCTCATACCAGCGCTCCTGGGCTGTGGCTGCCTTCTTCTCCTCCCGAGAGCGGCGATTCTCTCCCACCTTAGCCCAGGGTCCTTCTCCATTGAAAATTTGCTCCCAACTCCATTCCTCTTCTCTCCATTGCTTTAGTTCTTTCTCTCTCTCCTCAATCCGCTTGGTCCTGTTGTGGTGGGTGTTTCTGTAAAGGCAGTCATTGTTGTTCTCCCCCTTAGACGAGGAGGAGCATGGATAGGACCAAGATGCGGATTGAGGGAAATAAGCCATCTTTTAATGAAAAACAGCAAACAAGACACTACAAACTACAAAACAACAAACGTGACTAACCTTCAACTGTCCTGTAAGGACACAGGAACAAACACCCACAAAACACCAGTGAAACCCTGGCTGCCTTTGTATGACTCTCAATTAGAGACAAACAATACACACCTGTCTCTAATTGAGAATCATACCAGGCCGAACACAAAACCCCACATAGAAATACAAACATAGACAAACCCACCCAACTCACGCCCTGACCAACTAAAATGAATACAAAACAAAGGAAAACAGGTCAGGAACGTGACAGTTACAGACTGAATTTAAAATGTATTAAATTGTCACTGGCCTACACACAATAACCCATAATGTCAAAGTGGAATTATGTTTGTTTTTTTAAATGTTCCACAAATGAATACAAAATGAAAAGCTAAAATGTCTTGAGTCAATAAGTATTCAACCACTTTTTTATGACAAGCCTAAATAAATTCAGGAGTAAAAATGTCGCTTAACAAGTTACATAAGTTGCATGGACTCACTCTCTGTGCAGTAATAGTGTTTAACATAATTTTTGAATGTCTACCTCATCTCTGTACCCCACACATACAATTATCTGTAGGGTCCCTCAATAAAGCAGTGAATGTCAAACACAGATTCAACCACAAAGACCAGGGAGGTTTTACAATGCCTCACAAAGAAGGGCACCTATTAGTCAATTATTTCTAAACAAGCAGACACTGAATATCCCTTTGAACATGGTGAAGATATTAATTACACTTTGGATGGTTTATGAATACACCCAGCTACAACAAAGATACAGGCATCCTTCCTAACTCAGTTGCCAGAGAGGAAGGAAACCGCTCAGGGATTTCACCATGATTCCAATAGTGACTTTAAAACAATTACAGAGGTTAATGGCTGTGATAGGACAACACTGAGGATGGAACAACAACATTGTAGTTACTTCACAAAACAAAAATATAAATGCAACATTTAAAGTGTTGGTCCCAATGTTCCATACTCACAAAACGCGTATTTCTCTCAAATGTTTTGCATACATTTATTTACATCCCTTTTAGTGGGCATTTCTCCTTTGACAAGACAATCTATCCGCCTGACAGGTGTGGAATTTCAAGAAGCTAAACATCATGATCATTACACATGTGCACCTTGTGCTTGGGACAATAAAAGGCCACCCTAAAATGTGCAATGTTATCACACAACACAATGCCACAGATGTCTCAAGTTTTGAGGGGGTGTGCAATTGGCATGCTGACTGCAGGAATGTCCACCAGAGCTGTTGCTAGAGAATTTATACATTTCTCTACCATAAGCTGCCTTCAAAGTCGTTTTAGAGAATTTGGCAGTACGACCAACCGTCCTCACAACCGCAGACCATGTGTATGTATATATGTCATCGTGTGGGTGAGCGGTTTGGTGATGTCAACGTTGTGAACAGAATGCCCCATGGTGGCGGTAGGGTTATGGTATTGGCAGGCATGAGCTACGGACAACGAACACTTTTGTGTCACTAAATTGAAATGTATTTATGGCAACTTGACTAAATTGAAGTTTACTAAATTTCACTAAATTGAAATGTATTGATGGCAATTTGAATGCACAGAGATACCATGACAAGATCCTGAGGCCCATTGTCGTACCATTCATCCGCCGCCATCACCTCATGTTTCAGCATGATAATGCATGACCCCATGTCGCAAGGAGCTGTACACAATTCCTGGAAGCTGAAAATGCCCCAGTTCTTCCATGGCCTACATACTCACCAGACATGTCACCCATTGAACACGTTTGGGATGCTCTGGATTGATGTATACGACAGCGTGTTCCTGTTAATATCCAGCAACTTTGCACAGCCATTGAAGAGGAGTGGGACAACATTCCACAGGCCAAAATCAACAGCCTAATCAACTCTATGCAAAGGAAATGTGTCACGCTGCATAATGAAAATGGTGGTAACACCAGATACTGACTGGCTTTCTGATCCATACCCCTACCTTTTTTGTATATGTATATCTGTGTTCACAGTCATGTGAAATCCATAGATAACGGCCAAATAAATGTATTTCAATTGACTGATTTCCTTATATGAACTGTAACTCTGTAAAATCGTTGAAATTGTTACATGTTGTGTTTATATTTTGGTTCAGTACAATTAACAGAGTGAAAATAAGGACACCTGTACAGAATAAAAATATTCCAAAACATGCATCCTGTTTTCAACAAGGAAACAAAGTAATACTGCAAAAATGTGGCAATGTCACGTTCCTGACCTGTTTTCTGTTGTTTTGGTATGTGTTTAATTGGTCAGGGTGTGAATTTGGGTGGGTAGTCTATGTTTTCTGTTTCTTTGTTGGTTTAAGGGTTGCCTGGTATGGCTCTCAATTAGAGGCAGGTGTTTGGCGTTTCCTCTAATTGAGAGTCATATTAAGGTAGGTTGTTTCACAGTGTTCGTTGCGGGTGGTTTTCTTCCGTGTCTGTGTATGTTGCTCCACACGGGACTGTTTCGGTATGTTCGTTCGGTTTTTGTGTAGTCTGTTTTTCCCTGTTCGTGCGTTCTTCGTGTTACATGTAAGTTCTTACGTTCAGGTCAGTCTACGTTGTTTTGTTATTTTTGTAAATCCTTTCCAAGTGTTTGTTTTCGTGTTTCGTCGTTTGTCTATTAAATCATTATGTATTCACAACCCGCTGCACGTTGGTCGAATCACTACTCCTCCTCTTCGTATGAAGAGGAGGAGGAACGCCGTTACAGGCAAAGTGATTAACTTTTTGACCTGAATAGAAAGTGTTATCTTTGGGGCAAATCCAATTCAACATTACTGAGTACCACTCTCTATATTTTCAAGCATAGCGGTGGCTGCATCATGTCATGGATATGCTTGTAATCTTTAAGGACTGTGGATTTTTCAGGATAAAATGGAGCTAAGCACAGGCAAAATCCCAGAGGAAAACCTGGTTCAGTCTGCTTAACTAAAACACAAAGCCAAATGTACACTGGAGTTGCTTATCAAGAAGACAGTGAATGTTCCTGAGTGGCGAAGTTACAGTTTTGACTTAATTGTAATTGAAAATCTATGGCAAGACCTGATAATTGTTGTCTAGCAATGATCAACAACTAATTTGACAGAGCTTGAAGAATTTTGAAAAGAATAATGGGCAAATGTTGCAGAGACTTACCCAGAAAGAATCAACAGCTGTAATCACTGCCAAATGTGAATCTAACACGGTGTGAATACTTATGTAAATGAGATATTTCTTCATTTCATTTTGTTGTTTTTTTATCTAAAATTTCTAAAAACATGTTTTCACTTTGTCATTATGGGTTACTGTTTGTAGATGGGTGAGAGAAAAAAATGTGTGTAATCCATTTTGAATTCAGGCTGCAACACAATAAAATGTGGAATAAGTCAAGGGCTGAATATGAATACTTTCTGAAGGCAATATACATTAAGAGAAAACTAATCATAACTAACTAGCAATGTTTTCAAAGAGAGCTAGCTAGCCAGCTAGCTATCAAGCAATGCAACAATAGTATAATTTCAGAATCAAAAAAAACTTCAACGGGCTCTGTATTTCAGGTGTCATAGTATTTAGGGGGTTCACTCAATGCTCTAGAATGTAGGGTGAAAAAATTGGTGCTAATAAATGAATGTCAAAATGTAGTTTTCTTTGCACTATGTCATTGTAAATCACATACAATAATTCATTAGTTTATTTTCTACAATATTACAACCTATATTATGACTATAATATAATGCTTGTACTTAACAGTGTTGATGAAATAAGAACGCTAGTTTGTTGTGACCGTTGCTAGTTTAGACTGTGCCGCTCTTGGTTGTAGCTCTCCCATTATCGGCATTGGGAGATGGTAACATTTGGAGGTGTTTCTGCACTTTGGACCAATCAAAATCAACATGATACACTCTTCATTTTCATCGCCAGATCCTTGGCTTTCATTGGCTATATTGGTGATCAATCTAAGATGAGAGGGGCAAAGGGAAAGACTCCGAAATACACCATGAAAACTGGAACAGATTGCTTCCATGAATGGTAGATATTGAAATTCAGTCTGCTAGCTTAGTAAAAAAAAATATATACATACAGTATATATATATATATATATAAAGGCCCAATTTTGATTTGTATTCCCCGGATTTCATTTAGAAAAAGACCATGTTATCACACACTAACCTCCAGCCACTAGCTAACCCGAATCATGCTACATTCTCAGAGTAAATAGTCTAACATTTTAACCATATGTGGTAGAGACAGGGTTTGGACTATTGTTTTTCTGATGCAATTCTCTATTGAATGGACATTTATAAACCTTGAATGAAAAAATAACTTTAGGGGTGAACATCCTACATAGTTGTGAGTGCCCCTGTTGCACTGTTCAATTATTTAGCTATTTAAATAATGTATTTTTAATGAAAACTCTCAGTTTTTCCATTTCCCTCATCGGATCCATGGGTTTTAAACATAAGCTTATCCAAGGTGTTGGACTCGACGACAGTTTCTATCCACAGGAGCGCTGGAATTGGTTACCCAAATCTCTGGGGCAGGGCTTAGCGAAGGGTCAATTGAGAGAACTTTAGGGCCCTGTGGTTACCTTGACAACAGAGAGCATGCCCTCGTTGTTGTCGGGGTTGGTTTGGATTTCGAAGTTCTGAGTGGGGTCACCGTTGATGATGGAGTAAATAGCTCGCCACGCCCCCGTCGCTGGGTCATCTCTGTCATCCACCGTCAGGTTGACAGCCACACCTGTGGAGCCCTCGTCCACATTGGCCTGGAACTGGAGGGACAGACAGAGACAGAGGGACGAGACTGGTCAACACTTGTGTCATTATAGAGGTATTGAACTGGACACATAGAGACATTACTGGTTATCACACATTTATTATAAACAGGTGGTTTATATTCAATGGCCTGGAACAAGACACACAGACATTACTGGTCAACACATACAGATAGCAGACGTACGTTCAACAAGGGAAATAGTTTGCAAATGTCGTGTCTTTGACTATGCCAGATTAATTGCTATGACATGCTATTCTATAAAATAATTTCTCCGTAATTAATATTACCTGATTGAACTAATCATGTAAATGTTAAATAACTAGAGAGGGACACCACAAAATAATATTTATAGAGCTGTTATCTTTCGAATAAACTCTTAAAGATTTAGTAAGATTTTACATCCATAAGTCACATTAATCGTCATTTTATTCAGTCTCGTCTGAAAGTTGTAAGTCCTTGGTTATCTGCAAGAATCCTGGCTAACAAGTTGAATCAGCAATACAAAATTGGGTTTAATTATTTATTTACTAAATACCTAACTAATCACACATATACAATTAAATCATAACTTGATCACAAATTTCGTCATACAGAAAAACGTCCCTAGCGGGCGGAATAGATATGACAGCTTGTTACACAAAGGGAAGGGGCTGAGTCCTAGTGAAAGAGCGGGAGACGAACATAGGCGAGCTGTGCTATCGTAAATACAGTATCTTATGCATTCTAAATTACCGCCCATTTGAAGAGGAAAATGCAATCAATATTTACTCTGAGCTGCGCTTCAGTAGGTTGGTGGTAGATGGACCGTGTCGCCAACCCGAGTCCTCTGTCCTTTGAAGAATGTCTCTGGTAGTCACGGGATACGTTGGAGTAACGTTGGTGTAGTAGACGGGATACTTGGACTGTCCTTCCTAACCTGCGTTTAGCTGTTCCTAACTCAACGGCTAGGAGATATCACTTCTGTAGTGAATACGAGTTCAAAGTTCATACCATTCACAATCAAAGTCCATGCTGATGTTGGCTTCATCTGTAGTTATTATCTGAACCATTCTGACACAGGACCGTCATCCTGGTGTACCCGGAACAGGAAGTTATATTCTTGTCCTTTGGCTTTTATAGTGGAGGGAGAGGGGTGTGTCTGAAAGGTTTATAACCCATGCCTCTTCACAGGGGCGGACCACTGTGAGCAGAGGAAAACTTATGAAAGCACAGATCTCTCATTTGGAAGCTAAAATTACATTTCACCTCTTCACAAATAATGTCATATTCAAACATTTGAATTAAACAACAATTCCATGTTAATCTGATACCTCTGACGTTTAGACTTACCAAAGTAGAGTTTATGTCATTCTATCATTGATGAGAATGTGTCAGTGGGCAACCGAACTGACATAATATACCTTAAGTACCCCCGCATATGTTCAGTTGGTCGAATTACCAGAATATAGTTCATTTCCCCCAACTTCTGATGTTACCCAGAATCTCTACGTTAACCAAGGGGTTTTCTTATGTCACATCAGTTATAGTAGGGAGAGAGAAAAACGGGGAAAGAGGTATTTATGACTGTCATAAACCTACCCCTAACCCAACGTCGTGACACAAACGTAAGCTAAAGTTAACTACGACATTCCATTTATTTTGTGTTAGCTACTTGTGGGTTCACCGTAACATTTTGGAATTTTCATTCAAATCGTTCAACAAATTGTTACTTACTGTAGTAACATGTTCACCCTTTCAGTTGGACAGTGGTTTAACCTTGATTTTAGGTAAAAAATAAGGGATTTTATCATTATCATCATCATCAGCTCAGTGGACTTGGGACAAGTGAGGGATAGAGTATGGTGTTTCTCAAGATAGGTTGCCCAGTCTGAATCCAGCTCCTCTCGAAGTGACTCACATCTACAGGCTATTAAACGTTTTATCTCACTTACATCATTTACATCTCTCAAGTGCTATTGAGTTGAATCCAGTGTCAAACTCCTCTCTCTAGAGCGGTTCGAGAGCTTCAAGTGTCCACCTCACTAAGGCTCTATCATGGTCCACACACACCAACACAGTCGTGCCCTCTTCACGACAAGTCCTCTTCACCCTCAGGAGGCTGAAAAGACTTGGTATGGCAACTGCTTGGTATCCGACCGCAAGGCGTTACAGAGGGTAGTACATCATTGGGGCCGAGCTCCATGCTATCCAGGACCTCTATACCAGGAGGTGATAGAGGAAGGCCCTAAAAATGTTCAAATACTCCAGCCACCCAAGTCATAGAGTGTTCTCTCTGCTACCGCACGGCAAGCTGTACCGTTGTACCAAATCTGGAACCAACAGGACCCTGAACAGCTTCTACCCACAAGCCATAAGACTGCTAAATAGTTTGCTAAATCATTAACCAAATAGCTACCTAGAGTATCTGCATTGACTGTCACGAATTCCGTTTCCTGAGTCTGGTTTTTGCCTGTGTTCTGTTCTGGAGTGTTTTTCCGGTGTCCTGGAACGCACCCTGTCTGGTTGCCGGGCGTTTTAGCTAGTTGGGAGATCTCAGATTACCCGCACCTGTATCCCATCAGCTATCTGTGCACCTGGTCCTGATCATCATCTCTCCTCTTCATAAGCCCGGACCTGACATCCATTCCCTGCCGGATCGTTAGCCATAAACAGTATGTTGTGCCAGTGTATCAGCCTCCAGCTTGATAGTATTTGTTTTGTTGTTTTGTACGTCTTGCTTGCCTTAAACTTAACCCCGTTTGTTCTGTCTTCAGTTATTCACCCGGATCACTTACCCCATTCCTGCCTGGTCGTCGGAGGCTTCCGCTACTCCTTTGGACCCACCTATTCACTCCCATCAACTCACCACCGCTGCCCGTTACGTTACCTGGATATTTCTACACCTTCATATTCACTTGTAAATAAATACTCACCTTCTTCCTACTCTCCTTGTCCTGGTCTGCTTCTGGGTTTGATTTTGAAAGAACGTGACATTGACCCTTTTTGCATTCACTTTTTTGACTCAGAGTACATGTGGTCAGGGGGCACTGACACTGTGTCCCAAATTAAAATTAGAAAACCTTATTGTCCACTCAATTTGAAAGTGTATCTTTGGCTTCATCACAAAAAAACAGACATTAATACAACATCATGAGCACATCATTCTCAAGATGAACAAATAAATCATACAAAGTGCTACAGTGAAGTTCACTGAGTGTACAAAAAACCAAGAACACCTGCTCTTTCGTGACATAGACTGACCAGGTGATAGCTACAGTATGATCCCTTATTGATGTCACTTGTTAAATCCACTTCAATCATGTAGAAGAAGGCAGGTTAAAGAAGATTTTTTAAGCCTTGACACAATTAAGACATGGATTGTGTATGTGTGCCATTCAGAGGGTGAATGGGCAAGACAAAATATTTAAGTGCCTTTGAACGGGGTATGGTAGTAGGTGCCAGGCGCACCAGTTTGTGTCAAGAACTGCAATGCTGCTGGGTTTTTCACGCTCAACAGTTTCCCATGTGCATTAAGAATGGTCCACCACCCAACGGACATCCAGCCAACCTGACACAACTGTGGAAAGCATTGTAGTCAACATGGGCCAGCATCCCTGTGGAATGCTTTTAACAACTTTAACAACTAAATATTAGGAAGGTGTTCTTAATGTTTTGTACACTCAGTGTATGTTGTGACATTGGTGTAAAACCATAATCATCATCAAGTGATCCCCACCCTATTCCCTTTATAGTGCACTACTTTTGACCAGGGTACATAAGGTGCCATTTAGGATGCAGACTGTGTGTCTGTGAATGCCAGGTTAAGCAGTCTGAGGGCTGCACTGAGGCTGTCCAGGGTGAAGCAGCACTAAGGCTATCCGGTCTGAAGCAGCACTGAGACTGTCCGCGGTGAAGCAGCACTGAGGCTATCCGGTCTGAAGCAGCACTGAGGCTGTCCGGGGTGAAGCAGCACTAAGGCTATCCGGTCTGAAGCAGCACTGAGACTGTCCGCGGTGAAGCAGCGCTGAGGCTATCCGGTCTGAAGCAGCACTGAGGCTGTCCAGGGTGAAGCAGCACTAAGGCTATCCGGTCTGAAGCAGCACTGAGACTGTCCGCGGTGAAGCAGCACTGAGGCTATCCGGTCTGAAGCAGCACTGAGGCTGTCCGGGGTGAAGCAGCACTAAGGCTATCCGGTCTGAAGCAGCACTGAGACTGTCCGCGGTGAAGCAGCGCTGAGGCTATCCGGTCTGAAGCAGCACTGAGGCTGTCCGGGGTGAAGCAGCACTAAGGCTATCCGGTCTGAAGCAGCACTGAGACTGTCCGCGGTGAAGCAGCACTGAGGCTGTCCGGGTGAAGCAGCACTGAGGCTATCTGGAGTGAAGCAGCACTGAGGCTATCTGGAGTAAAGCAGCAGCAGCAATCATTTTTTCATATGTAAGTCAGCGGGACTCAACCAAAAAAACAAGTTTGTGTGGAAAGAAAGAAATACAGACGTGCATGTATGCGAGACAGCTCTATCCTATGCCCTTCCCACAGAATCTCCATTTGTTTCTCATTGTCACTCCTACCCTATTGTTGTAGAGAACCCTTAATCTGATTCATATCAGGAATGTATTCTGCTTGGCAGCCACTTTGTTGTAGTGTGCATTGTGAAGCACAGGAATACTCTAGGAGCCTTAATGCATCTACCCGAAAGCAATTCCCTCTCTCTCTGTCAGGACCATTATTGTATCACAGTTTACAGAGTAATCTATCAGGCACACAACGCCCTGTTTAAGGACAGTGCTGTATTCCAGATGATGGTGTATTCTGTCAGGATGGTATTTTGGGTCACAGATTACCGCTCGCTCTTCCCAACACACCATGCATTGGTTGTTGGAACAAAGCCCTTTCAAAAACAAACTTTACACAACTCAGTCATTTAGGCTACAGAGGACAGAAGCAAAATGTTCTTCTAAAGGAGAGAAAGAAAGAAAAAGAAACAGAGAAAAAGAGGGAATGAAAAATATACCTGGGGTAACACAGCTAGTTTACAGACCTAACCCTATTCTGATGTTAAACCTCAAACGGCATCCTCAATGGGAGGGAACATGGCCTGTTGCTAAGCACCATGACATCCTGTTCTATGGCTGCTTTCCCCCTGTGATTACAACAGTTACACACTACTTACACGCTGATTAGCAGGATAGCAGGCTGCTGTAACTGCAGACCAGACCTCAGCCTCCCTCCCTCCCCAAGAACCCCTGTGGATCGTAGCGTTGCGGCTGTGCGGTGCACCGTCGGAGAGGGAACATTCCCATTCCACAGGCATAAGACAACCCACAAAAGCCATTACCACAGACAGAGCACGGAATCAGGGATGTCCCACTGATCAGGGATCCCTGAAGAATTCTAATAATGAGCTGCCTTGAATATTCTTCTGCTTAAATAGTGTGGTGATTTTGTTGCAGGAGCAAATGGATAGCCACACTTCTCCAGTGATACTTTGAAACGGCCTCTACGAATAGTAAAGAGGTTTTTGGGATCCTTCTTCAAGGTGCATTGAAAGATTTGAGGAGGACAAATTGTTAAAAGCACACACACACACACACACACACATACACATACACATACACATACACACACACACACACACACACACACACACACACACACACACACACACACACACCCACCCACACCCACACACACACACGCACACACACAGAAAGATCACTGGCCATTCGGGTTTCATTTAATCATCTCAAGCAGCCATGCGGTCAGAAGGATGTATTCAATCTTTGTCGCCCGTTACCACTGAGCCCCTGCCCTGCTACTGATAAGACCCCAATACCTCTGAGTGCACAAAGTAACCAGCGGTGTGAGAGGGTGGGGGAAATAACCACTAACTCAGACTGGCCCTGGTGTGTCATACACACACAGACAGAGTGTGTGTGTGCACGCTCGTGTGCGTGACCCTGGGTTCTTGTTTTGTGTTCTTGTGGTGTGTGTGTGTGTGTTCTTGTGTATATCGGAGAGAGAGACAAACAGACCCAGAGCCAGCCCCAGAACCAATTATAGAGCAAGGGAGCTCTGTTAATACACAGTGAAGGGATGACCAGGTCAGTAGAGGCCAAATCAGGGCAGTTCTGTGCAGGCCAGAGGAGAAACACATACACCCTCTGATTTAATTTAGCTGCCTGCTAGGGATTAGAGCCATACATTCACCAGCTGTCATATTGGGACTCATATCAGCTAACTGGATGATCCCATTGAGTTGACCTGCTGATAACAGTTTGACAGCTCTTTAATGTGGTGAACTCTAGCGCTACCCATTTCATATGATATGGGTCCATCACAATAACAATGTCCTCCCGCCTGTAACCTGACACAACTGTAGTTCAACAGACCATCAACAGGTGAAGGAGGGAGGAAGCAGCCACTCTGAAAACCACCCACTGAGAAAAAACTGGCTGAATCAACGTTGTTTCCACGTCATCGCAACAAAAGAAAATCAATGTGATGACGCTGAATCAACGTGGAAAACTGATTGGATTTGAAAAAAAGGAATCAACGTCAGGGAATCTTGTATTTCTTTCACCCAAATTTTAACCTCAATCCAATGACATTTGTTTCACGTTGAATTCACGTTAGTTGACACATCAACCAAGTTTTTTTTCAAAACTAAACGTTGAACTGATGTCTGTGTCCAGTGGGCAGAGATTGTTTTTAGGGCCATCATACAATGCATACTTCTTGTTTACTATGAAAATGCCCTGTCATATCTCTCTGTGCATTCCCCACTTGTTGCTGACAATGCATATTGATCTAATATGGGGATATAATGGGAGCAGGGGGTCAATATCAAACCTCATTAACATCACTTTGGAAATGACTTCCTATTTCTTTCCAACTTTTCCAATCATTCTATGCCAGCTGGCACTATGATTCTGTTGGAAGCCAACGACCCTGAATTTATTGCCTTTGTTGAGATATCCACTCTATGTGCTGTCAATGACCACTGCCTGTGTGTCTGTCCCTGGCCTTCCTCTCCACATGTGAATAGGATATGGCGATTGGCTGCTCATCCTGCATTAATGTTAATAAGTGGAGTGAAGAGGAGAAAGAAAATCTCTCTCTCTCTCTCTCTCGCTCTCTGCTCACAGTGTACCGTCACACACTCATCATACTCATCTTTTTACACCTCCACCACCCCTCCTACTCGGCAGCCCACCATCCCCCCATCATCTGACAGACCACAGAAAAGAGAGGTAAACTTACAGTGGTCCCGGACAGTCAGACAGAATGGCTTATGAATTTAAATGTGGTTTGATTTGGTTGGTCTGACAGAGAGACAGCCATGCAGGGAGAGAGTACAGCAGAGCAGCTGTTCATTTGTCCTAATGGAAAGTGCTTTGTGACATCTCTGTGGCACCATAGATTGAGCTGACAGCAAACACACAGTGCCATGTCACTTTAGTCCCTGAGGAGACAACACTATTCCCCTAAGGAGCTGTGACATCACAGCAGAGGGGAAGACTCTTAAAGGTACAGTACGTCTTTCTACAGACAGTGTTGTTCTTTCTCTTTCTGCCTGCTGGCATCATCTGACCTGACTTCACAAAAACAATTGAAAAGCCCCCAAAGAAAGATCCTATGCTTGAACTTGTATCATTATTACTCTAGTTTGATACATTACTTTTGATAGGATGATTAATTTGAACAGTGCATGCTTCTAATTCACATCTGGGTAGCTAGCAGTACGTTGAGGGAAAATATTCTCCTACATGCTAAAATATCATTATTCCCAGGCGCAAAATAAAAATAGTATAAATCTTTCAGCAGTTCTCTCTTACCCAGTCAGCTTGCTTATGAAAGCTGCTTATCTCATCTGATTGATGTGCTTCCTTCAGACAGAATGAACACCTAAAATAGTTTGTGTGCAGACTCACTGACACGTGCGCACACACACGCACGCACACACACACACACCCTCTCTCTCTCTCCTACATACATGGGCCAAGGAAGTTAATGAGCATACCTGCACTATTATTACATTTGAAGAGCTCCAGCTCAAGCTGTTCCCATAGATACACTTCAGCTGAACATATGGTACATAAAACTGCCATTGCCTTTCAAATGTGATTAAGTTAACACAGTTAAATTGGCTCTAGCCATTGCATTTATCTAGAGAGTGAAATAACATCTATTCTCAACAACACTGCATCATATACTGTAGCCAAACAACAAACATTTACAAGCTGTACTTTATACTCTGAACAATATACCTGCTTTAGATGTACTGCTCAATAATAATCTATCCTCACTCTTAACTTCTTATGGCTGGGGGCAGTATTGAGTAGGTTGGATGAATAAGGTGCCCCGAGGTGCCCAGAGTAAACGGCCTGCTACTCAGTCCCAGTTGCTAATATATATATATTATTAGTACCTCTGGATAGAAAACACTCTGAAGTTTCTAAAACTGTTTGAATGATGTCTGTGAGTAAAACATAACTCATATAGCAGGCAAAAACCTGAGAAAAAATCTAACCAGGAAGTGGGAAATCTGAAGTTGGTCGTTTTTCAACTCATTCCCTATTGAAGATACAGTGGGATATGGGTCATGTTGCACTTCCTAAGGCTTCCACTAGATGTCAATAGTCTATAGAACCTTGTTTGATGCTTCTACTTTGAAGTGGGGCCGAATGAGAGGGGAATGAGTCAGAGGTCTGGCAGAATGCTTTGAGCTCGTGACGCTCGTTCACATGAGAGTGAGCTCTGATCCATTTGCTTTTCTGAAGACAAAGGAATTCTCCAGTTGGAACATTATTGAAGATTTATGTTAAAAACATCCTAAAGATGGATTCTATACATAGTTTGACATGTTTCTACAGACTGTAACGGAACTTTTTGACATTTCGTCTACTCCTAGTGAACACGCTTCGTGACTTTGGATTTGTTAACAAAACGCGCTAACAAAAGTAGCTATTTGGACATAAATGATGGACATTATCGAACAAAACAAACAATTATTGTGGAACTGGGGTTCCTGGGAGTGCATTCTGATGAAGATCATCAAAGGTAAGTGAATGTTTATAATGTTATTTCTGACTTCTGTTGACTGCACAATATGGCGGATATCTTTTTGTCTTGATTGGTCTCTGAGCGCCGTACCCAGATTATTGCATGGTTTGCTTTTACCGTAAAGCTTTTTTGAAATCTGACACAGCGGTTGCATTAAGGAGAAGTGGATCTAAAATTCCATGTATAACACGTGTATCTTTGATCAACGTTTATTATGAGTATTTCTGGAAATTGATGTGGCTCTCTGCAAAATCACTGGATGTTTTTGGAACTACTGAGCATAACGCGCCAATGTATACTGAGATGTTTTTGTCACGCTCTTACCTTAGTTCCTTTTTTATGTCTCTATTTTGGTTTGGTCAGGGCGTGAGTTGGGGTGGGCATTCTATGTTTTGTTCTATGTTTTGTATTTCTGTGTTTGGCCTGGTATGGTTCCCAATCAGAGGCAGCTATATATTGTTGTCTCTGATTGAGAACCATACTTAGGTAGCCTGTTCCCACCTGTGTTTGTGGGTAGTTGTTTTCTGTTTTGTGTGTTGTCACCTTACAGAACTGTTTTGTCGTTTCGTTCACTCTCTTTGTTGTTTTTTGTATTTCAGTGTTCAGTTTTTATTTAATAAATCATGAACACGTACCACGCTGCACTTTGGTCCTCTTCTCCTTCTCCCGACGATATTCGTTACAGAACTACCCACCAAAAAAGGACCAAGCAGCGTGGTAAGGAGGAGCAGCGCGATCTGGAGAAATGGACATGGGAGGAGATATTGGATGGCAAGGGACACGGCACAGGCTGGGGAATATCGCCGCCCCAAAGAAGAACTGGAGGCAGCTAAAGCTGAGCGGCGGCGATATGAGGTAAGGCAGCGCAACAGGCATGAGAGGCAGCCTCCCCCAAAAATTTTTTTGGGGGGGGGGGGGGGGGGGGGGGGCAGACGGGTAGATTGGCGGAGTCAGGCGATAGACCTGAGCCAACTCCCCGTGCTTACTGGAAGAAGCGTAGTACTGGTCAGGCACCGTGTTATGCGGTCAAGCGCACGGTGTCGCCAGTACGCGCTCATAGCCCGGAGCGCTATAGGCCAGACTCCCGCAAGTGCCATGCGAGAGTGGGCATCCAGCCAGGGCGTATTGTGCCGGCTTAGCGTGTTTGGTCTCCGGTATGCCGTTTCGGCCCAGAGTATCCTGCGCCGGCTCTGCGTGCTGTGTCTCCGGGACGCTGGGAGGGTGCAGTGCGCCCTATGCCTGCATTCCGCCCGTGCCGGGCCGAACTGTTTCGTCGTTTCGTTCACTTTTCGCACTAAAGTACATTCATCTCTAGGAGACAGAACCCTTCTCCTTCATGAACGGTATGGCGGCTGTGTGGTCCCATGGTGTTTATACTTGCGTACTACTGTTTGTACAGATGAACGTGGTACCTTCAGGCATTTGGAAATTGCTCCCAAGGATGAACCAGACTTGTGGAGGTCTACAACTTTTTTCTGCAGTCTTGGCTGATTTCTTTAAATGTTCCCATGATGTCAAGCAAAGAGGCACTGCGTTTGAAGGTAGGTCTTGAAATACATCCACAGGTACACCTCCAATTGACTCAAATTAAGTCAATTAGCCTATCAGAAGCTTCTAAAGCCATGACATCATATTCTGGAATTTTCCACGCTGTTTAAAGGTACAGTCAACTTAGTGTGTGTAAACTTCTGACCCACTGGAATTGTGATACAGTGAAATAATCTGTCTGTAAACAATTGTTGGAAAAATTACTTGCGTCATGCACAAAGTAGACATCCTAACCAACTTGCCAAAACTATAGTTTGTTAACAAGAAATTTGTGGAGTGGTTGAAAAACGAGTTTTAATGACTCCAACCTAAATGTATGTAAACTTCCGACTTCAACTGTAGATATGACTATACAGCTTTGTCATTCCATTTTTTTATTTTAAAATCATCTTATTTGATAATTTTATACATTTGACATGTGATATGGTCACACAGAGGGCCAGAGATAATAAGGCCATCTTAAATTCCAAAGATACTTAAAAGTTACCAAAATTTGGTAGTTTAGAAGGTTTCCAGTAATATACTTTCCCTTTGCAACCCTACTCAAAACCAATTAAAAACCAATTCAACAGATGTTACTTCCATAAAACATCTACAGTAAAGGCACTTAAAAGGTCAATTTGTTGCCTTCTAAAGGCAGTGGTGGAAAAAGTACCCAATTGTCATACTTGAGTAAAAGTAAAGATACCTTAATAGAAAATGACTTAAGTAAAAGTGAAAGTCACCCAGTAAAATACTACTTCAGTGAAAGTCTGAAAGTATTTGGTTTAAAATGTACTCAATTTATACTTTTACTTTTGATACTTATTTCAAATTGCTTATATTAAGCAAACCAGTTGGCACAATTGTTTGTGTTTTTTAAATTACGGCTAGCCAGGGGCACACCCTAACATTCAGAAACAAAGCATTTGTGTTTAGTGAGTCACCAGATCAGAGGCAGTAGGGGTGACCAGGGATGTTCTCTTGATAAGCGTATGAATTGGACCATTTCTGTCCTGCTAAGCATTCAAAATGTAATGAGTACTTTTGGGTGTCGAGGAAAATGTGTGGAGTAAAAAGTACAATATTTTCTATAGGAATGTAGTGAAGTAAAAGTAGTCAAAAATATAAATAGTAAAGTACAGGTACCCCAAAAAATTACTTAAGTAGTACTTTAAAGTATTTTTACTTAAGTACTTTACACCACTGCTAGAAAGTCATGTCTAGTGAAAGAGTGTCAACCGTTCCTAGGGACTGGTGATAAAATGCAGCCTTTCTACTCTCACTTCACTTAAAATGAAATCCATTTTATTTGTCACATGCGAAAAATACAACAGGTGTAGACTTTACTGTGAAATGCTTAGTTACATGCCATTTCCCAACAATGCAGAGTTAAAAAGTAAGACAATTAGCAAAGAACAATGTAAATACATTAACTATATTGTATAAAATAAGTAGTTGTGCAGAGTCAATGTGCAGGGGTACAAGGTAGTTGAGGTAATATGAACAGTGGGGCAAAAAAGTATTTAGTCAGCCACCAATTGTGCAAGTTCTCCCACTTAAAAATATGAGAGAGGCCTGTAATTTTCATCATAGGTACACTTCAACTATGACAGATAAAATGAGAAATGTTTTTCTCCAGAAAATCACATTGTAGGATTTTTAATGAATTTATTTGCAAATTATGGTGGAAAATTAGTATTTGGTCAAAAACAAAAGTTTCTCAATACTTTGTTATATACCCTTTGTTGGCAATGACAGAGGTCAAACGTTTTCTGTAAGTCTTCACAAGGCCACTCCAGGACCTTGAAATGCTTCTTACGAAGCCACTCCTTCGTTGCCCGGGCGGTGTGTTTGGGATCCTTGTCATGCTGAAAGACCCAGCCACGTTTCATCTTCAATGCCCTTGCTGATGGAAGGAGGTTTTCACTCAAAATCTCACGATACATGGCCCCATTCACTCTTTGCTTTACACGGATCAGTCGTCCTGGTCCCTTTGCAGAAAAACAGCCCCAAAGCATGATGTTTCCACCCCCATGCTTCACAGTAGGTATGGTGTTCTTTGGATGCAACTCAGCATTCTTTGTCCTCCAAACACAACGAGTTGAGTTTTTACCAAAAAGTTATATTTTGGTTTCATCTGACCATATGACATTCTCCCAATCTTCTTCTGGATCATCCAAATGCTCACTAGCAAACTTCAGACAGGCCTGGACATGTACTAGCTTAAGCAGGGGGACACATCTGGCACTGCAGGATTTGAGTCCCTGGCGGCGTAGTGTGTTACTGATGGTAGGCTTTGTTACTTTGGTCCCAGCTCTCTGCAGGTCATTCACTAGGTCCCCCCGTGTGGTTCTGGGATTTTTGCTCACCGTTCTTGTGATCATTTTGACCCCACGGGGTGAGATCTTGTGTGGAGCCCCAGATCGAGGGAGATTATCAGTGGTCTTGTATGTCTTCCATTTCCTAATAATTGCTCCCACAGTTGATTTCTTCAAACCAAGCTGCTTACCTATTGCAGATTCAGTCTTCACAGCCTGGTGCAGGTCTACAATTTTGTTTCTGGTGTCCTTTGACAGCTCTTTGGTCTTGGCCATAGTGGAGTTTGGAGTGTGACTGTTTGAGGTTGTGGACAGGTGTCTTTTATACTGATAACAAGTTCAAACAGGTGCCATTAATACAGGTAACGAGTGGAGGACAGAGGAGCCTCTTAAAGAAGAAGTTACAGATCTGTGAGAGACAGAAATCTTGCTTGTTTGTAGGAGACCAAATACCTATTTTCCACCATAATTTGCAAATAAATTCATTAAAAATCCTACAATGTGATTTTCTGGATTTTTTTTCTCATTTTGTCTGTCATAGTTGAAGTGTACCTGTGATGAAAATTACAGGCCTCTCTCATCTTTTTAAGTGGGAGAACTTGCACAATTGGTGCCTGACTAAATACTTTTTTGCCCCACTGTACATGTAGGTAGGGGTAATAGTGAATAGGCAATAAAAATAGATAAACAGAGTAGCACTAGGTTATGTAAAGAGTGTGAAAGTCAGTGAATGTGTGAGTGTGTGTGTGGTGTCAATATGCATTTGTGTGTGTGTGTTGGAGTGTGAGTGTGTGGACAGAGTCAAGTGTGTGTGTATAGCGTCAGTGCAAGAGAGTCCGTGCAAAAAAAGGTCAAGGCAAATAGTCTGGGTAGCCATTTGATTAACTGTTGAGCTGTATTATGGTTTGAGGGTAGAAGCTGTTCAGGGGCTTTTAGGTCACAGACTTGGCGCTCCAGTACTTGCCGTGCAGTAGCAGAGTGAACAGTCTATGGCTTGGGTGACTGGGGTCTTTGACAATTTTCCGAGCCTTCCTCTGACACCGCCTGGTATAGAGGTCATGGAAGACAGGGACATCAGCCCCAGTGATGTACTGGGCCGTCCGCACCACCCTCTGTAGCACCTTGTCGCCAGATGCCAAGCAGTTACCATACCAAGCGGTGATGCAGCCAGTCAAGAGATGGCGCTGCAGTAGACTTGAAACTTCATCTGAAATGAGGCCAGCATGACGAGCTAGGCTCAGGTCCTTCTCCTTTCTTTCCTCTCCTTTCTCCTCAACTCTCTCCTTTGGCCCTACTTCCCCTCTCTCTCTCTTTCTCTCTCTCCTCATTCACTCACTTCTCTTCTACCCTTCACCTCTCTCTATCTTTGTGTAGAGTAAAAATAACATAATTTCTTTAGGAATGTAGTGAAGTAAAAGTTTTCAAAAATATAAATAATAAAGTAAAGCACAGATACCCCAAAAAAACTACTTAAGTAGTACTTTAAAGTATTTTTACATAAGTACTTTACACCACTGGCTACCGTTTTCCGCCATGTAGTGTAAAAGTGCTCAGTGGGAATGCCCTTAAGAGCTCCACTAAAAGAGTGACAATATGGAGGGAAGACAACAACCTTAATATGATTTAGTTTGAGATTTAGTCTAAACACCCTCTAGGCACACAGTATGTAAATTATGTTAGAAAAAGGTTCAGAAATAAAGCTTTTTGACTATCCACTTGCTGAAAAACTGTTATATTTTGAATGTCAGATAAGAATCAGCTATGGTTTAAGGCAATAACAGAAACTACAATATTTAACTGAATGAAAAGCCGACAGAGTTTGGGCCAACTGACCCCATACTGGAGATGACAACACGGAAATGGCCCTCAATGTTACATGCTTTGTGACAAAGGGAAAAGGCCTTAGGCAGACGTTAAAGGTATACTGACTGGATAATGAAAGGCTATTACAGTCCAACAATGTCAGATACTTACAGATACATTATTAATTTTACCTCACAGCCTCCATTCACGAATGGATGGCCTGTAGAGATGCTTAGTCACATCCCTTGAAATGTGAACTTGTGGAATCATCCAAATAAAATGTGTAACTTCATGAAATAGTACAGAATGACTAAGTTGTTGGTGGTAGGTCTGTATTTGAAAACTAGAGAGAACCAAAAGGCTATGAGCTATTTGAATGGGGACCCTTCAGTGCTCCCTGAAGAGGCGTCTTCTGTTCTCCTCTTCATGCTTCAGGCCTGAAGGGCGAACAATCCACTCAAGTGTTCATACACTCTAGCCATTTTCAGGAGGTCCTATCACACCACATACTGTCCGCATGCCAAATCATGTCCCCCCATGCGTCACAATGGGATTCAATTAACTTTTAGCGCCCGTTGCTACGTCAATGGTGTGATGAGCTAATGCGTCACATTTTGGAGAACATTATAGCCAAGTGGATGTTATTTTCATCTGTGCTATGTAAACAAAGTTGATTTCTGTGACAATTTTGGTGTTAAAACACATTTTGTTTAGCTTCAAATCAAATCACATTTTATTTGTCACATACACATGGTTAGCAGATGTTAATGCGAGTGTAGCGAAATACTTGTGTTTCTAGTTCCGACAATGCAGTAATAACCAACGAGTAATCTAACCTAACAATTTCACAACAACTACCTTTTACACACAAATGTAAAGGGATGAAGAATATGTACATAAAGATATATGAATGAGTGATGGTACAGAACGGCATAGGCAAGATGCAGTAGATGGTATCGAGTACAGTATATACATATGAGATGAGTAATGTAGGGTATGTAAACATTATATTAAGTGGCATTGTTTAAAGTGGCTAGTGATATATTCTTTACATCAATTTTTCCATTACTAAAGTGGCTGGAGTTGAGTCAGTATCTTGGCAGCAGCCACTCAATGTAAGTGGTGGCTGTTTAACAGTCTGATGGCCTTGAGATAGAAGCTGTTTTTCAGTGTCTCGGTCCTTGCTTTGATGCACCTGTACCGACCTCGCCTTCTGGATGATAGCGGGGTGAACAGACAGTGGCTCGGGTGTTGTTGTCCTTGATGATCTTTATGGCCTTCCTGTGACATCGGGTGGTGTAGGTGTCCTGGAGGGCAGGTAGTTTGCCCCCGATGATGCGTTGTGCAGACCTCACTACCCTCTGGAGAACCTTACAGTTGTGGGCGGAGCAGTTGCCGATTGTGTATCTGTAAAAGTTTGTGAGTGCTTTTGGTGACAAGCCGAATTTCTTCAGCCTCCTGAGGTTGAAGAGGCGCTGCTGCGCCATCTTCACCACGCTGTCTGTGTAGGTGGACCAATTCAGTTTGTCCGTGATGTGTACGCCGAGGAACTTAAAACTTACTACCCTCTCCACTACTGTCCCGTCAATGTGGATAAGGGGGTGCTCCCTCTGCTGTTTCCTGAAGTCTACGATCATCTCCTTTGTTTTGTTGACGTTGAGGATATTTTCCTGACACCACACTCCGAGGGCCCTCATCTCCTCCCTGTAGGCCGTCTCGTTGTTGTTGGTAATCAAGCCTACCACTGTAGTGTCGTTTGCAAACTTGATGATTGAGTTGGAGGCGTGCATGGCCACGCAGTCGTGGGTGAACAGAGCTAGATGATGAGTTTGGAGGGTACTATGGTGTTAAATACTGAGCTGTAGTCAATGAACAGCATTCTCACATAGGTATTCCTCTTGTCCAGATGGGTTAGGGCAGTGTGCAGTGTGGTTGCGATTGCATCGTCTGTGGACCTATTGGGGCGGTAAGCAAATTGGAGTGGGTCTAGGGTGTCAGGTAGGGTGGAGGTGATATGGTCCTTGACTAGTCTCTCAAAGCACTTCATGATGACGGAAGTGAGTGCTACGGGGCGGTAGTCGTTTAGCTCAGTTACCTTAGCTTTCTTGGGAACAGGAACAATGGTGGCCCTCTTGAAGCATGTGGGAACAGCAGACTGGGATAAGGATTGATTGAATATGTCCGTAAACACACCAGCTGGTCTGCGCATGCTCTGAGGACGCGGCTCGGGATGCCGTCTGGGCCTGCAGCCTTGCGAGGGTTAACATGTTTAAACGTTTTACTCACGTCGGTGGCAGTGAAGGAGAGTCCGCAGGTTTTGGTAGCGGGCCGTGTCAGTGGCACTGTATTGTCCTCAAAGCGAGCAGAGAAGTTGTTTAGTCTATCTGGGAGCAAGACATCCTGGTCTGCGACGGAGCTGGTTTTCTTTTTGTAATCCGTGATTGACTGTAGACCCTGCCACATACCTCTTGTGTCTGAGCCGTTGAATTGCGACTCTACACTACACTCTCTATACTGACGCTTAGCTTGTTTGATTGCCTTGCGGAGGGAATCGCTACACTGTTTGTATTCGGTCATATTTCCGGTCACCTTGCCCTGGTTAAAAGCAGTGGTTCGCGCTTTCAGTTTTGTGCAAATGCTGCCATCAATCCACGGTTTCTGGTTTGGGAATTTTTTAATAGTTGCTGTGGGTACGACATCGCTGATGCACTTGCTAATAAACTCGCTCACCGAATCAGTGTATTTGTCAATGTTGTTGTTTGACACAATACGGAACATATCCCAATCCACGTGATCGAAGCAAACTTGAAGCGTTGAACAGACCTGAGCGCGGGAGCTTCCTGTTTTAGTCTCTGTCTATAGGCAGGGAGCAACAAAATGGAGTCGTGGTCAGCTTTTCCAAAAGGAGGGCGGGGGAAGGCCTTATATGCATCACGGAAGTTAGAATAACAATGATCTAGGGTTTTACCAGCCCTGGTAGCACAATCGATATGCTGATATAATTTAGTGAGTCTTGTTTTCAGATTAGCCTTGTTGAAATCCCCAGCTACAATGAATGCAGCCTCAGGATATGTGGTTTCCAGTTTACATAGAGTCAAATAAAGTTTGTTCAGGCACATCGATGTGTCTGCTTGGGGGGGAATTCTCTTGGTAGATAATGCGGTCAACATTTGATTGTGAGGAATTCTAAGTCAGATGAACAGAAGGACTTGAGTTCCTGTATGTTGTTATGATCACACCACGTCTCGTTACTCATAAGGCATACCCCCCCGCCCCTCTTCTTACCAGAAAGATGCTTGTTTCTGTTGGCGCGAGGCGTGAAGAAACCAGGTGGCTGTACAGTCTCCAACAGCGTCTCTCGAGTGAGCCATATTTCCGTGAAGCAAAGAACGTTACAGTCTCTTATGTCTCTCTGGAATGCTACCCTTGCTCGGATTTCATCAACCTTGTTGTCAAGAGACTGGACATTGGCGAGTAGTATGCTCGGGAGCGGTGCGCGATGTGCCCGTCTCCGGAGCCTGACCAGAAGACCGCTTCGTCGGCCCCTTTTACGGCATCGTTGTTTTGGTTCGCCGGCTGGGATCCGATCCATTTTCCTGGGTGGTGGGCAAAACAGAGGATCCCCTTCGGGAAAGTCGTATTCCTGGTCGTAATGATGGTGAGTTGACGTTGCTCTTATATCCAGTAGTTCCTCCCGACTGTATGTAATAAAACCTAAGATTACCTGGGGTACCAATGTAAGAAATAACACGTAAAAAAACAAAATACTGCAAAGTTTCCTAGGAACGCGAAGCGAGGCGGCCATCTCTGTCGGCGCCGGAAGCTTAATCATCCCTTTATGTCTGTCTGAGAGTCTGGTAAAATGAGAGGTTAACTATTCATCTCAACATCTAAATGACATGATGAGATCTCTTCCGACACTGTAGGTTTTAAATAATTGTTATACACCACATGGTCTCCTACCATGACCAATGGACTCTCATGCCAAATGGCTTCTCTTGTCTGAATATGATAGAGAAAGGGAAGGCTAAGCCAAATGTATTGACTCTCTTATCTACCTTGATAGGTTATACCCAAGGAAAATACCAAATCTGATGTATTTGGATCTTTGCCAGCACAAAGGATTCAGGCAGAAACAAAGAAGGCATTTGAAGTGGTCCTAACCCCAGGTTCCCTCCTGCCCCCTCTCTATCACTCTCTTCCCTCACACAGACACAGCCCATTTCACCCCAGCAACAGACAGACATTCCCAGCCAAACAGATATCTCTGAGCTAGTGGAGCAATCATGCAGCCCAGTTCTAATCCCTGACACACGTGTGGCAGCCTTCAGTGAGACACAGCCCAGCCCTGACAGAGAGCCCAGCCTGGCCCTGGGTTGGACAGACCTCCATGTCTCAGCCATCACTATTAATATCATTATCATTTGGACGGCGGGCATATTCTCCTGTCACCACAGGGGAGCGAGGGCATGGATTGGCTGTCAGTCTCCCTGAGTGGCAAGACTGATAAGCCAGATCAGTGGCTGCTATGGGACAATGGAACGGGCTAGTCAGAAATTAGATGCCAGTTATCATCCAGGGCCAGAGGGGGGTGAGATGGGAGTGGGGGGTGGCAGGTGTACGTTTTCCCCTTCTACCAGGCAGCAGTGTCACCAGCCTATCCTTTCTGTGTCACCACAGGCTTTAGTTAGAGAGACATCAGGACAAGTAGAGTGTCACGTTCGCTAGAATAAATGTCGGACCAAGGCGCAGCTGATGTTGAGTTCCACATATTTATTTGAAAGTGAAACTTAGCAAAGACAAAAACAAATAAACAATAAACTAACAACAAACCGTGACTACAGAGTTGCTACGTGCACTAACTCAAAACAATATCCCATAAACACAGGTGGAAAAAGGCTACCTAAATATGATCCCCAATTAGAGACAACGATTACCTACTATACCATAGAAAAAAAAAGGCTCTCTATGTTCAGGGCGTGACATTGAGATTATTTCATGGGGGCTGATACTGAATATATAACCTTTCCTAAATTCCTATATTTAACCTTTCTAACTGCTACTCCAATACAGCATTCAGTGGTCAATGCTGTATTGGAGTAGCAGTTAGACAAGGGGTCAAACAGTGATCAAGGCTGACATGTATAGTGAAAGGGATAGTCAGAGTCCCCTGGTCAGTAAACAGCATTGGTCAATAAACACACAGACAGACAATACCCAATTACATACACTGTGTGGAGTAGCTAGTTGTGGTATTGGTTGGTGCTCTATTTTTACACTATGCGGCCCAAATAGGAACAAGGTTCAACAGAAGTATCTGTCAAATATGATGCTTAGATATTAGCACAGTATTAGGTTACAGAATACATACATAATGTAAGACAATATAAGCCCGTGGTGTATTGCTGTTGGTTTTCATCAGGAGTGGTATTAATCTCCTACTATCAAGCATACATATTCATTCTTTAAATGAATCTGATACCAGGCGATTCCCAATCATCTTTGCTTGTTTCCACCCTTATAAAAATTGGATTAGTTAATCATTGTGGAGCCCAATCCCCTATAGATGCTTCACAGAATGCAATAAATTCCCAAGTATGAAAGAGTAACTTAGTCTAAGATGAAAAAAGTTTGGATTACACAGGGTCCTCAGAGAAACTTTCTAAAGAGAATATTAGTGCAGCTCGACAGAATCATGAGTGTGTGGAGAATCTGTACGCACCCACCAATGGCCATTACATGGTCTAAGTAAACCAGGAACACTATGATAGGTTTACCACTGACTCACTGTAACATACTGTAGACTTTCCATCGTTAATAGACATATAACAGGTCTGTTCTATGATGACCCCAGCCTGCCTTCCAGCTACAGGAGACAGCACCTGTGTGAGTCAATTTCACTCAGAATCTCTAATGAGTTAGAATCTATCTGATCTTGGTAACTGCATTTCAGGGGGATGTTTCACACTGTGTAAGAGAGAAAAAGAGGAAAAAAGAAATCCAACTGAACGTCGTCTTTTGAATGGTGTCTACAGAGCAGTAGAGGATGTGTGATCCCTTACAAGCCATGTTTGTCTTTGTGGAGCTTTATTATATCTCACTACTCTAAAGTCTATTTCAACGACATGGGGGGAGGCAGGGTACATTGTGAATCCCAACTGGTTGACTTAGGCACATCTTCAAGTAGACTACAGTGTTGTGGAGTCATGCCAACACTTTATCAGCACCTGTGCGTTCTGGAGGGTAGGCAGCCTGGCTCTTCTCCGCTTGATGAATAATGAAAGGTAAACCAGAACATGTTTTCCTCTCTGCTTGAATGCAGCACGTACAGGAGATGCTTTTATTTTCTATTAAAAAATATGTTGATCGACAGAGTTTTCAGTTGGAAAACATTCAATATAATATCCAGAAGGATCTCTACTTGGGTACACTGGTTGAATCAATGTTGTTTCCACGTCGTTTCAATGAAGTGACGTTGAACCAACATGGAATAGACATTGAATTGACATCTGTGCCCAGTGGGATCTATTATTTTAAAAAGGTTTTTCAAGAGAGTGGAATTCAAGTGGAATTCAATATCTATGAATGTGCTCACATTCACATAACCATGCCCACTCATGGACACCCACACACACAATAGTATGAAGTCAAAAGAGATGATTCATGATTCCAGGTTAGAGGCTGCTGAGCAGGTTGAGGACTTTAAGCTTAGCGACTTAAATGGCTATGTTAAAAAAAAGAAAAACATTTCTCCAAGCTGTTTAACGGATCCCAGAAGAAAGATGGGAGACATTAAGTGAGGACAGGGACGGAGTGCACTCAGCATGGCCCCAGCATGCCTCCTCAGCCGGAACATTTCAGTGTGAAGATCCACTTCTTACAACGCTTCCCTGACACCGCAATGCATCATGGGAGCCAGCCTGGCGGAAGTTCGAGGTGATGTGTCGCCGGGCATTTCCATTAAAGACCACACAACTCAACATTACGACCTCTGCTTAAGGGCCTAATGCCTTTTCCTTCACCTCAAGAAAAAGAAAAAACGCAACAGTTGCAGTTTTTGGCAACTGCATCATGAGTTTGTACAAACAGGCAAATAGGTTAAGTTTGTTAAGTGCAGTTTTCTGTGTGCACTAAAATTCTGAAAAATAGAGATAGTGTGGCTGGTGGGTAATGAGGTTGATAAAGTAAGTTCAATCAGTAAGGCGGTCTGAATGGCTCCTTCTTCCCGTAAGCATAACATATTCACATTGTTTCCTTTGCATGGGCGCAGCGGGAATTTATATCCGTTGTTGAAATGTTCTCATCAACAGCACAGCGTCATGTTACTTTTACTATATCAATTAGCCACGTGCAGAATGTCAATCACCTATTACCCTATGGCCAATGAGCACAGCTGAATAATGCAACTTTACCGCTTGCTAAACAACTCATGGGCATACCTGGGCAATAAGGACCTTGCCTCTCTTCCCACCAATTGTTACTCACCAATGGTTCTCTCACTTGTGTCTTACAGCAAAGGGTTCACAGCAGACTCATCCACATCCTCTCTGTTCAGATACATTGACATGCCTTTGCTTATCGTGGCTAATTGCGTAGGTTACTTTTGTTGTCTTTGTTGTAGCTTTACCTTAAAGTGGTGCTTTGTAATAGCACTGTTATTTTATCAAATCATTTTTTTCAGTGGGGAATATTTCATTCATGATGCTTGAGCTCAGTATGCCTATTTTCTCATGACTCTAGGCACTTTCATAAATGTTAATTAATTGGCGGTCATACCACAACTACTGTTAGCAATCAGATATCTCCCCTCATGCTTGTATCTTCCAAAAAGCATGATTAGACTGGTCGGCTATCAGTCTACCCCACACAATGTCAAAGTCACTAGCGTGATTATCGTTCATTGGTTGTCGCACAGTCATGCCACTGATAGCTTATGCCAGGCGCAACGTCTATAACAAGCTCTTGTCAGTAAACGTGTCGTTGCTGAACATCATGCCTCTTGTCTTTGAAGTCTCGTCGTTAACAGCCGAAGTAGTTGCAGCGCGAGCCGTGCTGCTTTCCACATCTGGGGCCAGTGCTCCAAGCTTCAAGATTACTTGAGTGCTCAGTCAACGATTTTGGATTTCCATACTGCCTTGAGTTAATGATTTGTCAAATCGTATATTCATTCAGAAAGCATTGCGTGCTCTAGTGCTTTCACTTTCAAAAGGGTGAGCTAACATCAGGATCATGCTAACTCATAGCTGTTCTCTTCAACGTTGGCTCCACATAGGGCTTATTTCATCACTCTCCTACATGTTCTTTGTACATGCTCACTAAGAACTGCTCTTTTCTGACCAATGGGAATACATCTTGTGATGTACTTAAATGAAGGACTCGTTTCTCTCAGATTCAGATCAACTTTATTATCCCACCAAGGGGAAATTCATTTGGTCATGTGCTTAAAAAGACAGTACATAAAACATGAAAACACAGAAACTACACTAAATAATTCACTCAAAGCGCCATAGCTACACATTTAAAGTGAAAGTGTAATATGATGTATACCAGAGGGACCAACAGACTATCTATCATACAACCTACTGGCTGTTGGAATAAAATAATCCCCATATCTCTTTTAATTTTCTTTTGAAGAAGTCTCTTTCCCCTTGTCCAGCTGCTGCTGTGATTGAATTTTGATTGAAGGGGATGAGTACTGTCCTGTAAAATGCTTTCACGTTTTAGGAGGATGCGTTTTGTGTACAAGTTGGAGGCTGATTCTTGATCTATACCAATTATCCTTCCCGCCGTCTTAATCAAGCGCTGAAGTTTGACTTGGTCTTGCACTCGCATGTTTCCGAACGCGCATATCAGACCAAAGGACAGCACACTCTGCAGAACAGATTTATAGAACAATTGTAAGATATGACGGTCGACATTAAAATGGTTCAGTTTGTGAAAAAAAAACATTTTTTGAAATGTCTTTATCTTTGCAAAGGCACAGTCATTGAAGTTCAGTTTATTATCTATTTTGATATTTCTCAATTGCGCCTTACAGCAAAAGGCTCACAGCCGACCCTCCACTTCCCCAACGCCACCAGCTGATCATCGGATCCTCTTTCTCACAGATGGGGGACTGGTTTTGATGCCAGCTACCCCGCATAGGGCTACCGGCATCACAGCATCTGGCTCAGAGGATCATCCCTCGGGGACGAGGCCCCTCCCCAAACTATTTTAATTCCTTTTCATACTTTCATTTTGTCTTTGTTGTGCATTCAGTTAGCCTGTCCTCGATTGTATTGGGTTACGGGTGCTATACAGCGTTTCTACTAGAGCCTTGAGGCTGAACTGACAAAGGAAACCAACACCATGATCATAGCAGTGTAAACTCACAGACACATTCCCTTATCTCCCTTGTGCACCCATACCACCTGACTACTGTGATGTGTTGTTCATTACATGTGAACACACACACACTCACTAACTCACGCACTCACTAACTCACGCACTCACACATTCACTCACACGCACACACACGCACTCACACGCACTCACACGCTCTCACACGCTCTCACACACACATACACACACACGCACAGGCCAGCGACTGATGTGCGCTGAGCCTTTCCTAGGGCAGGCTTCGAGAATTATAACACAATCATTTTAAATTGAAAAGCAGAGGTCAGGGAGGATAACTGGTTGATTGCTGGTATGTGTGTGTGTTTATGTGTGTGAAACCTACTCCATCACCTGTATGTGAATCACGCCCGTCACCAGCTGCGTCTGCGATTACAGTGATAGATGTGACTGGGGCTGTTTTTCTCCAAGGTCTGTCTATCTGACTGAGGAGTGATGGTCTCTGCTGGGACTGGAGGACTACAAGGACTGGTGAACCTGCCTGCAGAACGGGAGCACTAGAAAGGGACCCCACAGAGGGAGCATGATAAGAACTGGTAGCAGTGGTCCCATCTCAAGACCTCACTATTTACTTTTACTAGTCTGTATGACAACTTCATCTGGTCATCATTACACTGAGTTTATTTGACATTTATCCACGTTTGGACAACAATGAGGACAGTGGCCAAGTGACAGAGGACAGGGAATAGGGGTGTGGGGAACAGGCAGCGGTGCATTTACTCACCAGTGAGTGGGTGAACTCTGGGGCGTGGTCGTTCTTGTCTGTGATGGTGATGGTTGCCGTGGCTGTTCCGGTCAGTCCCACGTCTCTTCCCTTCATGTCTTGGGCTACAATCTCCAGTTCGTACTGCGTGGTGGGCAGCGTCTGGAGGGACACACACACAGAGTCATAAAGCCTGTCATTATCAACCATTCATTTCAGGGGTTATACACAACACAATCATCATTAGACACAGGATTCGTTGAGGGAGATCAAATGAATCCACTGAATACAAAATGCTAACAAATTATTGACTGACTGACTGAGAAAAAAGCAATTAAGATGTAGTTGAGACTGCATGATTGTGACGTTGGTGTGGATTCATTTCAGAGCAAGCGTATTATAGACCTTCTCAGAACCAAGTAGAGTTGCTAGTGTGGTTTCCTGTCTGGGGGTGGTAGTGCAGTACTCTGTGGGTGACTGTACATCTCCAACATGGCAACATTTTCCTAATATACATTTAAATAGAACTAAGCAGATGTCAAGTGTCTGTTATAATCTAAGCACATCACATTATAGAAATCAACACACACCCACATCATCTCTTGAAAAAGTCAGGCATCCAGGTCTTGTGTAAACCAGATGAAACAATGTACAGTCTGTGTAGAACACCTTTCAGCACACATGATTGCAAATAGATGTATGGAAGTATGACAGAAAGTAGTTTATGTTTATACTTTTTGAAATAGCCAGGAGGGTGGGTCGTTTCAATGTGTCTCCTTCAATGACTCAGAAGACATTAAGTTAAGGTTTGTATGCTTGGCAGACATGAAAGCATTAACATTTTTCTTTACATTTTCTGTAGACTCCCAGCTCTCATTTATTTAACTAGGCAAGTCAGTTAAGAACAAGTTCTTATTTACAATGACGACCTAGGAACAGTGGATTAACTGCCTTGTTCAGGGGCAGAACAACATATATTTACCTTGTCAGCTCGGGGATTCAATCTAGCAACCTTGCAGTTCCTGGCCCAACGCTCTAACCACTCGGCTACCTGCCACCCTCATGATGAGATACATTAAAAGAAAAGGGATACTCTTTGGAGCTTGGCTTTCCCACGTAATTCTAAGGCGAGCGAAGGCTGTGGGGAGGGACCCTGGAGGACAGACGCTGGCCAGGCATTAGAATAAGTTGGAGAAGTGTAGTGTGATTGAGGCACAGGTTAAAAGTCCAGTTCAATTTGGGATATGAAGCTGTGCATACAGCATAGATTGTTTAGTTGCAACTTTACAAAGCAAAGTGTATTCATCATTTTCAGAATCACAATACTAATTTGTTCTAATATGTCATCCATCGGTTTCACTAAACACCCCAGAAGCCCACTCCTGCATCTCCTCTCTCTCCTACCCACAATGCACCACACCCTCCCATCTTCATCTCCCTTCTCTGCCAGCTCGGAACACCACAGCACATCAGTCACTTAATGGCACTATGAGATGAAGCTATACAATCTATTCGCATACATGTTTCAAAGCAAAGACATCATCACTATACTATTCCATTCATATTCATTCTGTAATGGAATTGAGAGTCATGAGATGGGGAAATAGAACTACTAATACTAGCTCTAATTGGCCATTTGTGTAACGACCCCGCCCCCGTCCCCAACCCTGACCAACCCCTCTCCTGTCTCTGCTTTTCCACTGGTCTCATTAGAGATGCTCTATGCGAACCACACACACACACACACACACACACACACACACACACACACACACACACACACACACACACACACACACACACACACACACACACACATACACACACACACACACACACACACACCACTGCAATGGCTCATCACTGGACAATAGTGTGACATCACCTGCATCCTCGAAGCTCTCTGTCTCCATTCTCTCTTTTTAAAACTCAATTTTCCTCTTCACATCTCACAGATCTCTCACATAGCCTGGGAGTAACAGCCTAAAACAGGGCTTCTCCACAGGGGTGCCAGGCAGGATCCTTGAGACCCAGAGAGTAGAGGAGATGAGGCAGTATGCTGCTCCCATCACTGATAACACTGGGATCATTCACACCCCAGGCAGGGGGACACCAAACGATCAATGCCCCTCAGGCGCTTTTTAATAATCATGTCAACACATAGAGTGATAGTGTAACATAGACACTGGAAACAGTACAGAAAGTCTGTCTGGAAGTTCCCTGCTGGGTATGTATAGTTATACAGTATATGAAACATATGTTTCTCTATTATGGTAAAGCTGCTTTATGACATCATCATATAATCAGAAAAAGTAGTTGACTGTTGCATTCATACAGCACTGTAACATTAGAGAATACAGTACAGTGCAACCCATATTTATATCATTTGGAGCCCACTCTAGCCGTGATTATGATGTGATATACAATACAAACACTGAGCTATTCCATGACTACAGTGTTATGCAACAGGAACTGTTCTATTATTGTATCTTATTACAAGTCCCTGTGTGTCCTCCACGGTGTGTCCTCCACGGCGTGTCCTCCACGGCGTGTCCTCCACGGCGTGTCCTCCACGGCGTGTCCTCCACGGCGTGTCCTCCACGGCGTGTCCTCCACGGCGTGTCCTCCACGGCGTGTTCTCCACGGCGTGTCCTAAACGGTGTGTCCTAAACGGTGTGTCCTCCACGGTGTGTCCTCCACGGTGTGTCCTCCACGGTGTGTCCTCCACTGTGTCCTCCACTGTGTGTTCTCCACAGAGTGTTCTCCACAGAGTGTTCACCACTGTGTGTCCTCCACTGTGTCCTCCACGGTGTGTCCTCCACGGTGTGTTCTCTCCTCGCAGGGAGGCAGCTTGTAAACATGGCACAGCTTAGCACAGCAGGAGACTCTTCACATCAATCTGCAGTAAATCTAGGCTCCTTTGACCCACCCACTTAACCACTCTCCTCCTCTACTTTGCTCTTTCACTCTTGCAGCACTGTAACGTTAGAGAAAGCAGTACAGTGCAACCCATATTTATATTGTTTGGAGTCCACTCTAGCCGTGATTATGATGTGATATACAGTGCAAACACTGAGCTCTCCCATGACTACAGTATGATGCAACAGGAACTGTCGTATTATTGTATCTTATTACAAGTCCCTGTATGTTCTCCACGGTGTGTTCTCTGCGGTGTGTTCTCCACAGAGTGTTCTCCATGGAGTGTTCTCCACGGTGTGTTCTCCATGGTGTGTTCTCCACAGAGTGTTCTCCATGGAGTGTTCTCCGCGGTGTGTTCTCCACGGAGTGTTCTCCACTGAGTGTTCTCCATGGTGTGTTCTCCACGGTGTGTTCTCTCCTCGCAGGGAGGCAGCTTGTAAACATGGCACAGCTTAGCACAGCAGGAGACTCTTCACATCAATCTGCAGTAAATCTAGGCTCCTTTGACCCACCCACTTAACCACTCTCCTCCTCTACTCTGCTCTTTCACTCCCACGCCCAACACTCTACCCAGTGCCAGACATACATCTTCATCCCTCTCTAATAAACTAAGAGCTGTTGTACTGGTGTCCCTGTCTGCCTCAGAATCCTCCCTGGATACTGTTCTGTCCACCCAGGGTGGGTGTACTGTATGACTGCATATGAAATGGCATGCTATTTCCTATTTAGTGCACTGTTTTTGACCAGAGCCCTATGCGGGCCTTGGTCAAAAGTAGTGCACTATAGGGAATAGGGTGCCATTTCAGACGCACAGTATGTACACAGGAGGCAGCAGCACAGTAGGTGTTCACCCCGCAGATAGTAGGTGACAGAAGTGTCTGTGACAGACTGCTGAGGATATATCAAACCTTCATGAACAGATGGTCTTCCACAGACCTGTGAGTGGAGAAAAAACCCAGCTCCAGACATCCTCCACCTGGAAAACTGGGCTCATCTCTCTGAGTCCTAAAGTGGCATGACAATTTCTTAATGACCAGTGTCTCTCGACTTTACGCTATTAGAGATCTCTGGGATTACTTCACTAACTTGGGACACTTTCTATGATAAGACGGTCAGTGAAATATACGGTTATGTCTTGAAATGTGCTTACATTGACGAATACACGTTTACGGTGACTGAGTTCATCAGGAAGTGTATAGGAGATGTTGTACCCACTGAGACTATTAAAACCTCTTGACGCTAGGAGTCAGATTATTATTTAATTTTTTAAATAACGTTCCCAAGGTAAACGGACTATTTCTCAGGTCCAGATTGTAGAATATGCATATAATTTACAGATTAGGATAGAAAACACTCCAAAGTTTCCAAAACTGTCAAAATATTGTCTGTGAGTATAACAAAACTGATTCTGCAGGCGAAAACCTGAGAAAATCTAACCCGGAAGTCTTTTTTACATTTTTTTATCTGTGTTTCCTGGCCCGTCTTTCTTCCATTTAAAGGGGTATCAACCAGATTCCTTTTCCAATGGCTTCCTCAGGCTGTGACCAGGCTTTAGACATAGTTTCAGGCTTTTATTTTGATAAATTAGCGAGATTTTTCAAAAGTAGTCAGGTGTCCTCTGAATAGTTCCTGCGCGCGAGAGGAGTAGCTCTCCATTTTCTTTTTCTCTCTTATTGAATAGGTTATGGTCCAGTTGAGATATTATCGATTATGTTTGTTAAAAACAACCTGACGATTGATTATAAAAAACATTTGACATGTTTCTACGACCATTACGGATACTTTTTGGAATTTTCGTCAAACGGAACGAGGCTTTGGTTTTCTGAACATAACGCGCACCCAAATGCCGTTTTTTTGTTATAAAAGTAATATTTATCGAACAAAAATAACATTTATTGTGTAACTGGGAGTCTCGTGAGTGCTAACATCTGAACATGATCAATGGTAAGCGATTCATTTTATTGCTTTTCTGACTTTCGTGACCATGCTAATTTGGGGCTAGCTGTTCTAGCATTGATTGATACACTCACAAAAGCTTGGATTTCTTTCTCTGTAAAGCATATTTTCCAAATCTGACACGATAGGTGGATTAACAACAAGCTAAGCTGTGTTTTGGTATATTTCACTTGTGATTGCATGATTATAAATATTTTTTGTAATATTTTGCGCCCTGCAATTCAGCGGTTGTTTAGGAAAATGATCCCGTAAAAGGGATCTGTAGCGCAGAGAAGTTAAAACCTACCCAAACCAGAAAGAGTGGATAGATGGCAGCATTCGCGCAAAACTGAAAGCGCGAACCACTGCATTATAACCATGGCTAGGTGATTAGGAACATGGCCGAATTCAAACAGTGTTGTCATTCCCTCTGTAAGTCAATCAAACAGGCAAAATGTCAGCACAGAGACAAAGTGGAGTCGCAATTCAACGGCTCAGACTCAAGACGTAGGGTCAACAGACAATCACGGATTACAAAGGGAAAACCAGCCCCGTAACGGAGACCGACATCTTTCTTCCGGACAAGTTAAACACCTTCTTCACCTGCTTTGAGGATAACAGTGCCACCGAGGCGTCCCGCTACCAAGGACTATAGGCTCTCCTTCTCCATGGCCGACGTAAGACATTAAAGATTGTAAACACTCGCAAGGTTTCCAACCAAGATGGCATCCCTAGCCGTGTCCTCAGAGCATGCGCAGACCAGCTGGCTGGAGTGTTTACCAACATATTCCTTTACCCAAGAGAGCAAAGGTAACTGAACTAAATGAAGTTCACTTCTGTCATCATGAACTGCTTTGAGAGGCTAGTTAAGGATCATATCACCTCCACCTTACGACACCCTAGACCCACTTAAATTTGCTTACCGTCTCAATAGATCCACAGACGATGCAATCGCCATCACACTGCACACTGCCCTGTCCCATCTGGACAAGAGGAATACCTATGTAAGAATACTGTTCATTGACTATAGCTCAGCATTCAACAACATAGTACCCTCCAAGCTCATCATTAAGCTCGGGGCAATGGGTCTGAACCTCACCCTGTGGAACTGGGTCCTGGAATTCCTGACGGGTCGCCCCCAGGTGGTGAAGGTAGAAAACAACACCTTCCCTTCGCTGATCCTCAACACAGGGGCCCCACAAGGGTGCGTGCTCAGCCCCCTGCTGTACTCCCTGTTCAACCATGACTATGTGGCCACGCATGCCTCCAACTCAATCATCAAGTTTGCAGATGACACAACAGTAGCAGGCCTGATTACCAACAATGACTGTATTTTAGTCAATGCAGCTCCGACATTGCTCGATATAATATTTATTTATTTCTTAATTCCATTATTTTACTTTTAAATTTGTGTATATTGTTATGAATTGTTAGATATTACTGCACTGTTGGAGCTAGGAGCACAAGCATTTCGCTACACCCATAATAACATCTGCTAAATATGTGCATGTGACCAATCACATTTGATTTGATTTAAAGAGCTTTCACGAATGAGATCTCAGTGTGCCAGCAATTATTTCAAAGTGGAGATGCAGCAATCCTATTTTTTCACAGAAATAAAGAATAACATGGGTCATTGCAGTTAAAGCAGCCAGCCATGGGACTGAACAAAACTTAAATGAAATTGAACGTATCAAATTAAATGACAGGCTTTTAGAAATATGAATCACATCATGTGGTCATCTGATTTTATCTTAAAATAATTCCACAGCTTTCAGGAATAATGCCTCCTCCATCACAAAGGAGGTAGAGATGGAAGCTCAGAGTCAGACAGATGGGTTGTGATCCACTGTCTCAGATATCACATTACCTTCTTGAATAGGTGTGATGCCATTACTACATTTCCAGAGCTCTTTTTGTTCACTCTGGGCCCTTCAAAAGAAGATGGCTCTCCTTGCCAACCCTGTAGGTATTCTTCTGTCCTCCTTTCAGTGCCCAGGAACATAATGGCAGACACAAAAGGCTTAGAAAATCCAACTGGAATCATATGAATATCCCTAAAGACACTCTGTCTCACAGAGCAACACTATTTCTCCCACCTTTACACCTCTCCTTTTATTCCCTATTCTCCTTGTCTTTCATGGAATTCATACCATTGTTAAAATGTAATGTTTTTCTAGTGACTTTCTCACTGTCTAAGCAAATAAAGTCTAACTTGGCTTAACTAAGTTCTAAGCTTTTGAATATTACTTTTTTTCTTACCTTTCTCTTTTCCTTTAATCATATCTCATTCCCTATTCTGTCTATTTATTTACTTTCCCTCTGTGATTCCATCTTTGTTCAACCTACTGTATCTCTTTGAATGTCAGCTACCACTCAAGCGTTCTCTGTGTTGTATTCCGTAAAACAGGGTACATCCTTTCTGCTAGTCTTTCTGATATCTTCACTGACATATTCTTCTGACCCCCCCCCCCAAAAATACATGTATCATCCTGAGTGGCGCAGTGATCTAAGGCACTGCATCGCAGTACTAGCTGTGCCTCTAAAGATTCTGGGTTCGAGTCCAGGCTCTGTTGCAGCTGGCCATGATGGGGAGACCCATGGGGTGGTGCACAGTTGGCGCCAGGTTTAGGGTATTTTCTTCAACACATTGGTGCGGCTGGTTACGGGCATTGTGTCAAGAAGCAGTTTGGTTGGGTTGTGTTTCGGAGGATGCACGGCTCCTGACCTTCGCCTCTCCCTAGTCCATACGGGAGTTGCAGTGATGAGACAAGACTGTAACTACCAATTGGGGCGAAAAAGGGGTAAAACAAATTACATGTATAATGCCATCTTCTTCAGTTTTGTAATTAACCAATCACCTTTATCCTGAGGCTTTGCTGAGGTACGAAAGTGGTAGCCAGCTGAAGATTTGTTTTGTATCGCTGCTGATATGAAACCGCTGTCAGACTGTAAAACACATTCACTTTTGGTAGATCAGCATGGAGAGGGAGAGAGAGAAAGAGAAGGAAAGATGCAGTAAAAATTATCCCTGTCAGTTACTCCATCCTCTACTAGTACTGTGCCATCTTCCACAGAAATATAAGACTCTCGGCATTCATGGCAGCAGGTAGCCTAGTGGTTTGAATATTGGGCCAGTAACCAAAAGGTCCCTGGTTTGAATCCCTGAACCTAAATGGTGAAAAATCTGTTGTTATACCCTTGTGCAAGGCTCTTTCACTCTCTGGACATGATATGAATTGGAATAAGAGCATTGATTTAAGAAAAAACCCAGATCTCTGGTTACTACTTATACCATATTAGTAGTTTGTTTTTCCCAATCAACCTTTATTTTCACCTCATCTATAACAAAGTTACTGCCAATGGCCCAGGCCCAGGTCCAGGCCCAGAGAGGCATTAATGGACAATACAGTACACAATATCACAGCTCAGCTCATCAGATCATGGCATATACTGTAGTCTCCAGCCAGCCCCATCTCGATCTGCTCAGAAGGGAGCCAGCCTGATAGGCAGTGAGCGAATCACACCAGGGGATCCAGCTCAGGCACATCACTCTGGACACTAGAAGGTAACACACAATGCTCTCAAAACCTTGATGAGGGCTTGATACCATACCAGCAATAGCAACATGGTAGCATTGTTTTTACAGCTATAAAAAACGGAGATGGCTGAGAGACAGGTAGGATATTTCGCAGCCCCTCTCTGTTTACCAAGGAGAGCTTACTTGGCTCTCTGCACTACCTGAACGTAATGAGGGGCCTTTGAAAACAAAAGCTGACTGTCCTTAGCTATAACAAAACTCTCTCTCTCTGAAAAAAAATACATAGTGCCAGCCCACGTCAAATGTGCCATAACTAGCTGGCAGGAGTGTATAGGTGTGCTCCCAGTACCCAGCATGCACCAACACATATATTTGATTATTCGCCATGCCAACATCACATGGCTCTTTTCAGGGCACTTGAGAGGTAAAATAAATTACGACACAATAATGAAACATAAAGAAAATGTTCTATTTGATCATTTTTTGAGTTGAAAAGGACAAGAATTGTAGTTGTTGACGCTCTAGAAGCACAAATTGAAGTGCTGTCGAGCTGAACCACAAGGTCCACTCTACCTCTATGATTTCTACAATGGAACTAGATCCCATGTCTATCCCATCCTTTTCCAATTCTTTGCAAGGTCATTGAGAAATACTTAGTTTTTTTTGTTCAGTCAAAACATTTTTAAGCTATAATGTTAAATGGAGAACATGATATTACTCTAGGTTTTCCATCATAAACTTCTAAGTACAAACTCAGTTGGCATCCTGTTGTTACACAACTACCAGTTCTGAATCGGGTCTGTCAGATGAGGTCGTACACATTGTGGCAATCTTAAAATAGATTTTATGAACATATCATGAGAACCTAGCGATTTTGAGACACTTTAGAACCACAGAGATGTTTTTCCTGGCTTACTTTCAGCTCATTAAGTAAACATACTTCATATCCAAGTGATTCCGGAACTTTTGGAATGATTCAGGAAGTGCCTACTAAACATGCAAAACATAGCTATATAGCATGTATGAGTCATGAGGTACACGATAATTAGTCTGAGAGATGAAGAGGAATGCAGAACTAACAGCCCCAATGACTAAGGCACTAAGGCTCTGATACAGCAATATAAAAATATAACAACAATAATGATTCAGGACTAGCAAACATGACTGTCGGTTTGGTCCAAACATATCCATCAGACCTCATGGTGCCCTGACTGCCAAGGAGGAGGCTTGTTTATAAGACACCTCTCTTATTCCACAGGCACACAATCTGCCAGCATGCTGCCAGAATGATTGGCCCCATGGGTCAACTGCTGCTTCACAGATTTTGCTCCAAACCACTCCATGATGTAATACCGTTTCAATTTAGGGGATCATCAGGGGCATGAGTCGGCAGGTAACAATAGATGCTCTATGTAAACCTTTGCTAGATTGGCAAAGTGGTGCTTGGTAACTACGAATTAAAAACCCTCCGTGGGAGAAGATGACAGTGAGATCAAAGGATCTTCCTTAAGAAAACCTCACAAAACAAGAGAGCCATTGAACCCTTAAGAGGGTGAAACAAGTCCCAATGTTCCAGCAAGTCATTCAAGAGGCACATATAGTACAGGGTACTCCATTTATTTTCTCTCCTCTGTCCTCTCTGTCCTTTTTCTTGTTTCCTGCCTGAGTCTCTCTGATCTTTGACTAGTATTGATGAAGTTTTTTTTCCTGGATATGCCATGCTAATAACATGATTCATCCCTTTGGCCCACCAGAGCTAGTTGAATAGTCCGTTTTCTAGTGCTAAACAGCTAATGGTAAACCTCAGAATGCTCAGATATTTCAAAAGTGAGTCAAATTATGAATATGGCCAGATGAATGTGGTTGTTAGAAAATAAATATTTGATGCAAAGCCTTGATTTGTCAAAAGTTGAGCAGTGCTCTCAAGGATAAGTTTGTAAGATTCACACACTTTAAATTCACCAGCTTGAAAGACTCCTAGTACAAAAAAAAGTATGAATGTATGTACTTGTAAGTCGCTCTGGATAAGAGCGTCTGCTAAATGACTTAAATGTAAATGTAAATGAAATTCTGACTTGATAAGAGATTGAAGGATAAAGCAAGAATCAGTTTATTCCTCTTTAATTAACGTTTTGGAAAGCTAGCTATTCAAGAGGCGAGCAAACAGAAATAATGAAAACTGAAGAATATCTACAGGCACATAAAGTACAGTGCATTTTCCTTGAAACAGGTAGAAATGTATGATGAATGCATTCTTAATCCTCCTCAAATGAATAGACATATGCACACACCCACACAGGCACATGCACACTTCTTCACATTGATCAGGGAATTACATAGCGGCATTGACCATATTTATCGTGACTCATCAGCCCAATTAGATGCTGATGATAAGCTTGGTGATGCTGGTGTCCCCCAGCTCTTCCTGATGAGTGTGGGGCTAATAGGGGTCAAGGTTTGGTTTAAGGGGTGCGGTGAAACCGAGCAGAAAAAGACCTACAGTAATCTAATCAGGTGCATCATCAGACCACAGCCTAATCGCTGTCAATTACCCACCAGTTACAGACATATTGGGGACTGAAATAGGCCCCATTAGGCTACGCTTGCCCCTGTTGAGAGAGAGAGAGAGAGTAACAGCTCTCCTCCCTCGCCACCGGTCCACCCGCCACCATCACAGCCATCAAAGGCCCATCTGGGAGGTGGCACTTCTAGTGAAGAGCACAGGTGTTCCTGTTTAAGTGTTAATTAGATTAGTGCAGATCAAACAGGGGCGTTGCTCGCCAGGGAGCGGAGGTGGAGGGGGCATACAGCAGAGTCTTGGGGTCCAACAACTCCTCCTCAACCACCAATTAGGATTAATTAATCAGCTGATGGAATAATTTCCTTTGATCCCCTGAAGCTGGCATGGAGCCTTGTAGGGGAACATGCCTATAGACAGGTTGGTAGTTTAACAACACAACCGATGTGTGCGCAACTATGGGGCAAAAGAGACAGGGTTGGATTACAGTGTTGACAACATGTCAACTATATTTTGTCTCCAAATGTTTATTGAAAACATAAATACATTGTTACAGTTGCTGATTAGCTAGCTAGTGAATTTTTGCCATATTAGCATACACTTGACATCTGTCAAAACCCCTCAAAACAAGACATGGTATCAATAACAAGACTCAACGAGCTGAAACGAGCCACCTACAATTCCCCACATGGCAGCTTCTTGTCATTGTTGTTAGCTATCTGACAATTCAGACTCATAACAAATGCACATCTTCCGGCTACATCGATGCGCACATCATTTCCGTGACGTTGTCAGCGTCTATGAGAGGAGAGTCAATAGCATGGTGAGGCTTTCTGATGACAGACCTTTCTGGTAGTAACCAAGGAGAAGCCGTCTACATGAGCGGGTTGACTCATAATCCGCGGGGCAGACGGGTTTAGGGTCACTAAATATTGTGTATTGTTGACTAACAAACAGCCTACCAAAATGTCAGAAATTATAAGCAGAAACATATCTAAATCATGCCCAAAAAAGAGAGACCTTTTTATTAGTTATTCTTCTTCTATGTATTGTGCTCTAAATCTTTTGAGGAACTCAGTGGTGTTTGTGTCTAATCAAATCAATTTTTATTTGTCACATGCGCAGAATACAACAGACCTTACCGTGAAATACTAACTTACAAGCCCTTAAAAAACAATGCAGTTTTAAGAAAATAGAGTTCAGAATTTTTTAAATTAAATAAACTAAAGTAAAAAATCATGTTTGGGAGTGGTGGAGCTAGAGTTACAGGCATCTCAGAAGCTGGAGCAGGTAGAGGGAAACCATGTGTGGGAGACACCTTCCCCAAGTTCACTCACTCAGTTAGAAAACAAACCCTGCCGAGCACAGAGCTCCCTCAGAGCTCCCTCAGAGCTCCCACAGAGCTCCCACAGAGCTCCCACAGAGCTCCCTCAGAGCTCCCTCAGAGCTCCCTCAGAGCTCCCACAGAGCTCCCTCAGAGCTCCCACAGAGCTCCCTCAGAGCTCCCTCAGAGCTCCCTCAGCGCTCCCACAGCGCTCCCTCAGAGCTCCCTCAGAGCTCCCTCAGAGCTCCCACAGAGCTCCCACAGAGCTCCCACAGAGCTCCCTCAGAGCTCCCTCAGAGCTCCCACAGAGCTCCCTCAGAGCAGCAGTCATGCAGCAAGGGACTGCCACATGCCACGTCAACGACACAACACCTTAAAGGCACGTCACGTATCAGCCTCTGGAGTGGATGACATCGTACTGCAGCATCTGACGCTAGAGGTTCCTTGTTTGTTTCAAATCAAATCAAATGGTATTTGTCACATACACGCATTTAGCAGATGTTATTGCGGGTGTAGCGAAATGCTTGTAAACACATACACACACAAACTGTTTGTTTGTCTGTGTCTTCTTCCCTTCTCGTGAGACAATTGCCACAGTAACGGAGCAGTGAAATGCACCATCTTTATCCCTGCTGATAGTGTGTTTGTGTCCTTCTGTGTGTGTGTGTCAGTGTGTCTGTGAATGCTTGTGCGTGCTTGTGTGTGTATATGTGCATGCGTGCGTACGTGTGTGCGCATGTGTGTGTGAGGAAAGGAGCTTAGCACGGTTCAATATTCTGCTAGCCATGGTAGACAGGTCTGGCTTTGCAGGTATTAGCCTTTATGTGGTATCAGTGTCTGCTCACCTGGTTTCACACAGCGACACTGAGCACTGGCAAAGCCCCTGTCTCAACCCCCCTGTCCTCTCACACAGCCCCCATTTACCATGCGGACCTGGGAGAACATTATAGAGATGCTATGGGGATTGGCAGAGTGGGAGTTCAAGCATGTGTAGGTGTGTGTTGTTGCTGTCTCTTTCTGTGTGTGTGTGTGTGTGTGTGTGTGTGTGTGTGTGTGTGTGTGTGTGTGTGTGTGTGTGTGTGTGTGTGTGTGTGTGTGTGTGTGTGTGTGTGTGTGTGTGTGACTATGTATCTGTGATAGATTATATATTTTGGACTGAAGATAAAGAGTGGAGAAGGAGGAAAGAGTCACAATTATAGCTCAGCTGTTGAAGGGGGCCAGAGGGTGCTAGCACATTAGGAATGGTGACTATAACTTGTGTGCTGCTTTAATAATCATGATCATTAGTACAGCCATAAACGTGTAGAACAGGATATTAAATCAACGTTCATGACCATAAGCCAGAGGCTGCTTAAATAATCAGAGCAATGACCTTAATTTCACTGCCATGGTAATGGTCAAACTAACACTGCCTATGGGCAAGAATAGAAGGGTAATATTCTTTACCGCCACTCACAGCTGTAAGCTACACACTATCTTGCTGCAGCAGTGAGAGAGAGCGCAACAAAGTATTGGAGACCCGGTCAGGAAGAAGCAGAAATGTATTTGTTTTCCTCTCTCTATGTTGGCTGTAACTCTATCAACATAGAGAAGAGAGAAAATGTGAAGCCAAGACCACACATTGAGAGCTAAAGTCTGTCTGACGTATCAAGTCTGTTCCAGGCTCTTCTTCAGAGAGGGCTGCTTTCTCTGTGAGAGGAACAAACAGGCTTGAGCTTCTCTCATGCCTCCCCCAGGAGGCAGTAAACAGACAGGAGCCTTCCAGTTGTTCACACACAGTCAGAGTAGCGGTCTACACGAGCTGGGAGACTTCTAAGTGTTCAGACACAGAGCAGCCTATAGGAGTTGGGACACTTCTAAGTGTTCAGACACAGAGCAGCCTATACGAGCTGGCACACTTCTAAGTGTTCAGACACAGAGCAGCCTATAGGAGTTGGGACACTTCTAAGTGTTCAGACACAGAGCAGCCTATAAGAGCTGGCACACTTCTAAGTGTTCAGACACAGAGCAGCCTATAGGAGTTGGGACACTTCTAAGTGTTCAGACACAGAGCAGCTTATAGGAGCTGGCACACTTCTAAGTGTTCAGACACAGAGCAGCCTATAGGAGTTGGGACACTTCTAAGTGTTCAGACACAGAGCAGCCTATACGAGCCGGCACACTTCTAAGTGTTCAGACACAGAGCAGCCTATACGAGATGGGACACTTTAGGATAAGACAGGCACATTTCTCTCTCATCTGTGATCTGTCAAGTCCATCCCCTCTGCAGGGAGAGGACAGATCTGGATTTGTGCCTTTGTTACAGTGAGTCATAGACCGTCGTACATTCCTAAGCATAGTGCATTCATACATACAGCTTACATACATACAAACATACATACATGTACTTAGGGATGTACGACGGTCTATGACTCACTGGACATATACACCCACTATTACACAGATGACACACACAAAGTGTGTTGTTGAGTATTCCGTCATTTCTGGTGAGGGACGTGGGTGGATGAGGAGAATAGGGCCTTGATTGTAGTTAAAGCCTTTGATTCTTCAACTTTCTGTCTCTCTCTCTCTGGCCTTCTCTCTCTCTCCCTCTCACTATCTCTCCCCCCCTCTCTCTCTTTCCCCCTCTATCTCTCTCTCTCTCCCCCTCTCTTTCCCTCTCTCACTTTCCCTCTTTCTCTCTTTCCCCCTCTCGCTCTCTTGCCCTCTCTCTCTCTTTCCCTCACTCTCTCTCTAAATTTCTTTCTCTCTTTCCCCCCCTCTCTCTCTTTCCCCGTCTCCCTGTCTCTTTCCACCTCTATCCCTCTCGCTCTCCCTCTCTCCCTCTTTCCCTCTTTCTGCCCCTCCCCCCCCCTCTCTCTTTCCTTCTCACTCACTTTCTCTCCTGGGAAGGAAGGTGTTAATATCTTGTCATGGTGGCAGAGGCAAATGGAGTGATTTGTCTCAACTCCTTAGGAAGCGTAGATGGCATGGGCATAATTGCTGGAAAATGTCACCACGGCTGATTACCAACGATTTGTACTTCTGCGAAAGGAAACCAACTAAAAAAGGCCCCTTGATGAGTGAATATTTAATGAGGCACCACATGGTAATGTGGCTCTCACACACCACTCCACTCAATTTCCCACATAAACACATGCACATTTCTGGGAAAATATTAAGCTCTTCTAAAGTGGAACGCAGACAAATATTCTGCAGCGTGACAATCATTAACCCGGCTAAAAAACTCTTTCATAACTACACCAAAGTTAACACACTGCTGTCGGTGTGGATGGCGAGTTGAGGTGAGGATGCTAGGTAGGTAGAGCAGGGAGTGAACTGTAGTGTTCAGACCACTTGTGTCCTCTACAGTATGTGCATTCTCATTTCAGTGTAGCGTTGATGCCGGCCAGGCCCAGCTGGGTGTCAGCGTGGCAGGGGGTGATATGAGGGATAAGCCCCTCTGAGAGACTAATGAAACAGTCAACGACACTGAGAGCTGTTTGTTTGTCTGCTCATCTGCTGTTACTCAACAGTGTGATACTCACACACAACTAATTCACAGGCTATACACATGCTATTACTATAAAGGGTTGAACACAAAACCACAAACTGACAAGAATTACAGCACATACACTTTTGAAATACTATATGGCAGAGAGTGAGACAGACATACATCCTGAGAAACAGACAGAGAGACAGACAAGCTGACAGACAGACATACGTCATAACAAACCAACAGACAGAGAGACAGACACACAGACAAGCCCACAGACAGACACACGCCATAACAAACCAACAGACAGAGACAGACACACAGACAAGCCGACAGACAGACACTAGCTGCAGTGCAGAGGTGTGGAAAAAAAGATGCCAGGTTCATTTCGCTGACGATAGTCCTCCTGTGTATGTTTCAATGAGGCACTTGACCAGCCTAACTTCACACTTCATCTTAATTCATATCCACCTGTTTGGATAAATAATATGTAAAACTGTATAGAGCTGAGGGTAAAGGCATCTGCTGAGCTACAATACGGGAATACTAATGCCCAAGAATAGACTAATAGTTAGGGAAACTGCTCACGTCTGCCCACTGAGAAACAGCACAACGACTTGTCTGCTACCATGCAGCTCCATTCCTTAGATGCATTGATTTTCACGCTGGGGCAATCTGATATCAATCAATATTCAGAATTAGAAATTAGAAACTTTAAAACCCTCTAGTGGTTGTAAGATTCATTTCAGCAACATTGTTACCTAGAATGTTTTGAGTGACCCCCCCAGGACAAGCCATATTGCTGACAAAACAGCAGGTTGACATTTATTGTCATGAGTCTTGTCCTGGAGGCAGAATTATTCTGTAAAGCCTGTAGTAAGTACCTGGTAGTTGATGTGTTTCCATGGACCCCATACGTCTCTGTGAACCACCACTGAACCACCCCTCTATACCCTGAACACAACAGGCACATCATCAGTATGTTACATTCAGTTGGGAGGCTATACTGACTGAATATGGATGTGCTTTCCCTGCTCTAAACGCCAGTCATGAACATTTCATAATGGTCTGCCAAGTATAATTTCCCTTTTTTTCACACATGAAAGAAGATGAGAGAACTGATGGAATCTATATTTCAAATACTTGCCCTTAGCATGTATTTTCTCTGCTTTACTGGAGCTCTCCTTTTTCCCTATTATTTTTCTACCATCGCTGAAAAGGCTATATCAAGTGTTTCTTACTTTCAAGCACAGGGGAAGACAGTTTAAGACGTTGAACTATAATCCAGAAGATTCCATTAGACTCTATTTCTATGGTTTAAGACGGATGTATAAACGTTGTTAGCAGGCGTTGAATAGAGATTTCACACCTGTTTCAGAATCGCTCAGTCTCAGAAGGTCATATATTTTCAGGGTCAAAATAGCAAATCAAATTCTTATTTTCAATGACGGCCTAGGAACAGTGGGTTAACTGTCTTGTTCATGGGCAGAATGACAGATTTTTAACTTGTCAGCTCGGGGATTTGATCTTACAAATTTTCAGTTACTAGTCGAATGCTCTAACCCCTAGGCTACCTGCCGCCCCATAAATTGGAGTATATATACTTGTCTTGGTTGAAACACGTTTTGTCTAATGCAGCTCTATTGATCCTCTGGGAAGAATAAACTTGGTTAAGCTTTCATAGTGTCCGTAGAGTTTTTTACTCTGGGAATTAGAACCTAAAAGTGGTAATGGAAAGAAGGGACATATTACAGCGACATGATGGGTACTGAGAGAGCACATGATTTACTTTATATCACCTCAGAAAAGAAGCCTAAATGTCACCTGCATGGAAATATTCCCCTATGTCAAACAAATATCCTTCAGAGTATCTCCAGCAGCCTTCAGACTCTAATAGCATTGTACAAAATAAATAATTAAATAGATTTAATTCATTAATATGAGGTATTAGGGAAATCAAACATGCAGATTTGACACGCTTCATCTTGAATAAACAATTTGTGGACTAAGCTCATTAATGATACAGCACTCTTTGTCTTTAATTCTATTAGTGGGGTGTGAGGATGGAGAGACAGGATGGGGGTCTTTGTGCCTCTCAGCAGGGAAACTCAGTAGTGTCTGACTGCACCCAGGCACCTACACCTCCTAGTCTATCTGAAACCAAACAATCACTGCCTACTCAACATATGTTGTCTGTATGTCTGTGCACGAGCCAATGCAAACTTTATAACAGCAGATGTTGGAATATTACAGCTTTTATGACAAATGTTATGGTCCTCTGTTCATTAAGAATGGAGCTATCTGGGGGAAATGTTAGATGGGTCGTTCCACTAAAAGAGTGTCTTGCATCCCTTTGATATTTTAAGTAGAAATTGTGCACCAATATTGATTTTTTAAAGCCTGTAATATTAAATGAAGGGCCCTTTAATATAGACTACATGGAGAATTCAATAAAGACGTTTTCACTATCATTGTAAAGCCCTAGTTATTTCTGAAGATTATTCATTATTTAATGATTCATTTATGTCTGTCCATCATTTTAAGGTCAACCCTGTTACATGTACAGAACTCTCGTTTTAATATAGTGAAGCTTTTTTGTGGCGGAAATCTGAGCAGGTCGAGCATACAAGTCAACCCTGTTAGGCTAGAAATGTTTGAACAATTTTAATATATTTGTGATTGCAATGTATTCAATTTACACTCTCTGTTGCACGCAACAAGCTATATTGTATGCTAAAAAATAAATAAATAACCCACAGTTCCTAAATAAAATTATATTATTTTATACAAATACAATTACTCGGAGAAAGATATTTTGCTTAACAAATAATTGTCACGCCCTGACCTTAGAGATACTTATTATTCTCTATATTTGGTTAGGTCAGGGTGTGACTCGGGTGGGAAATTCTATGTCTTCTGTTTCTTTGTTTTTTGGCCAGTGTGGTTCCCAATCAGAGGCAGCTGTCTATCATTGTCTCTGATTGGGGCTCATACTTAGGCAGCCCTTTTTCCCACCATTAGGTTGTGGGATCTTGTTTTCTGTTTAAAGTCTTAGCCTGACAGAACTGTGCGCTTTCGTTTTCGCTTTTGTTATTTTGGTTTGAGGGTTTTATTGAATAAAAGGAATCCTGAACACTTTCCACGTTGCGCTATAGTCTACTATTTCTACCACCAACAAGAGCCGTTATAGAAGATCGCACCAAAAACGGACCAAGCAGCGTGGCCAGGAGGAGTGGACATGGGAAGAAATCCTGAATGGAGAAGGACCCTGGACGCGGTTCGGGGAGTATCGCCGTGTTATGCGGCATTCACAGCCCGGTGCGCTCTGTGCCAGCTCCTCGCATTTGCCGTGATAGAGTGGGCATCCAGCCAGGAAAGATTGTGCCGGCTCTGCGGTCCAGGTCTCCAGTGCGTCTCCTCGGTCCAGGATATCCTGCGCCAGCTCGATGCACGGTATCCCCAGTTCGCCAGCACAACCCAGTGCGGCCTGTGCCTGCTCACCGCACTTGCCGCGCTACAGGGGGTATTCAGCCAGGACGCGTTGTGCCAGCGCTACGCTCCAGACCTCCAGTGCGCCTCCACGGTCCAGTATATCCTGCGCCGGCTCTACGCATATGCCTCCAGTGCACCTCACGGCCCAGTATATCCTGCGCCGGCTCCACGCACTATGCCTCCAGTGTGCCTTCATAGCCCAGTGCGTCCTGTGCCAGCTCTCCACACTCACCGAGCTAAAGTGGGTATCCAGCCAGGACGCGTTGTGGCAGCTCCCCGCACCAGGCTTCTAGTACGTCTCCTCAGTCCGGTGAGACCTGTCTGGCTCCAGGTACGAAGCCTCCAGTGATGATCCATGGCCCGAAGCCTCCTGTGATAATCCATGGCACGAAGCCTCCAGTGAGGATCCGCGGCCCGAAGCCTCCAGTGATGATACATGGCACGAAGCCTCCAGTGATGATCCATGGCACGAAGCCTCCAGTGATGATACATGGCACGAAGCCTCCAGTGAAGATCTATGGCACGGAGCCTCCAGTGATGAGCCATGGCACAAAGCTTCCAGTGATGATCCATGGCCCGAAGCCTGCAGTGATGATCCATGGCATGAAGCCTGCAGTGACGATCCAGGGGAAGGAGCCTCCAGCGACGATCCCCACTCCAGAGCCTCCAGCGACGGTCCCCACTCCGGAGCCTCCAGCGACGGTCCCCACTCCGGAGCCTCCAGCGACATTCCCCAGTCCGGAGCCTCCAGCGACGGTCCCCAGTCCGGAGCCTTCAGCGACGGTCCCCAGTCCGGAGCCTCCAGCGACGGTCCCCACTCCGGAGCCTCCAGCGACGATCCCCAGTCCGGAGCCTCCAGCGACATTCCCCAATTCGGAGCCTTCAGCGACGGTCCCCAGTCCGGAGCCTTCTGCGACGGTCCCCAGTCCGGAACCTCCAGCGACGGTCCCCAGTCCGGAGCCTGCAGCGACGGTCTCCGGTCCGGAGCCTGCAGCGACGATCTACGGTCCGGAGGCCCCGGCAATGATCCATGCACCAGAGGCGCCACTGAAGTGGGGGGAGCCTCAAGCGGAAAGCGGAGCGGGTTCTGCGTCCCGCACCGGAGCCTCCACCGAGAGCAGATGCCAGCCCGGACCCTCCCCTATAGGTTCAAGTTTGTGGCCGGAGTCCGCACCTTAGGGGGGGGGGGGGGGGGGGGTACTGTCACGCCCTGACCTTAGAGATCCGTATTATTCTCTATGTTTGGTTAGGTCAGGGTGTGACTCGGGTGGGAAATTCTATGTCTTCTGTTTCTTTGTTTTTTGGCCAAGTGTGGTTCCCAATCAAAGGCAGCTGTTTATTGTTGTTCTGATTGGGGATCATACTTAGGCAGCTCTTTTTCCCACCATTAGGTTGTGGGATCTTGTTGATCTTGTTTTCTGTTTAAAGTCTTAGCCTGACAGAACTGTGCGCTTTCGTTTTCGCTTTTGTTATTTGGTTTGAGTGTTTCTTTGAATAAAAGGAATCATGAACACTTTCCACGCTGCGCTTTGGTCCACTATTTCTACCACCAACGAGAGCCGTTACAATAATATATTATTTTCTCAAAAAGATAGGGGTCTAAATGACTGGCATGATTGGATACCTCACCTTGCAAGGATAACAGCACTCAGCCTTTTGCTGAAATGTAGATTAGAGAACAAATTGGGAGGGATCTTAGACCATTCCTTTATACAGAATCCTTCCAGATCCTTGATATCCTTCCTCTGCGCTTATGGACTGCCCTCTTCAATTCAATGGGGTTGAAGTCCGGAGACTGAGATGGCAATTGCAAAATGTTGACTTTGTGGTCAATTAAACATTTCTTGGTGGATTTTGATATGTTCTTGGGGCTGTTGTCTTGCTGGAAGATCCACTTGCAGCCAAGTTTCAGCCTCCTTGCAGAGGCAACCAGGTTTTTGGCTAAAATGTCCCGGTACTGAGTAAAGTTCATGATGCCGTTGACCTTAACAAGGGCCCCAGGACCAGTGGAAGCAAAATAGCCCCATAACATCAAAGATTCACCACCATATTTGACAGTAGGTATGAGGTTATTTTCTGCTTATGCATCCTTATTTTGATGCCAAACCCACCACTGGTGTGCGCGGCCAATGAGCTCTATGTTCATGTCATCTGACCAAAGCAAGGGTTCCAAGTCAAGTGCCAATGGTGTTCGAACATTTGTTGGATGACATGAAAATAGAGCTCCTTGCCCATTATTATTTGTTAAACTAAATATTTTAAAATTGTTTTCGTAAAAAATTAACATTTTCCTTTTTTTTTGCATACAATATAGCTCAGTATTTTATTTATTTATTTTATACAGTCTATTTTGTTATTCTTTATCAAGGGTGCCAATAATTTTGGACCTGACTATACGTCTGCGAAATTCACATTTTCGCACACATATCCCATTGACATCGATGAATGATCGACAGGAAAGTCTGAGTTACGCACACACAAATATGAAATATGACCTATAGGATTATCATATAGGGCTGATCATATAACCATAACAGGCCGTGGTTACACCACTGCATGTGCTCCCTCAAGGCATGATTAATACATCAGTTACTGTTTGGTGAAATAGCACCTGATGGTAATCCCTCTTGTTGACAGCCTGATCAGTTACCATGGTGACAGTGTAATGAGTGTCTGGCTAGTCTTGCTTATGGCTAGTGTACTGTCATTAAGCCCAATGCTACGCTGGCTTTGTCCAAAGCCCTGTGGGCTGCACCCAGGTCCTGGTCCTGGAAATGCTCCGGCATGTTTATTGATCCTCCCGCATTCTACTCACGAAGAGGAGAGACTTCCTATAATGTCATCATGCCAGGGAACATAGTCTGTAATGGCCCTCACGGATACCACACAGAAGCTTTCATCCTATCCTCTCTAACACAGTCACTACAGCTATTCTTTCCTCATCCTTCACTCCCTCATTCCTTTACTTCATCTCTCTTTCTCTCTCTTTTTCCTTTCACCAAAATTCAGGGCTTTGAGTCACACGGCTGATGAGACACAGATAACCAGATTTCTCACGTAATGCCAGGTGCGGCGCAGTGGGCTGGTGGCGGTTGGGAGGCGTGTGGCGGTTCGAGGGGCTCTGTCAGGGAGCGGGCGTGGGGACGAGAGCGGTGGATGAGTTGCAGATTTCCTTTGCTAGGGGGCTATGCTTATCTTGGAGTCCCAGAGCCCACAGCTCTTATCACAGCCATTCATCAATCTCCCTGAGAGTCTGCTGTAGCCCACACAGACACTATAGTACCAGCCCCAGGAGAGCTAAGGAACAGAGAGCAAGGCCGCTAGCAGCAGCCTCTCTCTCGCTCATGATTGGCATGATTGGATACCTCACCTTGCAAAGATAACAGCACTCAGCCTTTTTCTAAAATGTTTTGAGATTTGAGAACAAATTGGGAGGGATCTTAGACCATTCCTCCATACAGAATATGTCCATAGTACCAGCCCTGGGAGAGCTAAGGAACAGAGAGTAGGGCCGCTAGCAGCAGCCTCTTTCTCGCTCTCTCTCTCTGAGAAATGAGACAGAGGAGTACATGTGCCCTGTGCCATGTTAACCTCCACAGCATGTCTGATAGCTAGCCTCCAGTTCTTGGCTGCTCCTCTCTGCTCTGCTTTGCTCAGGGTAAATCTCCTCTCTAAAGGCCAGTCTATGCTAATCTCATTAGTACCCACAGTGTTGAGGATGAGGCTAGCTACCAACACTCATTCCTCCACTGGCAGGCACTTTCAGCTGGGCTGCTGCAGGAAAGGAGGTGCCTTTTTCTTGACCCCCCTTAGAGACAGAGATGAGTGAATCAAGGCAGTTTAATGTAAATCATTTGGCCAGAGCTTTAGACAAAAAAAACCTTCCAAGGAGTAGCCATCTACAGACACAAAGTACTGTACAATCCTGTCTCTTCAACTTGAAGGGTGACAACTGTCAGGCATAAATAATCAAATGTGTCATGTGGTTCCTCCTTTAAGCTTCCCTACTGTGAGCAGCTATAACTCCCATAGTTTACAGTGTACCTCATAGCGCTAGTGCTCCCCACAGTTCCCTGGTCAGTGTTAATTGGCAGCAGGAGTTATTTGCCATAGCCCAGGTTCCCCAGCCCTCACCTTTGTTTCCCTGAGGCGAATCCTCTCTCTGTCTCTCTTTCTGTCTCTCTCTCTCTCTGTCTCTGTCTTTCTCTCTCTCTCTCTCTCTTTCTCTGTCTTTCTATCTCTCTCTCTCTCTTCCTCACTGGGGTTTGATAAATCAGGTCTGGGCTGGCTGCGTGTGGGGAGGTTTTATGGTTGATCAGATTGCCCACAACCATCTGCCTCTCTCCCTCCGTCCCTCCACTCCTCCTGCTGTATGCTTGCACTTTGAATGCTTGACATTATAAAGAGTGTCGTAGCCACAATGTGAATATTACAGATATGGTTCCAATGTGGCCGTGATCCCTGCAGTGCCCATAATGTAAATCAAATCAAATCAACGTCATTGGTCGCACACACAGACTTGCAGATGCTATCACAAGTGCAGCGAAATGCTTTGGTTTTTAGCTCCAACAGTGCAGTAATACCTAGCAATAAATAAATAAAAACAATACACACATAATCCAGAAAAATTCAGAAATATCAGAACGAGCAATGCCAGAGATCGGAATATATACAGTACCAGTCAAAGGTTTGGACGCACCAACACATTCCAGGGTATAAATATATTTTCTATTTTCTATTTTTCAAAGTAGCCACCCTTTGCCTTGATGACAGCGATGCACACTCTTGGCATTCTCTCAACCAGCTTCATGAGGTAGTCACTTGGAATGCATTTCAATTAACAGGTGTGCCTTGTCACAAGTTAATTTGTGGAATTTCTTTCCTTCTTAATGCGTTTGAGCCAATCAGTTGTGTTGTGAGGTGGTATAATTAGTGGAGGTGGTATAATTAGTGGAGGTGGTATAATTAGTGGAGGTGGTATAATTAGTGGAGTTGGTATAATAAGTGGAGTTGGTATAATAAGAGGAATTGGTATAATTAGTGGAGTTGGTATAATTAGTGGAGTTGGTATAATAAGTGGAGTTGGTATAATAAGTGCAGTTGGTATAATTAGTGGAGTTGGTATAATAAGTGCAGTTGGTATAATTAGTGGAGTTGGTATAATAAGTGGAGTTGGTATAATTAGTGGAGGTGGTATAATTAGTGCAGTTGGTATAATAAGTGGAGTTGGTATAATAAGTGGAGTTGGTATAATAAGTGAAGTTGGTATAATTAGTGGAGTTGGTATAATAAGTGGAGTTGGTATAATAAGTGGAGTTGGTATAATTAGTGGAGTTGGTATAATTAGTGGAGTTGGTATAATAAGTGGTGTTGGTATAATTAGTGGAGTTGGTATAATTAGTGGAGTTGGTATAATAAGTGGAGGTGGTATAATAAGTGGAGGTGGTATAATAAGTGGAGGTGGTATAGTAAGTGGAGGTGGTATAGTAAGTGGAGATGGTATAGTAAGTGGAGGTGGTATAATACGTGGAGGTGGTATAATAAGTGGAGGTGGTATAGTAAGTGGAGGTGGTATAGTAAGTGGAGGTGGTATAGTAAGTGGAGGTGGTATAGTAAGTGGAGGTGGTATAGTAAGTGGAGGTGGTATAGTAAGTGGAGGTGGTATAGTAAGTGGAGGTGGTATAATTAGTGGAGGTGGTATAATTAGTGGAGGTGATATAGTAAGTGGAGGTGGTATAATAAGTGGAGGTGGTGTAACAGCTCTCGTTGGTGGTAGGAAGCGTAGACCAAAGCATAGTGTGGAAAGGGTTCATGATTCGTTTATTTAAAAAAAACACTCAAACAAAATGACAACAGCGAAGACAAAAGCGCACAGTTCTGTCAGGCACAGGCACAGACACTAAACAGAAAACAAGATCTCACAAAACCCAAAATGACAACTTATATATGATCCCCAATCAGAGACAACGATAGACAGCTGCCTCTGATTGGGAACCACACTCGGCCCAAAACAAAGAAATAGAAAACATAGACTTTCCCACCCGAGTCACACCCTGACTTAACCAAACATAGAGGATAATAAGGATCTCTAAGGTTAGGGCGTGACAGTACCTCCAAAGGTGCGGACTCTGGCCACAAACCTGAACCTATAGGGGAGGGTCCGGGTGGGCATCTACTCTCGGTGGAGGCTCAGGCCGGTGCACTCTGGTGCAGGGATCGTTGCCGGGGCCTCCGGACCGTAGATCGTCGCTGCAGGCTCCGGACTGGGGACCGTCGCTGGAGGCTCCGGACTGGGGACCGTCGCTGGAGGCTCCGGACTGGGGACCGTCGCTGGAGGCTCCGGACTGGGGACCGTCGCTGAAGGCTCCGGACTGGGGACCGTCGCTGAAGGCTCCGGACTGGGGACCGTCGCTGGAGGCTCCGGACTGGGGATCGTCGCTGGAGGCTCCGGACTGGGGACCGTCGCTGGAGGCTCTGGACTGGGGACCGTCGTTGGAGGTCCCGGACTGGAGACCGCCGTTGGAGGCTCCTTTCCCTGGATCATCACTGCAGGCTTTGTGCCATGGATCATCACTGCAGGCTCCGGGCCATGGATCATCACTGGAGGCTTCGTGCCATGGATCATCACTGGAGGCTTCGTGCCATGGATCATCACTGGAGGCTTCGTGCCATGGATCATCACTGGAGGCTTCGTGCCATGGATCATCACTGGAGGCTTCGTGCCATGGATCATCACTGGAGGCTTCGTGCCATGGATCATCACTGGAGGCTCCGTGCTATAGATCACTGGAGGCTTCGTGCCATGGATCATCACTGGAGGCTTCTTGCCATGGATTATCACTGGAGGCTTCGGGCCATGGATCATCACTGGAGGCTTTGTGCCATGGATTATTACTGGAGGCTTCGAGCCATGGATCATCACTGGAGGCTTCGTACGTGGAGCCAGAACAGGTCTCACCGGACTGAGGAGATGTACTAGAAGCCTGATGCGGGGAACTGCCACAACGCGTCCTAGCTGGATACCCACTTTAGCTCGGTGAGTGTGGAGAGCTAGCACAGGACGCACTGGGCTATGAAGGCGCACTGGAGGCATATGCGTAGAGCCGGCGCAGGATATTCTGGGCCGTGGAGGCGCACTGGAGGTCTGGAGCGTAGCGCTGGCACAACGTGTCCTGGCTGAATACCCGCTGTAGCGCGGCAAGTGCTGGGAGCTGGCACAGGCCACACTGGGTTGCGCTGGCGAACTGGGGATACCGTGCGTAGAGCTGGCGCAGGATATCCTGGACAGAGGAGACGCACCGGAGACCAGGAGCGCTGAGCCGGCACAATCCGTCCTGGCTGAATGCCTACTCTAGCACGACAAATGCGAGGCGATGGCACAGAGCGCACCGGGCTGTGCCCCCCCCCCCCCCACCCCCCACCCCCCAAAAAAAAATGTTTTTGGGGCTGCCTCTCGTGCTTGCTTCAAGGTCGCGAACCCCAGTGTCGACGTTGCTCCTCCCTCGCTGCCTCCGTCTGCTCCCATGGAAGGCGATCCATTCCGGCCTGAATCTCCTCCCACGTCCAGGATCCTTTACCATCTAAGATGTCTTCCCATGTCCAGTCCTCCTGGCCACGCTGCTTGGTCCGGTTTTGGTAGGATCTTCTGTAATGGCTCTCGTTGGTGGTAGGAAGCATAGACCAAAGCGCAGCGTGGAAAGTGTTCATGATTCGTTTATTCAAAAAAACACTCAAACAAAATAACAACAGCGAAGACAAAAGTGCACAGTTCTGTCAGGCACAGACACTAAACAGTAAACAAGATCCCACAAAACCCAAAAGGAAAATGACAACTTATATATGATCCCCAATCAGAGACAACGCTAGACAGCTGCCTCTGATTGGGAACCACACTCGGCTAAAAACTCCCACCCGAGTCACACCCTGACCTAACCAAATATAGAGAATAATAAGGAACTCAAAGGTCAGGGTGTGACAGGTGGTATAATAGCGGAGGTGGTATAATAGCGGAGGTGGTATAATAAGTGGAGGTGGTTTAACTCATCTATTCATTTGCTCATCTATCGCTGATCAGAAACATTTATGATGCAATAATGTAGCCTAAATCAAGTGTTGGCCTATTATTTTGCTCAATCGCAAATCAGCAACTCCAAAAGCCCACAGAGGTTGTGAAATATGAATGACACTCGAATGCTTTTGAAAATAGGATTGTTATTATTTTCTATCAGTATCATGATGAAGGTAAGAGCCTACGCCTGCTCCCTAACATCTATTTAATAAACAAAATATCAAGCTATTGATTTCATTTGGATGGTGCAGTCATGGCTGCACAGACCCGTAATATAGGCCTAATTAAACAAAAAATATGCTATTTCATTCTGTTGAAAATACATTTGATAAGTCTTATGTTTCTTAGGATCTGCCTAAACAAATCAATACATTTATTTTTGAAGGTGTATATTCTCAATGGATTTATTAAAATAGATGCCCACACACATCTACCATTCATCACTGGCATGCTGGTGAGAGCATGGGAGCTATACAATGTGTATGCAGGCAATGTGGTCAAATTTGGTCTGTTTGTAAGGGGGTCATATAAAAAAATGTGTCGATAAATACCGTAAATCCTATGTGATATCAGTTTTATTAACTCAAGTGTTTCCTTTATTTTGGCAGTTACTTGTGTGTCATTAGGGTTGCCTTGCATATAACGTTATTTCAATGCTCTTGATCTAGTTCCATGCCCGGAGCATTCCTTATCATTTAGTGATATTTTCTTCATTTCCTCTGATGCATTATGATCTCCTCTAGTAATGAAAGAAAGGATAGCATCCCCCGCTACAGAGAGAGGGAGAGTAGGGAAAGCTATGGGGATGAAAGAATGTAGTAAAGCACATACCATCCCAGAGTTATGGAATCATCAGCCCTTACATGTAGAAATGCTTGAAGATTCAGTAGCAGTTTCTCCATTGTTGATTTTACAACTCAAGGCCACTGGGGCTTAACAGATCAAAGATAAAAAGCACAAAGTATGTGGTGATCTTCTATACTCTATACTCCCCCATGGATCCTACAGTATATTCTCTGTAGCATCTGTAGAAATATCTTAGGATATCAACCAATGGTCTCATTGGCTGTTATGCTCAGAGAGGAAGGTCTTCCTTGAAAAAAGATGTAGATAATTGGCTCATATTTGGTTGAGACATTGATCACTGAGATTATAACCTATCCTCATCCACTCAGGCAGACAGTTAGTTGAATTTCCAATTTGTTATCACTATGGTTTCAACCATCTAAAGGCACAACCAAATTCCAATGAAAAACCAATGTCAGAGTTTTGGTTAAGTGCCTAAATGTCTATATCACTGTGCTTTCAACCATGAAAAAATTCTAATGGCAATACAATATCATATATTTTGTTTATTTATTAATGTTTTACTTATCACTGTGCATAATCTAATAGCAGAACTACATGACTTGGATTGCAGATGAGATTACATTAAAATTACATGGCGCAAGTCATCAATGCAGTTTGAGATTCTGTGCAGATTCTAACCACAATTTTTTTTTTTTTTTTTACCTTTATTTAACTAGGCAAGTCAGTTAAGAACAAATTCTTATTTTCAATGACGGCCTAGGAACAGTGGGTTAACTGCCTGTTCAGGGGCAGAACGACAGATTTGTACCTTGTCAGCTCGGGGATTTGAACTTGCAACCTTCCGGTTACTAGTCCAACGCTCTAACCACTAGGCTAGGAAGATCTCCACAGACCTGCGACAACCTTGAACATGAACGCTTTATATGATTATACAATACATTTATAGTTACAGTAACAACAAAATGTGGCCTTGGATGTGTTACTAATTTTCAGGTTGAATGTTATATTAGTTTGTAAGACAGCCTGAACTTTAATTTACGTTGATTACTTTTTTCAAATCCATTGTATTTTCCACATAGATGCAACGTCACAATACATTGACAAATTACGTTGAAACGATGTTGATTCATCTAGTTTGTACCCAGTCGGACAGGCCTGCTGGTAGAGGTGGGTCACCTGCTCAATTATGCCTTGGATGGCAGTGCCACTTGCCGACTTTACCTGAGGCAATGCACCAAGCTGGTATCTCCTCACAATAAAGAGAATGAGAACAATAAAAAGTATACACTACCCAACAACAAACTTTTCAAATCAATACATTTTTAATCCTAGACAGCCATATAGATTCATAACTTTAGGACTTTTATGGAGGGGCGGAAGTTCACAGGAGAAATAAGGCTGTTGACAGGTGCTCCCTCTGTCTTGGGTCAGTGAGGACAGAGAAGGAGAGAGAAGCAGAGAGAGGAAGTGAGTGGGCATGCAGTCTCTTTCTGCGGCAGGCTAATGACAGCACTTTACCATAACCATGCTATTGAGGCACTCACTGCCACATAAAGCAGCCCTCGGTCTGATTCATGCTCTGGATCCACACCTGATTATTATTCCATCCTCTAACTCTCCCAATATTTCCCACCCTCTCTTCTGTATCTGCCCCCCTTTCTCTACTGCCCTTCAGTTGCTCCTTAGGAAAGACATAAAGTCAAACTGCTATAGCAACAAAGATTGCTTCTGAATTTTGAAAAGGTCTCTATAATATTTTTTTCCAAATACCAATTCAACAGCATCAATATTTTAGTACCTGTTTTGAAGCCACTTAATTATGTTTATCACGTAATCAATCTACACGTTCATTATGGGTGTCTAAAACACACATAATCACAACCAAATGATTTAACATCTTCTGTGAGAATAAACATCCCATTAAACAAATCAACTGAGACCAGATCAACTGACTGCTGACACAATATTTCCCTCAAGCCTAACTGGACCTATTACTGTTGTAACAGTCTGGTCTCGTTACACTGTATACATGTGAATAATCAGCTATAAACACGTGTTTAGTCAAATGCAGAAAAACACACGTCTCTAATGTAGTGGTTAAGAAGAGCCATCAATCCACTGTACCACTGGGTGATGAAACAGGCCAATCTAGACCTAGAAATACAAATGAAAGAAAAGGAAATCTCTATCTTAGAAAAAAAACATGAAAAACTTTACAAAGTAAAGAATAAAATACAATTTCTGAACTTAAGCAGGAATACAATCTTTTATTTTGTTTTCGCTCTCACGAAACAAATACACGCTAAACCAGTTATAATTTTTAAATATAAATATAAAAATGCATTAGAAACAACAAAGTGATTAATGATGATTTTAAAAGCTTCTACGAACATTTATAAAAATCTGAATTAAACAACAGTTGGATGGATCCTATAGCTTTATCAGACTCAAAAAGTATCAGCAGACAAAATATAATCACTAAAAACATAGATCACCCAAAAAGTAATATTAGATAGTGTTAAAACATTCACGCGGAGAAAAGCACCAGGAAATGGATGGCTTTCCCATAGAATTCTATTTTGTGACAAAGTAGCGCTCCCCTATTTACAGAAATGACAACACACGTCACTCAATTCAGTACTTCATAGTTCCATGTATCAAACAGTTTTTTAAGTTATATTAAAACCAGGAAAAAAGTAGAGTCCCCTGCTGATTATAGACCCATAAGTTGAATAAATTGTGACAACACTTACAAGCACTAGAATGGCAAACTTGATACCAGACTTGATACATATCAATCAAACAGGGTTTATAAAAAATAGACACGAACAAAGAAATACAAGACCATGTTTCAGTTTAACACAGTATGCAAAAAAACAAGATATATATTTATCAATAATGGCTGTTGATGCCGAAAAGGCTTTAGAAAGGGGCACACAATGGGGATGTCCTCGCTCACACTCCTGTTTGCATTGGTAATTGAACCGATTGCAGAAATAATTAGACAGGACCCAAAAATAACAGGTATCAGTATTGGTAACCATCAATATAAACTAAACTTATTTGCAGACAATCTCCTCATATACAGCGCATTCAGAAAGTATTCAGACCCCTTGACCTTTTCCAAATTTTGTTACGTTACAGCCATATTCTAAAATTGATTAAATTGTATTTTTTCCTCATCAATCTACACACATTACCCCATAATGACAAAGCAAAAACATATTTATAGAAATATTTACAAATGTATTAAATATAAAAAACTGAAATATCACATTTACATTGTTGGCAGTGATTACAGCATTGAGTTTTATTGGGTATGACGCTACCAGCTTGGCACACTTGTATTTGGGGAGTTTCTCCATTTCTTCTCTGCAGATCCTCTCAATCTCTGTCAGGTTGGATGGGGAGCGTTGCTGCACAGCTATTTTCAGGTCTCTGAAAATAGCTGTGCAGATGTTCGATCATGTTCAAGTCCGGGCTCTGGCTGGGCCACTCAAGAAGATTCTGAGACTTGTTCCGAAACCATTGCTGCGTTGTTTTGGCTGTGTGCTTAGGGTCGTTGTCCTGCTGGAAGGTGAACCTTTACCCCAGTCTGAGGTCCTGAGCGGTCTGGACCAGTTTTTCATCAAGGATCTCTCTGTACTTTACTCCGTTCATCTTTGCCTCGATCCTGACTAGTCTCCCAGTCCCTGCCGCTGAAAAACATCCCCACAGCATGATGCTGCCACCACCATGCTTCACCGTAGGGATGGTGCCAGGTTTCCTCTAGACGTGACACTTGGCATTCAGGCCAAATAGTTCAATCTTGGTTACATAAGACCAGATAATTTTGTTTCTCACGGTCTGAGAGTATTTAAGTGCCTTTTGGCAAAATCTAAGCAGGCTGTCATGTGCCTTCTACTGAGGAGTTGCTTCCATCTGACCACTCTACCATAGGTTCACCCATCTCCACAGAGGAACTCTAGAGATCTGTCAGAGTGACCATCGCGTTCTTGGTCACCTACCTGACCAAGGCCCTTCACCCCCGATTGCTCAGTTTAGGAAGAGTCCTGGTGGTTTCAAACTTCTTCCATTTAAGAATGATGGAGACCACTGTGTTCGTGGGGTCCTTCAATGCTGCAGACATTTTTTGGTACCCTTCCCCAGATCTGTGCCTCGACACAATCCTGTCTTGGAGGTCTACGGACCATTCCATCAACCTCATTGCTTGGTTTTTGCACTGACATGCACTGTATATAGACAGGTGTGTGCCTTTACAAATCATGTCCAATCAATTGAATTTACCACAGGTAAGTTGAAGAAACATCTCAAGGATGATCAAAGGTAACAGGATGTGGTATTTATATATATATATATATATATATATTTTTTTTTTAAATGTGTGTAGATTGCTGAGAATTATTTTTTATATTTAATCCAGTTTAGAGTAAGGCTGTAATGTAATTTTTGGGGGGGGGAAATTCAAGGGTTCTAAATACTTTCGGAAGGCACTCTAAATGAACCAACACTGAAAACTCAATGGCTCCTTTGCTAAAAATATTTTCAGAATATTTGTGGGAAAAAACGTCATTATCACACACTATTTTGTTCAGTTCTTTGCACCCCATCACTGTGAGATATTGTTTGTTTTGTGACACATGTCTTTCGGAGCTCTGTTTTTCCTGCAATTTAATCCTCCCGTGTATGATAGTTTTGTCTGCCTCACTAACGAAGCCTTTTGCCTATTCCCTGCCTGTACTTTAGCCTATCGGACTTCCTGTTTTCTACCTATTGCCTGATCTCCCGGACTACGATACTAGCCTATTCCCTGCCTGTACTATTGCCCTTTTGGACCCTCTGTGTATGACCTTCTGCCTGCCCCTGGACCCAGCTACCTGCCTCCTCCTGTGGTCCTTTGCAATAAACACCTGCTGCACCATGAGCTTGAAACCAGCTCTCTGTCTCCCCTCATGTTCATTACAAAATGGAACAATCTTCCCATAAATCATACAGGTAGAATAAACCTGGCATGTCCCCCAAAGCTTTTGTATTTATTTTCGGTTATACCAATTACCCCACCAAAGACATTCTTTAAAAAAGTATACTCGTTCATAAGACTTCATATGGCAAATATAATTAATTGAATAAAAAGGAAAGTTTTACGTCTGTCTGAGGTTTTTTTTAACCTTCCAGACTTGGAGTTGTATCAACTTGCAACCCAAGGCTTTTACTTGTGACATATAGTTTAGTGCACGAAAGAGGAACAGTGGGTACATAATTGAAGATGTACATGCTCATCCCAATAATATTTTTGTTTATATTTTCAAAAGGATGAAGCTAAGAACATGAACAACTTCATAGTTAAAAACACTACAACAATATGGAGGAAAATGAAACGGATTCTACATGAACCAATATCACTCCCTAAAAGCACAACCCTACGGAACAGTCCTTGGGTAGCTTTTCAGAATTCTAAAGGCATAGAAACTGTAAATGACTTGGTAATGTGAAATACATTTATTTCCATGACAGAATTAAAAGGCCATTTTTGACTGACCAATGTAGATTTTTTAAATTACTTTTTTCAAGTACATGCAATTTAATAGTTACATATCACAAAATTTTGATTTGGAATCTTTTAGAGCTTTAGTGAATTGTATTCGTGTGAGAAAATGATGTTCATATGATAGCGAAGATATACAAAACCTAGCAGAGAGCATATATCTTAAAAGCATTATTTACTATTGGATCCTAGACTTAAATAAATGATGTTGGCACAACATGGAGGGAATGTTGGAGCAACTAACAGAAATGACAGTTAATGAAAAGTTACGCTTAATCCAGTATAAACTAATAATAAAGCACTCACAAACTTTTACAGATGCACAATCGAGAGCATCCTGTCGGGCTGTATCACCACCTGGTATGGCAACTGCTCCGCCCACAACCATAAGGCTCTCCAGAGGGTAGTGAGGTCTGCACAACGCATCACCGCACACCTACACCACCCGATGTCACAGGAAGGCCATACAGATCATCAAGGACAACAACCACCCGAGCCACTGCCTGTTCACCCCGCTATCATCCAGAAGGCGAGGTCAGTACAGGTGCATCAAAGCAGGGACCGAGAGACTGAAAAACAGCTTCTATCTCAAGGCCATCAGACTGTTAAACAGCCACCACTAACATTGAGTGGCTGCTGCCAACATACTGACTCAACTTAATATAATGTTTACATACCCTACATACGCATCTCATATGTATATACTGTACTCTATACCACCTACTGCATCTTGCCATCTATATGTAATCACTAGCCACTTTAAACAATGCCACTTAATATAATGTTTACATACCCTACATTACTCATCTCATATGTATATAATGTACTCAATACCATCTACTGCATCTTGCCTACGCCGTTCTGTACCATCACTCATTCATATATCTTTATGTACATATTCTTCATCCCTTTACACTTGTGTGTATAAGGTAGCTGTTGTGAAATTGTTAGGTTAGATTACTCGTTGGTTATTACTGCATTGTCGGAACTAGAGGCACAAGCATTTCGCTACACTCGCATTAACATCTGCTAACCATGTGTGTGACAAATAAAATGTGATTTGATTTGATTTGATTAATGCCTAGAATGTATTATACAGGAGACAAAATTCACAAATTCTACAGCACAATGTCAGAGTCATGTCTTAAGTGTAATACTAATAATGAGTTAGAAAGTTGGCTGTCAGAATTATTACAATGTAAACTTACTTTTAATCCATCTGTTTGCATTTGTAAGACATGGCATATTGGGGTGTAGTGAGACACAATGGGCTAGAAAATGATCTTGTCATGAAAAAACGTTTACTAAAAACTTGGAAATCAATCAATCTGTCATCATTAACCCATGTATTTAAATATTAAAAAAGCTGGGGCAACCGAGAAAAACAAATTATGACAGTTTAAGGCCATGTGGCAATCAATAACGCAGGCACTAGGGATGGGGGTGTGAGCAGAGGAGATGTAGTCGTTGTTTGTGTTGGGTTGCTGTTTGTATGTGTATGTTGGTATTTGGTGTGGAGAAAAGTCGAATATCCAATAGCAGTCCAATATCTGCTAGCAGACAATTTATTCTACTGTATCTTCGGACCGGGTTACAGTAATAGGCAATGTAAAGCCCCACTATTACCAATTACTAGAAGAAAACGGTGATCAGTGACCCAAATTGTCACGCTTTGAAAGAATCCTGTCTTCATCTCTGAGTAAGGGACCATGGTGATGAGAGAAATACAAATACACCATGCTGAGAACATAGGATAAATACACTTTCCTTCTCTCTCTTCACATCTGGTCAAGTCAGGGGACCATCTCTCAGTTCATTGGTCATCTGAGTGTAGTCCTAATCCTGTCAGATAGCCTATCTCTGCTTAGTCCTCAGATGTACCCATACTTCCATGCAGGAACACTAGACTGAACCACACTAAGATCCCTACTAAGATAAGCACTAACTGCAGTAGGTTCAGACTTCCAATTCACCACTGAGGAGAGAACATACCCTTTTTTGCCTGGTACTGCAATGGAATATGGCCCACATCACTTTGTGGCATTTTATTTTTGCCGTTCAGCCATGGCCTCACTTTACCGCGGCACTAATACACATTGATTATTGGGACTAGGGATATTTATAATGCCCAGCTTTCCATGTCCTTTCAGAATATAAGGGTACAAGGTAATTTGAGACATTTATTCTGAATTAGCAAGTAACAACCTTGACTTGAGAGTTCGAGGCTACCACTTACCTATTCGCTTTTTATGATGACAGTTACCCATTATATTAAACCATTCTCTGGACAGATTGCTCTTAAATTGCTTCTACTCCTCTGCCATTTGAAAAATAAAAGATGTGTACTTGAAGTATTGAGAGCTGGTGCCAGATTTCCTGGAAATCCACCAGCTCATAGCATATACTGTATGTTCTCTTGTCCAGGGAATGAGATATTAGTGAATAGCCAGCCATTGGCTTTGGGACCCAAATGAATTATGTCAAATTGTTTCTTTGAATAGGAAAAATACATTTGATTCTTTGAAATAGTACATAAATAAGTATTTTCTTTGGCAAACTTTTTTCCTGATAGCTTTAACTTCACATCACAATAGTTGTCAAAGTACAGTACTGCTCAGTCAAAAGGAATACGTCTGAAATGTACCTTGTTAGTTTTATAGACATATTGTTACAGGAAAATGACATTCAAGTAAGCGCAACACATCAACATCAAGAGCAGGTCTGCTTTAAATGATTAATGTAGGTCTATTGTAAATTATACTGTACTCTCCAGTTTTCTGTGGGGTTAATGAAGTCACTCAGTATTTCTCTGCTCCTCTCTCCTTCTCAGTGTATTTCTCTACCTCGCGACAATTCTCTCTCCTTCTTATTCCTCTCAGTTTCTTCCATCTGTCTCTTAATGGCAATATTTCTCATCTCTTCATTTCCCTATTCTCTGTTCCATCCATGTTCTCTGTTCTCCTCTGGAGAAGACAATGCTGATGTGGGCTGTTCCCTAAGTTGTCCCAGACCCATATTGACTGAGCCACTCTGTCTGTGAGACTCAATTAATTAAAAAAAGAACAAGAAAAGATGAACAACCCACAATACCCAGGGGGCTCAATTTATCTACAGGAATTCACAGCTTGAAAAAAAAGTGATTGACACTCCTAACCTTCATTGGGATGTAATCTTCATCTTTAGCACTCTGAGATCTAATTAATTAGTGGAATCTCATTTCCGACCTAATGCAACTGGACAGAGCCGTGATGGAGGAGGGCGGCAGAGGGGAGGAGGATAGGAGAAGAGGAGAGCCCAGAGGAGGGGGGGGGGGCATATTCCATCACTGTCTGTGAACTGTGTCCACCGTATTCATCCTACCAGAGCGAGAGGGGGATCTAGACAGGGGGCATTGTTCACAACCTCTGGCACACTGGCTATGTGACATCTTACTTTCACACAAACATCACACCATAGCCCTAGGATCAGTTCAGGAAAGGCTTTGCATGATCAAGACCTTGTGAGTGAAGCATCTGTTTACATGGAATACATGGAATAGATTCAGCATAGTACTTCACTCTTCTAGACTGTAGAGGACCGGTATCAGAGCAAATAGTATGAGAGACAAAGTAGTGTCCAACAATATGTGTGCTTGTGTGTCAGAGAAAAGGAGTGTGGGTGTGTGAGAAAAAGGTAGAATCAGGAAGGATAAATCAAAGAGAGTGTTTGTTGAATGTGGACTGACAAGTTTCTCTTAGATGCTAATTGACATTGATGTAAAGTAGTAAAGTAGGTGATTCTTCTCTCAGGTCAGGTCATTTGTCTTCTAGATAATCTGTTTTTAGTGTCCTTCTCACAAATGTCACGTATTATAACAATGAAAGGCCATAAACCTCCCTATACTCTTAGAAGAAAGAGTCCCAGAAGGGTTCTTCGGCTATCCCGATAGGATAACCAGATTTGGTTCCAGGTATAACCCTTTTTGGATCCAGGTAGAACTATTTTGGGTTCCATGTAGATCCCTCTGTGGAAAGAGTTTTACATCAAATCAAATGTATTTATAAAGCCCTTCTTACATCAGCTGATATCTCAAAGTGCTATACAGAAACCCAGCCTAAAACCCCAAACAGCAAGCAATGCAGGTGTAGAAGCACGGTGGCTAAGAAAAACTTCCTAGAAAGGCCAGAACCTAGGAAGAAACCTAGAGAGGAACCAGGCTATGAGGAGTGGCCAGTCCTCTTCTGGCTGTGCCGGGTGGAAAATTATAACAGAACATGGCCAAGATGTTCAAATGTTCATAGATGACCAGCAGGGTCAAATAATAATACATGAACCCAAAAAGGGTTCTACCTGAAACCAAAAACAGTTCATTAAAGGGTTCTTCTACGAGAACAGACAAAGAAGACTTTTAGGTTCTAGATAGCAGCTTTTTTCTAAGAGTGTACACTTTGGGAGAATATTTGGGCATTTGGCTGAAAATAATCCGTTCTGTAAAACAGTAGACCTCTGTAAAAGTTTTCTGACCTGACATTCTGATCATAGGCAGCCTGGAAGCATAGAGAGTCCCAAGAAGCCAATCTAAAGGTGCATTACGATGTCAGAAGATGAAAGGGCTGAGGAGAGAAAGAGAAGGAGAAAGAGAAAAGGGAGAATGGAAAGAGTAAGGCAGCAGAGAAGTATCCCTCCCTCCGTTCTATCTCAGAACGCTCCTTCTCTCCCTCTCTTCACAGCACCCTTTAGAGCATCACAACTCTATTTCTGAAGCCAGGTGCCTCAATCTCTGGATCATAATAGGGAGTAAAAGGGAGTTTATAAACTGGAGTGCACACATCAGATCTGCAGTAATGACATTTTACCAATTGAAGTCGCCGCTGTATTATTTGCATATAGATGACATAATATAATAACTCTCTCCCCTACCTGGAGGAAGAGTAAATATTTTTCTGTCTGCTTTGTCTCATTGTGGTGACAGAGGGAAGCAGCTGCTAATTGAGGAGAGGAAGGAATCTTTATGTGGCGACTGACATTCAATTATGTCTGAGGGATCAGATTAGGTGGCGGACGAGGAATGTTTGAAAACAACATTTTGCGGGCGGTGGCGGACAGGCGGGGCGGTAATTTGAATGGCTGTTTGAAGGCGGGGGTGAATGCTGCTGCTCTGAATGAAATCACTACGCTATGACCCGGGAGTAATTGGATGTCCGAAGTGAAGCGCTGAGAAATGGAGGTAGAGAGAGAGAGAGTGAGAGAGATGCCCAGTTAGCAGAGCATGGTGCTTGCAGCGCCAGGATAGTGGGGTCGATTCCCTGGACCACTCATACTTAAAATGCACGCATGACTGTAAGTCACCTTGGATAGAAGCGTCTGCTAAATGGCATATATTATTACATACAGTATATTATTATTGTATTAAAGTTGGAGAGAGAGAGAGAGAGAGAGCGAGAGAGAGAGAGGTGAGGAATTGAGGAAGCAGTAGAGAGAGAGGGAAAAACTGACAGGCAGGCAGAATGAATGGTAGACTTGTGATGATAACAACTTGCTAAAGCCAGAGTTCACAACACAGCCTCTCTCATCACCAAGCCAAATAAACCATTTCACAAGCACTGCTTTCTTATCAGCCCAAACACCATGATGAGATCACACTGGCAAGGTCAAAACTAATAAACAGGGTCATTCTCTCGCGCCTCCATTACTCATTATGTACTGCTGATCAAGCTGAGCGCTATGGATTCCATTCATACCATGTACCTTCATGTACTAACTAGGAGGACCACAGTGACAAATGGAAGGTAAACATCCATTTATCACATGAAGAACATAGAACAAAGAAGGGGAATACCAGCTACCATGGCCATCGTATCAACATGATTGGTTATAACGAAATAGATACACAGGTACAACAAACCCAGAAAATAATGTTGTCTGTCCTCCTGTCACTCTTAAATAAATGTCTTGTTATTGTACCATTTTCTTGTTAAGTGTTATTTTGTGTCTGACAGAGATATGAATTTAACAATTAGCTCTGATAACCCATCTGTTTAAACTCAGACAGATGGATAGACGAATGAATGGATGGACGGACAGACAGAGCCATTGAAGCATTCAGGATAGGTCATGTTCCTGGCTGGGTCACTCTCAGAGGTAACAGGAACAGTGAATGTGGACAGACCTCTGCTCCCCAGACCCCACAAAGGGAGGACATTGATTTGAACGTTGATTTTGGCTCTTTGTAATTCCTCCATATGGAAGAGGAGGGGCTGCCAGGCATATCGATTGGCTGCCGTTACCAGTGACAGGTCCCAGATTGCCCAGAGAGAATTAGAAATCCACAGTCACCATCAATAACAGTCTGCCCACACCAGTTAGGTCCCAGCCAGACCAGCAGCACCATGTGCCTGTACACCGTAATCTACACCCCATCACTACTTCCTCAATCACATTAGTCTGCCTTTCTCTGTGTGTGTGTGTGTGTGTGTGTGTGTGTGTGTGTGTGTGTGTGTGTGTGTGTGTGTGTGTGTGTGTGTGTGTGTGTGTGTGTGTGTGTGTGTGTATACATGTGCTTGAGCGTGCGTGTGTGTCAGTGACACCTGGCAAAGCCATTGCAAAGTAAACTAGATTAAAGACACAGCTTGAAACATATCAGAGCTGCTCAAATAATCATAGCAGGGTGTTGATGATTCAAACCTACAACAATTACTTTTTATTGGCACATACTAGAAGCAAATATGACTTTCCATTATGTTATTTTCTTTTTGACTCACATTTAATAATATGTGCATTACTACTCACTGCTTTGTGCTAACCTAAAGAGCTTTACACTGCTCTGTGCAACAGAACACAAGCCTCGCTTATGAAAGTGCTGGCATTATAAACCATTGTGGAGTTCTCCAATGGGTTTAAGAGCATAGCAACACACTACATGACACCTGTCTGTCACTCAGAGTGCTATACATCCTCAGAGCAGCAGCAGCATGGGTCAGAGGAGATCCAGAGGAGATAAGTATCAACACATCATTATACACACAACTTCCAGCTGACCTTTCATTGTGCTTCAGCAGGAATCACAGGCTGTAATGAGGGGAGATGAGTGGAGAAGTGGAAGTGTGGAGACAAGTAGAGACCGAAAGCCTTCGCTAAATAATGCACACAGCATGTACAATATAATTGAATTGAATCATTTCAAATGATAGAGGAATGTGGGAATGTACACTGAGTGCACAAACATTAGGAACACATTCCTAATATTGAGTTGCACCCCCTTTTTCCTACAGAAAAGCTAAATTAGTCGGGGCATGGACTTGTTCAACAGGGATGCTGGCCCATGTTGACTCCAGTGCTTCCCACAGTTTTGTCAAGTTGGCCGGATGTCCTTTGGTGGTGGACCATTCTTGATACACACAGGAAACTGTTGCGCAGCGTTGCAGTTCTTGACACAGACTAGTGCGCCTGGCACCTACTACCATACTCCATTCAAAGGCACTTAAATATTTTGTCTTGCCCTATCACCCTCTAAATGACCCACATACACAATCCATGTCTCAATTATCTCAAGGCTTAAACATCCTTCTTTGACCTGTCTCCTCCCCTTTATCTACACTGATTGATGTGGATTTAACAAGTGACATCAATAGGGGATCATCATTTTTCACTTTTTTTTTTTTTTTTTACATAACAGCAATTGCAGGGACACCACACAGAGTTGGTAAACTTCACAGTGCCATGATGACCACACGCCATGAACCTGATTCATCTGAAAAGCTGACTGTTACTGAAGGAGGGGTGTAGGCCAGATAAAGCTTGGGCTGACAGTGCCTCTGTGTGCTGTAGAGTGATGGCCTCCGGGTCCTGGGCAGGTCCAAGGTGAAATTGTCTGTCGGAGGAGAGGAGAGAGGAAGCTCTACTCCGCTGTGCTCCAGGTACTGATGACTGTGGACAGGATGTAGGATTAGTCGTGATGAGGGGAGGGGAGGTTGGTCGCTTGACGAGGGGAGGCAGGCCGTGACAGCACAATGGACTGGAAAGTCCATTAATCACAATGCACCACAGCTAGGAGACTGAGACAACAGCTCTAAACACTAACATGAAACATATACACGTAGGCACAAACAAACACACATAAAAACACACACAGAGCCCATTATTCAGGGCTATCAATCTGACAGACAGCTGGTATAACTCACACATTGTCCCTGTCAAATCAACCCATCACATCTGCCACTGGAAAGGCCATGCGTAGTACACCGGCTTTTTAAAAATGCAAACATACCTTTGCATCCACTGCAGCTTAAAGTGTATTCCTTTCTAAAGAACAAGTGAAAGCATTTGATGTTAACCAATTGATTTTGCCATGATTGAAATGTCTGAGAGTGTTGTGTAGTTCTGGCCAGTGTCTGTGAGACTGTGTCCATCAGATTGACTCCTGATAGACTACTGCTCTTAGGCTTGCAGAGACAGAGAGATCCGATCTCTAAAGTCTGTCTTTCCTGTCTGATCGGCTGCATACAGTATCTGCTACTTCACAGCCCCTAAGAAAATAGCCCCTTCTGTGTACGATATTAGCTGTCAAAAATATAGTCTGCCATTGATGCAAAAAGTGAGAGGCAGAAAGAAAGGAGAGAGGAGCAGACAAAGTGGAGGGAAAAATAGATACGGAGGACATAGATGTGCATATCAAGACAGAATTTAACGCCTGAGTGAGAGTGGTGGAGGGAAAATCAACTTGATTTCAATGTGACAAAATAGATTTTCCAATTTTCGATGGACTGTTTTGCCTCCCGGGGTACCATGGAATGTCCATCTAAATACACTTACAGCTCAACCTGAATTATGTCCAATGCATTTACAGGGTGGAGGAACAACGTTTTTCATCCAGTAAAACAAGTAGTTTGGTGTGCCAGATGGAGGGCGTGCAATACATACTTATGAGTATCTGCTGAAGTAGCCAAGGTTTAAAGCTCTCCAGACACCTAGAAGATACAGATGTAGGATCTCTTTTGTTGCTGAGAATTTTCCTGCTCAGCAGGTAATGCAAACTTGTAGTGTATTCAATGTTTAAAAAGGCTTCTAAAGACAATGATTAGTTGATTTTTGGTGTGTTAGCTGGGGCTGGGGCAAAAGTGTGACTGAAGTTGCCCATCCCTTGTTTACATAATTTCCATGCTCATTAAACCATTCAGTGACCACTCATGCCCTGTGGATGGGTGCATTGTCATGGTATCCAAAATAATGGCTTTGTCTACATGACCCTAAACATGATGGGATGTCAATTACTTAAGTAACTCAGGAACCACACCTGTGTGGAAGCACCTGCTTTCAATATACTTTGTATCCCTCATTTACTAAAGTGTTCCCATCATTTACAAAAGTGTTTCCATCACTTACCAAAGTGTTTCCATCACTTACTAAAGTGTTTCCATCACTTACTAAAGTGTTTCCATCACTTACTAAAGTGTTTCCATCACTTACTAAAGTGTTTCCATCACTTACTAAAGTGTTTCCATCACTTACTAAAGTGTTTCCATCACTTACTAAAGTGTTTCCATCACTTACTAAAGTGTTTCCATCACTTACTAAAGTGTGTCCATCACTTACTAAAGTGTGTCCATCACTTACTAAAGTGTGTCCATCACTTACTAAAGTTTTTCCATCATTTACTAAAGTGTCTCCATCATTTACTAAAGTGTTTCCATCATTTACTAAAGTGTTTCCATCACTTACTAAAGTGTTTCCATCACTTACTAAAGTTTTTCCATCATTTACTAAAGTGTTTCCATCATTTACTAAAGTGTTTCCATCACTTACTAAAGTGTTTCAATCACTTACTAAAGTTTTTCCATCATTTACTAAAGTGTTTCCATCATTTACTAAAGTGTTTCCATCATTTACTGAAGTGTGTCCATCACTTACTAAAGTGTGTCCATCACTTACTAAAGTGTGTCCATCACTTACTAAAGTGTTTCCATCACTTACTAAAGTGTCTCCATCATTTACTAAAGTGTTTCCATCATTTACTCAACTGTTTCCATTATTTTGGCAGTTACCTGTATATGTGATTTTGTCTATTTTGTCTGTAACACAGACACAGGTATGAACTATAAACATGCAATAAAGGGGTGATCACATTCAATACAACCCACTAATCATGCAATTTCTAACTCAACAGAAATCAATAGCATCCTTCATGAGCACACAGACCAGGCGCTCAATGTTTGAATTACACACAGTACTAACACATTTATCAATTAATCATCTATGAGAGTTATAGCTCAGAGATCCACTCATTGCCATTTGATAGTGATTTCCCTGTTCCAGCTGAGAGGTTTCTGTTGGACTTGTTGGACACAGCCGATGCTGGTGGATAAGTGTGTATCACCTCAATTAAACCAAGCTCTAAGTGTCTGACAACAGCTAATATTCCTCTTCCACGAGCACAGTGAATCGATGTTCTGGCATTCGTCACCCCGCTGAAAAAGCAATCATGCCGTTGTCTCGCTCCGGTTAAGGAATGGGGCGATGCTGCCTCCGCTTGCTCATTAGAATGCACCACAGAAATCCACCCTCCGCCTTCCCTCACCCCCCTCATCTCTCCAGCACAGTGACCCCCTCTCCCGCCTCCTTCATTCGCCTATCTACAGTCTCTTTACTGACAATAACAACAGTGATTTAAAACATCATGGTAGTGAGGCAGTGAGGCAGTGAGACAGCAGCAATGTTTTGAGGCCCCATTAGATCAGTCTGGAGAGGCTCCCAGCCCAGCCCGGCACACTCACCTCTCTGTCCAGCAGCGTGGGGGAGATCACAGTGACAATGTTGCCGCTCTCTGGGTTGATGTAGAACATGTTGGGCGAGGGTTTATCGGGCGACTGCCTCACGATGTTGTAACGTAGCACCGCGTTCTGCAACCTGGGGTCATCAGCATCCTCTGCTGTCATCGTCATCACCACCGTTCCTATGGAAACAGACACAAGTTCGTTAGAAGTTTACAGCACTATCTTGAGCACAACCTACAGATGTAGGATCTTAATTTGAGCCAGTTTTCTACAGCAGGAAAATGATATTGCAGCAACAGGAAATGTGAATTATTATGTGGATTATATTTAATGGACATTTTTGAAGGGATTGATTTTTCATAAGGGAAAATCAAGTCTGAAATTTAAAAGTGTAAATTACAAACTTCAGAAGCCTTTTTAAACCTCAGATATAATACGTGTTCAAACTTTACTGCGTTGCAGGAAAGTTCTCATGCAACAGGGTGATCGAATTAAGATCCTACATCTGTATGATAAGCATTCCAGACCAATAAAGTCAGTCACTTTGTCAATCACATGAAAGTACATTGAGTTACCAAATCACAAGTATGATGAAAATATGAGCCTGTTCAACGCTGATCTAACAACAAGGACTGAGACAAAGGCTAAGAATAATGACAGGCATTAGTCAGAATCTCACTCTGCAACTCACATCCTCTACTAATGCATTATCTCCCTAATGCTGGTCAGAACAATACACCACATGTGATTTGATAATGGAACAGGAACGGAGAGCCACCCCTGCAGTCTAAGCTGAAATCCCAGTCAATCCTTGACATCTCTTCAACTTTCCATCGTCATGTCTCGCCTCAGTGATGAGCCTCACACTTCCACTCTAAAGGCAAGAGAATTTGTTAGCCGGTGGTACGGCAATCTCTCCCCCACTTCGTATTCTCTCACTACACACATCTCATATGAAAACAGCAAGACATCTCTGTGGAGCCAGGCAATTTAGTTTGGACCAGTCAAAGTACCTATAAAAAAACACAAGCCTCGTTTCAGTCTCTTCACCACGGCTGTTGAGGTTGAGTCGTCATTCTTATCAGCTTATTACTATGACACTACCGCTTCTATTACTTGTTATTTTAGATTTGACTCTTTATTATTGATTGTACTGATTGTACTGCAATGTTGAGAGAGCTAGCATACAATAATTTTACTACACTTTTGCACTGCTCTAAACTGTGTTTGTGACAAATAACATTTGATTTGATTTGACTGTTCACCTTACCGTTTGTTGATTCTTTGCTATGGAGTATTAGTCGGGAACTCAGTCAAATTAGCAACAAATTAGCCAAAAGTGCAAAAACTGCATCAGAGTGCATCAAGTATGCTAAATAGTTGCTTTAGTGTAAATGGACATATGGTCAATAGTATGTATGTCACGGCTCTTGTCGTAATGAGGATCGAACCAAAGCGCAGCGTGGTAAGTGTTCATGATTTTTATTTGATCACAAAACACTCAAACAAAATAAACAGGAGGGAAAACCGAAACAGTTCTGTAAGGAGCATAAACTATACAGAAAACAACTACCCACAAAACACAGGTGTGAAAAGGCTGCCTAAGTATGATTCCCAATCATACAGCTGTCCCTGATTGAGAACCATACACGGCCAAAACATAGAAACAGAAAACATAGAAATAAAGAAACTTGAATGCCAACCCTAGTCACACCCTAGCCTAACCAAAGTAGAGGATAAAAGATTCTCTATGGCCAAGGCGTGACAGTCCCCCCCCCCCCCCCCCCCCCACCCCCCCAAAGGTGTGGACTCCGGCCGCAAAACCTGACTCTAAAGGGGAGGGTCCGGGTGGGCATCTCTTCACGGCGGCGGCTCCGGTGCGGGACGTAGACCATGCTCCACCTCTGGCTCCCCTCACTTTGGTGGCACCTCTGGTGCGGAGACCCTCGTCGCCGACCCCGGACTGGGGAAACTCGCAGCAGGCCACGGACTGGGAACCCTCGCAGCAGGCCCCGGACTGGGGACCCTCGCCGCAGGCCCCGGACTAGGGACCGTCGCTGGAGGCTCCTGATTGGGGACCGTCGCTGGAGGCTCTGGACTGACCCGTGGGGCAGGCACAGGACTCACCAGGCTGGGGAGACCTACTGGAGGCATGGTCCGTGGAGCAGGCACAGGATGAACTGGGTTGTGGGGGAGCACTGGAGATCTGATGCTTATCCTTGGCACCACTCTTCCTGGCTGAATACCCACTTTAGCCCGGCACCTCCAGAGCGCAGCCACAGGTCGAACCGGGCTGTGGGGGAGCACTGGAGATCTGGTGCTTAGAACTTGCACCGCTCCTCTTGGCTGAATGCCGCTTTAGCCCGGCACGTGCGGAGCGCAAGCATAGGACGCACTGAGCAGTCATAGCGCACCGGAGACACAGTGCGCAGAGCCGGCGCAGGATACCCTGGGCAAAAACGGCGCACCGGAGACCAAGAGTGCTGAGCTGGCACAATCTGCCCTGGCTGGATGCCCACTCTAGCGTGGCACTTGCGGAGAGCTGGCTCCGAGCGCACCGGGCAGTGCACGCGCACTGGAGACACCGTGCGCTTTACCGCATAACACGGTGCTTGACCAGTACCACGCTCCTTGCCATGAGCACGGGGAGTTAGTTCCGCCAACCTCCCCGTGTGACACCCCCCAAATTTTTTGGGAGTGGCTTCTCGGGCTTCCGTCGATGACTTGCCTCCTCATATCGTCGCCGTTCCGCCTTTGCTGCTTTAATCTCCTCCTTTGGACGGCGATATTCTCCAGCCTGCCTCCAGGGTCCTTTACCATCCAGAATCTCCTCCCATGTCCATTCCTCCAGAAAACGCTGCTCCTCCCGGCCACGCCGCTTGGTCCGTTTGTGGTGGGTAGTTCTGTCACGGCTCTCGTCATAATGAGGATCGAACCAAAGCGCAGCGTGGTAAGTGTTCATGATTTTTATTTGATCACAAAACACTCGAACAAAATAAACAAGAGGGAAAACCGAAACAGTTCTGAAAGGAGCATAAACTATACAGAAAACAACTACCCACAAAACGCAGGTGGGAAAAAAGGCTGCCTAAGTATGATTCCCAATCAGAGACAACAATAGACAGGTGTCCCTGATTGAGAACCATACACGGCCAAAACATAGAAACAGAAAACATAGAAATAAAGAAACTAGAATGCCCACCCTAGTCACACCCTGGCCTAACCAAAATAGAGAATAAAAGCCTCTCTATGGCCAAGGCGTGACAATGTAATGGAGGGCTGAGAGGCAGAGAGGAATGGATTTGATACCCTGGCAGGTGTTCGAACTGTAAGGTGAACCACTTGTAGTGGGTAAAGCAGTAATCCTTCTACAGGCTAATTACAGAGGCCCTGTGTGTCACAGATCTCCCAGCAGACAGACAGATAGACAGACAGAGACAGACAATCTCTTTACCATTCCACACACACACATTCACATACGCCACAGAGCTAAATTCAGTGAGTAACTCACTCAAACATACATTCAAAACACACAAGCTGTCATCCACTGAACTTGTGACCATGGCTGACATATCCCTCCAGAATAATTAGTGTCTCTGTTTTAATTATAGGATCTGTCAGTTGGGACAGACAGAGTAGAGTACTGATGGGGGGTGCTCCGGCACAGTAATTTCACAGACCATCACACTACACAGTCCCTGGCTGATGCAGCCATCTCTACTGACTTGGCTAGAGAGGCCCATGGGTTACACAGCTCCCCATGCATGGGTTATTGTATCTATCCACTGCTATTTCCAGTGGACCAGGATTATTCACAGTCTTCCCTATACTGTACATGTTACTTGGCTAGAAGCTCTAAAGTTGTGCACCAGACCAAGCCATGATTGCCAATACTGATAGAGAGTGAGTTTAAATGTTAAAGATCACTTCTACAATGCGGAGTTAATCAAGATACTGAGTGTTTTTTGAATATACATATGCAAATGACACATATACATCATACTTCTAATCATTAATCGTGACTCTCTAAACAAATATGAACATGTAAGCTGGAAACATTGTTTCTGTGCTTTCACCTTCTGCGTGTAGTGATAAAGATAGAGATAACTCAGGAAGTGAATCTGATAATACATGCACCTGTTAGGAAACTGTGAGAACTGTTAACCTGTTTGGGCTGCAGGGGCAGTATTGAGTGGCCGGATAAAAGGTTCCCATTTCAAACGGCCTCGTACTCAATTCTTGCTCGTACAATATGCATATTATTATTACTATTGGATAGAAAACACTCTCTAGTTTCTAAAACCGTTTGAATTATATCTGTGAGTAAAACAGAACTCCTTTTGCAGCAAACTTCCTGACAGGAAGTGGAAAATCTGAAATCGATGCTCTCTTCTAGGGGCTGCCTATTAAAGTCCTTGATATTTATTCGTTTAGATGCACTTCATACGTCTTCCACTAGATGTCGACAAGGAGTGAGAGAAGAAATGGAGTGTATAACTTGATCTGGACTCGAATCATAGCGCTTGGCATGACGTGTCACCAGTTTCCTGTCTTCTGGAGAGCGCGAGCAGGGACCTGGATTTGCCTTCTGATAATCTGCCGTTATGGACGACTAATATCTCCGGCTTTGATTTTCTTTGATACATGTGACAATATCATCGTAAAGTATGTTTTTTCAATATAGTTCCGTTTGTTGACATGGAGAGATTCGCGCCACTTGGCAAGTGTGCTTGCTAAATCGAGAGGGAAAAAGGCCGTTCTAAATCCAAACAACGATTGTTCCCGACAAAGGACCCCTTGTACAACATTCTGATGAAAGATCAGCAAAAGTAGGACTCATTTTATGATGCTATTTCATATATCTGTCGAACATGTTGTGCTAGTCGTTTGAGCCCAACTTTTGGGTACTCTCTCGCTATACCTAAGCTGGATGTCGTAATGAAGTTATTTTTAGAATTCTAACACGGCGATTGCATTAAGAACTAGTGTATCTATCATTTCCTATACAACATGTATTTTTTAGTTATGTTTATGAATAGCTATTTGGTCAGAATATGTGTGTCAGAAAAAGTGTCAGAAAAATATCCGGACATGGTGGGAAAAAGATGCTACGTTAGCACAATGTATAACCACTGATTTCAGCTCTAAATATGCACATTTTCGAACAAAACATAAGTGTATGTATAACCTGATGTTATAGGACTGTCATCTGATGAAGCATATCAAGGTTAGTCAAAAATTATATATCTTTTGCTGGTTTGTTACGATCGCTAACTTTTGCTACTGGGAAATGGCTTGTGTTTCTGGCTATTGTGGTAAGCTAATATAACGCTATATTGTGTTTTCGCTGTAAAACACTTAAGAAATCGGAAATATTGGCTGGAATCACAAGATGCCTGTCTTTCATTTGCTGTACACTATGTATTTTTCAGAAATGTTTTATGATGAGTATTTAGGTATTTGACGTTGGTGTCTAATTATTCGGGCTGCTTTCGGTGCAATTTCTGATTGTAGCTGCAATGTAAACTATGATTTATACCTGAAATATGCACATTTTTCAAACAAAACATAGATTTATTGAATAACATGTTATAAGTCTGTCATCTGATGAAGTTGTTTGTTGGTTAGTTTGGTTAGTTCTTGGTTAGTTAGGTTGGCTTTGTGCATGCTACCAGTGCTGTGAAAAATGTCTGTCCTTTTTTGTATTTGGTGGTGAGCTAACATAAATATACGTGCTGTTTTCGCTGTAAAACATTTTAAAAATCGGACATGTTGGCTGGATTCACAAGATGTGCACCTTTCATTTGCTGTATTGGACTTGTTAATGTGTGAAAGTTAAATATTTCTAAAAAATATATTTTGAATTTTGCGCCCTGCACTTGAAGTGGCTGTTGTCATATTGTGCCCGGCTTCGGGCTTGCAGCCATATTAAGGCGTCCGCATGATCATCAGTTGCTATTGTAAAAACTCACTTATTATGGCTTTACATCACCTGCCATCACATGGTTGGACAGTTACTTATCCAAAATAACTCAGAGAGTATATGTATTATATGTAGTGAGATAACCAATGGGCTCATCACTTGAAAAAACATACACTAAAAACTTGGAAGTCAATTAATCCGCCATCATTGGCACAATGAAAAAATCAAATTATATATTATTGGAGTTTTTAAATAGCATGAGTGACTGAGAAAAACAAATTGGTAAAAAAAATGGCAAACAATAATGCAGGCACTAGGGATGGGGGTGTGAGCAGGCTGGTCTAGGCAGATGAGATGTAGTCATTGTCTGTACATGTCTAGAAGTATAAAGACACTTTATTCTTACATACTGGTCATATGTACACGTTTTGGGGGGGAATGTAAAAATATATATTTTTAAGAAACATTTCTGTGTTGAAAATGCCTAACCACTTGTTTAATCTAAACTCAGCAAAAAAAGAAACGCCCCTTTTTCAGGACCCTGTCGTTCAAAGATAATTCGTAAAAATCCAAATATCTTGTAAAGGGTTTAAACACTGTTTCCCATGCTTGTTCAATGAACCATAAACAATTAATGAACATGCACCTGTGGAATGGTCGTTAATTGTTAATTATTGCAACTAATTACAGTGCAATATTTATTTTTTATCCAAGATGGTGACACTATTTCTTTGTTTTCAAGCAGTTTGGAGGTTTGCAATGAGAGAATCCTAAGCCACAGAAATGTTTGGTTGTGTTGCTAGTTTATTTGAATGGCAGTATACTGTACATGCTGAGGGAGGATGAGATCAGATAACAAAAGGGACAGTGAAGATATCCTTGGTTATGGTCATAAAGCAGCAGCAGGCAGCTGATTGCTTCTTCAGTAGAAGTGTGTGTCTCTACAGTGGAATATTCAGTCTCCATTTTCCCCCCACTTCCGATAGGTAGTGCACAATGAACTAAAGCATTAACGATAGAAGGAGGTATGTTTAATATTTGTTATGGCTGTGTACTCTTTTGGCCTCTGCTTATGGAAGCATGGGCTAAGGAATGGAAAAATCTTGGCAGTAAATTGCCAAATCCCTCTGCTGGGGGTATTTGGCAGAGAGATCCAACACAAAAATATATGGTACTACTACTATAAGTGTTCTTTCTGAATAGCAGCAACAACGTGGAAGAAGATAAAGTGTATCTGCTTTCTGCATTGACTAAGCTCATTCAGAACCAAACTATTCAGTTAGTTCACCCTCCCTCCCTCTCTCTCCTCATTTCCCATTGAGCTATTTGTGTTTTTACAGTGGATTGCACAGTGAGATGGAACAGTCAATAGGCATTTCAACGTCATAGCCTTAGCCGGTGGTAACATGTGGAATTGACACCAGCTGGAACGCGATGTACGGTTTAATTAAACTAATAATAAACTCACCAAAAGAAGAAACGTCCTCTCACTGTCAACTGCGTTTATTTTCAGCAAACGTAACATGTGTAAATATTTGTATGAACATAACAAGATTTAACAACTGAGACATAAACTGAACAAGTTCCACAGACATGTGACTAACAGAAATGGAATGTGTCCCTGAACAAAGGGGGGTTCAAATCAATTGTAACATGTCAAGTCAACATATTTACCAGAACTAAAGCATTAGTAAACGTAGCAGTACAGTTAGCAAGCAGTTTAGCAGACACACCCGCCGGCCCCGGTAGTAAAAAAATTATAAAACCAAAAGCTTACCTTGACTTGGAAGAGTTCAAGTGTTGAATAGCCAGCTAGGTAACATAGTATCCCTCTATTTGAGCTGGGTGTTTGAGTAGGCTAAACTAGCTAGCTGCGATCCCTAGCTACGTAAGTGAAAGTGTAAAAAATATTAAATATTAAATACTCTCTCGCTCTCCTCTTTCATTTTTGAAGAAATGTATTTGTTCCAAACTGTTCAACTGATCTTTCTCTCTATTTGAGTCAACTACTCACCACATTTTATGCACTGCAGTGCTAGATAGCTGTAGCTTAGGTGGAAAGCATATCAGTATATGCTGCATAAAAGTTCTAATAGGTTGGAGGATGTCCTGCGGAAGTTGTCATAATTACTATGATCCTCCTAGATTTTGGATTGAAGTCAATGTACACAGAGGAGGAGGGAAACTAGCTGTCCTCCGGCTACACAATGTTACAATTGGCATTCTGAATAATGGCACAGCTATTTATATCCTATTTCACTGTGGATAAAGGGCCACAATATATGCAATGTTGATATGATTTCAGTTTGCTTCCATATGGTTGGTTTCACGTTCCTCTCCAGGGGTCAAATTGAAAAATAATTTAAAACATTTGCTATGTGTATTTACAATCCTCTTCTCCAAACGGATTACTCACTTACCTAGCTCAATAGATCTTATCAATATATAAAATTACAGTGCAATGAGAGTGCTGCTGTCTAATTGGAAAAAATTAAGTAGATGCTTTTTCCACTTGGAACGGGAAGGTTTGCTTGACCTTATTCATGGTTTCCTTGCTGGTAAAGGTGGTGGAAGTGGGAGAAAATTAAGTCAAGGTCATAATACGGCGTATCTGTAGACACACCTCCACCACACCTTCATTTGTTTCGAGCTCCACCTCAAACGAATAGTGGGTGAATAGCATGCTATTCTCAAGGTCAGAATATGCATAGAAAGAAAAGTGCAGTAAAAGGGAATTGTAATTAATTTACACAAGCTTGCGTCAGAATCGGACCGATGTTATTTATAATGATGATGCTTTTCACTCCTGTAAGTGCTCCTCCTGTGTGGCTTAGCGAAGCCGATGGGTAGAGCCCTTTTTAGAACTGAAGTGAATAGTAACTATACTCAGCAAAAAAAGAAACGTACTCTCACTGTCAACTGCGTTGATTTTCAGCAAACTTAAACCTGTTATGGCTGCACGCTGAATATTGAAAAAACTGGAAAATGTGTGCACATTTTCAAACGGCCTCCTAAGAAACTTTTTATTTTCCAATATGCATATATTTACTACTGTTGGATAGATAACAGTCTGTAGTTTCTAAAAAGGTTTGAATTGTTTCTCTAAGTCGAACAGAAATATTTTTACAGCCATTTTCCCAGCCGAATTGAGTTTCCCAAAATGCGATGTGTCTCTTTAAGACCTTGTCTATAAAAGGTCATTACACTTAGGACCGTAGAAACACGTCATACGCCTTCATATGGATGTAATGCGGAAGTGAGAATTGAAAGGAGTCGAATATCTCGTCCCTGGACTGAATAACAGAACTTCTTGTGAGACCTGCGCAGTTAAAATAAAAATCCGGGCGCGAAGGATAATTTGATCTCGGCTTCTGGAACAAGGTAGATAACGTTGAATATGATGCCTGACTACGATATTATTTGCTACATGTCACAAAATCATCCTAAAGTATGTTTTTTCAATATACTTTAATTATATTATTGCAATTTATTCTGGACTTTAGATGTGAAACGACGGAAGAATTTTTTGAAGAAACGCTTTCTGGCGCAGCAATGCTACCGTGCTAGCTAACCAAAGAGGGAAATCATTCGTTCTGGAACCCAACTAAAGACTCTACTGGACATTGGACCCCGTTACAACATTCTGATGGAGTACCAAGAAAGATAAGACCCAATTTGGGATGCTTTTTCATAAAAATGTCGAACTGTTGAATGCTAACTCTGCTAACTATGCTAGGCTAGCGCTTGACTAGAATCAATGCTGCCTTATGCTAGCTTATGATGTTAGCTAATATAACGATATATTGTGTTTTCGCTGTAAAACACTTCAAAAATCGGAAATGTTGTCTGTATTCACAAGATATCTGTCTTTCATTAGTTATCCACCATATGTTTTTCTGAAATGTTTTATGAGGTGTAATTAGTAGCCGACGTTGGTGTATGTATTTTCTCTGGCTACTCCCGGCTGGATTCAGACTGTAGCTATGTATTAGCATTTTTGGGTAGCATCAATGTAAAACTGATTTATAGCTAAAATATGCACTTTTTATGAACAAAACATAGATTTATTGTGTAACATGTTATATGACTGTAATCTGAGGTCGTTTTTTCTGGGCTCTTTAGGTTGGTTTTAGTTTATTTCGGTTGGTTGTGCATGCTACTTCAATCATAATTCATACTTCATAATCATAATTCATACGTGTCTGTCCACTTTTGTATTTGGTGGTGAGCTAACATAAATATATGTGGTGTTTTCTCTGTAAAACATTTAAAAAATCGGACATGTTGGCTGGATTGACAAGATGTTTATCTTTCAAATGCTGTATTGGACTTGTTAATGTGTAAAAGTTAAATATTTTTAAAAAATAGATTTTGAATTTCGCGCTCTGCAGGGGTGTCATTTTCGGTCCGAGGTCGGGCTTGCACGCCAAACAGGTTATCATGTGTAAATATTTGGATGAACATAACAAGATTCAACAACTGAGACATAAACTGAACAAGTTCCACAGACATGTGACTAACAGAAATGGAATAATGTGTCCCTGAACATAGGGTAGGTCAAAATCAAAAGTAACAGTCAGTATCTGGTGTGGCCACCAGCTGCATTAAGTACTGCAGTGCATCTCCTCCTCATGGACTGCACCAGATTTGCCCATTCTTGCTGTGAGATGTTACCCCACTCTTCCACCAAGGCACCTGCAAGTTCCCGGACATTTCTTGGGTGAATGGCCCTAGCCCTCACCCTCTGATCCAACATGTCTCAGACCTGCTCAATGGGATATCAGAACACTGATATTCCTGTCTTGCTGGAAATCATGCACAGAACGAGCAGTACGGCTGGTGGCATTGTCATGCTGGAGGGTTATGTCAGGATGAGCCTGCAGGAAGGGTACCACATGAGGGAGGAGGATGTCTTCCCTGTAACGCACAGCGTTGAGATTGTCTGCAATCACAACAAGCTTAGTCCGATGATGCTGTGACACATCGCCCCAGACCATGATGGACCCTCCACCTCCAAATCAATCTCGCTCCAGCGTACAGGCCTCGGTGTGACGCTCATTCCTTCGACGATAAACGCAAATCCGACCATCACCCCTGGTGAGACAAAACCGAGACTCATCAGTGAAGAGCACTTTTTGCCAGTCCTGTCTGGTCCAGCAACGGTGCGTTTGTGCCCACAGGCGACGTTGTTGCCGGTGATGTCTGGTGAGGACCTGCCTTACAGCAGGCCTACAAGCCCTCAGTCCAGCCTCTCTCAGCCTATTGCGGACAGTCTGAGCACTGATGGAGGGATTGTGCGTTCCTGGTGTAACTCGGGCAGTTGTTGTTGCCATCCAGTACCTGTCCCGCAGGTGTGATGTTCGGATGTACCGATCCTGTGCAGGTGTTGTTACTTGTGGTCTGCCATTGCGAGACGATCAGCTGTCTGTCCTGTCTCCCTTTGGCGCTGTCTTAGGCATCTCACAGTATGGACATTGCAATTTCTTGCCCTGGCCAGATCTGCAGTCCTCATGCCTCCTTGCAGCATGCCTAAGGCACATTCACGCAGATGAACAGGGACCCTGGGCATCTTTCTTTTGGTGTTTTTCAGAGTCAGTAGAAAGGTCTGTTTAGTGTCCTAAGTTTTCATAACTGTGACCTTAATTGCCTACCGTCTGTAAGCTGTTAATGTCTTAACCAATTAGGCACAACAATCAAAACGTAATCTGTTAAACTGTGATGGTCAATCTGTGGAGAATTAGAGGCCCTTCTCCAAGTACCAAAAACCACAGTCTACAACTGTTAAACAACATTTTTCCCATTGATTCATTTACAGCACTTGGGTTAGTGGAAATAATTAACATGCTACGGAAGCAGCAGCAGCATAAGTAGTCTATGAGCTCCAGACCAGATTGCTATGCTGAAACACAATGGGATTTAACAACTACTGAGCTGACAGTGAGGGGAATTGACTCAAATAGATCCTCCTCAACTTCTCACCGCTCATCACATCCTAATTGTCTTTAAAGGTCTAGACTACTCACTCTAGAACACAGGGGTTGGCAGATAAAGAATGTTTAATTATTGATCTATGGAATATATGTATTTTTCATGTATTTTTTTTACCAGACAAGAGAATCATCAGAATTCATCAGCCTGATGGTGCATTTTAGTAAAAAGGGAACATGGAATACTAGGTATGGAGTTATCTGACTGAAGAATGCCATTGAGATTGATATCATAATGGAACATAACATTGACCGATGGTGGGAGAAACTATGAAAAAAGGTTTGTGGAATTCAAAAAATGACTTTTTAGAGCTGATATGAAACACACAAACAAAATATCTGCTGGAATCTGCTGCTATCTCTGCTTCAGTTACAATACAGCAGCATGCCACAAATCCCACAGCAATAAACAGCAAAGCAATAAACAGCAAATAAACTCCACTGTATCATTCTGATAACATCTGCCCAGGCGACATGCTCCCTGGCTTTGATGGCATGTTCAGTGGAGTGAACCATGTCCTCTTCTGGCTACACACTGGACCACAAACCCAACTCAACCTGGCACCCCAGAGCCAAGCTCAATCAGCACACATAAACACACTTCCTGTCAAAACATTACACCTTCTGGTGGGCCAGCAAATGGCACTTACCAACATCAATACCTGGTGAAAGGTGGAGGTAGAAGTGAGAGAATAGAGGAAGAAATACAACATGAGAGGGTAGTTGCTTCAGTATTTGTCCCTCTACTGCATCTCAAAGTACCTTGGAGCCTGCTGGTGCCCAGACCAAGAGGATTCTTTCACAGCAACAGTAAAATGGATCCCGACCCCTTCAAACCAGCAAGAGCCAATAGCCTCTCTTTTTATCAAAGGAGATATGCACTAAGATATTGTTTCCTCTATAAAAACCTACTCCACCTCAGGTCCATTGGCATATTCATGGACATCGTGTGATGTTATGAATGAGGCAGCTTTGAAATGATTTGCTCTGAGAGCTGTGAGAGGCAGAGAGTGCTGCTCTTTTTTATTACTATCCAGAACATTTATGAAATAAATAATGAATGGGTAAATAGCTAGCTATAAACAGTTGAAAGTAAATTATGTTAGATCATTAAATTAAATGTAATTCCTTCCATTGTCAAACAAAGTAATCATATTATTTCAATTATTAGAATAAATACATTTAAGGTTACAGTGATAAAAAGTGTATTTTTTTTTGTGAGAGAGACATTTCAATGAACTGTTGTATGTGGACAAATAGGCTGCATTATTGTTATCAGAAATCTCTTCCAGACACAGTCTTCATTACAATCAGCTCAGTGTGTATCCTCCATCAATCACTTCAAGTCTGCTGGGAATAGCTGCTTACAGATATCATATTCTGTAGAGCGCTGACTAAAGCTGTCACTGGTATTTCTAGTTCCGAACACAATATATTTTTTGAAGTGCATATTTGTATTTTAGCACTTTGATTACAGTGCAATTCCAACTTTCTCTGGTTTACGCCAGGTATCCTGGCTGGTAAGAGCTGTCACGTTCTGACCATAGTTCTTTTGTGTTTTCTTTGTTTTACTGTTGGTCAGGACATGAGCTGGGTGGGCATTCTATGTTGTGTGTCTAGTTTGTCCGTTTCTATGTATGACCTGATATGGTTCTCAATCAGAGGCAGGTGTTAGTCATTGTCTCTGATTGGGAACCATATTTAGGTAGCTTGTTTTGTGTTGGGGTTTGTGGGTGGTTGTCTTATGTCTTTGTGTTCATTGCACCAGATTTGACTGTTCTGTTTTTGCCACATTTGTTATTTTGTATTGTGTTCATGTTCAGTTGTTTATTATTAAAATATGGACACTAACTACGCTGAGTATTCGTCCGATCCCTGCTACATCTCCTCTTCAGACGAAGAGGAGGAAGGCTGCCGTTACAAAACCACCCACCAAAAAAGGACCCAGCAGCGTGGTAAGGGACAGCAGCAGCGGCCTAGTACACAGGACTCCTGGACATGGGAGGAAATTCTGGACGGTAAGGGACCCTGGGCTAAAGCTGGAGAATATCGCCGCTCTCGTGAAGAGTATCCGGGAGGGAGACGAGTGGAAGACTCATACCACTTTTTGGTGGTATGAGGAGGCAGCGCGGAAGCGTGGCTGGAAGCCAGAGAGGCAGCCCCAAAAATGTATTGGGGGAGGGGGGGGGGGGGGGGGGGCTAAAGGGGAGTGTGGCGAAGTCAGGTAGGAGACCTGCGCCAACTTCCAGGGCTTACCGTGGAGAGCGAGAGTACGGGCAGACACCGTGTTATGCGGAAGAGCGCACGGTGTCTCCTGTACGTGCGCATAGCCCGGTGTGGTATATCCCAGCTCCTCGTATCGGCCGGGCTAGAGTGGGCATCGAGCCAGGTGCCATGAAGCCGGCTCAACGCATCTGGTCTCCAGTACGTCTCCTCGGGCCGGTGTACATGGCACCAGCTTTACGCATGGTGTCCCCGGTTCGCCAGCACAGCCCAGTGCGGGCTATTCCACCTCCCTGCACTGGCCTGGCTACGGGGAGCATTCAACCAGGTAAGGTTGGGCAGGCTCGGTGCTCAAGAGCTCCAGTACGCCTTCACGGTCCGGTATATCCGGTGCCACCTCCTCGCCCCAGCCCAGTACCACCAGTGCCAACACCACGCACCAGGCTTCCTGTGCGTCTTCAGATCCCTGTTCCTCCTCCACGCACTCGCCCTGAGGTGCGTGTCTCCAGCCCGGTACCACCAGTTCCGGCAACACGCACCAAGCCACCTGTGCGTCTCCAGAACCCTGTATGCCCTGTTGCTGCTCCCCGCACTAGCCTTGAGGTGCGTGTCCTTAGCCCGGTACCACCAGTTCCGGCACCACGCACCAGGCCTACTGTGCGCCTCAGCAGGCCAGAGGCTGCTGTCTGCCCAGCGCCACCTGCGCTGCCCGTCTGCCCAGCGCCGTCTGAGCTGCCCGTCTGCCCAGCGCCGTCTGAGCTGCCCGTCTGCCCAGCGCCGTCTGAGCTGCCCGTCTGCCCAGCGCCGTCTGAGCTGCCCGTCTGCCCAGCACCGTCTGAGCTGCCCGTCTGCCCAGCACCGTCTGAGCTGCCCGTCTGCCCAGCACCGTCTGAGCTGCCCGTCTGCCGAGCGCCATCTGAGCCGCCCGTCTGTCCTGAGCCGCTAGAGCCGTCCGTCAGTCAGTCAGGAGCCGCCAGAGCCGCCCGCCAGTCAGGAGCCGCCAGAGCCGCCCGCCAGTCAGGAGCCGCCAGCCAGTCAGGAGCTTCCCTGCAGTCATGAGCTGCCCTCCAGTCATGAGCCGCCCTCCAGTCATGAGCCGCCCTCCAGTCATGAGCCGCCCTCCAGTCATGAGCCGCCCTCCAGTCATGAGCCGCCCTCCAGTCATGAGCCGCCAGCCAGTCAGGAGCTTCCCTGCAGTCATGAGCTGCCCTCCAGTCATGAGCCGCCCTCCAGTCATGAGCCGCCAGCCAGTCAGGAGCTTCCCTGCAGTCATGAGCTGCCCTCCAGTCATGAGCCGCCCTCCAGTCATGAGCCGCCCTCCAGTCATGAGCCGCCCTCCAGTCATGAGCCGCCCGCCAGTCAGGAGCCGCCAGAGCCACCCGCCAGTCATGAGCTGCCCGCCAGTCATGAGCTGCCCGCCAGTCATGAGCTGCCCGCCAGTCATGAGCTGCCCTCCAGTCATGAGCTGCCCTCCAGTCATGAGCTGCCCTCCAGTCATGAGCTGCCCTCCAGTCATGAGCTGCCCTCCAGTCATGAGCTGCCCTCCAGTCCGGAGCTGCCCTCCAGTCCGGAGCTGCCCTCCAGTCCGGAGCTGCCCTCCAGTCCGGAGCTGCCCTCCAGTCCGGAGCTGCCCTCCAGTCCGGAGCTGCCCTCCAGTCCGGAGCTGCCCTCCAGTCCGGAGCTGCCCTCCAGTCCGGAGCTGCCCTCCAGTCATGAGCTGCCCTCCAGTCATGAGCTGCCCTCCAGTCTGGAGCTGCCCTCCAGTCTGGAGCTGTCCTCCAGTCTGGAGCTGTTCTCCAGTCTGGAGCTGTCCTCCAGTCTGGAGCTGTCCTTAGTCCGGAGCTACCTCTCAGTCCTGAGCTACCTCTCAGTCCCGAGCTACTTCTCAGTCCCGAGCTACATTTCAGTCACGAGCTACCTCTCAGTCATGAGGCGCTCCTCAGTCCAGTGGGGCCCTTTGTTAGGGTTCCTGGACCGGGGTTGGCGGCGAGGGTCGCCACTCGGGGGACGCGGAGGAGGTGGACAGAGACAATGGTGGAGTGGGGTCCACGTCTAGCGCCAGAGCCGCCACCGCGGAGAGATGCCCACCCAGACCCTTCCCTTATAGGTTTAGGTTGTGCGGTCGGAGTCCGCACCTTGGGGGGGGGGGGGGGGGTACTGTCACGTTCTGACCATAGTTCTTTTGTGTTTTCTTTGTTTTATTTTGGTCAGGACGTGAGCTGGGTGGGCATTCTATGTTGTGTGTCTAGTTTGTCCGTTTCTATGTATGACCTGATATGGTTCTCAATCAGATGCAGGTGAAAGTCATTGTCTCTGATTGGGAACCATATTTAGGTAGCTTGTTTTGTGTTGGGGTTTATGGGTGGTTGTCTTCTGTCTTTGTGTTCATTGCACCAGATAGGACTGTTCAGGTTTTGCCACATTTGTTATTTTGTATTGTGTTCATGTTCAGTTGTTTATTATTAAAATATGGACACTAACTACGCTGCGTATTGGTCCGATCCCTGCTACACCTCCTCTTCAGACGAAGAGGAGGAAGGCTGCCGTTACAAGAGCATTGGGCCAGTTATCGTAAGATTGCCGGATCGAATCCCCGAGCTGACAAGGTAAAAATCTGTCGTTCTGCCCCTGAGCAAGGCAGTTAACCCACTGTTCCCCGGGCGCTAAAGATGTGGATGTCGATTAAACTAGCCCTCCGCACCTCTCTGATTCTGAGAGGTTAAATGCGGAAGACACATCTCAGTTGAATGCATTCATTTGTACAACTGACTACGTGCCCCCCTTTCCCTGTATCCTCCTTTACACTGCTTATAAACCCACTGACCCCCTCTCTTGCACAGGTCTACGCACATTCATACTACACTGCCATTCCAACACACACAATACATATGCTCAGACACACATGCGTATTGACGCCACACAGACACACACACACACACTGTGTGAGAAGTCAGGCGCAGGAGAGCGAAAACTGATTTACAACGGTGTCGTTAAATATCCATAAACCACCGTCAACAGAACAATACAATAAATGAGTCAAACAAAACCCGGTAAATACCAGCATACCGTGTATAAGCACTACAAGAAACAATTACCGACAAGGACATGAAGTGGAACAGAGGCTTAAATACACAACATGTAATTGATTGAATTGGAAGCAGGTGTGATGGAAGACAAGACAAAATGGAACCAATGGAAAATGAAAAGAGGATCAGCGATGGCCAGAAGGTCGGTGACTTCGACTGCCGAACGCCGTCCGAACAAGGAGTGGGAGCAACTTCGGCGGAAGTCGTGACAGTAGTACCCCCCCCCCCCCCCACCCCCCCGACACCGGCCTCGGGGACGTCCCGGAGGGCGATCCGGGCGAAGACGGTGGAACTCCTGCAGCATTGAAAGGTCCAACATGTCCTCGACCGGAACCCAGCACCTCTCCTCCGGACACAGGGCACGAACGCTACCCACTCACCCGGCTGGTCCTGGCAATAGGGCCGCAGAAACCTACCCACATCCTGGTTCACTCTCTCCACCTTCCCATTACTCTCGGGGTGAAACACTGAAGTACGGCTGATTGAGACCCCCAGACGTTCCATGAACGCCTTACCGACCCTAGACGTGAACTGGGGACCCAGATCAGACACTATATCCTCAGGCACCCCGTAGTTCTGGAAGACGTGTGTAAACAAGGCCTCCGCAGTCTGTAGGGCGGTAGGGAGACCGGGCAGAGGGAGGAGATGACAGGACATAGAGAAACGATCCACAACAACCAGGATTGCGGTGCTACCCTGTGAGGGTGGAAGATCAGTCAGAAAATCCACCGACAGGTGCAACCAAGGCCGCTGTGGAATGGGTAAGGGGTGTAGCTTACCTCTGGGCAGGTGCCTAGGAGCCTAACACTGTGCGCACACCGAGCAGGAGGAAACATAAACCCTTACGTCCTTAGCCAAGATAGGCCACCAGTACCTCCCGCTCAAACAGCGCACTGTCCGACCGATCCCAGGATGACTAGAGGAGGGTGACATGTGGGCCCAATAGATCAACCGGTCACGAACAGCAGACGGGACATACAGACGCCCAGCGGGACACTGGACGGGAGCGGGGTCTGCACGTAACGCCTGCTCAATGTCCGTGTCCAGCTCCCACAATACCGGCGCCACCAGGCAGGAGGCGGGGAGTATGGGAGTGGGATCCATGGGCCACTCCTCTGTGCCATACAGCCGGGACAATGTGCCTGCCTTAACATTCTGGGAGCCCGGTCTGTAGGAAAGGGTAAACACAAAACGGGTAAAAAAACATGGCCCACCTTGCCTGGCAAGGGTTCAGTCTCCTCGCTGCCCGGATGTACTCCAGATTGCGGCGGTCAGTCCAGATGAGAAAAGGGTGTCTAGCCCCCTCAAGCCAATGTGTCCATGCATTCAAGGCCTTGACGACAGCCAACAGCTCCCGGTCCCCCACGTCATAGTTTCGCTCCGCCGGGATGAGCTTCTTCGAGAAGAAGGCACAGGGGCGGAGCTGCGTTGGCATACCCGAGCGCTGAGAGAGCACAGCTCCTATCCCAGCCTCGGATGCGTTCACCTCCACTATGAACGCCAAAGAGGGATCCGGATGGGCCAGCACGGGAGCCGAGGTAAACAGAGCCCTCAGGTGACTAAAAGCCCTGTCCGCCTCAGCTGACCACTGCAGTCGCACCAGTCCCCCCTTCAGCAGTGAGGTAAAAGTAGCCGCTACCTGACCAAAACCCTGGATAAACCTCCGGTAGTAGTTGGCAAACCCTAAGAACCGCTGCACCAACTTTACTGTGATGGGAGTCGGCCAATTACGCACGGCTGAAATGCGGTCACTCTCCATCTCCACCCCTGAGGTGGAAATGCGATACCCTAGGAAGGAGACGGACTGTTGGAAGAACAGGCATTTCTCAGCTTTGACGTACAGGTCATGCTCCAACAGGCGACCAAGCACTCTGCGCACCAGGGACACATTCTCGGCGCGTGTAGCGGAGTATATCAAAATGTCATCAATATACACCAGTACACCCTGCCCGTGCAGGTCCCTGAAAATCTCCTCTACAAAGGCTTGGAAGACTGATGGCGCATTCATCAACCCGTACGGCAGGACGAGGTACTCATAGTGCCCAGAGGTGGTACTAAAAGCAGTCTTCCACTCGTCTCCCTCCCGGATACGCACCAGGTTGTAAGCGCTCTGAGATCTAGTTTGGTGAAGAAGCGCGCCCCGTGCATTGACTCAATCGCTCTGGCTATGAGCGGTAGTGGGTAACTATACCTTACAATGATTTGATTCAGACCCCGATAGTCAATACACGGGCACAGACCTCCCTCCTTCTTCTTCACAAAAAATAAACTCTTGGAGGCGGGCGAAGTGGAGGACCGAATGTACCCCTGACGCAGGGATTCGGAGACATATGTTTCCATAGCCTCTGTCTCCGCCTGTGAGAGGGGATACACGTGACTCCTGGGAAGTGCAGCGTCTACCAGGAGATTTATCGCACAATCGCCCCGTCGATGGGGTGGTAATTGAGTCACCTTCTTTTTGGAGAAGGCGAGAGCCAAATCGGCATATTCAGAGGGAATACAAGGAGAGGGACACTGTTACACTCTTTCACACTCTTCACATATGCTGTTGCTTCTCTGTTTATTATCTATCCTGATTGCCTAGTCGCTTCTTACCCCTACCTACATGTACATATTACCTCAATTACCCCAACTATCTCGTACCCCTGCACATTGACTCTGTACTGGTACTCCTATATAGCCTCGTTATTGTTATATTATTGTGTTACTATTTCCATTTTTTATTTAGCTCTTTTTGTTTACTTTTTAACTCTGCATTGTTGGGAAAGGGCTTGTAAGTAAGCATTTCACAGTAAAGTCTACACCTGTTGTATTCAATGCATGTGACAAATAAAATGTGATTTTATATTCTGAAGTGCGTGTAGTTTTCCATGCCTGTCAGATACTAACCCTGGTCAGTTTTAAGCAGCTCTCATGGTTTAGTCACTTCCCCACACCTCATACTCATCTGTGTCTGATGTAATCCATCCTACAGCTCTGAAATCCTCTAACTGACAGATAGACAGACTGACAGACAAACAGACAATGGGCCAACAACTAACACTGGCAGCCTACTGCTGCAAAACCTCACATAGGCTATCACACCCCAAAGCAGCCACAGAGGCTGCCCCCGAGAAACCACTGGGCAGTGATATGCCTACAGTGTTACAGAGTCTTCATGGGTTGAGTATTGGGAGGTCCACCATCATTCAATACCCGCTTTTAGATAACAACTGACAGAGCTTATTCTGGATTTTAGTAATGCAGCATGGAGTAAAAAAGCCACTATTGCCAAATTCCGTCAGTGGCTGTGAAATTAAAAAGGCAGATGTGCTTATAAACTGTAGTATATCATCCCCTTTTTATGCAAAAAGCACTAAACCCCAAAACACCATGGTTATTTACATACACTGCCATCAATCATATCAGATGTTCTACCAGCTCCCTCTTTTTGGCGACATTAATATCTTTGTTTGACCAGTCACTTGCCTTATTCTACACTTTGTTGTGTTACAGCCTGATTTTCTTGTCCCCCATCTACACACGATACCCTTTAACGACAAAGTGAAAACATGTTTTTAGAAATGTTTGCAAATGTAATGAAAATGAACTACAGAATGATCTCATTTACATACGTAAGTATTCACACCCATGTCAATACACGTTAGAATCACCGTTGGCAGCGATTACAGCTGTGAGTCTTTCTGGGTAAGTCTCTAAGAGCTTTGCACACCTAGGTTGTACAATATTTGCATATTATTCTTTAAAAAATTCTTCAAGCTCTGTCGAGTTGGTTGTGGATCATTGCTAGACAGCCATTTTCAAGTCTTGCCATATATTTTCAAGACGATTTAAGTCAAAACTGTAACTAGACCACTCAGAAACATTCAATGTCGTCTAGGTAAGGAAATCCAGTGAATATTTGGCCTTCTGTTTAAGGTTATTGTCCTGCTGAAAGGGGAATTTGTCTCCCGGTGTCTGTTGGAGAACAGACTGAACCAGGTTTTCCTCTAGGATTTTGACAGTGCTTATTTCTATTTTGTTTATTTTTTATTCTTAACAAAAACCTAGTCCTTGCCAATGACAAGCATACCCATAACATGATACAGCCACCCCCATGTCTGAGGAAAGACTGGATCCGTCACTGAAGATGCTTTTAACTCAGACTTAACCAACAGCTATGGCAACTCTGAACACCTCTATCCCCTGGCTCAAAAGAGAGAGCCACAGCAACCCCACAAAACAATCAAATGATTGAAATGAAATGACAGGTATCGAATCAGATCGTATGTGTTCTGATCCCTGGCATCTGCTCTGTTCTATTCCCTCTGTTTGGGAGCTTTGATTAGAAATGGGTAGGTAACAAAAGTCCGGACCAAAGACTAAACCCTCCCAGCGATTTACATCTCACCTCTCTTTCTTTATACACAATCACACACCAGTCTGCCTGTCTGTCTTTCTGTCCTCCTCCTATGAGCTACAGCTTCTGCTCCTGGCTGCTACTCTATATCATGCACAGAAGGGGACACGTACATTCTAACACAGATAGAGCCACAGCCACACACAGGTACACACACACACACACACACACACGTGATTATTGGGATAAAATTACATCACATCAGACTGGGGGTGGGGGGCAATCAAGGCCCATTATTTCTCCCAGTCCTCCCCTCTCTCTCTGTAGCTCTCCTGAATGTCAGAGTTCCTCTGTGCATATCTCGGCTGATTGCCTATGCCCCCTCCCAGTCTTACTGTACAGTACAGAGCCCATTCTGAAGCCAAATCGCAAGGCCCTGGGCTGAGAGACACTGCACGGAGGATAATATCCAGGTCTGCTGCCTCTCAGGGCCCTCTCCAGGCAGGCAGGTAGAGCAAGAGTTACAACATAGAGCTAGAGGAAATGAGAGAGAAAGATGGAGAGAGACAGACAGAGAGAGAGGATTGAGACTGACTCCTCCTCACCTCACCAGAGACTCAGACGATGCATCAAGCAGTGGAATGAATGTCTTCAATTTGCATCTGCCATTTAGATTGACACAGATGTAACTCTACAGCAATCAACAACCTTAAATAATTAGATTTCTTAACATTGATTGAGAAAAAGATGGGAAACTATGGTAGACCCTTTCATAATTATACAAAATGTATTTCTTCATGCCATAAGACATGTTTTAATGTATCGATGTTTTAATGACCTGCATCATCAGACAACAGATTAGATCTGAAGGCCCTCCGCACCGTCTTTCATGAGAGGTTATCTCTCTCTGTGTCTGTGTCTGTCTCTCCCTCTCTCCCTCCATCCCTACCTGTATTGTTGTGACTGGTTTGAATCAGAACAGACTACTTTCAAAGTCTAGACCATTCAGACACAGGATAAAGAAATAAGAGGGTAGAAACAGTTCATGATAACTGTCAGATTGATTGAAGGGTTGATGGGATCAATCAGGAGACTCACTATTCAATGTCAAGACCGATTGTTCGTAAAGAAGAAATAAACATCAGGCTAGAAATTATAATACATCTCAGAAATTGAAAAAATTGAATGTCTCTCAACAAGATGTTCATTATCATTGGTAGATAGATTTAATGAACTTAGATTGAACTCAATTAAAGAGCTTTCCTTTGTACTGCACACCACTTGATGAGTCAACTGTTTCAGTCTTTCAGAGGAATACTGACAACATTGTGAAAGCTTACTTTATGGCATGATTCCAACACTAGTATGATGCTTTTAGGATTTACGTTACAGTTCAGGTAAAGTGGAACCACAGATTTACTGGAATACCAAAGTCATTCATTTGGATGCAAACAAAAAACAGGAGAGAGGGGATATGTGAAGCAACAAGATGCTTTGAAGAAGCATGTCAAAAACACAGTTCCCCCTCCTTCCTCCACTTTTTGAGAAGCCCCATACTGAGAATAGACATATAGTACCACAGCTCTGTGACATTCAAATAACACTACGTCATTATGATCAAAACAAGATATTTAACATGCTGCTCCACAAGTACTCCACCAAAATAATACACACCAACACAGCGACATGAATCAAATTAAAAGGAGATTATGAATTGTTTAATTAAAAACATATATATTCTCAGGAGAAAAAAATATTGTTTTCCTAAAAACATGCTGCAGATTTACCTGAAACTCCAGCATAGCACTCTGTCATACTTGAAAACTGTACGACTCTGAGATCAATACTTCAAATCTTTATTATGTGAGCTGACCTTACTGTCAGTGGTTGAATTAATCTCTAACCATACTCAACAACACAAAAATCTAGCAATATTGCCAAACCCAATGGCGACAGCTAGTCTTACACATAATAAAAATACATTACAGACAAAAGACTTTACAATTTACATACATTTAAAAACATTAACATGTAGTGTGTGTGTGTGTGTGCATCTATCAGTTACACATACAGTTGAAGTCGGAAGTTTACATACACTTAGGTTGGAGTCATTAAAACTCGTTTTTCAACCACTCCACAAATGTCTCGTTAACCATGTATAGTTTTGGCAAGTCGGTTAGGGCATCTTGTTTACAGACAGATCACAGATAGATTATTTCACTTATAATTCACTGCTTCACAATTCCAGTGGGTGAGAAGTCTACATACACTAAGTTGACTGTGCCTTTAAACAATGTATCTATATAGTGGAAATAGAGACTGTCTGAGCAAGGCGTAGTTTAGGATCTGAACTTGTATGTGTGTGCCGAAGAAAAAAAACGAGAACAGTTAAACTGTGTTTGGACCAACCTGGCTAGGCCTCTGATGAACTTATGATAGCATAGGGAGTACTTCAAGGTTTCCCTATGACTCCGCAATGACTCAAGGTAGTTGAGGCCATTACCAAAAGAAACTACCCTGTATCGAAATAGTCTGGGACTATTAGAGGAATATGGGAAAACGTCTGGGACTATTAGAGGACTACGGGAAGTAGGCTGGGACTATTAGAGGAATATGGGAAGTAGGCTGGGACTATTAGAGGAATATGGGAAGTAGTCTGGGACTATTAGAGGAATATGGGAAGTAGTCTGGGACTATTAGAGGACTACGGGAAGTAGGCTGGGACTATTAGAGGACTACGGGAAGTAGGCTGGGACTATTAGAGGAATATGGGAAGTAGGCTGGGACTATTAAAGGAATATGGGAAGTAGTCTGGGACTGAAGATCTTTAGAACTGAAGATCTTTAGATCTGCGGAGGGCCTTCAGATCTAAAGACTGAAACCATCACTCCTGGGTTCCAATGGCACGTTGTGTTAGCTAATCCAAGTTTATCATTTTAAAAGGCTAAATGATCATTAGAAAACCATTTTGCAATTATGCTAGCACAGCTGAAAACTGTTGTTCTCATTAAATAACCAATACAACTGGCCTTTAGAGTAGTTGAGTATCTGGAGCATCCGCAATTGTGGGTTCGATTACAGGCTCAAAATGGCCATAAACAAAGCCCTTTCTTCTGAAACTCGTCAGTCTATTCTTGTTCTGAGAAATTAAGGCTATTCCATGCGAGAAATTGCTAAGAAACTGAAGATCTCGTACAACGCTGGGTACTATTATTTCTAATCAATTTAATGTTATTTTAACCTGTCTAGGACGGGGGTTCCGCTAGCGGAACTCCTCCCACATTCCACTGAAAAGGCAGAACGCGAAATTCAATTTTTTTTTTTTTTTTTAAATACACTGCTCAAAAAAATAAAGGGAACACTTAAACAACACAATGTAACTCCAAGTCAATCACACTTCTGTGAAATCAAACTGTCCACTTAGGAGGCAACACTGATTGACAATAAATTTCACATGCTGTTGTGCAAATGGAATAGACAAAAGGTGGAAATTATAGGCAATTAGCAAGACACCCCCAAAAAAGGAGTGATTCTGCAGGTGGTAACCACAGACCACTTCTCAGTTCCTATGCTTCCTGGCTGATGTTTTGGTCACTTTTGAATGCTGGCGGTGCTCTCACTCTAGTGGTAGCATGAGACGGCGTCTACAACCCACACAAGTGGCTCAGGTAGTGCAGTTCATCCAGGATGGCACATCAATGCGAGGTGTGGCAAAAAGGTTTGCTGTGTCTGTCAGCGTAGTGTCCAGAGCATGGAGGCGCTACCAGGAGACAGGCCAGTACATCAGGAGACGTGGAGGAGGCCGTAGGAGGGCAACAACCCAGCAGCAGGACCGCTACCTCCGCCTTTGTGCAAGGAGGTGCACTGCCAGAGCCCTGCAAAATGACCTCCAGCAGGCCACAAATGTGCATGTGTCAGCATATGGTCTCACAAGGGGTCTGAGGATCTCATCTCGGTACCTATTGGCAGTCAGGCTACCTCTGGCGAGCACATGGAGGGCTGTGCGGCCCCACAAAGAAATGCCACCCCACACCATGACTGACCCATCGCCAAACCGGTCATGCTGGAGGATGTTGCAGGCAGCAGAACGTTCTCCACGGCGTCTCCAGACTCTGTCACGTCTGTCACATGTGCTCATGTGCTCAGTGTGAACCTGCTGTCATCTGTGAAGAGCACAGGGCGCCAGTGGCGAATTTGCCAATCTTGGTGTTCTCTGGCAAATGCCAAACGTCCTGCACGGTGTTGGGCTGTAAGCACAACCCCCACCTGTGGACGTAGGGCCCTCATACCACCCTCATGGAGTCTGTTTCTGACCGTTTGAGCAGACACATGCACATTTGTGGCCTGCTGGAGGTCATTTTGCAGGGCGCTGGCAGTGCACCTCCTTGCACAAAGGCAGAGGTAGCGGTCCTGCTGCTGGGTTGTTGCCCTCCTACGGCCTCCTCCACGTCTCCTGATGTACTGGCCTGTCTCCTGGTAGCGCCTCCATGCTCTGGACACTACGCTGACAGACACAGCAAACCTTTTTGCCACACCTCGCATTGATGTGCCATCCTGGATGAACTGCACTACCTGAGCCACTTGTGTGGGTTGTAGACGCCGTCTCATGCTACCACTAGAGTGAGAGCACCGCCAGCATTCAAAAGTGACCAAAACATCAGCCAGGAAGCATAGGAACTGAGAAGTGGTCTGTGGTCACCACCTGCAGAATCACTCCTTTTTTGGGGGTGTCTTGCTAATTGCCTATAATTTCCACCTTTTGTCTATTCCATTTGCACAACAGCAAGTGAAATTTATTGTCAATCAGTGTTGCTTCCTAAGTGGACAGTTTGATTTCACAGAAGTGTGATTGACTTGGAGTTACATTGTGTTGTTTAAGTGTTCCCTTTATTTTTTTGAGCAGTGTATTTAACTTTCACACATTAACAAGTCCAATACAGCTAATGAAAGATACAGATCGTGTGAATCCAGCCAACATGTCCGATTTTTAAAATGTTTTACAGGGAAGACACAATATGTAAATCTATTAGCTAAACACCTTAGCAAAATACACAATTTTTTCTTTGTCCACCAACACCACTAGCTATCACCAATTCGGCCAAATAAAGATATTGATAGCCACTAACCAAGAAAAAACCTCATCAGATGACAGTCTGATAACATATTTATGGTATAGGATAGGTTTTGTTAGAAAAATGTGCATATTTCAGGTAGAAATCATAGTTTGCAATTGCACCCACCATCACAACTCGACTAGAATAAATACATAGAGCAACGTGTATTACCTAATTACTAATCATAAAACATTTCGTAAAAATACACAGCATACACTAATCGAAAGACACAGATCCTGTGAATACAGACAATATTTCAGATTTTCTAAGTGTCTTACAGCGAAAACACAATAAATCGTTATATTAGCATACCACATGTGCAAACATTACCAGAGCATTGATTCTAGCCAAAGAGAGCGATAACGTAAACATCGCCAAAATATATTAATTTTTTTCACTAACCTTCTCAGAATTCTTCAGATGACACTCCTGTAACATCATATTACAACATACATATAGAGTTTGTTCGAAAATGTGCATATTTAGCCACCAAAATCATGGTTAGACAATGACAAAAGTAGCCCAGCTGGTCAGAAAATGTCGTGCGCCATATTAGACAGTGATCTAGTCTTATACATAAATACTCATAAACGTGACAAAAAAATATAGGGTGGACAGCGATTGATAGACAATTTAATTCTTAATACAATCGCTGAATTACATTTTTTTTAATTATCCTTACTTTTCAATACAGGTTGCGCCAAGTGAAGCTACATCTAACAAAATGGCGGCATAAGCGATTAACATTTTGACAGAAACACGATTTATCATAATAAATTGTTCTTACTATGAGCAGTTCTTCCATCAGAATCTTGGGCAATGAATCCTTTCTTGGGTCTAATCGTCTTTTGGTCGAAAGCTGTCCTCTTGCCATGTGGAATTGCCCACTACGTTCGGCATGAACTGGAAACGTGCCCAGAGGTGCAAAGTGTCTCAGAAAGATATGCCTCAAAATCGCACTAAACGGATATAAATTGCTATAAAACGGTTTAAATTAACTACCTTATGATGTTTTTAACACCTATAACGAGTAAAAACATGATCGGAGAAATATTACTGGCTAAACTAAAGCTTGGAAAAAGAGCAGGTCCGTGTCCACCTTGCATCAGGCGCAGCTGGAAAAGGGACACTACCTACACGTTGTGCTGTTTTATAGAGGCTCTGATTGCGCAATCGACTCCATTCAAAGCGTCACCACGTAATGACATCCAGGGGAAGACGTAAGCAGTGTTTGTATCCTCATAGCATTCACAGGGACCTTTAAACTGACTCCAGATCAGGGGCCAAGATGTCTGAAATCTGACTCCATGTCAGGGAAAGTGCTGTAGAATGAGTTCTGTTCCACTCAGAGACAAAATTTCAACGGCTATATAAACTAGAGAGTGTTTTCTATCCAATAATAATAATAATATGCATATTGTACGAGCAATAATTGAGTAGGAAGCCGTTTAAAAATTACACGATTTCCAGAAAAAGTGACAACAGCACCCCCTATCCTCATGTTAACGGATAGAAGATGTGTTTTTCTTTCAAAAACAAAGACATTTCGATGTGACACCAAACCTTTGAACAGTAGTGTACGTTTTCTCAACAACAGGTTATGGTCAATAACATTAAAGGCTGGACTGAAATCTAACAGTAAAGCTCCAACAATCTTTTATTATCAATTTCTTTTAACCAATCATTAGACATTTGTGTCAGTGCAGTACATGCTGAGTGCCCTTCTCTATAAGCATCTGGTGCTCATTTGTTTACAGAGAAATAATATTGTACTTGGTCAAACAACATTTTTACCAACAGTTTGCTAAGAGCTGGCAGCAAGCTGCTGTTAGAACCAGTAAAGGCCGCTTTACCACTCGTGTAGCGGAATTACTTTGGCTTCCCTCCAGGCCTGAGGACAAAGACTTTCCTCTAGGCTCAGATTGAAGATATGACAGATAGGAGTGCCTATAGAGCAGGGGTGTCAAACTCATTCCACGGAGGGCCTAGTGTCTGCAGGTTTTGGGGTTTTCCTTTCAATAAAGCCCTAGACAACCAGGTGTGGGGAGTTCCTAACTAATTAGTGATGTTAATTCATCAATCAAGTACAAGGGAGGAGCGAAAACCCGCAGACACTCGGCCCCCCGTGGAATGAGTTTGACACCTGTGCTATAGAGTCAGCTACCATCCTCAGTAGCTTTCCATCTAAGGTTTCAATGCCAGGAGGTTTGTCATTATAGAACAATAACAGCATTTTTTTCCACCTCTCCCACACTAACTTTACAAAATTCACACACTAACTTCACTAAATTTGGTTTGATGATTGACATGACAGAAGAGGGTTCGCAGACTGTGTGTGTCTGCATGATAGTGCATGCATGTGTGACATGACACGAGGGTTCACAGACTGTATGTGTGTGTGTGTGTGTCTGTGTGTGTGTGTGTGCATGCGTCACTGTGCATGCTTGTGTTTGTGACCCAGAGAATGGCGCCGGAGGAGATGGCTCCTAATCAATTGTGCTGCTGTGTGGTTTTTCGTGTAATTTGTAACTTATTTTGAACATAATGTTTCTGTCGCCGTCTCTAATGACCGAAAATATATTCTGGATATCAGGACAGCGATTACTCACCTCATACTGGACAAAGATTATTTATTTAACGAGTCAGATGCGATTGATTTACTTCAGACACAAGACAAGGCCCAAATCCCCATCATTCGCATGAAGAAGAGACAGAGATATTGGGGACGTAGATCGGGTTGCCTTGCCTCTACCATCAGTCCTATTAGCCAACGTGCAATCATTGGATAATAAAATGGATGAGCTCCGATCAAGACTATCCTACCAACGGGACATTTAAAAACTGTAATACCTTATGTTTCACCAAGTAGTGGCTGAATGACGACATGGATAACATACAGCTGGCTGGGTTTTCGGTCCATCGGCAAGATAGAACAGCTGCCTCTGGTAAGACAAGGGGTGGCGGTCCGTGTCTATTTGTAAGTAACAGCTGGTGCACAAAATATAATATTAAGGACGTCTCAAGGTTTTTCTCGCCTCGGGTAGAGTATCTCATGATAAGCTGTTAACCACACTATTTACCAAAATAGTTTATCTACATTTTTCATAGCGTACAAAGCTCTCCCTCACTCTCCATTTGGCAAATCTGACCATAACTCTATCCTCCTCATTCCTGCTTACAAGCAAAAACTAAAGCAGGTACTACCAGTGACTTGCTCAATACATACGTGGTGAGATGACGCAGATGCTAAGCTACAGGACTGCTAGCACAGACTGGAAAATGTTCTGGGATTCTTCCGATGGCATTGAGCAGTACACCATATCAGTCACTGGCTTCATCAATAAGTGCATTGATGATGTCGTCCCCAGAGTGACCGTGCGTACATACCCTAACCAGAAGCTATGGAATACAGGCAACATCCTCACTGAGCTAAAGGGTAGAGATGACGCTTTCAAGGAGCGAGACTCTAACCGAGACACTTATAAGAAATCCCGCAATGCCCTCTGACAAACCATCAAACAGAAAAAGCGTCAATACAGGATAAAGATTGAATTGTACTACTGAAGTTTAATTTGATTTTTTAAATGAGGTAATATGTAAATGTTGGTAGAGTTAAAGTGACTATGTGTAGATAATAAACAGAGAGTAGCAGCAGCGTAAATGACGGGTTGGGGGACAATGCAAATGGTATGGCAGCTGTTAAGAAGCTGTTTTGGACCTAGACTTGGCGCTCCGGTACCGCTTGCCATGCAGTAGCAGAGAGAACAGTCTATGACTAGGGTGGCTGGAGTCTTTGACCATTTTTAAAGCCTTCCTCTGACACCGCCTGGTATAGAGGTCCTGAATGGCAGGAAGCTTGGCCCCATTGATGTCCTGGGCCATATGCACTACCATCTGAAGTGCCTTGCGGTCAGAAGTTCGAGCAGTTGCCATGCCAGGCAGTGATACAACCAGTCAGGATGCTATCAATGGTGCATCTGTAGAACTTTTTGAGGATCTGAAGACCCATGCCAAATCATTTCAGTCTTTTCAGAGGGGGAATAGGTTGTGCTCTCTTCACATCTGTCTTGGTGTGTTTGGACCATGATAGTGTGTTGGTGATGTGGACACAAAATCTCTCAACCTGCTCTACTATAGCCCCGTCGATGAGAATGGGGGCATGCTGGGTCCTCCTTTTCCTGTAGTCCACAGCCATCTTGCTTGTCTTGATCGCGTTGAGGGAGAGGTTGTTATCCTGGCACCCCACTGCCAGGTCTCTGACTTCCACCCTAAAGGCTGTCTCATCGTTGTTGGTGATCAGGCCTACCGCTGTTGTGTCGTGGGCAAACTTAAGGTGTTGGAGTCGTGAATGGACATGCAGTCATGAGTGAACAGGGAGTACAGGAGGGGACTGAGCACACACCCTTGAGGGGCCCCCATGTTGAGGATCAGCATGGCAGATGTGTTGTTACCTACCCTTACCACCTGGGGGCGGTCCGTCAGGAAGTCCAGGATCCAGTTGCAGAGGGAGGTGTTTAGTCCCAGGGTCCTTATCTTAGTGATGAGCTTTGAGGGCACTATAGTTTTTAATGCTGAACTGTAGTAAATTAATAGCATTCTCACATAGGTGTTCCTTTTGTCCAGGTGGGAAAGGGCAGTGCGGAGTGCAATAGAGATTGCATCCACTGTGGATCTGTTGGGGCGGTATGCAAATTGGAGTGGGTCTAGAGTTTCTGGGAAAATGGTGTTGATGTGAGCCATGACCAGCCTTTCAAAGCACTTCATGGCTACAGATGTGAGTGCTACTGGTCGGTAGTCATTTAGGCAGGTTACCTTAGTGTTCTTGGGCACAGGCACTATAGTGGTCTGCTTGAAGCATGTTGGTATTTCAGACTCAGTCAGGGACAGGTTGAAAATGTCAGTGAAGACACTTGCCAGTTGGTCAGCGCATGCTCAGAGTACATGTCCTGGTAATCCGTCTGGCCCTGCGGCCTTGTGAATGTTGACCTGTTTAAAAGTCTTACTCACGTAGGCTATGGAAAGCGTGATTTACATTTACATTACATTTAAGTCATTTAGCAGACGCTCTTATCCAGAGTGATCACATGCATGTTGCAGTGTTGCTTGCATCGAAACGAGCATAGAAGTAATTTAGCTCGTCTTGTTGGCTCGTGTCACTAGGCAGCTCTCGGCTGTGCTTCCCTTTGTAGTCTGTAATAATTTGCAAGCCCTGCAACATCCGACGAGCGTCAGAGCCGGTGTAGTACGATTCAATCTTAGTTCTGTATTGATGCTTTGCGTGTTTGATGGTTCGTCGAAGGGCATAGCGGGATTTGGGTTAGAGTCCCGCTCCGAGAAAGTGGCAGCTCACCCTTTAGCTCAGTGCGGATGTTGCCATAATCTATGGCTTCTGGATAGGGTGTGTACGTACAGTCACTGTGGGAACGACGTCATCGATGCACTTATTGATGAAGCCGGTGACTGATGTGGTGTACTCCTCAATGCCATTGTAAGAATCCCGGAACATATTCCAGTCTGTGCTAACAAAACAGTCCTGTAGTTTAGCATCTGTGTCATCTGACTACATCTTTATTGACCGAGTCACTGGTGCTTCCTGCTTTAGTTTTTACTTGTAAACAGGAATTACCTTAACTAATCTGTGCCCTCGCACATTGACGCTGTAGTGGTACTCCCTGTAAATAGCCTTGCTACTGTTATTTTATTGTTGCTCTTTAATTATTTGCTATTTTTCTCTTTTCTTCTTTTTAATTTATGTTTTACTTCAGTTGATTTTAGTAAATAATTAACACTTATTTTTAACTGCATTGTTGGTTAAGGGCTTGTAAGTAAACATTTCACTGTAAGATCTACACCTGTTGTATTCGGCGTATGTGACAAATACAATTTGATTTGATGTGACACGTGTCAGTCTCGTATAAGCGCTCTCAAACTCTGAGCCTGCTGGGCTTCAGTGATGTGGAAAGGGAGGCTGCTGGTACAGAACTGACAACATCTGTAACTGACATCTGTCTCAAATATCTGACATCTCTGTATCATCTTACTGAGCCGCTGCACTCTGACACAACTACTGTACTATACCAGCAGGCTCTGGCACTAGTTATAGAGTGTCCTTACATCAGTGGAGGCTGCTGAGTGGCGGACAGTGCATAATAATGGCTGGAACGAAGCGAATGGAATGGCATAAAACACATGGAAACCATGTGTTTCATACCATACAACTGATTCTGCTCCAGCCATTACCACGAGCCCATTCTCCCAAATGAAGGCGCCACCAACGTACTGTGCCTTACATGTAGCTACTGTACAGAATGTTGGACCAGTGAACTGTCAAGGGCATTGAGTGAAAAGGGGTGTTTTCAAATCTCAGGTGTTTTCAAGTGTGTTCAGCTGCACAGGAACAGGCCAGAGCTACTCTGTGATTGGCTGTTCTGTTCTGAGTAGACTCACTAAGGCAATCCTGCCATTAGCTGCTCTAAATCAAGACAAGGTAAAAAGTGGGCCCTGTGAAGAGACACGTCTATTAATTATTCTGGGAAACTCACTCTAATTCTTGAACACCAGAGCAGTGAATGAAACTGAAAACCTATTAGCCGCTATTCGTCCGAGCAGCTCAAAGAACAGGAAGCAATCAATACAGGGCAGATATGTGGCAAGGAGATGGGAGCGTGTGACAGGGAAGCAGTGAGAGGAGTAAAATGAAATGAACCACAGAGACAAGATGTGTGTGGAAGAGAGAGAGAGAGAGAGAGAGAGATAGGAGATGGACAGCAGACAAATAAGGAAGTAAGAGAGTAGCAGGGCAAACAGCAGGTTGAGCTAAGAATAGTACAGTAGGGCAGTGTTGTGTTCGAGACCACCTAAAGCGAGACAGATTCAGGACCAAGACCGGAGCAAATCAAGTCCGAGTCAAGACCGAGACCAGGAGGGGGACAAGGGGTTCGAGGCCGAGTCAAGACCGAGACCAGGAGGGGGACAAGGGGTTCGAGGCCGAGTCAAGTCTGAGACCAGAAAAATGCAATTCAAGACCAAGATTGTTATTTTGTCAAATCACCACCATAATAACACTTCAAAATGTCCAGTATTTCTGTGTTCATATTTCAGATCAACTTATGTATTCTTTAGATGCATGCTGAGGGAAAACAAATGATTACTAACCCAAACACAGTGGGGAACAATGGGCCTTCTACGCCTTCAGAGAAGCGCTAAGGATTTATGGATTTACAAATGCCCAGAGCGCACTCTGGCACTCCAGATTGAATTTACAAACACACCCGAAATCTTAATGTCTAGCTAGTCATTTGTTATGCTAACAATCTAGGAAGAGGTTGCAAAGCAACAACATCAACTTCCGGTAGACAGGCGAATCGCTAGTACGCTCAACTGAAACCATACCATTCGTTTACAGTATACTAAAATGAACTAATAGTATATCAACAGTTAAGCATATACTCATTAAGTATGTAGTATACAGTATGTTAGTATGGGTATTCAAACACAGCTATGGTAATTTTCACGTTTTCATAAAGGGCAGCTAAGACAACCGAAGCCAAGGACAAATCGCCTTAAATCTAGTTTCATATGGAGCCATAGCTGAATGGAACTCTTTACCAATCCATATTTCTCAGGCAAAAAGTAAATCTAATGTGATTGACCATGTGACTGTACAGGAAATAAAAAGCATCAACTGAATGTTTAATGTGTTTCCTGTCAGGTATTTTAATTTTCAGTATTGTCTACTTGTTAAATGTTTGTAAAGTCTTCATTTGTAATTGTTTGTAATGTCTTATTAATTGGTGTTGGACCCCAGGAAGATTAGCTAACATTACTGTGTTAGGTAATGGGGATCCTAATAAAAATAAAAATCCTTAGACCAGAGTGCCCCCTACACCATCTGGTCTCCCATCCAGGACTGACCCTGTTAACTTCAGAGGAAAGCCAGCAGTGGTATGCAGGGTGGTATGCTGCAGAGAGATAGAGAGCAAGAACAGCAGCAGAAATACAAGGACCTGTACGGGGTTATTCTACTGACATAAATCCCATTGTGTTCCAATGCAGAGCCTGCTCTATAGAGATGCCTCTTTACAAACTTCTGATTTATTTTTACTGGGTAAAACTTTATTTGAATGCGACTGCTTTGAGATATTTCAGTATAACAGTGCCTTAAAAAAGTATTGATCCCCCTTGGCATTTTTAGTATTTTGTTGCATTACAACCTGTAATTTAAATAGATTTTTATTGGGATTTCATGTAATGGACATACACAAAAATAGTCCAAATTGGTGAAGTGAAATGAAAAAAATAACTTGTTTCAAATAATCAAAAAAAAATAAAAAGCTGAAAGTGGTGCGTGCATATGTATTCACCCCCTTTGCTATGAAGCCCCTAAATAAGATCTGGTGCAACCAATTACCTTCAGAAGTCACATAATTAGTTAAATAAAGTCTATCTGTGTACAAACTAAATGTCACATGATCTGTCACATGATCTCAGTATATATACACCTGTTCTGAAAGGCCCCAGAGTCTGCAACACCACTAAGCAAGGGGCACCACCAAGCAAGCGGCACCATGAAGACCAAGGAGCTCTCCAAATAGGTCAGGGACATGGTTGTGGAGAAGTATAGATCAGGGTTGGGTTATAAAACAATATCAGAAAATTTGAATATCCCATGGAGCACCATTAAATCCATTATTAAAAAATTTAATGAATATGGCACCACAACAAATCTACCAAGAGAGGGCCGCCCACCAAAACTCACGGACCAGGCAAGGAGTCACGTTTCTGACCTTATTTCCTTTATTTTCCTTTGTTTTGTCTTTAGTTAGTATGGTCAGGGCGTGAGTTGGGGTGGGTAGTCCACGCCAGAGCCGCCAGTCAGCCAGGAGCCGCCAGTCAGCCAGGAGCCGCCAGCCAGCCAGGAGCCGCCAGCCAGCCAGGAGCTGCCAGAGCCGCCAGTCAGTCCGGAGCTGCCGGTCAGTCCGGAGCTGCCGGTCAGTCCGGAGCTGCCGGTCAGTCCGGAGCTGCCCCTCAGTCCGGAGCTGCCCCTCAGTCCGGAGCTGCCCCTCAGTCCGGAGCTGCCCCTCAGTCCGGAGCTGCCCCTCAGTCCGGAGCTGCCCCTCAGTCCGGAGCTGCCCCTCAGTCCGGAGCTGCCCCTCAGTCCAGTGGGGCCATTTAGGATGGTCGCCGTTCCTAGGAGGCCACGGAAGCGGATATTGACTATGGTGGAGTGGGGGCCACGTCCAGTGCCAGAGCCGCCACCGCGGACAGATGCCCACCCAGACCCTCCCCCATAGGTTCAGGTTTTGCGGCCAGTGTCCGCACCTTGGGGGGAGGGGGGGGGGAGGTACTGTCACGTTTCTGACCTTATTTCCTTTATTTTCCGAGTTGGGGTGGGTAGTCTATGTTCTGTGTTGCTATGTTTAGGTTTGTCATTTGGCCTGATATGGTTCTCAATCAGAGGCAGGTGTTTTTCATTGTCTCTGATTGGGAACCATATTTAGGTAGCCTGTTTTCACTGTTGGTTTGTGGGTGTTTGCTTCCTGTGTCAGTGTTTGTCCCACACAGGACTGTTTCGGTTATTTCACTTTGTTATTTTGTATTTGTTTTGTAGTGTTCAATTATTTCTATTAAAACATGGACACTTACCACGCTGCGTCTTGGTCCGATCCCTGCTACACCTCTTCAGACGAAGAGGAGGAAATCTGCCGTTACACAAGGAGGGCATTAATCAGAGAGGCAACAAAGAGATCAAAGATCACCCTGCAGGAGCTGCAAAGCTCCACAGCGGAGATTGTAGTATCTGTCCATAGGACCACTTTAAGCTGTACACTCCACAGAGCTGGCTTTACGAAAGCGTGGCCAGAAAAAAGCCATTGCTTGAAGAGAAAAATAAGCAAACACATTTGGTGTTCGCCAAAAGGCATATGGGATACTCCCCAAACACATTGAAAAGGGTACTCTGTTGCTTTTTGCCATCAAGGAAACGCTATGTCTGGTGCAAACCCAACACCTCTCATTACTCCGAGAACACCATCCCCACAGTGAAGCATGGTGGTGGCAGCATCCTGCAGTGGGAATGTTTTTTCTGGCAGGGACCTGGAAACTGGTCAGAATTAAAGGAATGATGGATGGCGCTAAATACCGGGAAATTCTTGAGGAAAACCTGTTTCAGTCTTCCAGAGATTTGAGACTGGGACGGAGGTTCACCTTCCAGCAATGACCCTAAGCATACTGCTAAAGCAGCACTCGAGTGGTTTAAGGGGAAACATTTAAATATCATGGAATGGCCTAGTCAAAGCCCAGACCTCAATCCAATTGAGAATATGTGGTATGACTTAAAGATTGCTGTACACCAGCGGAACTCATTCAACTTGAAGGAGCTGAAGCAGTATTACCTTGAAGAATGGGCAAAAGCAAAAATCCCAGTGGCTAGATGTGCCAAGCTTATAGAGACATACCCCAAGAGTTTTGCAGCTGTAATTGCTGCAAAAAGGTGGCTCTACAAAGTATTGCCTTTGGGGGGGGTGAATAGTTATGCATGCTCAAATTTAAATTGTGTATAAAATAAAAAATATTTTGCATCTTCAAAGTGGTAGGGATGTTGTGTAAATAAAATTATACAGACACCAAAAAATCTATTTTAATTCCAGGATGTAAGGCAACAAAATAGGAAAAATGCCAAGGGGGTGAATACTTTCGCAAACCACTGTAATCCAAGCTGCAAAACTTTGATAATGGTTTCCTCAGTTCAAGGGTAAAATACACACTTTGATATACTAAGTGTGCAAGAATAAACACAGAGGGACGAAGACAAAAAACATGAAAACAAGCAAGACAGTATATCAAGCATATCCCCAAACAAACAAACATTCATTTGATTTTCATTCTAGATAATGAAAATCAATATGCGAGAGAGAGGCAGCGGTCCAGCTCAAACCTAAGTAAGGTGAGGAGCTGTCACTCAAATTCTCTTTCTGTTTACACAATAAACAGAGATGTTTACCACTACTCTGTTTGTGAAGAAACTGAGCTTCATCTCATGGCCTACTTTCAGTATATCAGCTTAAAGAGAATGACAATGCAAATTGTCATTAAAATTGTCCTTGTGATGTGATTGACTGCCGTGCAATGTGACATTGGAAGAAAAAATGGTCTGCTTTCCAAGAAAACATCAGACAAAGATGGTAGCACTTTAGTTTACGGTGTTGAAATAACAGGGTAACGTCCGGATAGTTACAGGAAAGTTACAGGAAAGTTACAGGAAACAACAGGGAAATAAGACAGCAACGAACAGGTGAGCGCTCACTAGCAATCAGTACAGGAACCCTGATGAGCAGGCAGGAAAACATGATGCAAGGCCATGTTCAAACTCAATGGGAGATGAAACACAAGTACTCTATAAATTGTCATACGCAGCACGGCAACGTTCTTCTAAAGAGCAACTGTGTTTCTGCTCTAGTGTGTAGTGTTTTCTCTATTAACCATTATTTATTTGAGTGAAGTCTGTCTCTCTTCTGTCACCCACAGGACACTCTCTATAGTTCACCTGGGCATCACTATCTGTGTGGCGTCTTAAGAATGCCCTCGCAGAATAACTTGGGATTTTTTATTTGATTTATTTCACCTTTATTTAACCAGGCAGGCCAGTTGAGAACAAGTTCTCATTTACAACTGCGACCTGACCAAGACAAAGCAAAGCAGTGGAACACAAACAACAACACAGAGTTACACATGGAATTAACAAACCTACAGTCAATAACACAATAGAAAAAATCTATATACAGAGTGTGCAAATGAGGTAAGATTAGGGAGGTAGGGCAATAAATAGGCCGTAGTGGCAAAGTAATTACAATTTAGCAATTAAACACCGGAGTGATAGATGTGCCGGAGATCAATGTGCAAGTAGAGATAATGGGGTGCAAAAGGGGCAAAAAAATTAAATAACAATATGGGAATGAGGTAGTTGGATGGGCTATTTACAGATGGGCTATGTACAGGTGAAATGATCTGTGAGCTGCTCTGACAGCTGATGCTTAAGTTAATGAGAGAGATATGAGTCTCCAGCTTCAGTGATTTTTGCAATTCCTTCCAATCATCGGCAGCAGAGAACTGGAAGGAAAGGTGGCCAAATGAGGAATTGACTTTGGGGGTGACTAGTGAAATATGGGGCTTTGGTGACAAAACGGATGGCACTGTGATAGACTGCATCCAATTTTCTGAGTAGAGTGTTGGAGGGTATTTTGTAAATGACATCGCCGAAGTCAAGGATCGGTAGGATAGTCAGTTTTACGAGGGTAAGTTTGGCAGCATGAGTGAAGGATGCTTTGTTGCGAAATAGGAAGCTGATTGTAGATTTATTTTTGGATTGGAGATGCTTAATGTGAGTCTGGAAGGGGAGTTTACAGTCTAACCAGACACCTAGGTATTTGTAGTTGTCCACATATTCTAAGTCAGAACCGTCCAGAGTAGTGATGCTGGAATGGGGCGGGCAGGTGTGGGCAGCGATTGGTTGAAGAGCATTCATTTCGTTTTACTTGCGTATAAGAGCAGTTGGAGGCCACGGAAGAAGAGTTGTATGGCATTGAAGCTCGTCTTGAGGTTAGTTAACACAGTGTCCAAAGAAGGGCCAGAAGAATAAAGAATGGTGTTGTCTGCGTAGAGGTGGATCAGCGAATCACCAGCAGCAAGAGCGACATCATTGATGTATACAGAGAAAAGAGTCGGCCCAAGAATTGAACCCTGTGGCACTCCCATAGATACTGCCAGAGGTCCGGACAACAGGCCCTCCGATTTAACACACTGAACTCTGTCTGAGAAGTAGTTGGTGAACCAGGCGAGGCAGTCATTTGAGAAACCAAGGCCGCTGAGTCTGCCGATAAGAATGTGATGATTGACAGAGTCAGAAGCCTTGGCCAGGTCGATGAATACGGCTGCACAGTACTGTCTTTTATCGATGGAGGTTAAGACAAGCTCGGAAACCAAATTGCATAGCGGAGAGGGTACGGTGGGATTCGAAATGGTCGGTGATCTGTTTGTTCACTTGGCTTTCGAAGACCTTAGAAAGGCAGGGTAGGATGGATATAGGTCTGTAACAGTTTGGGTCTAGAGTGTCTCCCCCTTTGAAGAGGGGTATTACCGCGGCATCTATCCAATCTTTGGGGATCTCAGACAATACGAAAGAGAGGTTGAACAGGCTAGTAATAGGGGTTGCAACAATGGCGGCGGGTAATTTTAGAAAAAGAGTGTCCAGATTGTCTAGCCCAGCTGATTTGTAGGGGTCCAGATTTTGCAACTCTTCTAGAACATCAGCTTTCTGGATTTGGGTGAAGGAGAAATGGGGGAAGCTTGGGCAAGTTTCTGTGAGGGGTGCAGGGCTGTTGACCAGGGTAGGGGTAGCCAGGTGCTTTCCTAACTGCCTGTGTGTATTGGTTCCTAACTTCCCTGAAAAGTTGCATATCGCGGGGGCTAATGCAGTACGCCACAGGATGTTTTTGTGCTGGTCAAGGGCAGTCAGGTCTGGAGTGAACCAAGGGCTATATTTGTTGCTGGTTCTACATTTTTTGAATAGGGCATGCTTATTTAAGATGGATTAGAAAGGCTGAGGGGTGGTGAGGTGTGGTGGCTTGACCGTAGACCCATTATGGACGCAGGTAATGAGGCAGTGAAGACAGCAGGATGATATCTATGAGGGTGCCCATGTTTACAGATTTGGTGTTGTACCTGGTAGGTTCATTGATAAATTGAGGGCATCTAGCTTAGATTGTTGGACGTTAAGCATGTCCCAGTTTAGGTCACCTAACAGTACTAACTCTGAAGATAGATGGGAGCCAATCAATTCACATATGGTGTCTAGGGCACAGATGGGGGCTGATGGTGGTCTATAACAAGCGGCAAAGGTGGGAGACTTGTTTCTGGAAAGGTGGATTTTTAGAAGTAGAAGCTCAAATTGTTTGGGCACAGACCTGGATAGAATGACATAACTCTGCAGGTTATCTCTGCAGTAGATTGCAACTCCGCCCCCTTTGGCAGTTCTATCTTGTCGGAAAATGTAATAGTTGGGGATGGAAATTTCAGGATTTTTGGTGGCCTTCCTAAGCCAGGATTCAGGCACGGCTAAGACATCCGGGTAGGCAGAGTGTGCTAAAGCAGTAAATAAAACAACCTTAGGGAGGAGGCTTCTAATGTTAACATGCATGAAACCAAGGCTTTTACGGTTACAGAAGTCAACAAATGAGAGCGTCTGGGGAATGGGAGTGGAGCTAGGCGCTGCAGGGCCTGGGTTAACCTCTACATCACCAGAGGAACAGAGGAGAAGTAGGATAAGGGTACAACTTAAGGCTATAAGATCTGGTCGTCTAGTGCGTTCGGAACAGAGAGTAAAAGGAGCAGGTTTCTGGGCAAGGAAGAATAGATTCAAGGCATAATGTACAGACAAGGGTATGGTAGGATGTGAATACAGTGGGGATAAACCTAGGCATTGAGTGACGATGAGAGAGGTTTTGTCTCTAGAGACACCATTTAAACCAGGTGAGGTCACCGCATGTGTGGGAGGTAGAACAAAAGGGCTAGATAAGGCATATTGAGCAGGGCTGGAGGCTCTACAGTGAAATAAGACAATAATCACTAACCAAAACAGCAATGGACAAGGCAAATTGACATTAGGGAGAGGCATTCGTAGCCGAGTGATCACAGGGACCAGTGAGTAGCTAGGCAAGCTGGAGACATAGTGATTCAGACAGCGGGCGGGCTGGGGCTATCAGGCTAGCAGAAGGAGGAGTCGCGACGGAGGAGCCTGTTGAAACCCCCTCTGTCGGATTACGTCAGTAGACCAGTTGTGATGGATCGGCAGGGCTCTGTGTCGGCAGTAAAAGCGGTCCAGGCCAATTGGCAAAATAGGTATTGTAGCCCAAGGAGTGGCTGATGGACCTCTTCAGTTAGCCGAGAGATGTGCCTAACACGAGGCTAGTTCCAGGCTAACTGGTGCTTGCTTCAGGCCAGAGACGTTAGCCAGGAGTAGCCACTCGGATAGCAGCTAGCTAGCTGCGATGATCCAGGTGGGAAGGTTCAGAGATTGCGGTAGGAATCCGGAGATATGGAGATTTGGTGGAGAAAAATCAGTCCAGTATGCTCTGGGTTGAATCGCGCTGTGCAGACTGGCAGGAGTTGACCGGACAAAGGTTAGCTGATGACCGCTCGCAATGGCTAACTGACTACTAGCTAGTAGTTAGTTAGCTGGATAGCTTCTGTTGGGGGTTCCGGTTTGTGTTAATGGACAGTCCAGCAGGCATCGGCTGTGTAGCCGAGTGATCATAGGGTCCAATGAGCAGCACTAGATGAAACAGGGAACAGTTCGGTAGTCGATTACTACTTTGAGGGAGCGGGAGATACGGCGTTCAGGGAGCTAGCAGGCCGGGGCTAGCAGATGGATCATCACAAAACATCCAAGACACAGAGGCCGGTTGAGAGCACATCGGCCGAGTTACGTCAGCAGACCAGTCGTGATGGATTGGCGAGGCTCCGCGTCGACATAGGGTCCAGGCCAATTGGCAAGAGAAGTGTTGTAGTTGGTGTACTTCGTTTGCTAGCCGGTATATTAGCCTAGCTCGGTGCTAACTGGTGCATGCTTCTGGACAAGGGTGTTAGCCACAATACCTCCTCGGTAGCAACTAGCTAGCTGCGAAGATCCGGTGTAATGGTCCAGAGCTTGCGGCAGGAATCCGGTGATGTAGTGGAAAAAAGCAGTCCGATATGCTCAGGGCTGGTATCGCGCTGTGCAGACTGGCAGGTATTATCCAGGCTATCCATGCTAAAGCGGCAGGAGTCTGAGCTAAAGGTAAAGACCGCTAGCAGAGGCTAACGATGACTAAATAGCTAATTAGCTGGCTAGCTGCTGATGGAGGTTCCAGTTATAAGGTCTAAAAAAGTTGTTACAGTTACAACAACAAAAAAGAAATAGCTGATCCGTACCACATTGAGTGAGGCATGTTGCAGGAATGTAGATTTATTTCGAAAATGGAAAAAAGAGATTGAAATGTATACAAAAAAAACAGAAAAATACCATATTTACATGGGACGAAAACATACACGTCTTACTGCTGCGCCATCTTGGATTGGACATCTTGGATTGGACAATACATTTTTATGAGCATAAACTTGTTTGGAGAGGGAGTAAAGGGGAAATGAGATTATGACGTTTTTGTGGACGGACGTAAATGCAAAAGAACTGAGAGACATTGGTAACAAAGAGGAGTCTAACACAGAACGTCTTTGTTTTCCAAAAATAAAGACACCAAAGTAGCAAAGTAATGAGTAATAGAACAATGGAACTAGTCTATGGCTTCATCATCAAACGGCCCCAAACAGTAGTCACAAAGTCACAGAATGGCTAATAAACAGCCTGAAAGAACAACTAGACTCATCTTGAACCCCATATCTACATTTACCTCCTGTTGCCTTTCTCACAATGTTCAATCTGATGTGTGTGTGAGAGAACTGTGGCAGTAGCAGTCTCCAGTCAGGGTTCGGTTCCGGTCATGGTCTGCTCTTTGCACCCTTCAAAGAGGAATTTAGCCCACAGCCTCAGGCAAGATGATGATGCACTGGATGTAACCTTGTGCTTGACTCAGAACAATGCCAGTCTTTGAAGTCTATGGACAGGTTTGAGGCAATTTACACTTAAAACAATATGTTTGAAGCTGCGGATCAAAGTGTAGAAAGCATATTCACAGAAACATTCAGATTTGAAACAATGGCTTGCATTATTTCTATCATTCCTTCCCTGGAATAACTATCTATACTTGTGTACAAGTGTGTGCTATTCCAAATGCACAATTACTGCATGGGAGATGTCAGAGATGTCAATATCGCCTGGAGAGGGTCGATGTAATTTGTCAGTGTATAATGGATGTTCTCTCTTTGTGTAGGATAGTGAGGAGCCGTTCAATGCAAAGCACACAGTAGGGCTTCATTTACTTTGCTGCTGAAAGGGAGTGGCCTTGTGCTGGAGTACCCCCAGAGTGGCCTTGTGCTGGAGTACCCCCGGAGTGGCCTTGTGCTGGAGTACCCCCGGAGTGGCCTTGTGCTGGAGTACCCCCGGAGTGGCCTTGTGCTGGAGTACCCCCGGAGTGGCCTTGTGCTGGAGTACCCCCAGAGTGGCCTTGTGCTGGAGTACCCCCAGAGTGGCCTTGTGCTGGAGTACCCCCAGAGTGGCCTTGTGCTGGAGTACCCCCAGAGTGGCCTTGTGCTGGAGTACCCCCAAAGTGGCCTTGTGCTGGAGTACCCCCAGAGTGGCCTTGTGCTGGAGTACCCCCAGAGTGGCCTTGTGCTGGAGTACCCCCAGAGTGGCCTTGTGCTGGAGTACCCCCAGAGTGGCCTTGTGCTGGAGTACCCCCAGAGTGGCCTTGTGCTGGAGTACCCCCAGAGTGGCCTTGTGCTGGAGTACCCCCAGAGTGGCCTTGTGCTGGAGTACCCCCAGAGTGGCCTTGTGCTGGAGTACCCCCAGAGTGGCCTTGTGCTGGAGTACCCCCAGAGTGGCCTTGTGCTGGAGTACCCACGGAGTGCTCTTTGTGCTGGAGTACCCACGGAGTGCTCTTTGTGCTGGAGTACCCCCGGAGTGCTCTTTGTGCTGGAGTACCCCCGGAGTGCTCTTTGTGCTGGAGTACCCCCGGAGTGCCCTTTGTGCTGGAGTACCCCCGGAGTGCCCTTTGTGCTGGAGTACCCCCGGAGTGCCCTTTGTGCTGGAGTACCCCCGGAGTGCTCTTTGTGCTGGAGTACCCCCGGAGTGCTCTTTGTGCTGGAGTACCCCCGGAGTGCTCTTTGTGCTGGAGTACCCCCGGAGTGCTCTTTGTGCTGGAGTACCCCCGGAGTGCTCTTTGTGCTGGAGTACCCCCGGAGTGCTCTTTGTGCTGGAGTACCCCCGGAGTGCTCTTTGTGCTGGAGTACCCCCGGAGTGCTCTTTGTGCTGGAGTACCCCCGGAGTGCTCTTTGTGCTGGAGTACCCCCGGAGTGCTCTTTGTGCTGGAGTACCCCCGGAGTGCTCTTTGTGCTGGAGTACCCCCGGAGTGCTCTTTGTGCTGGAGTACCCCCGGAGTGCTCTTTGTGCTGGAGTACCCCCGGAGTGCTCTTTGTGCTGGAGTACCCCCGGAGTGCTCTTTGTGCTGGAGTACCCCCGGAGTGCTCTTTGTGCTGGAGTACCCCCGGAGTGCTCTTTGTGCTGGAGTACCCCCGGAGTGCTCTTTGTGCTGGAGTACCCCCGGAGTGCTCTTTGTGCTGGAGTACCCCCGGAGTGCTCTTTGTGCTGGAGTACCCCCGGAGTGGCCTTGTGCTGGAGTACCCACGGAGTGGCCTTGTGCTGGAGTACTTCGGGAGTTGCTGGGATACCCCCGGAGTGGCTGGAGTACCCCCGGAGTGCTCTTTGTGCTGGAGTACCCCCGGAGTGGCCTTGTGCTGGAGTACCCCCGGAGTGGCCTTGTGCTGGAGTACCCCCGGAGTGCTCTTTGTGCTGGAGTACCCCCAGAGTGCTCTTTGTGCTGGAGTACCCCCAGAGTGCTCTTTGTGCTGGAGTACCCCCAGAGTGCTCTTTGTGCTGGAGTACCCACGGAGTGTTCTTTAGAGCGGGGACTTCACCTCCAGATCAACATTCAGCCCATTCATCTCCACCTGACTTTTTCAATATTTCCTGTATATAGTATGCTTACTAACTTACTTTGTGTATTTCATATTTCCTATTTTTATTTCTTGTGTGTTTTTTTTAGCAATACATTGTTATTGACTAATGCATTGCTGGGTTAGCAAGAAAGGCATTTCACTGTACTGCATGTGACATTAAAACTTGAAACTTGAAACCTAGCCCAGCTCCCTGTCTGTTCTCTGCCACAACCAGCCAGTCTCTCTGAGCCACTTTGTGAAGCTCTCAACACAACAACGCTCCACAGATGAAGACACGTGAGAGCAAATCATTTTCCCAGGGTGCAAGGGGAAGCTTAAGTGAATGTTAATAAGAGCTAATGCTGCTCTTCGCTTGCAGCACACGGATGGGAAAAAACACAACAAACAGTCAAAGAGACAATGGATTCCATGATCTCTCCAATTACAGGTACCATGGAAACAGGGTAAATAGAAATGAGGAACTGGCATGACATGTAAGAGATAGCTTCTGAATGCCTGTCAAGGCAAGTTTTAGTTTCTCCAGAACTTTCCTCGTCCAACATGAGGAGCACTTGAGTTTGCTTTGATCTCAAGTTATTTTGATATAACATACAGTATTCACTCTGTAAGAGCACTGTCTCTTCTCTCTTCTCCCAATGAAGTCTGAAAAACCTAATTAGACATCCAGTAACATCTTAAGGAGGAGGCATCATCTCACAAAAATACTTGGAAACATAAAGCAGGATCATCTAGTAACATAATATCTCAAGATGTACACAGGATCAAAGCGAGCCAAATCTAACCAAAAACAGCAACCTTTTACATGTAATCCTCAAAATCTGTACTCTCCTGGATCATATTAGGCATGGATTCCTAAATCATGATGCAATCAGAAGCAAGACCAAAGAGCATGTAAAAAGTGGGCCAGTATTTTGCATCTCTTTGCATTCAAGACAGGGTCGAAAAATATGTAGTCATTTTCTGTGGCTCTGCCGTACACAGCAGCGGACTTGTCTGGGTACAGTACCAGGAACCCCAATAGACAGAACAGCTTGTTGCTTCCCAGCTTACCTTCAAGAGCCTCGGGACGACAGTCAGCTATTGGGCTCCTTTAAACAATATAGCATCAGTTTGATGCTGACAGGTGGTAGGTACATAATGTAGAAACTAGAGACTGCTAGTTCCCCTCCACACACCACTGTTCAACCACTATCTACAGCCAGAGCCAGAGCATACAGAATGAAGAGCAGACACTTGTTTGGCTAGATGGAGCATGTGTTTATACCGGTATAATCCACATACGATGTCTGAAAATATATATACATTATGGTGATGCTATAATTGTACCATATCTTAAACAATCTCCAGTTGTGTGACTGGACAGGAAACATTCAAAAGAGGAAATCTGTGCCTCCCGAGTGGCACAGTGGTCTAGGGCACTGCATCGCAATGCTAGCTGTGCCACCAGAGACCCAGGCTCTGTCGCAGCCGGCCGCGACCGGGAGGTCCGTGGGGCGACGCACAATTGGCCTAGCATCGTCCGGGTTAGGGAGGGTTTGGCCGGTAGGGATATCCTTGTCTCATCGCGCACCAGTGACTCCTGTGGCGGGCCGGGTGCAGTGCGCGCTAACCAAGGTCGCCAGGTGCACAGTGTTTCCTCCGACACATTGGTGCTTCCGGGTTGGTTGTGTGCTGTGTTAAGAAGCAGTGGTTGGGTTGTGTTTCGGAGGACGAATGGCTTTCGACCTTTGTCTCTCCCGAGCCCGTACGGGAGTTGTAGCGATGAGACAAGATAGTAACTACTAACAATTGGATACCACGAAATTGGGGAGAAAAAGGGGGTAAAATTAAAAATATATATATGATAATTCACAATGAATTAACATAGTGATTCAATTGAGGGAGGTTCTTTGAGTACAGTTATTCTGGCAGAGTCAGATGTTCAGATTTTTATTCCACCTCCTTAGCCCAGTATTTAGCCCTGCCAGGTCTGAGAGCTGGTGTCTTAAGCCCACTCATTAGATAGCACACTGAGGTCAGCTGACAGGCAGCCCACGCCAGTCTCCTCTGTCAGAACACAAGTCCAGCCTGACAGGGTGCTGTCTCCTTCCACAGACCAATCAAAGAGAGAGCCAAGCCGCCAAGGACAGGAATCTCATTAAGACTAGATTTCCAGGATAAAATGTCACAAATATCCCAGCCATATCGGACTTCTCTGCTTCCACAAAAACACAGAACTATGAAACAAATTACAGCATTCCCCCGAGCCTTCAGATGCTGCAGATTGTTTAAGTGTGTACTGACTGTACGGACAACCAAATGTATTTTACATCCACAATAAGCGCAAAAATGGGAGCTGCTTTCTGCTGTACTCAAACCATTCAACTGCATAAACATGCATAATCACCGAAATGTGGATGATTGTCATAATTGTCAAGTCTTTGGATCCTATTATTACCATAATTTCATTTACATGTGTTCCTTTGGAGCCATAGCTCATCTGAGACAGTAAAAGTGTAAGGTAACTTGGTGTAATCTAATTGCTGTAGTGTGGAGTAATCACAGTGATTGCAGTTGGGAATTCAGGAACCAATCAAGAGAATACTAACACTTTGATTCAGCTACCACTGAACGCACCCACATACACGCACACAGACTCAATCACTTGAGAAGACATCATATCATTTAAAAAAATGTTTTTAACAAAATGATAAATACTAACCTAAATCCTAATATGTAAAATAAAACATACCAAAGCATGCTTTAATAAGGGTTCCCATTCTCATACTAATGGAGCAACAGCAAGAACTTTGACATTAACAGTGCAGTCTCTATGGCTCTTTTGTAAGGGCCCTGATCTCAACAGATTCCCAGTTTTCCAGTGACAAATTTCACCAAGGTCATGTCTGTGTAAGCATTATAATACTCCTACAGTAGGCTTCAACTGAAAGTTGCTGACATTTTTAAATGCGTTATTCAGTCCTTTTCAAGAGGCTCAGAGAGGAAAAGGAAAAGTTCCGAGGTTCACGAGGACACGTCAGTAGTACTTTGTGGTGAGTGGAGATATATGGGTCAGAAAAGTTAATCAAGAGACAGAAATGAAAAACTGAAAGTGCTTTTTCAACGAGTGCAGTTACAGTATATTGGTGTTGTTGGACTGTTGTCTTAAGGCTCAGACACACCAATAGCGTTTTCCTACCGAAAGCCGAGCGTACTTAGCGCCACCTTAGCACAGAGTGCCGGCTGTAATTTGTGAACCGAGTGCACACTGATTTTACATGTAGAATAGTGTGAAAATGACGGCAGTCAGAAATCTACATCAGGTTATCCCTAAAACACAGCCCTGAACAAGCCTTGACTCTTAAGTGCAAGTTTGCACTTCATAAAACCTTATGAAGTGCAGGGGTGACTTGCTGATATAGTCTTGTGGTTGGAATCTTTCCTGTGATATCTATCTAAAATATTTAGTTAAAATACCATAGATATATATGCAGTAGACAGATTACAGTCATAGAAATAGGGTTAGGATAAATCAAGACAATTAACTGGTTTATGAATCTCAAACACATACTAGCTGCATTGAATGCCACACCATAAATCATAAAAAATCTGTGTCACTAATGTATGAAGGTCTGTTTTCCAAAAGCAGAAACTTAATATGCACTGCTAATAATAAAACAGGGTAAACACAGATTGACCAGACCTCCTGGGAATAATGTTGATGCTCAAAGCCATAAAAAACAAAAAGTAATTAAGCAGTTATTTTGCTTGTGTCTGGAACTTAAATGCTGTGCTTGATGTTTCCCCAGGGGACATAACAAACTGGTGCACTACCTGACAAAAACTTTCGGGAAATATGATCCTGACAGCATTCCATTTTAGTCAAACTTATGATGCTCCAAGTGCTTTATTGTTTTTGTTTCTTTTGAAACCCCTTTTTCAAAGCTGTCACAAAGAGAATGGAAATGAATACATGGAAACATATTTAAATAATGTACGTCCATGATTTTCACTTGACTAAACCCATAAACACATTTAGGCTGCCAATGCATCTATCTAAGTTATTTTGGATGTAGTGTGTAAGGATTTGAGAATGTCTTGTGAACCTTCTCCCCCACCTTACTGACTTCTCAGGGCCACTCTCAACCCCCCAGCCAGCCTTCAACTTCAGAAAAGTCCATCTCTGTTCTCCTATTGATTTGTTTCTTCCATTTCCTGACTCAAAAGCAAACACCATGACCTATAGCACTACGTACCTATTTCTTACTTAAAAGCCAAATACAGGGACAATATTGTATGATTCAGCCAACTCACATTGTTCCCTTGACATGGTTTTATCAAAAGCACAGTAAGATCTACCAATCAAAAAAGTACACAGGGGCCTTAAAAGGGATAGATCACCCAAATTACAAAATGACATATTGGTTTCCTTACCCTGTAAGCAGTCTATGGACAAGGTATGAGAGGACTGTTTCCACATGCTAACGTTTTAGTATTTGTGGCACAGATCCCGTTCAAGTTATGGGACCGATATTAGGATTGTTCATGCATCATGTTCAAATGATCTATAAGTGACTTTGTTGAGCTTCACAATACATTTGAGATATTTTTGGATAATTTGGACATTATGCGTGAAAAGGGCTAATATCAGTCCCATGACTTGAATGGGACTTGTGCCACAAATGCTAAAACATTAGCAAGTGGAAACAGTGCCAGGGAAACTAAACCAAAGCATGAATTGCTGTTGACTGCTTACAAAGTAAGGAAACCTATGTGTAATTTTGTTATTTGCGTGAACTATCCCTTTAAAGCTAGAATCCTTAGTTACTACAAATGACAGTATATATGAATGGACAAAGCCATCGATCACGTGACAAGATTCATTCCAATGTGAAGACTCAATAGTGAATTTAATCCAAATTAAGACATTTAAAATGGCATCTCTGTAACGTTCATCGTCTGAAGATGAGGAATCATCGGACCAAAGCGCAGCATGGTAAGTGTTCATGTTAATTTATTTAAACAGAACACTAAACAAAATAACAAAGAGAATGAACGAAACAAAACAGTCCTGTTTGGTACAGACACAAAGACAGAAAACAACTACCCACAAAACACAGGTGGGAAAAAGGCTACCTAAGTATGGTTCTCAATCAAAGACAAAGATAGACAGCTGCCTCTGAGAACCACACCCGGCCAAACACACAGAAATAGAAAACATAGAACACAAAACATAGAATGCCCACGCCAACTCACGCCCTGACCAAACCAAAATAGAGACATAAAAAAGGAACTAAGGTCAGGGCGTGACAATCTCATGGAGTTAACATGCGCAGTTTGAGCTACTCCAGGAAGGGACGTTGCAGGCTAGGTCAGTGCTGCCCCCTCTCATTGAGAAACTCAAGTTTAAGGCTGACCGGGGTACTTCAGGCTGCCATTAGAAACTAAATTACCCTTATAACTTCTTCTACGTGTGATTTTTTTGTAATTGGTTCAAGGATATACATCTGTTGTATTAGAAGTTATTATTGGTACCATGATTATCTTAAAAGATATATAGATATATTTACACAAAGATTGACATTTGTCCATTCACTATAATTGGGGATCCTGTTTCCTGCAAACAATGCCTACAGTACCATGGTCGGCCTTGATCTCCCGTCAAATGTAATTTGTCACATGCGCCGAATACAACAGGTGTAGGTAGACCTTACCGTGAAATGTTAATTTACGAGCCCTTAACCAACAATGCAGGAAAAAAGGGTTCTGTTCTGAAAGAGCTGCAAAATCAGCCTGGCTAGACAATCTGGACTCTCTCTATCTAAAATTATCTGCCGAAATTGTTGCAACCCCTATTACCAGCTTGTTCAACCTCTCTTTCGTATCGTCTGAGATTCCCAAAGATTGGAAAGCTGCCGCGGTCATCCCCCTCTTCAAAGGGGGGACACTCTAGTCCCAAACTGCTACAGACCTGTATCTATCCTACCCTGTCTTTCTGTCTTCTCCGCTATGCAATCTGGTTTCAGAGCTGGTCATGAGTGCACCTCAGCCACGTTCAAGGTCCTAAACGATATCATAACCGCCATCGATAAGAGATATTACTGTGCAGCCGTCTTCATCGACCTGGCCAAGGCTTTCGACTCTCAAATGATTGCCTCGCCTGGTTCACCAACTACTTCTCTGATAGAGTTCAGTGTGTCAAATCGGAGGGCCTGATGTCCGGACCGCTGGCAGTCTCTACGAGGGTGCAACAAGGTTCAATTCTCGGGGCTGACTCCCTTCTCTGGATTCATCAATGATGTCGCTCTTGCTGCTGGTGATTCTCTGATCCACCTCTACGCAGACGACATCATTCTGTATACTTCTGGCCCCTCTTTGGACACTGTGTTAACTAACCCCCAGACGAGCTTCAATTCCATACAACTCTCCTTCCATGGCCTCCAACTGCTCTTAAATGCAAGTAAAACTAAATGCATGCTATTCAATCGATCACTGCCCGCACCTGCCCGCCCGTCCAGCATCACCACTCTGGACGGCTCTGACTTAGAATACGTGGACAACTACAAATACCTAGGTGTCTGGTTAGACTGTAAACTCTCCTTTCAGACTCACATTAAGCATCTCCAATCCAAAATGAAATCTAGAATCGGCTTCCTATATCGCAACAAAGCATCCTTCACTCATGCTGCCAAACATACCCTCGTAAAACTGACCATCCTACCGATCCTCGACTTCGGCGAAGTCATCTATAAAATAGCCTTGTAACGCTCGTCGTTGGAATGAGGTGAGGACCAAAGCGCAGCGTGTTAAGTGTTCATCATTATATTTATTAAACATAGAACACTAAACAAAATAACAAAGGAGAAACACAACAGTTCTGTAAGGTGACATCCACTACACAGAAAATATAATCACCCACAACACACAATGACAAACAGGCTACCTAAATATGGCTCCCAATCAGAGACAATGACTGACACCTGCCTCTGATTGAGAACCATACTAGGCCAAACACATAGAAATAGAACAATAGAACAAAACATAGAAAAAACAACATAGAATGCCCATCGCAACTCACGCCCTGACCAAACTAAAATAAAGACATAAAAAAGGAACTAAGGTCAGAACGTGACAAGCCTCCAACACTCTACTCAACAAATTGGATGCAGTCCATCACAGTGCCATCCGTTTTGTCACCAAAGCCCCATACACTAACCACCACTGCGACCTGTACGCTCTTGTTGGTTGGCCCTCGCTTCATACTCGTCGCCAAAGGTTATCTACAAGTCTCTGCTAGGTAAAGCCTGCCTTATCTCAGCTCACTGTCACCATAGTAATACCCACTCGTAGCACGCGCTCCAGCAGGTATATCTCACTGGTCACCCCCAAAGCCAATTCCTCCTTTGGTCGCCTTTCCTTCCAGTTCCCTGCTGCCAATGACTGGAACGAACTGCAAAAATCACTGAAGCTGGTGTGGTGGATGAATCAGAATTAGTTGGGTAACATAAGTAATTAAGATGTCATATCTGCATAATATTCTTATGTGATATACTTTTTATTAGAATGTATTTCTAATAGACTCTAGTGTTGGCAGTTGCATTTCTTCCCTCAGCTGGGGCTCAGTCACTTGGGGCCCAGAGAGTGGAGAGGTCAGGCTAGTCTTTCACATATCCCTGGTGCTATGCAGAATATCAGAAAGGGAAGAGGACAGGATGGAACATTGTCTTCATATGTGAATGTATCTGTTAAACCATGTGAAGGGATGGCGTAATTAAGGGGGAACCAATTACTTGTCTCCACAATGTCTGTGCGCAAGTCACTCCCTCCTTTCACATTGGGGGGTGGTGTGTGGCAGTGTCTGGAAACATTGTATGTCCTCTCTGATGTTGCACTTATCCTGGGATAGTGTATGACCTATGACCTAGTGTATGACCACTCCCCTTAGTGAGCTTGTCCAGGAGTGGGGTCAAGAGGGGGTTTACTTGAGATGGGAGTATCTAGAGTTAACATTTGTTATGCCATTGGATGAGGTAATGGTTCTGTGCTATGAAGTACCAGGAATGAGGTTAGAACCTCATCTTAGGGACCAAACTGAACGATAATTTAGAGCGAATGTTATCTGGCTAAGGGATACTCCTTTCTCAATTATAAAGACCATTTGTAAACTGTTCCTAAAATCTGTGGTTCGTCATGTAGGTTGAGAGGGGTGTGTCTTGGCTATAAAAGATCTTTGTACTTTTCTGTTGTCACTTCCAATGGTTCATTAGAAATGGTGCATCATTGAAAGTCAAATGGTATTGCAAAGCTGTTATTATTAAAGATGTAGTTTAAGTATAACTCTGACTGGTGTGTGAAGTTTGTAACTCTCCTCATTTGGTAAAGCAGAAATAAGCCACCACACTGGAGACTCATATCTCCCTCACTAACTTTAAGCACCAGATGTCAGAGCAGCTCAGAGAACACTGCACCTGTACACAGCCCATCTGTAAACAGCCCATCTATCTACCTCATCCCCATACTGTATTTATTTATTTATCTTGCTCCTTTGCAACCCAGTATCTCTACTTGCACATTCATCTTCTGCACATCTACCATTCCAGTGTTTAATTGCTATATTGTAATTTACTTTGCCACCATGGCCTATTTATTGCCTTAACTCCCTTATCTTACCTCATTTGCACTCACTGTATATAGACTTTTTGTTTTCTTTTTTCTACTGTATTATTGACTGTATGTTTTGTTTATTCCATGTGTAACTCTGTGTTGTTGTATGTGTCAAATTGCTATGCTTTATCTTGGCCAGGTCGCAGTTGCAAATGAGAACTTGTTCTCAACTAGCCTATGTGGTTAAATAAAGGTGAAATAAAAAATGTAATTAAAAAAAAAGTGTGTTCGGAACAGAGAGTAAAATGAGCAGATTTCTGGGCGCGGAAGAATAGATTCAAGGCATAATGTACAGGCTAGCTAAGGCATATTGAGCAGGGCTGGAGGCTCTACAGTGAAATAAGGCAATAATCACTAACCAAAACAGCAATAGACAAGGCATATTGACATTAGGGAGAGGCATGTGTAGCCGAGTGATCATAAGGTCCTGTGAGTAGCTAGGCGAGCTGGAGACACGGCGATTCAGACAGCTAGCAGGCCGGGACTAGCAGGCTAGTAGATGGGCCTTCGGGGGACGTTACAATGGAAGAGCCTGTTGAAACCCCCTCGGACGGTTATGTCGGAAGACAAGTCGTGATGGATTGGCAGGGCTCCGTGTCGGCAGTAAAAGGGTCCAGGCCAATTGACAAAATAGGTATTGTATCCCAAGAATTGGCTGATGGACCTCTTCAGCTACCCGGGAGATGGGCCTAGCTCGAGGCTAGCTTCAGGCTAACTGGTGCTTGCTTCAAGACAGAGACATAGCAGAGGATAGTAGAGGCTAGCAGCTAGCTAGCTGCGATGATCCGGTGTAAAGGTTCAGAGCTTGCGGTAGGAATCCGGACATGAGGTAGAGAAAAAGCAGTCCGATATGCTTTGGGTTGATATCGCGCTGTGCAGACTGGCAGGAATTGACCGGACTGAGGCTGGCTGATGCTCGAGTTAACGGTGATGACCGCTAGCAGTGGCTAACTGACTACTAGCTCGTAGCTAGATAGCTGGCTAGCTTTTGATGGGGGATCCGGTTCTAAAGTGTAAAAAATAGCAGATCCGTACCACATTGAGTGAGGCGGGTTGCAGGAGAGTATGTTCAGTCCGTAGATGGAAATTGAGATAAAAAAAAATATATAAAAAATATATACGAAATATATACGAAGAAAATATATATACGAGACAAACAGACGTCCTAATGCTACGCCATCTTTGAATAAGATGTGCAGGGGGACAGGGTAGTCGACATAATTAAGGTAATATTTACATGTAGGTAGGGGTAAAGTGACTATGCATAGATAATAAACAGAGAGTAGCAGCAGCGTGTGTGAAGGAATGTGAATGTGTGTGTGTGTGTGTGACATCAATATGCATGTGTGTGTTTTGTGTGTGTGTGTTGGAGTGTCAGTGTAGTATGTGTGGGTGTGTGGTTAGAGTCCAGTGAGTGTACATTGAGCCTGTGCAAGAGAGTCAGTTCCAAAAATAATAGATATGAATAAAATAAGTTCAATGTAAACATTCCTGGTAACCATTTGATGAACTGTTCAACAGTCTTATGGCTTGGGGGTAGAAGCTGTTAAGGAGCCTTTTGGTCCCAGACTTGGCGTTCCGGTACCGCTTGCCGTGCGGTAGCAGAGAGAACACTCTATGACTTGGGTGGCTGGAGTCTTTGTTAATTTTTAGGGCCTTCCTCTGACACCGCCTGGTATAGAGGTCCTGGATGGCAGGGAGCCCAACCTGAGTGATGTACTGGACCGTGTACTGGACCGTTTTACCCTGGTGGCTACATCTATTTTTGGACTTCTAAATTAAGGATATTTACCCATTGATTCTTGAAGAATATAACTTATAAATGCCTCATGAGCTTAGTTTAACTGTCGTAACCCATCAGAACCCCAAATACTGTATAAGCTTATTTACCTTCAATGTTTATAAACAATGTAAATGTAAACAAACACTGTATAGCATCAATACATGGTTCAAACTAACCCCGGTTCTCTGGTAATATGAATGAGGTATTTCACTTATGGGCTATGCCCCCAGCGTATTCGTCAGAAGCCTTTATTACACTACGCCAGCCATGATTGGCTGGACTTTGAGACGTGTGCGTAGGGGAAGGGTGTCCGTCCTACCCTATTAAAGATCTGACGCAGCGTCTCTGAGTCATTCAAAAATAAACAACACCTCTTCCTCGCTAATGCAAGAAGGGTGTCGTGCTCCCAAAACCCACATGACAAGCCAAAATAGCTGCCAGATATACTTTAATAGTAGAAAAAGCCTTTTCTTTGTATAATATTTTCTGTAGAAACAACAGGATTACCGGGACAGAGCACTGGATTGGCACTGTCTGTGATTTAGTGCACCATTCCTCAAACACGCACCATTTACAATCTTAAAGGGACCTGGTGGATGAGGCTCTAGCACTCTGAATAGTCTAAATTTCATTTTGGGGAAGCCCGGCAGTGTTCAAATTGAACCGTTCACGTGCCAGGACCAGAGTGCCAACCGTTCTGGGTGAGGATGGAAAATCTCCCCGTGCAACTGGCACAGTAGGTCCCGACGCTGAGGGAGGAGCCACGGTCGACCTCATAGTAGTTGCGTGATCTCCGCTAGCCAGCGTTGGCCAATGTGGTGCTATTAGTATGAGAAATAGACCATTCTCCCAAACCCTGGCTAGGGTAGGGTGGGGGAAATCAGGGCCAATGAGGGGAATGCATACTGGAGGGACGCGTGGCCACTCGTGCACCAATGCGTCCCCTCCCATCGGTGCATCCTGATCCCTCAGGGAAAAGCACAGTGGACACTGTGTATTCTCCATTGATGCATAAAGATCCACTGCTGGAATGCCGAAGTGCATCCAAACCGGATTGGCTACCTCTGGGTGGAGCTTCCACTCCCCATATATTGTGGGTTCCCACTGGAGAGTAAATCCGCCCCCGATTCAGTACTCCCGGTACATGAGTAGATCTCAGTGACTGGAGATGCATGAAGCTCCACATAATCAGTCTTTGTGCCAGTGTGTGTAAGTGAGGAGATCGCAGTCCCCCTTGACTGTTTATGTAAGCCACAATGGTGGTTTTGTCTGTTCTGAACAGAACATGATGACCCTGCAGAAATGGGAGAAACAACTTTAAACTGTTTGGGGTGCAGCCCGACACCGGTACACTTATGACAACATCCAGCTCAAGTGCAGGGCGCGAAATTCAAAAGATATATTTTTTAAAATATTTAACTTTCACACATTAACAAGTCCAAGACACCAGATGAAAGGTGCACATCTTGTGAATCAAGCCAACATGTCCGATTTTTAAAATGTTTTACAGGGAAGACACAATATGTAAATCTATTAGCTAACCACAAAAGACACCAATATTCTTACTCCATCAGTTTATGACTCCATCAGTAGCTATCACAAATTCGGCCAAATAAAGATAAAAATAGCCACTAACCAAGAAACAACCTCATCAGATGACAGTCTGATAACATATTTATTGTATAGCATATGTTTTTTTTTTTTAATTTGCATATTTCAGGTATAAATCATAGTTTACATTTCAGCTACAATCAGAAATTGCACCGAAAGCAGCCATAATATTTACAGACACCAACGTCAAATACCTAATTACTCATCATAAAACATTTCTGAAAAATACATAGTGTACAGCAATTGAAAGACAGGCATCTTGTGATTCTAGACAATATTTCCGATTTATTAAATGTTTTACAGCGCAAACAAAATGTAGCGTGATATTAGCATAGCCACAATAGCCAGAAACACGACCAGTCAACATGCACGACAGATATTAGAAATAGCATCATAAAATGTTTCTTACTTTTGGTGATCTTCCGTCAGAATGTTGGACAAGGTGTCCTTTGTCCAGAACAGTCGTTGTTTTGATCTGGAACGGCAAATATCCCTCTTCATTTAGCATGGGCACTTGCCAAGTGGAACGGATCACTCCAACGTCAACAAAGTCAGAGAACGGAACACGGCAAAACTCCCGAAAAAATTTCAATAATCTGATTAAACTATATTGAAAAAACATACGTTACGATGATATGGTGACATGTATCAAATAAAATCTAAGACGGAGATGTTCGTCGTTCATAACGACAGCTAAACAGAAGCCATATCCATGTCCTCTTTCGCGCGCTCCAGAAACAGGATATGGACGGTCACGTCAAACAAAGACCTTTTATTCCACCTCAGACCAAGATAGACACGAAATTTCTTCTCTCACCGCATCTTGACTACCAGGGGAAGGCGTAGGAAGTGTTTGTAGACTCCTACGTATCACGCCCATGTATAGGCATGCAGTTGAACAGAGCATTGATTTCTGACATTTCACTTCCTGGTCAGGAAAAGTGCTGCAGAAGGAGTTCTGTTTCACTCAGAGAAATAATTCAAACGGTTTTAGAAACTAGCGAGTGTTTTCTATCCAATTGTAATAATAATATGCATATTGTACGAGCAAGAATTGAGTACGACGCCGTTTGAAATGGGCACATTTTATCTGGCTACTCAATACGCCCTCTGCAGCCATAACAGGTTTTAATGCTAGGGAAACAGCAAGGAGCTCCAGGCAGTTTATGTGAGTAGTGCGAAGATGGGGTCCCCACACCCTGTTGACCGTTCTGCCCTCGTGGGTCGCACCCCAAACATTGTGACTACATCTGGGCACCCTGTGACAGAAAAATTGGGTGTATCCAGGAGTGCAGTGCTACTGTGCAATCTAAGGAGACCTGTACACGGTGATGTTTATGGCGTAATGGGCTCAGACCTAGAGAAAAGACCCAGCGTTGAAACCCTGGGTTTCGCCTAGAAAAGCAAATCTGAGAAATTTCCTGTGAGGAGGGTATATTGAGATGAAAGTAAGCATCCTTCAGGTCGACGGATACGAACCAATCACCGGGGCGCACAGAACGTAGCAGAGCAGTGTGTGTCAATATTCTGAATGTGTACTTCCTCATGTGCCTGTTCAAAGCATGTAGATCTAGGATTGGGTGTATGCCACCCCCTTTTTTGGAACCTGGGAAATATCTTGCTCGGGAGGAACAATTCTTATTGCATTTTTCCCAATTAGTGATGAGATTTCCTCCCGGAGGACACTCCCTGATTCCCTGAGCCTGAGTGTGTATGATTCCCTTGAATCGAGGCGGGTGACAGTGAATTGTAGTCTGTATCCCCTGTCTATCATGCCCAGTATCCAGTTGGACACTGCGCATGCCCGCCAGTTCTCTCTCTGCTCCGAGAGAGGGCTGACGGGAATTCCCCCCACAGATGATACAGAAGCACCCTCTGTCGGGGAGAGGGTGTACGACAGTCTGTGACGCACTGTGCATGCTCGGCTGGCCCGCACCGGGAGAGAGCTTATGTGGCCTATCACCACAAAAGGAGTGATAGCTCCCTCTGGTGGCATTATAGGAAAGCACCTTGTTTGTTTTGATTTTGTGAGAAACAACCTGTCTGACTGCGCGCTTGGCCTGTAGCCAGTTTGCGCTAGTGTTAACATTTTTAATGTGAACTGACATTGGGGAGTGTTTATGAGACAAGAGTGGGGTCTTGTAGGAGCATCCACCTGAACATTTTCTCTTCTCATCTTTGTGCTGTATTCTGTTACCACCGACTTCGGCCGGTAAGCCGGAAAGAAAACTGAGGTGCCTGGGAACTTGCACCCTGGAACAAGCTCAGGTTGGCAGAGAAGATAGAACTGCGCTTAGGGGAGGCCATTCTCGCCTCTCTGGCGATGGGGACACCGCTAGGCCATTCACTTGTTCCTCCTTACTCCCTGGGTGGGGTTAGGGGCCGGCTGGCTCCTTGGTGCCATGGGTGGGAAGTGAGTCTTCTTAGACCAGGGGCCCTTAGGGTCCGAGGTTCTCTGCTCCCCTGGGCTCGCAGCCTGGGGGCCTCGGCATCTGGGGATCTTAAAGGTTGAAGGGGATTGACCTGCTGCAGCCTGGGCAAAGGTACGGCAAGGCACAGGGGAGTCACTGGGCTGTGTCTTCCTGGGCAGAAAGAGCTAGCTTCACTCTCCCTTTTTTTGTCCTCGCACTGTTTCTGCATAATTTTGACAGTGAGACCAAAAAGGCCTTTTTGTTCTACTGGAGCATCCAGGATCTTCAGCTTCTCACTATCAGACACCGTGAATAGATTGAGCCATTGCACCCTCTCCTGGGATAGAATGAGCCCCATCGGTCAACACAAGTCGAGGTCTGTGGCAATGCAGATCTCATCCCATAAACCCGGCTCCGGTGTGACCTCTATCTCCTCCTGTAGCTCAGCTTGGTATGCCGAGTGCATGAAGGTGGTGTTGAGAGCCCTCACCACTGTGGCGACCGAACTGTAGACCTTCTCTGCAAGGGATAACTGTTAGCGCTCGTACTTGGTTGGTAAGATGGGTTCTTGGAAGAGAATGGTGTACTCCAGGTACGGGTACCCTCCTCCGGGCATTCTGGGAAGACTGGTAGTAAATGCCTAGCCGCCCGTTTGGTTTTGGGTAGTCTCAAACCCTCATAGCGGGACGTGGTTGTCTCTACTACTGCATTGGGCCAGGGAATCATCAATTTATCTGCAGCAGGTTTGCACACGCCCTGCAGGTCCACACTGAGAACTGGTGGGGATGGCGCCCCGCCTGCGTGTCCGGTTTTGGATTCCCCGGCAGGAGGCTTGGTTGCCTGGCCTGGGGGAGGAAGGAGTCTTCGTCTCCGTCAGATGATTCTGAAAGGAGGCTGTCGGAAAACCCTATGGACCTGCAGGGAGGTCAAGAGGTCATTGCTGGAGTCCTCCTACAGCGGGGCAATGGCATCGAGCTGGTTACTCCAGCTAGTGCTAGCTGTCACTCCAGGATTCCCAGTGGCGATATCCATGGCCTCTGATGAGCCATCGGTCACGCCAGCCACCATGTTAGGGTACTGTTGACTCAGGCTAGCTTGGCGTACTAGCCTGCGACGTAGGCTCTTCAAAGTGAAAAAAAAGCACAGTGTGGACAGGAGCCGGGGGAAGCTAACCCTTCCTGGGTATGTTGCAGCCCAAGGCAAACAGAGCACATCGAGTGGGTGTCCTTGGCCGATATCTTGTTTCCACAGGAGCAGATTAGTGCCGAGAGCTTCTCCACATTTGGGATGGGAGATGCTTTTGTCACCATAGCTGGCATGCTATGTTTTTTGCTGTCATACAAAAACTAGCGTGGTAGGCTAGTCAGACAGCTAGAGATTCGTGGGTGTGACTAGTGGGTGTGATGGCCGGATACGGTTTCCGAAAAATACAGATTAGAAAAGATAGCTTGGTGTAGCTAGTAAAAACTTTTCTTGTCAAAGTAAAAACCACAAAAGCTAACTAGCGTGGTGGCTAGCTTGGTAATGACTAGTCACTGTTTGTATACAGCTAACTTGGTCGTGAACAAGTTAGCCATGTTACAGCTGTACGCATTCCTCCCTCGCAGAATTTCCTCTAACTATGGTGAAGGAAAAGGAAAATTGCCACCACTGCACAGTCCCGAGAATAGCGCCCGGCGAGTGAGTTATAAGCTCACATCTGTGGACAGATCAGCTAATTCTGGAAAATGCAGTCGGGTCTAGGGCTGTTGGGTGACCATATTACCGCAGTCAAATTCTTAAACAGTCACAGTAATTATGCTTCTCCAAGCTCTGATGCTGCTGATGGGCATTAGTAGGCTACCAAACTTGCTAACTGCCTGGTACTCAGCACTCTAGTGTCCCTCTAATCATTCTGACATCAATGCAAATGTCATGAAAGTCTAATCAAACACTTCATGAGAGCCCATGAGCTCCTGTTTTGCAACATTTCTATAGGCTATGCAATTATGCAAGATGGCCTCTCTTAAAAAGAGGAGGATCCCATCAGCTTTTTATAGGCTAGGCCTACTATATTTATTTCTCAACTTTCTTAATATGAAGCACATTGCTTATCTTTACACCAGGAGTATAGCCTAACTGGCTGGCAAGGAAATTAACCATAGGAAAAGCGTCCTTCATTCGCTATTTAAGTGCATAGATGAAATGCATTTTTTCCCGCTGCCCCTGTTTCGAGACAGGTGCATGATAATGGTCCTCTCTAAATCAACACAAATTTCACACAAATATTACTTGGTATATGTAAAGACAAGATTAAATCAAGAATAGTCTGATGGGTGACAATATTAGCCTATCACTTGTGAATTAACCTTTCAGGAGCCTCCGGGAGCGCACCCCCCCCCCCCCCCCCACTGATTAGCATCGCTAGCATAGCGTCACAATTAAATAGTAGCATCTAAATATCATTAAATCACAAGTCCAAGACACCTAATGAAAGATACAGATCCTGTGAATAAAGCCACCATTTCAGATTTTTAAAATGTTTTACAGGGAAGACACAATATGTAAATCTATTAGCTAAACACGTTAGCAAAAATCACAATTTTTCTTTGTCCACCATTTTCTCTCAACACCAGTAGCTATCACCAATTCGGCTAAACTAAGATATTGATAGCCACTAACCAAGAAAAAACCTCAGATGACAGTCTGATAACATATTTATGGTATAGGATAGGTTTTGTTAGAAAAATGTGCATATTTCAGGTATAAATCATAGTTTGCCATTGCAGCCAGCATCACAAATTTCACCAAAGCTCCTAGAATTACTACAGAGAGCAACGTGTTTTACCAATTTACTCATCATAAAACATTTCTTAAAAATACACAGCACATAGCAATGGAAAGAAACAGATCTTGTGAATTCAGACAACATTTCAGATTTTCTAAGTGTTTTACGGCGAAAACACAATAAATCGTTATATTAGCATACCACATATGCAAACGTTACCAGAGCATTGATTCTAGCCAAAGAGAGCGATAACGTAATCATCGCCAAAATATATTAATTTTTTCACTAACCTTCTCAGAATTCTTCAGATGACACTCCTGTAACATCATATTACAACATACATATAGAGTTTGTTCGAAAATGTGCATATTTAGCCACCGGTCAGAAAATGTCCTGCACCATATTAGACAGTGATCTAGTCTTATACATAAATACTCATAAACTTGATTAAAAAATACAGGGTGGACAGCGATTGATAGACAATTTAATTCTTAATACAATCGCGGAATTACATTTTTTAAATTATCCTTAATTTTCAATACAGGTTGCGCCAAGCGAAGCTATAGCAAACAAAATGGCGGCATAAGCGTTTAACATTTTTCGACAGAAACACGATTTATCATCATAAATTGTTCTTACTATGAGCTGTTCTCGCATCAGAATCTTGGACAATGAATCCTTTCTTGGGTCTAATCTTCTTTTGGTTGAAAGATGTCCACTTGTCCGTCGAAATGCCCACTAACGTACGACCGGGACCCCGAAACGTGCCCGGAGCTTCAAAGTCTATTTACAAAGCAATGCCTCAAAATCGCACTAAACGGATATAAATTGCTATAAAAAGGTTTAAATTAACTACCTTATTATGTTTCTAACACCTATAACGAGTAAAAAGATGACCGACGCTATATTACTGGCTAAACCAAGGCTTGGAAAAAGGCCAGTCAGATATCCTTCTTGCGTTGAGCGCAGTGTCCAAAGGAACGCTACTTCCGGTATTTGGTGATTTATAGAGCCAATGATTGCGCAATCGACTCCATTCAAATTGTCACCACTTACTGACATCTAGAGGAAGGCGTGGGCAGTGTTTGTATCTCATAGGATTTACAGAGACTTTTAAAACTGATCTGGAACCAGAGGCCAAGATGTCTAAATCTCACACACTGGGAGGAAAAGTGCTGTAGAATGAGTTCTGTTTCACTCAGAGACATAATTCAAACGGCTATAGAAACTAGAGAGTGTTTTCTAGCCAATAATAACAATAATATGCATATTGTACGAACAAGAATTGAGTACTAGGCAGTTTAATCTGTAGAGACAATTATGCTAATGCGAAACAGCACCCCCTATAGTTGCAAGAAGTTTTTAAGGCCAGCACAAGGCAAGAAACAATGCCTTTTTTTTGGCGACTTTTTCGAATAATAGTTGCACACCTCATGTAGCCTAGCCCATAGGCCTATATGTTTTGATAAGGTTTGCATCACAACTAAAGTGGCCAAATAACTTCTTAAAATTAAGCACATTCATTCATCCGCTTTACAAGGAGTGTAGAGCCTAACTGGCTTACATAAGCAGCGCGAGTTTCAAGTTTGGGGAAGATAATTTCACCATAAAAATGCACCTTTATAATAAAAGCATTATATGCATAATCGCATTTGCGGTCACTTTTGATAATGGTGTTTTCCCACTAATGGAACATTTGTGCTTATAGCTTACTGCCATATGTGCATTGATGAGCTAATAATGTGAAGAAATTATCAACATTTAAAGCTAAAAATTATGATCTGTTGCGTCAGCCACATTGTATAAAAAAAGGTGTTTTGATGCTAGTGGTTGTATTAATTTGGGATCGATCGCATTCCACAACAGACCCAGACTATTTTTGTAATATTTACTTCTTGCACAGAATAGAATAGGTCAGCTTTGGTACTATGGGGGATATTAGATTGACATACTGTAGGCTAGTGCTTTTGCTGTTTGTTAGGCCTACTCATCTTGTTGGCTGACGAAAAGTAAATGTGGACAGTTCTTCCAATATCTTCAATATGCACCTTGGAATTGGATAAGGACACGCGCAGTTGCGTCCCTGATGTGTCTGTCTTCACTTGTAGCCTGTGAGAAATACCTGATCACTTGATGGAGAGCCATGTGAGTGAAAGGTGCTTCGGAGCGCGCAGCAATCTGGGAGAAGGGCACAACGCAGCACTCCGGGCCAAGGGCACAACTGCCACTGGCCGCAAAAGGCATGGATTTTTTTTAGAGTGCATTACAGCCACAAAGGGGATGCCGCCATGAAATTTGAGGCGTTATCAAGTGCTCGTCAAATTGTGAATGAGAGACTATTAAAGCTTCGTATGGCTGCAATCCCGTTAACCGGATCGATATGACAACAGCCAGTGAAAGTGCAGGGCGCAAAATTAAAACAACAGAAATCTCATAATTAAAATTCCTCAAACATACATGTATCTTATACCATTTTAAAGGTAATCTTGTTGTTAATGCCACCAAAAGTGTCCGATTTCAAATAGGCTTTACAGTTAAAGCACCACAAACGATTATGTTAGGTCACCGCAAAATCACAGAAAAACACAGCCATTTTCCCAGCCAAAGACAGGAGTCACAAAAAGCAGAAATAGAGATAATATTAATCACTAACCTTTGATGATCTTCATCAGATGACACTCATAGGACTTCATGTTACAGAATACATATATGTTTTGTTCAATACAGTTCATATTTATATCCAAAAACCTCAGTTTACATTGGCGCCACGTTCAGAAATGCCTCCAAAATATCCGGAGAAATTGCAGAGCCACGTCACATAACATAAATACTCATCATAAACTTTGATGAAAGATACATGTTTTACATAGAATTAAAGATACACTTGTTCTTAATGCAACCGCTGTGTCAGATTTCAAAAAGCTTTACGGCAAAAGCACAATATTCAATAATCTGAGAACAACGTTCACCCACAAAAGGAAGCCATACAGTTACCCGCCAAATTGTGTAGTGAAGAAAACTCATAAATAGTATTATAAATCTTCACTTACCTTTGCTGATCTTCGTCGGAATGCACTCCCAGGACTCCCACAATAAATGTTTGTTTTGTTCGGTAATGCCCATAATTTATGTCCAAATAGCTATTTTTGTTAGCGTGTTTGGTAAACAAATCCAAAGTCAGGAAGCGCGTTCACTAAAAGCTGACGAAATGTCAAAAAGTTCCGTAACAGTCAGTAGAAACATGTCAAACGATGTATTGAATCAATCTTTAGAATGTTTTTAACATGAATGTTCAATAACGTTCCAACCGGAAAATTCCATTGACATCAGATGTGGATGGAACAGAGCTCCCTCTCATGTGAACGCGCATGTTCAGAGCATGGTCAGGTCATGGTAGACCTGACTCATTCCCATCTCCTTCGGCCCCACTTCACAGTAGAGGCATCAGACAAGGTTCTACAGACTGTTGACATCTAGTGGAAGCCGTAGGAAGTGAAAACTGATCCATATCCCACTGTGTATTCAATAGGGGCTGGGTTGAAAATCGACCAACCTCAGATTTCCCACTTCCTGTTTGGATTTCTTCTCAGGTTTTTGCCTGCCATATGAGTTATGTTATACTCACAGACATCATTCAAACAGTTTTAGAAACTTCAGAGTGTTTTCTATCCAATACTAATAATAATATGCATATATTAGCAACTGGGACTGAGGAGCAGGCAGTTTACTATGGGCACCTTTCATCCAAGCTACTCAATACTGTGCCTGCAGCCAAAAGAAGTTAAAGTGTGTACAGCCTGCGCAAAAAACAAAGCAGAGCTCAAGCTCTTCAAGCGACTTTTTTCAAATCATTCTTCATACTATAAAATAATTCCACGGAATTCTAAGCAAATCTTGTTGGCTAAATTAACTAGTGTAACCCACAGGCATTTGGCATAGCCAGATCAGGACAACTCAGAGTATGCTACTCTGTTCTTCTGAAATAGACTACATTTTCTTCATATCTGTCACGATCGTGTGGAGGATTGACGGACCAAAACGCAGCATTTGGAAAATAAGCCATCTTCTTTTATTTTAGAAGAAGGCAAAACGAAAACAAAACACTTACGAACTTAACCAAAACAATAACGACCGTGAAGCTAATAAAACGTAGTGCACACACAGGCTACAAACGTATAACATAGACAATTACCCACAAACAAACTAAAGCCTATGGCTACCTTAAATATGACTCCCAATCAGAGACAACAGAAATCAGCTGTCTCTAATTGGGAACCCATTCAGGCAACCATAGACTTACCTAGACAACTACACCCAACATAGACACAGCTAGACACATTCACTCAACACAAACCCATACACTACACCCAACACCCCCTTTACCATATAACCACCCAAAACCGACAAAACACAAAACATTCCCCCATGTCACACCCTGACCTAACTAAAATAATAAAGAAAACAAAGAATACTAAGGCCAGGGCGTGACAATATCGTTCTTCTTTAGACCTGTCTTAAAAAAATATATTTATTGTGAAGTTGAAGGCTATATTACATGGATTTATTAAGCTTTTTAAAATATAGATGTTCCGAAGGTCTGCATGTGTGGAAGCCAGGAGATACTAAATGTGTTTATGTTAATTAACGTCAATTACCGTGAGACCGACAGATATTTGCTTGACAATCACCGGCTGATGAAATTTTGTGACTGCCACAGCCCTAGTCATGTCGAGGTAAGCTTCTGATAAAGGCTTCTGACGAATACGCTAGGGGAGTATCCCATAAGTGAAATACCGAAATGAATACTTGAAAGAGAACTATAATTTTCATACCATGGATGGTTAGTCCTTGCATCCACAGTTCTGCCTATGAATTTGAGAGTGGTTACATTTCTCCAGGCCCCTCACTCAGCATTTTACCAAAACACAGGCTTTGTAATTGTTTCAAATAAGGATTCTAGCTTGAAGATGAAAGGTAGCCTATTCAACTAGGACATTGGGTTAATACAATTACAGACACATGGACTGAAGTATGCCGATTGTATTATGGTTCACAGTAAATGTTACTTACTCTCCTGATGTTTTGATGCCATGTTAGATTGACTGGGAATTAAACCAATGTCATCTGCATGGCATATTGCCTCTGGGAGGTATGTCTTCCTACTGGGCACAGATGTAAGTTCAACGTCTAGTTTTGATTTACATTTGGTTGAGGTGTCAACTAAAGGGAATTAAATGTAAAATCATCAAAATATGTCACCATGTCATTGGATTTAGGTTAAAAGTTGGGTGAAAAACATTTTACATTTTTCAAATCCAATCAGTTTTTCACATTGATTCAGTGTCCTCACATTGATTTTTTGGGTTGGAATGATGTAGAAACAAAATTGATTCAACCAGTTTTTGCCCAGTAGGTTGTCTCAGTACTAACTTAACTACCGGTGCCAACTCTGTGACACTGTAATCAGCTCTTTGTTTTGCTGTCAAGCACAAGACTTGATTATAGAACTGGGAACACACCAGGGCTCAATGTGTCCTCATGTACAGGCCGTGTCCAGGCCGCTCATCTGACAATCCCCAATCAATACTCAATCAAAAAGTTCATACCCTGGAGCAAATCTGTGATAGTGCCCTGTGGCAGCTGAGCCCTGGAGCTCTTTATAGCTCAGCAAAGTGGAACATGCCTCTGACAAAGACAGAACACAGACCAGGACACGACTGATGGAGAGAGAACACTGGTTTGAGATATGGATGTCCATGTAGGTCTCTCTGTTCAAACAGTCCTGGCTGCTATAATTTGAAAGACGTAAGAACAGGTAGTGCTAGTTGTAAGGTCCGTGACAGACACTAAGCAAACTTCTGCTTTAAGTTTGTCCTATTTCATCATCTCTTTGCCCAGGTGACTGTCTGGAATACTGCATCAATGACTTGAGCAAAGAAAGATTATAGTTTTCAACTTTTAATGTGAAAAAGAGAACGAGGAGGGAAATATTATAGCCCTCTACAGGCTCTCTTGATTATACTACTGTTATCTATTTCTCAGCCCCCGTGGTCACAGTCAAAGGGCTGACACAAAGATACACAGTACCAAGAAAAAGTTAGGACACACCTACTCATTCAAGGGAGAGTGATGGAGTGCTGCATCAGATGACCTATGTCTGGAAATTCAGTACTGTGAAAGAATTGTTCATTTCTTCAAACAATCATCTTTATTTAATATCGATTAATTATTGCAATAATGAAACCAGTCAGCCCAACGGTCATGACTGTTGAGCTGAGCAGCCTAACTGAACATGAAAAAACTGATATTATATAGGACCTAAAAACGCTTAGTCAGACCGGTTCCATCTCCCGTAAGCAACCTTGGTTATCTACACAGGATGGTGTTTTACCCCCAACCCGGCGTAGTTTCTCAGATGCCAGGAAGATGAGACAATGAGGCATTGTTCTAAACTCTTCCAGGCTCTCTCTATCTCGGGTCACACACCACATCTTGTCTATGGAATGCCAGCGTTTAGGTTTTAATTACCAAGTCATCTGATGCATTAATTACCCATTAAACATCATAACTAGGTATCAAACATGAACACAACTAAAACAGCATCAAACCTTCTAAACCTCACAGCAACAACTGTACACTGGGAAAACAGTGTACAGGGATAACTGGGAAAAAATAAAGCTCACCTGAAAGAGGAGGACACTTGGGCATTTTGCAGGTCAACTCCAAATCAGTTCTATCTGACTTGACATTTTATCTGGTGAGGTAGAGAGAGACACCATCAAAGGCTCAATAGCAATGTTCTAAACACCCTTGGGTGAGAAAGACATCATGAAAACTAAAGCTCTCAGACGAAGGTAGCCTAGTGCATAAGAGCGTTGCGCCAGTAACTGAAAGGTCGCTGGTTTGTATCTCTGAGCAGACTAGGTGAAAAATCTGTTGTGTCCTTGAGCAAGGCATTTAACCCTAGTTGCTCTGGATAAGAGTGTCTGCTAAATGACTTAAATGTAATCAAACAGAGAAGCTGAAGTAAAACCTCAGGACCAGGGCTCCAGTTATACATCTTTATTAGCCCAGGACCCAGAGATTAGACTAGCATTGATTTAAGCTGGAGAACAAAATGAGTCAAGTTCTTTATAAACGCTATCTCCTTAAAAACCATCTCTACCTTCAATATAAGCCTTTTAAAAAGCCCCACTAGGGGACGAGGGGCCAGTTCTAAAGGGGTTATCTTGTCTGGAAACGCTCATGTGAAACAATGAGGGCAGATAAACTTAATTGGAGAACTGGAAAGAGTGCAGGCCCAGGCCGTCAGAGCAGAGGCAGAAAGGCAGGGGAGAGAAGATGGTGGCGAGATTGGTTTGTCTGGTCTCTCTCTCTGTGGGCTCTGTGGTGCTGTGTGAGTCAGAGCAGGGTCCCCTCGTCCCTCAGAGCGAGGGACAGATAATCAAGCCCCAGTTGATGTGGGACTGTGCAGAAGGGCAGAAGGAGAATAGAAACTCTTTAATAGATTAGCAGCGTTCATGTAGTGGAACCGCCACAGGGGAGACCAAGGCCGCACCTCACAATCCACAGTACTGTATGATTGTTGCTGGAAGTCTGGGAGAGAGCTCTGATCTGCATAGCACTCAGGCATGACCAAGACCAACAGAAAGGGAGAGAGGGATGGAGGGAGAGAGAGATACAAGGGAGAGAGAGAGGCCCAGAATGATGCCATTTAGTTCAGAGATGATTTAAGAGTCACCACATCAACTACTAAAATAGTGGTTTAATTTTCCCCAAACCAATGGAATGTACTGGAATAAAGCCCTATTCACATATATTCAGATCAAATCACTCTGAGAATAAAGCATTTTTAAAATGCTATTTTAACCCACAGTGGAGTCATATTGCTCCCTATGGTAATTTAAAAGAAGATAGCTCACTTATGATGGCTCCAGACAAATCAAATTTTGGTATTTTGGGGACAAAGGCAAATAAATGAATGAATAAACTCTGAGGGAGTGTTTTGAGTTTCTCTAGAGGGGAGACAGACCTTTGCTCAGCTACCCATGAGTGACAGTTGGATTCGCCACGATACACATCAGGACCCCTGCAGCACCTGTTCCAGATGTCGCTCATTTATTTTTGATAAACTTTTTTTAACCAGGTAGGCCAGTTGTGAACAAGCTCTCATTTACAACTGCGACCTGGCATGATGTGATGTTGTACAAATAATCAAGTATGCAAAAATCACTTTACGTGAACATTTAGCATAGAACAATAAAGATGCACTCTCAAACATGTGTTTAATTTCAGACAGTAGTTTTGAAAGTGGTGCTCACGTGCCAAAAGAGGTACCCGTTTTTTGTATACTATGACATCAAATTGTGTACTACGTCATCCATTTCATTTGATATATTACGTCCTGCAATAAAATTATATATACTGTTTATACAGCTTCGGAAAGTATTCAGTCCCCTTGACTTTTCCACATTTTGTTATGTTACAGCCTTATTTTAAAATTGATAAAATAAAATAAAATACTTTACACACAATACCTCATAATGGCAAAGCGAAAATAGGTTGTTAGAAATTTTGGCAAATTTATTAAAAACAAAAAACAGAAATACTGTATTTACATAAGTATTCAGACCCTTTGCTATGAGACTCGAAGTTGAGCTCAGGTGCATCCTGTTTCCATTGATCATCCTTGGAGTCCACCTATGGTGAATTCAATTGACTGGACATGATTTGGAAGGCACACACCTGTCTATATAAGGTCCCACAGTTGACAGTGCATGTCAGAGCAAAAACCAAGTCATGAGGACGAGGGAATTGTCCATAGAGCTCCGAGACAGGATTGTTTCAAGGCACAGATTTGAGAAAGGGTACCAACACATTTCTGCAGCATTGAAGGTCCCCAAGAACACAGTGGCCTCCAACATTCTTAGATGGAAGAAGTTTGGAACCACCAAGACTCTTCCTAGAGCTGGCCACAAGCTAAGCAATCAGGGGAGAAGGGCCTTGGTCAGCGAGATGACCAAAAACCCAATGGTCACTCTGACAGAGCTCTAGAGTTCCTCTGTGGAGATGGGAGAAACTTCCAGAAGGACAACCATCTCTGCAGCACTCTACCAATCAGGCCAAGAGTGTCTAGACAGAAGCCACTCCTCAGTAAAAGGCACATGACAGCCTGCTTGGAGTTTGCCAAAAGGCACCTAAAGACTCTCAGACCATGAAAAACAAGATTCTCTGGTCTGATGAAACCAAGATTGAACTCTTTGGCCTGAATCCCAAGCGTCACGTCTGGAGGAAATGTGGCACCATCCCTACGGTGAAGCATGGTGGTGGCAGCATCATGCTGTCGGGATGTTTTTCAGCGGCAGGGACTGAAGGACTAGTGGGAAAGATGAACGGAGAAAAGTACAGAGAGATCCTTGATTAAGCTCCAGAGCGCTCAGGGCCTCAGACTGGAGCCAAGGTTCACCATCCAACAGGACAACGACCCTAAGCACACAGCCAAGACAACGCAGGAGTGGCTTTGGGACATGTCTCTGAATGTCTTTGAGTGGCCCAGCCAGACCCCGGACTTATACCCGATCGAACATCTCTGGAGAGACCTGAAAATAGCTGTGCAGCGACGCTCCCCATTCAACCTGACAGAGCTTGAGAGGATCTGCAGGGAATTACTGTGATTGTCTGTCTGACGTTCATTCTCAAGTTTATCTGCCGTTCGTTCGCTGAGGTGTGCTATAGGGACCACACGCCGGTAGCCTTTGACTGGCGACTGAATTGCAACATTCTCTCCCGTTTCTTCCAGGTGAATCGGTAGAGACATTTCAAGTCTGAGCCAATCAGAGAGCTCAAGTGGGGAGCCGAAAGAAAACCAACAGGTAGATAAAAATTGGTAACTTTTCCCGGTGACATCACCCACCTCTTTGCAGCTTGCTAAATGAGTCAGTCACACTTCATAATATACAATGCACACTTATCGGACAGTTTATTAGGTATACCAGCCTGTTCACGAAAATGGATCGCTCCTACAGACGGTGAGTCAGGTGGCCATGGCATGCTGTATAAAACAGGCAGAAAGGCATCGAGACATTCAGTTACATTCAGTGAACGTTAAAATAGGCAAAATCTGTGACATAAGCAAATTTGAGCGTAGTATGATCGTCGGTGCCAGGCACGCTGGATCCAATATCTCAGCAACGTCCGCCCTCCTGGGCTTTTCATGCACAACAGTGTCTAGGGTTTCCTGAGAATGGTGAGACAAATAAAAAACATCCGGTCAGTGGCAGTACTGTGGGCGAAAACAGCTTGTTGGTCGAAAGAGAATGGCAAGAATCGTGCAAGCTAACAGGCGGGCGACAAACAGACAAATAACAGCGCAGTACAACCGTGGTGTGCCGAATGGCATCTTGGAAATCACAACTCGTCGATCCTAGTCACGGATGGTTGCAGCGGATGACCACACAGCTAAAGACAAGAAGAAGCAACTCCACGGGGCACGCGATCATCAACACTGGACAATTGAGGAGTGGAAAAACATTGCCTGGTCTGATGAATCCTGGTTCCTGTTGTACCATGCTGATGGCAGAGTGACAATTTGGCGTAAGCAGCAATAGTCCATGGACTCATCCTGCCTGGTGTCAACGGTACAGGCTGGTGGTGGTGGTGTACCGCCATCCAATCTGTAGCAACTGCGTGATGCCATCGCGTCAGCAAGGACCAAAATCCCTGTGGACTTCAGGCTGTTCAGGCTGTTCTGGAGGGGGTTCGACCCGGTACTAGATGGATGTACCTAATAAACTGGCCGTTGAACGTATAGGATCATGGTATCTAGCCATTTAGCTAACGTTAGCCGTCTAGCTAAAAATGTATTTATGGGCTGTATTCGATTATGGAGAGCGAATTAAATAGTTTATTTGTCATCTTGCTAGTTAGTTATCTAGTTGTGGCTATCTGGCTAGTATCACCAAGGGCTTTCTTCAGCAACAGCAACAGTAGCACAGACAGCTAGACCATAAAACAACACACATAGACATGCATTGCCAAACAACACTACTGCCACCTTATGGTTTGGAGTATTTTAAGGCTGGCTGATTACTTCAAGGTCTCTGCTGTGTGACACTCCGTTCAGACGAACTAAGTGTTGTCGGCAGGCAGACGTTTGACAATCTTACCAGTGTGTCTGAACCTTAAGAGATGACAGTCCTAAACACACTGGCTCCACTGATACCACAGACATTAATTTGCTGGGTGGCTGCTTGGCTTGAAGGACAGATAATTAGGCATTGTGGGATTGAAACGCTACCGGAGTTGTGAACAGTAGTGGGTCTGTGCTGTGAGAGACCCAGACGACTGTGTGAGGAAATCCTAATGGTACAGACAAGCCACCATTATACTACAAATTACCTGCCAGCATTAGTGTCACCCTCGGCCCAATCATTTTCTCTCCCGGATCAATCTGTGCTCTGGCCTCCCTAGTCCTCCATGGGGGCCTGTCTTGGCAATTAGGTATTGATTTTGTTTTCCTTTTATTTTCTGAGCCTGATGACCCAACACCCCTGCAGTCTCTCAGCTCTTCTGCTCCGTGTTCAGTTGTGACAGACAGGAGACGCAGAAATGTCTCAGTCAGATGGTGAACTACATGGGAGGAAGTTGGGCTGCACCGATTAGCCTGCAGTAGAGAGATCAGTTAAACATCGAACCCAGCGTGACTGTGGATAAGTCTGGACAAGGGGTCATTAAGAAGAGCATATCTGGACACTACAGAGTATCCTCACATGGGAGTTAATTGGATAATGGGATAGTGCTATTTGATTTAGCATCATTGCATGGAGTGTCAATGAATGGTTTGTAATGGATGGTATGTTCTGCTGTTAGATGATGAAATGTTAGTGGATGGAGCACAAGTGTACACAAGAGCTTTGCCCTGACCATTTATTTGTGCAAGTGAGTGTGTTTGTGTGTGTCTCTCTCTCTTTCTGTCACTGTCTCTCTCTCTTTATTTCTTTCTTCTCTCTCTATCTCTGTGTGTGTGTTTGTGTCCATGTGTGTGTGTTTGTATCCCTATGTTTATGACATAAGTTTTTTCAGTCTGGTCAAAGCTGCAGAGACGAGAGGAATGCAGAGGCGTCCTTCACATCCACTCTCACAGTGGGAGCCCCGACCCTAATTACTTATGATAGAGACAAATTAGATGGTAACACTAGCAGAAATCCAGTTATATGGAATACGTTCATTTATACTGCGTCATGTTCAAATACTACATGAGAGGGATTAAAACAAATACTTAGCAGACAAAACACAAACATGGCCTGAGAGCTAAGCTGAGGTTAGGTTACAACACATCTGCCACGCTGATCCTCAACACAGAGGCCCCTCAGGGGTGCGTGCTCAGTCCCCTCCTGTACTCCCTGTTCACTCATGACAGCGCGGCCAGGCACGACTCCATCACCATCATTAAGTTTGTCGATGACACAACAGTGGTAGGCCTGATCACAGACAACGATGAAACAGCCTATAGGGAGGAGGTCAGAGACCTGGCCGTGTGGTGCCAGAACAACAAGCTCTCCCTCAACGTGATCAAGAAAAAGGAGATGATTGTGGACTACAGGAAAAAGAGGATCGAGCACGCCCTCCATTCTCATCGACGGGGCTGCAGTGGAGCAGGTTGAGAGCTTCAAGTTCCTTGGTGTCCACATCACCAACAAACTAACATGTTCTAAGCACACCAAAACAGTCGTGAAAAGGGCACAACAAAGCCTATTCCCCCCTCAGGAAACTGAAAAGATTTGGCATTGGTCCTCAGATCATCAAAAGGTTCTTCAGCTGCACCATCGAGAGGATCCTGACTGGCTGCAACACTGCCTGGTATGGCAACCGCTCGGCCTCCGACCGCAAGGCTCTACAGAGGGTACTGCGAACAGCCTAGGACATCACTGGGGCCAAGATTCCTACCATCCAGGACCTCTATACTAGGCAGTGTCAGAAAAAGGCCCTAAAAATTGTCAAAGACTCCAGCCACTCTAGTCATAGACTATTCTCTCTGCTACCACACGGCAAGTGGTACCGGATCGCCATGTCTAGGTCCAAAACAGCTTCTACCCCAAGCCATAAGACTCCTGAACATCTAATCAAATGGCTACCCAGACTATTTACATCCCCCCCCCCCCCCCCCCCATTTTTCGTATTTGGTTGCATTACAACCTATAAATTAAATTGATTTTGATTTTGATTTCATGTAATGGACATACACAAAATAGTCAAAATTGGTGAAGTGAAATGAAAAGAAAAACGTGTTTCAAAAAATGCTTTGAAACCCTTAAATAAGATCTTGTGCAACAAATGACATTCAGAAGTCACATAATTAGGTAAATAAAGTCCACCTGTGTGCAATCTAGGTGTCACATGATCTGTCACATGATCTCAGTATTTATACACCTGTTCTGAATGGCCCCAGAGTCTGCAACACCACTAAGCAAAGGGCACCACCAAGCAAGCGGGATCATGAAGACCAAGGCGCTCTCCAAACAGGTCAGGGACAAAGTTGTGGAGAAGTACAGATAAGGGTTGGGTTCTAAAAAAAGTATCAGAAACTTTGAACATCCCATGGAGCACCATTAAATCCATTATTAAATCATGAAAAGAATATGGCACCACAACAACCCTGCCAAGAGAGGGCCACCCACCAAATCACACAGACCAGGCAAGGAGGGCATTAATCAGAGAGGCAACAAAGAGACCAAAGATCACTCTGCAGGAGCTGCAAAGCGAAGATTGAAGTATCTGTCCATAGGACCACTTTAAGCCATACACTCCACAGAGCTGTGTTTTACAGAATAGTGTCCAGAAAAAATCCTGTTTCAGCCTTCCAGAGATTTGAGACTGGGACGGAGGTTCACCTTCCAGCAATGACCCTAAGCATACTGCTAAAGCAACACTCGAGTGATTTAAGGGGAAACATTTAAATGTCTTGGAATGGCCTAGTCAAAGCCCAGACCTCAATCCAATTGAGAATCTGTAGTACGACTTAAAGATTGCTGTACACCAGCGGAACCCATCCAACTTGAAGGAGCTGGAGCAGTTTTGCCTTAAAGAATGGGCAAAAATCCTAGTGGTTAGATGTGCCAAGCTTATAGAGACATACCCCAAGAGATTTGCAGCTGTAATTTCTGCAAAAGGTGGCTCTACAAAGTATTGACTTTGGGGGGGGGGTGAATAGTTATGCATGGTCAAGTTCTGTTTTTTTGTCTTATTTCACAATAAAAAATATTTTGCATCCTCAAAGTGGTAGGCATGTTCTGTAAATCAAATGATACAAACCCCCCAAAAATCAATTTTACTTCCAAGTTTCAAGGCATCAAAATAGGAAAAATGCCAAGGAGGTGAATACTTACACAAGCCGCTAGTGTTTTTGCAGACTGCAGTAAAGTACAATGTAGTATTTACTGTAGTATTTTAGCAAACTGTAGTGTACTGTAGTATTTTTTGGGACATTACTGTCGTATTTACTAAAGTGTTTCTGTTTTTCAACTGGAAAAAAACTATTTTCCATTATCTGTAGGCTGGTAGTTAGATAGGTAAGTAGGTAGCTAGGACTTGATTCTGAATAGAGAGTTCAGAGCTTCTGCTCTTTTCTATAATCTGTAGGGAACACAATATATGGTCCTTGGCATGTAATATATGGTCCAATATATGATACTTGGCATGTACGTTTCTCACTTACAGGTGGCACAAATTGGGTTATGGAGAAGGGGAATTGGCAGGGTATATACAAATACTGTAGTATTTACTCTACCTACATGTACATATTACCTCAACTAACTGGTACCCCCGCACATGAACTCTGTACCGGTACCCCCCGTATATAGTCTTACTATTGTTATTTTACTGCTGCTCTTTAATTACTTGTTACTTTAATTTCGTATTCTTATCCTCATTTTTTTAAACTGCATTGTTGGTTAGGGGCTCGTAAGTAAGCATTTCACTGTAAGTTCTACACCTGTTGTATTCGGCGCATGTGACTAATAACATTTTATATGAATTGATTTGATATAGAAAAACACCCCTAACACTGAATTCTGAACGCAAATAGACAAATAGAGATGTGCCTTTGATTCCATACAGAAGATGAAGATGTAAATGTAAATGTATAGGGCTATGCCAAGGAATTGTAGCAAGGCAGACCAACTATTCCAAGGCTGTCAAAAAAGAGGGGGTGCTTGGGAGAAGAAAGGAGAAGAAAGGAGAATAAATTGAGAGAGTAAAGCCTTGGGGCATGTATAGCAGAGAGAGAGGATTAAGATAGAGAGAAAAATAGTCAAAAAGAAACAGAAAAGGAGTGGGTAAGTAAACAGAAGGGGGAGAAAGGCTTGCCAGGAGAGCTGGGCTCAGGGTTGCTCAGTTTGCACAGAAATGTCAGAAACAGTGTGACATTGTCCCGTGCAGCCTCCCCTGATGCCTGCAGTCCCCACAACAGAGACAAACACATCCCACTGCCACCACTTACTGCTACACAGACCACCATACTGAAATCTCATATCCATACAGTAAAACACACACAAATCCAATTTGCATAATTTCCATGGTAGTTTAAAGGGCTTGTTTAGGGAAATGTTGCTTCTACGGTATAGTTAAGTTATTCTTGAAGCAAAATGGCGTGGAATATTGCAGAACAAATGCAGGTTAAAGGGTGAGGTAAATAAAATAAGGCAAGCACAGAAACATGATTGGTGCTCACACATTGTTATCCAAATCACACACACATAAGAAAAACACAAATACACTCATGTATAGGCAGTGTTTCACATGAATGTAAAGTATGGGAGAGTTAGGGTTAACCCTGGTGGCGTGTGGTCCAGGGGCCATAATACTGACAGGCCAGGACAGACTGGGGGTCCAAGACCCGTCCACCTCTGTGATTATTGAGGCAGGGGTCAGGGGACAAATGCTGAGTTCCTGATTAGGAAGGTATTGGCAGAGGGCATAAATATGGGACTGATCCCTGTAACCTCATCTCCCACCCACCCCCGTCCACCCCTCCCACATAGACAGCTACATTGCAACTGTGCACCTACATGAACAAATACTGTAGTGTATAATACAGTTGGAATACTTTAGTATTCACTGTTTTATTTTTGCAGACTTTACTGTAGTATTCACTGTAGTGGTTTTTTGCAGACTTTAGTATGTACTGTAGTATACTATAAAATACTACAGTATACTGTACTATTTACTCTAGTGTTTTTGCAGACTGCAGTAAAGTATAATGTAGTATTTACTGTCGTATTTTAGCAAACTGTAGTGTACTGTAGTATTTTTGGGGACATTACTGTCGTATTTACTAAAGTGTTTCTGTTTTTCAACTGGAAAAAAACTATGTTCCATTATCTGTAGGCTGGTAGTTAGATAGGTAAGTAGGTAGCTAGGACTGGATTCTGAATGGAGAGTTCAGAGCTTCTGCTCTTTTCTATAACCTGTAGGGAACACAATATATGGTCTATACTTGGCATGTAAGTTTCTCACTTACAGGTGGCACAAATTGGGTTATGGAGAAGGGGAATTGGCAGGGTATATACAAATACTGTAGTATTTACTACAGTAAAAAAAAATGTGGACTGTAGGGTTTTGTGAATAATACTGTAGTATTTACCATAGTATTCAACAGTATACTACACAATTCTATACTAAGTACTACAGATGATTGAGGGATACTACAATGTGTAGTATAGTATGCTACAGTATACTACAGTTTACTACAGAAGTCTACAGAAAATGTATCCCCCTGCCCCCCCCCCCCCCCTCCAGCCCACACCAACCATGAGCAGTGTAGCAGTGAAGTGAGAGCAGGGATTGAATTGACTCCTCTGTACATCATCAGTCCTATCCCTCATTTCAATTTGATTTACCATGGCAACTGCTCCAAAGAGATGTCAGATGAAGACATAGTGAAATTAAATCAAGACCAGAGTGTCTATGAAACATATAATTGCAAATAAAACAAATCAGCATCCATCTTATTAAACCGAGTCACGGGAGGACCTGAATGTACTTTGTAGATAAAAATTGAATTCAAACTAGGCAGAAAATGAGTTCTGCAAAGTGATGGCAGCTGAGTTTGCGAAACCTTGAGTTAACTTGTCTCCGTAAACGGATTCAGACTTAAAACTAAGATGATTCATCTGTATTTTGGCCTAAACCTCCATAACCCAATAAAACCTAGCCTGCTGGGTATTTGTCATATTCCTGAATCCCACACAATTCGCTGCGAGGCTTTTAGCCATAACTTTATAAAGAGCTACAGGGAACTCTAAAGTAGTTCCATCATTTGGCCCTTTGGCTATTAGAAAAACCTGCTTTGGTTCACAATATTAGTTCTATGTGCAACCAAAAACCCTGTGCCTACTGTTTTATAGCCCCAGTGATAGCTAGCACATCATTATGCTTTCATTAGCCTAGCTGTAAAGATCCATACAGGCAAACACTGCAGTTGAAGACTATTGTCACCATGGGGAATAACACTGTGTTACTCTACTGACTGTGTGATTAATGTCTCTTGCCTGATGACTTTTCAGCCTTATCTTCTGCTGCTACAGCTGCTACTGAGTGTTATGTACAGTATATTTGTTTGTGTGCTAATGATATGAGCACAAGTCAGCTCTTTACAGAGTTAGGTACTGATATCATCTCTGCTCTGTCTCATTACCCTTTTGTGTTGTGCAAACTCACTGTCTCTGTCTTTCTTTCGCTATCTCTCTCACACACTAATACAGACACGCGCGTACACACCCACTAACACACACGCACACGCACAGGAGGGTGAGGTCCTCTGTGACTGGTGTAAGCCAAAAGTGTTTGAGGTTGTCACAGTAACCAGCCCAGAGAGGTTGAGGAGAGAATGAGGACAAGGGACCAGAGCCGGGGATAGCAGAGCAGCAGAGCCAGCTGGAGAACAGAGGAAAAAGTTCAGACCTCCAAAGGCTCTGCTCTGTTTCCCTGACTTTTTAATTTATTTCTGCAGCACACAGAAGAGGAGAGGAGAAAGGAGATGTCATCCACTCTCCAAATGGTCTGCTTCCTGTGTGAGTCATTAAACAACACACACAACAACAATAGTCCCGTAAAATGAAAAAAAGGAATGAAAGCTCAAATGATAATGCTCACATTTCTATGGTCACATTGTCTGACAAGGTATGAAACACGTGTATTAATCTGACATTAATGGGGGGAAAACATGTTTTCTTCAGAGATTCTTGATGAATGTTTTTCAAAGTTCAGTCTTGGTGGATGTCTTTCAAAATTGAAGATATAGTCAATTCTGTTGTTAAGTACGGTACACAAATAATCAATATGACACCATAATTACTCCTGCATTTTCCTGGCCCTTTTTTGTCCTCTCAGCTGCTTTCAGGTCGTCTCAGACATCAGACCACCATTAACGCAGCAATATGAAGTCGGGTCAAAGAACGGTCACAGCTGACAGTGGCAGTAGGCTGATGATGACACTGCATCACTATCTTCATACCAGCTTTCCCTTAACCGTGGTCATCTTCACTAGGAACTAAAATAAGGCAAATTACCCAAAACGTGGAGGGAGTCCCTGAACTTGTTCAATCCTAAATGCTTTCGTTCTCCATTGCAAAATGTTTAGCACATTTTTGCACTGATTAATACGACCCTGGTCAACATTGCCATAGATAAGCAAAGCGAGCACCGCCACCTACCTGTAGGTGAGCCCTCCAGCACCTCCCCAGCGTAGCGGGTCTCCTTGAAGATGGGCCTGTTGTCATTCTGGTCGTTGACGTCCACCAGCAGGGCTACAGGACCCTCCACCAGCTTCCCACTCAGGTCTGTCACAGACACCTCCAGCTGCAGACAGGACACACAAGGGTCAAAGGTCAGGACAGGAGTTCAGTTATACAGCTGGTATGTCAAGGTTTATACAGAATGACATTCATTTAGACTAGTGAAAGCATAGAATACCTGATTGTCTGTTACACGCCTGAGAGATAAATGTATCAGAAAAAGCGCAATTCAATCAAAAACTAGTCAATCAAAAACACACACACACACACACACGGCACACACACACAGGCAGGTAGCACATAGTACACAGTAACTACAATATTTCACCATTCTTAAAAGAACTGTAAACTCTATGTAAAGAGCGGCGAGTCGCGCCAATTGAGTACTACTCATTTGTCTCTGTTCTCTCTCTCTTTCCCAACACTACAGCAGCAGAGACCATCATTTTATGAATAGATGGACAGTGATAAAAGTTAACGTCCGTCATTTTAATCTCTCAACCAGCAGGAGAAACGAGTGCTAGCTAGTTCCTGTTCCTGACTTGAGCAGATGGATCTGGTGTTAGTGACCTGTGCTGCTCTTCCATGTTACTGAGGAGCAGACACAATGAGAGGACACATTAGGCCTGCCCTCAGATATGAAGAGGTCCTACAAAGCTTCAAACCAAAGGAAGCCGTTCAAACCCACTTCCCAGCTAGCACATAACGTTCTGAGAACCATATGTTTCTTAGAGCTTGATGATAGCATGGTTGTCCTATGGTTATTTTGCCTACAACCTTCCCACAATGTTCTGGGAATGGTACAGGATACCTAGGTAGAAGATAGCGTTCTGAGAACCATATGTTTCTTAGGTGGCAATTTCAGTATAACATTTCCTACAGGTTTCCTTGTAGTTTTATTTAAAGTAACGTTTTCAAATTGATCAAAGAACGTTAAGAAACAATGTTCTTCTGTGGGAATTTCAGTACTTCAGCATAACGTTTCCTACAGGTGTTTCCTCGTGTTCTCAGAACATTAAGAAAACTTTCCATAAAAAAAACACAAAAAAATGTTGGTAATGTTGAAAGAACCTTCTAAGAATGTTATTTAAAATAAATATACATTCTGTTCTCAACGACAACAAAACTCTCTCTATCCTCTGTGTGATCACGCTCTCTGAGGCCGATGTGAGTAAGACCTTTAAACAGGTCAACATTCACAAGGCCGCGGATTACCAGGACGTGTACTGCGAGCATGCGCTGACCAACTGGCAAGTGTCTTCACTGACATTTTCAACCTGTCCCTGTCCGATTCTGTAATGCCAACATGTTTAAAGCAGACCACCATGGTGCCTGTGCCCAAGAACACGAAGGTAACCTGCCTAAATGACTACCGACCCGTAGCACTCAGGTCTGTAGACATGAAGTGCTTTGAAAGGCTGGTCATGGCTCACGTCAACACCATTATCCCAGAAACCCTAGACCCACTTCAATTTGCATACCGCCCGAACAGATCCACAGATGATGCAATCTCTATTACACTCCACACTGCCTTTTCCCACCTGGACAAAAGGAACACCTATACTCCCGTTCAAAAGTTTGGGGTCACTTACAAATGTCCTTGTTTTTAAAGAAAAGCAATTTTTTGTCCATTTAAATAACATCAAATTGATCAGAAATACAGTGTAGACATTATTAATGTTGTAAATTACTATTGTACCTGGAAACGGCAGATTTTTTATGGAATATCTACATAGGCGTACAGAGGCCCAGTATCAGCAACCATCACTCCTGTGTTCCAATGGCACGTTGTGTTAGCTAATCCAAGTTTATAATTTTAAAAAGCGAATTGATCATTAGAAAACCCTTTTGCAATGATGTTAGCCCAGCTGAAAACTGTTGTCCTGATTAAAGAAGCAACAAAACTGGCCATCTTTAGACTAGTTGAGTATCTGGAGCATCAGCATTTGTGGGTTCTATTACAGGCTCAAAATGGCCAGAAACAAATAACTTTCTTCTGAAACTCATCAGTCTATTCTTGTTCTGAGAAATGAAAGCTATTCCATGTGAGATATTGCAGAGAAACTGATCTCGTACAACGCTGTGTACCACTCCCTTCACAGAACAGTGTAAACTGGCTCTAACCAGAATAGAAAGAGGAGTGGGAGGCCCTGGTGCACAACTGAGCAAGAGGACAAGTACATTAGAGTGTCTAGTTTGAGAAACAGACGCCTCACAAGTCCTCAACTGGCAGCTTCATTAAATAGTACCCGCAAAACACCAGTCTCAACGTCAACAGTGAGGAGGTGACTCCGGAATGCTGGCCTTCTAGGCAGAGTTGCAAAGAAAAAGCCATATCTCTGTCCACTGTCTGATTTATTTTGCCCATCTTAATCTTCTATTTTTATTGGCCAGTCTGGGATATGGCTTTTTCTATGCAACTCTGTCTGGTAGGCCAGCATCCCGGGGTCGCCTCTTCACTGTTGAAGTTGCCATACAGGTCATACACATTTCCCATTATAAATCAGACCTATCGTCAAACTGTGCACGTGTGAACGAGCATGAACTAAAACTCTGCCTGAATTAACGCCCATCATTCACCTTTTATGGTGACAATAACGCCATTATTGGCTGCATACTTTGGTAGTATTGGAATTAGGCCAAGATGGTATATCTAAAGGAAATATCAATGGCGAACTTGATCAAATGTCTTTGGAGGTGTTGGCAGAAGTTATTTTTTTCAGTGACATTTGCTGTATCGGACCGTTTCTGAAACACAAAAACAAACTACTGTGGACCTGTAAACAGATCGTTTGAATGTAATAATGTTTTGCATTGACTTTCTCCCAAACCTAAATGTGCTGCAATGCCCACAAATTCTGAAACATTGCCTTCTCTGAAAAATGTTTGAACTACAATAGGCCTACTTACAGTGGTAGCCTACACACTTCAATGCAACATATCAACTGTCTGTTCACCTGTAAAATGTTACTGTAGCCTGTTATAAACCACGCTCCCTTTCCGATGCATAGAGCAAATACTTGAAATCATAATAGCCTATCTATTCATTTACATTAGAGATAAGGTCATTTGTTGTATGGCTACTTGGGGAACATGAACTCATCATGGCCAGAAAAGGTGCAATGTTCATGATATATGTATTACGTTTATAAATGAAACATTGTCTACTCGAGAAATGTGACATTACAGTATTCAGACGTAGCCTACAAACGTCAATGGAAATTTTTGGATCGCATAGAGCAAAATACTTTAAACACCGGAAGCTTATCTATTTACTACTGAGAAGTGGGTCCAGTTAAATGAGAGATGGGACAAATGGTAGCCTATCCTAACTTGTTGTAGGCCTATTGACTATTTTGTACGAAACCATCAGTCAGAAAAGGTGAGGAATTTATTATGCAATGATCATGGACATTTTTGGTTATGAATACGTGATAATATATTCCCCATTTGCACAAGGCTACTTTTGCCTTCTTGCAAAACAATTCTTCAACCACTAGAAACTGCATACGCATGGTCTATACATTTTGTCTCGGGAACAGGGGTGGAGAAATATGATTTCTTTCTTTCAGTGTCTCTTGAAAAAATATGAATGCGCGTGTAACTTGTTTGAGACTTTCTTTGACACTGTTATGCAAGCAGAGTATTTCAATCACATAAAATATGTACCCAAGATGAACTGAAGTCTTACCAGAACAGCGTGCCATTGTTTCCTCAGCTTTCATTTGCTTAAAACAATCTTTCTACTGTTTTGGAATTATTGCATTTTCTCGCAGGTCCATAAACTAAACAGACAACTTCACTGGTGTTAACTAGATTACTAATGCATTCATTCTATCAATGTAAAAGTGTTATTCTGGTGAGCATTACTTTATTTAGTCTTCTGGGGCAACAATTTATGACAGAAGAGAAGCTGCATGTATCAAACTATAGTTGACAAACACATGGCCCACCAAATGTCGGAAATTATTATATGGCCTAAATTATAAACAGAAACGTATCTAAATTAGCGGTGAAAGGAGCCTAAGCCAGTAGGCTACGGTGTATCAGCAAAATAAATTGTGGAATTGTTATGGCAGCTCGAACTGCGCAGGTATAGCCTACTATTTAAGTTATTTGTTTGACAATCAGATGAAAACATTATCACACAACAGCCATGATATGCGAAACTGAGCTTGTGCAGATCGCAAAAACAACAGTAAACGGGATAAGATATTTACATGCCACAGTATCCCGTCTTAGATCAGCATGTCCCAGGCATTCCCAGGCTTTCTCATAACCGGGACACAAGCTTTTTCGGGTTATTTTGAACAGGATATGATGTTTATATGTGTCGACTCAAAAATGGAATACTTGAGTATCCCGAATAACAACGGGATATTGGTGGGCATGCAAATGTGGTCAATGTGCCTGAGGATTAAAATCCACCCGTCGACCAAGCGATTTAACATCTTAAATGTGTCGTCCACTTCAACGCTGAAATAAGATGTTAATTTTTCCCTACCTGACTCAGAGTAAAAGTTTATATGGAGAGCTACTCATTATGCTCATTGCACTCTGATATATGATTCTGTCTTAAGAAACCATCACGTACCGGTACCTTGAACGTGTTTCATCCCAGTCTGGATCAGTGTCATTTCAACAGATGAACATAAGGAGCCGCTCTCAAACATAACATCATTTGTGTCATTCTAACATCACCTTTGTCTACCCTATCACACAATAAGCAAAACAAATGCCCCTTCTTCCTCTCTGCTGTCCAATAGGAATAGCTAACAGGATAATTCCCGAGAAAGACCAGACCAAAGGTATCCATCACAAAGAGTGGTGTCAGTGCTCTACTCCTCTCTTATCTAGCATATTAGCTGCTCCTGCTCCCTTCACTATCAGTAATGCATGACACCACTCCCCGTCTTTATCACACAGGTCATCCTCTCTCCCTCTATCTCCAATGGTGGGCCCCAGGCCCAGAGAACAAGGCATAATGGTAGTAATGACAGAGATGCAAGTAAAGTGAGAGAGTTAGGGGTTAGAGGCCTAATGGCCCTATAGATCATCAACTCCTCTTCTCACTCCTCGGCGGTGTAGTCGGTGGGGAAGCAGCAGCACACAGACAGACTACAGTACAGTAGCAGGGTATTTCTGAGGGGCCTTTTCCTCTACCTCTGTCTTCATCAACGAAACTGTTGACTCTCAACTAATGGTGCTCACACGAGAAAACTCACAATCTCATCTTCTCCAGCAAACCATGTCCCACGCAAACACACAGGCAACAAACATAAAAACATATGGGATATACACTACAAGACCAAAAGTATGTGGACACCTGCTCGTCGAACATCATATTCCAAAATCATGAGCATTAATATGGAGGTGTCCCTCCTTTGCTGCCATAACAGATTCCACCATTCTGGGAAGGCTTTCCACTAGATGTTGGAACATTGCTGCAGGGATTTGCTTCCATTCAGCCACAGGAGCATAAGTTAGGTCGGGCACTGATGTTGCTCCAGAGTCCAATGGCAGCAAGCTTGACACCACTCTAGCAGAAGCTTGGCATTGGTGCTCTTAGGGTTGTGTCCGGCTGCTCGGACATGGAAACCCATTTCATGAAGCTCCCAACGAACAGTTATTGTGCTGACGTTGCTTCCAGGGGCAGTTTGGAACTCGGTAGTGAGTGTTGCAACCGAGGACAGACATTCTTTTACGCGCTACACGCTTCAGCACTCGACAGTCACGATCTGTGAGCTTGTGTGGCCTACCACTTTGTGGCTGAATCGTTGTTGCTCCTAGACCAGGGGTGTCAAACTCATTCCACGGAGGGCCTTGTGTCTGCAGGTTTTTGGTCTTTCCTTTCAATAAAGCCCTAGACAACCAGGTGTGGGGAGTTCCTAACTAATTAGTGATGTTAATTCATCAATCAAGTACAAGGGTGGAGCGAAAACCCGCAGACACTCGGCCCTCCGTGGAATGAGTTTGACACCTGTGTCCTAGACGTTTCCACTTCACAACAACAGTACTTACAGTTGACTGGGGAAGCTCTAGCAGGTCAGAAATTTGACAAACTCACTTGTTGGAAAGGTGGCAAAAAAAAAATATCACTGAGCTCTTCAGTAAGGTCATTGTACTGCCAATGTTTGTGTATGGAGATTGCATGGCTGTTTGCTCGATGTTAGACACCTGTCCAACGATGTTGAGTTAATAAATAATAATAAAAAGAAAAATAGTAACACTAGAGTAGAGCTATATATAGGGAGTACCGGATAGATTTTTTTAACAATCAAACACATATACTAATCCTGACAACCATACACACACGCACGGTCCCACCTGCTCACAGATGCACACACACACACACACACACACACACACACACACACACACACACACACACACACACACACACACACACACACACCGAAGCAGGAAAACATGAATAGGGTAACAGCTAAATTAGATAACACATTCATTTAGGGATATTTAGAGACACAAAAGGTTTCTTTCAGAGACAGGGATTTATAAACAGGCCCCCCTGTGAGTCCTATTGAAAGTCTCCCTGACATACACACCTCACAGCACGCCGTGCCTGAGTGACTAAGATAACATTAGCTGTGATTGAGGCACCTTACGTCTGATCATTGGAGAATGTATCACATCAACAGAGCCGTCATCTGCATGGGAGACAAAGGAAGCATCTTACATAAGCCCGACTTCAAACATTGGCCTGTGAATACCGTATGCCTGTAACAACCTTTCAAACGTCACCTGCCCCTTAAAACACCTTTGATTTGGCAGTCGCTCAGCGGCAGCCAACACACCTCAGCTAAATGACATCATTTACCTTGTACTCTTACCTGTTGTTTTCAGCTATTCCCTTTCTTACAAATATCTGACAGCTGTTTACACTCTGTCAAGTGTACTTACTCTCACAGTTAAAGGCTGCTACACACTTTTTTTAACCCTTATTTTACCAGGTAAGTTGACTGAGAACACATTCTCATTTACAGCAACAACCTGGGGAATAGTTACAGGGGAGAGGAATGAGCCAATTGTAAACTGAGGATGATTAGGTGACCACAATGGTATGAAGGCCAGATTGGGAATTTAGCCATGACACTCTTACAATAAGTGCCATGGGATCTTCAGTAACCACAGAGAGTCAGGACACCATGTTTAACATCCCATCCAAAAGGCAGCACCCTACACAGGACAATGTCCCCAATCACTGGATTGGGATATATATTATTTTTTTGACCAGAGGAAAGGGTGCCTCCTACACCACTTTCAGCAGCATCTGGTCTCCCATCCAGGGACTGACCAGGGCCAACGCTGCTTAGCTTCACACGCAAGCCAGCAGTGGGATGTAGGGTGGTATGCTGCTGGCATAAACTATGCAAGTGCAGTGCCGGTGTGCCATCTTCTACATAGTTCTAAGTACTTTTGTGTGGCTCAAATTTTTGGAACGGACCATATTGCGAAGGGTGTGTAGTGCCCTTTACACTTACTAGGTGAGCACTCCTAGTGCTGTACAGAGAAGTGCAATTAAATGCAGTTCATAACTTCTGCGTACTGCACAGCCGGTGGATGACCATGTCATGATGCGAGGCTCTCATTAGAGACTGTACTGGAGCACGGCCCCCTGCTTCATTTCCTCATCACTCTGAACCAGGGCCAGATTAATGAGAGAGACCAGTGAATTATGAGAGCGCTAAAGGCAGTCACACCATCCACTGCCCACTGAAGTGTGTGACTGCACATCCATTATGTATATATACATTCATTATTCATACATACTCCGGGTATCAGATTCAACTCATCGCTTTACCGTCTACATATTATCAGGCGGTCTTCTTATGACAAGCATTTTTATTGGGCATTAGAACATTTGACCTTAGATCACCTGAGATTCTTATCTCTAAGTACTTGGAATAAGCACTTGTCTGTAGCCCAGGACCTCTAATCGAGAGAACGTAAATCATGGGTGAAACTCTACTACAAGTCAGCTAAAGCCACGCAGTGAGACACGGCTTTGCATACTGCTGAATAAGTCAATTGAAGTAGAAGACAAGAGAGACTACAATGATTGAAAATGTGATCAGTCTGTGCCAACAAACCTAGCATAGCCTACATAGCATTCATCAGAATCCAAGCATGGTAAGATTAACTTTCCAACTTCCACAAGGTAGGATAACACTTTTCCAAATGTGTTACCCTTCATCCTTCTCTTTTTCTTTCTCTCAAAGAGACACCTGGGACCATGAAACACATGTTTCCCCCATAGTCTCACACATGTTCTGTAGGGTTGACTGAATTAGCACACCCATGCACCGCCATGGCATGTGCCCAAGTAGCATCTCAGAATGGATGAAAGCCAGTGGCTGCAGGGGTGCTGCATATTTAGGAGCTTATAGCACATAAGAACCTGTAGCCTACCGTACATTACCATCATCAGTCCCTTTATGCTCCTGGGGATAACTAGCTCACTTCTTAAAGCCCAAGGGTCAACATTAATGGAGAATTCTAGACAAAAAGAAAATGTACTGTAATTTAATACACTGAAAATACAGTCATTGGGCATTCTTGGCTAAATCTGCATGCTGAGCAAGCTTGTGGTTCCCTGAGAAAACGAGTCAAAGGCAGTGAGAGAACTTCACAGTTCAAACTAAATCAATGACAGGCACGCTGGCCTAATTTTCCAGTGCCATTCCCGAGAGGGAGGCAGCTAACTACCATGGGCCCAGTGGCTCTGCATTGCATTCTGTACACAGCTCTGTGCTTGTTAAGAAAATGAGGTAGCGGTTTCTGTCGCGGATCACTCCAAATATTTCCTCAAGTTGCAAATTGGTATGTTTGTAAGAGGAGGCAGTGATTTCATTTGGAGGGAAATTACTTATTAAAGGCAGGGAGAATGAGAGAAGATGGTCTTCTCTCGCTGGGGAGAAAATTACACCCTGTGCACATCCCTGGCTGTCACAGCCCCGCAAATGATCACTATGAAGCCATTACACCATGTTTATTAGCTGAGCTGGCCGTGATTTCACAAACTGTGAAGATCAGACTACTCACCTCTCTCTCTCTCTTTCTCTTTCTCTCTCTCTTTCTGGCTCTTTCTTTCTTTCTCTCTCTCTCCCGCCTCTCTATGAGTGGTTCGGTCTATTTCTATTTCTCTATTGTGACGACCCTCCCACTCTGTCTGCCGTATTCTCTCTTTGTTCTTGTTTCCTTATTAGGAAGTCGGTGGGCGGAGTTTGGAGGGTCGTCAGCTACATGGGAAACACCTGGGCCCGGTGTCTCCCAGGATAAATACACCACTTCCCCATTCATGGGGTAGACACTCTCCAGGCAGACACCTTGATAGATTTGTTTGTGTTTCTTGGTGGTTTTTTGGTTGTTTGTTTTAGCATCTTTCAACACCCTGCATTATCACATTCATGCATGCAAAACACTCACTTACACTACTGATTACTGATTACACACACCATTGTATATTATACTTAGTTACTTTAGTTAATAAATATATATTTTGTTACTCCTTTTCTCCACGCTGTCTCCCTTTTGTTACGGGCTTTGAGCCGATTCGTGACACTATCTTTATCACTCTATAGGCTAAGAGATCAAAGATTTCACATTGAGCCATTAAGGGCAATTCCACTGTAAAGGATCTAACAAAAACCTAACAAAAACCATTGGTTTCAAAGATTAACAAACCATACAACTCTATGCACAATAACTACTTAAACAATTTACACAGTAAAATAAGTAAACGAATTTACTGGAAAAATTTTGCAGATGCAAAGTTTTGGAACAGAATTATAGTAAAATCTCCCTCAGTTTTATTCTGTTGCCAAACTTTTTATCTGTACATTTTTTCTTGTAAATGTGTTTTTGTTAAACTTTGTGCATAGAGTTGTATGGTTAGTTAAACCTTGAAATCAACCATATTTGTTTGGTGTTCATTTTTAAGTGAAAAATCTGAGTCAAGAGCTCTCTGCTCTCCTTTATGACAGTTCAGCCCTCTCTGAGTGGTTTGCAAGTTCTTTCTGCTTCCCTCTTATTCAACATTCAAGTCACCTCTACCATTTACTGTATAGTGAATAAAACACAATGCATCATCTCAGTTTGAGTCATGTACCATTGATAGCTCCCACATTGAGCTCGTTCCCCAAGCAGGGGTCACGTTTTTCACGCAGAAAGAACTGATAAAATGCATAAGAAATATCTAACTGCATTTTGTAAACACAGGTCTAAAATGCTTCTTATTGTCATTTCTGCTCGTCATAAGACTCATTTTGTTCTTCAGTTGCACCTCTCCCCTATGATGAGAATTCACAAATGGGCATTCCATCAGCAGACAGCGCGCTGGTACTTTTCTCGGTGTAGCCTATTTCTCTCTAGTAAAATGCAAGATACACTTCAAACAAAACATTAGGGAATGTAGCTATGATAAACCTTAGAAATATGATGACCATGCATCGTTTTTGCAAAGAATACCTTTCTTTTTCATTATAAGCTCATTTACTTGTGTGGCTCCTAGCAAAATAGCGTTGCACTTCTGTTGTCATCTGATGAAAATGAAGCAATTTTCTGCCGAATGTGTTGTACTAATGTATTTTCTGTGAATGAAAACTGTAGTTGCACGCCCCTGATCACTCTATTGAAGCAAAAAAACACTGTTGACTTTTAATCTAAAACGCAGGTGAAATGGTTTAAAATGCATATTTTTTTGATGGTCTGTGTTGTCACAATTAAGATTTCTGAACTCTAACTTGACCCCTGCCAAGGCCTTGGTCCTAAAATGAACATTCATGAAAATAATTTCTGAGGCACACACCTCGTACTCAGAAGAAAATACTCAGTAACCTTGACATGAGAATGACTGTTCCTCTTAAGATGCAGAGAGCCATTTACTGGCTTCCCTCCCTGGACTACAGAAACCACTAAAACACGCTTTGAACAAGCATTATCTCACTAACACAGAGGATGAGGGGAGTTAGACAGCTGCAGAAGCAACACCATGTATCGCATGTTAAAATGCCTCTGTTTCTCTCTAATCAGTTCGTAATGCTACATAGAATTGGCTGCTAACTACATCAACTCTTTAGGAGAAAAGGCTTTGGTTAGCTGAAAGGCTTAAAGTATCTCAAACTAACCCCCCCATTTCTCTCTCTCTCTTTATTTCTCTCTCCACTCCTTTCTCTCTCTCCACTCCTTTCTCTCTCAGTATGAACACCTTTGCTTTGAATCTGTAATCCCTGTGGGGGCAGCTAGAGAATGGGTTCATTAGAGAAGAGGGACCTGTGCTGTGGCTGTGTGTGGCCTGGACAAGGGCTGTGGTGGTCATTAAATTGCCGTAGGCTGAAGGCTTCAACATTTAGCAGACAAGGTATCCCCTGCCATTATATTATATGATTTTATAGTAAGAAGAATATAATTGAACTTAGCTGAATAAAATAGAAAGAATAGTTTTCCCATTCCGGAGCGAGTGCGCATATGAAGTGGCTATGTTGAACACAAAAGTTATAATTTGAAACAGATCCTATATGCTTGATTTAGAGTTATTTGGCAACTTTAGCTGTGAATAATACAAACCTTAGAATGTCTTAGAAATCAAAACATATAAGGGCTGCATGATGCGAGTATATTGATGATTTGAGAAAGTCACAAAAAAAGCTTGTGCTCTGTTCCTTGCCTCAGGCTGCGATCGCTGTTCTCTCATCAAGTGATCATATTTTCACCCATCGGACTATTCTCAATTTAATCTTGTCTTTAATAATATGTACAATTAGTTTCAATTTAGAATGTCCCATTATTAAACGGGCAGAAACAGGGGTAAGAGAAAAAACACGTGAACCATATGCACTCCAATAGCAAATAAAGGCCAATTTCTCACCGGTTTGTTTTTCAATCCATTGTTTAATTTTCGAGTATAGGCAAGACCAATTATGTACCAAAGACATCTTAAATCTGTAAATTTGTTTATGTTTTTCTGCCCGTGCGTAATATCCGGTAGGCTATGTATTGCCACCATTTTAATTCAGGCTTTTTGGGGTGCGGGGCTCATGTATAGGCCTATTTATTTATTTTTTTTTTATTTAACCTTTATTTAACCAGGCAGGCCAGTTGAGAACAAGTTCCCATTTACAACTGCGACCTGACCAAGATAAAGCAAAGCAGTGCGACACATACAACAACAGTTACACATGGGATTAACAAAAGTACAGTCAATAACACAATAGAAAAATATATATACAGTGTGTGCAAATGGAGTAAGGAGGTAAGGCAATAAATAGGCCATATTAGCGAAGTAATTACAATTTAGCAAATTAGCACTGGAGTGATAGATGTGCAGATAAGGATGTGCAAGCATAAATACTGGTGTGCAAAAGAGCAAAAAAGTAAATAAAAACAATATGGGGATGAGGTAGGTAGATTGGATGGGCTATTTACAGATGGGATGTGTACAGCTGCAGCAATCAGTAAGCTGCTCAGATAGCTGATGTTTAAAGTTAGTGAGGGAGATATAAGTCTCCACCTTCAGTGATTTTTTGCAATTCGTTCCAGTCATTGGCAGCAGAGAACTGGAAGGAAACACATTGCCAAAGGAGGTGTTGGCTTTGGGATGACCAGTGACATATACCTGCTGGAGCGCGTGCCACGGGTGGGTGTTGTTATTGTGACCAGTGAGCTGAGATAAGGCGGAGCTTTACCTAGCAAAGACTTATAGATGACCTGGAGCCAGTGGGTCTGGCGACGAATACGTAGCGAGGGCCAGCCGACGAGAGCATACAAGTCGCAGTGGTGGGTGGTATATGGGGCTTTGGTGACAAAACGGATGGCACTGTGATAGACTGCATCCAGTTTGCTGAGTAGAGTGTTGGAAGCTATTTTGTAAATGACATCGCCGAAGTCGAGGATCGGTAGGACAGTCGGTTTTACGAGGGTATGTTTGGCAGCGTGAGTGAAGGAGGCTTTGTTGCGAAATAGGAAGCCGATTCTAGATTTAATTTTGGATTGGAGATGTTTAATATGCATCTGGAAGGAGAGTATACAGTCTAGCCAGACACCTAGGTATTTGTAGTTGTCCACATATTCTAAGTCAGAACCGTCCAGAGTAGTGATGCTAGTCGGGCGGGCGGGCGCGGGCAGTGATCGGTTGAAGAGCATGCATTTAGTTTTACTAGCGTTTAAGAGCAGTTGGAGGCCACGGAAGGAGAGTTGTATGGCATTGAAGCTAGTCTGAAGGTTTGTTAACACAGTGTCCAAAGAAGGGCCAGAAGTATACAGAATGGTGTTGTCTGCGTAGAGGTGGATCAAGGAATCACCAGCAGCAAGAGCGACATCGTTGATATATACAGAGAAAAGAGTCGGCCTGAGAATTGAACCCTGTGGTACCCCCATAGAGACTGCCAGAGGTCCGGACAACAGGCCCTCCGATTTGACACACTGAACTCTATCTGAGAAGTAGTTGATGAACCAGGTGAGGCAGTCATTTGAGAAGCCAAGGCTTTTGAATCTGCCGATAAGAATACAGTGATTGAAAGAAAGCCTTGGCAAGATCGATGAAGACGGCTGCGCAGTACTGTCTTTTATCGATGGCGGTTATGATATAGTTTAGTACCTTGAGCGTGGCTGAGGTGCACCCGTGACCAGCTCAGAAACCGGATTGCACAGCGGAGAAGGTACGGTGGGATTCGAAATGGTCAGTGATCTGTTTGTTAACTTGGCTTTTGAAGACTTTAGAGAGGCAGGGTGGGATAGATATAGGTCTGTAACAGTTTGGGTCTAGAGTGTCACCCGCTTTGAAGAGGGGGATGACCGCGGCAGCTTATCCCTATGCATATGCATAAGCTTTAATATGTATACTGTGAGGTGAGTTTTACAAGGACAATATTGTTTGATAAGTGTTTGATATGATTTTCGATTACACTTGCATTGATGTCAGAATGATTATAGGGACAATTAACGCCCTGTGTACCAGGCCATTAGCTACCTGATGGTCGTTAGCGAGTTGGGTACTACCAACACATGTCCCGAGTGGATAAGAGGAGCTTACTGTGACTCAACGGCACATGTCAAACTCATTCCACGGAGGGACGAGTGTCTGTGAGTTTTCACTCCTCCCTTGTAGTTGATTGATGAATTAAGGTCACTAATTAGTAAGGAACTCCCCTCACCTGGTTGTCTAAGTCTTAATTGAAAGGATAAAGAAAAACCAGCAGACACTTGGCCCTCCTTGGATTGAGTTTGACTGACTCATGACTACCAGTGTGGCAGTAATACAGTCACCCCAACAGCCCTAGCCTGGACCAGGGTAGGGCTCTCCTCGTTGTCAGGGGGACATAGAGCTGGGCCTTTATCACCACCTTAAATACACTCAAAAAGGACTGAATGGAAGTGCTGAAAGAGTCAGGTCATGCATATGGAAGCCGCTCCATTTCAGCGCGTTTGAGATTCACTCTATTCATCTCCTCGAAGGCATTCAAGTCACCGCACTGCAGAGAATTCAAAGGGGGCCTGCTGCACGCGCTCCTCACATCCCATAGAGACTGCTCTGCTCTCCTGCAGCTATGCCTGTTTCAAGCTACCTCTACCTCCAACACATAAAACCTGCCTCAGTGGATATACTTATTGGCTGACCTCAAAACTGCCACCCCTGGAGGCAGAGAGGGAGGATTTCCTACTTTCCATAAAGCACTACTTTGCCTTCACATTGTCAAACGAAGCAGCAGGGAGGATTTGTGTGACTGGCCAAGTCTTTGCGAAACAGAGGGATGGAAGTGTATTCAGGACCAAAGCCTTGAAAACCAGAAGGAAGGGACTGTTTAATTGGCTGTGAGTCTAATAACAAAAAGTGAGGGAGAACGTCCAATTGTACCTCCTGGCCAGAGATGTGTTGAATGTAGCCTACAGGGAGAACAGACTGAGAAAAAGTCCATGTGGCTTCGACTTCATTTGAGTTCACACCTGTTCACAGTCTGTTGAATGAATTTCATAATCCACTATTCTAGTATTCTGTTTTTTAGAACAGATAAAAGGGAGTTTGCTACACAGAAAGTCTTTACATGCTTGAGATCTAGCATCAAATTGCATCAATATCATAATGTTGCCACAACGCCATTCTTCTCAATCTTCAGAGCAGAAGTTCCCATTTCAAGATGATCTCTTTTATTAAATCTCTCTTGGGTTCCTAATAACTCCTTTGGTCCAGTGAGCTAAAGCACTTGCATTGGCAACAACAGTGTCTTGTGTTTGTGCATCTCTGGTGTTAGACAGGGTGTGCTGCTTTCTAGTTCCTCATGCAGTCAGGGCTGCTCAGGGCAGCTTTTCACACAGGCCCACTGGGAAAGGCTCTAATCCACAATTCCTGTCCACATCTGTTGCCTACCTACAGTACAAAGCACTAAATATGAGCTCTGTTGAAAAAAACAAACCGTTTTTTTATTTTTCACGTTTTCCTGGCCATGCTTTCTTGTTGAATCTCAGAGGGAGACATACTGAGAGGACAATGCCGAGAGAATTGAAGAGAGGGACTTATAGAGAAACCAAGAGAGCGACATTGAGCGAGAGAGAGAGAGCGGGAGAGAAAGAGAGATTGTTTACAAGAGTGAGGGAAAGAGAGATGGATCATCAATCCCAAAATTCATGTCCCTGGTGGGAGGATAAAGACAGCAGATGAGAACTCCGTCTGCTCTGTTGTCCGTTGTTGTGTCTATCTGCTGGACTACTGTTGCATTTCCAATCATATCACTTAACCCTTAACCCTTAACCCTTAACCCTTAACCTTAATCCTTAACCATCACTACCCAACCAACCATCCAGCTCCAGGTACAAATTAGGCTGTTTGCCTTAGAAAAATGCTCAATAAATTGTGACTTTATTAACATATCGTCTACTTTGCAAACACTTTATGTTCAGTAAATCTGTCAGTCGATGTTTACAGGGTAATGATTTCCACATAAGCTGTGCCTTGTAAAGAATGTTTGGGAATACTATGGGACTGTTTCATTTCTTCACAACAGGAGAGGGAATCATCTGCCCACATAGTGGTGCCACGGTTTTCAGGTTCGGTGTCCAGTGGGTCACTAGGTGGCCAGACACCTTGTGATTAAACAGCTATTGATAATGGTCATTCAAAGGACTCGTTCATCTTCTCTGTCATCATAAATATGTAACAGGTGTATAAAATAATTTAGATAATAAATAATGAGTAACACCATTTTTTTTTTTTACAAACGCTGGCCTTGAAGATAAAAATGTATATGCAAGTTCTTTGTTTTTTTTGTCTCCAATATGTAAAAAAGTTTAACCGTATTTGAAATGTCCTTCATCACATCAAAGATAAAGAAGACCTTGTGATGTGTGTAGATATAAATAGCCAGTCTTTAGAGAGATAGAATGGGAGGGGGATGAAATGATAGTAGACAGATAATGATATAGGGCCGGAAATCTTTTATAGAAGCGGCTAGATAAAAATAATCTTCCTCTGAAATGTGTTGAAAGAGTTACAAAGGCTTTCCAAGGTGTTTCAAGGTAGAGAAATGGCTCTTCTCTCTCAAGGTATTACTCATCTCCTTTTGTGTGCTACGTGCACTACCCAAGCTGACCCAGAGCCAGCGTCAGATCTTCCCAGTCATGTGATGATGTGCACAGAGTGCTAAATGCCGTCCATTTAAAAACGAATTTAAAGGTGAGAAAAGTAGTTGTTGCTTGAAAGATTTTCCATGAGCTCCAAGGTGATAGACTATTTACAGGTGTAATGCCCGATAAACCACCATTACACTGACTGACACTGTGGTAAGAGGGAAGCTGATGTATATCAAATGGGAAAAAGTGAGAAATTATTTACCTACAAAAGTGGGTAAAGTGCATGTCAAAATGTGCCTGCTAACATCATAGGAATAGTCATACATGCCCATTTCCCTACCTACATACTGTAAATGCACGGTTGGAGAGACATAATCTGAACAAAGTAAAGAAGGATCAGACATCTCTATTTTGTACCACCTCTATGTCAAGATGTGCAGCTGTCCCTGTACCCTCTGTGTGGTAAATGTCCGGACGTAATCACAGGGCTAAGAGCTTTGGCTCCAGCCATCTATTCCTGACTGTGGATGAAAGCAGAGTTCCTTCCTGGCTCTCAGGCAGGCCGAGCTGAGTGTATTATGGGCCGTGCCACACAGCGGGCGACAGAGTCACTGAATTACTGGCAGTAATGCACAGGGCCAAGCAACGGGGCACTCACAACCTAATCAATCCAGGGGCCAGGGATGAGGACATTTCTGCACAGAAGAATAACTTAGGAAAGCAACTTTAGATAGAACCTTGTCATGAGGTAGGAAGATACAGTCTTAATACATTATACAAATGGTAGCAGCTCACTAGTGTCTGTGCAAATTAATTCAATTTTGAGGACTACATGACTGTAAAGATTAAGGTGTACACTTACATTGTTGGGTCAAATTGGATAAACTGCGGATGAATCTGAGACTAAATCCAATCAAGGCCTTTGAATAATGAAATGAAGACTACTGTAACAGCAACAGTTTTGCCTGTTCTTGACTGTTTTGATGCATAGTGACAACAAAGGAATTTCTCCATTACATTAGATGGCATTTTTCAAAATTACATATACAGTTGAAGTCGGGAAGTTTACATACACCTTAGCCAAATACATTTCAACTCAGTTTTTTTTTTACAATTCCTGACATTTAATCCTAGTACAAATGCCCTGTCTTAGGTCAGTTAAGATCACCACTTTATTTTAAGAATGTGAAAAGTCAGAATAATAGCAGAGAGAATTATTTATTTCAGCTTTTATTTCTTTCATCACATTCCCAGTGGGTCAGACATTTACATACACTCAATTAGTATTTGGTAGCATTGCCTTTAAATTGTTTAACTTGGGTCAAACGTTTCGGGTAGCCTTCCACAAGCTTCCCATAAGTTGGGTGAATTTTGGCCCATTCCTCCTGACAGAGCTGGTGTAACTGAGTCAGGTTTGTAGACCTCCTTGCTCACACACGCTTTTTCAGTTCTGCCCACAAATGTTCTATAGGATTGATGTCAGGGCTTTGTCATGGCCACTCCAATACCTTGACTTTGTTGTCCTTAAGCCATTTTGCCACAACTTTGGAAGTATGCTTGGGGTCATTTTCCATTTGGAAGACCCATTTGCGACCAAGCTTTAACTTCGTGACTGATGTCTTGAGATGTTGCTTCAATACATCCACATAATTTTCCTCCCTCATGATGCCATCTACCTCATGATGCCATCTATTTTGTGAAGTCCACCAGTCCCTCCTGCAGCAAAGCACCCCCACAACATGATGCTACCACCCCCGTGCATCACGGTTGAGATGGTGTTCTTCGGCTTGCAAGCCTCCCCCTTTTTCCTCCAAACATAACAATGGTCATTGTGGCCAAACAGTTCTATGTTTGTTTCATCAGACCAGAGGACATTTCTCCAAAAAGTACGATCTTTGTCCCCATGTGCAGTTTCAAACCGTAGTCTGGCTTTTTTATGCCGGTTTTGGAGCAGTGGCTTCTTCCTTGCTGAGTGGCCTTTCAGGTTATGTCGATATAGGACTCGTTTTACTGTGGAAATAGATAATTTTGTACCTGTTTCCTCCAGCATCTTCACAAGGTCCTTTGCTGTTGTTCTGGGATTGATTTGCACTTTCGCACCAAAGTACGTTTATCTCTAGGACACAGAACGCGTCTCCTTCCTGAGCGGTATGACAGCTGCCTGGTCCCATGGTGTTTATACATGCGTACTATTTTTTGTACAGATGAACGTGGTACCTTCAGGCATTTGGAAATTGCTCCCAAGGATGAACCAGACTTGTGGAGGTCTACACATTTTTCCTGAGATCTTGGCTGATTTCTTTTGATTTTACCATGATGTCAAGCAAAGAGGCATTGAGTTTGAAGGTAGGCCTTGAAATACACCGACAGGTACACCTCCAATTGACTTAAATAATGTAAATTAGCCTATCAGAAGCATCTAAAGCCATGACATAATTTTCTGGAATTTTCCAAGCTGTTTAAAGGCACAGTCAACTTAGTGTATGTAAACTTCTGACCCACTGGAATTGTGATACAGTGAATTATAAGTGAAATAATCTGTCTGTAAACAATTGTTTGAAAAATTACTTGTGTCATGCACAAAGTAGATGTCCTAACCGACTTACCAAAAACTATAGTTTGTTAACAAGAAATTTGTGGAGCGGTTGAAAATACCTCTACCACTACTAATACCTCTACCTCCACCTCTACCACTACTAATACCTCTACCACTACTTCTACCTCTACCTCTACCAATACTAATAACTCTACCTCCACCTCTACCACTACTAATACCTCTCCCACTACCTCTACTAATAACTCTAGCTCCACCTCTACCACTACTAATACCTCTACCACTACCTCTACCACTACCTCTACCTCCACCTCTACCACTACTAATATCTCTACCAATACCTCTACCAATACCTCTAACACTACCTCTACTTCTACCAATACCTCTAACACTACCTCTAACACTACCTCTAACACTACCTCTAACACTAACACTACCTCTACCAATACCTCTACCAATACCTCTAACACTACCTCTAACACTACCTCCACCAATACCTCTACCAATACCTCTAACACTACTTCTACCAATACCTCTACCACTACCTCCACCAATACCTCTACCACTACCTCTACCACTACCTCTACAAATACCTCTAACACTACTTCTACCAATACCTCTACCACTACCTCTACCACTACCTCTACCACTACCAATAACTCTACCAATACCTCTACCTCTACCACTACCAATACTTCTACCACTATGTATACCAATACCTCTACCAATACCTCCACCAATACCTCCACCAAAACCTCTACCAATACCTCTATCAATACCTCTACCAATACCTCTACCAATACCTCTACCACTACGTCTACCAATACCTGTACCACTATGTATACCAATACCTCTACCAATACCTCCACCAATACCTCCACCAAAACCTCTACCAATACCTCTATCAATACCTCTACCAATACCTCTACCAATACCTCTACCACTACGTCTACCAATACCTGTACCACTATGTATACCAATACCTCTACGAATACCTCTACCAATACCTCTACCAATACCTCTACCTCTACCAATACCTCTACCTCTACCAATACCTGTACCACTATGTATACCAATACGTCTACCAATACCTCTACCAATACCTCTACCACTATGTCTACCAATACGTCTACCAATACGTCTACCAATACGTCTACCAATACGTCTACCAATACCTCTACCAATACCTCTACCAATACCTCTACCAATACCTCTACCACTACCTCTACCACTACCTCTACCACTACCTCTACCACTACCTCTACCACTACCTCTACCACTACCTCTACCAATACCTCTACCAATACCTCTACCAATACCTCTACCAATACCTCTACCACTACCTCCACCAATACCTCTACCAATACCTCTACCAATACCTCTACCAATACCTCTACCAATACCTCTACCAATACCTGTACCACTACCTCTACCTCTACCAATACCTGTATCACTACGTCTACCTTTACCACTACCTATACCACTATGTCTACCTTTACCACTACCTATACCAATACCATTATCTCTACCAATACCTTTTCCAATACCTTTACAACCATTAGCTTTACAAACATATTAATCATTATGTAGAACAACAATTCCCCAGGTCTCATACAAATGCACTGGTGACCAAGTCATGCATGTTGTGGCTAAATGTTTGCTGAAGGTAGGTATTCTTCTGGGGTAGGAGCAGGAAGGAGCAAGAGGGTGGGGTGGTGGTGTTGGGGATGAGTTGGGTAATGGTGGTGTTGGGGGGGCCGCATCAGCTTATCATAGCGACACATGCACCGTAAAAGCACATCAGGCCTGTTTTCCTGTGTGCAGGCCAGCGTAGCCTGCTCTCCAAAGCCCAGGAAATTACAGTCCAACCAAGCAGAAAAGAAGAGTGGGATTTGGACACAGGCATCACCTGTCTCAGCCCGTCTCCCCAAAGCCAGGTCTAAATGAAGTGGACAACGGGCTATTTATTCCCCCTATTCCCCCTGACTGCATGGCCAAGCGTACGCTTGCTGACAGGACTGGCCGCTGTCTCCTCCCGTTATCTCACTGTTCTGTTGTCTCAGCGACTTTGAGGATTAATCTGAAAAACCTTCCTCCAACCTCCCTCCACATCCCTTGAAGAGATGACCTAGCCACTGTGAAAAACACAGACGGGCAGCAACTGTAAAAGTTGATTAAACAACAAGTTTCAGTATGTCAGTCATTGCTGTACGTGGTGTTTGGATTCAACTCAAAACCCGCAGTGTAGCCATATTGAAAATAAGTGTGTGGATCTGGGTAAAGTTGTCTCGTGTAGGAAAAAAAGTGCATTTAAATAAAACAAATGATTACTTTTAGATAAGGCTGTAGGTGTGCACATGTATACATACGTGGCTCTATGTGTGTGTGTCTGTTTGTGAGAAGGTGTGTGTGTGGCAGTATGTACACACATACACACACACACATAGACAGTAGCAGCGGCCCATATAGTTTTCCGTAGCACTGTCAGTAGGTGACAGTCTAAGGAAAGACACGTAGGAGGAGTGGAGGAATAGAGAGTGGTACCTCTCAGATCTGCTGTCAAGAGCTGGAGAAAAAATAACATCATATCTGAGAATGCTGCTGTCTACCGCAACTCAGAGCCTTTCCCTTACAGTACCAGGAGAGCTTGGGAACCCAATATAATATGCAATTGTATTTAAATGCACACCTAGGAAATGTTAATAATGTGCGTATCCCAACTTTTACATTCCTCATTTATGAACTTAAACTCTTATTAGAGCTTTTGAAATATTAAAGTAATATATCATCTTTCAGACAGTTATGTTTTAGATTAGCATTTTAACCCGTATTAATGACTTTCCCACAATTTCAAGGCTTGAATCGACTTACAAAAGATGTGTTATTTTCTCCTTCGTCATTCAGATCATCTGCAGTAGCATCTTTCTCCCTCTCTCTTTCTCCCTCTCTCTTACTCCCTCTCTCTTACTCCCTCTCTGCTTTTGGTGACAAGCCAAATTTCTTCAGCCTCCTGAGGTTGAAGAGGCGCTGCTGCTCCTTCTTCACAACGCTGTCTGTGTGGGTGGACCAATTCAGTTTGTCCGTGATGTGGAGGCCTAGGAACTTAAAACGTACTACCCTCTCCACTACTGTCCCGTCGATGTGGATAGGGGGGTGCTCCCTCTGCTGTTTCCCGAAGTCCACAATCATCTCCTTTGTTTTGTTGACGTTGAGTGTGAGGTTATTTTCCTGACACCACATTCCGAGGGCCCTCACCTCTTCCCTGTAGGCCGTCTCGTCGTTGTTGGTAATCAAGCCTACCACTGTAGTGTCGTCCGCAAACTTGATGATTGAGTTGGAGGCGTGCATGGCCACGCAGTCGTGGGTGAACAGGGAGTACAGGAGAGGGCTCAGAATGCACCCTTGTGGGGCCCCAGTGTTGAGGATCAGCGGGGTGGAGATTTTGTTGTTACCTACCCTCACCACCTGGGGGCGGCCCGTCAGGAAGTCCAGGACCCAGTTGCACAGGGCGGGTGATGATGACGAGTTTGGAGGGTACTATGGTGTTAAATGCTGAGCTGTAGTCGATGAAAAGCATTCTCACATAGGTATTCCTCTTGTCCATATGGGTTAGGGCAGTGTGCAGTGTGGTTGCGATTGCGTCGTCTGTGGACCTATTGGGGCGGTAAGCAAATTGGAGTGGGTCTAGGGTGTCAGGTAGGCTGGAGGTGATATGGTCCTTGACTAGTCTCTCAGAGCACTTCATGATGACGGAAGTGAGTGCTACGGGGCAGTAGTCGTATAGCTCAATTACCTTAGATTTCTTAGGAACAGGAACAATAGTGGCCCTCTTGAAGCATGTGGGAACAGCAGACTGGGATAAGGATTGATTGAATTTGTCCGTAAACACACCAGCCAGCTGGTCTGCACATGCTCTGAGGACGCGGCTGGGGATGCCGTCTGGGCCTGCAGCCTTGCGAGGGTTAACACGTTTAAATGTTTTACTCACGTCGGCTGCAGTGAAGGAGAGTCCGCAGGTTTTGGTAGCGGGCCATGTCAGTGGCACTGTATTGTCCTCAAAGCGAACAAAGAAGTTATTTAGTCTGTCTGGGAGCAAGACATCCTGGTCCGCGACGGGGCTGGTTTTCTTTTTGTAATCCGTGACTGACTGTAGACCCTGCCACATACCTCTTGTGTCTGAGCCGTTGAATTGCAACTCTACTTTACTGACGCTTAGCTTTTTTGATTGCCTTGCGGAGGGAATAGCTACACTGTTTGTATTCGGTCATGTTTCCGGTCACCTTGCCCTGGTTAAAAGCAGTGGTTCGCGCTTTCAGTTTTGTGCGAATGCTGCCATCAATCCACGGTTTCTGGTTTGGGAATGTTTTTATAGTTGCTGTGGATACGACATCGCCAATGCACTTTCTAATGAACTCGCTCACCGAATCAGCGTATTCGTCAATGTTGTTGTTGGATGCAATACGGAACATATCCCAATCCACGTGATCGAAGCAGTCTTGAAGCATGGAATCAAATTGGTCGGACCAGTGTTGAACAGACCTGAGCGCGGGAGCTTCTTGTTTTAGTTTCTGTCTGTAGGCTGGAAGCAACAAAATGGAGTCGTGGTTAGCTTTTCCGAAAGGAGGGCGGGGGAGGGCCTTATATGCGTCGCGGAAGTTAGAATAAAAATGATCCAGGGTTTTACCAGTCCTGGTTGCACAATCGATATGCTGATAGAATTTAGGGAGTCTTGTTTTCAGATTAGCCTTGTTAAAATCCCCAGCTACAATGAATGCAGCCTCAGGATATGTGGTTCCCAGTTTACATAGAGTCAAATAAAGTTTGTTCAGGGCCATCGATGTGTCTGCTTGGGGGGGAATATATACGGCTCTGATTATAATCAAAGAGAATTCCCTTGGTAGATAATGCGGTCGACATTTGATTGTGAGGAGTTCTAAGTCAGGTGAACAGAAGGACTTGAGTTCCTGTATGTTGTTATGATCACACCACGTCTCGTTAATCATAAGGCACACCCCCCCCCCGCCCCTCTTCTTACCAGAAAGATACTTGATTCTGTCGGTGCGATGCGATGCGTGAAGAAACCAGCTGGCTGCACCAACTCCGATAGCGTCTCTCGAGTGAGCCATGTTTCCGTGAAGCAAAGAACGTTAGAGTCTCTGATGTCTCTCTGGAAGGCAACCCTTGCTCGATTTTCATCAACCTTGTTGTCAAGAGACTGGACATTGGCGAGTAGTATGCTAGGGAGTGGAGCGCGATGCGCCCGTCTCCGGAGCCTGACCAGAAGACCGCTTCATTTGCCCCTTTTACGGCGACGTTGTTTAGGTTCGCCGGCTGGGATCGGATCCATTGTCCTGGGTGGAAGGCAAAACACAGGATCCGCTTCGGGAAAGTCATATTCCTGGTCGTAATGATGGTGAGTTGACGTTGCTCTTATATCCAGTAGTTCCTCCCGACTGTATGTAATAAAACCTAAGATTACCTGGGGTACCAATGTAAGAAATAACTTGTGAAAAAACAAAATACTGCATAGTTTCCTAGGAACGCGAAGCGAGGCGGCCATCTCTGTCGGCGCCGGAAGTAATTCATCATGCATGTCGTTGCAAGCATGGTGCTTGCAGCGGCAGGGATGTGGGTTTGATTCCCAAGGGGGACCCGTATGGAAATACTGGATAAGAGTGTCTGCAAAAAAATTATAATAAAAATGACTAAAATATGTGTTTGTTCCTGTGCCCTCAACACTTGGACAGCAGCACTGCCAAATCATTTATTAACATGAAGTGCATCAACATTCTGAATGAATGTGTGAGTAATAGTATATCTAGTGGAAGTAATATACTGGGTAGGGAGTAACAGTGCTATCTATTAGTGTAGATGTATGCCATTCACGGTGCTTCTGGCGTTTGGTGTAATATCATATAATGTGTAAGCAATCATGCTATTGGTGTGGGTGTCATTCATGCATTGGGTTTTCTCCAGAAGAATCATGCCAGTGTCTCATTTACAGGCTACATCTGCTGTACTAGTCACCATAGAAATCCCAGGGTTGACAATTTAGAGCCATCTGCCCCTCGCCCCAGCACCCCCCACCCACCCCCACCCACACACTGAACTCAAGGCATGTTGTGGCTGTCCGAACACGTGAGCAACACTCAACAGGACAGAACACTCAACATGTCACCTGGCTAAATGAGTGTGTTATTTACCACTCCACACTCTGCCTGCCCATCATCCACCCACCAATCAGCACGCTGCATCCCTCTCCTCCCGACCCGACTGACCCCGAGCTTGTCGCCATGGTGATGCTGATGGTGAGGATGGTCGGAGAGAAAGGCAGCTCTCTCCATCCATGTCCCTGTCTGTCTGTCTGTCTGTCTGTCTGTCTGTCTCTCTCTCTCTCTCATTCTCTCTCCCCTTCCCTCTCTTTATCTCTCTCTCTCTGTCTCGCTCACTCTCTCTAAATTTCCCTCTCTCTCTCTCTCTTCTCTTCCCTTCCCTCTGTCTCTCTCTCTCTTCCCTTCCCTCTGTCGCTCTCTCTCTCTCTCTTCCCTCTATGTCTCTCTCTCTCTTCCCTTCCCTCTATGTATCTCTCTCTCTCTCTCTTCCCTCTATGTCTCTCTCTCTCTTCCCTTCCCTCTATGTATCTCTCTCTCTCTCTCTTCCCTTCCCTCTATGTCTCTCTCTCTTCCCTTCCCTCTATGTGTCTTTCTCTCTCACTCTCTCTTCCCTTCCCTCTTTTCATCTCTCTATCTTTCTCTCTCTGTTCCTTTCCATTTCCATCTCATTAACATTATTTTTCACTCTAATTGAACTTAATTAGAAAATAATGTTCCACATTAAATCCGAGTGAACATGTTGCCCAGTCCGTTGAGCCATGTTCTTAACATTCACAGGCTAATCTCCCGCGGACAGATTCTGCGTGTAGATCGAAGAAACTGCCGGGACAGTTTTTAGATTTCTTCATTGGTTATTAGTATCCGGAATGGGCGAAGGCAGTGCTTAAACTGCTTCGCACGTGCGCCCACATGGATTGGAAGGTGGGTGGGGGGGGTGGGGGGTTCTTTGGCTGAGAGTTTATTTTTGCAAGGGTGGAGACTTCGTGTTTGCTGGAACTCTTCATTTCAAACATGTATGAACACAGAAGTTAATCACGCAGCTGACCAAATCATGCTTGATTTTACTTCTGGGTTAAAGAGATTCTCAAGTTATTTTTGTATACATTTTAGCCAGTAGTTCTGAAAGTAGCGTTCACGAGCCAAAAGTGGTTCCTGAAAATGGTGTATTTCATCCCATATGTGCAGACTTGTGCACTACACCATCGCTCTCTTTCTCTCTCTCACTCAAATGGCGAGCTCATTGGCTAGAACCCATATTGCTAGGGGGCCCACAGATTATGCATGTATGAACTACACATTGACACATCCAGCCCAAAGTGGGAGGTTTAAAAAAAGACTTATTAGTCGCCAAAGTTCCAGAGATTGTTCACAGGCAAATATTTATTATATTGATTGCTTTGTTACTGCGTCAAATATGCAGGTGTTAATCTGATTCTACATCTCAGTGGGACTGACCTCTGAACACCACAAGACTTCTGATATTTTACTCTGAATGTGATTCGTCTAGTACACAGACAGAAATAACAAGCATCTGTTGCATTTGTACAGTATATCATATAATCGCATACACTGATTTCATATTTTCAGGCTGTATCATTAATATGGTGATATAAAGTGACCTTGTAAGAATGCACAACATTACCCGGCGAATGTTAATCAATCATCATTAAAGGCCAGGGATGGGAGGGGGAGTTATTCAATACTGTCATCCCCTGCCCAACCTTGGCTGACATTACACTGTAACACTGATGTATTGACAAAGTCACTAAAGGCAGAATGAAACAGTTTAATTCCACATCAAAACACGACATGGTATGAATGAGCCGCTGTTGTCTGGGTGTTCTGAATTGATTAGAAGCCAGTGAGTAAACAGAACACATCAGTTTGATCTACAGTTAACCCTTCCTCTGAGGTCGGAGAGAAGACCAGAACCACAGTGCTACAGTAGGTCTGTGGCTGAAGCTAAAACTAGCTCTAAAACCAGAAAGAGAGGAGACCTCCAGTCCTAGACCCATTTGCCTTTAAGCTCTCTTTAGGGTAATGGAGATTTTAATCTACCTCTGAATATTTCATGTTTTATTTCCACACCATCCATAAGCTATGAGTGGAGAAAGCCATAAAGAATGTCACTAGAGCTAAACCCCAAGCACCAGTGGGCACTATAAAAAAGGTGAATATTGTCCCAATTTTTTTCAGGAGTTGACCATCCATAACAAGACAGAGTAGTCCCAGTCTGCAGACTGCTGTGTCGGGTGCTTTTCCCTCATTCTAAGTGATCATGGGGACAGAGTGCTACTTTACTGTGTGTCCCTGACTGCTGCAGGCCTCAGACACACATAAGGAGAGGGAGGAGTGAACGGCTGGTTCAGCACTTTGGGTTAGAATTTGGAACATTTAACGGCTACTGGGATCAGAACTATTAGTGAGCGTAATTAGTAATGACCGGAACATAACGAGGAGGCAGGTGCTCAAAATGACAAAATAAAACCCTGATAGTGTGGGCTATCAGCTGATCGATGATGTTGATGATTGATGATTGATGTAAATCTGCTAGTGAGCAAGTGTAAATCAAATAATATGCTGCTGTGGCAATACTGTTGATATGGAAACTATGTAGCTAGTAGCTACACACACTCGAGCAGTGACCGCATCTCAATCCATGCATGTTTGGATACTGGTACAGTGAAATGCATTTCTTGCCATCTCTAAACCCAGCAATGCATTAATCAATAACAATGCATTACTAGAAAAAAACACACAAGAAATAAGAATAGGAAATATGAAATGCACAATAAAGCAAGTAAGTAAGTAAGCATACTACATACAGCAAATATTGAAAATATTGAAAAAGTCTGGAGTGATGGAGGTAGATATGTATAGGGGTAAGGTGACAGGGATACTGGAGTGATGGAGGTAGATATGTATAGGGGTAAGGGGACAGGGATACTGGAGTGATGGAGGTAGATATGTATAGGGGCCAGGTGACAGGGATACTGGAGTGATGGAGGTAGATATGTATAGGGGTAAGGGGGCAGGGATACTGGAGTGATGGAGGTAGATATGTATAGGGGTAAGGGGGCTAGGCAACAGTATAAAATCAAATCAAATCAAAATCAAATCAAATTGTATTCGTCACATGCGCCAAATACATATAACATGAAATGCAACATGAAATGCTTACTTACAACCTCTTAACCTACAATGCAGTTCAAGAAATAGAGGCGGTGATGCAACCGATTAGGATGCTCTCGATGGAGCTGCTGTAGAACTTTTTGATGAGCTGTGGACCAATGCCAAATCTTTTCAGTCTCCTGAGGGGGAAAAGGTGGTGTCATGCCCTCTTCACAACTATGTTGGTGTGTTTGGACCATGATAATTTGTTGGTGATGTGGACACCAAGGCTCTTGAAACTCTCGACCCGCTCCAATTCAGTCCTGTCGATGTTAATGTGGACATGCCCGGCCCTCCTTTTTCTATAGTCTACGATCAGCTCCTTTGTCTTGCTCACATTGAGAGAGAGGTTTTTGTCCTGGCAGTCTCTGACCTCCTCCCTATAGGCTGTCTCATTGTTGTCTTGTCGGTGATCAGGCCTACCACTGTTGTGTCGTCAGCTAACTTAATGATGGTGTTGGAGTCGTGCTTGGCCACAGAGTCGTGGGTGAACAGGGAGTACAGGAGGGACTAAGCACGCACCCCTGAGGGGCCCCAGTGTTGAGAATCAGCATGGCAGATGTGTTGTTACCTACCCTTACCACCTGGAGGCGGCCCATCAGGAAGTGCAGGATCCAGTTGCAGAGGGAGGTGTTTAGTCCCAGTGTCCTTAGCTTATTGATGAGCTTTGAGGGCACTATGGTGTTGAATGCTGAGCTATAGTCAATGAACAGCATTCTCACATAAGTGTTCCTTTTGTCCAGATGGGAAAGGGCAGTGTTGAGTGCAATAGAGATTGCATCATCTGTGGATCCGTTGGGGCGGTATGCAAATTGGAGTGGGTCTAGGGTTTCTGGCATGATGGTGTTGATGTGAGCCATGACCAGCCTTTCAAAGCACTACCGACGTGAGTGCAGCTTGCATATTAGTGTGTGTGCAGGTGTGTGGAGTCAGTACAAATTTATGTGAATATTATGTGTGAGAGAACAAATGATGGAGTGATGGAGTGAGTGTGTGAGTGTGTGAGTGCGTGTTGGAGTGACAGTGTGTGTGAGTGTGTAGGGCCCTGTGAGTGTGCAAAGAGACAGTGCAAACTATTGAAGTAAAAGGTCAATAAAGATACAAGGTTAACTCAGATAGTCTGTGTAGCTATGTTGTTAGCTATTTATCAGTCGTATTGCTTGGGGTGGGTGGGGGGGGGGACTTGACAATGTCACGGCAACTTGCGGGAGGTGGGTTCAGAAGAACAACAACAAAAACTGTGTACAACAAATATGTGCCTGATGAGAGCCATAACTGATTCTACGTGCAACTGACATATTGGACTCCTCCAGTTTTCCACTTTAAAAGTTATATTGGTTAACACCCCTAGCATATAAATGGTTAACACCCCTAGCATATAAATGGTTAACACCCCTAGCATATAAATGGTTAACACCCCTAGCATATAAATGGTTAACACCCCTAGCATATAAATGGTTAACACCCCTAGCATATAAATGGTTAACACCCCTAGCATATAAATGGTTAACACCCCTAGCATATAAATGGTTAACACCCCTAGCATATAAATGGTTAACACCCCTAGCATATAAATGGTTAACACCCCTAGCATATAAATGGTTAACACCCCTAGCATATAAATGGTTAACACCCCTAGCATATAAATGGTTAACACCCCTAGCATATAAATGGTTAACACCCCTAGCATATAAATGGTTAACACCCCTAGCATATAAATGGTTAACACCCCTAGCATATAAATGGTTAACACCCCTAGCATCCCAGTGGGACAAAAGCATGTAAGCTTCGTACACACATACAGTTTGCACAACTTGTTCAAACTCAACTTGTTTTGTCTATCTTGGTCTTCTTCCAGAGCCACAGACGTGGTGTAGAGCACACACTGTGTGTGTAATTAAGTAAGGAAGGGTATGAGTTACCCTGATGAGGCCATGGGAGGCCATGTGAGACCCCGGCAGAGAGAGAGAGCAAGACTGCACCACTGAAGCTGTGTGCCAACTGTCGAGGGCCTGAGGACCACAGAGGGGAGGGAGGCAGATCGATGGCGAACAAACAGCTGTTGGATACAGTGATTCCATTACTACCCTACAGTGGATCAAAACATTCCTTTTGGCAAATGTAAACGATATTGCCCCTTTGGTGGCTGAGCTTATGGGGACAGCAGGAGAGCAACACCACCACACAGAGAAAACCTACACTCAACTAGCTGGAAGGGGAGGAGAAATCACGGCTACTGTGCTCCTGAACTATGTGGAGGAAATCGTCAGACCCCAAGCTGCAGCACACTGTCAGATAAATCATCAGGAAAATATGCAGTAATGTTCTGTAGCAGCAATAGTACAGAGAGCGGGAAGAGTGTGGTACCTTAACTCATACAAAGAGACAACAGCAAACATATATTATTCCTGATGGATTATTGAATTTCTCTCTCTTTCATTATCTGTCTCTTCACTCACTCCTAATTTCTCTCTCTCTTTCCCTCTCGCACTCTTTTTCCCTCTCTCTTTTTCCATCTCTCGCTCTCTCTCTCTCCCTCGCTCTCTTTCCCTCTCTCTTACTCCATACTCTCTCTCTCTCTCTCTCTCTCTATATATATATATATATATATATATATACTGTATATACATATTGCTCTCTGTCTCTCTCTCCATCTCCATCTCTCTCGGTTCTCTCCTGTGACTCCTCCTCCTTGTCTCTCATCGCCCTGCTGTCAGTATCTATGAGGCTGAGTAGACTGCAGTAAGCTGGGGGATGAGGTTGTGCTGCCATTGTGTCATTCTACAGCGGCGTCTGGGAGCATTGAGGAATAGGTCTTATCTGAGAGCAGTAATTTGATCTGGCATCGGGAGCATGTCTCTGTCCCCTGATCCCCATTCTCTCAGCTTTCATGTGCCAGTCTCAACCCAGCTGGGAGACTGTAAAAACCTTTTTTGTCAGCCTTTTGGTAGTGAGGAGGAACAACTATTATGAGTTAACCTTCCTTTCAGATAACAGGGAATTGGTTAGCCTTGTTGCCAGGAAGCTATTTCACAGTGTGCTGACCATACAGTACATGCACAACAAGCAGACAAACACTCACACGATTCTGTCCAACAACATCAATGCGCTGCCTAAGATGGTTTAGGTCTACAGAGGGCAGACTATCTTTAAAAGAACAGAGCATTGACTGGTCAGATATACAGACACACACAGTCAAATATACACCTACATGCATAGCCAAACTTCCTCAAACACACCTTTTAAACTGTGTGTAGTGTTTGTTATCTTCTCAAGTTCTATCTCAGAGTCTGGCTGTGTGTCTGGCTACAGACGCATGTCCAGTCCTTTAAACTCTCCTCCAGCTCTCTCATACCTTTACACACCTCAGCCAATGATAACAGCTCTCTTATATCCTTATACCCAGGAGCTTCTGCTTGTTTTCTTCTTCTCTAAATCCTCTATCTTCTTCAACTTCCTTTGTGTCTTGTTTCTATGGAAATGGCTGCATCTCCAACTGTACAACTGTAAGTAATCATGAAATCCCTCTCAAGTCCTATACAGGAGTGAGTGACCTGCTCATGTGCTCTGTGCTGCACTAGGGATCAGACAGACTAAAAAAACACTCCAATGCATTTGGGAGCTCAGAGTCTCCAGCAGCAGAGGGAGAGGCTACTGTCATCTGTCATCTACCCTGAGCCAGACTCCATCTGAGGGGGATTTACCAAGCCTGACATGGGTATGGGCATGGGGACAGGCTGCAGTCCAGCCCAATGATAATAGAGCCTTTACAGGAGAACTATAAAGACCATGACCATCGAATGAGAGGGAGAGAGATGGAGAGAGAGAGAGGAGAGGGAGGAGAGAGAGGAGAGGGAGGAGAGAGAGGAGAGAGAGGAGAAGGAGAAAGAGGGAGGGAGGAAAGAGAGGAGATGGAGAGAGAGAGAGGAGAGGGAGGAGAGAGAGGAGATAGAGAGAGAGAGGAGAGGGAGGAGAGGGAGGAGAGAGAGGAGATGAGAGAGAGAGGAGAGAGAGGAGAGGGAGGAGATGGAGAGAGAGAGGAGAGGGAGGAGAGAGAGGAGAGGGAGGAGAGAGAGGAGAGGGAGGAGAGAGAGAGGAGATGGAGAGGGAGGAGAGAGAGGAGAGGGAGGAGAGAGATGGAGAGAGAGAGGAGAGGGAGGAGAGGGAGGAGAGAGAGGAGAGGGAGGAGAGGGAGGAGAGAGAGGAGATGGAGAGAGAGAGGAGAGGGAGGAGAGAGAGGAGAGGGAGGAGAGAGAGAGGAGATGGAGAGAGAGGAGAGGGAGGAGAGAGAGGAGATGGAGAGAGAGGGAGGAGATGGAGAGAGAGAGGAGAGGGAGGAGAGAGATGAAGGAGAGAGAGGAGAGGGAGGAGTTGGAGAGAGAGAGAGGAGAGGGAGGAGAGGGAGGAGAGAGAGGAGAGGGAGGAGAGAGAGGAGAGAGAGGAGAGGGAGGAGAGAGAGGAGAGGGAGGAGAGAGAGAGGAGATGGAGAGAGAGAGAAGAGGGAGGAGAGGGAGGAGAGAGAGGAGATGAGAGAGAGAGGAGAGAGAGGAGAGGGAGGAGATGGAGAGAGAGAGGAGAGGGAGGAGAGGGAGGAGAGAGAGGAGAGGGAGGAGAGAGAGGAGAGGGAGGAGAGAGAGAGGAGATGGAGAGGGAGGAGAGAGAGGAGAGGGAGGAGAGAGATGGAGAGAGAGAGAGGAGAGGGAGGAGAGGGAGGAGAGAGAGGAGAGGGAGGAGAGGGAGGAGAGAGAGGAGATGGAGAGAGAGAGGAGAGGGAGGAGAGAGAGGAGAGGGAGGAGAGAGAGAGGAGATGGAGAGGGAGGAGAGAGAGGAGATGGAGAGAGAGGGAGGAGATGGAGAGAGAGAGGAGAGGGAGGAGAGAGAGGAGAGAGGGGAGAGGGAGGAGAGAGGAGAGGGAGAGGAGATGGAGAGGGAGGAGAGAGAGGAGAGGGAGGAGTTGGAGAGAGAGAGAGGAGAGGGAGGAGAGGGAGGAGAGAGAGGAGAGAGAGGAGAGGGAGGAGAGAGAGGAGATGGAGAGAGAGAGGTGAGGGAGGAGAGAGAGAAGAGGGAGGAGAGAGAGAGGAGATGGAGAGAGAGGAGAGGGAGGAGAGAGAGGAGATGAGGAGAGAGGGAGGAGATGGATAGAGAGAGAAGAGGGAGGAGAGAGGGGAGAGGGAGGAGAGAGGGGTAGGGGGGAGAGAGATGAGAGGGAGGAGAGAGAGGAGATGGAGAGAGAGAGAGGAGAGGGAGGAGATGGAGAGAGAGGAGAGGGAGGAGAGGGAGGAGAGAGAGGAGAGAGAGGAGAGGGAGGAGAGAGAGGAGATGGAGAGAGAGAGGAGAGGGAGGAGAGAGAGGAGATGGAGAGAGAGAGAGGAGAGGGAGGAGAGAGAGGAGATGGAGAGAGAGAGAAGAGAGGAGATGGAGAGAGAGAGAGGAGAGGGAGGAGAGAGGGGAGAGGGAGGAGAGAGAGGAGATGGAGAGAGAGAGAGGAGAGGGAGGAGAGAGAGGAGATGGAGAGAGAGAGAGGAGAGGGAAGAGAGAGAGGATAGGAAGGAGAGTGTGTGAGAGATTGCTAGATATGAATTCCACGCTTGCTTGGACAGAAAGATGAATGTTCTGACACAGGAAGTATCACATGGACAAACTGTGTCAGTGCTTTAAACTTTTGTTTTCATTTGTTGTTGTTTACATGAGCCTGCGTTTATTTGTATGAGTGCATTTGATTGTGAAGGAATAACATTCTACATCTGTTCTTCATTTCTGTATATGGTGGTAGCAACTGAACAGCAGTAAGTCAATGATTTGGGTAAGCTGCAGAAAACGGCAAATACAATAACTATAATAGTGCAGCGGTTAAAAACTACGAATCATGGGAAGTTGCTGATCCCGTGTCCTCGTCGTCTGTTGTCTGTGTTGTTCTTCTATACAGTATCTCTCCCTCCTTCTCTCACCTCTGAATATTGTCTGAGTGTTTCATAACAGCGGAAAGCGTGTGGTTCCTTCCTCACATTTCAGACCATTAACAATACAATGCGTCAGTCTAGAACAATCAACGGTGCTGTTTACAACAGAGATTAATATATAACAACATCCTGTTAGAGACTCCCTCCTGAGAGAGAGAGAGAGAGAGAGAGACAGAGGAGGAAACAGAATGATGTTGTGGGCTCTGGTAAACAGCCTGTATAGAGGATGAATGAGTGGCATGAGGTCATAGCCCAGTGGGGGTGGGGGTGTGTGTGTATATGAGAGAGAGAGAGAGAGAGAGAGAGAGAGAAAGAGAGAGAGAGAGAGAGAGAGAGAGAGAGAGAGAGAGAGATAAAGAGAGGGAAGGGGAGAGAGAGAGAGAGAGAGAGAGAGAGAGAAAGAGAGAGAGAGAGAGAGAGAGAGAGAGAGTGTGTGTGTCCGTTTCTGTTTCTCTGTGTGTGTTTGTGTGCGTGTGTGTGCGCGCGTGTGTGTGTGTGTTGTGCGTGTATGTGCGTGTGTGTGTGTGTGTGCGTGTGTGTGGGTGTGTGTCTGCGTGTGTGTCTGCGTGTGTGTCTGCGTGTGTGTCTGTGTCTGCGTGTGTGTCTGCGTGTGTGTATGTGTGTTAGGGAAAGTCAGGTGAAAGCCCCAAACTTTGCATCTGTGTGACTGATAAAGCAGTTAGCGTGGAGCTCCAATAACACAATGTGTTCTGAGTGGGCCAGGCAGGCTCTAAAACATAGCAGAGCAGGGGAGGCAATGGATTATCATAATGCTGCCGCTCCTGGGAATCAATCCATGACTCATTTCCACATTTCTGAATTCAATTGGGCAGTGCATTGGTAGCAGACCAAGAGGGAGAGAGAGTAATTGCATGCTATCCTTTTAGCAATGTTTTCTCTGGATCTAATGTGACTAACAGTGCAACATCCAGCACCAAGCATGTCATGGCAACAGGCCATATATGGACGTAAGCAACTAAATACAAACAGCATCTTCCAATGAAAGAGTCAACACCGACACAAACTGTTAAACCACTGATATGTCATAACTTAAACCATCGAACACAGACAACTACACAACTCCTCAGACACTCACGCAGGTGGACACAGTCACACTCCTTAATCAAAATCTACATTTAACTGAAGTGAAATGGCAGTGGTTTAAAGAATTACCTCGTTAAATAAAGGTTAAATAAAATACATTTAAAAAAATGATGTGTGCATACTTGCCAGTGGGGACTGAGATTGGAGGCTGTGTGTACATGTGTGTGTGTGTATTCAGACCATTTGCTATGAGACTCGAAATTGAGATGTTTCTACAACTTGATTGGAGTCCACCTGTGGTAAATTCAATTGATTGGACATGATTTGGAAAGGCACACACCTGTCTATATAAGGTCCCACTGTTGACAGTGCATGTCAGAGCAAAAACCAATCCATGAGGTCGAGGGATTGTTCGTAGAGCTCCGAGACAGGATTGTGTCGAGGCACAGATCTGGGGAAGGGTACCAAAAAATGTCTGCAGCATTGAAGGTCCCCAAGAACACAGTGGCCTTCATCATTCTTAAATACACAAATACAGGTGTGCAAAGCTTGTAGCGTCATACCCAAAAAGACCCAAGGCTGTAATCGCTGCCAAAGGTGCTTCAACAAACTATTGAGTAAAAGGTCTGAATACTTATGTAAATGTGATATTTCAGTTTTTTATTTTTAATAAATGGTGCTTTGTCATTATGGGGTATTGTGTGTAGACTTATGGGCTGGATTTGTTTTTTTTTTAAGTCAAGGAGTCTGAATACTTTCCGAATGCACTGTATGTGCTTGCGTGTTGTGTGTAGCTGGGGAGAGCTCAGGAGAGAGATGTAAATGTCAAGTGCTTGGCTGTGTCTCTGGTTTAATCCCACCTGGGCCTGCTGTCTCCCTCTGCCCCTCTCTCGGAAGCCTGCTCCTTCCTTCTACTTCACCACCAATCAAACACCCCAGACACTTATGTTTAGCCACACACTCCATTGACAGTCATTAAAAAAGCAAAGTCACATCTACGAACATGCACTCAACTAACTAGACTTGTGTCTATCACTGCAAGTGGGATACAATCAATTGTGTGTGACTTGAAGAAAGAATCACTCTCTTTTGCAAGGGAATGCTTTAGTCAGGAAGACACCCCAGAGGCATTTCAATAAACTAGATTCTCGCAGTCTTCTTATAACTCTTTTATCACAAACCTTCAACTTGTGACTGATAGCATCAAGTCACCCATGAGAGAATTTGAGTCCATTTTCTTTCAGACAGATTCTGCCAGATAAATGCACTGCCTAGATCTGGAATCTAAGTCTGTAGTTGAAACCCTAACACCTCTACTATCTCTCTAATGTTACGTTTTACACATATTTTGTTGTACATGAATGCATAAAAGCATCAGGGGATGGAATCAAAATGTCTGTCTTTCTTTCGGCTGTGTGAGTTATGTACTCACCGTGTAGGATCTGATGGCCTCTCTGTCGAGCTCTTGGCTGACGGACACCTCTCCGGTCACCCTGTTGATGGTGAACACACCCTTGGGGTCCTGGTCAGCACCGGACCCAGTCATATGGAAGATGTGGTCATTCTCCATCCCCGGCGAAATCACCTGGAGCCACACAAAACAACAAGCAGTCATTAGCAAATTGTCAGTATTAAATCATAACTGGCTGTATTTCTTCCACTGAAAATATGGATGATGTATTTCTTACATACTGTATGTATTCAAATAATGCAAAATCTTCCAAGCAAATGTCCTAGTAACACCAAAACATGATTGCTTTCAGTTAAGTATGTGTATCAGCAGAACAATTCAGATGAGAACATGGTTTGGCCAGATGTGTAATTGACGTGTAACCGGATGTGTAACCAGATGTGTAATCCGATGTGTAATCAGATGTGTAACCAGATGTGTAACCGGATGTGTAATTGGATGTGTAACCGGATGTGTGACCGGATGTGTGGCCGAATGTGTAACCGGGTGTGTGACTGGATGTGTAACCAGATGTGTAATCAGATGTGTGACTGGATGTGTTACCATCTGTGTTACCAGATGTGTAACTGGATGTGTGACCGGATGTGTAACTGGATGTGTAACCGGATGTGTAACTGGATGTGAGACCGGATGTGTAACTGGATGTGAGACCGGATGTGTAACTGGATGTGAGACCGGATGTGTAACCTTATGTGTGACTGGATGTGTAACCAGATGTGTAACCGGCTGTGTAACCATATGTGTGATCGGATGTGTAACCAGATGTGTAACCGGCTTGTGTAACCGGATATGTAACCAGATGTGTAACCAGATGTGTGACCGGATGTGTAACCAGATGTGTAATCAGATGTGTGACCGGATGTGTAACCGGATGTGTAATCCGATGTGTACTCACAATAAGCTAGCAAAGGCAGCAACATCCACAGGTCCCAGCAGAAGGAGGAAGGTTAAAGGCAAAAGAGATCAGAGGATGTTAGATTCACACCACACTGCACACTCACATGCCCATGCAGACTGGTTTGACATGTAAAACCAGTGCTTACAGACCGTTCCCAGATCTGTTTGTGCTGTATAACCAACTCATATGGCGGTTGTCATGCCAAACACCATAGGTGTTGGCAAGATGCTACAAACAGATCTGGAACCAGGCCACAATGTCTATGATACTGTATGCAGGGGTGAAAGTAGAATTCATTTCTTCCCGGTATGGAACCTCCTTTACGTGCATGTACTTTTTTAATGGGCCTATTCATCGATTTACATATAGAATCCCTATTCATTCAATAGGACCTCTATGGGCCTAGTTGTAAAGAATTGTCATTTAACTTTTAAAATGAATTACCTTTTTATTGTGGCATAAACACAACCAGTCATGATGTTTTCATTTGATTGTCAAACAGTCACTTCAAAGGGCTCCTTTACTAGACTACCTGCATGTTCAACCTCTCACAACATATTTCCTTCCTCCAAACAGGGGTGAATGGAAGAGACATCTGTTACACAAAACACCAACAAGTGTAAAGACATATGGTGATTGTCATTAGGCCAGAATTTTTGCGTCCACTGCCTTGGTTAAAGGTCTGTTTTCATCTAACCACATCTATTTTTGGCGCATAGGCTACAACACACATTTTCAAGTTCATTCACACATTTTTCATGCCTCTGACATGCGGTAATATTAAAAAGTAGTATAATAGCCTCCAGTTTTCTTGACATTTTGTTATAATTATTGTGATAGGCTCATGTTTTACTGGTACGGCGTACCCCCACTATTTACAGTATTTTGCCGGGACCCCGTACTGGGCCTCCTTACTTTCACCCCAGACTATATGAGGACATACACTATATTTACAAAAATGTATGTCCTTCAAACCTAACATTTTACTGCAGTGGGCTTAGTCAGGGTCACACAGAGTGATTCTTGGTAGTCTTGAACAAATCAACTTTGAAACAAAAGTCTACACCTCACACACATGGTTATGGGCTTAAAAAAATAAGACACATGTACCATGTCAGATATAGAGTTGAAATGTATTACATTTTGAGTTTGCATCCCAATATTACACTTTATATACATCACAGATGACTGAAATGTAACAAAACTGTTTCACATAGAAACACCAGATTTTCTGCGTGTAAAAAAAGAAAAATTACGAATAACATTCCATCCATGAAGCCACTATCAAGTGAATTTGTCATTTGACTGCAGTAAAGGACTACAGAAAAGTTATGGGTAGGTAATTAGTTAGTTACAAACACAGATCCAATTGATGTTATGTCATTTTACATTTTTCCCCAGAAGAACATATGTTGTCCTAACCCATGAGCAGCACAGCACATATGTACTGTCACGTTCCTGACCTGTTTTCTTTTGTCTTGTATTTATTTAGTTGGTCTGGGCGTGAGTTGGGTGGGTTTGTCTATGTGTGATTTTCTATGTTGGGATTTTGTGTTCGGCCTGGTATGATTCTCAATCAGAGGCAGCTGTCAATCGTTGTCCCTGATTGAGAATCATACTTAGGCAGCCTGGGTTTCACGTGTGTGGTGTGGGTGTTTGTTTCCGTGTTTGTATTCGTGCCACACGGGACTGTTGTCGGTTGTACTCATTTTTGTTATTTTGTTTCATGTTAGTGTTCAGTTTCGTTTTAATAAATGATCATGAGCACTACCCACTCTGCGTGTTGGTCCGATCCATGCTCCTCCTCGTCTGAGGAGGAGACCGACTATGACGACCGTTACATGTACTGTGTATTTATAGTAAAACATGGGGCTCTCACAGAGAGTTCACTTGGAGAATCAGTATATTCACACACAGCTACAGAATAGTCCATTTGAATACAACCATTCCGTACCAGCTACATTATACTTTCACAATGGACTATGCGCCTAAAAAAGGACCTGCAATTATTTAACGACAAACAAACACAGCACATACAGTACCAGCCAAATGTTTGGACACACCTACTCATTCAAGAGTTTTTCTTTATTTTTACTATTTTCTACAATGAAGAATAATAGTGAAGACATCAAAACTATGAAATAACATATAGTAACATATAGTAACCAAAAAAAGTGTTAAACAAATCAAAATATATTTAAGATTTTAGATTCTTCAAAGTAGCCACCGTTTGCCTTGATGACAGCTTTGCACACTCTTGGCAATCTCTCAACCAGCTTCATATGGAATGCTTTTCCAACAGACTTGAAGGAGTTCCCACATATGCTGAGCACTTGTTGGATGCTTTTCCTTCACTCTGTGGTCAGACTCATCCCAAACCATCTCAAATGGGTTGAGGTCGGGTGATTGTGGAGGCCAGGTCAACTGATGCAGCACTCCATCACTCTCCTTCTTGGTCAAATAGCCCTTACACAGCCTGGAGTTGTGTTGGTAATTATCCTGATGATAGTCCCACTAAGAGCAAACCAGATGGAGTGGTGTATCGCTGCAGAATGCTGTGGTAGCCATCCTGGTTAAGTGTGCCATGAATTAAAAATAAATCACAGACAGTGTCACCAGCAAAGCCCCCCCACACTATCACACCTCCTCCATGCTTCATTGTGGGAACCACACATGCAGAGATAATCTATTCACCTACTCTGCACCTCACAAAGGCATGGTGGTTGGAACCAAAAATCTCAAATTTGGACTCATCAGACCAAAGGACAGATTTCCACCGGTCTAATGTCCATTGCTCGTGTTTCTTGGCACAAGCAAGTCTCTTCTTCTTGTTGGCATCCTTTAATAGTGGTTTCTTGGCAGCCATTTGACCATGAAGGCCTGATTCACACAGACTCCTCTGAACTGTTGATGGTGGGATGTGTCTGTTACTTGAACTCTGTGAAATATTTATTTGGGCAAACATTTCTGAGGCTGGTAACTCTCATGAACTTATCCTCTGCAGCAGAGGTAACTCTGGGTCTTCCTTTCCTGTGGCGGTCCTCATGAGAGCCAGTTTCATCATAGCGCTTGATGGTTTTTGCAACCGCACTTGAAGAAACTTTCAAAGTTCTTGAAATTTTTCAGATTGACTGATCTTCATGTCTTAAAGTAAAGTAATGATGGACTGTCGTTTCTCTTTGCTTATTTGAGCTGTTCTTCCCACAATATGGGCTTGGTCTTTTACCAAATAGTGCTATCTGTATACCACCCCTACCTTGTCACAACACAACTGATTGGCTCAAAGGCATTATGAAGAAAAGAAATTCCACAAATTAACTTAACAAGGCACACCTGCTAATTGAAACGCATTCCACACAGCTGGTTGAGAAAATGCCAAGAGTGTGCCAAGCTGTCATCAAGGCAAAGGGTGGCTACTTTGAAATATATTTAGAAAAAAAACATATATTTTGTTTAACACTTTTTTGGTTACTACATGATTCCATATGTGTTATTTCATAGTTTTGATGTCTTCACTATTATTCTACAATGTAGAAAATAGTACAAATAAAGAGAAACCCTAAAATGAGTAGGTGTGTCCAAACTTTTGACTGGTACTGTAGATGTAGGAACAACTGTAGTTTTGTGTCTATTTGTGTACTTCAAGGAAAGGCAACATTTCAAGGTCATCTGTTGTTCCCGTATAGACATCTAATGGTGGAGTCTTCTTTTTAGAGCCATTGACATCCAGCGAGTTACTGCTCTAAGATGAAATCCAACTGGGCTTGTTTAACCCCTGCACCAAATATCTAGTTTGTTTCAGCACTACAGTACCTACAGGAAAGCATAGGAACAACGGTTTGCTGACTTCTACAGGTTTCAGAGATTACAAATAATAGATCAGCTTTCAATCGCACTGCCTTCTAGATTTAGTCTGGGGGGTGACGGATAAAGGAGGTCTTTATACGTGAGTTGGTTCTCAGAGCAGACAGCACTCTATTCACTGTCTCACTGTCTCTATGACAATGAACACAACTTCAACTACTCATACAGCCACATCATTACTTAGGCAATGAAAGCAAACTGCCTCTTTCAGGGACATTTCCATGTCATCAAACAGTCTCTGGCCCCTACTAGGGCTGTTGCGGTGACTGTATTACCGCCACACCAATAGTCATTAGTCATGACTGCAGTAAAATTCCACGATTCACTGTAATCTTCTCTTATGCACTCTGGACATGTTTTAATAGTACCCAACTCGCTAATGATCGTCATGTTGCTAATGGCCTAGTACTCAGCGCTCTATTGTCCCTCTAACCACACTGACATCCTGAAAATGTAATCTAAAATCACATTAAACACTTATCATCAAAACAGTATCATGCTTTTAAAACTCACTTCACTGTGATCGATCCATTTGAAGAAAGAAGTTCAACTACAGGTGGAAACTGAGTGGAAAACATTGTCGTGGTGGATGTTGTTTCAAAGCCTATCACAACACAATGGACAGCACTTTCTCAGGTGATGATTCATTCAAAACACCCATACTGTTAGAGCATATGATCAAGCCTGAAAAAAAAATGCTGAATTCAAATAATGATTGTGCCGTTATACAATACATAGCCTACCGCATATTATGCACAGCAGAAAAAAAACAACTACTTAAGATGTCTTTGGTACATAATTGGTATAGCCTATATTATAAATTATTACAAATTCTAGTATTTTCCTTTGAGTGTGGACTGTATTATTATGCATACTGGATGGACTGTTTATCTTCTGCTACGCTCCAACATTACTATCCATGTCTGGGAGAGAACCTATAGGCCTAGGCAATGCTGTTGGTTCATTGATTGTGCAGGGCGGCTACAGAGTAGGCTGGTTAGCCTACAATTACAGTGAATTAGTATTTGATTTTGAATAGCCTAGTAATAGGGCTTTTTTTCTATAATGAATAGGCTGACACATTACCTTTAGCTACAGAATATCTCATCACTGTGCTTTTCCATCTCCTCCTCTCTCTCCTTCATTCCTTTCTCGAGCACACAGAGTGAGGGCCTGTCAATAGTTTAATGAAATATGTTTCATTGTGAAAACATGTTCCCAAACAGATTTCACTTGGTTTCCAAATTAAGCACTGGGTAGCTGCAGCAACAGGGTTGGCGAGGCCATGGCATATGGAATATCACCTGTCGTGCAGCGAGAGGCTGCATAATCCTCAAACAGTGGTTGATGATTTAAGTTAAATAAGGGTTCTGATCAGCCCAGACATTTCTATATGCAATCCCATGTGAAAGCAGCGTTTTGATGGTTGCCACTAAAAAGAGGAGGTGTAACGGTTCTCCTCTTCCTCTTCATCCGAAGAGGAGGAGCATGGATTGAACCAAGACGCAGCGTGATACTTAGACATAATGTTTATTAAACAAGACGAAAAAACACGAAACGAAATACATTTGAATAATTAACAAAATAACAAAACGGAGTAGACAGACCTGGACATGGAACTTACATAAAACACGAAGAACAGGAACAGACTACATAAACCGAGACAGTCCCGTGTGGCGCGACAAACACTGACACAGGAGACAACCACCCACAACAAACACTGTGAAACAACCTACCTTAATATGACTCTCAATTAGAGGAAACGCCAAACACCTGCCTCTAATTGAGAGCCATACCAGGCAACCCTTAAACAAACATAGAAACAGAAAACATAGAATGCCCACCCAAACTCACGTCCTGACCAACTAACACATACAAAACTAACAGAAAACAGGTCAGGAACGTGACATAACCCCCCCCCCCCCTCAAGGTGCGTACTCCGAACGCACTACCAAAAGTCTAGGGGAGGGTCTGAGTGGGCGTCTGACCACGGTGGTGGCTCAGGCTCTGGGCGAGGATCCCCACCCCACCATAGTCAATCCCAGCTTACGCCCCCTTAAAATGACCACCATCCTATTACACCTACTTAACTTAATAGGTAACTTCAAAATAAGGGGCAGCACCAGGATAAGGTAGCTCAATACAAAGAGATAGCTCAAGACAGAGGTAGGTCAAGATAGAGAGGTAGCTCAGGATAGAGTGATAGCTCAGGATAGAGGGGCAACTCCGGACTGAAGGGCAGCTCCGGACAAAGAGACAGCTCTGGACTGAGGGGCAGTTCTGGATAAATAGCCGCTCTGGGCTGAGGGACAGCTCATGACTGGCTGGCGGCTCTGGACGCTCATGGCTGGCTGACGGCTCTGGACGCTCATGGCTGGCTGACGGCTCTGGACGCTCATGGCTGGCTGACGGCTCTGGACGCTCATGGCTGGCTGACGGCTCTGGACGCTCATGGCTGGCTGACGGCTCTGGACGCTCATGGCTGGCTGACGGCTCATGGCTGGTTGGCGGCTCTGGACGCTCATGGCTGGCTGGCGGCTCTGGACGCTCATGGCTGGCTGGCGGCTCTGGACGCTCATGGCTGGTTGGCGGCTCTGGCAGATCCTGTCTGGTTGGCGGCTCTGGCAGATCCTGTCTGGTTGGCGGCTCTGGCAGATCCTGATCCCCCTCAGTCCGGTGCCTCCAGTTCCGGCACCACGCACCAGGCCTACAGTGCGTCTCAGCCGGCCAGAGTCTGCCGTCTGCCCAACGGCGCCTGAACTGTCCGTCTGCCAAGCGCCGCATGAACTGCCCGTCTGCCATGAGCCTACAGAGCCTTCCGCCAGACAGGAGCAGCCAAAGCCTTCCGCCAGACAGGATCAGTCTGAGCCATCCGTCTCCGCAGCGCCATCTGAGCCACCCGTCTCCGCAGCGCCATCTGAGCCATCCGTCTCCGCAGCGCCATCTGAGCCATCCGTCTCCCCAGCGCCATCTGAGCCATCCGTCTCCCCAGAGCCGTCTGAGCCATCCGTCTGTCCCGAGCCATTAGAGCCGCCCGTCTGTCCCGAGCCGTCAGAGCCGTTAGTCAGTCAGGAGCCGCTAGAGCCATTCGTCAGTCAGGATCTGCCAGAGCCGCCAACCAGACAGGATCTGCCAGAGCCGCCAACCAGACAGGATCTGCCAGAGCCGCCAACCAGACAGGATCTGCCAGAGCCGCCAACCAGACAGGATCTGCCAGAGCCGCCAGCCAGCCATGAGCGTCCAGAGCCGTCAGCCAGCCATGAGCGTCCAGAGCCGTCAGCCAGCCATGAGCGTCCAGAGCCGTCAGCCAGCCATGAGCGTCCAGAGCCGTCAGCCAGCCATGAGCGTCCAGAGCCGTCAGCCAGCCATGAGCTGCTTCTCAGCCCAGAGCGGCCATTAATCCTGAACTGCCCCTCAGTCCAGAGCTGTCTCTCTGTCCGGAGCTGCCCTTCAGTCCGGAGTTGCCCCTCTATCCTGAGCTACCTCTCTATCTTGACCTACCTCTCTGTCTTGAGCTATCTCTCTGTCCTGCGTTACCTTATCCTGGTGCTGCCCCTTATCTTGATGGTAACATGTAAATTAAGTGGGTGTAATAGGAGGGTGGTCATTCTAAGGGGAAGACGTAAGCTGGAATTGACTATGGTGGGGTGGGGAACTCGCCCAGAGCCTGAGCCACCACCGTGGTCAGATGCCCACCCAGACCCTCCCCTATACTTTGTGCAGGTGCGCCCGGAGTTCGCACCTTAGGGGGGGGGGGGGGGGGTTATGTCACGTTCCTGACCTATTTCTGTTAGTTTGTTGTATGTGTTAGTTGGTCAGGACGTGAGTTTGGGTGGGCATTCTATGTTGTCTGTTTCTATGTTGGTTTAGGGTTGCCTGGTATGGCTCTTAATTAGAGGCAGGTGTTTGGCGTTCCTCTAATTGAGAGTCATATTTAGGTAGGTTGTTTCACAGTGTTCGTTGTGGGTGGTTGTCTCCTGTGTCAGTGTTTGTCGCACCATACGGGACTGTTCGGTTTGTTTTTGTACATCGTCATTTTGTGTAGTCTATTTTTCCCTGTTCGTGCGTTCTTCGTGTTTAATGTAAGTTCGTCGTCCAGGTCTGTCTACTCCGTTTGTTGTTTTGTTAGTTATAGTGAAGTTCGTGTTTTTTTGTGTTGTCTTCAAATAAGTTATGTGTTCACAACCCGCTGCTCCTTGGTTCCATCACTACTCCTCCTTTTCGGTTGAAGAGGAGGAGGAATGCCGTTACAGTGGTTTTCCTGTGCTCCTGCCTTCTATTCTCTTTCACTAGTCTTCCCGGTTTTGACCTTTGCCTGTTTTTCTGGACTCCATTCCCGCCTGCCTGACTATTCTGCCTGCGTTGACCTCAAGCCTGCCTGACATTCTGTACCTCTGAAACTCTGATATTTTGCCTGTCCATGACCATTCTCTTGCCTACCCCTTTTGGATTGTTAATAAACCTCTTGGACTCTAACCATCTGCCCCCTGTGTCTGCATCTGCGTCTCGCCTTGTGCCCTTACACACTGTCTACTCTAGAAATGTGACATTACAGTATTCAGACATAGCCTACAAACGTCAATGGAAAAGGTGAACAGTCTGTTCTACCGTTAAACTAGAAGCTTAGGATCGCATAGAGCAAAATACTAGCTACTGAACAAAAATATAAATTCAACATGTAAGGTCCTGTGTTTCATGAGCTGAAATAAAAGATCCCGGAAGTTTTCCATATGCACAAAAACCTTATTTCTCCCAAATGTTTTACATTTGTTTACATCCCCGTTAGTCAGCATTTCTCATTTGCCAAGATAATCCACCCGCCTGACAGGTGTGGCATATCAATAAGCTGATTAAACAGCATGATCATTACACATGTGCACCTTGTGCTGGGGACAATGAAAGGCCACTCTATAATGTGCAGTTTTGTCACACAACACAATGCCACAGATGTGTCAAGTTTTGAGGGAGCTTGCATTTAGCATGCTGACTGCAGGAATGTCCACCAGAGCTTTTGCCAGATAATTGAATGTTCATTTCTCCACCATAAGCTGCCTCCAACGTCATTTTAGAGAATTTGGCAGTACGTCTGACCGCCCTCACAGCCGCAGACCACATGTATGGCGTTATGTGGGCGAGCGGTTTGTTGATGTCAACGTTGTGAACAGTGTCCCAAGGTGGCGGTGGGCTTATGGTATGGGCAGGCATAAGCTACAAACAACACACACAACAACATTTTATCGATGCACCTTGATGAGGTCCTTAGGCCCATTGTCGTGCCATTCATCCGCCACCATCTCATGTTTCAGCATGATAATGCACAGACCCATATCGCTTGGATCTGTACACAATTCCTGGAAGCTGAAAATTTACCAGGTCTTCCATGGCCTGCATACTCACCAGATATGTCACCCATTGAGCATGTTTGGGATGCTCTGGATCGACATGTACAACAACGTGTTCTAGTTCCCGCCAATATCCAGCAACTTTGCACAACCATTGAAGATGAGTGGGACAACATACCACAAGCCACAATCAACAGCCTGATCAACTCTATGTGAAGGAGATGTGTTGTGCTGCATGAGGCAAATGGTGGTCACACCAGATACTGGCTGGTTCTGATCCACACCCCTACCTTTTTTAAAGGTATCTGTAACCAACAGATGCATATCTGTATTCCCAGTGATGTGAAATCTATAGATTAGGGCCTAATAAATGTATTTCAATTGACTGATTTATATATAATTGTAACTGTAAATCTTTGACATTTTTGCATGTTGCATTTATATATTTTTTCAGTTTATTTACTACCTTGACGTGGGTCCAGTTAAATGAGAGATGGGATGAATGGTAGCCTATCCTAACTTGTTGTAGACCTGTAGTCTATTTCTGTCACGACCGTCGTCTTCGTGGAAATGACCGGACCAAGGTGCAGCTTGGGGAGCGTACATTTATTTTTATTATGAATGTCGCCAACAAAAAACAACAAAAACGAACGTGCCGCTGACTAGGGCTATACAGGACACTAACACAGACAACTACCCACAACTAAGGTGGAAAAACAGGCTGTCTAAGTATGATTCCCAATCAGAGACAACAATAGACAGCTGACTCTGATTGGGAACCACACGCGGCCAAACACACAGAAATACAAAACATAGAATGCCCACCCCACATCACACCCTATAGAGAGAAAAAACCTCTCTCTAAGGTCAGGGCGTGACAATTTCGCAAGTATGAAACCATCACAGTCAGAAAAGGTGAGGAATTTATTCTGCAATGATCATGGAAATGAAATAGCCTAAATAATAAGAAATATATGCCTATTTAAAATGATTTAGCTAGGTTACCAGTGTTTTTGTTATGAATACGTCATCATATATTCCCCATTTGCGCAAGGCTACAAGGGTAATTTGCCTTCCTGCAATGCAATTCTTCAACCACTAGAAACTGTGCTTACGCATGGTTTAAAATTTGTGGGAGGACAAGCACTTTTTCACGTCAAGTTCAGCAAATGCCAACTTTTGTGTCAGATATATAAATATTTTGTGCATACGCAACCTTTATAATTGAGGCCCCTGAGCCGTATCTCGTAGGGCTGTGAATCATTGATGTTGGCCATTTTCATCATGAACTGTAGGCCTAAGTGTCTGTAAGTCTTCGTGGATAAGTTTGTGCCATCTCCACCACCACTACAGATGCGTAAGGAGCCATGCTTCACAGTTGGGGTAAATGTCCCCTCCACTCCACCTTCACCACTCAGGGAGCTAGAAAGCAGTGGTGGAAAAAGTACCCAACTATCATACCTGGGTAAAAGTAAAGATACCTTAATAGAAAATGACTCAAGTAAAAGTAAAAGTCACCCAGTAAAATTATACTTGAGTAAAAGTATAAAAGTATTTGGTTCAAAGTATCAAAAGTTAAAGTTTAAATCATTTCAAGTTCCTTATATTAAGCAAACCAGATGGCACCATTTCTTAGTTTTTTTTTTCATTTACGGAAAGCCACGAGCACATTCCAACATTCAGACATAATTTACAAACGAAGCATGTGTGTTTAGTGAGTCTGCCAGATCAGAGGCAGTAGGGATGATCAGAGTTGTTCGGTTGATAAACTTGTGAATTTGACTATTTTCCTGTCCTGCTAAGCATTCAAAATGTAATGAGTACTTTTGAGTGTTGAGGAAAATGTATGGAGTAAAAAGTACAATATTTTCTTAAGGAATGTAGTGAAGTAAAAGTAAAAGTACTTTACTATTTATATTTTTAACTAAAGTACAGGTACCCCAAAAAATGACTTAAGTAGTACTTTAAAGTATTTTTACTTAAGTACTTTACACCACTGCTAGAAAGTCATGTCTAGTGAAAGAGTGTGTCAACCGTTCCTGGGGACTGGTGCTAAAATGCAGCCTTTCTACTCTCACTTCACTTCAAATCAAATCACATTTTATTTGTCACATGCGAAAAATACAACAGGTGTAGACTTTACTGTGAAATGCTTAGTTATGAGCCCTTTCCCAACAATGCAGAGTTAAAAAGTAAGAAAATTAGCAAATAAAAATATAAAATAGTAATGCAATAAATAACAATAACGAGGCTATATAGAAGGAGTAGCGGTGCAGAGTCAATGTGCAGTGGTAGTTGAGGTAATATGTGCATGTAGGTAGGGGTAAAAGTGACTAGGCAATAAGGATAGATAACAAACAGAGTAGCACTAGGTTGTGTAAAGAGTGTGAAACTGAGTGTATGTGTGCGTGTCTGTGGTGTCAATATGCATGTGTGTGTGTGATGTGTGTGTGTGTGTGTTGGAGTGTGTGTGTAAGTATGTGTGAGTGTGTGGGTAGAGTCCAGTGTGTGTGTATAGCGTCAGTGCAAGAGAGTACGTGCAAAAAAGGGTCAAGGCAAATAGTCTGGGTAGCCATTTGATTAACTGTTCAGCTGTCTTATGGTTAGAGGGTATAAGCTGTTCAGGGGCTTTTAGGTCACAGACTTGGCGCTCCAGTACTTGCCGTGGAGTAGCAGAGTGAACAGTCTATGGCTTGGGTGGCTGAGTTCTTTGACAATTTTCCGGGCCTTCCTCTGACACCGCCTGGTATAGAGGTCCTGAATGGCAGGGAGATCGGCCGCAGTGATGTACTGGGCCGTCCGCACCACCCTCTGTGACACCTTGTCGCCGGATGCCAAGCAGTTACCATACCAAGCGGTGATGCAGCCAGTCAAGAGATGGCGCTGCAGTAGACTTGAAACTTCATCTGAAATGAGGCCAGCATGACGAGCTAGGCTCAGGTCCTTCTCCTTTCTTTCCTCTCCTTTCTCCTCAACTCTCTCCTTTGGCCCTACTTCCCCTCTCTCTCTCTTTCTCTCTCTCCTCATTCACTCACTTCTCTTTTACCCCTCATCTCTCTATCTCTGTCACTCTCAGTCCTCTTTTCCTCCCTTCTCTTTCCTCTCTCTGAGGCTGGGTACATTACAGGATCTATTGGCCCCCACTACTCCCCCCGTTCTCCCTCTCTCCATCCGTGTGTCTTGTTTAAAGTAGCAACAGTCTCAAGCCGCAAGAGTCTGTGGGAGGGGAGAGAAAACTACAGCACACAGCATCATCCTTCTCCTTGACCTCCCGTTCCCATGTGTGAGACTCTACCGTCCGCAAGACTCTGTAATGGCCTTAGAAGAGTCCTGTGAGAGGTTGCTAAGGGAATTGTTCTCTTGAATAAAACCAAGTTGACCCTTTTTTCACTTACATGATAGCTACACTACGTTATGCACACACAGCGACTAACAACTAGATTATAGATATATGTTTTAAAACAGTGAGTGACAAACTGGGTCACATGAAAAAAGGAGCCAATATGTAGTGAGAGTTTGTCTGCTCCTGTAGCATCTTAATGGAGTATACAGGCAGGCAGCGGGAGAGGATAGTGACAATGAGGCAATAAGTTGAGATGAATAGATCAACAGCAAGTGTCATGAGGAGTTTAGAGAGATAAAGGATGTCTGAAGGGGGAGGGTGATCCTCTGAGCTGCTGAGGCGATTCATTTCAGGAAGAATTGTGGGATACACACACATACACACGCACGCACTCACACACACACACACACACGGCCCACGCCATAGTCTTGGCAATCCCTGTGTGGGAGGCCTAGTGGGAGAAGCTCACCTATTTCTATCACCTCTCATTACCATGCCAGCCAACATGAAAGAGTGCAGTGCTCCTGATACAGCCTGCTGATGACAGGGGGTGTGGCTCCTCTCTCCATCTTCTCTCCATCTCCACACAACACAACAGAGGAGAGGAGGACAAGGGAGCTCTACTGTAACACTATGAAGTTGACTGATAAGTGTTCTCTTGGATGAATGTCAATTATTTTCAAATGCAGTGCAGTTTTCCAGTCCCAAGCCATATAAAGGCTTAACTGTACAGATGTCGGATCTTAATTTGAACACTGTCTCCCGCTCGCCTAGCGTAGTAATCGACTACCGAACAGCTCCCTGTTTCATCTATTGCTGCTCACTGGACCCTATGATCACTCGGCTACACAGCTGATGCCTGCTGGAATGTTCATTAACACGGTACTTCATTTTGTTTATCTGTCGGCCTCAGCCTCGAACTCAGGCCCTGTGTGTAGCTAACTGACCCTCTCTGCCCATTTATCACCATTTTCCCATTGTTGTTGTCTTAGCTGTTTACCCATTGTTGTCTCACCCGTTGTTGTCTTAGCTCTCCCAATCAACACCTGTGATTGCTTTATGCCTCGCTCTAATGTCAATATGCCTTGTATACTGTTGTTTAGGGCATATCTCATTGTTTAATTTTACCGAGGAGCACCTAGTCCTGCTCAACAGGCCTCGGATAGCCCCCTTGTCCCACCCCCCATACATACGGAAACCGCACCTAGCTTAACTGGCACCTCCAGAGATGCAACCTCTCTCATCGTCACTCAATGCCTATGTTTACACTCACTGTACTTGCACCCTTCCATACCCTTGTCTGTATACTATGCCCTGAATCTATCCTACCACGCCCAGAAATCTGCTCTGTTTATTCTCTGTTCCCAAAGCACTAGATGACCAGTTCTTATAGCCTTTAGCCATAACCTCATCCTACTCCTCCTCTGTTCCTCTGGTGATGTAGAGGTTAACAAAGGCCCTGTGTGTCCGCAGGCGCTCTCATTTGCTGACTTCTGCAACCGTAAAAGCCTTGGGTTAATGCATGTTAACATCAGAAGCCTCCTCCCTAAGTTTGCTTTATTCACTGCTTGAGCACATTCCGCTAACCCTGATGTCCTAGCCGTATCTGAATCCTGGCTTAGGAAAGCCACCAAAAATTCTGAAATTTCCACCCCCAATTACAAAATTTTCCGTCAAGACAGAACTGCTAAAGGGGGCGGAATTGCAATCTACTGTAGAGAGAGCCTGCAGAGTTCTGTCATACTATCCAGGTCTATGCCCAAATAGTTAGAGCATCTACTTTTAAAGATCCATCTCTCCAGAAGTAAGTCCCTCACCGTTGCCGCTTGTTATAGACCCTCCTCAGCTCCCAGCTGTGCCCTGGACACCATATGTGAATTGATTGCACCCCATCTTTCATCAGAGTTCGAACTGCAAGGTGACCTAAATTGGGATATGCTTAACACCCCGGCCATCCTACAATCTAAGCTAGATGCCATCAATCTCACACAAATTATCAAAGAACTTACTATGTACATCTCAAAATCCATAAACATTGGCACCCTCATAGATATCCTCCTGACCAACTTGCCCTCCAAATACACCTCTGCTGTTTTCAACCAGGATCTCAGCGATCACTGCCTCATTGCCTGCGTCCGTAATGGGTCCACAATCAAACGACCACCCCACATCACTGTCAAACGCTCCCTAAAACACTTTTGCGAGCAGGCCTTCCTAATCGACCTGGCCCGGGTATCCTGGAAGGATATTGACCTCATCCTGTCAGTAGAGGATGCCTGGTTGTTCTTTAAAAGTGCTTTCCTCACCATCTTAAATAAGCATGCCCCATTCAAAAAATGTAGAACTAAGAACAGATACAGCCCGTGGTTCACTCCAGACTTGACTGTCCTTGACCAGCACAAAAACACCCTGTGGCGTACTGCACTAGCATCAAATAGTCCCCGCGATATGCAACTTTTCAGGGAAGTCAGGAACCAATACACACAGTCCGTTAGGAAAGCAAAGGCTAGCTTTTTCAAACAGAAATTTGCATCCTGCAGCACTAATTCCAAAAAGTTTTGGGACACTAAAGTCCATGGAGAATAAGAGCACCTCCTCCCAGCTGCCCATTGCACTGAGACTAGGAAACACTGTCATCACTGATAAAACCACGATAATCAACAATTTCAATAAGCATTTCGCAACGGCTGGCCATGCTTTCCACCTGGCTACCCCAACCCCTGAGAACAGCTCTGCACCTCCCGCAGCAACTGGCCCAAGCCCCCCCCGCCCCGCTTCTTCTTCAACCAAATCCAGACAGCTGATGTTCTGAAAGAGCTGCAAAACCTGGATCCCTACAAATCAGCTGGGCTAGACAATCTGGAACCTCTCTTCCTAAAATTATCTGCCGCCATTGTTGCAACCCCTATTACTAGCCTGTTCAACCTCTCTTTCGTATCGTCTGAGATTCCTAAAGATTGGAAAGCTGCCGCAGTCATCCCCCTCTTCAAAGGGGGAGACACTCTAGACCCAAACTGTTACAGACCTACAGTGGGGAGAACAAGTATTTGATACACTGCCAATTTTGCAGGTTTTCCTACTTACAACTCATGTAGAGGTCCGTAATTTTTATCATAGGTACACTTCAACTGTGAGAGACGGAATCCAAAACAAAAATCCAGAAAATCACATTATATGATTTTTAAGTAATTAATTTGCATTTTATTGCATGACATAAGTATTTGATCACCTACCAACCAGTAAGAATTCCGGCTCTCACAGACCTGTTAGTTTTTCTTTAAGAAGCCCTCCTGGTCTCCACTCATTACCTGTATTAACTGCACCTGTTTGAACTCGTTACTTGTATAAAATACACCTGTCCACACACTCAATCAAACAGACTCCAACCTCCACAATGGCCAAGACCAGAGAGCTGTGTAAGGACATCAGGGATAAAATTGTAGACCTGCACAAGGCTGGGATGGGCTACAGGACAATAGGCAAGCAGCTAGGTGAGAAGGCAACAACTGTTGGTACAATTATTAGAAAATGGAAGAAGTTGAAGATGATGGTCAATCACCCTCGGTCTGGGGCTCCATGCAAGATCTCACCTCGTGGGGCATCAATGATCATGAGGAAGGTGAGGGATCAGCCCAGAACTACACGGCAGGACCTGGTCAATGACCTGAAGAGAGCTGGGACCACAGTCTCAAAGAAAACCATTAGTAACACACTACATCGTCATGGATTAAAATCCTGCAGCGCACACAAGGTCCCCCCGCTCAAGCCAGCGCATGTCCAGGCCCGTCTGAAGTTTGCCAATGACCATCTAGATGATCCAGAGGAGGAATGGGAGAAGGTCATGTGGTCTGATGAGACAAATATAGAGCTTTTTGGTCTAAACTCCACTCGCCGTGTTTGGAGGAAGAAGAAGGATAGTTGGCATAGTTCTGTTATAATCTCCACCCGGCACAGCCAGAAGAGGACTGGCCACCCCTCATAGCCTGGTTCCTCTCTAGGTTTCTTCCTAGGTTTTGGCCTTTCTAGGGAGTTTTTCCTAGCCACCGTGCTTCTACACCTGCATTCTAGCTGTTTGGGGTTTTAGGCTGGGTCTCTGTACAGCACTTCGAGACATTAGCTGATGTACGAAGGGCTATATAAAATAAACTTGATTGATTGATTGAGTACAACCCCAAGAACACCATCCCAACCGTGAAGCATGGAGGTGGAAACATCATTCTTTGGGGATGCTTTTCTGCAAAGGGGACAGGACGACTGCACCGTATTGAGGGGAGGATGGATGGGGCCATGTATCGCGAGATCTTGGCCAACAACCTCCTTCCCTCAGTAAGAGCATTGAAGATGGGTCGTGGCTGGGTCTTCCAGTATGACAACGAAACGAAACACACAGCCAGGGCAACTAAGGAGTGGCACCCGTAAGAAGCATCTCAAGGTCCTGGAGTGGCCTAGCCAGTCTCCAGACCTGAACCCAATAGAACATCTTTGGAGGGAGCTGAAAGTCCGTATTGCCCAGCGACAGCCCCGAAACCTGAAGGATCTGGAGAAGGTCTGTATGGAGGAGTGGGCCAAAATCCCTGCTGCAGTGTGTGCAAAACTTGTATAGAACTACAGGAATTGAATGATCTCTGTAATTGCAAAGAAAGGTTTCTGTACCAAATATTAAGTTCTGCTTTTCTGATGTATCAAATACTTATGTCATGCAATAAAATGCAAATGAATTACTTAAAAATCATACAATGTGATTTTCTGGATTTTGTTTTAGATTCCGTCTCTCACAGTTGAAGTGTACCTATGATAAAAAATTACAGACCTCTACATGCTTTATAAGTAGGAAAACCTGCAAAATCGGCAGTGTATCAAATACTTGTTCTCCCCACTGTATATCCATCCTGCCCTGCCTTTCTAAAGTCTTCGAAAGCCAAGTGAAGAAACAGATCACAGACCATTTCGAATCCCGCTATGCAATCTGGTTTCCGGTGCACTTCAGCCACGCTCAAGGTCCTAAACGATATCATAACCCCCATTGATTAAAGACAGTACTGCGCAGCCGTCTTCATCGACCTGGCCAAGGCTTTCGACTCTGTCAATCACCGTATTCTTATCGGCAGACTCAACAGCATTGGTTTCTCTAATGACTGCCTCGCCTGGTTCACCAACTGCTTCTCAGATAGAGATCAGTGTGTCAAATCAGAGGGCTTGTTGTCCGGACCTCTGACAGTCTCTATGGGAGTGCCACATGGTTCAACTCTCAGGGCGAATCTTTTCTCTGTATATATCAATGATGTCGCTCTTGCTGCGGGTGATTCTTTGATCCACCTCTACGCAGACGACACAACTATGTATACATCTGGCCCTTCTTTGGATACTGAGTTAATAAACCTCCAAATGAGCTTCAATGCCATACAACACTCCGTCCGTGGCCTCCAACTGCTCTTAAATGCTAGTAAAACGAAATGCATGCTCTTCAACTGATCGCTGCCTGCACCCACCCACCCCACTAGCATCACTACTCTGGACGGTTCTGACTTAGAATATGTGGACAACTATAAATACATAGGTGTCTGGCTAGACTGTAAACTCTCCTTCCAGACTCACATTATGCATCTCCAATCCAAAGTTAAATCTAGAATTGGCTTCCTATTTCGCAACAAAGTTCCTTCACTCATGCTGCCAAACATACCCTCGTAAAACTGAATATCCTATCGATCCTTGACTTCGGTGATGTCATTTACAAATTAGCCTCCAACACTCTACTCAGCAAATTGGATGCAGTCTATCACAGTGCCATCCATTTTGTCACCAAAGCCCCATATACGACCCACCACTGTGACCTGTATGCTCTCGTTGGCTGGTCCTCGCTACATATTCGTCGCCAAACCCACTGGCTCCAGGTCGTCTATAAGTCTTTGCTAGGTATAGCTCAGCCTTATCTCAGCTCACTGGTCACCATAGCAACACCCACCCGTGGCACACGCTCCAGCAGGTATATTTCACTGGTCATCCCCAAAGCCAACACCTGCTTTGGCCGCCTTTCCTTCCAGTTCTCTGCTGCCAATGACTGGAACGAATTGCAAAAATCACTGAAGTTTGAGACTGATATCTCCCTCACTAACTTTAAGCTTCAGCAACTGTATGCAGCCTATCTGTAACATAGCCCATCCAACCAACTACTTACCTCATCCCCATATTTGTTTTAGTTTTTCTGCTCTTTTGCACACCAGTATTTCTACTTGCACATCCTCATGTGCACATATATCACTACAGTGTAAATTGTATTTGAGGTATCCAATTGGTAGTAGTTACAGTCTTGTCTCATTGCTGCAACTCCCGTATGGACTTGGGAGAGGCGAAGGTCGAGAGACATGCGTCCTCCGAAACACAACCCAACCAAGCCGCACTGCTTCTTGACACAATGCCCATCCGACCCGGAAGCCAGCCGCACCAATGTGTCAGAGGAAACACTGTACAACCTGGCGACCGTGTCAGCGTGCACTGCGCCCGGCCCGTCACAGGAGTCACTAGTGCGCAATGAGACAAGGATATCCATGCCAAACCCTCCCTAACCCGGACAACGCTGGGCAAATTGTGCGCCGCCCCATGGACCTCCTGGTCGCGGCCGGCTGCAACAGTGCCTGGACTCGAACCCAGAATCTCTAGTGGCACAGCTAGCAATCAACACCACAGGCCTTTTTGGGTTGGAGGGTTTGTATTTTGTCCTGTAGTTCATTCAATGTAATTGGAGAATCCAGTGGGTGCTGGTATTCTTTAAAAGTTGATTCTAAGATTAGAATTGGATCATTTATATGTTTTTGCTGTTTGTTCTTTATAGTGTTTTATTCATACATCTCTTGTTTTGGTTAGATAACTCTTAGTGTTGTTGTTTGTTTAGTGTACTCCAATTTTCCCAGAAGTGATTCAATTCTATTGATTCTTCAATTACATTGAGCTGATTTCTGACCTGCTGCTCCTTCTTTTTCCGTAGTATTATTTCTGTCTTTTTTTGTGATTCACCACAGTGAAGGCGTAGGCTCAGGTTTTCTAGGTCCCTACCTTTTTGGTTGGAAATGTTTCTCAATTTTTTCTTAGGTTTTTGCATTCTTCATCAAACCATTTTTCATTGCTGTTAGCTCTCTCAGACAGCCATATATCTCCACTTTTAGCCCTCTGGGTACTATAGAAGTGGGGGTGTTGTGCTGGTCTGTTTTGTGTGTCTGTGTTGTCTGGAGTGTGTTGACTAACTCTTTGAGCTCCACCATGTCTCTTTCCAGCTTTGTGAATTTATCCCTGTCAGTGATGGAGGAGCAGTGCAGTTGTGGGACCTGGGTGTGTTCAGTGCTGGGGGGGAGGGTGCTATCCTCATCTGCAGGACATTTTGAAGAGGTTTGACCAGACTCGCTCGGAGTCGTCACTAAGAGAAAGATTCTCCTGCCATGCTCTCACTTTGATTCTGTGGAAGTCCTTTCGGTGATGTATGAAGTTGCCCTGCACCACCACCATTCCATTCTTGTAAAGGTTGACAGAGGGTGTCTCAGTCTCAGGGTCCTCGTTTTCCAGTTTTCAGATTTTTGAGGAGCTTCTCTTTGTAATCTTTCTGTGCCTTGTCATTTTTTATATCCAATGTGTACTGTACTGTGGGGACTTCTGCACAGAGGGAAGCCATGGAGCAGAGGGCCAAAGAGGCATTTGGGTGGGGGCTCCACACCTCTCACTTCACACTTCTGTGCTGATTGTCTTTCCTAGAAAGCTTGGTAGCCTTTCAACTTAGCACTCAGTCTTTATGAAGATAAATAAACTCAGCAAAAAAAGAAAGAGCCATTTTCAGGACCCTGTCTTTCAAAGATAATTTATAAAAATCTAAATAACTTCACAGATCTTCATTGTAAAGGGTTTAAACACTGTTTCCCATGCTTGTTCAATTAACCATAAACAATTAATGAACATGCTTCTGTGGAACGGTCGTTAAGACACTAACAGCTTACAGACGGCTATCAATTAAGGTGACAGTTATGAAAACTTAGGACACTAAAGAGGCCTTTCTACTGACTCTGAAAAACACAAAAAGAAACATGCCCAGTGTCCCTGCTCATTTGCGTGAACGTGCCTTAGGCATGCTGTAAGGAGGCATGACGACTGCAGATCTGGACAGGGCAATAAATTACAATGCCGGTACTGTGAAACGTCTAAGACAGTGCTACAGGGAGACAGGACAGACAGCTGATCATCCTCGCAGTGGCAGACCACGTGTAACAAAACCTGCACAGGATTGGTACATCCGAACATCACACCTGCGGGACAGGTACAGGATGGAAACAACAACTGCCCGAGTTACACCAGGAACGCACAATCCCTCCATCAGTGCTCAGACTGTCCACAATAGGCTGAGAGAGGCTGTATTGAGGGCTTGTAGGCCTTTTGTAAGGCAGGTCCTCACCAGACATCACCGGCAACAACGTCGCCTATGGGTACAAACCCACCGTCGCTAGACCAGACAGGACTGGCAAAAAGTGCTCTTTACTGATGAGTCGCGGTTTTGTCTCACAAGGGGTGATGGTCGGATTCGCGTTTATCCTCGAAGGAATGAGTGTTACACCGAGGCCTGTACTATGGAGCGGGATTGATTTGGAGGTGGAGGGTCCGTCATGGTCTGGGACGGTGTGTCACAGCATCATCGGACTGAGCTTGTTGTCATTGCAGGAAATCTCAACACTGCGTATTACAGGAAAGATATCCTCCTCCCTCATGTGGTATCCTTCCTGCAGGCCCATCCTGACATGACAATGCCACCAGCCATACTGCTCGTTCTGTGCGTCATTTCCTGCAAGACAGGAATGTCATTATTCTGCCGTGGCCAGTGAAGAGCCCGGATCTCAATCCCTGTTGGATCGGAGGGTGAGGGCTAGGGCCATTCCCCGCATAAATGTCAGGGAACTTGCAGGTGCCTTGGTGGAAGAGTGGGGTAACATCTCACAGCAAGAACGGGCAAATCTGGTGCAGTCCATGAGGAGGAGATGCACTGCAGTACTTAATGCAGCTAGTGGCCACACCAGATACGGACTGTTACTTTTGATTTTGACCCTCCCTTTTGTTCAGGGACACATTATTCCATTTCTGTTAGTCACATGTCTGTGGAACTTATTCAGTTTACATCTCAGTTGTTGACCCTTGTTATGTTCATACAAATATTGTATGAAAATAAACGCAGTTGACAGTAAGAGGACGTTTCTTTTTTTGTTGAGTTTATATAGAGATTATTTTAATGTTCTTTTCATTCTGGGCTTTCAAAGTAGCTTCAGACTGAACATTACTTACTCAGTTTCAGTTTGGATAATATTTTCGGGTTTCTGTTGTGCTTCTTTTGATGGTTGCTGATTGTCAGAAAGTGCTGTAAGAATCCTTGGATATTTTTTAGTTATGGCAATCAACTCGAATCAAGGATTTGATCAAAAAAGGCAAGAATGGTCTCACATTTGATTAGAATAGGGATTAAAGTTTTCATTACTGGCAATATATTGGCATGCATAAGAAAAAATCTAAGAGGATGTTAATTCTAGAGCTTGCTGTGTTTCTACTCGGCAAGAAGGAATTGCATTACAGCAAACTGGCGGTGAACTTGCTTGATGCCACTGTGAGATCCCAGAGGACCTCAGACTGCAAAATAAAAGAGTTGCAATAAGAACTCCAAGCACGCGAAAAATGGCATGATTTGACTAGGTCATTTCTACATGACGCGCAGCAAGATTTGTTAGAACAGAGCACATATAGGCTCCAAAGTGACTTGTCTGACTCGGATACAGATAGCGGGATGGATGCACAGTCAGTCCTACCTACTGGTGTGGTGTGTGTGTCCACAATGCTCTCTAGTGTGAGAGCGTGCCAAGCTACCGAAATAGCCCCTTTTTCAGCGATTGGGACACGTACAGAGGCTAATCCTAAACAGCCCACAAAGCGTTGTTGTGATTTCTAAAGAAGGTTAGGGCATATGATTAAGCGCTGTTGGAACCTAGGCCGAGGAAATCCTCCTGCACATTTTAGGCAGGTTGCCGGCCCACAGAGTAGGACCAACTATTCAGTTAGATTTTGTAATTCCTGTCACGACCGTCTCGATTCTACTTGCAGCAAAGGGTATAATTTGAGCTTTCTCCTAAAATGTAGGATATTGATTATTTGATTATCTTCCTTTGCAACGCAAAAGTTTCCATATCCATTTATAATGGCTATATAGGTTACTTTTGTGAATGTGTTTCTAGACAAAATGTAAAGGCTACTGTTACTCAAATTATATTTGTTATCCTATGCAAAGTGCATATGGCTAAGTCCATCTGAATATATAGATGCCTGTGTGTTAAGCAAAGTCATTGCCTTGTTTCTTACAAAATGGCCTTAGAACCTTCACCATTGGTTGGGTGCTCTAAACTGAGATGCTAATAAACAAAATTCGCAAATTGCTTGTGAAACCAGTTGCTTAAAAGCTATTTTGAAACTTCTAGAATTGTTAATTTCAAAACTCTACTTTTACTGACTTTATTGTCGCCATGGGAAAATGTTGTTGCAGTGTCATGTACACGTTTAAAGTGGCATTTAAATACAAAGCAAATTGACAATACAACTTTACTAACAGTTACCAATAAAAAGTGACTAGCCTGCTGACATTTCTGGGTCGATAGGAACATTAGCGCTAGCTATTTAGGAGCGATATCACAACTGGCACAAATGATTGTCTTGTTCTGTTTTTCCTGCCGAGGGGTGCCCTATACCTGCGCCCAGAGGGGAGTACAGTGATCCCTCGCCACTTCGCGGTTCACTTATCGCGGATTCGCTATTTTGCGGATTTTCATAATGCATTTTTTTTTTTTTTTTTGGTGCATTGTGCTCTGCATTCTGATTCGCTAAAAACTCACTCCCGCTTCTTGTATCAAAACATGCTACGAATTGTGCTATCATTTTGTCGTCTCGTGCAGTTATGTGTACGTACATAAAACAGCTTGGCAAATTTACATTAAGTTGGCCAAATTATCTTGTAATTTCGAACATCTCCTAAACCCATAATGTCGACGAAACGGCCTGGACCGACAAAAGCACCTGCGGATGGGCCCAAACGGCGGAAGATGCTACCTATCTCAGATAAAGTTAAACTTCTGGACATGCTAAGGGAAGGTAAAAGCTATGCAGCCGTTGCTCGCCATTACGGAATCAATGAATCTTCCGTTCGTTACATAAAGAAGGAGGAAAAAAACATAAGGACGACAGCAGCAGTCAATTTTAATACGAATGCAAAAAGGGTTGTAACTGTCCGCAACAAGACCATGGTACGGATGGAGACGGCATTAGCTCTGTGGATTAATGACTGCAGGAAAAAAAACATAACCCTGGATACAAACGTTATCTGCACAAAAGCGAGAATGCTGTATGAAAACTTTGCTGTCAGTGACGGGGAAGAGGGAGAGGATGCCGGGCCCTCAGCAAGTGCTGCTGACACAGTGGGAGAGGATGCCAGGCCCCCAGCAAGTGCTGCTGACAAAGTGCCAAGCGCATTTAATGCAAGCAAGGGCTGGTTTGAAAAGTTTAAGAAACGCTTTGGACTTAAAAATGTTTGTCTGCACGGTGAGATGGCGTCTGCGGATACCGCTGAGGCAGAAGCCTTCGTGAACAATAAATTCAAGGCGATCATTGAGGAGGGGGGATATAAGCCCGAACAAGTTTTTAACATGGATGAGACTGCCTTATTTTGGAAACGAATGCCCTCCCGCACCTTCATCATGCAGGAAGAAGCCAAAGCCCCAGGATTTAAAGTTCACAAAGACCGTTTGACCCTGGCTATGTGCGGAAATGCCGCAGGTTTCATGATTAAACCGGGGCTGATTTACAGGTCTAAAAATCCCAGGGCGCTGAAAAACAAAAATAAGGATGATTTGCCTGTTTACTGGATGTACAATGCAAAGGCTTGGATGACAAAAGCGCTCAATCTGGATTGGTTCAAAAACTGTTTCATCCCGGAGGTCAAGTGTTATTTGAGAGGAAAGGGACTGAACTTTAAAGTGCTTCTGCTCCTTGACAACGCCGGAGGTCACGATAATGATTTGGCATATGATGGTGTGCAAATCGAATTTCTGCCGCCAAACACTACATCCCTGATTCAGCCCATGGACCAAGGAGTCATCCGTGCTTTCAAGGCTCTCTATACGCGCAACACCCTGCAACATCTTGTTGACGCTATGGACTCGGATCAAGATTTCTCACTGAAGGACTACTGGCGTGGATACACCATCGCATTGTGTCTCCAAAACATTCAGAGGGCCATTCAGGAAATGAAAACGGAAACTCTGAAGGCCTGCTAGAAAAAACTATGGCCAGAGGCAGTGCAAAACGCAACCGGAGGCTCGCTTGACGAGGTCCACCACTCTGCCGTAGAAACAGCTGTGAATCTGGCTAAACAGATTGGAGGAGACGGCTTTAATGACATGAGTCCGGATGACATAAACGCCCTGATTGATGGAGACGCACAGCCGCTGACCGATGCAGAGCTGGCAGAAATGACAAAGCCACAAAGCGACGATGAAAGAGAAGAGGGAGAAGAGGACACGAGAGATGAGGAGGAAGGACTAACGCTTGGTCGCTTAGCAACCATGGTGCGAATGGCCACTGAACTTAAGCGAGTAGCTGAGGAATGGGACCCTTTGATGAGCCGTTCATTACAGTTCTCCAACGTAATCGATGGTGGCATGTCGGTGTACAAGGATCTTTTTGCAAAGAAGAAAAAAGAGCGACAACAGCTGCCTATCACTATGTTCTTCTCCCGAACAAACACACCTGCACCGCGGGCTTCAGAAGAAGAGAACACTGCAGAGCGCAGTCAGGATGCAGCGGCCCAGTCTGAAGAGCAGTGAAACGGCCTACACGTGAGTCACTGTATTTGTATATGTACATGTAATAGTTGCTAATTGTAAAAAAAAAAAAAGTTTTCTATTTCGCGGATTTCACTTATCGCGGGTCATTTTCGGAACGTAACCCCCGCGATAAACGAGGGATTACTGTAGTTCAAAGTCTGGGTACAGGCGGTGGCTTGGGTCTAAAATTATTTTGTGGGCCTTGCGGAGGGCCCTGACCTTAAAGATCTCATCCAGGCCTGTCTGTTTGACTCCAAGTACCTTGCTTGCTGTGGTGATATTCCTTCTCAGCATATTTCTCTGGCAGACAGTGGCATTGCAAAACCAACAAACAATACAAAAAATGTAAATACTCTCAATGAAAGACGCCATTCTCAAAGTCAACAGTGAAGAGCTGACTCCGGAATGCTGGCCTTCTAGGCAGAGTTGCAAATCTCAGACTGGCCAATAAAAATAAAAGATTAAGATGGGCAAAAGAACACAGACACTGGACAGAGGAACTCTGCCTAGAAGGCCAGCATCTTGGAGTCGACGCTTCGCTGTTGACGTTGAGACTGGTGTTTTGCGGGTACTATTTAATGAAGCTGCCAGTTGAGGACTTGTGAGGCGTCTGTTTCTCAACCTAGACACTAATATACTTGTCCTCTTGCTCAGTTGTGCACTAGGGCCTCCCACTCCTCTTCCTATTCTGGTTAGAGCCAGTTTGCGCTGTTCTGTGAAGGGAGTAGTACACAGCGTTGTATGAGATCTTCACTTTCTTGGCAATTTCTCGCATGGAATAGCCTTCAGTTTCAGAAGAAAGGACATTTTGAGCCTGTAATCGAACCCACAAATGGCGATGCTCCAGATACTCAACTAATCTAAAGAAGGCCAGTTTTATTGCTTCTTTATTGAGCACAACAGTTTTCAGCTGTGCTAACATAATTGCAAAAGGGTTTTCTAATGATCAATTAGCCTTTTAAAATTATAAACTTGGATTAGCTAACACAACACAGGAGTGAAGGTTGCTGATAATGGGCCTCTGTACGCCTATGTAGATATTCCATTAACAATCTGCTATTTCCAGCTACAATAGTCATATACAACATTAACAATGTCTACACTGTAATTCGGATCAATTTGATGTTATTTTAATGGACAAAACATTTGCTTTTCTTTCAAAAACAAGGACATTTCTAAGTGACCCCAAACTTTTGAACGGTAGTGTAGATCAATGGGTTGGTTGAGCACAGCATCCTCCCACTCCACTGCTCTCTCTCACTCTGTGTCTGTGTCTAAATATAATTTTGTTTTTATGACAAGGCCTATAAGCACATCTGCCATACACTCAAGTGTATGATCTCAGTAAGCTTTTTGAATGTACTAGAAATCAAGTTTTTGTGTGTGTCTCTTTTTATTTACAGCTTGTAGCGGCAAGGCAGAGGGGGAGGAGAAAGGCCCAGTCAAACAATTAAAATATACTTCAAAGTGGAAAGGACAGTTTCGGAAGAGAAAGAGGATAGAGGGCAAATCCAGTTGTCTAGAAGCGATACAGCTTTTTGTAAAAAATTTACTTTCATAGCAGGTTATTAGAACTTATGAAGCAAGTCAGGATAATTGACGTAGCAGGTTAGGAGGAGTAGGTTAAGGTTAGGAAAAGGGTTAGGGTTAGCTAAAATACCAAAAAAATACAACTTTGGACATCAATTTGACATAAGTTGCATCCCATCTAGCCATGGCAGAAAAAATCCTACCTTGGCGAAAAAAATATGATTGACTTGACTATGGCAATTGATATCTGCACTGTTTGATTATTTATTACTTACATGATTCTTACCTGAATACCTACCTTGATGTTTAATTCAATAATGAAATGTGTCTGATTTGCATACTAGTAACATGATTGATAGTGACATCGAGATATTGTTTGTTGATTGACTGTTGAAACACTTATTTACTTGGGGTAAATATTTTTAGTAATCCTTCACCATCATATGTACTTGAAATTATACTGTGAAATTAATTGTCATTAATGCTATTGAAATTCAAAAATGTGTAAAGTATTTCCTCGTTTACCAAATCTACTGTGGCAATTTACCCAACACTTTGTATGAATGGAAACTAACATTGGTGTAGCCTGTTGTTATTATTTGTATTTATGTTATCCAAAAGCACCTGGTATGGTCATTAATTATTAAGATTGGGGGTAAAATATCCCTGGTCTGTGCATTTTTGAAATGTGTAAGTTAACCTGTTGGGGATGGGGGCGCTGTTTAGACTATTTATGCTAATCGGGTAATTTTTGAAACGGCTTCCCACAAAATCCTTGATCGTACAATATGCATATTATTATTATTATTGGATAGAAAACAGTCTATAGTTTCTATAGGAGTTGAAATTTTGTCTCTAAGTGGAACAGAGCCCATTCTACAGCAATTTCCCTGACATGGAGTCAGATTTCAGAAATGTTGGCCACTGTTCTGAAGTCAGTTAAAAGGGCACTGTTATTGCTATGACTATACGGACACTTCTTACGTCTTCCCCTGGATGCCTTTACGTGATGACGATTCCAATGGGGTCGATTGCGCGTTCACAGGCCCTATAAATTAAAAAACCCTGTAGCTAGCAAGTCTTTCCTTGCTGCGTAACGCGCGTGCTGGACACCGACCCGCTCCTGTTCCAAGCGTTAGTTTAGCCTGTTATATTTCTCCGGTCATCTTTTCACTCGTTATAGGAGTTAAAAACATCATAAGGTAGTTAATTTAAAGCGTTTTATAGCAATATATATCCGTTTAGTGCGATTTTGGGACATTTATTTTTGAAACGATGTGAATAGCTCGGCACGCTTTTCAGTTCATCCCGAACGCAGTTGGCATTTCCACATGGCAAGAGGACAGCTTTCCACCAAAAGATGATTACTCTCAAGAAAGGATCCTTTGCCCAAGATACTGATGGAAGAACAGCTCAAAGTAGGACATTTCTATTATGATAAATCGTGTTTCTGTCGAAACATTTTAGTGGCTTAGGACGCCATGTTTTTTGACGTAGCTTCGCTTGGCGCAAACTGTATTGAAAAGTAAGGATAAATTAAAAAATGTAATTCCGCAATTGTATTAAGAATTAAATTGTCTATCAATCCCTGTCCACCCTATATTTTTTAGTCACGTTTATGAGTATTTATGTATAAGAGTAGATCACTGTCTAAGTGGCGCAAGGACATTTTCTGACCAGCTGAGCTACATTTCACATTGTCTAACCATGATTTTGGTGGCTAAATATAAACATTTTCGATCAAACTGTATATGCATGTTGTAATGTGATGTTACAGGAGTGTCATCGGAAGAATTCTGAGAAGGTTAGTGAAAAAATTAATATCTTTTGGCGATGTTGACTTTTATCGCTCACTTTGGCTAGAATCAATGCTGGGCTGCTATGTGCTATGTGCTATGCTAATATAACGATTTATTGTGTTTTCGCTGTAAGACACTTAGAAAATCTGAAATATTGTCTGTATTCACAGGATCTGTGTCTTTCGATTCGTGTATGCTGTGTATTTTTACGAAATGTTTGATGATTAGTAAGTAGGTAAACACGTTGCTCTAAGTAGTTTTTCTATTCCATTTGTGACGGTGGGTGCAATTGTAACCTATGCCATCTACCTGAAATATGCACTTTTTTCTAACAAAACCTATCCCATACCATAAATATGTTATCAGACTGTCATCTGATGAGTTTTTTTGTTGGTTAGGGGCTATAAATATCTTAGTTTAGCCGATTTGGTGATGGCTACTGGTGTTGGTGGACAAATAAAAGATGGTGGATTATGCTAATGTGTTTTTAGGTAATAGATGTACATCTTTACATATTGTGTCTTCCCTGTAAAACATTTTAAAAATCGGACATGTTGACTGGATTCACAAGATCTGTGTCTTTCATTAGCTGAATTGGACTTTAATGTGTGAAAGTTAAATATTTAAAAAAAATATTTTTTTTGAATTTCGCGGCACTGGTTTTTCAGTGGGGGGGGGGGGTGTGCCGCTAGCGCCACGCTGATCCTAGACAGGTTAATCAAGTCAATTGGGGGGATTGAGTTATTTGTGCCAGAAACAATATAGGACTAAGATTGAATCGTACTCCACCGGCTCTGACGCTCGTCGGATGTGGCAGGGCTTGCAAAGTATTACGGACTACAAAGGGAAGCACAGCCGCGAGCTGCCCAGTGACACGAGCCTACCAGAGGAGCTAAATAACTTCTATGCTCGCTTCGAGGCAAGCAACACTGAAGCATGCATGAGAGCATCAGCTGTTCCGGACAACTGCGGGATGACGCTCTCCGTAGCCGATGTGAGTAAAACTTTTAAACAGGTCCACAGTCACAAGGCCGCCTGGGCCCGACAAATTACCAGGACATGTACTCTGAGCATGTGCTGACCAACTGGCAAGTTTCTTCACTGACATTTTCAACCTGTCCCTGACCAAGTCTGTAATACCAACATGTTTCAAGCAGACCATCATAGTCCCTTTGCCCAAGAACACCAAGGTAACCTGCCTAAATAACTACCGACCCGTAGCGCTCACATCTGTGGACATGAAGTGCTTTGAAAGACTGGTCATGGCTCACATAAACACCATTATCCCAGAAACCCTAGACCCACTCCAATTTGCATAACACCCCAACAGATCCACAGATGATGCAATCTCTGTTGCACTCAACACTGCCCTTTCCCACCTGGACAAAAGAAACACCTATGTGAGAAGGCTATTCATTGACTACAGCTCAGCGTTCAACACTATAGTGCCCTCAAAAGCTCCTCACTAAACTAAGGACCCTAGGACTAAACACCTCCCTCTGCAACTGGATCCTGGACTTCCTGACGGGCCGCCCCCAGGTGGTAAGGGTAAGTAACAACAGATCTGCCATGATGATCCTCAACATGGGGGCCCCTCAGTGGTGCGTGCTCTGTACCCTCCTGTTCTCCCTGTTCACTCATGACTGCATGGCCAAGCACGACTCCAACACCAACATTAAGGTTGCCAACGACACAACAGCGGTAGGCTTGATCACCGACAATGATGAGACAGCCTATAGGGAGGAGGTCAGAGACCTGGCAGTGTGATGCCAGGATAAGAATCTCTCCCTCAACGTGATCAAGACAAAGGAGATGATTGTGGACTACAGAAAGAGGAGCACTGAGCACGCCCCAATTCTCATCGACGGGGCTGTAGTGGGGGAGGTTGAGAGCTTCAAGTTCCTTGGTGTCCACATCACCATCAAACTATCATGGTCCAAACACACCAAGACAATCGTGAAGAGGACAATGCCTATTCCTCCTCAGGAGACTGAAAAGTTTTGGCATTGGTCCTCCGATCCTCAAAAAGTTATACAGCTGGGGCCTACCGCGCTAACCAAGGGAGCCGGGTGCACGGTGTTTCCTCCGACACATTGGTGCGGCTGGCTTCCGGGTTGGAGGCGCGCTGTGTTAAGAAGCAGTGCCGCTTGGTTGGGTTGTGTTTCGGAGGACGCATGGCTTTTGACCTTCGTCTCTCCCGAGCCCGTACGGGAGTTGTAGCGATGAGACAAGATAGTAATTACTAGTAATTGGATACCACGAAAATTGGGGAGAAAAGGGATGTAAAATAAAAAAAAAATAATAATAATAATTATACAGCTGCACCACCGAGAGCACAGCTGCACCATCGAGAGCATCCTGACTGGTTGCATCACTGTCTGGTATAGCAACTGCTCAGCCTCCGACCGCAAAGCGTGTACGGCCCAGTACATCACTGTGGCCAAGCTTCCCTCCATCCACGACCTTTATACCAGCCACCCTAGTCATAGACTGTTCTCTCTGCTACCACACGGCAAGCCGTACCGGAGCACCAAGTCTAGGTCCAAAAGGCTTCTTAACAGCTTCTACCCCAAAGCCATAAGACTCATGAACAGCAAATCAAATGGCTACCTGGACAATTTGCATTATCCCCACCCCACCCCAATTTTTACGCTTCTGCTACTCTCTGTTTATTATCCATACATAGTCACTTTACCTCTACCTACATGTACATATTACCTCAATTACCTCGACTAACCGGTGCCCCCGCAACATGACTGTACCGGTACCCCTGTATATAGCCTTGCTACTGTTATTTATTTTTTTACTTCAGTTTGTTTTAGAACATACTTTCTTCACACCTTTTTTCTTAAAACTGGATTGTTGGTTAAGTGCTTGTAAGTATGCATTTCACTTTAAGGTCACAGATGTTCTACACCAGTTGTATTCGGCGCACGTGACAAATGGGCTGGAATCAAACCCCCGCCAATACGGTAGGCCTATGTGTGCATTGAAAATAGCGGCCCTAACCACTAGATCACCCCAGTCTACGATTGAACACATTTTTGACCATTCATTCCTAACCTTAGGATACACTTGACACATGTAGCCTAGTGGAGACCAATTAAGCCATATACAACGACAGTTGTCGATGTTTATGGCTGCATTTCAGATACATTTTCTTGCATTTGAATGTTGCAGTAATAGGACCTAGGCCTAGCGTTTGAGAGAGCGAGAGAGAATATTATTTTGATAGCAGGCCTGATCCCAATGACTCGACTGCCCCCACATGGAGAGAAAGAGAACTGCTCATTTTCAAGGAATCACAAGGCTCATTTGAATTTCCTGATGGAGCAGGAAAATTCTCATCGATCAAGGTAAGATTCAACATCTGTACACTTGCCTGTGAGATCAACCTGGGGGCAAACAAGGAAACAGAAGAGAGGGAGTGAGCACTTACACACTCCCTGTCTCAGAGAGTGTATTTCCGTGTCAGGGAAGAGGGGAGCTGCAGTCTCTCCAGCGAGCAAACAGACTGCACCAAGATGTCCCCAAGGAGCTCTTCACAGCTCTGGGACATATTCAGAACAGAAGCCACACAAAAGGAGTGACTCTCTGTTTGCTTTATGGCAGGCAGGTGGAGAGGAGAGCTCCGTTCCCAGGTGGTGCTTCAGATGTCCTTACAAAGTCAAAGCAGCAGCTGTTAATGGCAATCAGAGACTCAGATCGAACTGATTGTCCGCCTACTCTGCTGGTAATTAGCAAGAAGTAGCTGGAGGGGCCCCCTGTCCCTGGCACCCCTGCAACCCCCACTGGCCTTTGAGGTGGTGATGAGCCTGGCTCATCCTCATCGCACAACGTCCATCCACTCACATCAGTAGGGGAAACAATGGCACAATTAGTGCCTCCTGATTAGCTGCTAGGTCCTCATTAAAGGAAATCAGCCAAGGTGAAGGTGAAGGTGAGGAACATTCAGGCTAAGGTGAAAATGTGATGAAATAATCTGCCACTAGTTTTTGCTCAAAGAAAGTTGAAGGTACTGTAAGCTTCAGTAACTTCAGTGAAGTTATATTATTTTCATGAGCAGACATGCTGATCGACTCTGAATTAAGCTGTCTGCCACACTGACCTCCAACAGTATATATAGCCTCTGGTACTGAAAACCCCACTGCTATCCCTGCACGGTAATCACCAGAGCACTCAGAAGAGAAGACTTCCATGCATATGAAATAAAGCTTGAGCCGTACATTTTTACATTTCTCATTCCTCGTCTCCACCCTTTTGACAAACTTTCTTCATTTTCTTCCACCTAGTACATCTTTCACTATGTCGTTATGTTTAGTCAATGTCACAAACTATTATACAGTTCTGAATTAAACGTTTCTCTAAATGCATTGCTGTGAACTTAATGTTTCAATGTGACCATTAATAGAGGTATTGTCACATGTAATCCCTCTCCGGCCTCTAGGTCACCAGGCTGCTCGTTATGGCGCACAACTGTTACCATTGTTAGGAGCATCTGCGCGTCATCAGATACACCTAGACTCCATCACTGCCATGATTACCTTCCCTATATATGTCACTCCCTTCGGTTCCTTCCCCAGGTGTTATTGTTTCTGTTTCATGTCTGTGTGCTGTTAGTGTTTCTTGTTTTGTATTATGTTCCGTTTATTTTATTAAAACACTCACTCCCTGAACTTGCTTCCCGACGCTCAACGCACATCGTTACAGAATGACGCCTCACCTAAGAGATTAATCATGGAGTTTGTTTTGTTTCGGTGGAAATTACGTTGCGTCCGGGAGCCGCTACAGGCTCTCATGCCTCAGACAGATCGCCAGGCTCCCCTGCCTCCGTTGGTTCGCCAGGCTCTCATGCCTCACAGATCGCCAGGCTCCCCTGCCCCCGTTGGTTCGCCAGGCTCTCATGCCTCACAGATCGCCAGGCTCCCCTGCCCCCGTTGGTTCGCCAGGCTCTCATGCCTCACAGATCGCCAGGCTCCCCTGCCTCCGTTGGTTCGCCAGGCTCTCATGCCTCACAGATCGCCAGGCTCCCCTGCCCCCGTTGGTTCGCCAGGCTCTCATGCCTCACAGATCGCCAGGCTCCCCTGCCCCCGTTGGTTCGCCAGGCTCTCATGCCTCACAGATCGCCAGGCTCCCCTGCCTCCGTTGGTTCGCCAGGCTCTCATGCCTCACAGATCGCCAGGCTCCCCTGCCTCCGTTGGTTCGTCAGGCTCCCCTGCCTCAGCTGGCGACAGGTTCCCGCGCATGAGAAGGGGTGACCGGCCCGCTACTGATCCCCGGGATCGTCCCTTTGGTTGGCGTCCTGTGGCTGGAGCCGAAAGCACCGGGGAGGGGGTACCGTCACGCATGCTCTCTCCGGCGCTCTAGGTCGCCACACTCCCACGTCTCAGCCGGACTGACAGGTTTCCCGCGCCTCAGCAGATATGACTGGTCCTCTCCTGATCCCCGGGATCGTCTTTTTGGTCGACTGGAGCCGTGCGTCGGGGAGGGGGTACTGTCACGTGTGCTCCCTCTCAGGCCTCTAGGTCACCAGGCTGCTCGTTATGGTGCACATCTGTCACCATCGTTACGCTCACCTGCGCGTCAGACTCACCTGGACTCCGTCACTCCGTCAATAACCTTCCACCAGTGGTTATATATATATATATATATATATACCCCAATTTGGGTAAAGTCTCCTCCTTCTCTCCTCCTTCTCTCCTCCTTCTCTCTAAACATTACATTACATTACATCTTCTTTATTGCTAGGCATGAAGTTAAGTGATATGGGCAATAAACTGTTACTTCTCCCTTAATGTGACCTGACCTCAACCCCCCTACCTCACTGATCCACAGCTCTCCATCCTTATCAGCGCCTGCCAACATGTGATCGTCTTCCCTGCACTCAGTACATTCCAAGCTTAATTGCATCTACCATATACATTCCTTCTACAGATAACCATTACCTTCTGGTGTAAAACCCTAGACTACGGCACCCCTCATGTCTCTCATGTCTCTAGTATAACTGACGATTAACAATATTTAAAGTTTTTAAATCCGAACCCATCAGTACTCATAGATATTACTGTAGCCTACTGGGAGTGTGCAAGCCAGGCAAACGTGTTCTTTATTGCTTTTCCCCTCCCTCAAGCTCGTCTCATCAAAATGGATTTCACGTCACTTTGATTCATCTGGGGATCTCTGTAAAGGAGACTGTTCGAGACAGTTTAGTCCAGAATTTGCACATTTCACCATAGTGTGGATTAACGTGTGGAAAAACAGAGGGGAAGGAAGAGTGGGGTTCCTACCCTCACAGTCATCCTAACACAATTAACACAATCATTTAGACTAAATGAACAAGGCCCCAGGCAGCAAGCCTGCGCACTGAGCAAACTGCCTGGGCGCCCACTTGCTGCTCTGGAATAGTTATAATAAATGGTAGCTTAATTCCTCTCCTGGAAAGAAAGAGAGATAGAAATGAAGAGAGAGAGGTCTTCAAAACCAATGAGGTGCTCCTCTTATCCTGGATCTCTATTACGCTGGGTTTTGATCAGAAGCGACGCCTCCACTTGACATCGCTTCTCTCCAAAAGATTGTCTGCTTCGTGGGCGTGGGAGTGAACCTATTCAAGTAAGTAAATACATTTAGAAAAAGTAAAAAACGATGAATTCTTAGCTAGCTAGCTAGCAGCTGGCTAAGGCAGACCACTATGTGTAGGCTAATGAACTAGACCTGCAAACCCTTGTAATCATTTTTTCTTATTTTGCTCCTACTCCAAAATTTCTATTAATATTATTATTATGTTACTGAATGTATCCAGAGTATGTTCAGATTTCGTTATTGACAAATGCTTTGAAAATTACAGTAAATGTAAAATGCACATAAAACTAACAGTGTAACGTTTGGATGCAGGCTTGTGTCAGGTGAACTATTGTGTCAGGTGAATCATTGTTTTAAAGATTTTTTGGGATACATTAAGGGGTCTTAAAATTCTAAATCAAATAGCAAAATGATCCTTGGTGTGACCTTCTTTGTGTCCTCACCCCCCAAAATGAACTTTGGTATGACCTTCTTTGTGTCCTCACCCCCCAAAGGTGTCGTCCACAGAGAAGGAGGAGGGAGGGGGTGGAAGATTAAGTAGGGAGGAGAAGGTGGAAAAGAGTTTCCTTTTATTTTATGTTGTTTTCATTCCACTCAAGTCAGAAAGAAGACAACTGGCTCTTGATGACGTCTGCAGTCTAGTTTGAAGATAATAATTAGATGATTAGTTTGAATCAGTTGTGTTGAGGCTTGAGAAAGGCCCTAAACATGTTCTAAGTCTACAGCCACCTAAGTCAAAGACCCTTCTCTCTGCTACCGCACGGCAAGTGGTACCGATGGAAAACAAGTCAAGAACCAACTGGACCCTGAACAGCTTCTACCCCCAAGCCATAAGACTGATCAATAGTTATTAAAATAGTCCGGGTAGCTATTGGTTAACTATCTGTAATGACCCTTTTTACACCAACTCTTTTGACTCATCACATGTGCTGATGTTACTGTTTATTGTCTACCCTGTTGCCTAATCACTTTATCCCTACCTATATGTACATATCTACCTCAACTACCTTTAAAGATGTCAAAGTGTTTTCAGTCATTGTTTTCAGTATCTTAATGTTGTTTTTGTTTTGTGTTCTCTGAAAGTCTCAGGGCATGCATTCAACAATTTGGACAAAGGACGTCCACAGGGGCCGCCATCTCCAAAGTGCACTCAAAAAGGCAAGAGTTCCGAACTGGATTTAGTTTTTTTATTTTATTTATTTAAATGTTGTCATTCACTTTTAAACTTCAATTGGTTAAAATGTCATTGCTCAGTTATCACTTGGCTCATGTAAATTCTGTATTTGCCCCTTTAAACATCCTAAGGAGTTCACATTTCTCTCATGTAAATATTATTTGGGAAATACTCAGTATTTGCTCTTTTTTTTCATTAGCATTCTGAGAATTTCAAGTATAGTATTGCACCACTTAGCATAATGTTTCATTGTGAGATAGATAAGAGTATTGGATTTATTTTTCATTTGATAAGACATTGAATACATGTTTTGTTTAGTTTTCTCTGTGTGAAGCAAGTTCATTTGAAGTTATGTTATTTGTTTTCTGTAGATAAGACATTTCAATGTTGTTAATTCTCAAAGTAACCAAAAACCTGATGTAATTTGCATATTCATAATGAGTCTGCAGCAAATTTACAAAAAACAGTAGAATGCTCGCCACAAGTTTCGCAGAATTGTTTGCCAGAAGTCGCTGCAAATTTGCCACGACAGTTTGCCACAAAACTAAATTGCATGTGAAAATATGTGGCAAAGCTTTGCCACAACTCTTTGCCAGAAGCCTGTTTTTCTGCCAAGGGTTTGTTGATCCAGCTCCAGACTATTTTTAGTTGACCTGAAATTATGCTTTAGTAATAATGGTCCAACATTTACAAATGAGCTTATTTGTACATTTTATTTTAAAATGATATGTTGATTCATTCAATGTTGATCCATTGAAGTGGAGTGTTTAAACTTGTTTTAATCGTTAACTTAAAACTATTATTCAAGATGAACTAATGTCAATGTTCATTAATCACAGATCACAATTCTGCAATAAAATGGGTGAAGGGGATCTGTCTCTAATTTGTGTTTCTGTCTTGCTTTCTCAAATGAACATGACCTTTTTGTCCAGTTGTGAGCTCTCCAATCTGTTTTATTTGATTGTCACTGTCTCAGGATATCAGCTATGTGAACCCATTTTGCAGCTAATCATAATGGCATGCATCACCAATGCAGCCATAGGCCTACAGTATGATGGCATTAATGGCCTTATGGTATGAGCATGTGTAATGCACCCCTTGTCATTGTACATCTGAAGCAGAGAATAGCTAAACTCACACATTGTTTACATATTGTTGAGCTAGCTATATGATACCATAGATGATGTATATGAAGCTAACCATAAACCAGATTTTCTACATGATTTTTCTGTCAGAAGAAATTGTTTAATGCAAATCCAACCCTTGTATTCTAGGTACATTACTGTACATGAAAATAAGGGGCAGACAATTTGCAGGCTAATAAAAAATGTAGGCTAATAAAAAAATGTACAAAAGGAAAAGGGGTGTGGGGAGCGTTGTAATTCTACCTTGTTTATTTGCTGAGAATGATTTTACAATACAGAGACAAAATCAGAAGGTCAATGGCATGGAGGAGGATTGCAGAGATTGTTGGTGTTGATGGTGGGTGAAGAGAGATTTTTTTTTAAAAGGTCAAAGCCACAATTTCCTTTATTCAAGTACCCATTCATGTGCATTTTACAAGTAGACCTATATATATATATATCTTATAGTATAGGTAGTGAACTATAATCATCATGACACAGGAATAATGAAAGTGCCTTAAGCTATACTATATGCTTTTAGCTATACTAATCATAATGTTAAGATACCATTATCCAATTGGTAGCATATTACACGGGAAATTCATGCATTTACAATCTTAGAATGTGTGTTACTGGTGGTTTCCATCCTTCAGTGGGCAAATATCACAATTTAATTTAGTCAACACATTCACAAATGGTTTGATCACAGTTTTTAGGTTTAGGTTGATTGAGGTTCAAGCAAACAGTGTTGTGCAAATCTCTCTACACCCACCATCAACAATCTCTGCAATCCTCTTCCATGCCATTGACCTGCTAATATAGAATTGGAAAACCAGACACGGCCATCATTTGCATAAAGCTCTGCTAGCAGGGTTCTCGCTACTCGGAACTTCTCCTGCCGAAGCCGCGTCTGGTCAAAATGCACTGGAGTAGAAATGTTCTGCTTTACCAGGCTCACCCTCACAGGGGTAACACTTATGAGAAATGAATGGCTGTCATGCTGGTAGTGAGGAGCAAAAGAAGGAGAAGCTGTATCAATATGGTAAATCCATTTAGCCTGCTCTCCGATGTATAGCTTCCATCATATCAAATAGCCCACATTTAGCCTGCTCTCCGACGTATAGCTTCCATCATATCAAATAGCCCACATTTAGCCTGCTCTCCGATGTATAGCTTCCATCATATCAAATAGCCCACATTTAGCCTGCTCTCCGACGTATAGCTTCCATCATATCAAATAGCCCACATTTAGCCTGCTCTCCGACGTATAGCTTCCATCATATCAAATAGCTCACATTTAGCCTGCTCTCCAACGTATAGCTTCCATCATATCAAATAGCCCACATTTAGCCTGCTCTCCGATGTATAGCTTCCATCATATCAAATAGCCCACATTTAGCCTGCTCTCCGACGTATAGCTTCCATCATATCAAATAGCCCACATTTAGCCTGCTCTCCGACGTATAGCTTCCATCATATCAAATAGCCCACATTTAGCCTGCTCTCCGATGTATAGCTTCCATCATATCAAATAGCCCACATTTAGCCTGCCTCCTCATGCAGGACTCACTGGGGGAGAAGAGGGGAGCGCAGATAGAGAGAGAGAGAGAGACATATAGGGAGAGAGAGATTGAGAGACAATGAGAGAGACAGAGAGAGAGACAGATAGGGAGAGAGAGAGAGACATATAGGGAGAGAGAGATTGAGAGACAATGAGAGAGACAGAGAGAAAGACAGATAGGGAGAGAGAGAGAGAGAGAGAGAGAGAGAGAGAGAGAGAGAGAGAGAGAGAGAGAGAGAGAGAGAGAGAGAGAGAGAGAGAGAGAGAGATGGGGGTTGGCAGGGGGTCATTCCCATCACAGTCTTACAGAGCTTCTCCATACTCTGTACCAGAGGATTCTAACATAATCTCTCTATAAAGGGATGACTACTTCAAAACATCACGGAGCTAGTCAACCCTCGTTCTGCCATCAGTGGAGGCACATCACTGATGCATGCCATTACATGATTCTCGTAACAGTGAAATGAATCTTGTATGGACAGAAATGGAAGGAGATGAGGTATGATGTATGTACAGTATGTAATCAGTAGTGACTAAAGTACACAATTTACAAGCTGTATGGTTTTGTTTTCAACTAATTTCAAAAATGTTCTAGAACACCTATTGAACTCGTGTAAACCAAACGAATCTGCTGACTGTAGATCTACCTCACTCTCTCTGTCTCTCTCTCATTGGGGGCCTGACTCCCAACCGAAAGGTCGCTGGTTCTTATACCTGAGCTGACAAATCTGTCAGTGACCTTAAGAAGGGCACTTAACCCTACTTTGCTCCGGGGGTGTCGTACTACTATGGCTGACCCTGTAAAATAACACATTTCACTGCACCTATCTGGTGTAAATGACAATAAAAACAATTTTTTCACTACTGAGAAACTGAGAGGTAAAGGGGGAGAGCTACAGTTCAGCTCAGCCACGGACCCTCCAGGGCCGCAGATACAATAGGACAGAGTGTCATTGTAAATAAGAATCTGTCTTAACTGATTTGCCTAGTTAAATAAAGGTAACGTAAAAAAAAAGAAGAAATAAAAAGGTGATGTCTCTCTTTTAATATTTCATTTTCAGACTCTCTGGGTGTTCTGAGATATGGTTGATCCTTTAGTCTGATCGGCAGAGCTGTCTTTCTTTGTCCTTTCACTCCCTCTCTTGCTCGCTCGCACACACACACGCACCTACCTCACATGCACTCACTCACAGTCACATGCACACAACTGCAAATACACACACACACACACATACGCGTTGTTCATGTCTTAGTGTTCCTTTTGCAAATGAGGCTGTGAGGAGTAAATTATGGAAGGTATAATGTCCAATAGCTGTTTCTCATTAGGGTTCCAAAGTTCTGGTAACTTTCCCCAAATGTATTGGTGTTCCAGAAATCAGTTTCAAACATACCCAGGGAAGAACATCAAGGATCTTTTTTTTTATTCATCAAAGGAATTCCTCAAGTATGCACACAAATGTTTCCTTCTATTCTTCAAGCCACCCATTTGGTTTGAGTGTCATCAAGCCACCCATTTGGTTTGAGTGTCATCAAGCCACCCATTTGGTTTGAGTGTCATCAAGCCACCCATTTGGTTTGAGTGTCATCAAGCCACCCATTTGGTTTGAGTGTCATCAAGCCACCCATTTGGTTTGAGTGTCATCAAGCCACCCATTTGGTTTGAGTGTCATCAAGCCACCCATTTGGTTTGAGTGTCATCAAGCCACTCATTTGGTTTGAGTGTCATCAAGCCACTCATTTGGTTTGAGTGTCATCCAAAAAGTTTAGAGATTTTTTTTAATACAAAAATCTCAAATTAAAGCACTGTTAGTATATTCGTTATGGGTAATTGTGTAATGTTTAATGTTTAAATACTGATTATTCATGTTATTCACAGTTCACATATGAGGAGAGGCATGTTTTCACTGGAATATGGATATCCGCTTTGCTTGACTGTGAATAACACTGAATCAGAAGGTCAAGCAGTCCGCAATCAGTGTATTAGTGGAGTCCTAGGTGGGACGGACGGGTGTGGCTTACCGTGCCAATGACTTTGGGGAAGGGCGGCTCCATGTTCTCATTGACATGCATGCGAGGGGCGAACAAGGCTCTCTTCGATCTGTAGGGCTGGATCTGTCCAAGGCCAAGGATCTCCTACACAAACAAACACAAAGAGAGAGGGGTGGCATTCAAAACACATCACATTGAATAGGAAGGATGTACAGTAATGCACACTGAGCATGAGTCCATTCATACACACAATACAATTAAGTCACTGTACAGTTCATTGTGCAGCACTTGTATTTCTTGCTCACATTGAAGAGTGTGTCACAACACTCATAATGTAATGGCTGTACAGTATTGTTCTCTAACACACACACACACACACACACACACACACACACACACACACACACACACACACACACACACACACACACACACACACACACACACACAGTGAAAATTATATTTGGCATTCACGCTATCGACTCAGGATTCAAATTGAACACATTTGCATAGCTGCAATGACCCAAGTGAGAGCACCAGGCTCTGGCTGTCCATTCAGCGGGACACAGGGCAACATAATGCTGCCTCACTGCCCGCCAACACATACACAGACAAACGCCTAGATGAGCAACGTGAGAGCCTAAGACTTCAAAGGAGACTCGTGCTTGTGTGCACTCATACATATACAATATAATAGCTAGAGACAGCAAACACACAGAACAGATGGTGGAGAAGCATAGTTGGATCACTCAACTGTAAAGTGGACCAGTGGCAGGCGAGGAGCTGATATGGCTCTTAACATGCTGTATATATGACAGTGTATGACATTGGAGGAGTTTTAAACATGGCAAGTTTACATTGTTAAAATTGACTGATGCTTTTGTATATTGCAAAACTACAGAAAAATGTAGCATTTCTATTACCACACTGAAATCGCCACATGTATGAATAGTGCCAGGATAGGAGAGGAGAGTGTCACTGTGCTGGCTGGGTGAGCAACAGCCGCAGTACCAACATGACGTGTCAGGGGTGAGAGAACATCCAGCAGTCACCATCTCTCTCTATGTTTTACATACACTCTGTCTTTTTGACTTTCTCTCTCTCCCTCTCCCTCTGTCCCTTCCCTCTCACCCTTCCCCCCTCTCTGTATCTATCTCTGCCTCCCTCCTCTGTGACAGCCCTGTGCCCACTCGGTAGAGGTCCTCCTGATCCCCGCTCTGGCATGAGGTATCCAATCAATCAAATGTATTTATAAAGCCCTTCTTACATCAGCTGATGTCACGAAGTGCTGTACAGAAACCCAGCCTAAAACCCCCAAACAGCAAGCAATGCAGGTGTAGAAGCACAGTGGCTTGGATAACTCCCTAGACGGCCGAAAGAAACCTAGAGAGGAACCAGGCTATGAGGGGTGGCCAGTCCTCTTCTGGCTGTGCCCGGTGGAGATTATAACAGAACATGGCCAAGATGTTCAAACGTTCATAGATGACCAGCAGGGTCAAATAATAATAAACACAGTAGTTGTCGAGGGTGCAACAGGTCAGCACCTCAGGAGTAAATGTCAGTTGGCTTTCATAGCCGATCATTCAGAGTATCTCTACTGCACCTGCTGTCTATAGAGAGTTGAAAACAGCAGGTTCAGCCATGCCCACGCTGCTACGAGCTACAGTTGGCGCCATGGCGACAGTCCGGTCGACAACCAGAAGAAGCCGTGATAAGCCATTTGTTGTCCAAGGAATATAAATATAAAAACAATATAAAATATAAATATAAAATATAAAAACAATCTCTGGAGCTGAGATAAAATTTGCATTGGAAACTGAAGTCTCTTTTGTCCTTCCTCTTTTATGGCACATCATACAGTTACAATCTTGTACGCAATGTTGTGATGCGCTGTGAGCTGGCAGTGCTCGCCCCTGTTAGAATGACAGAGAGGGACGAGGTAGGAGGGGTGGGTGCTGAAGGCAGTTGTTTACAACGCTGTACGGTGACACGGAGACAGAGAGAGCACACTGACTGCTATACTGGCAACTCACTCTAACTCACTTCACTTTCCTGTTCCAGACAACCTTCAGAGGTCATATGAAACCCATCAACAACACAACCAGAACAAGGTACATAAAGTACATAGTGTCCTGTAACGGACAGTGTTTTCCAGCCACTGGCTGACTCTGAAATCCCTGAAGCAGTCAACCAGTGTCACATAACTACTCCAGATTAAATGGACTATTATGTGTTTAAATGCAAATTCATAGGTGGGTTGTCTTCTATGATTGGTTTTCAAAGCTAGCTCCTGGCCTTTGGGTGGCCCTGTAAAACCTAACTTCCGTAAGTATGACCACATCAATCCCAGAATGCATTGCTCCTGGCTGCTTTATTGCTATGATACAGTACGATACCTTTATTTTTAGCAGCTCAATGGAAAACAGCAGAGTGATGACAGGTATTACACTGAAGATGGAACACAATGTCACTATCTCTTTCCTGTGCTGAGAGATGAAGGGAGCAGTAAAGGGATGGGGGCTTAAAACCCATCAATGCTCTGCATGCGGTCATTGGGGATATTGATGAGCACACTCCGTTTGATACACATACCTAGCTACATTGTCAAGGCCAGAGAGGCGTGAAGCTCGCATTGAATGCTGGGAGACTAAACATAA